>NC_140584.1:819916917-821116917 GCF_964204655.1 Triturus cristatus
CTCCTGGACCTCGTAGCTGAAGAGTCAAGACACCCGTGATCACCTGAAATCACCCGACGACTGTGGGCATCCAGCTTCCTTGCCAGGTGACTTTGCACACCGTCTCCTCAGCTTTCAGGTCTTCCTTCTTCTGAATCCAGCCTTGGATTCCACTGGACACTTCTTCTGCCTTCACAAGCAGCAAGTCTTCTTTGGTTCCCATTGAAAACGACGCTGTGACCCAACACCAAAAGACACCTATGCACCCGGCTTCCCTGGGTGAGGAAACTCCAGCACTACGGTGCTCCTGTGTGTGTTGGCTCTAGAACTACTTACCCTGTAAGTGACTTGCTTGTAGACTCTCCCGAAGTATCCTAAAACTTAAAAATTCCAACCGCGACTTGCTCCATTGAAGTCTATTGGGATCCGCGGATGTGTTCTCACACTGCATGCGTCTCCCGTGGGTCCTTTACTTACCTGCCTTGGATGGATTAGTGAGGCCCCAGGGCTTCTGAAGGCCCTAGGCCTTCTCTCTTCTCAAGTCGTTCTTCTTATACCTCTTTTTTAGTATATGGTCTGGTTCGCCCCTAGGGCCCCAGCCATATTTGTGCTTAACTTGTTGTGAAACGTTGATTTGTGCATATGTTCCTGACTTCTAATCTCATGAAGAGATTAGTAGAGTGTGCTAGAAATAAATAAATATATATATATATATCCTACTGGCGGTCGCCAGTAGCTAGTTATAGTTAGGACCACGTTTCCATAGGAAATCCGCAACATTCTATTTGGAATAACTTTGGCGCCGGTCGACGAATCCTCGCGAAATTTTCAAAACTAATGGGGCGCTACGCCCCGCTCCTACCCTGAAAGTCTCGGGGGGATTCGTCAAGCGGGGGCTGAGAAAAAAGGGGGGTCCCAAAACGCGTTTTTCCCATGCATTTTTCCATAGGACCTTTAGACACAGCTACAGCCCGAACGGCTGAAAAGAGTTACTTGAAATTTGGCAGAGAGGTAGTCCTCAGGTCAAGGAAGTGCCTTTTGTAGGTCTGGTGTAAATCTGTTCAGTAGTTCCTGAGAAAATAGCATTTAAATCAATATATCTGAGCCAGCTTACGGTGCGCTTACGGTAAGCTTACCGTACGCGTACGGTGACGTGCGTGATTCTGATTGGCTGTTAGATCTTAGTAAACATTCGAATCGTTCGAAACCAGGAAGCGGCGGCCGCCATTTTCTCTCTCGCACTCTTAAGGGGTGAGGAAAAACTAAGGCAAAAAACATGTAATGGGACTGTTTAGACAGCTCCTTACCACCTAGCCTTGATTAATGGGTCCCCACAGTTCCCCCATGGGCAAAAATCCTTTTTTTTTTTTTTACGAAAAATCGCCGATTACGCTTTCCGTACGCGTACCATAAAAAAAAATATTCCCACTCTCCCCACCCCGTGTGCAAATGATGCCCGAAGGGCACCATTTTTGCACGGCATATCTGTTTAGTAGAAAATGTAAAAGCTTACCTTTCACAGCGAAGCGCATAATATGTCCTCCATGTGCGCACGGTGCGCGAAGCGCATCGTGCGTACATGGCCCATCCAGCGTAACGCGGGCACACGGTGCGCGTAGCGCACCGCGTGCCCACCCTGCGTGCATGGCACTAACTGCGTAAAGTTGGCGTGCGGTGCGCGAAGCGCACTGTGCGCGCACAGAACAAACTGCGTTAAGTGGGCGCGCACGCCACGAATGGCGTAAAGTAACTTAGCATTTAAAAAACCGTACAAATTCACTGAAAAAACCATAGGTTTCACACACGTTATAGTTAGGAATTAGCATTTAAAAAACCTTGCAAATTCACTGAAAAAAACATAGGTTTCACACGTTATAGTTAGCTGGACATTTTACTGATAAAAAACCAATGAAATTCCCCCGTTATAGTTAGTGCAGGCAACTATAACTCACGTGACCGCAATCCTCTGCTGATGACATATGTGTCTTTATGAAAAAAAAATATTTGTAATATATGTATAGCTAAAATTCAATGGAAGAAGACATGGGCAAATAAGTGTCTAAATACAGTATTAGCATCAGCAGAGGATTGCGGTCACGTGAGTTATAGTTGCCTGCACTAACTATAACTGGAGAATTTCATTGGTTTTTTATCAGTAAAATGTCCAGCTAACTATAACGTGTGAAACCTATGTTTTTTTCAGTGAATTTGCAAGGTTTTTTAAATGCTAATTCCTAACTATAATGTGTGTGAAACCTATGGTTTTTTCAGTGTGTGTGTGTGTGTGTGTGTGTGTGTGTGTGTGTGTGTGTGTGTGTGTGTGTGTGTGTGTGTGTGTGTGTGTGTGTGTGTGTGTGTGTGTGTGTGTGTGTGTGTGTGTGTGTGTGTGTGTGTGTGTGTGTGTGTGTGTGTGTGTGTGTGTGTGTGTGTGTGTGTGTGTGTGTGTGTGTGTGTGTGTGTGTGTGTGTGTGTGTGTGTGTGTGTATATATATATATATATATATATATATATACATATATATATATACATATACATATACATATACATGTGTGGTGTCCTTTCATTTGGTAATTCAAGAGATTATAAGGTAAAACAAGCTGCTTTACATTCCTCTGAGACTTAGCCTGAAGGCTGCTCTCCACAGCTACCACTAGGATAGCCTTCTTTAAAAGGTTGTCTTAAACCTCTCTACCAGGAGAGTTGAATTGGACTGGTGCAAGGTGGCCACTTTAACTAGTGACCAGCATATGCCAGGCCAACTTCTCACATTGGTGGGCAGCGTGTGGGATTCTAGTTTGCCATTGTTTTACCAGAAAATCTCTATTTGAATTACTAACTGAAAACAACTAAAGGTACTCAAGGAACATATAAAGTCAAGCTTAGTATCAACAAGTTCTAATGAACTTAGAGCTGTTTGTGAAGGGATGGCACACCCTTGCTACAGCTCAAGCTAGGATCAGTAGGCCACAAACTAGTGTAGGTAGTATAACACTGCACAACACTAGAATGTCCTTAAGGGTTTGAGCCAGTGGGTCCACCCAGCCTCAGAATAAGGACACAGCTTTCTTTGACCTGAAGGCCATGTGTGCTGCAAGGCACCTGAGGATAGGACAGAGTCCCTCCACACTACACCTGATAGATCTGTTGACCACATATGATCTTAGATTAGCTCTAGGAGCTAAGGTATCTGGATCAGGGGGTGGGTCAGCTATAGTCTCTGGGTCAGATGATGAAAATCAAGATGACCTGGACTCTGTAATTGAAGGGCCAGACCCACATGGGTCTGAAAAGGACAGAGGAATTCTCCCTAAGAGAACTGACAGAGTGGAGGAGAGGCCTAGATCCCTTTCTAGGGAATCTGAGCACTTATATCACTCTGGCAGAGAATCTGTCCAGCAGAGGAATTTATACCTTCGTAGAAGGGAAACCTCCTCTGACAGAATGTACAAACTGCTGCAGTATGAGGAAGCAAGATTTGCCCTCAAGACCAAGCAGTTATCAGAGAGCTTCTAGAAAAGAGTGGTTAGAACCCCCTGGTGGCAGCAACAGTGTCCCTAGAGTCAGAGATTGCATTCCAGACCATAGGAACCTGTCCAAGGTTGTTCCTCCCTACCAGAGAGGGAATGATAGCCACAAATGGATAACTGCTATGTAGAGTACAACAGGTCCCCCCAGAAGCAGTGGGCAGCAATCTTGTGGCTCTCATTTTTTGATAAGGGTAGAGACAAGCTCCTCACTGTTAAGAGAAGAGGATGCTGATGACTATGTAGTCCTGAAGAGTGCATTAATAGATGGGTTTGGCTTAACCACTGAACAATACAGGTTGAAGTTCAGAGATACCCAGAAAGCACAGACTCAGGACTGGACTGACTTTGTTGATTGGCAACCAAGGCTCTGGAGGATTGGCTGGTTGGTAGTAGAGTTACTGATTTTAAGGGATTGTATAATCTTATGATGAGAGAACAGATCCTTAATAATTGCCAAAACCAGTTGTTGCATCAATACTTGGTGGACTCTGATCTGACCTCTCCCCAAGAATTGGGAAAGAAGGCAGACAGATGGGTCAGAACCAGGGTGAGGCAGAAAACCCAGAACCAAGGGGGTGACACTAAGAAGCAGGATCCTAAAGGCTCTGAGAAAGGTGGGGGATAAGTCAGAAGACCAGAAGTCTTCACCAGGGCCCCGAAAATCTGCATCTGGTGGGGATTCACAGTCCAACAAGGGAAATGGCCAAAGAAAGCCCTGGTGCAAATTCTGTAAACAGAAAGGTCACTGGACTTCTGACTGTAACAAGTCCAAAGACCAAACCACCACCACTCCTGACCCTAAGGCAACTGTTCCCCCTAGTATAGCTACTGGTGGAGGTGGTAATCAGAAAAAGGGTATAGTAGGGTTGACCCTGGGTTCTGAAGTGGACTCTGGCCTAGTCAGAGTAGCCACTCAGGCATTGCTGGTTTGTGATGGAGACATTGATATATCCTTCCTAGTGAGCCCCAGTAATCTGGGCAAATACAAACAGCAGCCTGTAATAAATGGCACACAGGCTTTTTGGCATTCAGGGACACAGGTGCTAGTGTCACCATGGTGGCAGAGGATCTTGTGGACCCTGGGCAGATCATCCTGGGTGAAATGTACCAGGTTACCAATGCAAGCAATGTCGGGACCAACCATAGTCTGGCAGTTGTGAATTTCTCTTGGGGAGGGGTAACTGGCCTCAAGAAGGTAGTAGTCAGTGCAGACCTCCCTGTCGAATGTCTATTGGGCAATGATCTAGAGACTTCAGCCTGGTCTGAAGTAGAGTTATGGACTCATGCTGAGATGTTGGGCATGCCTGCAGGGGTATTTGCTGTGACCAGGTCACAGGCCAAAATGTATAAAACTGAACCAGCTCTGGATCCTGAAACTATGGACCAGATGCTACCCAAGAGGAGTAGCAGTAGGGTTAAGGCAGTGCCTTCCACTCTGTCTCAGATCACAGATTCCCCTCCTGAGGGAGAAGCAGATCCTGAAGAAGGAACTGTCCCAGAGGGATTTGAACCTGATCAGGTTGAGTTATTGGGGGCAGGGGTACCTTCTAGGGAAGATCTGAGCAAGGAGCAACAGTGCTGCCCCTCTCTTGAACCCCTCCGACATCAGGCTGCTGCTGGGCTAGAGATCCTACACCCCTGGAGCCACCAGAGGTTTAGGGGGTTCCTCTTGACCCTAGCACATGACATCCCTTTAGCAGGACACTTGGTCCAAAACAAGACATGGGATAGGCTTGTTCCACATTTTCATTGGCCACATATGTCAGAGGACACCAAGGAGTTTTGTCGCTCCTGTGTCACTTGCCAAGCCAATGGCAAGTCAGGTGGCACAACAAATGCCCCCCTGATACCACTACCTGTGGTGGGGGTACCATTTGAAAGGGTAGGGATTGACATTGTTGGTCCCCTTGACCCTCCAACGCCATCTGGGCACAGGTTTATCCTGGTGGTAGTGGATCTTGCCACCAGGTACCCAGAAGCAATTCCCCTGAGGACCACAGTCCCTGTGGTGGCAAGAGCCCTCATTAGAGTTTTCTCCAGAGTGGGTTTCCCTAAGGAGGTTATATCTGACAGAGGTACCAACTTCATGTCCTGGGATGCCCTTGGGTAGCCATGCGCTATATAAGTGTGTATTCATTCATGTCAGGGCATCTAAAAGCAACGTTGAAGGAATGTGGTGTAAATTACAAATTCATACTCCCTATCACCCACAATGCAATGGGTTAGTTGAAAGGTTCAACAAAACCCTAAAGGGAAAGATTAAAGACCTCACAGAAAAGCTTAGGCGAAAATGGGACCTTTTACTTCCCTGCCTTCTGTTTGCATACAGGGAGGTTCCACAGAAGGGGGTTGGCTACAGCCCTTTTGAACTTCTGTTTGGGCATCCTGTAAGAGGTCCATTATGTTTGGTGAAAGAGGGCTGGGAGTTACCTCTCAAACCTCCCAAACAGGATGTGATGGACTATGTACTTGGTCTCCGCTCCAGGATGGCCGAATACATGAAGAAGGCAACTAAAAACCTGGAGGCCAGCCAAGAGCTGGTCTTTGGACTTTTTATAGTCGGAAGTCCAGTGCCCTTTCTGTTTACAGAATTTGCACCAGGGCTTCTTTTGGCCTTTTCCCTTGTTAGACTGTGAATCAGATGCAGATTTTTGGGGCCCTTGTGAAGACTTCTGGTCTTTTCACTTATCCCCACCTTTCTCAGAGCCTTTAGGATCCTGCTTCTTAGTGTCATCCCCTTGGTTCTGGGTTTTCTGCCTCACCCTGGTTCTGACCCATTTGATGAAACAACTGGTTTTGGCAATTATTAAGGATCTGTTCTCTCATAAGATTATACAATCCCTTAAAATCAGTAACTCTACTACCAACCAGCCAACCCTCCAGAGCCTTGGTTGCACAATCAACAAAGTCAGTCCAATGAGTCTGTGCTTTCTGGGTATCCCTGAACTTCAACCTGTACTGTTCAGTGGTTAAGCCAAACCCATCGATTGATGCACTCTTCAGGACTTCATAATCATCAGCATCCTCTTCTCTTAACAGTGAGGAGCTTGTCTCTACCTTTATCAGAATAGGAGAGCCACAAGATTGCTGCCCACTGTTTCTGGGAAACCTGTTGTACTTTACAGGCCCTCTCCATAGCAGTTATCCACTTGTAGATATCATCCCCACTCTGGTAGGGAGGAACAACCTTGGACAGGTTCCCATGGTCTAGAATGTAATCTTTTGACTTTTATATGTACCTTTTAGTACCTTTTTAGTGGTTTTCAGTTAGTAATTCAAATAGAGATTTT
The DNA here is from genome assembly GCF_964204655.1 of Triturus cristatus. NCBI lineage: Eukaryota > Metazoa > Chordata > Amphibia > Caudata > Salamandridae > Triturus > Triturus cristatus. The sequence continues at coordinate 819,923,715 of NC_140584.1, forward strand.
CTGGTAAAACCATGGCAAGCTGGAATCCCACACGCTGCCTCCCAATGTGAGAAGTTGACCTGGCATATGCTGGTCACTAGTTATAGTGGCCACCTTGCACCAGTCCAATTCGACTCTGTGGAGAGCAGCCTTGAGGCTAAGTCTCAGAGGAATGTAAAGCAGCTTGTTTGACCTTATAATCTCTTGAATTACCAAATGAAAGGACACCACACAGGTATATATATATATATATATATATATATATAAAACCTATATGTATTTATTTCTCGACACACACTACTAATCTCTTTATGAGATTAGAAGTCAGGAACATATGCACAAATCAATGTTTCACAACAAATTAAGCACTTATATGGCTGGGGCCCTATGGGCGTACCAGACCATATACTACAAAAGAGGTTTAGGAAAGTCGACCTGCAAGGGGACAAGGCCTAGGGCCTTTAGAATTGCTGGGGCCTCACTAATCCACCCAAGGCAGGTAAGTAAAGGACCCACGGGAGACACGTGCAGTGTGAGAACACAGCGGCGGGTTCCCTATTGATTTCAATGGAGCAAGTCTCGGTTGGATTTTTAAAGTTTTAGGGTACTTCGGGAGAGTCTAAAAGCAAGCCACTTACAAGGTAAGTACTTCGAGGGCCAACACCCACAGGAGCACCGGAGTGCACGAGTTACCTCACCCAGGGAAGCCTGGTGCATAGGTGTCTTTTGGTGTCAGGTCGCGGCGTCGTTTTCAATTGAAGCCGAAGATTTGCTTCTTGTGAAGACTGGGGGAAGTGTCCGGTGGAATCCAAGGCTGGATTCAGAAGAAGGAAGACCTGAAAGCAGAAGGGACAGTGTTCACAGTCACTTGCCAGTGACCCGGGGCCAGGAAGATGGATGCCCACGGTAGTCTGGTGATTTCAGGTGATTCACGGGTGTCTTGACTCTTCAGCCATGAGGTCCAGTCTCTCTGTCAGTCTCGCTCTCTGTGTCATTCGCTCTCTGTGTCATTCGCTCTCTGTGTCATTCGCTCTCTGTGTCATTCGCTCTCTGTGTCATTCGCTCTCTGTGTCATTCGCTCTCTGTGTCATTCGCTCTCTGTGTCATTCGCTCTCTGTGTCATTCGCTCTCTGTGTCATTCGCTCTCTGTGTCATTCGCTCTCTGTGTCATTCGCTCTCTGTGTCATTCGCTCTCTGTGTCATTCGCTCTCTGTGTCATTCGCTCTCTGTGTCATTCGCTCTCTGTGTCATTCGCTCTCTGTGTCATTCGCTCTCTGTGTCATTCGCTCTCTGTGTCATTCGCTCTCGGTCTCGCTCTCGGTCTCGGTCGCGCTCTCGGTCGATATTTGCTCCTTACGCTTTCCCAAACTTGATACAGGTCCTCCAACTCTTTCACAGATGGTTCGTCCGCGCAGAAGACTGAGACGTTGTCCATGCAGAGGGAGCACTTCACTTCGCCTTGTACCTTGCTTCTTGGTGCCTTCACTCCTCAGATGTTCTTGTTCTGCCGGATGCGTTCAGCCAGGAGCTCAATCACGCAGATGAACAGGAGGGTGGGAAAGTGGGCAGCCCTGCCTCACCCCTGACAGGATAAGGAAGGGGTTGGTTCTCCAGCCATTTACCAACGCCGTGCTGGAGATGTCTCTCTATGCATTGTGGTCACCAAATCACAGAAGTCCCCCAATCCCAGTGTTCTGAGTGTCCGGTCCATGAACTCATGGGAAACTCGGTCGAATTCCTTTTCCTGATCCAGGCTGACCAAGGCCGTCAGGACCTTGCGGGCCTTGATGTACTGGATCGTGTTCCAGACCAGGGACAGACTGACCACGATTTGCCAACCCAGTATCCCACAGGACTGGTCAGGGTGAACTATCTTCGCTATCACTTTGTTTAGGTGGATGGTCATCACCTTTGCAAGAATCTTGTAGTCCACATTGAGGAGAGGGATGGGCCTACAGTTCTTGGTCTTCTCTCTCTCCCTTCTATTTGTACAAGAATGTTATCATACCCTTTCACAGGGGTTGCGGCATACTGCCCTTGCCCACCATTTCCTCGTAGAGGTCCATCAAGTCCTGCCCGATCAGGTCCGACAGTTTGACATACGGTTCCACTGGGAGACCGTCATTCCCAGGTGTCTTGCCTCTCTTGGAAGTCGTGGCGGCCAAGTTCAGCTCTTCCAGGGTCTCTCGTCTGGACCCAGTGTCTTTGAGATGCCCTCAAGGAAACTATCAGCCTGGGTGGATTTACCATATCTTCAAAGTTCATGATGCTCACCAGGGACTTCTAGGAGAAGCTTGCACTACTGCACCTACCACATCTCACATTTATATTAGACTTTCTATACATTTCCCTTCATCAGCTCCACAAAGAGTACAACCTAATCCGGAATTAATAATTCTTTTGTCTAATTTCAAAGCTACTAATTGTATATATGGACATAGCTATTTGAATGTACTCTTGGTACTGTCTTGCATGCAATGCATTATGGGAGTATGTGACCAAACGTTTATGATGCTCACTAGGGCCTCTAGGAGCAGCTTGCGGTACTGGCAGTGCTGGTGCCTTGCTTACTGTGGACCTCTTGGAGCAGCTTGCGGTACTGGCAGTGCTGGTGCCTAATTCACTAGGGACCTCTAGGAGCAGCTTGCGGTACTGCCCCTACCACATCTCACATTTATATTAGACCTTCTATAAATTTTCCTTCGTCAGCTTCACATAGAGTACAACATAACCTAATCCGGAATTGATGTAATTCTTTTGTCACATTTCAGAGCTACTAATTGCATATATGGACATAGCTATTTGATAATGCTCACTAGGGACCTCTAGGAGCAGCTTGCGTACTGCACCTAGACATGCAGTGCTGGTGCCTTGCTCACTAGGGAGCTCTAGGAGCAGCTTGCAATACTGCTGGTTCCTGGCTCACTTGGCAATCATTTGCAATGCACTGTGCCACTCATTACTGAAAGTATGAGTTATTGGCGTTGCATTATTATTTGCAACGCCAATACCTCAAACTATCAGTAATGCGAGATAAATTCCTTTGCAAATGCTTGTGTTTAATTATATAAGAGCAATCACCAGTCTATGTTTTGATGCTGAAAATTATCCTTCATTGTTTTAACTGCCTGCAGAAACGGCACACTGAAGCACGTGCTCAATCGTTTGTTCAGCCAACTACATGATGGCATGGTATTTGAGATGAGCCTGGTTGTTGCTGTAGTACCTTTGCACTTTGTTGCATAAGATTGGTCATGGCGGGGGATCACAACCACCACACTTCACACCTCACCCAGCAGCTGTGTGTGGCGCATTGGAGCACATCTTGACTTCATAGCACAGGATAGGCCGTGAGGTGACTGCACTTGCATGGGAGTGAAATAGTACCACACTGAGTGGGAAGTGAGACTCCCCACACCCCAGATTGAAAGTGGCGGGAAAGTGGAAGGACCCCAGCACTCGTGCAGCATCTTCTCAACACAACTTGGCACTCTTTTAAACTAATGATGTTTAAAATCTGGATTTTCAGACAAAACAACAAAGGATTTCACAAGTGGTGGAAGGTTGAAAATTGGCTATCTGAACAGTAACCTTCTTGAATCTTCAAAATTGGAGAGTTAGCAAATGCTGAAATACTAAGGTTAAATCCTGCTTACAGAACTGCATCAATGTCCTGCCAAAATCATCAGGGTTCAAGAGTACCTCGTATTCACATGGTCATTTCTCTCATTCAAGCAACAGTACCAAACCCAGTAGTGTTGTAACTCCTTTATGAAGTTAATCAATAATGTTTTAGTACTGCACATTGCTCAAGCTTTGCTGTGTATTGTGGTTGCCTGTGGCAAATTAACTTTCTATGGTTGTTTCACTTGTTTACACTGTGCTGTTTAATTGCTTACCTTGATAATAAAACACTTCTGGTACATATGTTTTTCTATCAGTGTGGGAAAGGTTGCCTTTTATATGCCCCATTGCTCTATCATATTGAGTATAGTATATTCTTATTCTGAATCCAGTTAAAGGTTCACTTCAGAGAATGAACCGCTTTGAGATAATGTTGTGGTGATTTCTGTATTTCAATCTCCTTATTGCAAATCGAACAATACAGTTAGAACATATATATGATCTCATACTTGGCCATGTATCCTTACTCCTATACACTCTGTAGCCTAGTCCCACTTTGAATGTTTTATAGCACTTAGTAATATTTGTTTTGCATCAGCATGTCCCAAGAATTAAACATAGGGGGAGACGTAAAGGAAAAGGGATCAATCGCAGACACTGGCAAAACATTAAATTTAACTGATCAAGCATCCCAGCCTTAACTTTCTCATAGTTGGCAGTGCCTATCATTCAATCGCCTGTTTGATTGAGAATCCGAGACCACATAAATGTGTCTCTACAAAATGTACTACAGTTTCTATAGTCTGAGACACTGCTTCGTAAGTTCTTCTCTATAACAGTTCCTTATACATATTCAGGGAAGTTCTTGTGTTGTTGCAGGTGCAGTGACTGCTTATCTGCACTCCCATTTTGAAAAGATCACTTAATCTCAGATGTAGGAGCTGACCGTGTCCTGCTGTAGAGAGTAATGTGAATCACCTTTATAAGGTGGAGCGTGGTCCAACCCCCCAAGTTTCCCATCTGTATTGTTGCGCCCTGGCATACAGTGCATTGAGTGCTTTAGTTGCACAGTGAGTTTTAGGTGTCTTTGTCTAGCTGTATTCCTTATAAACCCCTGAAATAAGGGCTCCGCTATATGTTGCTTTGTCTTTTCACTCACCAACTCACATTATGCAGCTTCATGAAGATTGTTACTATGCATGTACAAGTATGCCTAATGGTATAGAGGAGCTCCTCTTCCTTACAGAACCCCTTCAGGTCCAGGCTAGCAAAGTGTGTCGCTCAGATCTCACCAGCCTTCAGAAGTCCAGCTTGCCCTCGGATGCTACCTCTTACCAACAACTGCTGCTACCCTGGTGGGATCCCACGCTGGTTTTAATGGAAGTGCCCACCTCAGTGCCCACTTGCCTCATCTCCCGATCTGCTCCTAGTTTTCAGATGGGCCCTGAAGGATAAAGCGCAACATATTGCTGCAATTTGTTGTTCTACCATATGTAATGGCAGGCATGCTGGTAAAGATGTCAATAAAGAAGATCCGATTTGGGGAAGTAGTTTGTCAGTCACAGGAAAGGTGCCTAATCCGTACCTGAAGTTTCTGTGTAAGTAGGTAATGCTCTGTTGCATTGCTCCTCTTCATCTGGTGTTGCACGATTTGCTTTTGCCATTAGCACCCATTTTGGGATTTTGCGTTCACCTTCTTGATTTGTGAAGAAATATTTCCACTTTTTCTCTTATGCCTGCTATATGTCTGGAAGTTTCTAGGCCCATCAGATTGTGTTATCTGTTAAACTGTTTATTATTGCCAGTTGTCCTCTATAGTTTTCATTTTGTTCTTCAATTTGGTTACAACTAAATAGCATTTAAACACATACAAGCACTATTATCCTTTCTTTACCAACCAGTTCCTTGATTATTCCAAAGCACCTTCGAAATAATAAAGTAAATCAAAGAAACATTAAATAAAAGATATTTGCTTTATGTTACAATTTAAGCTGTTTTATAGGCCCCATTGTGCCATTTACTTGATGTATGGTTATAATCTCAATACTAATCACAACTTAAACCCAGTGGGTATTTAAGTACATAAATCAGTTTGAATTTATAGAAGGGAGGTGCGAGTGGAAGATGAAGTTGGGGGTCTTGTAGTAAGTCAAACATAGCAGGCAGAACCATGAACATTATTTTGGAGATATAAAAAAAACTTTTGTAATGTTATAGATCGAATGCATGGTTTGTACCGCCTAGCCTCTTGCTGTGCATAGTAATACTTTTTTGTTTGACGTTATCAGGTTATCTCTTCTTATTTTAGTACCTTTGAAGAGTCTCCATACGCTCCAGGTTTGACATAAAATGCTGTGAAAGAAAAATATTTTGTGGAACTCCATGCTTAGTGGCACATATGGCTTTTTAGTATTTTGAAAACTATTTGTGAATTAGTGTGCCATTTAAAATTGTATCCTTTTTCATGCCTTTAATTCCCCCTATGAAGAATTTAGTTTGTTGTTTCTCTTTCCTACAATTGTTACATCTCTTTCCCAGCTGTCTATCGACATTCTTTAATTGTCTGCTCATACTGGTACACCCAAAATAGCAGACTTATGAAGATAACCGTGAGTATGCCAACCTCACGGCCGTTTGACTGCCTCCCGCATAGCCTGATTGGGGATGTGTCTGCATCACCCAGTGTTTTGCTTTCCTTCATTTTCAGGTTCTCCTTTGAGGACAATATTAGTAATTATCTAATTCATTACTCTTGTCTATTCTAAATAGTTCTTACCCAAAAGCATTTTACTGCTAGAGAAGCTTAGAGATACTCCACTGTTGCCATAAAACTGGGAAAGTTGTGCTATCGTCACGATATCCCGCTATGCGTATTTGCAAACCAAGTATTGAAGTCTCTCTGAATACAAACAAAGCCAATAGCTGCACAACTGTACCTCCTCGTTGTTCAATGATAGTTCTTTATGGGTATATAATGGAGTTGTTTCACCTACCTCACTTTAGAGACATAGCGTTTAACTACTCCAGCATTTGATGACTGTCCAGATTAGCAACTAAATAATCAGCCATGTGTTAACTAAGAACATAGCATCACATCTGCTCATCAAAAACTTTACTGAAAAATCTTCTCTTGTCTAGCATTAAACACCACTTCCGGTCATCCATTAATAGGTGTGCAATGTAGCTTGTTAACATTGGTGTGTTTTCAGATCAATTTATAATAATTTCTTAAATAAACTGCGCTGCAAACATAATTGCTTAAATGTGCATTTTACCTAGAAGAGTATGAACACATGGGCTTCAGAAAAAGTGCTTGCTCTTTATCATATAGTGTGCTTATCGTGGGAGACCATGAATCCTCTCCCTCCTTTTTAGGTTTAAATCTTTTATTAAAGGTTTTCAACAGAAGAACAAGTAGCGTCAGGCAATTACACATTCCCGGCCACAGCGGGAGCTGAAGCAGCTGAGCTCGCCTCCACCACCAACAGGTGGGTGGGAAGCCGAAGAGGAGCTTGCGAGCCCAGGAGTCGCTATCCGTTACCCCCCCCCCCCCCGCAACCCCAACCCCCCAAAAAAAAACCCTCCCACCAACACTCCCCGCCCCCCCCTTTCCCTGTGTCAAGATAGTCGGAGAAGAGAAAGAAGGAAGAAGAAAGGAATGTAGACCCTGTCTCGGGAGCGAAGGGACCAGAAAGGCGAGTGGACAGCGCCGCCTCTGGGGAGGTGTCTAAGAAGGGCGGCTATGTGTTTTCCCCATCGTCTGGATCAGCGCTGAGCCGCAGGAGGCGTAGGTATCGGGGACACGTCAGCTCCCTGAAGTCCTGAGATAGAAGGGACCTGAACGGTTGCCACAATTCCGGGAAAGAGGCACCTTTTCCCGCCAGTGTCAGAGAGATACGTTCCATCCCCAAGATATGCCAGATGCGGTGCAGCCATTCTAGATGTGTGGGTATGCGGGGCGTTTTCCAACAAGCAAGGAGGCACTGTGTGGCCGCCCCCAGCGCCAGGGCTATCTGTTTCCCCCGGTGGGACTTCAAGGGGTAAGTAATGGCATTAGGGACCCCCAGGATGATGTATGCAGGGAATCTGGGCAGCTCATCCAGAATTTGTCGCCAATAGGAGGATAACAAGGGGCAATCCCAAAGAATGTGCGCTAAAGTGCCCAGTTGACCGCACCCCCTCCAGCAGTCCGCGGTGTGTGAGCTATCCATGCGGTGTAGGCGTTCCGGTGTGTAATACCAGTAAGTCACCAGTTTAGTGAACGTCTCGGTGAGGCCTGTGTGCGTAGCCGTGTGGCGGGCCCTATAGCAACATCCCTCCCACTCCTTCGCCGGTAGGTCCCTTCCCAGTCCCTCTCCCATCGTGCCCTCCCCGCGTGATATGAGTGATAGTGTGTCGACAGAAGCATCTTATACAGATCCGATGTCAATTTCTTGTCAGTGTGGCGGGTGATCAGCCAGCGCTCAAACGGCGTGAGCCGGCGTTGCGCTGCGCGTTTCTCCCGTGGCCGCGTGGCCCAGTGTTTAACCTGCAAGTACCCGATCAGGTCCGTGGCCGGGATTCCATAGTCTGCTGCCAACTGTGCCAGGGGTATAAACCCACAGTCTTTATACAGGACCCCCAGGGCTCTGCAGCCGGAGTATCGCCAACCCGGGAAAGAGGACTCCGGAAGCCGCGGCGCAAAGTCGGGATTGCCGAACAGAGGGGTGAGAGGCGAGGGGAAGGACGTCAGCTCCTGTCTCTCACCGGTCAGGTCCCAGATCCGCATTGTTGCCTGGGTCACCCTCTCCCTCCATTTTAGATGCATTCCTGTAGGTTTGATTGTAGGACGGCATCTACGCCCCTTAAGGTGTTCTTGGGTGTTGAGGGGATGCCAAAGAACTGATTCATGGTTGGGTAAGGATTATTTTTGCGTTTTTTTTGTTACTTGTCTGCTGACTGGCATTCTGAACCTTGTTTAGATAGATTTAATTTTCTGTCTTTGAGGGGAAATTGACACTGTCAAGCATGAGCCAATTGTAGAAGCGGTTTTCTCTGACAGAAGTTTGCCATTTAAAGTAACCATGGTGGCCTTTTCTCCTTTACGTTTCACTCCAACTGTGATGTGTCTATAAGAGGGGTATCGACCTGGCAGCACACCTGCAACATTGCAACTATTTGAAAGAAGAGCCAAGATCCTAATCCACTTACCTAAAAGCCTAATATATAAAAGCAGTTTTTGGCTGGTGTAATGGGGCATACCAATTGAATTCTTGGGAAGTCCCTGATACCCAGTCGTTAAATTGTCAGTGTGGGGTGCCAACACCTAGAGTAATTCGTCATCACATTCAGTTATTCGCAAACACAGAATACAGAGTAATCCGATCATCTGGTAAATTTTGCATTCAGTTAGATTTTACATATTTAATTTTACATTGCCAGTTTTTTTACTGTTACTTTTCAGAAGACAAGGAAAATGCATCTAATAGCTGCGGCATTATTCTTGTGCTTCAAACTATGAGGAAAGGATTGGATCGGAAACCATAACCATTCTTGACGAGCTCCTTGACCATCTGTCTAAAGACACCCAGGCGATAGTGGCGGGTGACTTTAATTCAACATTTGAACCACTTTGGCACGACAATCATGAGCTGACAATGGAGGAGGACGCACAATGGAAAATAACCAATCTTGCGCCGACACAGATTAAAAGGTGGACTGACGTGGCGATTCAAATTAAATCTATCTGCTTAGGAAGAGGTCTAAGGGTGGTAAATGGAAGAACCCCCTCCAATAGGCATGGGGCCAATACCTTTGATAACGGATGATATGAGTCGCATTGATTACATGCTAATCAGTTTAAAGATCTGGCACACACTCATAGATATGGAGGTGTGTGTGATCGCCTGGAGAGTGACCATAACTCATTGTGCTCAATTTTTTAATTACTGACCCCACAGGCAGTCAGCTCCCATGATATACAGCTTATCACCCGCGACTTGGTCCCTCCCAATGAGAAGAGGCGACTTAAGTAGGAAGTTATTTTTGAGACCCCACATATTTTGGACGCTATTGCAACCGAAATTAAGGGTGCGATTTCAGATTTAGTTACTGCAATCTTGCCATGCTCCTCTTGTGGAAGTAACTGCATTCCATGATATATATTCTTTTCTAAATTGTAACCCCTTTTTATTAAAGAGAGTAGGGCTAAAAATACGCCTATATCAAATTTATGTTACTGGTATGACAACAAGTGTGAAGAAACCAGGAGTAATCTCACAGACGCAATTGTATCTAGAAAGCCTTGTAGTGTCTGGATAGCTAGGGTAAAGTATAGGAAGGTCCAAGCCAAAGCTAAAAAGGAATGGGATGAGAAAAGTTGGGAGGATCCAAGAATGGCAAGTGCTAACAACAACACCCGTAGGTTCTGGACACTGGTGACATGGGGCAGGGAGGGCCCTCGAGCAGAGACACAAAATCATGTAGCACAAGACAAATGGGTGAGCCATTTTGAATCCCAGTACGCTGTTGACCCTGCAGAGGAGAGCGCTCCAGCGCTGCCCCGCACCTATTTTACTAATAACGCCTTTAATGCTACTGATGTCAATGTAGTCTTTCTGGCAGTATTGAAGGGTAAAGCGCCAGGGCTGGATGGCGTTCCGGCTGACATCTTTCTTCATGAGAAGACCAAATGGAATAAATACGTATTGTTGCTTGCTAATGCCATTGCTTGTGCATCGCCTATACCAGATTCCTGGAAGGGGCAGAGATCGTTCCAGTGTATAAAAAAGGAGACAAAACCCTTCCAGGAAACTACAGGCCTATAATCCTAATTGACTCCATACAGAAAGTAATGGCATGGTTGGTGTTAGGCAAAGTACAGGAATAGATTAAGTATCAGGACATCCTCACTTCCTTACAAGCTGGCTTTCGAGAGCATGTCAGCACGATAGACCAGGTATTTAGGTTTAGATGAATATACTGGTGGACTGTGGTCTAGGCATGGGCAGCATGTATGCTGCCTTTGTCGACCTGAAGTCAGCCTTTGACCTGGTCTCTCGGAGCAAACTCTGGGCTGTGCGCCCAGAACAGGGGATGCCGTCTGAACTGTTATCCCTTATAGCTTGATTCCACAAAGAAAACTTTGCCCAAATAGGCTGGGGGAAGCAGGTAAATGTTACTGCTTCCTTCCCTGTCGCAAAGGGTGTGCGACAGGGATGTGTGCTGGCCCCTACAATATTCTCGCTTTTTATTAATGGCGTCGTCAAACATCTAACATGTGCCCCCACTGACGCCCCAACCCTTGCAGGTCCCAAAATACCCATTTTGATGTTCACCGACGATACGTTGATAATTTCTAAGACCCCAAGTGGTTTGCAGAAAGCATTACATCTTTTTGAAAACTTCTGCACCACTCGGAGTTTGGAAATAAACGTATCTAAAACCAGTTCATGACGTTCAACCCACATAGAACCTTAAAGGAGGAATACTTTTGGAAAATCGTTGATTGGAGCAAGTAAATGCTTTCACTTATTTGGGTGTGCTATTGCAGAAAGATATGCGATGGAGTTGTCAAATTGATGCCGCCGCACTAAAGCTCCGACAGCTGTCAGGTACTCTATAAAAAGAGTTCAGTGCTTCTCTGACCAAGCTAATTACCCCAGTTTTACAAATGTATGAAAAGAAGGTTGTGAGCTCTGTATTATAGGGGGCAGAACTCTGGAGTCTAGAGAACATGTCACACCTCACTGTAGCTGAAAATCGTTTTCTATGGAATATTACTGCTCTTCCACAAAGCACTCCAACACTGCCTTTGTTGATAGACCTTGGTCGTAAAGCGCTGGTTGATATTGCCAGGTTGCGCCCTATTTTGTATTTGCACAGAATTTGGAGCACACTAGAAATGCTACCATACGCTGAAGGCCTTAGGGATATAATTAAGGCAGACACTTTTCATGAGATTCGCTGGCTTTGTGAAATAGAGCATTATTGATAAACATGGGCATGCAAGATTTATGGGAAAACCTCATGAACAATCCAATTCCATCTAAAGAAATTGTAAAAGAAAGATACTGGAATATGCTCCATTATAATACCTATAATAAATGTGATAGCGCAACACAATCAGGACTTTTCTTAACAGTGAAACCCGACCTAAATTGGAGATGTACTGGGATATTCTATCCCAACCTTATGATCGGAAGTTGTACTTCCAGTTTAGAGTGGGGACCTTGCCTTTGCGAACCTTCACGGCTAAGTGGGCAAGTGAGGGCAACAATAAATGCCCCTTTTGCGATAAGTGTGAAGAGTCTTATGCTCATGTTCTCTTTGTGTGCCCAGCATACACAGCTCAGCGCAAAGCGTGGTTGGCTCCATTATGCAGATTGCTGTCTACCAGAACATGTAGCACTGCAATGAGGATATTGCGAAATGATACTCTCCCTTGTATTGCAATAGCTGTAAACCAAGTATCTGAGCTGGATGTGGGCTATAAGATCAAAATCTCTCTCAACCAATTGATCAATTGAGGTCTGGCACCAATGTCTGTAGCTTATTCTTTCTAATCATTGTGTATGTTTAATTACCTATTGTATTTTCAATCCGGACAATCCAATTTTTTATCTAATGCATTCTTCTAGATGTTTAATATGATTTTTAACCAAGTGTAAGATTGATGTGTATTAATCTTATTATTGTATTTTTTAAATATCTGCACTGAAACTTTTTGTAACAAAGATGAGTTTTATTAGATGTACTTCGCTTTTATGACATTTATTTGTCGAATAAAGCTTTTTGGATTGCATCTGATAGCCAAATTAAAAGGAGTAAAATTCATCTGACAGCTGACAAGTGTTTCACTTCCTAAAGGCATGCAGGCCTGGGAGTTTTTATAAGGGTGAAATTAAGAAACACAAAGTATTACAACATAAATACAACATTTGTCATATTTTTGTGTGAAAGAAATCATTAATTTAAAATTTAATACATTTTACCAATATAAGGTTGAGCTAATCCAGTCCAATTTCAATAAATAAAGAATCACGCGATGATTATTGGCTGTGATGGTATTGTTTTTTTTCTGTAACATAGGGCCAAATAACTGACAATGTAAAATTAATTATGTAAAATATAACCACATATGAAATTCACCAGCTCATCTATTTACTGTTTTCTATGTCCGCAAATAAGTGAGTTATTTACAAATGACTGTGTGTTAGAATCCCATACTTAGTGTTTTTTTCAAATTGGCACTGAATTCGCTGTGTGCACACATCAGGGTGTTCTTTTTTATTTTTATTTGTTTTTAATCCTAAAAACGCCTACAGGAGTTGAAAATGTGCTAATTTTGAGGAGTTTCTAGACGAGAGTTGCATTGTAGACTTTTGAGCTCTACATTTTTTTTAAGTACTCTGCATCAGGACTGGTGTAAGCTTGGACTTTGTATCCTTGTAAGTGCTATCTCACTTTGCAGTCTTGTGTTGTATTAATAGGAAGCAACATTCTTTTGTTGGGTGAGCCCTAAAATAGCACCATTGCAATAGCATTTGTTTTTCTGAGCTGCATTTATCCCTCCCACGTTTTTTTGTCTGAGTGTGAAGGGTTAAAGCTTTGACTCGTGTTCAGAAATAAGATACCGTGGCTGATAAACATAACTTCACAAGTTCAACTCAGGAAGTTAGGTTTGGCTGTATTCACACCTCATGTGACTCCTCCTCTGTTATGGGTGTGCACACTTTCTATAGGATGTTTGTATACGAGCAAAACAGTGCAGGTGCTTGGCCGCAGATCACAGGTCTCCTAAGAGAAGTGCAAGTGTGGAGAGAGCAGCATGGCACTAAGTGAGCAAGATGTTAATGAGAATGAGGAGCTGCTCTCAGTCTTCACTCTTCAAGGTGAGGGGTAAATGGAGGCTTTGTTTCAGTTCATCACTTTATTTAGATGCAAAGACTATGTATTCACACCTTTTTCCAAATGAAGGCATGTTAATCTAAACACTTGTCTGTACCCAGTCAGTGTAAAGTAGTTTTTAAGCCAGAAGTTGATTTAGTAGAACAGGTTTGTAATCTACAGTTTAAATGTGTATTAGTATGTCTGGAACGTCCTCATTAAGTTCTTGATGTTTCCTCTGTGTTTTTTCACACAGTTGTGCATTCAGATATGAGCTGAGGTTTGCCTTTTGCTTTGTGGACGATGTGTAATTTAGCAATTCTAAATTGTTTGATACTGTTGCAAACGGGGATCACGTTAGAGCACCCGTTATAATTTGCAGTGTCGCAAACTAGCTACTCTACCATCTTTTACGAAGTGACCGCTTTAGAAAGACCCTTGATGCAGATTTCAGCACTCTTATTATTGAACAATAAACTGAGAGGAGAAAGCATCTGAGGGATTTTTGTCTTTAACGGCAGATGATTATGCAACTTGCTGTTGAGTTCCGTCTGCCGCTTGCATCCACACAGTCAGTGTGTCTAGAGGAAGATTGACACAGAAGGTGAGAATTGGGTCCTTATGTCTAAGACACTCTGTTTGTGCTAATTTGTTTGTTACCTAAGGGTAACTCCTTTTACAGGTTTTACTGTAGCCAGGGTATGCTGCAGTATGAATATGTTGACCCATGCTTTAAGATGAATAATGCCTTTTATTTTGCTACATCTCAGATCGGAGCTACAAAGTATATTGTTTTCCCAAGTTTCCTTAACATATTTTTAGAAAACCTTTATCACAATAATGTGCCTCATGCTGGAGATCATGTTCTGTGAATGTAGGAAAAAGAAGAAAAATAGGTTTTAAAATAAATTATCAAGATGTGACCTTTGTGTCCCTCCATTTATCCGGCAAAACAATTTAAGCTTCACATCAGCTGGCTGGCTTTCGAGAGCATGTCAGCACGATAGACCAGGTATTTAGGTTTAGATGAATATACTGGTGGACTGTGGTCTAGGCATGGGCAGCATGTATGCTGCCTTTGTCGACCTGAAGTCAGCCTTTGACCTGGTCTCTCGGAGCAAACTCTGGGCTGTGCGCCCGGAACAGGGGATGCCATCTGAACTGTTATCCCTTGTAGCTTGATTCCACAAAGAAAACTTTGCCCAAATAGGCTGGGGGAAGCAGGTAAATGTTACTGCTTCCTTCCCTGTCGCAAAGGGTGTGCGACAGGGTTGTGTGCTGGCCCCTACAATATTCTCGCTTTTTATTAATGGCGTCGTCAAACACCTAACCTGTGCCCCCACTCACGCCCCAACCCTAGCAGGTCCCAAAATACCCATTTTGATGTTCGCCGACGATAAGTTGATAATTTCTAAGACCCCAAGTGGTTTGCAGAAAGCATTACATCTTTTTGAAAACTTCTGCACCACTCGGAGTTTGGAAATAAACGTATCTAAAACCAGTTCATGGCGTTCAACTCGCATAGAACCTTCAAAGGAGGAATACCTTTGGAAAATCGTTTATTGGAGCAAGTAAATGCTTTCACTTATTTGGGTGTGCTATTGCAGAAAGATATGCAACATCAGTTTGTGTATTTCTTACATTTTTGGCATACACCCTTATTTTCCGTGGTTTGGAAATTGGTTATATTCTGTGTAGTAGAGTAACCGCTAAGTTGAGCGATAACGTCTATCTACACCTTGATAGTGCTGTTTAGTTCTTATAACAAACAAATGATGGACGGAATGCTGACAATGCAGGCATTCTCCCCCAGTCAAGAGATCTGGGTTAAATCCATCCTTCTTTTGCCCACTACGCCACCCCAGTTTAGACATGGCCATATGCAAATCAGTCTTGACCCTGTGCCTCATGGGGACAGTCCAGCCCGAACTGCCAAGCCATGTCTTCCCTGGACCGGAATCAAGCATCCTAGGACCGGTTTCTGGCTATCAGCCGTCATCAACCAGGATAGCTTGACTTTTTAGTTCTTATGGCATGTGACCTCAAATGAACTATATTGATGTCAGATGTGGAGACTAGTTTCAATACATTCAGATACATCCGATACGTTAAATAAAGTAATTAATGTTTCATAAGTTTTCAATCAGCTTTTCAGAACATGTGCAAAGAAACTTGTATTTAAAGGTGTATTGAAAATTGAGCGATGAATACTCATTCGCAGTGACATGAAGATGTTTGCTTAAGGCATTAAGTACATATTGTGCTTTTTTAACTACTTGTATGTAAAGTGGCCAAAAATAATTACTTACCTTTTCAACGTTGCACACCTCAGTTACAAAATGTTGGCCAGACTCAATGTTCAACCTCCCTTCAAAACTAAATTTCCCTTTTCTGGATCTGTCTATCGATCGAAATGAAGGCCCCACGCTCAATCAATCTTCAGGTAGTATATAAGACATGACCGATTGATCAATCAATCTTGTCTTATATATTACCTAAAGATTGATTGACCACGGGGCCTTTATTTCAGTGTTTTGAGGTGTGCCAGCATGTTGCTTATCGACTGCTTTGGAGAACTCTGTTGCAATATAAGCACACTGCTAAAATTAGACTAGTGGAATTCATAAATTATGCTAATTTCCAGAATCTTTCACTTTGCTGCTTAATGCCTTGACATAGCATGTATGCCACACTTTATTTATTGCAAAAAGAACAATGGATGAACAGAATGCTGAACAATATCATACTTTCACCCCAGTACAGAGATCTGGGCATAAATCGATTGTTTTTTGCTTCTCATGCCACTCCAGTTTAGACCCAGCTGTATGCAAATCAGTCTTGACCCTGTTCCCCATGGGAACAGTCTAGCCTGAAATGCCACGCCAAGTCCGTCCTGGACTGGAAACAAGCATCCTAGGACGGGTTTCAGGGTTGTGCCACTCATCAGCCAGGCTGGGTCTAAAATGGGGTGGCATGGTGAGCAAAAGAATGATGGATTTAACCCAGATCTCTTGACTGGGGTCAATGTTTGATTTGCTTTGTATTCAGTCCATCATCACATTATTTTTTAGCACGATTTATAAAGTACTAACGTAGGTGCAGGTGAAAATAAACGTTACTCACATGCAACAAACGAGTGGAAAGTCGGTGCACTAGACCATAAAAGCAGAAGCTACACAGCTATTTATTTATTCAGTTATACAGCGCAATATTCATCCGTATGGATATCACGGCGCTAAGGAGAGCGCAACCTAAGTGAGAGTGGAGTACTGAGAGAAGGTCTCTGAGTTACTGAACATATCCTAGGAAACCAATGGGTTTTCAATTTCTTCCTGAATACCAGGTAGTCATCGGTAAGCCGAAGTTCCAGTGGTAATTCAAACAAGATAGTGTGGCTCAAGGAAGCTCCCTCTGGAACACCATATTCAATGGATTTTTGGTTTGAGGAAAAGGGGCCCAGTTGTACTGACTGTGTTCTATTGCTTAAAAAGGAGCACAGCTACTGAAGGGCTTTAGAATGTATACCCTTTTCAAAAAGAGTTTTCAACAGCAGGTTGTGTCAAAAGCCGCTGATAAATCCAGCAGGATCAGGGCGGCGGCTTTACCCTAGTCAGCCTAATATTATCTAGTTATGCCAGGAGGGTAGTTTCAGTGCTATTGGTGGCTCTGAAGCCAGTTTGGGTTGGGTCCAGGAGCTCATTGGTCTCAAGGTAGTTGGTCAGTTATTTGTTTACCAACTTCTCCATCACTTTAGATGAGTATGGAAGCTGAGATATTTGTCAGTAGTTTGCTGGGTTTTGAACATCTGTACCTGCTTTTTTCGTAGGGGAACTACAGTGCCTTTTTTTCCAGATCTCTGGAAATACTGCAGTATGTAAGGATTGGTTAAATATACGGGTTACGTTGGGGCATATAATTGGTATGGTCCGAGAAAAGTTTAAATGAGGGCATGGGTCAAGTGGGGACCCTGTTTTAACTTCAGCCATTGCTTTTGCGACCTGCTCCTCGGTAAAGGGGTCAAAGTTACTGAGGTAGGATTGGGCGTTAGTATGAGGGTCTGAGGTTTCCCAATCTATATCATCTGATGGGTGCTTATCTCTGTTTGAGGAATAGATCAGAGGTTTTATCAGCAAAAAATGTGCGGATTGCCTCACAGCACTCTATTGAGGGGGACAGGACTTGGGACATGCTAGATGGTTTACATAGCTCTTTAACTATTTTGTAGAGCTCCCTAAGTGAACTGCTGTTGTCGTTTACACGCTTTGCAAAGTAGGTCTTCTTAGAGTTTTTAATAGCATTATTGTAGATTCTCATTTCCACTTTATATGACAGTCTATCCATGTCCTGTTTAGACAATCTCCACTTGTGATCTAGTGCTTTGCACTTTCTCTTCAGTATCCTAAGATCAATCGAATAACATTTTTCAGATGGTGTTCTTCTGTAGGATTTGTTCCCAAGTCTAGGAGCACATTGGTCCAGCGTATTGGAGGTTTCTGGTTGGAAGCTTTCTGCGCTCATTTACACAAACGGTGACATGAGGGCATTTGGGTCATTTAGAGAGAAATGGCACTCAAATGTGTCAGGGGTAACTAGCCTCCAGGTTCTTTTTTAACACTGCTAATGGTGTTTGGTGGCGGATTAATTTTGCCGGTAGGCTAAGGGTAAAGGTAGATCAGGGAGTGATCTGTCCACGGTCCAGGATGTGCCTGGCAATGTGTGGATCCCTAACCCAGTGTTTTAATTGCAAAATCTGCATGTCTTTGTCTGTCTAGGGGTTTTGCCACGGGGTTCTTAGCGTCTTCAAAGTGAGTGAGAAGTTCAGCGCTGGAATCCGGTTTATAACTGGGAGGGTTGTAGACAATTGCATGCCCCCCCCCCCGATTATTTTGTGGGCACAGTTTAATATTTGGAATGCTAAAATCTTGTGCTTCCCAGCTGAACCACTGATTCAGGGAGACATGTGAAACCGTCCTTAAAAAAACAAGGGTATACCACCTCCTTTCCGGCCCATTCTGTCCTGTCTCAATAATTTGTAGCCATTTGGTAGGGCAATGGCGCCATCTGGGGAGTTTTTGTCATCTAGCCAGGTCTCTATGATAAAGGCTAGGTCTTGAGTATCGTTTTGTTGCCGGGGAAAATATTTGAGGGGATAGGGCTACGTAAACTGAGTTGTAAAGCTGTGACTAGTCTGAGTTATGCTGCAAGGGCAGGGGTATTTTCATTGCAGAGATATGAGTGTATTCTGTAAGTGGAGACAGATGTGCTGTCATTGTAATGTGTTACACACACCAAAGACAAATGTAACTAACTGATGAGATCTTATTGTTGATTTGATAATAAAACATAAAGTTAAAAAATAAAGGCTAGGTCGGGCTTTTATCTCGGCTAGTACATCCCATATCTCGAGGGAGTATTTTGGCACTGCCCTAGCATTGAAATCGATGCATTTCAGTTGAGGACCGTTCTGAACGATTGAGCTCTGTGACCAATCTGGGGATACCTGGCTTTACCATTTGCAGCAAAGGCATGAGAAGGGACCCATTGTGCTCCCTGGAGAGGCTTTCATACACTGTCTCGTTACTTTGCATGCAATCTGCTAGTTCTGTGTTTTGTTTTTTTTCTCTTTCTCTCGAGTAGCAGAGGGGTTCTGGCATCTGGCCCTGGTTGGACGTGGACGGGCGCAGACTGGCTTGCCTTTGGTGCGCCAGCGGCGCACGCACCGCGGCCCCGTTTTTATGGCTGCCTATGTTGAGCATTAGACACTAGACCGCTGACCTCGGATACTACTGCTTCCGGTAACTTCCGGTTTTAGAAGATCCTGAGTCCCGGTCCCAAACCCTCCTGCCTTTCCAAAGTGCTATGTGCAGGTGTTTAACTCTACAGATTTTTCTTTTCTTACCTTCTCCTGCCAAGGAGAGGTAAATGTTATTCTCCACCCTAAGCATAGCTCATGGTTTTCTAGGTGAACAGTCGCCATCCAAATGTACCCTGGCAAGATAATGCTCTATTCAACAGCCATAATTGTAATCTGGTTACTCCAGGGTAAAACTACAGTCTAATGGTAAGTTGTTTCCCAGGAAACTGGAAACATGATTACTCGGGTCTACATTTGACCATTCTGCAGTATGGCTGTCTGTGTACAATCTTCTTTTTTAAAACTTAAAATATTTTATTAATTTTGAAAGTTAGAAGACAACACAAAAAAGTATACAATAATGCCGTATATATAGCCGAAATGTTGAAATACAGTAATTGAATTATAAATATACCTAAAATGACTAAAAGTCATGTAATTTAGTAGAAAAGAAAAGCTGAATAAGGAACAAATAAGAGATACTACTTATGTCACAGGTGTTCAACCAAAATAACCTATATAATCAAGAGTTATTACATGTACAAGGCAATAGTCATCAACCTGTCCCCCAAGCTTTTGAAACCAAGTTGTATATGATCCAAGACCACCAAGTATGGACCGATAATGTGTCAGTGGGTTTCCAATTAGTTGTCAATGATTTGATGGCTTTAGAGATCAGGTGGTCATAAAGCTTATTATGATGATCCGATCATTTAGATGATAATGCAGTAGATTTACATATAATCAGGTCATAGGTGAGGGTGTCAGTGATGGGAAGTATTTTCAATCTAACATCCCAAACATTTCTCCAAAATGTGAACATTTTAATGCACTCTAACAAAATGTTTTAAAGAAGCCTCATTTAGTTTGCAATTCCACCAGAGAGGGGTATCAACAAGTTTAACCTTTAACAATTTGCAAGGAGTACATAAACAATTAAACCAAATGAAAGCATTTGTTTATCATAAAGAGACAGGAAACCATCCTAATATATCTGATAGCCATACTTGTCTCCAAGTATCCAGGGAACAATCTGTAGAAAGTTCTGTATTCCAGTATTTACTAAGTAAGTTCAGGTTAGGTTCACAATAATTGTTTGTAAAATTTAGAGACTGTATACGTAGATCAGAAAAAGCCCTGATACAGATTTCCAAGTCGGTGGTATTTTGGGGTAAAGTATTTGGAAAAGATTTAAGCAAAACTTAGTTTGGAATTCTGAAAATGTTAATAAAACTCATTTATCATAGATATTCCCAAGGTAAAACATACCAGCATATATCCATGATTTCCAAAATGTGATGGTATGATTACATTTTATCAAAGGATTATGCCATAGAGCTAGTTTGGTAGGTTTTGAAATTGGTGAGAAAAATGAAGATACAAAATCATGTATGATTAGTTTAGGCGATCTGATAATGTCAGATGATTTGAGAAGCTTATTAGAGTTAGCCATAGATAATGTCAGTAAAGGAAATGTTGAGACCAAATGTTCCACTTTGGAGTCATTTCGGTGAATGAACAGTGTCCATGTGTGTAAAGTGTAAACCATAGAGAGCCTGGTTTGTTTCAAAATAAATGCATAATAATTTTTAAAAATCCTGTAAACCAAGTCCTCCTTTAGGTTTGGAAAGTTTGAGTTTGATATAGCAAAGCTATGGAGGTTTATGAAGCCAAAGAAACTTGGAGAAAATGCTATCTATCTAGTTTTTTTTAAAATAAAATGGGAGAGGTAATTGTAATGGGAGCATTGATAAAAGTGTAAAAATAAAGAGCAGCAAGTATCATTTTAATAGATCTTATTTTACCCCACCATGGCAAATGCAATGGAGACCAGTTACACATTTTTTCTACCTCTAGTAATCAAATAGTCACAGTTTAATATAATTGAGTGTTTAAGAGAATGTGAAAATTGGATTCCCATACATTTTAACTTTTCCTTTTATTTTTTTTGTAAACATTTTTATTAAGGTTAACAGTGGTTCACAGCCAAATACAATTAAGTAGGTCATATTACAAGACAGTACATTTTGTTTTTCAGTTCCATTGCCACAAAGAGCTCTCCACATATACAAGTAATTTTGCCATTTGTCTCAGCCCCTTA
Source organism: Triturus cristatus (assembly GCF_964204655.1). NCBI lineage: Eukaryota > Metazoa > Chordata > Amphibia > Caudata > Salamandridae > Triturus > Triturus cristatus. Next base: position 819,945,140 of record NC_140584.1, read on the forward strand.
AACAGTAAAGCTGTAGTGTGATGTCCCTCAATGCTCTTCCAACGCCTTTTAGTCGCTCAGGTCCGTTAACTTTTCCTTTTGCCGTATTCTCTAACCCATCAGGGGTGCAATGAACATTCAGGGAAAATATTTCAGTATTATCAGTGTTTAAGGTATAACCTGAGACATAGGAGTATTTGTATATGAGATTGAGTACTGCAGGTATAGAGGTTGTTGGATTACTAATGTATGTTAAGATACCGTCCGCATAAGCAGATGTTTTAAGTGTAAATTTGCAGGTTCGAGTCCTATTATTTCCTTAGAATTTTGGATACTTGAAAGTAAAGGTTCGATGTCTAGCAGTAAGTGATGAAAATAAACATCCTTGCCGTGTTCCTCTATAAAGAAAAAAAGAGTTGGAGAACTGACCATTAATAAAAAGTCATGCTGAAAGTTAACCATATAATGCTGATACCATTTTAATAAATACACTTCCAAAATCAAAACAAGATGGTGTATTAAATAAAAACTGCCTGTGATTTTCTCTCCCCCCCCCCCATAGACCAGCCATATGCTTATAAATATTTTTAACTTCAGTAACAATATTGTCAGTGTTAGACCTAACAGCTTCTAATTCCTCTAATATAGTAGTGAGTAAAAGAGTCAACAATTTTTGACTTAATAGGTGGTGGAGATACTGCCTGTTTACGCTTATGTGCAGCAGATGTAGAATTGCTTTCCATGTTGAGAAATAAACAAATATTTACATGCAATGGCAGTATAAAATTGTATGGTCGAGGAATAAGCCAAACAAATATAAATCTGATGGAAATTCACCAGTGCAGCAGCTAAAACTGACAGTAGGACTGCAGCCCAAAGTTTTACCCTCTTTCTGGATCACAGTGCTACAGAAATGCACTGCATGCAGGGGACTGGAGACTCCTCATTACATGGGGTAAAGTGAAGATGAATAAGCTCCAAAAAACAGTGAAAACAGGTCATTGTACGGACTAGCGCGCCACAGATTAATGGCAGGCGGACATTTTGACTTGCGTGCTTGCACATCTGTCTCTCTAAAAGTCTAAAAAAAATTTAGATTCTGGAAGTACTCCCTAATTATTTAAATAGGGCTGCCCTCTTTCAGCTTTTCATTGCTTTGTTAGACATTTCCACTTAATTTCAGTAGAGAATGGTACTTTGGGCGTGGGTAGGATTACTTTAACAATGTTCTGTTGATTCGGTGGGCACTTAACTGATTCTGTTGCTCTGGACAAGTGACCAGCATGGTGAGGAGTAGACTGAAGGGTGTTTGCATTTTTCCAGTCTTTGGGTACTTTTTATCACATACATGCTCACTAGTGCATGCTTACGGTTTGCTGTTGTCCCAGAAATCACTGGGACACAACGAATAGATAGAAAGCTTTTATGCCAGGTGCCTCCCAGTTAGATGAAAGACCTCTATTGTAGCAGTGAACATGTTGAACATACATGCTTTTGTAGATGTAAATAACACATTCTCTGGCCTGCATACAAAATAAAGGCACACCTCCCTATGACTCCTAACAACTCAACTGTATTCTCAATAGTTTTGGTTTGGTGGAAACCTATGATGATTAAAGTAGTGCCTTTGAACAATGTGTGGAATATTCTGGCATAAAATATATGTATTAAGTATTGTATCTGTTTTAAAAGTATTTTACTTCTGCATTTCACATATCATGTTTTTTTTTTTTTTTTAAAGCTTAACACTAAAAGGATTGTTTTTATTTCCTATCTTATTCTGTTTAACGTCTCGCTGTCTCAGCTTTTGCTGACCTTTCTTCTTCCTCCTTGGAAGGATCTCTCCAGTCCGACCCTTTTGCTCAAGGTAATTCTGGGTCTTTTCTTTCTCCTTTGTTGTTCTGTGGTGGCTGTCCTTTACTACGCCTGTGCATGGTTTTATGTATATCAGCGACTGACAGTTGTATGTGTGTGTTGTATGTACAGATGACTCCTAGGTATTAAGGTAGAAAGCCACTCTTAAACCTCACCTTACTAGGCAATTAATTATGGACAATCCCGCTAGAAGGATTTGTTTTTTAAATATCTCAATTATATACTTCCATCATTGGAATTTTGTGAGCCAAAAAGAAAATCACTGCTGTTTCTGCAACATTAAAACATTTTATTGTTCACAAAGGTTTATGATGATTTAAACTCAGTAACACAGCAAAACCATAATAACTCTTCTATAGAAGGTGAGGTGTCTGTTTGTATCTATGTGTAAGCAAAGCATGGTACCCAAATGAACAATATATTTTAACTGTCAGGGTAAAATTGCAAGGTACTTCGTATTGTTCTTGATTTGGCTCCAATTTATACATTGAAAAGACCCGTAATCTGGACAAACCACCCCTCTCTTTTTTTATTGATTGGAGTCCTCCGTTTAAACTTAATCCCAAGACTATCATCCTTACTGCTTCAATACTATTTATTAGGACACGTCTACATTAGAGTGTCCCCATAAACCAACAGGATCCATCTTATCTACACATTGTTTGTCCCCATTACGAAGCAAAGTCAAATTTGTTTCGTTGTCGACAAGTGACACCTGTGTGTGTTCTGGGCCTAGACACAAACCTCCAGAGTGAGACATGCTGCAATCTCTCAGTATTGAAGTTTGTGCAGTGCAGCTCTTGGACACCTCTGTACTACACCTAGACTTCGATTCTGACTCTTTAATGGAGATGGTCCAAAGTTCCCAAACGTCTTAGACTATTGTTGCATCAGCCCCCACAATAGAATCACACAACACTCGTGTGATAAAGGTTAAGCAGTCTCCTACTAGTCCTTGAGAACTCCTCTTTAACTTCACACAATAAAATTAGAGCTCTTTACTTGTCCTGCTATGGTTGGGGACAGATTACTTATGATCTTGCACAGTGTCTTTGCCTTCCAGAGTTCTCAAGGCTGACCTGCCACAATGTAAACTTGAAGGGGCCCGTGTGTAATAAGTGAGAGACTGCATTCCATTATATAATCTGGATAATTCCCTTCGTCATCCATATTTTCCGAAATAAGTCTTTCACTTCTCTTTGTGGGGAAACAAGGAGTCGTTCAATCTTTGGCCAATTTTCATTGTTCCAAAGCTCTAGACTGCTCTATCTCCATGGGTTTGACACGTGCATCTGTGGCCAGACCATGCCCAATTCCATTGCCTGTTGATAATCCACTTGGATCACAAACCACTTTCCTACTACGAGATCTCAGCTGCACAACAAGCAAGCTATTTGTCTGTGAATACCGCTAGTGACTTGATACAGGTAAGCTCTAGATCAGTGGTTCTTAACTTGTGGTTCGTGGAATCCCAAGGGTCCGCAATGCCTGATAAGGGGTCCATGACTGTTTAGAGTTTTTTTTTTTTTTTATTTTTTTTTTTTTTTTAAACCGTTTATTGCAGTTTATAGAAGTTACAGGTATGGGCCTACAACCACACGGCCGGCCGCTAGAGCATCAAAAGCATATTACATACATACAGCAAAAAGCTTTCTCAGCGGTGCACAGTAGGAAGACAGGAGTGAGCAATGGTGCAGGCCTCACAGCTCCATGCCCACAGTACGGTTCCATTTTCTTAACGCAAAACAACGTAAACAAACCACAACCGCAAGGCAACCCTCGATCCAAAGTGACAACACGTGCTCCATAAGTGGGGGATCCAAACCAGCAGCAAAATTCTGAAGAGGGGGACGGGAGTAGATCAGGGACTGGGGGACCGCGCGCCCGCGGCCAAGGGAGGGGCGCCATCTAGGGAGACGGAGCCGGCGAGGCCGCCGGTAGCAGCGGCGGCTCACAAATACCCCCGCGGTAGGCGTTCCAGGGGCCCCAGAGTTTCATCCACGCCCCAGGCTTACCCCTCGCCACATACACCACCTTTTCACGAAACATACACCAATCCATATGCTCTTTCCAGGCCGACACCGCAGGGGGCCTCTGGGATCCCCACAATTGGGCAATATCACGCTTGGCTATCATGTATCCCAGAGTCACCCACCGCGCCTGCGGGACCGAGTAGTCATTTGGTTCCCAGACATTCAGCAAGCATCTCCTCGCTTCAGGCAGCAGCGCGACACGCGTAACCATTCGTAGAACCTCATGCACACCACGCCAGAATCGCTCCACCTTCGGGCACTCCCACAGTATATGCATGAAAGTCGCCAACGCACCACAGCCACGCTTACACATTCCATCACCGGCAAAACCCATACGTAAAAGCCTTGGCCCCGTCACGTAGACCCGGTGAAGGATCTTGAGCTGGACGAAACGAAGGCGAGCCGGGATGGCCACCTCTTTCGGAGAGGCCACCGCGGAGATCCAATCCTCGTCGTCCAGCTCCAGCCCGTCGGCAACCCAAGCCTCGCGGAGACTAGTCAGCAGACACGATCTATCGTTAATCAATTTTTTGTATATGAGGGAGATCGTGCTGTCCGGGACATGGCCATCTAGCACTCTGTCCTCCAGGGGGGAAGACTCCGGAATGGATGCAACATCCGGGAAGACGGAGCCCAGCGCATGGCGGACCTGTAGGTACCGAAAGTACTCACTGCCCTGCAGCTGAAACTCCGCCTGCAGCGTCTCAAAAGTTTTGAATCCCCCCCTCGTCCAGAGATCTCCCACCGTGCTGATTCCGATCGTGTCCCACTTCTCGAAGCCCTTCGACGTCCACAGGGAGCCCAACCTCTCAGATGCATACAGCGGAGACGCTCGGGTCAAACGGTCCTTCCACCCCATAGCTGCATTAGCCGCGTGCCAGACACGCACCATGACACGCGTCGGTCCCGTCAAACGGGAGTCGGGCGCGCCAGAGTAGAGCGCTCGATTATAATCGCCACCGGGCAGAAGCGTCCTGTCCATCTCAAATGCCGGGTTCAAGGCGGGCCCGTAAAGGCCATGATTAATTGCAGCTAGTTGGGAGGCCCAGTAATACCGTTTGATGTCCGGGAGGGCGACCCCTCCATCGTACCACGGGAGCGTCAATTTAGCCAGAGCAATACGCGGCCTCCCGTCCCAGAACAGGCGCCGCTGGAGGCCCTCCACCTCGCGAAAGTAGCGTGCCGGGACCAGGTCCATGGTATTCTGGAGGGCGTAGAGGAAGCGCGGCAGGGACATCATTTTAAATAAGGCCGCTCGGCCGAGCGGCGAGAGCGGCAGACGCCGCCAGCGCACCACGTCCTCCCTCAGACGCTGGAGGGGGAGCAACAAGTTCCGCTCATAGCGGGCCTCCGGGTCAAGAGTGATATATATACCCAGGTACCGGAAACCCTGGGAGGCAATCTGGATCGGACAGTCCCGTGGCAAGACCGGGGCCTCCCCGGAAAGCACATAGACACAGGATTTCGCCCAGTTGATGACCAGGCCTGAGTTGCGACCGAAGGAGCGCAAAACATCAACCAGGACGATCAGTGACTTGCGCGGGGAGGCGAGATACAAAAGGATATCGTCAGCATAGAGGGACACGCGGTCCTCATGCTCGGGGGTCCAGCGGAGACCACGGATAGAAGGGTGCCACCGCAACCACTCCGCCAGGGGCTCCATGGCCAGGGCGAACAGGAGAGGCGACAGGGGACAACCCTGTCGCGTGCCCCGCCCCAGCGCGAATGGGGCAGATACTCGCCCATTCACCACCACCTGCGCCAACGGGCCCGAATATAGCAATTTGACCCAGCTGACGAAACCCGGGCCGAACCCAAACTTCGCCAGCATCGCCCAAATATATGGCCATTCGAGCGTATCAAACGCCATGGTGGCGTCCAAGGACGCCAGGATGGCCGGCTCCCGTACAAATGGGACACGCGCGAGCACCCCGTGTAAGCGCCGCAGATTAAGCGCCGTGTTGCGGTGTGGTATAAAGCCCGATTGGTCTTGGTGGACCAAATCGCCCACCACGCCAACCAACCGGTTGGCCAACACCTTGGCGAGGATTTTGGGCTCCGCGTTCAGAAGCGAAATCGGCCTATAGGATGTGACCCGCTCACGGGGCTTCCCCTCCTTATGGATCACCACAATTGTAGCCAGACGCTGGTCCGGCGGGAGGGAGCCCTGCGAGTGGGCCGCAAGGAACATCGCGCGCAGGTGGGGCGCCAACACATCCGGGCGTAGCTTGTATAGCTCAATGGGAATACCATTGGGGCCCATGGCCTTGCCGGATGCAACCGAGCGAATAGCCGAGGCAATTTCGTCCGAGGTGGGCGGGGCATCCAGCGAATCCCTGTCCTCCACCGTAAGGGAGGGCAGTGCGATGTCCCGAAGCAAGGCATGGGAATCTTCCTCCGAGCAGGGAGAAACCGGGGAGTAGACTTCGCGGAAATAATCCGCGAAGCAGGAGACAATGGCTTCCGGCTCAGTGACGCACACACCATCCACGCTCTCAATCAGAGGCACCACGCGGCTCGCTCTTTCCCTCTTGTCCAACCACGCAATCAATTTGCCAGCCTTGTCACCCACATCATACAATCGCCCCTGCTGCTCTCTACTGAGGCCCCTGGCCGCCTCCGTGACGAGGGCCCGATAGGCCGCCTGCTTTAAGTGCAAAGCATGCAACTTGGCGTCTGTTACCCCGCTCCCCAGGTCACCCTCCAGTTCTGCAATCTCGGCCTCAACCCGGGTCACCTCCTCCCGCTCGCGCCGCCGGGCATTGGAAATAAAGGAGAGGGCCTCCCCTCTAAGAACCACCTTGAAAGCCTCCCACAGGGAGATGGCAGACGGGACCGACCCCACATTCTCATCGAAATAGCGCTGTAAGGATTTGATCAAGTCGGCACGAATGGTGGGGTCGCGCAAATACCATGCATTGATCGGGGCCACTCTGCCATCCCCCCTCGGGAAGACATCGAAATGCAACAACAATGGGGAGTGGTCTGAGATACCCCGTGCCAAATGGCGCACCTCCCCCACCCTCCCTGCCTGGGCCGCCGGGACAAGGATGTAATCAAGCCGCGAGAGGCTACCATGGGCCCCCGAGTGGAAGGTGTACTGTTGCAATACGGGATGCTTTAAGCGCCAGCAATCCACCAGGCCCAGCGTGTCTAAAAGGCCGGGCAGCCACGCCTGTGCCCGGGGGAGGTCCCTAGGGGGATGGCGATCCATAGACCCAGAGGCAACCGCGTTAAAGTCCCCTCCAACCACCAACAGGCCACCCGGAAGGTCCAGAAGGAGGCGCCCCAGGTCCGCAAATGTAGTGGCTTGTAACCCAGGCGGGACGTACACTGATATAAAGATAAACACTCTACCCTCCATTCGCCCCACCAGAACAGTGTAGCGTCCCCTCTCATCATGGCGCACCTCGTCAATCTCCAACGGGAGCGAGTTCTTGACCATAATACCCACCCCCCGCGAGCCCGAAGTGAAGCCGGAGTGGGCCGCCAAACGATATCCCCGCCGATTCATTGCATGAAAGGTGTTACCTATAAGGTGTGTCTCCTGCAGGAAGACAACATCTGGAGAAATACGTTTTAAATACTGCAGGACCACACCACGCTTAATCCTATCCCCCAGGCCGTTAACATTCCATGACAACACAATCAAATCCCTACCCCCCATCATACGTCAAAACAATCGGTCGCCCCCCACCGAGCATCTTAAAAACAACAAAACAGTTGCGGGTTGGCCTTGCGGTGCTAACAAACAACACACCCCCCCCACCCCCCGGTCCCAACAGAACTCCCCCCTCCCTGCACCCCTGCATGAGCCCAGACAGCCCCCCCAAAGTGCAGTGTGCCTGTCGCCCCATAGCTAAGTACTAACTAGTCCCCCCGAGGAGGAGGGAAGCCCCCAGCAGACCCCACCCGACCTCCATGGGAGGGGAACATACGAAAGCAATATATGGTAAAGGAACAATATCCAGAGCAAGGCCTATACAGTCACCCCTCAATTCTGATCCGGCGGGCCCTCCCCGCCAGCCGCGCCCCCCCCCACCCCGATCTCCAGGCAAAGTATCTAACCAGTCCCCAGCCACCTCGGGCCGGTCGAAGAAGTGCGTACGGCCATCCACCTCCACCCTCAGCTTAGCCGGAAAGAGCATTGAGTACTTGAGGTTTAGGTCCCTTAGGCGACGTTTAATACCAAGAAAGCTCTGTCGCTGCTTCTGGACCGCCGGAGTAAAGTCTGGGTAGAAGTGTACATCCATGTTATCCAGCCTGACCGGTCCCTGTTGCCTGGAGGTCTGGAGGATGGCGTCTCTGTCCCGGAAATTAAAAATCCGGGCAATAATAGGCCGCGGCGGTGCACCGGTCTTAGGGCGGCCCCCAGGGACCCGGTGGGCACGCTCCACCGCAAAAAGCTTACTCAGCCCCCGGGGCTGGAGATGGGTCAGGATCAGTTCTTCCACGAAGAGATCTGCCGCCTCCGCCTCTCGGCCCTCCGGCACACCAATAATGCGAACATTGTTCCTCCGGGCCCGACCCTCGGAATCCTCCAGTCGCCGGTCCATCAGGGCGCTCGCCTGGCCAAGCCGGCGCACCTCCTTCTGGAGGGCCACCACGTCCATAGTGAGGCTCGTTGTGGTGTGGGCCAGGGAGTCAACTCGGTCGTTCGTTTTTGACAAGTCTGCCCTCACATGCCCACATCCACCAGGACCGAGTCAATTTTTTGCGCCAAGGTATCGAAACGCTGGTCCACTGAGGCCTTCATCTCTGCGATGGCGCCCATGACGTCCCGGAGGGTCAGATCCACCGGTTGGGCAGGCGCCTCCGTCGGGCCCACCAGGGATGACCGCGATGTCTCCGGAGAACCCTTCTGGAGCGTGTAGCGATCCATACTATTGGCCTGGTGCGCCGTGCCACGGCGGGTTGTCTTCATCTTCGCCCGGTCGCCATCTTGTTTGGTGGACATGCTGGCCCTTCCACCGTCGTGCCAAGATCTCCAAACGGGCCGCCACACCAAATCACGGGTGTCAGGGGGGGGGGGGGCGGGGGCGACCACCGGGCCGCGGGTCAACCCACCGCCGGCGGGTCAGCCGGGCACCTGGACAAGGCCACACCACCGCACCCCGCTCCGCAGCCCGACCCCGCCTGAGGCAAGGAGGGCGCAAAAGCGAAAGTGAAAGTGCGGGGTACGCGAGTCGCCCAGCCCCGCTCGCCGCTGTTATTCACTTCGTCCCCGGATCGCCCCACTACTCCAATCCGGGGGGCCGGCGAGGAGAAGGCCGCAACCTTCAATCGATGCTCCCACCGGTGTTCGGGGTCCGATTCGAGCCCAAAAAACGGGTGGCGCCTCAGCTCGGGTTCACCGACACAGTCCCCTCAACAAGGACAGGATATCGCCAGGATTAATTCAGGAGGTCGCGGAGGTCCTCGGGAGCCTCGCACCTACGCGGCCATCTTGGTTGCGCGCTAGGCTCCTCCCCCCGTTTAGAGTTTTTTAAAATAATTTTAGTAGAGTATTAAAGTATATACAAAATAGAAACGTTTATAATGCTCTGTAAATGTAAAGAAATTTGAAATTGGAGGCTAAAAATGATGTTGGTATCGTTTGATTCATGGAAGGATGATTGGTGGCTCACATTGAAGCACTGGTGTCTGCCAACAAAAACAGAGGAAGCATTAGGAATAAAAAACCCAAAGTATTATGCTAAAGCTTAGCATTTTGCTTTGTGTTTTATAGATAAAAACCTAGTTAGAAAAGCCCCATCGTTTACATTAAATTGAAATCAAAATTTAATAATGCATGTATTTCTTCAGTTTTGTGTATTTCTTTTGAAGTTCTAATCATAGAAATTACTGAGGCTCGGGGTTTCCACCTTCTAGTAGTAATTCAGAGGACGTCCACAGAAGTTAAGAAACGCTGCTGTAGATGTTCCTCACAGTGCAAAAAAGTCCTGATCCCACACCGATCATGATAAACCTCATTACTCTTACTCAGAAAGTAACTCACACAGAAACTTTAACCCCTTGTGTGCCCCGCCCTTTCCCCGCCCTGTGACGGGCGGTGAATTAGCGGGCGGGGTTCATGACGAGATAGTCTCGTCATGGGCACAGCGCAACCGCGGCCCATGACGAGACCATCTCAAGGGGTTAAACACTTGAAATTACTTCAGGCACGTCTCTTTGTATCATCTAAGTGACCGATTGATCCATCAAAGGCTTTTTGCACTCCTGATGGTGTGAATGCTAAAATATGTAAAGCCTCTTGCCCACCTGTTCCCATATAATTTAAAAGTCTATAGTGTACCTCTCTTTTACACCTATACTTCAGTAAAACTGGTAGAACACATACTTCTGTACTAGAAGTCCAGGTGTACGAGGCTCACTGAAATGTCATGCACATGTTAAATAATTAAACTCAGTGTGTCAGCTACCTGCTGTTGTATATGTTCTCGAAATACATAACCCAGGAAGGGGCCTTGTGATGCAGGGCTGTGCCCCAAATAATATTGTTTTGCTGGCATCAGTACTAGTACATTGTTAAAAGCTGGGCTTGGGCATCGTATTTACAGGTAAGAAGTAGGGGTGGGCGATAAATTCCGAGTTTTTGCCGTTCCGTTCTCTGGTAAAACTCTACCAACCACAGAGTGGCAGAGTTTTCTCTTGTGTGCGACTCGCATATGTTAAGTTGGTGAGGGGGAATTGGCGCCCCTACGTGATTTTCGGATGCTAGGATGGCACCTGGTAAGATTTCTCAGTGTGGGCGGTCGAGGGCAGTCTCGACTGTTAGCGGTGAGAAAGCTGCAGCTCAAGCACAAAATCTGCTCTAGCAGCAGCAAATAAGCAGCACCCTCTGGCACACCACGTGGTGCTGTCCGTGCTAATTTTGCTGCAGTGTCTTATTGGAGAGGGTGTAAATCAGAAAGAAACAGTATGCAACAGTGTTTAGTAGAACTGGTATTCTGTGCATGATATGTTGAAAGGTTCCGTTAGGCTGTGGTAAAGTCCCTGCATTTTAGATTTATTTTAGCTACACATCCATTTAACTTTCATTTGTTTACTGTAGGGCCTGTCAAGTAATTGTGATGAGACTGCCAAAAGCGCAATAAAATAATAATTTGAAGCATATATTACAGCTGACAAACGTCCTTATCACTTCTTTGATATGCAAACTAGCTGCAATTTAGTCTCCTCTTCTCCCAAAGTTTTTGTCACAGCTGAAACATAAAATTAGTCTTATTTGTATAGTGCACTTTCATATCTGATGAATAAAAGTCTTAGTAGGTTCATTGGGATTCGAATCTATGATCAAGAAGGGTAACAAGTATTTAGACAATGGATACATTAGTCCTCTCAGCCACTAGATCTGACTATCTGCACACCTGGAGTGCAATCAGCACATTGTGCAAAATATATCGGATTTTTTACTCTGTTTAGCGTGTCCTGGTAGCCCCATTACGGGGCACAAATATCCCTCCAGTTTTCCACAACTGTGACATAATGTTCCATCGCCATACAATAACTGTTGTTAATTATAAAACATTGTACCCACTATTTTTGTGCCAAGTTAATATATCCTCATTGTAATAGAATAGGGCACCCAAGTCTGACTGTGGAGTTCTGATTCAGTTTGAAGTGGCACTAGACCTCTTCTCATTCGTGCCATCCACCCACTTGTCAAATTAAAGTTCCGACCATTGAGCCATTTGGATATAGTCTATATTTTAGGTAACATCTGAATTTATCCATCTAAAATTGTGTAATAGTTATATGTAATCCTATTTAATAATAGGTGGTATCTAGGATTTGCCAGATGAGATTCAAACAGAACTCTGATAAATCATTTTGATGGATTTGACATTGTATTTAATGCCTACATGAAGCATCCGTAGCATCTCTAGGTTTAATGTTTTCTAAAAGTTCTTATTAAATGAGAACATTTATGTACATTCCTTAGACTTGATCAGATCTAACCGATTTCACTTAGGACATGAGATGCATACATGCTTATGGACAACGTTTCAAATAAAGTAATTTATCTTGTAAATTGAGAATGTTATGTTGGTAACATACTTTAAATTTAGGTAACATTGCGGAGTTATTGTGTTAGTTTCATCAAGCCGTTAGAGGAACGAGCCTTTGATTTGCAATTCACTTGTTTTGAAGTGCCTTGTAGTAGAAGAAACATAAGTTTTTTCTGCAATGTATTTATGAGTAAAGAGATGTGTACGAAGTGTGATGGATGAATAAATGTTTTAGTTGTAAAATCCCTCGTGCACTAGAACAGCATCCTAGGATGTGGAATGATGCATGAAACAGCATCACGTGAGAGGTGTACACTGCTCTGAGCAAATTTAAGATGTGATATGGGTGAACTCAAAGCAATGGGCTGAACCAAAAAGCCAATAGTTGAAAGGAGTTCACTGTCGCCCCACTCCATTGTATACAGTAAGTCTTGCATGTGGCCACGTTGACAATCCAGGGCTTAGTAAAACAGGAGTTGGCCATACAGTAGATCTAGCTTGCATTTTGAGATTTAACTAAAATATTTTAAGAAAGGCTTGCAGTAGTGAAACAATAAAATTAAAAAACCTTTGTTCAGTGTATCTGTGAGATAATTTCATGTGTACTGACTCAGTATACTTTTGAGATCTATAATATTCCATCAGACTCTGTAGTGTTAGCCCTCCATGGGAGGTAGAATGATACACCAAACAGCCAATGACGACATGATAAGGCTCCTCTGGGCGGAGCGTAAGCCCACTCTGTATATTTTAAAGCATTAGTAACAATAGGTTTTGCATATTGCTGTGCAGTCAAACCAGACATAAAAAAGGATGCGGCTGAACAGAGTCATGCATAATAAGCTGGTTTTTGGAAGCTGTACCTCACAGCCTGTTACAAGATTAAGAAATAAAACTGAAACAAACCATTTTCATAGCTGCAAAGAAACTTCCCGTAACCGCTATGGATAGAGGGTAACGCTAAAGTGATAAAAACTGTGCAAATTAAAGTATTCCGCAGACTAACGAAGTCCATGTGGAGTTAATACTTAAGAAGCATTGCTGATAGGCGTACCTTTATCAAATTGCTGCAGTTGCTGTTTTTGTCTTAAAGAAGGCAGGATGATGATCAAAAGACACATGGGGGTTTAAGTCCTTCAATTAATACCATTTCGTAGGGTTGGCCTTTGTTGTGAGGATAGTTTCTGGAATGCCAAGAATGAGTGAGTTTGAATGAGAAAGTGAAAAAATAAAGTTATTAGTTCTGTACCTACTTCTAACCACTGTCTAATCCAATGCCTACATTTTCACACACCCCTCACACTCTTTCCCCAAGTGCCCCTAACCATGCACAACCCATGTTTTGCAACTGCCTTTGTTAACAGATTTTCCTTTGCTTGGCTGTGTTTGTTCAAGGAACAGATACCATTGTTCCAGTCATGCACTGCAAGCTTTTAACCATTGTTCCTCATAGCTAGGCCTGCTCTGACTCCACCCCTGGTCTGACTACACATACAAATGATAAAATAAGTAAATAAAATGTTAAATGTCTTTAGCATTAAATTCCCTCTCACTTAGTAAATGTAACTGTTTTATGCTTTTTTTGTCTTAGTTCTTGGCTCGGATAGGGTGGAGCAGATGACCAAAACCTACAATGATATCGACATGGTTACCCACCTGCTGGCAGAGGTAGGTAAAACAATGACTGGCGATCACACAATTATACTGTTTTAAACTGAGACATAGAGACTTAATTTGCCTTAAGCAACTTGTGTTGTAAATTAAATGTATTTTACTTCTGTTACTTTTTATACTTTTCTCTTGCGTGTATTTATACATTGTCGCATTTGCCAAAAGGTGAGTCGAATACATAAATTTATATTTATGATTCATTTGTATTTAAATAGAAGATTCCTTAACCTTACAGTACTGGAGGGGTTAGGGGTTCTTGAAGTTCCTCCTTTAATTTTTAACTTTAGTTCAGGTATCAGATCTGTCCACACCAGATTTCTCCTGTGAATTTTGGTCCCGTGTAGAACCTCTATTAACATGTCCATTGAGGTTTTCTTTTGTGCCATATAGGTTAGATTATCTATCATTTATATACTGTGTGCACATGCTACTTGTGAGTGACAGTGTACACCATCTAATGATCAATATTCTTGATGTTCAAGGTGTTCCTTTATCTTTGCAAAATGGGCACAATGCTAAAATAACCTCCATATGTCTACAAAAGAGAATCTGGGAATTGGAACATTTTCTCTCCTAAAACCTTCCTCTTTGCCCTGTTAGTAAAATCGAAACACCATCTGCACTGATGCCTGAAGTGGGTCCTTTTTAAATATTCAGTAATGGTTTTGGAAAGGAAAATAATAGTTGTAGACCAGTGGTGAACACGGATCCCTCAATGTTTGGCAGAGAGCATCTGGACAAAACCTGCTAAGAAATCATACCATTTCAACCTGTATGTAGATCCAGTGGTTAGGTCTGTTGTAGACTGAAAGGAAAAAAGATAATGCCTACCCTGGAAACAATAGGAGATCCTTTAGTCCTACATGCTCTAGGTAAAGCATCAAACATTCATAAATGAGTGAACAGTCTAGTTTATAAATAATAGTTTTGAAGTTGGATGTATATAAGTTAAATATCATAATATGTTGGTTTGGGGAATAATTGAATGCTCAGATAAATAACGTCACAAAAATATAAAGGCAGACTTAAATGTATGTTCAAGTCACACCAAAGTAACAATACAAATGTATCAATTTTGCAAGGTTGTCGATGCATGCATTTCTGGGGTGTGGAGTACCAATTATTTTACAGGTTTAACACTGGAATTTTGAGTTGATTATTGTTTATGTATTTTGTCCAACATATTTGGGTCCATTGAATCGTATTTGTGTTCTGTTAATAATGTGTACTACAATTCCAGTATATATATATATATATATATATATATATATATATATATATATATATATATATATATATATATATTTTTTTTGTTTTAGGACAATTGGTTATATATCACCAACAGATTTGTAAGAGAGCAATTTACATTTAGTACTTCTGCAATACACTTGGCAACAACATTTACAGACGGCTCCATTTGAAGTCTTTTTCCGTCTTTAGGCATTAAATCCAAAATACGTTGTAGCACAATGACTTAAGTTGCCTTTTGCTATCCTTTGAAGTTTTCCTATTTACATCAATCCAGAATCTGGATGTAACTGTATAATGCCCTTGCTACACTGAAGCACCTGCGACCGTTGCCAGATGTTGCATGCAATCTTCATATTTCCAAATCCCCCTATAGCCTGCCTGGCAAAGTATGGGATTTAAGTCATATGACATACCCCTGTTAAAGCATGAAATGTTCCTAAATGAGTGAAAACTAAAGTTTTGCAATTGCTAGACTGGGTTGGGTGAAATTCAGGTAATCCCAACAACTCTACTGTGCAGCGATTTCCGGAAAAAAGCTACTGATTTAGTTGGATTAGGAGTTGCCAATAATCCTTATGATCACCTGAAGATACTGTGCACAAAAACTCTCGCCACCTTCCAGACTATCATCAAGGATACAGCCTACAGAAAATACCCAAGCTTATTCTAAATGCATGATTCAGTGTGTGAAGATGGGAAAATATGTAGAAGAAAAGTTTAACTATAGGCAAACAGAAGACCACATTATCCAGGCTGAGAATGAGCGAAAACTGGAAATTCTCAAAACCCCTAATTGAAGACTCCATTAGCCAGTGGAAAACACCCATCTAAATGCAGAGTGTGCAGTATATGTATCCGTTGGTCAGAGGGTATTTTGGTGAGCAGAGGAATATACATGGAGAGACAAGCCATTATGAACCTTTTAAAAAAAAAAAAAATGACATAACCCAAAAAAAGAAATATACATAATTGCAGCATTGTTATGTAGTAAATGTGCAACAGTTTGTTTCAGAACTTAGATTGTACTTTCTTTATGCAACAGCAGCATCCATCCCTCGGTGCTTCTGTCAAGTCAAGACCCAAATCAGTCTTTTCCTTCCTAAGAGCATTACGGTTACCATGAGGGCCACTGTCATGATAGAGCTGGACAAAGTTTCAACCTTCTGCCATGGATTAATTTCCATCGTCCATCTGCACAGCAAGTGACCTCCGTGAGGGCAACTGTCATGATAGCGCTGGACAAAGATTCAACCTTCTGCCATGGATTAATTTCCATCATCCATCTGCACAGCAAGTAACCTCACTGGTTTCCTGCCACAACTCTCAAGCAAGAGGAGTCATTGCCATCATCCATCTACACAGAAAGTGACATCACTGGATTTCCCATCATCTGTCTGCACAGGAAGGGACCTACTTACTGGCTGACACAGAATGGATGCACAGCTGACGCGTCAAAGGTGCCCCAAAGGCAAGTCCGTCTGCACCCACCCGCACCTAGTACCAGGGACCCTGGTCCTCCACCCTCCTACCACTACCATGCTGCTTCTCCTCACACTGATGCCTTGCCACAGCACCAAGCAAGCATTCTCTTGCGCTTCCTTCAAGTTTTCATGCTCTTACTCATACCCAACATTCACTGTACCAAGAGCAACCAACACCCCACACTCTCACACTCACGAAACCACCTACACAACTTTCCACGCTTGCATGCATGCTCCTTAAACCTGATCACTCCCCAAATATGCCACAGAGATCTGGGACCTGTGACACGACAAGGCCCCTGACCTAATCTTCCTCACGGAAACCTGGCTGAACCCTGCATTGGCACCTGACATTGCTCCAGCCATCCCCACTGGCTACGAGATTGCCAAGCAAGTCAAACTTCATTAGCCCAGAGGCTGAATCGCCATCATCCACAAGAACCCAATCAGTTGCACCACATCCATGGACACGTCATTCTCCAGCCAAGGATCACCTGTCGTTCCAACTCCACATCACAGCCAGCTTGACCTTAAGTGACACTCTAAAAACCACCGTCACTGACACCATCACAGACTTAGTTGCACCACTCACTCTTGATGCTGGCAATTAGATCCTACTCGTAGACCTGAACTTCCACCTGGAAGACCACACCAACCCCCAACTCATGAGCACTCATTGAAGACATTAGAAGCCCCCTCCAAATGGACTTACCCATATTACTAGACACCTTCTAGATCCTATTTCCCCCGACATCGGCAACACCTGAGTCGACGAGCCCACACTAGTTCCCTGGACAGGCCACGTCCATGTCAAATTCAGCATCCCTATCCCAGTCCAACACATACGCAGACCAGCCTGCCGAAACTGGAACAGCATCATGAACAAGGACTGGAACACCACCCTCAACGTCCATGTCAAATTCAGCATCCCTATCCCAGTCCAACACATACGCAGACCAGCCTGCCGAAACTGGAACAGCATCATGAACAAGGACTGGAACACCACCCTCAACACATCAGTCAAACACAGCAACAGCCTCCCCAAATCCATCAAACATTTCAACAGTTGGATCACCTCCTGCTCCTACTCCCTGGCCCCTCTTAAACACAACAATATAAGATCCAGAGAAACTTAAACTGATGAAATGCCACTGCAAATAGCTGGAGTGCAAATGGAAAATGAGTCTGGACATTGCAGACAGGAGTGCATTCAAATCTGCCCTAAGAGTCTACCACCAAATGATCCAGACCATCAAAAGTGCCTCTCTGGCTGACCGCATCGATTCAAACACCAACAGAAGCAAAGAAATCTTCATCATTGTGAAGGATTTCCACCATTTACAGCAACGTTTGCCCGCAACTGAACCCAACAGACTTCTCCAAAAACTTCCCGATCTTATCCAAAGAACCATTGATAATCACATGGCCTATTAAGTCCATGAAGAACACGCTGTTACAATGAAGTTCATCGATTCAAGCCCCAGCTGACAACTCCGCCACCACGCCTACTCCAGAGGACTGCAAACCATCAGCGCCATGGTCACACCCATTCTGAATGCCTCAAACTCTTCTGCGACCTTCTCATAAGCTTGGAATCGTGCAGCTGTCCTCCCATTGCTGAAGAAACCCTCTGCTGACCCTTCAACACTCATCAACTACAGACCGATCTCCCTGCTACCATTCCCAGCCAAGGTCTTAGAGGAAGTCCTCAACAGACACCTCACCGAATACCTCAACTACCACCAACTACTTCACACCGCCCAGTCTGGTTTCAGACCCAGCCACAGCACGGAAACTGCCCTCATCACTGTCACGCATGACCTCTGCCTGACTTTGGACCGAGAAGACCTTGGTGGCTCCTCTTCCTCCTGGAGCTCTCCTCAGCATTTGAACAGTTTCCCACCCCATCCAAGGCCTACACAACATCGGAATCCAAAAACATGCTCTCTGATGGATCTGCTGCTTCTTGATGGCAAGGACCCAGTCAGTCAGCCTGACACCGTACACCTAGGATGCTTGCGACCTCCTCTGCAGAGTTTCGGAAGGATCTTTCCTGAGCCGAACCCTCTTCAGTGCATACATATATCTAGCCAGTATTATCTGCTCTGAGAGTATCAGTCTTCTCCTACACTGATGACATGCAACTCTTTGTCCATCTCTCACAGAATAGACGCCCAGTACGTGAATCAAGTTCAATGGCTGCATAACTGAAATTGCCCACTGGATGAAGTCTGTCTATAGACTAACACCAACAAGACCGAAATTGTGATCTGCGGGGAGAGCATATCACCGTGGAATACCACTTGGTGGCCAGCAGAGCTATAACAAACACCCACCTCCATCACCCACATCGAGAACCTCGCGATCATCATCAACCGCAAACTTGACATGACCACCCAAGTTAGTGCTGTCACCGCCTTATGCTTCCATAACCTGAATATGCTGAGGAAGATTTTCAGATGGCTCCCAATCAGCACCCAGAAAACTCGGCGGCCAAAGTCACGCTCAACATCCCACGCCTAACTCACATCAGACCACATCTGAAGGAGCTCCACTGGCTCCCCATTCTCTAATGAGCACAATTCAGACTCCTCACCCACACTTTCAAGGCACTACGTAACACTGACCCAGCATATCTTAACAATCACATCTGCTTTCTTAAATCCTCCAGACACCTCAGCTCGTCCCTACTCCTCCTTGTTCAATACCCAGGCATACAGAAAACCCGATCTGGCTTTCACGCCTTCTCCTACATCACTCCTAAAGCATGGACCGACCTGCCACTACACAGAAGAGCCTCCTCCTCACTTCTTGGTTTCCGCAAGAAGCTAAATACCTGTCTTTTGAGTAGTGCCACTAAGCCCTAGGTGTCCATAGACTCACACCTTCTCAGCGTCAGGATATCCTCTCAGGTTATAGTGCACTCTACAAATCTGCATAACATCACATGGAAAAATTTGCACACTACACAGCCCTTGTTGCCTGCCTTTGTTAAGGAATTGTCACATGACGAGCCCCAAATAGGCAAAGCATCTCTGACTATTGGACGTCTTTGAGAAATGTCTTAAGGAGTCACTGTTTAAGTTATAAAGTCTTAAGACTGGTATAATGAGGTGTCCACTTACTACAATGTATTTTTAAATGGGTATTTATTGTGATCTATACTGATTCATTGTGCTGTTTAAAATGGATCTTTCTTAGATTTTGCTAAAAAACAATCTGAGCCTACAGTGCAGTAGGTGATTGGGAAACATCTATGTTTTGTACTTTATAAAAGGTTGAAATCACATTGGAGGAATTGTATACGCTACATGAAGGTACCAATATCTTTTTTTAAACATAGTTTTATTGATTTCCAGTATTTAACATTTGATTGTGCACAGGCATATAACATTAAACTACAGAAACCCTTTATGTTCATTACAGCCATAATGACTTATCACATTACTTCACCACTTCGACCTAGATTAGTTAGTATAATCCCATCTTCATTATTATGCTCAGCTCAAATACCTTATACTGTACTATTTAGCCGGTGCCAAGAGAACCCACTTAAGTATATCATTCTGCACCATTTTATATGGCATCCATTATTGTCATTAAGGGGGCCTAGTATCATCTTTCTCTGTTATGTAAATCAAGAAAGTGTCTCACTTATTAATGCGTGTAACCCTATGTTTTGTTTACATTGTTCAGCCAGAGCATGAACTTCAGTTTCTGCCAATTTCCATGGGCCCTTTTCCCACTGATTTATTGGTGGCAGGGAGTCACTTTTCCATAATCTTTTGATTTATCGTATTGCTAGCACCATCTATAGATCAGCACATTTACTTGCTTATACTTTAGATTTAAGTTTATTCAACATACACCATCGAGGATCCTCAGCAATCCTTAATTCCTCCATTTTCCTAAGGTACTCTAATACTCGCTTCCAGTACTCTCTGAGCAACGGACATGACAAACCTGCATTCACTGCACTGGCGTTCTCTTCCCGGTAAAAGAGGGCATCTATCCAGTGCTCTCAAATATTATATGTAAGTGGCAAGGTGTTAAATACGTACAATGCTGGATCTTGAATTGCAGGAGTTAGAATCTAGTGTTGCGTGATACTGGTTTGGGGGTGTCTTATGTCTAATCTCCATTCCCCCTCCATTTCTTCGCCTACATCCCTAACACACAGTTTCAAGTATGTTTAGTAATGGCATCATTTGGGTAAGTATAGTTTTGCGATACTGCTGTCCTTCTGCATCCTAATTCCAACATGATTTGCAGTGTATTAGGTGCCTCAAAAGTGCCTTGACCTAATTCCCATGTCTTTTGAAATAATTTAAACAGCGGTTTGCATGTCAAGAACTGACCTCACAATATATGGTATTGTGCTAGAGGCTCTGAAATACATGTAGTCTTTCACCCTCAACCAAGCCCACCATAGTCCCAACATCCGCTTGTTCCCATATGATTGTGATGATGGTATGGACCACAATGGCAATCCTAATGCATATACTATCTTGGTTCTTGCCCAGAATGCCAAGATAGTTCCATCAATCTTGATATTTGTGCATATTTATTCCGGGGTTCAAAATGTTGCTTCGTATTTACCCTCTGCTGGTGTTACCATTGAGCTATGTGACTTCAATTACAGGGCTTTCCAAGATCCACCTAGCAACCCGCTACATTTAGGCCACCAGGTTCAGCAGTTCCAGATCTGGTACACCCAAAAATCCCTCCACACGTGGCATCTGAAGCTTGTTTAACATGCATTTGTCTCTTACCTCCCCAAATTAGGCCACCCATAGGCAGTTTGCTTCTCCAAACAGACATCTTGATATTTTCATTGTAATAGTGACAAAAATATAAGAATCTCAGTAAAACAATTATTTTGGAGGTTGACACCCTCCCTGCGACTCAGTGGCAAAGCTTTGTTATGTTATGTTAGTGTTATTTGCTATAGCACACGTATCACCCGGGGGTATTTCTGCGCTGTTGCAGATCCTGACCAGAGGAGCAGACCAAATAAGTTTAATATAGATAGGCTTTTAGTTGCTTCCTGAATTTACAGAATTTTTAAGAACATCACTGAGTGTGTAGTGCCCCTCAATGTTCAGGCGACATTCTCGTCTATTATAACCGAGTCTGTGTGATGAATGTTCATGACTGAATCAAAAACCAAAGGAAATGATGGACGGAGTGTTGAACATTGCAAGCACTCCCCCCCCCCCCCCCCCAGTCAACTGATCTGGGTTTAATCCATCACCGTTCTTTAGCCCACTCCGCCGCCCCAGTTCAGACATGGCCATATGAAAATCAGTCTGACCCTGTGCCTCATGGGAACAGTCCAGCCCAAACTGCCAAGCCATGTCTTCCCTGGACCGGAAACAAGCTTCCTAGGACCGGTTTCTGGCATTTCAGCCGTCTTCAGCCAGGCTTGCTTGAATCCAGTGGCAAAGTGAGCAAGGGACTCACGTCTGAGCATACCCTGCCAACTTATGGCGTACAAAGCAAAAACCAAAGGAAATGGACGGAGTGTTGAACATTGCAAGCACTCACCCCCAGTCAACTGATCTGGGTTTAATCCATCACCGTTCTTTAGCCCACTCCGCCACCCCAGTTCAGACATGGCCATATGCAAATCAGTCTGACCCTGTGCCTCATGGGAACAGTCCAGCCCGAACTGCCAAGCCAGGTCTTCCCTGGACCGGAAACAAGCTTCCTAGGACCGGTTTCTGGCATTTCCAGTCCAGGGAGGACCTGGCTTGGCAGTTCGGGCTGGACTGTTTCCATGAGGCACAGGGTCAAGACTGATTTGCATATGGCTGGGTTCTTTACTGGAACGGCATGGTGAGCAAAAAAACGATGGATTTAGGCCCAGATCTCTGTACTAGGGTGAATGTATGACCTTGTTCTGCATTCTGTCCATCAATTGTTGTTTTTGCAATTGTCACCCCGAGTGGGAAGGGTATGCCCAGACGTGGGTCCCTTGCTCTCCATGCCACTGGAAATCAAGCTATCCTGGCTGAAGAGGGGTGGAACCCCGAAACCGGTCATAGGATGCTTGTTTCCAGTCCAGGGAGGACCTGGCTTGGCAGTTCGGGCTGGACTGTTCCCATGAGGCACAGGGTCAAGACTGATTTGCATATGGCTGGGTTCTTTACTGGAACGGCATGGTGAGCAAAAAAACGATGGATTTAGTCCCAGATCTCTGTACTGGGGTGAATGTATGACATTGTTCTGCATTCTGTCCATCAATTGTTGTTTTTGCAATGTTCATGACTGAATACCGGAACGCAGGAAGGGGAGCCTCGGAGAGCATCTCTATTTGTCCTGCTTCCATTTGCATGGGGAATATGCAAGACTTGGAACAATGCACCTTTATACCAGGCACTTTTTCAAACCCCATTAATATGTGCATAACTTGGTGTATATCTCGTGAGTGGGGCACAATGTGCAGATATAACAATACATAGTCTGTATCTAGTGTTATAGCATGCATTTAAATGCCTAATCTGATGCTTCCCCCCCCCTCCCCCAAGCCCACTCGATCAGCTGCCTAAAATGTGCTGCCAATGGATCCATGGCCAGGGCAAAAACTAGCAGGGAGAATGGACAACCCGGTCGTTGCCTTGCTCTATTGGCCATGCCTATTATATAATCCGCCTTATCTTCACTCATGCCATAGGTCCAATATAAAAGGCTAATATCGATTTTTAACATTGTCCCCCCTTAACCCCATTTCTTTCAAACTAACAAACAAATACTCTCTGCAGGGTGTTGAACGCCTTTTTCATGTATATTGCCACGACTCTTGTGGTGTCATGTGCTTTTGAATGTTCTCTCATAACATTGAATAGGAGCCTAATGTTCATGACTGTACTTCTAGTTGGAATGCACCTGCCTAACCTAGGTGCACAGGTTCTACCACCATTAGTGTAATCATATTGGCAAGGAGCTTTGCACCATGTATTCCAGTTTTAGCATCAAGAGTGGACAATCTGTAGCGTTTAGGGGATCCTGGTGGGGCTTCAAAATGGCAGCTATGATCGCTTCTTTGATATTTTGCGGCAAGAGTCCCTGAACATATGCTTCCGTATAGATCTTATGGCGTTTAGTTGCTAATGTGAACATATGTTGAGTAAAATTAAGTGGGCAAACCATTGTTATCTCCAGCTAGCTCTTAAATAGCTCTAGAGTTCTCCTCATTTTTACTGGAGCATTTAGTTCCTCTTTTTGCATTATATTTATCTTTATCAAATCTAGGCCTTGTATATTTGTAAGTATTTGTTCTTCCGTGCCAGTCTTAACACACCGGTATAGGGACCTATCGTAAATTGACATTGCTTTATTTGATTTAGTCTTGGACTGTTATCACCTGTCCAACTCGTATCTCTGGAGCTGATAGTTGTGTGTGATTTTCCTCGCAATCAGGCCAGCTGCCTTCTTAGTTTATCAACCCTCTGTTTGGTTACTGCTTCTCTGCAACCTAATCAGTTCAATCAGTTCAATAGTTCCTGTAGTGACCTCTAGCATTTGTCAGTGTTTCTTCCTGTTGTGAACCCTTTCTATTTCCACCTCTAACTTTGCCATATCTACTTATTGCTGTTCCGCAATGTTGTCTTAACTCCATATATAAACTCATTCAATTCAATTTGTGTGTTACCTGTTGAGCCGTTATTTACTTAAGTGTTGGTGTATGTGAGCAACTTTTGTTTCTCAAAACACAATACATGCAATCATGGGATCACTGGTTGACTACCTCCCCAGTTCAGGCTTAGTAGCAATGGGTTATGATACAAAATGGTGCATGCATGCAACATTTTCTGCATGGGTACGTAACCCTTGTAAGGGGTCTTAATGAAAGAATATATTCTAGTATGTAAATTCTGAATGTGAATAGTGGGAATATATTTTCCGTTTTTGGATACCTCATTACTCCATGTGTCTATTACTTTTTAGTTACGTAACCCCCTCCCAAGCATGTCAGCCGCCATGGCTAAAGATGTATTAGTCAACTGCGGCAAGGACCTTTGGATAGTTTCAGGATGCTATTAAAGTCTCCCCAAATAGATCTGGGGCTGTCATTTGACCAGCCAAAGGCAGGTGCAATGTGTTCAAGAAATTCCACTTTTGCAGCATTCTGTGCATACACATTACCCACCATAACATGTCTGCCATCCAGTGTCCTGTTAACCATATCACCTATCTATCCGTCAAGTCAATGCCTACTTTAGGGACCACCAAGAAAACACTCGATCACATCCACACTAGAGAAGCTTTTGCATATTGGGAATAAGCTGTGTAAAACAGCTGGTCTTTCCACTTCTTAGCTGCTTTCAGCCCTTTGCTTCCCATAAGATGTGTTTCCTGTAGACACTGCACATCTACTCTTCACCTGCCCAGCTTTGAATACATCTTCTTTTTCTTACCTGGGTTTCCCATCCTACATATGTTCCAGGTCAAAGCCCTGTATTTGTTACCCGTCAAAGCTTACTATTTTTATTGTGCAATTCTATATCAGACACTTTCCAGGTCCATCACCCTCTTTAACATCCTGTGAAGCCTTTCTGTAATTTTCCATGTATGTAGGGTGTATGCCAAATATCCATTCATATGTTCTATAGGTGGCTGTCCAACAATCATGAACAGAAATAAAACAAACCACCTTTGAACTATGTTCAAGCTTACGTCTTTGGTAAGTTGCAAACCTTTCTTTGCCCATAAAACAAATGGTGGGGAAGGAACGTGTGTAAACCATTCATGGGCCACTTATTGCCCCGTGAATGCATAGAGGGCTTAGCGGGTTAATTTATTTTTCCATTGCTTAGTGGTGGGCCCCCACCTACTTTGATCAGTTCACTGCCCATTTATCACAGCAGTAACTAGCCACTGAATTTTCCCCTGGCACACTGCGCCATCAGACACATTGATCCAGCCCTTGCAATTGCCTTTGGTGGATCAGTGGCAGTCCCTTCAGCGGCTCAGAGTTGTGCATTCCCAGCGGGGCGCGCCCCGCTCCAGGCGCGCTGCCGCTGGTTAATCTGCCTGAAGCAGTCGGCGCGTCTGAGAGAGTTGTGCCAGCGGAACCTTCGGGAGCGTTTCCGCTCCTACGTGGTGGTTTTCCTGGTGCGCTAGGCAGACCTCCCGCCACCAGGGGGTGTGGGAGTCAGCGGAACGCACAGCGCGCCGTAGTTCTTCTTACGAGCCCTGGCCTGAGGAGGACGCAGTTTGGGGTGTAGTGATCGTGCTGAGGCAGTTACCGGCCAATCTTTTAAATTATTAACGCTCTGCTGCCCAGCAATACAGAGCTTTACAAGGCAGCAGAGTCTGTATTGAAGAAAGTGAACTCCCTCTGGGGTCGGTATGTCTGGCGCCTGGCGTCAGTTGGGGCACATTCCCAGGCCAGTTTTCCTCTTGAGATAGTGTTATCTTGACATTGTGCACCAGGTATTGTTGTGCTCAGGGCCTGGTCCCTCTAAAAAGTCCGCGAGATCCTCGCGTTCAATATTTGGCTGACACCCAGCCCTTCAAGGTAAAACCCCCCTTTCTAAAGGCATGGTACCAGTTCTGTCACCCAGACCCAGCTACCTACACTCATCGCCCTCAGTATATTCCATGAGTATGGTTAAGGACTATGAGGAAAACTCCCAGGGAGGGGAAAATACCCTGGCAGACCTCCATTGGGACAATGAGTTTTATGAAGCGGTAGATGCTTCGATTTACTGATCAGTGGGCACAGCCATGTCGCCCCTA
Organism: Triturus cristatus; assembly: GCF_964204655.1. NCBI lineage: Eukaryota > Metazoa > Chordata > Amphibia > Caudata > Salamandridae > Triturus > Triturus cristatus. The sequence goes on from NC_140584.1 coordinate 819,971,186, forward strand.
GAGGAGAGGCTATCACGCAAAATACACCAGGCCTTAGCACCCCTGTCTACTCTCCCCATGGTTCTTGCCCCTCAACATGGGCCCACAGGGACTTCCATGACTGCACACCCCGATTTCCCCCCCCCCCGCCAAACGCACACATGACACCCGGATAGATCTCGGTGCTTTTGACAGGCGCAAACCAGCCTTTTTGTCTACTCAGCCACTTTTTCCATCTGTAGATGACTATTTGCCGACCTCACACGACATTCTGCCCAACGACGACACAGGGTACACTGGCACTGAGCCTGGCCCATCCAGGCCTTGGCTCCCTTCCCGCCCCTCTCAGGACAGCTCCTATATGTTGGATCCAGACGAGATCATACACACCAGATCGTCTGATTGGGCCCCGGCGTATAAGGTTGCCAGTTATGTGGCAATGTGCATACGAACGCCTGTTGAGAAGGAGGCCCGGAACTGGCTCCAGACAGAATGCCCAAGATCTTCCCTGGAGAGTAAAGTTGCCCTCACACCAGAGATCGACACCTGTATGGCCATCTTTCTCCAGAAATTAATGAGAGATCCTAAAAAAGGTTTCGACAGGTCCTGTTGAGCGTGCCAGGACAAACTCTTGGACGTTTTAGGGCCCCTCACGAAGATTTTGGACATGGCAGAGTATGCCAAGACGTCAGGATCCCTGATCTCCCCATAATCCATTTCGGGGTGGGCACAGAGGGCCAATGTATTTTTGGGCAATGCCAACTGTGCCCTTTCCACTGAGCGCCACTGGTCACTCCTTAGTAAAGTGGACCCCAAACTTGGGGATCTTGCTGACTCAGTGGCTGGGGCTGTGGCACAGGGAGGCCTGTTTGGGGAACCATTTGTCAAAGAGATGGGTAAATTCGTCAACCCGTTTACCTCCCTTGACAAGGCACAGTCATTCATCAGAAAAGTGTCCCTCCCCCCGGGTTTTCTGCGGGGCCGCTCGACCGGCCGCCCTTCCAATCCACTCTCGAAAGGACAAGGCTCCAGACACTGCCAATACTAGGACCCGTCCCACTTTGGCAATTTTTACCCTGCGAGAGGCAGGCGAGGCAAAGGCAGAGGATATCGAGGAGCAGTGACATCCACCGATACCGGTGAGTGTCCTCCCTTCCCAGTTAAAACTAGATGGAGGCTGGGGAATTTTTTCCAAGCCTGGACTTCCATCACAGGGGACGAATGGGTGTTGCAAACAGTCCAAGGTTTCTGCATAGATTACATGGGCAACCCTGTCCAACTGTGCAAGCCCAGTCCCATCCAGATCTCCCAACCAGAGTCCACCTTAGTAGATGTGGAGGTCACATCCCTTCTTGTGTAAAGAGCCATTGTTCCCTCCACCCTGCATCCCAGGGGTTTTGTCAGCAACTTATTTTTGGTGGACAAAACGGATGGGGGCAAACGCCCCTTGATCCACCTCAACGAGTGGCTTGTCTATCGCCACTTCAAAATGGAAGGAATCCATCTCCTCAGGGATGTCTTGCATCCTTAGGACTGGATGGTACGTCTGGACCTAAATGACGCCTACTTAGGGATCCCGGTTTTCCCTCCCCACCGGAGGTTCCTTCAATTCATCAGACGTACGAGTTTGTTTCTCTCCCCTTTGGCCTGTCATCATCCCCATGGTGCTTCACCAAGGTCCTCAATCCGGTAGTGGAATGTTTGAGAACCTCGGGAAATTCAGATGATAGTCTATTTTGGACGATCTGCTCCTTATGGATGCATGTCCTCATCAGCTTCTTCGTCATGCAGGAAAAACCGAGGTGATTGTATTCGGGAACACCGCTAACCTCTGGACACCTGACTGGTGACCAAATGCAATGGGCATGCCTCCAATCCCGGTGGAAAGGGTGAAAAATCTGGGATTGATCCTTGACTCGAAACTTTCCTTCGGTGACCAAATTAGCAGGGTTGTCTCATCCTGTTTTTTCATTATTAGAATTCTGAGGAAAATTAAATTTCTCCTCCCGGAAGACAGCCTGAAGACAGCACTCGTAGCGCTCATTCTGTCACGGCTGGATTACTGCAATAGTCTTTATATCAACATCCAGAAGAGACATTTGGTCAGACTCCAGATCGTGCAGAATGCGGCAGCCAGGCTGCTTACAGGAACACCCAGGTTTGTCTCGGTGAGGTTGGGACTCAGAATTCTTCATTGGCTCCCAGTCGTACTACGGATACAGTTTAAGACCTTATGTATAGTTTTTAAGGCCCTTAATGGCATTGGTCCTGACTTCCTAAAACACTCAATACATTGGTATGTTCCTGGAAGAGCTCTGCGCTCCTTGTAAGCCAAACAAGCGATCCTCCCCCGCTATAGCGAGACTAGCTGGGGTGGTAGGAGCTTTCGTCACTGCGCCACCAAGGCTTGGAATAGCCTGCCTTTCCATCTCAAACTCAACTGAGCTACTCCCCTTTAGGAAAGATTTAAAAACATGGCTATTTACTTAAATGGTCATTTTAGCTAACAGTTACAGATGCTCTATTGGTTGGTAGCGCACAGCGCCAGGACACCTCAGGGTAACAGAGCGCTTTAAAAATCCCAGTAACATAACATAACATCTTCAGATGGCGTTCGATCTTCTACAGAGCCTGGGCTTTGTGGTCAACGAGACAATCAAGCCTCACTCCCTCTCAGTCGCTGACGTTTCTTGGCTTTGTAGTAGACTCCACATCCTCCTCTCTTAGCCTTCCAGTCAGAAAGATCTCAAAGATTCATCACAAACTAAGACGATCCTTATCCAGGCAAAAGGTGGCGCTCAGAGATGCGGCCCGGATTGTGGTCCTCCTTTCGGCCTCCATCCAGGCAATCTTCATGGGGCCCCTCCACTATCGAGCCCTACAACACCTCAAAGCGTTGTACCTGCACAGAGGGTGCCCTTACTCCCACAAAGTGGCTCTGTCCGATGAGGCACGGAAAGAAATTCAATGGTGGCTTCAGCACATGGAAGCCTGGAACGGTCGGGTGATTTTTGGGATCTGTACCAGATCTTGTGATAGTCCGAAGCCAGCACGGTAGGCTAGGGAGCCAGGTGCGGCGAATTTTCTACAGGAGAATTGTGGTATCCAGAAGAACGGATATTACATATCAACTGTCTGGAACTCCTGGCAGGCTCCTTCGCAGTCTGCTGTTGGACGAGGGATTTCAACCAATCGTCTGTTCTTCTAAAAATGGACAACATATCCACGGTTCGCTACATCAACCACTTGGGGCGCACAAGGTCCAAGGCCCTCTCAGATCTGGCGGACGGCTTTTGGCAATACTGCCTTGACCATCAGGTTTCAGTCACGGCAGAATACCTTCCTGGACGGGAGAAGCTGGTGGCGGATTTTCTATCCCACAACTTCAGGGATTCCAGTCTCTGGAAGCTGGACCCAGATGTGTTTTGGAGGTTGAATTACCCCTGGGGTCCTTTATCAATAGACCTATTTGCCTCGAGACTCCACCACCAGCATCCCCAGTTTTACAGCTGGAGGCCAGATCCTCTGGCAGTGTTCACAGATGTCTCCCTCCAGGACTGGAGTCAGGAGAAAGGGTACGCCTTTCCCCCTTCGCAATGATCATGAGGGCGACGGCCCAGATCAGGTGGCAGCGAGCGGAGGTGCTAATAGTCACCCCGTTTTGGAGATCGCAAGTCTGGTTTCCGGTTCTTCTGGAACTTTCTTGGGATTCTCCAGTCCTACACACCCCACTTTTCTGATCTCCTTCTGACCCCCGATCAGACCCTTCATCCTCTGTGGCTCATGGCATGGAGGATTACAGGAGACGATAAGAGGTCCCGGGCCTTTTAAAAAATGCTGAAGAGCTCATGGCCAGGAATTTGGCAGACAGCACGGTCAAGCTTTACAGGTCCGCTTGGGGTAAATGGTCCCGCTGGTGTGCGCGATGGGGTCTCAATTCCTTGGACGCCGATGTAGTCTACATCTTGAATTTTTTGGCCGCCTGGCATTCAGATCGATAAACACTTTTCGTTCACCCATTTCGGCAGGCCATGTACCACTTAACAATGCGGCAGTAGGAGAACATCCCCTCGTATGCAAACTGCACCTAGGTATCAGACTGTCTCTACCCTCAGAACCCCGTAATTTGGCCCTCTGGGATGTGAACCAGGTCCTCAACTTGTTCCAATCTTGGCAACCTAATAGATTTCTATCACGGAAGGGACTGTCGGCCAAGCTGGCCATGTTGTTATGTCTCATTTCTTGCTGTCGTGTGTCGGACGTGCGAGCTTTGGATATATCAGCCAGAATATTTACCCTCAATGGTGTGACATTCACACTGCATAAAGACTAAATGTCATACAAGAACAATCTCCTATGCAGAATTTCCGGATTCTCCAAAGTTGTGAGTGGTCCGCTGATTAAAAGCTTATGAGGACATGACGGAGGAGTTTCGTCTTCCTGGTGAACAGCAACTCCTTATTGCCTTACGTAAACCATTTAAAGCGGTATCTTCTCCCACCATTGCCAGATGGGTAAGGTGGGTTATGCAGGATAAGCCTTAAGGAATTCGGAGCCCACTCAGCTCGAGGGGCAATGTCCTTGGAAGCATTTGGCTTGGGTGCCCGTCAACGAGGCAGATTGGTCTTCGGACTCTACGTTTAAGAATTTCTACTTCAAGCCAGTGCTCGAAATGGCTCACCTTGTGGTGAGCAAGCTTTGTACTAGCATAATCCTCGTCTCCAGTCCTGACATAGAATAAAACATGTCCTAGCTATCGTAACGGAAAGTTTCAATTCTATTAAGGACTCGGAGGCGAGAATTATCCCACCCTAGGGTTTTCAGTGAAAGAGACCCACCCCATATTGGAATAAGTAATAGTTTGACTTCTACACTGTTGAGATTAATGATGGTTGTTCTTTCTTGTGTAGAATATTCCACCTCGCTGCGTTTTATTTGCTGGCTTGACTAGTTACATTCGTTAAGTGACCATGTTTCTTTGTCCTCGTAGGTTCTGATGCGAATAAACAGGACTCTTCAAAAGATCCACAGCTGACTTTGCGCGACGAAAGAGGATAAAGGGCCAGTGAGGACAGACTGTTGGAGTTGGAGGGCCCTGATTGGAGGCCAGACTGTTCCCAATTGGACAATTTGCTTTACTACATTTTTTTCCCAAGGTTTCGTGGGAGGGGGCGTGGCTTAGCCGGCTGCAAGATGGCCGCACTTTAAGTGGGTTCTGCCGGCGAAGCCAAACATCTGCAAGAATCCTGCAGACAACTGCCCTAAATCTGCCCAGTATCCTGCTTTTCCGACGCATCTCATCCCCGGCAGTCACTCTGTGCTGCCTGTGGACCTCAACGACGTGTGGGAGCCGAGATCTGCCGCCCGATCAGCGCGCTGAGACTGGGCCCTGCCATCGGCAAGGCTCGGCCCTCCTACCTTGCTGCGAATTCGGCCTCCTGTGCCTGCGGGTCGGCTAGTGGACTGCGGGGTACCCTGGACTGCTGTGCCTGGTGAGTGCCGCTGCGGTCATTTGTGGCAGGATTGGAGGGCTGTGTGCTGCACCGCCTGGCCCTTCCTGCGGCGTGGGCACCATTTCCCTCTGCCGTCCGCTGCGGCAGCCCCTTGTGCCGGGGTTAGGTGATGGGGGGGGTGTGCCCCACGTGTCTCCCTGCCTCGCTTGACCCCAGACTGGCGCGTCCTCCCGGCTCCCCTCCTCAGGGCTGCTTGGACTGCCTGATGCCCTTGATCCTCCTTGCGGCCTCCTCCAGCCTGCTTTCTGCCACACCGTCACGTCAGCCCCCTCGCGGAAACATCAGTTCTGTAGTAGGGGATCTCTGTGTATAGTCATAATCTAGTGAATAGTCCCGCCCATGTGCGCGGACCCCGGAGCAATAAAAAATAATCTCTTAAATTGTCAAGCCATGCAGACCTGCAGCTACACTTAAGAGAGAATTCAAAGACAGATAATGCAGCCTATATCCACAGGCTACACTGTCCAGTACTTCAACTAGAAAATTCCACCAACATCCACAAAAAGCACTGCCTGCCCAGCTTTTTCCACAGAGAAAAACCTGCCTCCACCAGCAAAAGCCTCTGGAATGATAGAGAGGGAGGAATGGACAGACAAGCCCCATAGGCTGCCATTTTGTGGCTCAGAACAGGATACTGTGCCTTTAAGAAAGCTTTCCAGAACTTTTCCAGTATCCCAGAATGCACAGCAGGTCCCTTCTACTTTCAGTTCTTTTTTACGGCTCCTGCTAGCAGGACCCTGAAGCATTAGCTCTTCATTTTTTGAGCTTTTAATTCATTTTTAGTGTTTTTTTTTTTTTCTGGTTTTTTGAAGTTTCACTCGACGTCTTTGGCCTTTATCTACATTCTGCTGTGGTTTTTTGCCAGAATTTCTGCAGTTTTCTTATCTCTATACAATCTGACAAGTGCTTTGACTGCGGTAGGAAATAAAGGCCAAAGCTGAAGCTCACAGAGTTTGTCTTCTGTGCTTGCCTGTGTCTTCTGTCTTTGACACCTGTCTAGGCATCTTCTTCAGCCTCTGGGTAAGGAGAGGGTAGGTCCTCTACCACGTCCCATGCTGTGTCCTCGGGGGTTTTCCCCAGTAGGAACGCGACTGTAAAACGACGCGATTCCGGTCAGCATCGAGGACGGTGACGTCGAGAGCAGGTATGACACTGATATGCTCTCCGTCGACCCAGGACTCCGGTCGACGCGACATCAAAAGCCCACGTCAAGGAGTAGGCCTCGACGTCGAGGTGATGCTTGACGTCGAGGTGATGCTTGACGTCGAGGTGATGCTTGACGTCGAGGTGATGCTTGACGTCGAGGTGATGCTTGACGTCGAGGTGATGCTTGACGTCGAGGCGCAGTGACGCTTGGCGTCTAGGCTTGGCGTCGAGGCTTGGCGTCGAGGCGCAGTGATGCTTGGCGTCGAGGTGATGCTTGACGTCGAGGCGCAGTGACGCTTGGCGTCGAGGCTTGGCGTCGAGGCGCAGTGAAGTGATTTTCGACACCGTTGTGGTGGTGACGTCGCGGTGATGTCATGGGTGACGTTGAGGGATCATTACTGGCGCTCGATGTCGAGGTCCCGTTATGGACCTCGCTCCGTAGTGAGCCTATCATCATAGGCGGGGACTTCGTTTTCCCGGCAACGTCGACTCTCGACGCTGAGCTGGGGATGGACGACGAGTAACCCTTCGGAGTCTGGGGCTACTTACACGTGGTCCGCTCAGAAGCGAGGGACTTTGGTCCCTTCTCTTAGTTGGGAGTGTCTGTGTACCGGCTCATCTCCCACTCGCCGAGCGATTTTTCCCGCCCCCCCCCCCCCCCCCCCCCCCCCCGTTGGGATCTTGATGTCCCTAGAACGAGGTCTCGTGTTGGGGCGTCGGTCCCATGGACTCCGCTGTCTTCCATAAGGTCCCGTCGTCACCGTTATGGAAGGTCTCGGGTCAGGCATGTCAGGGATGCATCTTACGTAAGTATGGAGAGGTGCTCTCCTGCTCACTGGTGTGTGGTACTTGACTTTCGTACACCGTCACCGGCCAGTAGGTTCTGGCTTTGGAGTTTCCTGCATAGTTGACATCAGTGATGTGTAAGACTCTGCAGATGAAACCTCTTGCTGGGCCGTTGTGATAAATCCCTGTGTGAGTTCCTTCACCAAAGTGTGGATCTCCTGCCCAGAGACAGGGATAGTCTATAGGGCCTGATGGTTGCGGATATACATTCTTCGTCTCTGCAGCAGATATTTCGCTTCAGGCGAAACCCGGGCATTGCCATGGGTTTGTTCTACGGCGACCTACTTTTATTTGTCTGTCATCTGTGAAGCCTGCGGCACAGCAGTGTGTTTCTAATCTCCCGTGCTCTGGCGCAACTCTTTTGCTCCCATGCGGATAGCGATGTGGCCCGCATGAAGGCCGAGGCAGAGGCTTTGAAGGCGGTAGGTTTGGAGGGGCATGGAGAACGGCTTAAGGCCGTCCGCCCTTTCCAGCGGCGTTATGCCTCCCAGATTTTGTTTCTGCGGTCTCGGGCCGCCATTGAATCATTCAGGTGCTGAATATCGTGCGACTCTTCCAGTTCTCCTCCAGCGCTCCCTCCAACTCTATCGCGCTACATGCGCGAGTTGTAGAAGGAGGCCACCACCCTCTTCCAGTAAAGGAAGATAGAATCGGCTCCTCTGGGACGGAATGGAATGGGATGATACTCACTGTTCCTTCTAGTGTGCAAGGGAGACATGACCGAGTTTGGACCCGTGTTCGGTGTGCGACAAGCCGACTCGTGGGGTCAAAGAGTAATAAATTCCGGTGGAGGTCCCTGCATTAGATTTCCCCTCAACTTCATCAGGGAGACTGACTATGCGCATTAGATCTGAAGGCCGCAGATTCTCACGTACCCTTGGCGGGGAAAATATCGCGAGTTCCTGCTTTTCACAGTGGGCAACGACCATTATCATTGCTTTGTGCCTCCTTTCGGCCTGAAGTCAACACCTCGGAATGTTCCATACGCAAGGACGTAGTGGCTGCGCATATGAGAATAACAGTGTCTATCCGTTTCTGGACGATTGGTTGGTCAAGGCAGCTACTTTCAGGTAGCGCGCCTGCATTTCACTCGGACTTTCTCTCTTACTTCGTTTGGGCCTCCGCACCAACCTCACAAGGTCTGTCTTGGCTCAACGAATGTGTGTCCGTCGGAGGGGAGACACTCTTCGATCCTTCGGAAGGCTCGGGTTCTCAAGCTGGGGTTGCACGTCAACATGTCCAAGTCTGTCCCGACGCCGGTCCAGTGCATACAGTACGTGGGGGCCTCCATCTCTACGCTGTCAGTAAGCGTGTCACGATTGTCACTCCTTCGGAAGACTCAGGCCATTATGACTGCTCCATCGACAACAGTGAGGAAGTGTCTTCGCTGCTGGGATCGATGGCATCATGTATCTTCCTCACGCACTGTCTCTGCATGCTCTTCAGTCGCCGAAGTGGTGGTGTTCGGCGGAAAATCTCCTCAGGGGGGTTTCCTTCCACAAGAACATTCCCACGCAGAGTATCGTGACGGATGCGTCGCTCCATGGCTGGGGAGCGCATTCCAGAGAGTGGTCCCTGTTGGAGTCGACATACCACATGAATTTCCTGGAACTCAGAGCCGTTTACCTGGCATTGAAGGCCTTCCATCCGTCCTTCCAGACCAACTCGCTGCTCGTCCAGACAGACAATACAACCACGGTGTATTACCTCAACAAGCAGGGGGGGGTCGAGATCACGCACTCTGTCGCAGGAGGCGCAGTCGATCTGGCACTGGCTTCTGACCCGAGGACTGACAATTACGGCCACGCATCTGCCGGGTGTCTGGCCCTGGGCCCAACTCCTCACAACCACTGGATTCTCACCCTACGGCGTGCCTTGTGACTGCTCTGACCTCATAGCTGCGTCGTCCTGCACAGGACCCTCGCCGCCTGGATTACTGGCCTCAACCTGGGCGTTCTCCTGCATGTCGCCTAGCCGCAGCGGTTTCTGGCGCCTCCAGCCATCTGGCCCTGTTCCTCCACGGCGCTTCCTGTCCCTGCCGGGGATTCTGCGGGAGCTGGGGGTGCATGTACTGCACGGCATGGCCTTCTACTTTCTACTTCTTCTGGGATATCCCTCGCCACTCCTCAGCCGGCTGGCCTGCGATACTGGGCTCTCACTGGGGGCCGCCTGCTGCCCTTCGTACCCTGCGACTTCGCCCCTGCACCTGTGCCATCAGACCCCGCTGGCCACACCCGAAGGAGTATACCTGTGGCCCGCTGCATTTGGTGCTGTCTAGCTCTTACGCCCCCAACGCGACTTCGTGGACCTCGTGTTGGCACCGCGCCACCTCTTCTGCTGCCTGCAACTGGGCCCCCTGCACTCTCCGGGCATTTGCTATATCACATAGCTTGGAGGGGCGCGTCCTCCTTGGGTCTTCACTGCGGTGTCTGCCTTTGGCATTCCGCCAGCCTGTTGTGTACACCCTGCGTCGAGTCCTACCACCTTCCCGCTGCTCCTGTGGTCCTCAGTGGTTATCCGCGCCTGTCCTCCTGTATTGGGGGCGCTTCTGTAGACCTCGTCATCACCCTTGCAGTTGGCCTAGTTGCTGTTTGTCTGTAGCTCACCTGTTGGTTTCTGTCGCCTTCTCCTTTGGCCGTTGCCCCCCTTTTGCTCTCTGGCCGTGCCTTCTGCCGGCCAAGGGGAGAACTGACCCTAAGCAGCCCAAGATCGCCTTCAACCAGCGTCGCCTGACGAATCAGGATGGCGCAAGCTCAGATGGTGATGACCCCGCTGCCATCATGGAGGCACCCCCTGCACGTGAAGATGATCTAAAGGCAAATATGCTTGTCGTCAAGTCCACGGTCACAGGTATTGTGGCCCAGCTTGAACAGCTGTCTGCCCGTCTGGACTCAGTCAAGGCACGAGTTGACTCTCGTGATGCTCGTCTTTTGCATGTCGAATCCAGGGTCTCTGATGCCGAGGATGCCGCCACTCAAGATCGCCAAAAACTCTTACAGATGGACAAGGTACTTGACCTCATTCGGAATAAAAATTAAGATTTGGAGGGGCGCTCCCGGAAGAGCAACCTCTGCATCACAGGAGTACCTGAATCCACTAATATCTCCCGACTGGAGGACTTTGTGTAACAGCTCATCCGGGAACTCTTTGGCGATGTCCTCTCCTCTGTCTTTATTGTTGAGAGGGCACAGCGCTCCCTCGGCCCTTGTCCAGGCCCTGGTCTGCCGGCTGGCCCCATCATCGCCAAAATCCTGAACTTTAGAGACCGTGATGCCATTCTCCGGGCGGCCAGAGAGAAGGGCGAAATCCGCCATCAAAGCAACTCTTTCATTCTATCCTGACTACACAATCGCTGACCAGGCGACTCGACGTGAATTCCTCCCGGCAAAACGGATCGCCCAAATGCACGACGTTTCCTACTCACTGGCTTATCCTGCTAAGCTGTGGGTCCAGCAGGGTTCTAAAACGCTCGTCTTCCCGGATCCTTGACAGGTCGCATCGCTCTTCACCTGCTGACTCTCAGGCCGCTGCAGCTGACCACCTTAATGACAATGACTGATTGGCTGTGCACTTAAATTTGCTCACTACTTGCAATTTCTGTGGCCTCTACCCTTGCTCCGCACTGGCTATCTTTGTTGCTATAGCCCCCCCCGGGTCATGCCGTTTCCGGCCCACACATAGGGGCTTTTGTATCTCTGCCAATTGATATTTTTTTTATTGTTGTCTGACATGCTTAGATCTTGGTCACCTTGCCTTCAAGGCAGGGGTGTATGCTGAGCGACACCATGCCCCAACGGGATAGTTCCCTTGCTCGACATTGACTCTCTCCTTCCTAGTTTTGGGTATGGGTGGTATCTCAGCCTGTTTGGGGTGGTTGGAGTGGGGGTGGTGGTGGTTCTCCTGGGGTTGTTTCCTGGGGTGGGTGGGTTGGAGGTTTGGGCTGGGGGTGTTTGGGGACTCTTTCCTCTCATTGGGGCTTTGTTTGTTCTTGCACTGCTTCATGTCATTGGCTCCTTCATGACACACCATTTTTATTTTGTACGTCTGTTTTATGCACCTAATGGGCTCATTGTTATGCTCTTTTTATGCACCTTCATTGTGCGCCCCTCGGCCGCGGACACCACGAAGATTGCACTGGCGTCCTCATGTGGGACTTTGTATTTTGGGTTATGTCACTACTTTGCGCCCCCACGCTTACTGCACCGACCTTATTCTTGCACCATTGGTGGCAGCATCACTTGTATCGCCACGCACCATTTTTCTCTCCTATCGACTTGTTTCTCACCCTTCTTCCTGACTCTGCACTATTACGGACATTGTCCTTTAGACCTGGAATGTTCGGGGTTTAACGACCACCGTAAGGCACGACTGGTCCACGCCCACCTTATTCGTCATACGATGGACATATGCTTCCTGCAGGAAACCCATCTCCTGCCTGCCACGTCCTCTAGGCTTCTCTCTCGACACTGGGGCGAAATTCACTCCTCTTTCTACTCTTCTTACTCTCGGGGGGTGTCCATCCTGTTATGTAAAGGGCTCCCCTGGCAGACTTCACAGGTGGTTGTCGACACTGGGGGACGCTTCGTAATTCTCCACGGTACTCTTCACGCCTAGCCCCTGGTTCGAGGCATGTGGGCTGCTGAATTCATATCTGTGCATAGATCGCCGCCTAGTGTTGGGTCCGGATGTTTGCTCGTTGTTGTCCTGGAAGAGTCTTCGAAGTATCATGAGATAGGTGACTCCTCCCCTGGACCACAGTGCGCATGGGCATCCTCTCCATCCTTAGATTGTTTTTTTCCGCCATTGGGTTCGGATGTGCTTATCTTAGCTCAAGTTAGGAAAATTAGGTTTAAGGCCAAAAGGCCTTTAGATTTCGTCGGTACTGTTCCCGTTCTGTATCGACTACTTTCTTTACTATTTTAGAACCTTTTCGGATCCGTTTGGTCCGAACATCAAACTTACATCGACGATGGAATCGAGGACTCCATTCAAACGGTGTCCTTTATGCCACGCTAAATACCCACACATCGACGTCCACCCGGTATGCAACAAATGTCTCACCGGATCACGATGAGTCGAAATGTATAGCCTGTGCCCGATTCCAATCGAAGAAGACTCTCCCAAATCTACGGGCGGCGAGATTAGAAGCGCAGCAATCGGCGCCTGCGCTGGCCAACATCTTCAGCACCGAAGAAGAGGACGCCGAAAGCGTGGAAGAAGTTAACTCCAGCCCTGCTTCCGAACACGATTCCCGATCGGATGAGGACGATGAGGTGCTTTTTCAAAGGGAAGAAGTCATCGACGAGGTAGGAGACTACGATGAGGCCTTTGGGGCCGAAGAAGATAGCTCTAGCGAGGAGCCAGGCCCACCCGTCGATACGGAGGCCGACAAAGTGCGTCATCATAAGGCTCAGGTCGAGGGATCACCTCCGGGCCTTACCCGAGATCAATCTCAAAGTTCTTCGGCCCCGCCTTCAGGCCCGGCCTCAAACATCCCGCACGAGCCCTTATTAACGGAAACGACTGGATTCCCTTTAGCGAAACCGAAACCAATCGTCGCAGCAGTTCCACCGAAACCAAAAGTGAAACTGGCTGTAATCGGCTCGAAGCCCTCCACTCCTTCGATGCCAGCAAAGGCCGTCGGCCCCGAACGCAGTAAAAGGGATTTCGGCGCCGAGCTCACTGCAGCGGATATTGGTACCGAGCCGAAGAAAAAGGCCCTCGGCCCCCACAAAACGCCTCGGCCTCAGGCACCGAAGCCGTCTGCCCCGACCACCAAAGTCAAAATGGCCGCACCATCTGCGTCGACGTCGAAGACAGCGGCACACGCCAAGTCGTCGACTCCAACGACCCTCGATACCTCTCTTCGGATCGATGACCCCATGGCTCCAAAGCAGTCGACGCCTACCTCCAAGGTGCCGACCGGTTCCGAAGAGCCTTCTGCGTTCTCCGTGCAACAAGTCGCGGCATCATTGCAACGCATCAGGGAACAGGCAGCCCTCCGATCCACGTCGGGCCCCGACACGCACAAGGCTCCGAAGGCACCCTCGGCGCCGACCAACATCACTTTTGGCTTGCCGCCGTCCACGGCGCCGAAGATGTTCGAGATCCGAATACTTGTCCGCCAAACGCAATCCCCATCTCCTGGACACACAGATTCTGGGCCTTCACAGCCACAATTCATCGACGCCAACACTGATGCTCCGCAAGCGGAAAATCACGCCAGAGAGGGGATTGGACTCCTACAGAATCCCTCTCAAGCACAAATTGCCAGCGGGGTCGGAACCAGTTCTTCATGAACGCTTACAACCCTCCTATCAGGATCCCCAGTCCTTTTCTCCTACGCCTTCAGAGACAGACGCAGTAGAGGACTATATGGGAGATGATACCATCTACCCTGGGGATGTCGATCCTGATGAGCATCTGCAAGACCCAGATCAAGCATGGGATGACCCTACAGACCTGGGTACCGCGCCAGATACCCAGGACACGCAGCTTTACAGCACCAAGACATCTCCCACAGAGGACACTGCTGCCTTCAATGCCCTCATAGAACGGGCTGCTGCCAATCATGGAGTAGAACTCCATTCCGACACTGTCGAAGAAGACTTCTTGGTGGACACTTTCGCCTCTTCCGAAAGAACTGTCAAGACTCTGCCCATGTTGAAAGGAGTCCTCAACCTGCCAAAGACATTTTTAAGGAAACAACCAGGGCACGGTTGCTAAACCCCAGGATTGAAAAAAAATACAAGCCTGCACCCGGAGACCCTATGTACATTAGGGGTCAGTTACCTCTGGACTCCATGGTAGTTGCTAACGCTCGCAAATGAGCCCATTCGCAGACAACAGGTGATGCTCCTTCCCCAGACAAGGAGTCCAAAGTGCTGGAGACATCCGGCAAAAGGATTGCAGCGCAAGCAGCAAACATCTGGCGCATTGCCAACACACAGGCGCTCCTGGCCCGTTATGATCGTTCCCACTACGACACACTAGAGTCACTACTCCAACATTTGCCAGATGAATACAAAGAGGCAGCGGAGCTCCTCCTCAGAGAGGGACAACTCCTTACCAATGCATCCATCAAGTGCGCCCTGGATGCTGCCGACACAGCGGCAAGGGCAATCAACACAAGCGTCCTGTTGAGACGACACGCATGGTTGAGAATCTCAGGCTTCAAGCCGGAGATTCAGAACAACATCTTAAATCAACCAGTCAACCCCGACTACTTATTCGGCCCTGAAGTTGACACTACCCTTGAGAAAATAAAAAAAGACACTGACACTGCGAAATCAATGGGGGCTCTGCAGACGCAGCAGTTTCGTAGTGGCTCCTTTCGTCGCCCCGGGAATAGAGGAGCAGCTAGAGGCCAGGGGTCACAGCAGCAATACACTAAAGGGGGCACGCAGAGTACCTACGATAAAACCAACAGAGGTGGATATCGTGGCTCCAGCACCAAGGGCAGAGGACGTGGTTACGGCAACACCAGGTCCTCACCCAAAAACAAACAGTGACGCCCTCCCCCTTCCCCCCCCCCCCGACCACATAACACCTGTCGGGGGGAGACTCCAGCGGTTCCTGTCCACGTGGAAAACCATCACCACAGACAGGTGGGTCAGGGACATTATCCAGCACGGTTACTGTCTCGAATTAACCTCCACTCCACCCAACATACCGCCAAAGCACCGTCCTATGTCCGTAGAGCACTTAGCATTATTGCAGCAGGAAGTGCTAAGCATGCTGCAAAAAGGTGCAATAGAGGTTGTGCCCGTCCACCAGCAGGGGACAGGGGTGTACTCTCTGTACTTCTTAATCCCAAAAAAGGACGGGTCGCTCAGACCTATACTAGACCGGAGACCCCTCAACCAATACATTCTCTCAGAGCATTTCCATATGCTCACCCTACAGCAGGTTCTCCCGCTACTCAGTCAGGGAGACTTCCTAGCCACACTGGACCTAAAAGATGCGTATTTCCACATACCCATACACCCTTCACACAGGAAATATCTCGGGTTCACTATTCAAAACCATCACTATCAGTTCAAAGTTCTCCCTTTCGGAGTAACAGCACCCAGGGTCTTTACCAAGTGCCCAGCAACAGTGGCTGCACATCTACGAAAACAACACATTCATGACTTCCCTTACCTGGACGACTGGCTTGTTCAGGCAAAGTCAGCCCAGCAATGTGCCAGCCACATGTCCCTCACCATTCACCTTCTTCACAGTCTGGGATTCTCACTAAATTACCCAAAATCACATCTCCAACCCGCACACGTACGACAGTACCTGGGCGCGACCATAAACACTCTGGCAGCCACAGCTCAGCCAAATTTAGTGAGGATCAACAGCATGCAACTGCTGATCTCAAAGTTCAAACCTCAACACTCCCTCCCTGCGCGAGTGTTCATGCAGTTGATAGACATGATGGCCTCCTGCATTTTCATAGTCCCGCACGCTAGACTACATATGCGCCCGCTTCAGGAGTGCTTAGCACGTCAATGGAATCAGGCTCACGGGCAACTAAGCGGTCGGGCATACAACTCTCTGCATTGGTGGAATCCACAAAACCTTTGCAAGGGCCGACCGTTCCAAGAGCCTGTTCCACAAATAATACTGACAGCAGATGCCTCTATCCAGGGTTGGGGAGCTCATGTACTCACTTACATAGTGCAGGGACTATGGACAATGCAACAAAAGAAGATGCACATCAACGTTCTGGAACTGATGGCAATCTTCCTAGCCATGAAGGCATTCAAAGTACACTTGTGCAACAAAGTCGTGTTGATCCGGACGGACAACATGACTGCCATGTACTACATACAGAAGCAGGGAGGAACACTCTCCACATTTGTCTCATCTGGCTCAGAGCATGTGGAAGTGGGCCATTCAGAGGAACATATTCCTCATGGCGGAACACCTCCCCGGCAAGGACAACCAGATGGCGGATCTGCTCAGCAGACACAGCCAGCAGATGCACGAGTGGGAGTTACACCCATCAGTACTCCAACCGTACTTCCAGCAGTGGGGTCATCCAGAGATAGACCTATTCGCCACAAACGAAAACGCAAAATGCCAAAGCTTTGCCGCCAGGTTCCCACATCCACAGTCACAGGGCAATGCGATATGGATGAACTGGTCCGGCAGATTTGCGTACGCTTTTCCCCCAGCGCCATTAATACCTCTAGTGGCATGCAATTTGCGACAACACTCACTGACACTCATCCTAGTTGCTCCCATATGGGGGCGCCAACCATGGTACACCACCTTTCTAGAACTTTCCGTGGTGCCGCATCAAAGGCTGCGGATCAAACCCGCACTTTTAACGCAGAACCATGGCGAGATTCAGCACCCAGATCCGCAACAGCTGAACCTGGCAATCTGGCTCCTGAAGTCCTAGAGTTTGGCTACCTAAACCTGCCACCTGACTGTATGGATATCATCAAGGAGGCCAGAAGACCCACTACCAGAGTTTGCTATGCGGCTAAATGGAAGAGGTTTGTCATTTATTGTAACAACAATGAAATTAACCCGCTGGACGCATCCATTCAAAACATCATCTGTTACCTCTTACACCTATACCGAAGCAATCTGGCATACACCTCAATACATATCCATTTAACCGCAATACCAGCCTATCTCCAAAACAGGCAGCACCTCTCTTTATTCAGAGTGCCTGCCATCAAAGCCTTCTTGGAGGGACTCAAACGAGTAATTCCCCCAAGACACCCACCAGCACCGGTGTGGAACCTCAATTTGGTCCTCACCAGACTAATGGGTCCACCCTTCGAACCTCTCCATTCATGTGAGATTCAATTCCTCACCTGGAAAGTAGCTTTCCTAGTGGCAATCACTTCGTTAAGAAGAGTTAGTGAACTCCAGGCACTAACCATTCAAGAGCCATTCATACAGGTTCACGCAAACAGGGTTGTACTACGTACCAATCCCAAATTCATGCCCAAGGTGATATTGCAGTTCCACATGAATCAAACTATTGAACTGCCTGTTTTCTTTCAAAATCCACAAAATGTCGCAGAGAGAATGCTCCATACACTAGATGTAAAGAGAGCCCTCATGTACTATATAGACAGAACTAAGGTCTTTAGGAAGACAAAACAACTTTTCGTTGCCTTTTCTCCACAACACAAGGGCAACGCCATTTCCAAAGCAGGTATAGCCAGATGGATCGTTAAATGTATTCAAATTTGCTATCAAAAAGCTAAACGCACTTTAACGATTCCCCCACGAGCCCACTCAACACGAAAGTTAGGGCCGTCCATGGCTTTCCTGGGAAACATTCCTTTACAGGAAATATGTAGAGCAGCCACATGGTCCACTGTACATACATTTACCAAACACTACTGTGTAGATGTACACTCAAAGCAGCAGGCAGCTGTAGGACAGGCTGTTCTCAAAACTCTTTTTCAGACTGCTGCAGCTGGCATGGGTAGCCGCCGCTAATAGGAGGTACTGCTATGTATTCTATGCACAGATATGAATTCAGCAGCCCACATGCCTCGAACTGAATATACTACTTACCAGTATGCATCTGTTCTTGGCATGTAGGGCTGCTGACATTCATATCGCCCACCCTCCTCCCCGGCGCCTGTAGCAGCTACAGCTCTCAGAATTACTGTATAGCATGGTCATCACTTACTGTATCTACTCCATCACTGCCACAATGGCGAAAAACAATCTAAGGATGGAGAGGATGCCCATGCGCACTGTGGTCCAGGGGAGGAGTCACCTATCTCGTGATACTTCGAAGACTCTTCCAGGACAACAACGTGCAAACATCCGGACCCAACACTAGGCGGCGATCTATGCACAGATATAAATGTCAGCAGCCCTACATGCCAAGAACAGATGCATACTGGTAAGTAGCATATTCAATACTTGCTGCCCTGTATGGGCCCAACGGTGATGACACTGACTTCTTCGCACAAGTCTGGCACCACATTTCTGCTCTCAGCCCTGCCACGCTCCTCTGGGGTGGGGATTTTAATACAACACTCTCCTCTTCCCTTGATCGGTCCGGTGCTCGCACCCTTCACCCGCGCGCCACTGCCCTCCTCAACTCCATTCTCACTGATAACTCCTTTTACGATGCACGGTGACACACTCGCCCCGACGCGCGGGAGGGTACTTGTGTTGCTGGCTCTCGCGGCTGCTGGTCCCGCTTCGACCTCTGGATTACAACCCCGGACGCTTTGGCGTGGCTCACCTCCGTCGACCACATGGCGTGCACTCTCTCAGACCATGCTCCTGTTCGCTTATGCTTGCGCCTTCCACACTCCCCCTGCTGTGCTTTCTCCTGGCGGTTCCCCTCTAACACTCTTCGTGATTCGGTATTCTGCGATGACATGCAGACTGCAATCACAAACCTCTTCGAGCTTAACGAGGGTTCTGTAGATTCACCATCCACGCTATGGGAGAGTTTTGGGTCCGGCGTCCGACGAGCCATCTGCGGCACTCTTGAGAAATTGGAAAAGGAGATTAAGGATCTCGATTCTTTCCATGCTTGGGACCCCAACCCTGATAAGCTCGCCCAGATCCGGGGGAAACTGACCCATTTTGCCAACGATGCCAACAGAGAACTCTCCTTTCTTGGCAGAGAGGCTCGGGCGTGTCGTTTCGGCAAGGGTGATCGCCCTGTTAAAACCCTGGCTAACCTTCCCCCGCCTCGGGCCTCATCTTCGATTAACGCCGGCCGTAACGGGGGTCCCCGATCGAACAACCTCGCTCGAGGAAATCAAAGCTCGCTTTATTTCATTTTACACACACCTTTACACGGCCGGCTCAGTCCTTTCGCACAAGGTCCTTGATCAATACTTTGACACCCTCCAACGGCTATGGTTAGGTAATCCCCACCGGGAGTTCCTTGACGAGCCTTTCTCCGAAGAAGAGATACTAGCTGCAATTAATTGTATGCCCGGTGATGAGGCTCCTGGCCCGGATGGCCTGCCGGCCGCCTTCTACAAGGCCTTTGCCCCTATTTTGGTACCGCACCTAGCCGCAATGTAGAAGAAGTTGTTTGAGACCGGACAGTTCCCCCAGCCCCATCGTTTCGCGAGGCCTTACTCACTTTGCTCTTAAAACCGGACAAATCACCTGAGTTGGGGGACTCTTATCGTCCCCTGTCACTTATAAATACGGACAACAAAATTTTTGCTAAACTGCTTGGTTCGCGCCTTCTTCCCCTCATGCCGCTTATCACCCACCCGGATCAGTCCAGTTTTATCCCTGGCCGTGCCACCTCCCATAATCTTCGGACCATCTACTCTGTCTTCATCAAATAAACCTTGCGCTCCAGACCGTGGCGGCCTTGCTAGACTCTACTAAAGCCTTCGACACCCTAGAGTGGCCCTTCCTTTTTTATCTCCTCCCCTGCTTGGGCTTCAGTCCGTTTTTCATACGTAAAGTGTTGTTCCTTTATACCCTGCCCACCGCCAGTCTTCGGCTCAACGGCCAAATCTCCGATCCCATTTCCATCGAGCGTGGCACACGGCAAGGGTGTCCACTGTCACCAAAGCTTTTCGCCATTGCAATGGAGCCGCTTGCGCCAGCATCACACTCGGAGGCATCGGCTTTGCGGCTCGTGCTCTACTTGTTTCTATGTATGCGGACAATGTCACCCTATATGTCCGCAACCCTCAGGAGAGAACCTCAGTCCTCTGGTTCGTGAGGTGATGCGCTTTGGCAGCTACTCCGGCATCCAGGTGAACTGGAACAAGTCTGTGCTGTTCCCTCTCACCGATGCCACAATGCCACTTCGATCCGGATTATCCCTTTGTGTGGGCGACTGAGCCCAGTAGGTATCTTTCGATCTGGCTGAGTAGGGACGTCGAGGAACTCTGGAGAGTCAACTTCGGTCACGCGGTGGACTGGTTGGAGTCCAAGATTCCCCTCTGGAGCCGATGGCCACTTTCTCTAGCCGGTCGCATAGCCATCGCTAAGATGGTGGTGCTTCCGAAGTTTTTATATCTATTCGTCAATATCCCCATCCCCCTCACTGCCCATTTTTTCCGTAAACTCCGCTCTTTGGTGATCACTCTGATCTGGGCTGGCCGTCGGCCCCGGATTGCATATAATATTTTAACTCTTCCTATGTTGCGCGGTGGTCTTGGTGCCCCCGACTTCAAGCTTTATGCCCTCAGCGCCCAGACCAGCTTTCTTCACTTCTGGCTTCATCCCACTCCGTTTCAGCTCCACAACGCGGTCTAGGCAGACCTGCCCGCCACTGTGGCGGCTCGCTACCGCTTTATTTGTCACGGCGTGGCCTCCACGCGCTGAGATAGATACGGCTGAGACCCTGCACTGGGCGTGGGGAGGGGGAAGGGCTCCGGAAAATCTCAGGTTCGGACATGCTCTTTCAGGCTGCGATGCCCATCGGTCAACACCCGGCTTTTCCTCCTCTTCAATCTTCGGGGATGGCGAAACACGCCACTCGTCTTGGGCTTTCCACTGTGTCCGATCTCTACCCTGAGAATGCATTCTATACACTTGCTGTTGACTCTGGCCCTACGGACACTCTGCTTTATCATCGGCTCCGGGCGGTCTGTAAGGAGCTTCACCCCTCGTTCCCCCAAGCCCCTCCCTCAATGGCCACTCTCAATTTTCTCTACACGTCTCCCTCCCCAAAGAAATTGGTTACCAAAATCTACGCGCTCACGCTGGCAGCTTCTTCCACCTCCACTGACAGGGCGCGCGTGGCGTGGGAGGAGGACCTAGGTATTGAAATTTCCCAGGCCGTTTGACTGTATTGCTGCACTCTGATTAAACGCCTCTCCCCTAACGATCGTCTGCACCTTATCCACTTTAAGTACCTACACAGGCTCTACCGGACCCCTGCACAACTCCACAAGATGGGACACCTTGCCAATGACAGATGCCTCCGCTGCTCTGCGCCTGACTTCTCCCACCTCGCCTGGCTATGCCCCAAGGTCTCCGCTTACTGGCGTGAGGTCTGCGCTGTAATTTCTGAGAGCACCTCCTCTCCGGTCCAACCTGAACCTCTGCTTTGCCTCTTAGGCTTCATCGAATTTTGTCCAGATGCCTCCTGTAGACTGACTGCTAGGTTACTCGTCCTCGTGTGGCGCAGGGTCTCCATGTGTTGGGGTTGCGGGCCCGCACCAAAGGTGGCCCTTTGGCTGGAGGATGCTTCCCGTTGCCAGACTCTCCTGTCCGAATTCTGGGACCTAATGCCTGCCAGATCCCGCCCACTTGATATTTGGGGTCCGCTCATCTCCTACCTCCTGAGTCACACTTCCCAGCGCCCGGCGACCTCTTCCCCGCTGGCGCTCCACCGGTGAAGGTCAATGAGTCGTCTCCTCCTTGCTCTCCCTTTCCCTCTGACTCTGTGTCTCCTCATTGCTTTGGTGTTTTTCCGACTTATTTCATAGATATTGTTTTTTGTGGTTCATACACATGGTAGCCTTTACTCTCCTATGTCGTATCGCAGTGCATATCATTTTGTCATGGTGTAATCCTGTAATTTTGCTGTGTCTAATCCTTAATGAAGGTTTTTGAAAATTAAAAAAAAAAAGTTTCATGGGAAATGTAGTATGTTTGTTAAATTGGCTGCTGTTTAATAAAGTGAAGAGAGAAGGCATGATCCTTGCCTCAGAGTCCTTAATAGAATTGAAACTTTGTTACGATAGCTAGGAAATTTTCCAATCTCAATTGTTCCTCTTTACAAATATCTGAGACTCTTGTATTCTAAAATGTCTGCTGTGTTATTCAACTCGTGCACTGTTGATTCATTGCCTGCTGTCTATACTTGAACACTGTGCCACTACCACTATTTCAAGGCTATTACATCTTTCAGTTTTAATTTCTGAGTTTCTGTAAATTATCAGTTAAGTTTAGACCCGTCCAGTGCCAGTCAATGCTTAGAGTGATCAGTATCTTAATGCTAATTATTTATGTTTGTGTGATGTTAGCTGGGGTCTTTTCCAAGTGTTAAATATTGAAGTGCTCTATGTGCCTTACTAAGTCCATTCACTCTTCTGTGTGATAAATCCAGATTCCTCTATACATCAATTTGTCAATCAGTTGTCTTATGTTTCACTAAGGTTGCCTCAACAAGAGTCTTGAATCTGTTTTTTAGATGCAGAGAGATGGGTTAGATTTATCCAGGTGTGTCCAAAGCAGGTGTGCTGCAATTTGCCAGGTTCACCCAGTGAAGTGTTTAGTTTGTTTAGTCCCTCCAAAGCTAAACAAAATGGTCAAGTCATATTACAATTGTTCTCTTTATCCATTCCCGTTAAAAATAGCTAACTTTCATAGGCTCACAGGGACCTGTCCATTGATGCAAGCAGGGTCCATGTCATCTTGGCTGTGTTAGAGCCAGACACTTTCCCGACAGCTAACACTGGTTTTCTTTGTCAACAGAGAGACCGAGATCTCGAACTAGCTGCTCGAATCGGACAGGCACTTCTGAAGCGGAACCACTCTCTGGCTGAGCAAAATGAGTCCTTGGAAGAGCAGTTGGCTCACGCCCTGGACCAAGTGAGTGTTTCTAAAACAGAAACCAGAAAATAATACAACTTCGAGAGACTAGTGTTGGTCTTAAATTGGTTTGTTTTTCCTCTGTAGGTTTTTTCCTCCTCCACACCAATGTCTTTTTTTTTTCCTCCAATACTGAAAGGGGTGTGTCTCATTGTGCCCATGATGCCTCCTGTGATATCGTACCAATTTTATTATTAGATTGAATCCAGCAGATCTGCCCTTCAGATATCCAGTCAATGGCATTGTCTGAATATCATGCCCTCGTACTTTGCCAGTTATGCTTTCAACATAGTTGGGTTCAGCACTACTTTCTTAGTATTTATTTTTAATTTAAGGTACTTTTTTGACATGCTGTTTGATGTAATTGAAGTGATTATTTATGACTTTTCTGGTGGCTGTTTCTTCATTCAGGTCAACCAACTGCAGCACGAGCTTTCGAAGAAGGATGACCTACTTCGTGTTGTCTCCATTGCCTCGGAAGAGAGTGAAACAGACTCCAGCTGCTCTACACCCCTCCGCTCCAACGATTCCTTTAACGTGTCTCAGGGCCTCTTGCAGTTGGACAACCTGCAGAGCAAGCTCCGGGAGCTGGAGGACGAGAACTTGACACTCCGATCACAGGTACATCGCCCCCTCCTCCTCTGCCTCCTTGTTTCTGCCATGACCTGTGCTTCCCTTTTCTGGTGTCAGAATCCCTAAAGAATCAAGTTAGCAGCTTTTCAGGTAACAGTAGGTGCCGTTGTGCAGGCCCATTAGCATAATAAAACGAATCGGTATAGGATTTTTGCCTTTTTTGATGATGCAGAAGTGATGAAAAGTACCACTACAAATATAGCCAATAAAAACAAAAGATGTGTGATTTTTCATAACGTGTATTCAATTGAATATGAAAAGTGAACTTGGTAATTGTTGTAACCAGCACCATAGTTCTTGGGTAGGTCCACTGCCCTGCTTGTGCATCAGTTCACAGTTGCAGTGGTCCACATTCCAAAGTAAGGGAGTAGCACAATCTAAGTCTTTATGCTATAGAAATCTAGTACTGAATTCCAATGCGCACCAAGACCATCTATGAGTTATATTGTGAGAAGGGAGGCTTCGAGAAGGAAGTTTGGAGAAGCAGCAGTGACGGGTCGACCACAACAAATGCCTGTGAGCAAATGTATTTGTGAAGCCAAGTACTGTTAAATATTCAAACCTATCATGCTGCCTATACTTGTAAACCACTACAGCTAGAGCAGCGTTTTATCGTTTAAAATCCACTTGAGTCCTCAGGTCTGCAGGCATTCTTGTCAGAATGCTGGATGTACTACAGTCGTTAAACAGCCGTCCTGATTTCCATGTGTGTGCTTTCAGACGATGTTACAATCCCATAAACCTTTGCATTCAGAAATGAAGTAAAAAGGAGTAACACGTCATGGCTAATGTTTCTATGTAAATCCAAACGTCTAGTGATAAGTCATTTTTTTGCCTCGACTCTTAAAAATAAATCTTTTTTGGTAACATTAAATTATAAATATTGATTTGTTTAAAACTATGTTTGAGAACCTTTTTTTATGACCATGTTCTTGAATAAAGTTAAGACTCCTTTTTTCTGTTCAACATTTGTGTGCCACAGCTTTTTGGGGTCTTTACCTGGGAGGAATTGAAAGGTCTGCAGTAATAAACAAACTCTTCAGTATTGGGTATACAATACTTGGGCTCAAAACGTGAAGCACTCCTAATATTCATACCTACCAAGAATCTGACACTCCATAGAATTGTCAGATGTGTCCTTTTCCTGCAACTTTTTCACTCATTTTGCTTCCCTTAGTTTAGCTTCTGATGGAATGATTTTTATAGCATGCACAACAAAGTAAATCATGTTAACTCACTGTAACTCTGCACAACGTTTTAGAGAACGAGGACTTTGAGGATTTTGTGAGTATTTCATAAATTTAACGCGGGTGCTTCCTGCGCAAAGAACTCAGGGTGGTGATGTGGGATACAAATAACTGGTAGGAGTTAATGGAAAAAAAATGCGTGTGGTTTAACTTGCTACCATGAAATGAATGTGGCTCAGTGGAGGACTGTGCACCACTGTGGTTATTCAAAAGCGACTCTTAGATTGCCTTGCTTATTCGGTTAGAATTGCTCTACCAGTGCTTAATTTGTAAAATATGAAGTGCAGGTGCTCAAATCTTTTTCGTAGGCCACACCTTCTTTCCTCTGGCTCCACCCACTTCCTCCACTAGCTCCACCCACTTCATCTGTTAGCTCCACCCACAGCGCCACCGGCTGAGCCATTGCCCGCAGCGCAACATTACCATCTACTGGGTTGTTGTTGTTTCATTCACATTTTCTTTCCGCCCAATGCAGCATGGGCAAATGAGTCTCCCCATTTCAGACATTGGCTAACTTCACTGTAAAGAATGCCATTCTGTCCTGTAACGAGGACACTGCAAACACAAAGTATTTCCCCTCAGTGCCAGGTGCTACTATGACAATTTGTGCTTTCTTAAACCAAACACGTATATATTTTTGCTTTTAAACAACTTTTTTTTATTCTTGAAGGACAGGAGCTCCCTCAACATCCAGTTTTACAAAAAAAAAATCATAAAAACACAAAACAAGCGTTGAACAATTCAAAAGACTGCCAGTCCACAGCAAACAAGTTGCTTTTACCAGTGCTTGCTTCAAATCGTTTTGTGGCTGCCCATAACATTGAAATTATTTGGTAGACATTACTCCCCCACACATCCTGAATTCTCAAAGCACATTAACTCTATCACCCCCATGACACAAACAAGACAAACATAATCTGTCTGAGCATCTCTGAGAGAAGCCCTTCCTATGCCAACAGGCAGTGCTCAAAACTGGAATATTTCACGGTTATTACACTGTTGTGGGCTTCTTATGTGAGCTATTGATGTAAAAAAGTCATTTGCGCCTAGAAGCCATCATCAGATGACAATTTAGCGCTTTATAATACATCAATACAAATGCCGATGCCACACAGAAGAAGTGTTTGCATCACAACACTGTGCTCGCGCCTGGTCCATGGGTGGAAAGCCCTTACACAGGGCTCGTTCCAGTTGGGAACTATGGGGCGGGAAGGCCTTCAGGGAACAGTTTTTTTCCAGTCTCTGCACTTCAAGAGTGACCTGCTGAAGTTTGGAAAGTCTGCTCGTGGACTCATTCTACTGCACAGAAAATAACGTTGCAATCTTTTTTAAGTTCATGGTGCCAGAATCACAACTGTTGTCTTGCGGCCAAACTAGCTTTGCTGCACAGGGTGCACCGGGCACCCTTACCTTGGTTCTAATGTGCAAGTTCAACAGTACCAGGTGAAACCTTCCTGTCCCAAGACAGCAGCTATTCTCGCGAGCAGAGAGATCGGATATCAGGGGCAGAAATGGAATTGTTTCCAGGAGCAGTTCAGAGTTGATGAACCGGCTGTGAACAGACTTGTGGGGACAACACTTGTGGGGTTGTCATTAAAAACAATCTCCAGCAATTCCACCTTGTAGCACGTGTGGGAAAACTTGTGTTTTCTTATTTAAACTACAACTTGCAGTGCAATGCATGCTGCTCAACGGAGGCCTCAAGGGACGCTGTGTGCCTGTGTTTGAACACGAACACCTGTTTTTTTTTACTTGAATGTGTTGAAATACAATAGGACGACTCTTAGAGAATCATCATCTAAGGTAACCCCTAGTCCTTACTTGGTGGCACTGTTACTTACAGTTACGGGCTGGTTGGTTATTATAATTATACTCGAGTCGTCCGGGGCACTGCCTTTATTTATTACCGTATTTTAGACTCACTCTGCCTGGTGCTGCTACTGCTGTCTGCCTGCTCTGCCTCAACCCTGGCCTGGCCTCAATATCGTTGGACTGATGGCTCGTGAGGTGGGGTGCGGGCCGGGAGTGCTGGGGGGTGGTGGTGCATGGTGGCAATCGGAAAAAAATCTCAGTGCGCTGCCTGCCGCACACACACAGCTCCTACAACATCCAGCGGGCATACTGGCATTGTTTAACTTAACCCAGGCGGGAGGCAGGCAGCAGGCCTCAACCGAAGCACACAGGGACTCGGGACGGAGACCCAGGCCAGAACAACACTCTGCGCCGGTTCAGTCCGACTCGGATAGCCACTAAGGCAGGGCCTTTAACTTGAACACCGGCTGGCCGGCCCGGCCCTGCTCCTATCGTGATAATGTGTCCGGCGTCGGCGGCCGCTACTTGGCCAAGCCAGCCAGGCCAGCCCAGGCAGAGTGCAGTGCGGATACTTCAAGGGGCAGGGCAGAGCTGGGCCGGCCGGGCCTTCTTTAACAACGTAACCCCGGCCAGCGGCGGCTTGCTGAGCCGAGGCAGGAGTTCAGCATGCCATGCATTATTCGAATCTTGTGAGTATAGGATACAATAAGGGGCAGGCCTTCCCTTCTTTAACAACAACTATCACTCTTCTTAACCTAGATATATGATGAATATTGAATTAAATAAATGATTACCGTGGCCGGGCCAGGGCCACGATCAGTGCGTCACCGAATGGAGCCGGAGCTACCCCTTTGCCCGACACGCCACCACTGAGTGACCGGGCATGTCGCAGGTCACAGGTGGCACGCATGGCGATGGCATGATGTCTGAATAACAGTTACTTAGTACTTACGCACTCCTCATTGTGGTCGGCTGGGGCTGCGATTATTAACTGATCGGCGGGCCGTCTGATGGTGCTGCCTGCCCCTCAACGTGGTCGGACTGGCTGAGGCTCTGACTCGTGGGTGCGGGTGTGCCGGGACGTGGCATTGGTAAGCGGAAAAATATCTGCGCGCAGCGCGCACATCCAAATACCCAATCAATGTCTTCACTCCCACCCAGTACTGCTCCCGAGTCCCGCCCACCACCGGCAACAGTCGCAGTTCACTGAACTAATGGCCATGCCTTCGTTACGCCGCGGCCGCCATGATGACGCCATGTCACTGTCAGTATCATTATTATGATTAATGAGTGCTGAGCTGCAATTGCTTTGCTCCGGAGTCCGGACCGGCTCACATTCACAACAATGACTCACTGACTCAAGTCAACCGAAGCACACTGGCACTCTGCGCGTGCCGATTCCGAGTCACATAATTATAAACATCTTGTCATCACATCATCTTCTCATAAGTGACGACGTGCCGTCGTGCAGACTGTAGACCCGGCCCTGAAAAGTAAGTGCCGGTGCTAAGCACCGGATAGCACCGGCACAAATTAAGCACTGTGCTCTACAGACCCGAGCTTCAAGAATGTGGTCTTTGTGCCATTTACAGACGGAATGTGTGCCAGTCTGGTATTCTATGTTTTGTATGCCAATTCCTACTAAGGCTTACTGTATCATATGAGGTAATTGACCTTTGAGCCTTCTTGTTAAGAGTGGTTGTGTGAGTAGTGCATTTTAAATCTTTTTCCTACGCTAACATATTTCTTTATAGTCTGGTGCAAATTATGTTTGCTGGAAAAGTACCAAAACAATGTGCTATCAGCATGCAGAAATAAGAAGACCAGGACCTTTGATGGGACAAAGTTTGTGTTTGCTCAGGACTTTGATCAAATTTTTTTTTTACCATTGGTGTTCCAGAATCCGGAAATTGGATGTAAGATCACTACATGTGGAGACTGTGGAATTCTATACCTCGGTAGCAATTTTGGTTCCAACCCTTTTGGAAGCTGCTAGCCCCCAGTACCGATCTTTGTATCCCAGAAATAAATTCCAGAATGAGGAAGGTTACATTTTTGTTTATACATACTCTTGAGCCACTACTGAGGGCAGGTCTCCTCTCCTAGTGTACCTTGTTGTGTGACATCACTTCTCATTGACGATCTTTAGAGGACAAACAACAAAATAATTGGAGTGAAAGTTTCTGCTTTTTCAGGGTATTTCATTTCGGATGTTAGTTTCCCCTCCACAGTTCCATCGTTGTACTGCTTTCCTGCTTAGGAGGGGAAGTATTCCTTGGTCCAGAATAAAGTTACCTATAACAGTTTGACCAAATAATTGATTATGCAGCCCAACTTTCACATAGATTTGCTAAAAAACGTATTTGATTCTGAAAGGGTGCTAAATAAATATTTTACTTTTGTGCTAAGCAAGCAGTCCCAGGCCTTTCTAGGAGTGTTGTAGCTTCACCTGCACCAGGAGCAGTTTCAGGGAATTGTGGTCTAATGGTTTATTACCATAATTTCCCTAAAATAAAAAGTCTACAAAACGTAAGCATAACATAATCGTATGCTATAATTGAGTATCTCCTTTTAATGAGCAGGGATACAAATGTTTACTCCAATCTTAATCCCGTGCTGTACACTGCAGCGGAAGACTGATTTTCAAAGCTCATATAGCAGTGCTGTTGCTCTGGTTACAGAAACCTTACAGGTTCGGACATCAAACTTGTTTCACCAGTCTTAAAAATAATAGTTATCAATCAAATATATATTTGGTCATCCAATCATTTTGTTTCCAAACACCAGTTTGACATTTTATGGAAATGTGTACATTTTGCTGCAGGAAGTTCAGGCTGTCTTGGAGGAAGGAGACCTAGAGAGTCCCCGCTTTGGAGATTGGAACTACGTGTTACTCTCAATATTTCCTAGTGCTGAACATGGTGAGGCCTTAGAGTTATTTTAGATCATTTACCGCTCAGTCTGCGGAAGGATACATTCGGGAGGAGGATACATTCGGGATGCTGACACTGGCACAAGTAGTTTTTTGTGGACTCCCCGTCCAAAGGTGCGTGAGGTGTCTAGAAAGAAACTGATGTCAACATGCTTGGGTGGCCTTACGTTCTGCTCCAGCTGTCACTTCTGGGGCAGAGCAGAGCTTCACATGGATTATGCTGAAAATTCCGGATCCAATTTGGGGCATGGGGATATTATAATGGTGAGGAATCTGTGGTTAAATAGAGTATTTACCAGAAATAGTATAACTGAAAGTAAGTAAAGTCTTTTTAGTAAATACATTTGGTGCTTGAAAGTTATGGCCTGACTTGTCAACATGATTGATTCTACCTTTCATGCCTGTCTGTTGCCATCTCATACCATGGATGCCCACAATATGCCAAGAATTATGGCTCGTGCAAGGGTCAGCTTTATACCACCTGTGCAGTTGTCATACCTTGAATGTCCAAAAGAGGCTGGGATCTGCTGCCATTATGCCAGTGTTGGCATTATATCGCGGGTAGGCACCATTGTGCCATGGAGATCAACCGTATGCGTGCAATTTTCCAAAGTTTTCCGGGGTCGGTTTTATAACAAGAGGAACATCATTATGCCATAGATTCCCACAATACTCCACAAATCATCACCATTTTGTCAGTCTTTTATAACAGGTGTACACCATCTTGCTACAGACACCCCCAGGATGTCCGGATTTAAGTGTATTCTGTCTGTTACAGCATTATACCAGGGATAGGCAGGATCCATGCTATGGTCGCTCCCAATTATTAAGAATTGCCACTATTATGTCGGGGTCAGTGCTATATGAAGGGTTAATGCACTCCTCTAAACTCACATGTATGCACAAATACACTTGCACATTTAGCATTTGACACACTTTTATTAAATGCTTTCCTTCAGCTGGCATCACGACTTCCCCCTTGGCAGGCCATTGTTCTTCGACTCCTGCTGGTAGCATTTCCCATAACATATGAGGTGCTGCATGGCATGTTCAGTGCAATTGACAGCAGATCCTGATTAGACCCTGCATGTTAGTGTGATGTAGGTCCCCACCTCCCGAACTGTGCCTGCCTGATGGGATGAGCCTGGCATTGTTACGCTATTGACCTGTTCAGTTTGTGTTTTAGCTTCTGTTGGTCTCATGGTCATATGAACTTTGCTGCTAAAGCAGTGCTGATCTGCTTTGGAGTAACTTTTAGTAGTGCAGGGAAAAAGGTGTTGGGTTGCGCCCAAGTGGATGAGCTGTCCATGCAGGTAAACCTGGCTGTTTGAACACACTGGAGGCTCTGTTGCCTAAGCCTAAATGTCAAGGAAGGCACAAAGGTGCCCATTTCTCATTTTCATTCTATAACCTTGTGAATGTTCTACTTCAGTGAATCCTCTTAAACTAGGGATGTAATGACCACTTACAGTGAAGCAGGGAGTTATTTACATACACCAGTAGTATAATATTAGTTCCATTGTCTACTGGTCTTTGAAAGGGATTCACTGGCCATCTCCTACTATTCTGAGCATGCTCATTGTGCTGGTTGGGATGATCCTTCCCTTTGGCTCCAGTGGTGCTGGAGAGCAGGAAGTGTCTGAAGGGAAACTATAAGGGCACATTCACAGGAGCAAAGTTAAATGAGTGGGCGAACGTTAGGCATTCTGAGAATATGGTTGTATTTGATGGCTACTTCTGGCCTCCTATACAACCTATGAAAAAAGATGAAGGCCTCATTGATCAAAGCTTATTAAGGCTTATTTAGGTCTCGGCCTGGCGAAAGCAGCGCATGCTCTGCTCTGCCATGCAGAGGCCTTTTGGAATCGATACGATTCCAGCATGCACGCGGGAGACAAACGAGACAGAAGATGTGCACGCGGGGATTGGATGCTTTACTGGTGGCGTGATACACTGGGGACTTTTTTTTTTTGACGCCAGTAAAGGCAGTCCCCGAGTGCACATCTTCTGTCCGTCCCATGACGGGCCACGCTTGTTAAGTCTGTTGCTTGCTCTCAAGAAATGTTTGTTTTTTAATTATTATCCAGTGTAGTATGTATACATCTTTCAAGAGCACTTTCCCTTTTAGACAGATGACTTCACATTCGGCCTGTAGCGAATGTCGGAAAAAGGGACGTTTTGCTCCGATGGCTTTTTTTTAGTGTCCGTTTTTCTCTGTCAATAGAACTGAAGTCAGACTTCCCATCTGCAGAATGCACTGAAGGGGCCTGCTAATACCTGATGACTCCGTAGAAATTGAGAGGCACCAACGTTATTTTTAAGTGAGTTGTTGTGGGGGAGCAGAGTTGTATCTGGCAAGCAACCAGTCCTCTGGGACTGCCCTGGTTCATTGCCATGTTCTCGCTGGTGTTTAACAGCAGTCTGCTTACTGCTAGTTTGAAACGATCTGTTCTTGAGGGTAGGCCGGGCAAAGGAATTCCCACATTTTGTGTCTGCACAATTCATGAAAGTTCGTAACATGTAATTTCATGTAAGGTTTACCTGCAGGAGGTTGGTGGGCGAGGAAGGCAGAGACCATTTCTGCTTAAGCCAATATCTGATGGTATTTTGCAAGACCTTTTGTGCACGTTGTACGCCCTCTGAGGAAAATGTGGCATTTTTTTCCAAAGTGTAATTTCATAAAATGTTCATGATTTTTTTTTACATTTTGCAAATTTGTTATGAAATTTTGCAAAAGCTACACCATCTCCCATAATACCCATTGGAAAAGCGGCGGCCTGCTTCAGTGCTGCACGCATTCAGTTGTGTTTGTGGTGCTCGCACCCACGAGGATGCATCAGTCATCATTAAACAAGTGCCCCCTTTGCTCAGTAGTATAACCCAGCAGTGTTGTGTCTCTGCGCTTAGAGCATGGGTTTCTTGTTATCGACAGTCGCCGTTACTTTGGGTTCTCCACGGACTTGCTGGGAGTGTTGCGTTTCTAACCAGTTGCTTTGCTGTCATGTGGTTTCTTTCAGTCGAGCAATCCTTTGTTTGTCGACTTAATCAAGGTTTTTAGGTCCCGCCTGAGCTAGCGCATGCATTGCTCTGGCGAGACATATAGTGAGTGGGCTTTAAAAAGCTGACCACAGCTTTATGTGTGGCCTAGAGCGTGCGGTTCAGAGCACAGTTTCGAGCAGAGGTGCCATCTGGCTTTCCTCTCTCGTCTTGGCTCATCAAGTGCGTCGCTCGCAGGCACCCTTGCAGCCCGCGATCTCGATCACTTTCACTTTGTCGGCCGCGTCACTTTCACGGCCACGTGGCCAATGCTTATTTCATGGGTGAACCATCGCTTAGACCGTAAGTAGCACCATTACATGTTTTACCTTTCGGACGTCCAATTGTTTTTAGGGAGTGTTGGAGAGTCAGAATGATCAGAACTGTTGGTTGGTAAAACCCATATTTGGTTTTTACTTGCGTGTTTTTTCAATGTTTGTCTTCTATACACCTTGAACAGTAATGGAAATGTGGAGTAGATCGTGTCAAATTAGTGCTTGGTTGTAGATGGCACGTGTCGTTGCCGAATGTTTTTACCTTTTGTTACTCCTGTCTTATTCGATTTTAATAATTGGGCCAGTCTTAATAAAAAAAAGAATTTTTTAAGTATCCTGGCAAATTGCATGACATGCAATAGTTTAGTGCGATGTTGGTATTACAACATGTTCCACGCAATCCTTGTAATGCTCAGGCAAGCTTGCTATTTATTCAAATACGCTACTGAGGCTAGCACTTAGTTTCATAAAGCCCATCCATGGCCCTCAGAAAAATGTTATGTATAATCTATGACATTTCTCAGTTTCAATGATGCTTTCTAATATCCGTGGCACTTCCTTCTCTGCATCAGCCACAACCCACGGAAGACAAGTCTTAAAAACGAGAGAGATAGATTAGTGGTTGTGATATATACTGTCCATCTGCTGTGCTATACTTTCTACGATTCTCTCTGAATCGCAGTCCGAACACGTGTCATATATTTGCCCTGCCAAGAGGACCACTGTAATTGCATTTCTATAGCGCTTACTACCCTTGATTAGGCGTCGAAGCGCGTTACGCTTGGATACACACTGCTCCCTCCTGTGTTAGGAACCCCCCTAACACAAAAGCAGCTGTGGGTTTCTTAGTATATGGCGGACAGCCGACACCAGGACCTCGCACTGTGATCCCCGTCCCCCACCCCTCCCCCCCGTCCCCCTCCCTCTCACCACCACCAGCTCCTCTCACCCTTTGCCTGCCTTTGTTTACTTGGGCTGAGGCATGTGCAGGTCCCTTAACCCTTTCCTCCTCTGTGGATACTTACAACAGTATGCAGTCATGTGCGGCGTACTGCTGCTTTCAATTTGCCCTGCACCTAGCTTACTGCCGCTGCTGTTTCCAGGCCCCCAGACATTGGATTGACTAACAGAAAGTAACAATAAGGCAAATCCATGTATTTGTTTCTGTTAAAGTACAAGGTAAAGACGAAAACCCGGATTTGCGCACTGACTCTGTGAAGCTATAGAGATGTAGGTGAAATGCGGAGTTCCAAGCATGCTTCCACCCTTTCTCATCCAGACTCTTAATCACTCTGATTCTGTAGCACGAAGGGGGACACAAAACTGACCTTGATTTATAAATTCCGGAGGCTTCACAAGAAGGAGACAAAAAGTTTATCCTGTGATACTCTGAATTTAATTTACTAATGTATACCAACTCCGCTTTTCATTGGCGAACTTGCATAAGTTATCAGTTCTGTTTTTCTTGCTCTCATCTTCCTGGTATCTGTTTACAGCTTTGCGTGGTGGGGAGGGTTTGGTGAGAACCAGAAGCCAGTCTAGTTACATAGCGTTTTATAGTTGAAGTGCCACTGAATAGTTTGTTTTGCTGGATGTTGTGATTTTAGTAAGATGGTGTGATGTGGCTGGCATGTTGGATTCTTTGAGATGATATGCTGTGGCTTTGTGTGGCACGTTATGGTGTGCATGTTGTTGTTGTACTATCTGGTGTTATATGATGTGGTATAATGTTATGTGGTGCAGTATGGTATGATGTGGAGTTCGGTATGATGAAGTGTGATTTGGGGAAGTTTTGTATGGTGCGTTATTGTCATTGTATGTTATGGTATATGCCATAGAATAGTGTGATGTGGTGTGTTTTAAGTAGGATGATGTGATTTTGGATAGTGACATGTCGTTCTATGATGAGAGAGTGTAGTTTTGTGTGATGTGTCTTAGATGCTTTGATGTCTTATGGTCGGGTATAGAATGAGGTAATTTCAAGTGTTACGGTGTTGTCTTTTGAATGGTGTCTTATGCATTTGATGGTATTGCATGTCTAAGGTAGAAGTTTGCTGGGTAAATATGATATGCTGTGTTGGGGTCTGTTGCTGTATGGTTATATGTGTTGCAGTGTTCAATGAAATGATGGAGTGGTATCTGAGATAATGTGGCATGATCTATTGCATGAAGTATTCTGTATGTTCTGGTGTTCAATACTGAGACTGGTGTGTTGAGAAAGAGACAGTTTGCGGTTTTGGATGTTGTAGTATGGCTTGGTGTAGAATTGTATGTTGTATGGGTGGCGTTATATGATGAGGTTTTGTAATGTGTGACATGGTGTGTTGCATAGTAGAGTATGGTGTGATGAAGTATTGTATGGTGTTTGGTAAAATGCGGTACAGTACCTGTAATTTGACTTATTACTGCTTGATTCAGTCGCAGAACCCTCTCCCTGCAGTGGCACAAAATTCCACACAAAGACACACAGCGTAATTCCACTACACAACACATTTCAACACCACACAATTCAACTCCACATCACTCCACTACATGCCACATAATCCCATCCCAACAAATTCAAATTCACAAATTTCCACTCTGCTACATGCCACATAATTCCACTTCACTTAATACTGCTCCATGCCACATAATTTCATTACATTCCACACAACACAATTCAACTCCAGATAATTACACTACACATAATCACACTCCAACCTACATAATTACACTCAACAAAATTGAACTGCGCAACATGCCCCATATTTACACTCCACATAATTCCAGACCATGCCACACCACACAATCCAATGCCTCACAAATCAATACCACACAACATAATTACACTCCACTCAATAGCACATTATCACACTTCACATAAATCTAATCAATGCTACATAGCAACACTCCACATTAATACACTCCACACAAATACACTCCACACCATGCCACATAATTACACTCAACATATTCCACTCAGTGCCACCAAAGTCCATGCAACACAATTTAACACACAATTCCATTCCACTCCACAGTACAAAATTCCACTGCACACCACATTCATCCAATTCACACCACAGAATTCTACATATAATTCAACACCACACCACATACCTCCATGTAATACATGCCACTCCTCGACACACAACACCACTACACATAAGTCCACTACACTTAATACCACATAATCACTATCCACATAATTCCATTGCACAAGCACGCACTAAACCAACATTTCTTGTATTGGTTCACTTTAGGTCTTTAGGCACAGTTTCTTTACCATAACTTTTCAAAAAAATCCAAACCGCAAATACACTCGTCTCAAATTATTTTGCTGCCTTGTGTGTACACAAAAAATGCCTCTTTGTGTATCTATAACCTTCTCTCCCCTTCATTCTCTGTCTATTTTTACTACTCTATCTAGATTACATTCACCACTTCATACACAAGCTACCTATCTCTCTCAATCTTACTTTTCTATCTATTTTATACAACTCTCACCCCTATCTTTTCACCAAATCACGTAATTCCGCTACATGCCACAGAATTCCACCCAACACAATTTCACAACTCACAGTTCCAATTCAAACCACATAATTCCACTACAACCAACATACATCCTCTCCACTCCAAACAAAAAGCTTAAGTAAAAAACAATATAATTTGCAAAACCAATAGTTCAAACTCTTGCAAATGCGAGAGATATTGCATTGCAAATGCTTGTGTTTTTTTGGGTGGCGGTGGGGTCTGAGGGGAATGGGACAGTTGGTTTGGGCACTTTCTCCTTTCAACTTCCTCATTTCGTAGAAAAGAAAAGTCAAAATGCTGGCGTTTGTTGATAGGAACTGTGTTTTTTCCTGAGGTTGAAGTGGTGTTTACATTTGACTTCGCCTCGGGCCCCTTTCGCCGTTCTTGTGTTTTCCCCTGCAGTGAGACAGTGGATTATCACCGCCCCCACCCACAATGTTTATAAAAACCATGCCAACCAGAACAGGCTTTGAGAAAGCCCAAAGGTTGGCAGTCCCTGCAGACTGGTAGGCGTTGCCAGAACTTTATTTTTTTCAGGTGTCGAATGCCTAAGCCCACCATTATCGCCTACATTTGTAGATCGAGCATACCAGACAACTGCATCTGGTTGTGAAAAACATATTTTGGTCTTACTCTGTGCTTAATTATAGCCGGTGGTTTCCGGGGCTCGGCACCAACACTTAATTGTCAACAACGACACTTCTAACAATCTGCTACATGGTGGCACTGTCAGTCTGATTTAGAGTCTAGCACAACAGCAGTTTATTATTCATATAATATACGTTCAAAATGACTAATACCTGCCACCCAATCCATTCTAAAAGCTTTGGGGGCCTGGAATAGTCTGAATAGTCACACACGTAGGAGTGTGATGGTCAGTATTTCTATTGGTACTGTCATTGGCAGGGGCACTAGGTGGAGCAAGCTGCAGTGGCCTCCTGACATTTTTTGGGGGGAATTTAAGCACTGCTTACTAAGAACATACAGGGGTTTTGAGAATGCCCATTGCTTACCATTGTTTGGCTTTTCTGTCACTCTGATATGCGTGCTTCTTATTCATGTCCCATCTTGCCAATCTTGTTTTTATCGCTCCCAAGCAGCATAGCCTGTTTACCATTTCTTTTGTTTAGCTGTCTTCTATGCTACCAGTGCATGCTTTTCAAGCACAACTTTTTTTTTTCTTTTTGGTTAAGCCCGCCACATGAATGCATGCGTTTTCCTGCTGTCTCCTTCATGAACTTCTCTCCCCCTGCATTTCGTCTTGCTCACTACTTTCCTCATGACGCTTCCATGTCATGCTTCGTCTTGTGTCCTGCTGCACGCTCCAAAAAACGCTTTCACACATTTTTTCTCTCGTTATTTTCTGATCCTACACGGATCAGCAAAAAAAAAAAAAAAGAGCAGGCTGGCTGGTCATTTTCTAGGTGCGTGCATGTATGGTGCACTCACCTACAAAATGATGTGAACGGCTGTGCCATAGGATTTTTTGTTATTTAGCCTCTCTGCACAGCTTTGCAGATGCTGCGCAACATGGCTAAAACATTGACAAGGGCAATAGGTTTCTAAGGCGAGACCTGTTGACATTGGCAGTGCTTGCTAGCTATGTACTAGAATTCAGCAGAGTACCCTCACAATGGCTTTCAGATCTAACACTGGAGGTCTCCTATCTGATTACATCCTTTAGCCGGACTACTGGCTGCTTTCCATGACTGCTAACAAAAACAAGCATTGAAAATGCAATAGGTCTCGCCTTTGTTTAAGATAAAGCCATTTACTTTGCTAATGGTATTGTATAGCAAAGCAAATGGCTTTAACTTAATGAAAGGCGAGACCTATTGCATTTTTGATGCTTGTTTAAGGCATGCACTCTTCATTGATATGTAATGTATAGCTTTAGTTTGGAAAATAATTTTCATAGATAATGAACCCCACCAGAGTATCCTTAAATTGCCCTCCCTCACACAACTTGATACCAGTTGTTTAATTTAATCAGCTCATACATTTCGTATTGTATCTTACATTTTAACTCTGTTTACACTACTGAGTCTTAACGTGACTGCTGCAAATTCCTTTATCGATCTATTTACCATCCTTTGCAGGCTTGCCACCTCAAGACTGAAACCATCACTTATGAAGAGAAGGAGCAGCAGCTGGTCATTGACTGCGTTAATGAGATCAGTAAGTGTCCAACTTATTCAGCATTTTCCCAATATTAAGTCTCTAGGGTTCACTTTTCCAGTACAACTTGTAGACTGGTATGCATCCAAAGGTTGCCTCAAAGAGGCCAACTGAGTAATCTCATTTTATTTGCTGTGCTATTAAATCTGATAAAGTGGGGGATCAGATCATATTCATATGTGAAGAGATTGAGGCAAGTTACAATTGGGAATGAGAAAGAATGGGATATGCGAGTGGCTGTGGGTAAATATCAAACGTTGGAGAAGGTTGTGTGAGCAAATAAATATTTGAGTAATGAGAAGCCTGGAAAGTCTCTTGATACTGTGGTAAATATTTCGTTACCGGTACTATTTTTTATGCGGTAAAATCTATCAAGAATAACTCAGTAAATATAAGAGGCAGAATCCGTGGTATTAGAGGTTTTAAAAGGCTTTATTCCTATACAAAGGAAAACAATTCGAATTGTGGGCCTTCTGTTCCATCACCACGAAAGTTCAGGAAGGAAGGGAGCATATATTATTGACAGTTAAGCAGTTTTATAGAAAATACATTACAGTGAAACAGATGCAAGAGGCGTAACAGCTGATAAAAGGTGCATACGTAGCTAATAGAGGGCGTAATTCAAGAAACGTCACTAAACATGACGTCACAAGTGGGTGGGTCCATAAAAGAATCCTGCAATGTCAGCAGAAATAGTTGGCAGAGATGCGCGCGCAGCCGCATGACGTGTGATTGACGTGCAACTAGAGGGTGAAGGGGACTTGACATTTAGCTCTACATGTGGAGACAGAAGTCTGGGGTTATGTCAACCTAATCCCGAATCATATCTAATATCCTATGTTTAAAGAACTGTGTTATCCAAAAGGAGAGGTCTCTTAGGATAGAATCTTATTCTATACTGACTATACTGACTGTTAGTGCGTGTACAAACGTCTAAGTGTCTACACTAGATGCGAGGGGGTAGGAATATTCCATGGTAACGGGGCTATGAATTACTTGCATGAGGACAGCGAGGCCTGGCCCCTTTGCACGGTAGCTGGAGGAATGTTTACCTAAACTACTAGACAGGAATGCATCGGATGAGGAGCGAAGGAGATAATCTCGAAGGTGAAATACAGTTTTTGGCAGGCAATATGGTGGATCAGGCACCGTTAGCCGCGCAGGGAGTAGGACAAAGTTCATGGTCACGGATGCAGGCTCAGACTGGAGCTTTCAGAGGCAGAAGGCAGGAAAAGGCTTGATGACAGAATTCGGGCCTACTCGCCTGAATCTGTGAAATGTGGAAAGTGAACCACATAAAGTCGGTGGCCTTTCATACTTAGGAATGGAATATCTGACCCATTCATGGCGGATCTGAAAGAGGACATGTTGACGGTGGACACACATATATTTGCGTCTTCAAAAGTGGAATAGGAGGGAACATACATGTACTTATAGCATGCACATGGAGCCGTTGGGGTCTACGATAGGGGACATAACTGATCACAAAATTCATATTTCCTCATTCCCTCCTTGTCCCCTTCGGACCCTCAGGAGATATCGATCTTCATCAATCCATCGATCTGTTCATATAGCATCATTTGTTCTTCTTTCTTCTTCCGGGATCTCGAACGAAAACTTGGATGTGGGATACACGAGGTGGCACACAGACCACAAATCGCTGGCCCACATTGTAGACATAAGCAGCAACTGAATAGTATGAGAAAGCCAATACCTAGGAAGGATAGTATTCTCCATCCCCAGGCTGACAACATATCATACAGGTACGAACTTTTTGTTTAGCTGCGGCTCGCAAATGTTTGTTGAACCAAATGTGTTGAATGCTGTCTAGCATAGCTTTTTCTCCTAGATGCGCTGGACTATGTATAGTGTTAATGATGACTTGGACCATTGAGTCGGGAAGAAACCATATAGATTTTTCCTTCGTCATCCATCCTTGATCTGTTTGGATCCCTCCTAATTCAGTCCATTTCTTTATTTCTTCTGGTGTAGCGTGTGTCTGTATGTCAATTACATCAAGGGCGGGATCCTTAACTGTCATGCAATGTGTTGGTGTCGGAACTATTGTCTTTGTCATGTCAGTTGTGTGAGTCTGATTCTGAGCAGTCTGTTTGGCTGTTCTGTCGGCTAGGTCATTACCCTGAGAAATGATATCGGTAACTTTTGTATGGGCTTTGCATTTCATAATCGATATTTCAGTAGGTAGATGAATCGCATCTAATAGGGCTTGAATGAGGGGTCCGTGTTGGATGTGGGCACCGTGAGAAGTTAAATAACCTCTCTCTCGCCACAGTACGCCGAAGTCATGGACGACTCCGAATGCATAACGTGAATCTGTGTATATGTTGACTTTCTTATTTTTGGCTTGAATACAGGCTTGTGTCAGAGCGATGAGCTCCGCTGCTTGAGCTGACAAGGTGTTAATACAATTTGTTTCAATGACTTCAGTGTCTGTTGTGACTGCGTAAGCGGCCACTAGCTCTCCTGTACTTGCTCTCATACATGACCCATCTACATACAATGTCAAGTCCGGATCTGACAAAGGGATGTCTGTCAAGTCTTGTCTGGGTTTCGTCGTGATAGTAATAACTTCGACACAATCATGTGCCAATGGATCTGTTCCGCTCACTGGTAACAGTGTGGCAGGATTTAACGTATTGCAACGTCTGATTTCTATGTGTGGCTGAAACAATGTCAGTTCGTAACCGGTGAGTCTCGCTATAGTCAAGTGTTGTGTTTGTGTGCGGTTCAAGAGAACCTCTACTGCGTGTGGTACTTGTACTGTCAATTGATGTCCTAACACTATGGCATCGCTTTGTCTGATTGCTAAAGCTGTTGCTGCCACCGATTTCAGGCACGCAGGAAGAGCCTGAGCTACTGGATCTAATGTACTAGAGAAATAAGCACATGGTTTATGTGATCCTGCTTGTTCCTGAGTGAGTACTGACAAAGCAGTACCTTCGCGTTCTGTAACGAAGAGTGTAAACGGTTTACTGTAACATGGTGTTGCTAGGACTGGTGCTTGGCATAAAGCTTTCTTTAAGCTTTCAAAGGCGTGTGTATGTTCTTGAGTCCAAGGGAGGACAGTCGATGTGGCTGCCTCCTGTGTTGTCAACTGGATGAGTGGTTTTGCTAGAAATGCATATTGAGGGATCCACTGCCTACAGTATGAAGTGAGGCCTATAAAAGCCCGTACCTCCTTTTGTGTCTTGGGTGGTGGCATGTTAGCGATTAACTGGATGCGGTCGGATGTAAGCTGCCTTCCCTCCTTGGACAGCGAGTGCCCAAGGTAAACAACTCGCTGGACACAGAATTGCAGCTTAGAAGGGGACACCTTGTGCCCCTTGTCGGCCAGAAATTTCAGAACCGTCAGTGACGCTTTTTCACATTCAGGTTCGCTTCGAGCGGTGATCAGCAGATCATCGACATATTGAAGCAAGGCAGTGTTAACTGGCATGTGGATACTGTCAAGTTCTCGTTTCAGTGCTTGGCTATAGATGCTGGGGCTTTCTGTAAATCCTTGAGGTGCGCCTGTGAATTTAAAACTTCGTCCATTTAAACTAAAACCGAACAAATATTGACTTTCCGGATCGATTGGGACACTAAAGAAAGCATTCTTGAGATCAATTACAGTGAAAAACGTTGCTTCTGAGTCAATAGCTGTGAGTAATGAAGAGATATCTGGGACCACAGGGTATTGTGGTACAATGCATTTATTTAATTCGCGCAGATCAATAACTAATCGATATACTGGTGGAGCTTTTGGATCCGTTCTTTTAAGAATCGGAATTATCGGAGAATTACATACATTGGAGTCAGTTTCGACA
The DNA here is from genome assembly GCF_964204655.1 of Triturus cristatus. Lineage (NCBI taxonomy): Eukaryota > Metazoa > Chordata > Amphibia > Caudata > Salamandridae > Triturus > Triturus cristatus. Next base: position 820,013,624 of record NC_140584.1, read on the forward strand.
ACCACTCCTTGTGCAATGAGCTCGTCAATGATTTGCAGTAAAGCCACAACAGCATCGGGTGGTAACTTGTATTGTCGCATACGTGGTAGTACTAGTCCTGTTTTCAGTGTAACTCGATATGGTGTAATGTTCATGCAACCAACATCAGTGGGGCCTTGTGCCCATAAATGTGTAGGTAAATTCTGCAGTCGGTGATCCATGTCTCTGGATACGTAGTGACCTTTAAAGTCACGTAAAAATAGTCGTACTCCTTCCGGAGAACAACATATAATAGCTCCTAGAGCTTTCAATGTTTTTATTCCTAACAAGTTTTCTGGACATGATTTAGTAAGCAACAAATCTGTTGTACGTGTTAATGGACCTACTGTGAGTGCAAGAGGTTGTGTTATGTCATTAATTATAGGTTTTCCTGAGAATCCAAGGGAAATATTCTGTGAGCCTGAGAGGGGTGCCCCTGGAACTTCACTGCGTCTTATAGTTGTTCTGCTTGCCCCTGTATCAAGTAAAAACTTTCTGTCTTCCCCTAATAGTTCACTATGTACATAAGGTCCCTCTTGGTCTACAGGAACCTCGATAAGGGGTAAGCCAACTTCCCTCTCTAGGCTATTTCATGTGTATCGCTGATAATCGGGATAATCTGCTTGTGCATACTGATACATCTGTTGTGTCGTTGCTTGTGTTGCAGCAATAGGCTGCGCTTGTGGTGGTGCTACAATTTGTTGTGGAGCTGCCTGTTGCGGAGCTAATTGTTGCGGAGCTAACCTAGGTTGTGCATGCTGAGGTGTTTGTTGTTGATTCTGATCCTGTCTAGGTGGACGTGGTCTCTCATGTGTTCTACCTGTAGCAATATTATGTTTCAGGACTGGACAATCGTGTATAAAATGACCTGGTTGTTTGCAATAGTTGCATGTCCCTTTTGCAGGACCTGTGGAATCACCCTTTTGATGACCATCGGCTGGAACTGACTGTGCAACAAGCATTTTCATTTTCGTATCTTTCATACGTCTTTGTTCGTGTTCTTGTTCTTCTCTAATTCTATTGTGATGATATTGTAACATCTGTAGCATCTGTGATGGGGTATTACCTTGCCAGGTACTTTCGAATTTCAATACTCTATTCTTGACTTGTAGCAGAGAATTTTCAACTAATTTTGTCACAAACAGATGTGGGTATGACTCACTACTGGCTTTTATACCACTATTTATACTAAAACATTTTTCAAATCTGGAATAGAAATCACTAGTGTCTTCATCTGGCTTTTGTTTACAGGCTGATATTGCACCCCAGTCTTCCTTTTTCGTAGTTAATAAACGTGGCAGTACCTGTATTAGTGATCCTGCTAATGCTGTAGTCTTTTCCCCAAGCCCTGCTCCTGCAGCTCGGGCCTTCTCTTCGTTTTCTAATGCTGTCCAATCTATCTTTTGGTCTCCTACCTCCCATTCTTTTTCTTTGAGTTTTTCATAAACACCTGCGGGTAATAGGACTTTTAATATTTTCATAATATCGGGGTAGGTATACTCTCCCATGAGTAACATGTCTTTTATCTCGCGGTGGAAACCTGCTGGATCTTTGTCATGACTGGGTACTACTTTCTTCATTTCTAATAATTCCAGTTTAGTTATAGGCGTGTACACAAACACGCGTGTGAAATTATCGCCGGCACCTCTGATCGGGTGCTCTTCGCGTAACGGGTTCTGTCTATCTATGTGATACATTTTTCTTCCCATAATGGGAACTGGAACGTGTTCTGGGCATACGAAATTTAAATATTGGTTTCGGGATTCTAGTATTTCCTTAATCAAATCAGTACCTGACCCTCTCCATATGTTGGTGAGTAGTTCTGTCAATATGTCAGGTAAGGGTCCTGGATCAGAGTGTTGGCTTTTATATAATATAAGGAGGTGTTGAATCATGTATATAATAGCTAAACGCTGTTCATATGGGTCTAGATTCAGAAACGTGTGTGCAAGTACATCATCATTGTATTCGCCGGGACTGTCAGCCCATTGTACTGCTGACCTGACTAATTCTTGTTCGTCCATGGAATCGAGCACGTGGTACCCCCTTCGATCTCGGAGTAATTTATCAGCGGCTTGGGATAGGTGTTCAGGGGATTTTGTATTTAGCATAGGGTTTGGAAAATGTCTATTATATTCTGGACGTATTGGACGTATTTGGTCGTTAAAACCTCTGGTATTATTATGGGGTCTTCCTTTACTTACATAAGCTATCGTGTCTACTTGCTCTGATTCTTGCTCCTCCTCCTCTCTGTTTAGATCAGCGGCGTCTACCTCTAATCTTTCTTCGTGTATTCGTTCTACCTCTTTGCGGATCTTTCGGTACATAGCTACTATACATAACTGTTTGTCATGTCTTCCTTCTGATATATTCCGGCCCCAAGTGACAAGTGTTTGCATTTCTTCCGGATTTACCCCAGGCCGGTCTTGATTTCTAATTACACAGTTTATGAGGAAACGTAACAGTTGTCCCTGTACCTCCGCTTTCTGGTACTCCATGGCTCTGCTAATACTTTCAGGACCTCGCCCTGACTGGACAAAGTGATATATATTTTCTAAATGTGTATTCATTCCTGGTAACTTCGTTAAATATATTGCAGCTCGTCTAATACGTAATGATGACAGCAGCATTTCGTCCCGTTTACCGGGCACAGGATCATATCTACAATCTACTAGAAGTTCCTTAAGCATGTCAGGAGTGGCTAGTTTGGGCGTACGTTGGAGGGCTAAATCTCTAAGGGAAAATTTATTTCCTCTGGGTGGCGTAGAAAAAATGTCTGTCGTACCTCCTGTAGCACCGTCTGGGGTGCTGGACGTGAAAGGATTTGTTGAGGGTGAGACAGCAACCGTCGTTGCGGGAAAAGCGGTGGAAACAGATGTGCTTGTCGGAATGTGTGGCGAAGCGTGTTGTTGCGGAGGTACAGACGAATGTTCTTGGCGATGAGCATCATCGGCAAGCGGTCTATGTGGTGCGGTATTAGCATACTCGGGAGCTGCGTCATCTAAATAGCGGGACAGAAAAACATCTTCTGCGGTTCTGGGATGTCCCTTGGGATGTGCTTTTATCGGAAACAACGGAGGTGGCAAGTCTTTTGGTATTTCCGGAGTAGCCTTAGGTAACCCTTCGGCCAGAAGTGGATACATACCATTCATAAGGGTGTTTCTTTGTCTATCTACTTGTTCTGATTTTACTCGGGTACCTTCCTCAAGTAATAGATTTTCTCGGACTTTATTCGAATTCTCCTTACCCTTATTTTCCTGTCTGAGTGCTTTTTCTGTACGTCTATACGATTCTTTACGCCATAATTCAATGGCATCTTTCTGTGACTGTCTGGCTTTCTTTTTCCATAATTCTTCTTCCACTCGCATGATGCAATCTGCATCCCAGGTCCCCGCTGCGGGCCATCTCTGACTCTCTGGTAATTCTTTGGTGTAATCTACCCATAAATCAAGAAATAATACGGCATCTAGACCATGCTTATGATACATAAAGTACCCTGGAGTGTCCCTAGGTGGGATGGGAACGGCTTCTTCAAGTACACCTTTTCTAGTTTTGATCTGTCTTAGTTTCGAAAAGAGTGGCATTTTCAGACCTTATTACTAGAACACACTTTATACAAAAAACACAATAATGAACAGTCATTCACACCACAGTATATAGAACGTGTTTAAAACATTTAACGCTTAACAGTTTTAACGAACAATGATAACTAATAGAGAACTAGTTATTGACATTATACTGACACTAGATAATACTTATTTATATGCGAAACATACTATATTACTATATATACTGCTAAACAGTACAGATACACTGCTAAAACAGTGCAGACCGGATTTGTGTACCCAAACCCGTCTTGACCGGCACAGACTATGTGCACGTTAAATGCCTCCCCAGTAATGGTACTCACCGGGTAGCTCGGAACGGAAGGCCTCGGAACGGAACTGAAACTGGACCGGACTGGACTCGACTCGACTGGACTCGGAACTTCGGAACCTGGCGGGACTCTGTATACCTCGGATCTTGCTCTCTCAGCTAGGCTCTGGTCGGGATACTTCGCACTTCTCACCGCCTCGTCTGGGTGTTGATCGCAGCCTCAGTCGTCCCCGCTTGGCCGGAGGGAGATACAGGAAATCCTGCGGGTACGTGTTTTTGTCCGTTCAGCTGTGGCAGGAGACCGGGCCTGCAACGCACCGCCGGCGCGTGAGATGAGAAAGTGTCCCTATTCGGGCGCCAATTTATGTGGTAAATATTTCGTTACCGGTACTATTTTTTATGCGGTAAAATCTATCAAGAATAACTCAGTAAATATAAGAGGCAGAATCCGTGGTATTAGAGGTTTTAAAAGGCTTTATTCCTATACAAAGGAAAACAATTCGAATTGTGGGCCTTCTGTTCCATCACCACGAAAGTTCAGGAAGGAAGGGAGCATATATTATTGACAGTTAAGCAGTTTTATAGAAAATACATTACAGTGAAACAGATGCAAGAGGCGTAACAGCTGATAAAAGGTGCATACATAGCTAATAGAGGGCGTAATTCAAGAAACGTCACTAAACATGACGTCACAAGTGGGTGGATCCATAAAAGAATCCTGCCATGTCAGCAGAAATAGTTGGCAGAGATGCGCGCGCAGCCGCATGACGTGTGATTGACGTGCAACTAGAGGGTGAAGGGGACTTGACATTTAGCTCTACATGTGGAGACAGAAGTCTGGGGTTATGTCAACCTAATCCCGAATCATATCTAATATCCTATGTTTAAAGAACTGTGTTATCCAAAAGGAGAGGTCTCTTAGGATAGAATCTTATTCTATACTGACTATACTGACTGTTAGTGCGTGTACAAGCGTCTAAGTGTCTACACTAGATGCGAGGGGGTAGGAATATTCCATGGTAACGGGGCTATGAATTACTTGCATGAGGACAGCGAGGCCTGGCCCCTTTGCACGGTAGCTGGAGGAATGTTTACCTAAACTACTAGACAGGAATGCATCGGATGAGGAGCGAAGGAGATAATCTCGAAGGTGAAATACAGTTTTTGGCAGGCAATATGGTGGATCAGGCACCGTTAGCCGCGCAGGGAGTAGGACAAAGTTCATGGTCACGGATGCAGGCTCAGACTGGAGCTTTCAGAGGCAGAAGGCAGGAAAAGGCTTGATGACAGAATTCGGGCCTACTCGCCTGAATCTGTGAAATGTGGAAAGTGAACCACATAAAGTCGGTGGCCTTTCATACTTAGGAATGGAATATCTGACCCATTCATGGCGGATCTGAAAGAGGACATGTTGACGGTGGACACACATATATTTGCGTCTTCAAAAGTGGAATAGGAGGGAACATACATGTACTTATAGCATGCACATGGAGCCGTTGGGGTCTACGATAGGGGACATAACTGATCACAAAATTCATATTTCCTCAATACACAGCAGTATATATCCACTCAGCAGAGATAAGTAAGAGACGTCAGGTAGCATATGGACACTTCACTCAGCAGAAAGGAGTGGGTGGCATGCGGCTACCTGGACCAAGGAACACATTACACTCTAGAAGCAATCACAGGCCTGCAGAGGGATTACAGGTGGCAAAATATACACTTGTTATTTTAAATTGTATAGATACCAAATATTCATATACTGTGAACATCAGTTGAAACATTTAGAATCTTCTACAGAAACTAATGTAATTACTGCAGGGTTAACCTAAGAAAACTGCCAAAAATAGGGTGAAGTGTATATTAAGTATCCATATTTATTTTTTGTCAACTTTATATGTATTTATTTATCCAGATTAATTATGAGTTTTGTGAGAAAAATAAAGCTGAAACTGGTATATTTCTAGATTTATTTAACACCCGCAGAAGATAAATCAATGCATGTTTATGAAAATATGCACATTTCAGTATCAGCCTTGTGCATATCTCCTGCTGTTTAAGCCTCTTTACTAAAATTTCTTTTTTTGTCTTTAACCACCTTACCTATCAATCCACGCAGTTATTGGCGTGGCAGTCATGGCAAAGTGTATTTAGAATCACTCAAAAAGCACCCAATCTCTGTTTATATCCACATTTAAAAATAAATACAGACAAGAAAAAACCTGTAAAAATCAGCAAAAACAGGGAGCCATATTTATAATTGATGGCACTCACTGCAGTTATTTAGTTATCTTTCTTTAATGTTTATAAAGCAAACAAATTTGAAATATAAATCATTAGGACTTGGTCCACTCTCACATTTCTCCTTGGCTTCTTAGTGCTTTCAGATGTTAAGGTCTATGTTCCCCTTCCAAACATCTCATCAGTCAACTTCTCTGTGTCATTACGCAGGGTATTTGCTCCCTCGCACCTTACCTCAGCCTGTTCTTTTGCTTAACGAATACAGGAGCCCTTGGTGGTTGGCTGAGGGAATGTGATTTGTAGGCTTCCCTGCAAAAGACTTACTACACGGGTGCCTGCTCAGCCCGGTGTTTAGCTCAGCTGGGCTGCTAATACACAAATTAGCACCTTATTCAGTGCCAGCAGTGTTGCTGTTGTATGCTGAGAGTATTCACCGCCATCCAGATATTTGGTCCTAACCAGTCCCCCTTCTTTTCTGATGCTTCTACACAATTTTTCTCTGAAAATTCAGGCAGAGATTTAAAATCTTCGGGAAATATACAAGATTCTAACAGTGTATAAATTGAAAATAAATCCTTGTGTGAGGGGTGAGTTTGGGAAGCTGGAATAAAAAATATATATTCCTTTTCTGCTATAAATAATTATAGTCCCATGTTCCCCATCTTGAACACATGGTGTGATCCCATAAACAACACTGTGTCTGTCATGACTGTGATTTGAAACGAGCTGCACCTAGTTATAGACTGCTATAGAGTTAGGTTTGTAGACATCCTATGCCTATGTTAGACTGGATGTTTGCAACTTGTTTTTCAACAGTCTGGATTCACAAGGCATAGTTTGACTCCTCCCTTAGTCCACAGTGTACCAGAACTAAGACTCTGATTGTTTTCTTGCACCATCGGGGTGGATGTTTGAGTTCCAGGGCCAACGTGGTCTTCGCCAAATACTTTCAGGACCAGCTTTCTACTTTTTCCAACCCCACCGTAGGAAACCATTCCTATATATCTTGAACCCTTTTATAAGTCTCTTCACTAATGTTGAGTGGCTGCTTTCAACGTATTGCAACTGGACACCCTAACCAACAATTGGCACTGACAAGAATTCAACGCTTTTCAGGTTGTGTTCCACAGGATGACTGCGATGGTATTGTGGAGCAGACCCCTTTCCAGTTTTGCCGTAAGCACAATGCCAAGTGCCCAAGGTCTGATCCCCAAAATGTATGCAATCTGTGTCTTTCACCAGAACACGACAGAGCCCACTGTGACTCTTGCCGAGCCTTATGCTGCAAGAAAACCCTCCAACACCATTGAGATTTGTGTTACGTGCTTCATGAAATGCAATGCCATTCCTCTTTGGAATCCCTGACCTCTTCGAGCAAGATTATCTGTTCAGCACCTGGGTAGAGAAAGCAGGCCATTCTGGCATTCTAGCTGACCAGGGTGGTGGGAGCTCAGGGATGGTGTCCTCCAAAGCCACTGGCGATGAGCAGTAGGCAGCAAAGTACCCAGCCCTAAAGTACTCTGGACCAAAGACCAGGTTGACGCCTAGGGCCCAGTCCTGCTGCAGACACACTAAGGCCAGTCATCTCGACCTCCAAAGAGTCTGCAGACTGAGGCGAAGCACTACTCCAGATAGACCATATTGCACCTGGACAATGATTCCACCCTAGAATGTTTTTGTTCGCAGTGGTGCTTAGCCATGCTTTTTTTCATCTCTGACACTGTTGCAGTACAGAAGCCAATTGTTTGAATCCAAGTACTAGAATCGCCTCACCCAAGACGCAAAAGCACTGTTTCACTACCAGCTGCTTCAGAATCAACCTGGACCAGAAGAGTTTGAGGGCAGGTTATAAGAGAATGAATTGTGGTGGGATTGAGGTATGGAGAATGCACCCTCAGATTCCACCCTAAATGCAACAGCTCACAGCAGCATAGGTTCTGTAATCTTTATTTCCCAAGGAGCCATGAGGAATCGAACTGTTAAGCCTGCAAGACCTTGATATATGAAAAGGCCATCCATTACCAGAGATAAAGGTGGTCGGCACACTGCACGATAAAGCACCAAAGCTCTCCTTTGTCATTGACTAAGCTAGGTGTTGAAGATTGTAATTGTACTTACTCTTAACAGAAAGCGTGGAAGCCCATCCAGTAACCCAGGAGGCCAGGTGGAGTTTAGAATATGTGTTGTTAGAAGACTTGAACTTTGGATAGCAACCATCTCCAGGGACCCCAGAGAAGGACTCACCAAAGACACACTGCACCTAAACCAGCCACAGCATCTGATGATCTTCCTTCTAGGGTTCGACCTTGACAGGCGTCAACACCCGGGCAAGGATAGGTATCGCGAGAGCTGAGCCTCAAGCCCTGAGATGACCCAAAATGCCTTGTTAGCCAGCAACATGCGCATTTGCTCAAGACTGCTCGGCCTTGAAAACGCATCTTGCCTCCAGAAAGGTCTCCACACCAGCCAGGCAAGCCCTGATGTCAAGAACCCCTCTCAGCACCCAGTTGTGAGCTACAGACTCCAGAATCGAGGTCAACACCAAAGTTTGCTTCAAAATCTGCCTTTATGTGAGCTTCACCCCCTAGTGAGCCTACTCAATACAGAAACAAGTCAATCCTAATGTTAGATGGAGAATGATTTATATCGATCCTGTCACAGGACACACTTGCATGTCCCCCACAGGAGACACTAGAAGGACAAGTACACCTAAAGAAAAGAAGGCTCCTGTTTGAAGAGGCTGAATCTGAGGAATACTGATCTTTCACTCTACCAAAGAGTTATAGGTCTGGAGACCCTAGCCCTCCGCCAGCACATTCACTATGCACCGACTCCCACACCACCATGTTTTAGATGTTCCAGAGCTATGTGAAGAGCCTATCCCTTCGGATGATGGAGATTACCACTGATATGACTATAGTATTGACCCTCAGGAGGACTCCTTATCGGAACCCTAGCAAATAAAACCTTCCCCACCAGTGGACACTCAGTAAACCATATGGTTATCCAAAGCCTGACTGACAACCACAAAGATAAACAGTGAAGATGCTCTCAAAGAAAGTGTGCGAAGTTCAGTTTCTTCCCATGCTAAAAAGCATGACAAGGTGTGCAACAGAAAAATTTAAGATACAGTAAAAACCAGGGTTATCACCCCGAGAGTGGAGAAGAAATGCAAGGCCGCATTAGAAGATCCCTTGTACATTTGGGAACATGTACCACCAGATTCTCTGGTTGTTTGTGGCCAGTGAGAGGACGTTTACCTAGGGCAATGGCAATACACCACCACAGGATAAGACCAGCCAGAAAAGTGATGCAGTTAGCAAGAGAGCTGCTTTTAATGCAGCTATGCAATAACCCGGTTGCCAATTCAGAGGGCCTGTTCTCCAGTTACGGCACTTAGCACCGGGAAGAGGTGGAACAGCTGGTCATACATCTGCTAGAAACCTACCAGAAAAAAGGAAAGAAATGTGTGCAAGAAAGTAACATCCGCTCCAATGCCAGCATCCGATACGCACTGGGTATTGCCCATACTGTGTGCACGGAGACCAGCACCAGCAAGATGCCCAAAAGGGATAAGAATCTCCAGATTTCGTTCTGAAGTCCAGCAGCACCTGCTAAATTCCCTTTTAGATGGAGAATACCTGTTTGGACCCATGTGGACGTGATTCTGAAAAATAGAAGAAAAAAAAGCTAAACAACCAAGGCTAACCGGCAAGTCTGGTTTTCAGCGTCAACAGGCGAGAGGAGGAGCAAAAGCTGCCGCCACGCCACATCGCCCTTCTTTCCCACCATGGCATGCCTTTCAGGAAGGACAAAGTTCCAAGCCCTGTCTTAGAGGAGGATTCCGGGGCAACAGCTGCAGTAAAGGCACAAGGAGAGGGAGGGGCTCTGATTCAAAGCAATGACTTAGCATCCATTCCCCCATCACACAAGGCCTGTTTGGAGGGAGTGATAACGTTATATTGTCCGCATTGAGAAGACCTCACCTTCTACAGATAGAGCCTGGCCATCGCTCACCGATACTGCTTGGAATTTTATGCCATACCACCAAAGGTTGCAACAGGAGGAGGTGAAGGCATCCTACCAAATAGAAACTGTTCTGCCGCACCAAAGGGTGTATTTCCTGCACTTCGTATCACCAGCAGATGGAACAGTCAGACCTATACTTGTCCTCTGACTGCTGAACTGTTACATCGTGTGAGAAGTGGGAGAAGCGGGCAGCGATGGCCAGTTATAGGGCCTGGCAGAGAATATTGGCATAGCGTGACGTGAGAGGAGACAGTGGTGGGCAATGTGTGAAGTAGACATTGATTAGGAGTGGTACGAGCAGATGTTGGATGTGAGAGTGAGACCCAAGCACTGGTGTGAGGTATACGGCGAGGGCGGCTGTTATAAGTGTGAGACAGTGAGGTGGGCGGTGTGAGGAGACGTAGGGGCACTGAGAAGCAAATGTTGGTGGGTAGAATGTAGTGACGAGATACCGTGGGCAGAGTGAGAAGCAGATAGAGGTGGGCAGTGTCACATGCATTAATGTGAGGAGACGCTGAATAGGGTGAAGAGGCAACAGTCTGAGGTGAGTATTTTTTATTTTTTTTGAAAACCTATTTTATTTTTATGTTAATTGTCAAGTTGCGCATATGTCGCAGGGCTCTGCACACCAGAGACATCTGCAAAATCAGACCATACATTTGCAAAGGCAATCGACTTTTTTGGAATTAAATCAAGATACACTCAGAATCGCCCCAACGGATGAGCCTCAGCCACGGCAGGCGGGTCCAACCAGAGGCCTTGATAATCCGCCCACTGTTTCCAAATCCTGTAGTGCTTGCGTGGGCACCCCCTGGCCACAAAAACAGGTTGTTCTAGCCCCATACAAAAATCTAATCCATTCTTCCATGCGGCAACCGAGGGGGCCCGCGGCGCCTTCCACGCCTTGGCGATGCGAGGTGCGTAGTTTTAAGAGACAGTCTGACTGGGCCACAGGGCAAATCAGGCTGGTGGATGAGTGTAGGCCGTTCTGACTCTTTCCGGTCCCGTTTGATAGTCTTGTAGGTATTTTTCTCAATGGTACTAGAAACATTACCTGCAGCCAACATCCATGCATCCGGGCTCCCATGTCTTCAGGGCACCTATAACTCATGTCTTTAGAAACGTGAAAAGCAGTCAGAGGGGAACGATGGTGAGAGATACCGATGGGTAGTTTGAGCACCATAGCTGGACAGTGAGGAGCAGGTACCGGTATGAAGGACTCTAAACCTCAGGGCCCTCTGTCCACACTCTCACCAAGTTTACTCTCATAAACCTTCTTTTTCAGGCGTTTGTATAGCACCAAATAGAAGAAAACTCAGAAGGCGCACGTGGTGCACTGTAGATGGGGTGGCATAGGGGCACTCAGCCATCTTCCTGGGCCCTACACAGAGGGAAACACTTATGTGAGTCGCTCCATTAATGGGGGAAGGCGAGCTCACAAACAGGATGGCGAGGTACTCACTAGCCATCAGCACGCACAATGACAAATGTGGTCTCCGGTACTTGCAATAAGAGGTAGTCAAGCGTCATTACAACTAGTAGCAGGCACGGTCACACGACCATCAGTACTCCGTCACCAATACTCGCAATGATTTATATGACCACAGGAACTGCAGTACTCGCACTATGAGGCGCTGACACAAACAGATATACTACTGTATTTGGAATAAGACGTACTCACATGGCACCAACACTTACAATCACCCTAAGCACCCGGTGGTGGTTTTTAACCATAGGGACAGGGGGTGGCAGTATTGCACCCCAGTAATACGAGCCTTCTTGCACAAGCTGAGACTTGCAGCGGGCACCCTTCTGCAGCGGAGGGACAGTGAGCGTCCAAGGGCAGCAACCTCCAGGCAGACCCTTTTCCAACAAAGACCCTCCGCTGACAGGTGGCAGCAGCTGCCGGTCTGAGTTGCGAACACTCACTGTTGCCCCCGCACAAAAATGAACTCTTCCACGGGTGAGGAGGAGCGCTGGGTACGGCTATTACTGGAGCCTGGGAAAAGGGATGTGAAAAAAGCACAATGGGGTCGCGGCACCCATGCTTTACTTTAACATGGTTAAAGGTAAAGCGCGGGGTGCTGCGATTGTTGAAAAAGTAAACCAAGAGATTTTTTTCTATTTCTTTTCTTTTTCAACAATCGCGGCACCCGCGCTTTACCTTTAACTATGTTAAAGTAAAGCGCGGGTGCCGTAATTGTAGCAGAAGTAGACAAATAGAAAAACATCTATTTTTTAACTTTTTCAACAATCGCTGCACCCACACTTTAGCTTAACCTGGCTAAAGGTAAAGCGTGTATGCTGCAAAAGTGAAAAACAAGTATAATAAAAATAAATACATTCCTTGTTTCTGAGTGAATTAATTAAAACTGCGGGGTAAAAGTGGTGTCCAAGCAAACAAATGCATTGTGGCGTGAAACAGTAATTGCTGATCCAAATCTGGCTTCTGGCTTTAGCAGCTGAACACCGCCGAGCACAAAGTGCGCAGACTGGCTAGGGCGTGGTTTGTAAAAGACCTAAAAAAGCGCTCGCCAGGCATCCGCTGTTTTTTTTTTTTGCATCGCGCTTTCACTTTAAAGTGAAAGCGAGATGAAAAAATAAACACACGGCGCCATGTCTCCTTTTTTTGTCCGGCCCAATCAGAGAGCCGGACTGGCGCGTGCAAGTCAGCGTGACGAAGCTTCTTTTTTTTTTTTTTTGTCCTCATCTCACCATATAGCACCTGCAATAAAGAGCAGCAAGCCAACTATGGTCCTGAACTCCCCCTGGCATCTGCGTTTGCATTAGCTATAGACCTATCCAGGTCAGCTTCTTTTGAAGCTAGGTGTAATCATAGGACCTGGGGGTACTAAATCAATCTCAAATCTCTTCCCCAGTTTAAGAAACTTCGTCACGACAGCCGTAATGCAGGCGATCCTGTCCGGATGGGCCGGACAAAAAAGCCAAAGGGAGGCAACGCAAAACCCTCCTTATCAATGGGAAGCCAGCGTTTACCATAAACGCTGACGCTACCCAATGGAAATGAGGGGCGGGGCTTGGAGTCCCCTTCTGAAACTCCTCATCAACAATAAATCTCGCAGAGTGAGCTACTCATGTGCGCAGCCACGCTAGGCGAGATCTAAAAATGAAAAGTGTGCGTACCAAGTGGCAGTGAAAACTCAGTGTGTCGCCCGGCACCAGTCAGTTCAATAACTATTCTGTCTTTCTCCCACGCAGATAGATTACAGAATGCCGAGTAGCCACGCCACTCTTGGTTACTGAAATGGGGCTGGGTTCCTTTTAGGGTGCAGGAGGGTACTGTGGATCTGAATAATATGCGTAAACAAAACAAAATCATCCCTGTCCATTTGATTGTGCAACACATCACTTTTACTCCGAGGTACACAGATTGGTCTTTTCCTCAGTGGGAAGAATCACATAGATTTGTTATAAATACGGATTAAAAAAAAAATGTCCAACCCATAATGCCGTTGTCGACATAAGCAAGCATAATTCACTTTCCAATCATATTGGATGTGGATAGGTTGTGCTTGTGAATGCATACTGCTTCATCGTGATATAAATGAACGCTAGTGATGCACACTTGTGAAAAAGAAATTTCTATGTTTGATTAACACAAAGTTGTAAGGTAATGGTGACTGCGAGAAATACAGGAAGTAGAAGGACCCTAACGCAGGTTGTAGGAATCGTGTCAGGGCCCTTATAGATTTGGTGAAGATATGGTCTGTCTGCGGTGGCCATTGATGGACAAGAGGGACACATTTGTTTGCAAAGTTAATAATTTTCTTACTGGTTGAAAAACGGAACAGTGGTCCTCCTTGAGTGTCTAAACGTCTCGACTCTGGAACTGTGTGCATAAGAGTCTTTTTTACGAGAAGTGGGAAGCAGAGGGAAGACTGCGTGATGAATAACTGATTCTTAAATAACTCTTATGACCAGGTTACTCAAGCTGTAATCCCCCTCCCTACCCCCCCCCCCCTCCCCATCAGAAGCATGACCGATTGTATAAATCACCCTTCTCGAGCCTCAAGCTGGTTTCTAGGGGATCAGTACATTTTACAGTGGAGTTTTCTGGATTTTATTCTCTAATGCAGCCTTCGAGCAGGAGAGGTTGAGGGTGAAATAAAGAGGACTATTTTATAAAGTGTCTATAGAGATATGAAGATAGTAGTACTCCAAAAATATTTCTCGGCTGCCTTGAAACAGCATTTCTTCGACTCCACTAATGATCTGTGGAGATTTTAATATACATAATGGAATCTCACGATCAGCCTTTTCCCAGTATCAGGGTAGGAAACCACAGGTCTACCGGGCCAAGAGTCATATGGGTTAACTGATGCCTGGGTATACCAGTATACTAATGACCCGGGATACACATACTATTTGCATCCACATAAAAAATATGTGCGTCTAGATTATTTTATGGTCTCCACCTCACTGCTGAAAAATATGGTAATTAAGAAAATGCCTCAAATTTTATCCGACCATAATCCATTGATATTAGAGATAGATTGCCACATTTTAAAAAATCAGGGAATACGGCAATGGACATTTGACTGCAAATTATTATCTGATGAGACATATAAATGTTATATTAAAAGTTGGACGAATGAATATGTTGATATGAACAGATATAGTGCCTCAAGGATCATGGTATGGGATGCATATCAAGCAGGATTACGTGGGGAGACGATTAACTATGTGGGGCAGCAGAAGAAACCATGAGAAAATACTATTTATGTTTTAATGGCAGATCTTGCACGGTTAGAGATTACCCACACTGAACAGATCGAATAAGGTGGACAGGAGATATTGAATGAACTATGGATTAAAATCGCCGGTATTAAAGCTGAAATAAACACTTTCAGATGCAAGCTTCTCAGACATACCAAGCATACCAGAAGGAAATGTATGAGTATGGCGAGAAGGCAGGGAAACTATTGGCTCTTCGTACCAGGTAGAGAGTGACTAAAAATAATGTAGTGCAAATACGGAATACTGAGGGCCTGTTGGAGACGAATATGAAGAAAATTATAGAGGTTTTTCAGCAATTTTATCAAAAATTATATCAAGATGAACAGACTGGTGTAACTAAACAGAGCAGTGATGCAAGGGACATAATGATGAGTAAGGTCGAGAAAGGAGTAAAGCTAGAATTAGAGGAGGAATTTAAAATGGAAGAAATATTAATTGCAATAGCTTCTTTATCTACTGGGAAAGCATGCGGCCCCGATAAAATTCCAATCGAAATATACAAGCTACTCCAGCCAGAATTGGCTCCATTAATACTTGATTGATTTCTGGATGTACAATATTGAGGTATCCCACCCACTTCGTAACAAGAGACTGATATTGTAATCTTCCCAAAAAAGGATAAACCACCAGAGCTACCGGGTTCATATCGACCGATTGCACCAATAAACTCTGGCGCAAAGATTTACTTTAAAGTCTTAGCAAATAGGCTACAGAAAGTGATAGCCCAATTAGTGTCGCCATTTTTTTTAGATGCCGAAAAGGCTTTTGACCGTGTGCCCTGGCAATATTTATGGGATGCTCTATTGGAACGAGGATTTGGACCACGACATTTAACAGCTATTCGAGCGATGTATTATAACCCAACAGCCAAACTACAAATTATGGGCAATACATCAGCAGCCATAAAAATAGGTAGAGGGACAAGGGTGTCCATGCTCTCCGATTATTTTTGCCATCTATCTAGACCCTTTTACTTTTGAATTTTAATATTAGACCTATGAAAACCAGTGGATATGAAACAAAAGTGCTGGCATATGCAGACGACATTGCCATCACGACGTCTGAGCCAGAGATGGCAATAAGAGAAGTTGAAAGGATGGCGGAAGAATTTGGAAGTAGTTCTGGATATCTACTAAATAAAAGTAAGACACAGATCATCTGCTCAAAAAACTGTAATATTCTAGATGAACGACAAACTGAATTTGCAACCTATCTGGGGGTGAAGATAGGAGCAGACTTGGAAAAAATATGGACAAACAATCTCGACCAAACATTAGACGAAATCAAGAAAGACCTAAGGCGGATAGATAAAATTCAGCTAACTATAGTTGGGAGGATTAATGTTTTAAAAATGAAGGTCTTCCTAAAAATCTTATCTATTTCGTTCAATCCCTTTAGAATTACCGGTGCTTGCTAGCCGCAAAATGGAGGCAATGTTTTCAAATTTTGTATGGCAATATCAAAACGTTAGATTATCACTAAAATATTGAACACTTCCTCACGATAGAGGTGGGTGGGCAGCACCAAATTTACAATTGTATTATTGGGCAGTGTTTTCACAACAAATGGTCCCTTTGCTAAAAGACAGGACTCTGAGCGAAAATGATCTGCCATCAATATACCATCTAGCTATCGGCAATGAGGCTTTAGGTATATTTCTGAGGAAAATAGAACCCAGCTACTATAAAAAAAAAATAACTATTTAAATATCTAATCTGCCTGGGGGGTATGGAGGAAAGTTACGGGTGCACTAAAAATCCCCAAATATAATAGATATACTCCATTGTGGGGCTCATCACTGTTTCCAGCTGGGATGGATGATGCTATGGCAAGAGGGTGGGCAATGGTTGGGGTTGATAGAATTAGTCACCCGTATAATGATAAATCAGAGATCATAACATTTTTGGTCAGACATAAGGGAATAGATGAACGATCTCAATTTAAATGTATGCAAATTTGGAGTTGGCTGAAGACACTTCAGGAAGGGACTTTTAATCTGGATTCTATGCCAGTTTTAGATCTGGCTTTTCGGGGAAAAGCTTGGATTGGGGATTACTATAATATTCTGTTGGGAAATCTCCCAGATGATCTAGGGAAAACTGAGACCAAATGGGCAGAAAAATTAGGAGATGAAGAAATAGATATAGATACGTCATTAGAATTAGCAAAAAAGAATTTTCTCTCTGCTAATCTCAAATCACAGCACTACAAAACTATATTCAATTTGTATTATACTCCCGCAAAGTTATTTAAGTGGGGGAAACGAGAAAACGATACATGCCCTCGGTGTCAGGATGGCCCTGCAGATATAATACATATGTTTTTCCACATGTAGTAAACTGATATCCCTTAAAACTGGTATAGAAGAATTTTGGACACAATCAATTAATACAAATATTAATTTAACTTCTTCACTAATGCTATTCGGATATGACTATAGACTAGGGCTATCACCATCACAGATAGATTTTGTGTTTATGACCGTGGCAGTAGCTAGGCTGTTGATCGCACAGCTTGGAAGGAGGCAGAAGCGCCTAGCTATTCCGCATGGTTTTACCGGCTTCTTAATATACATACTCAAATGGCACTATATGAAATTAAGGGCTACCGAGCCAGGGAAAAAGGTCATAAGACATGGGCACCTATGATCAAATGGCTGGAAGGAATGGGATAAATGGGGCTAGAAGATCAGGGAAATCAAATTGTATATTCATGCACATAGTATAAATAGGGGGCGGGATAAAAAAAAAACCACGGAGGGTTGTATAGTTTGGGCAAACAGTATCGTTGATAATGTAAATAAGACCAAGGTTGTGTATATAATGTAATAGATTTATTCGATATGAGGGATTTGTTTAGTTCTCTCTCTGGATTGATATTAATAGGGTACCCATAGGATATATAGGAAAATGTACGAAATCGATAATATTTGATGTGTCAATGTATCTTCCTTTTCTGTTGTCTGCCCTGCTTGAATAAAAATAAAAAAAGACAGCCTTTCTTGACAGAGGAGCGTGCACGTAACTGGTTTCAGTCGTGTTTACAAGTCAAAGCAAAACCAAAGGGGATGATAGACGGAGTGTTGAACATTGCAAGCACTCACCCCCAGTCAACTGACCTGGGTTTAATCCATCATCACTCTTTAGCTCACTCCGCCACCCCATTTCAGACATGGCCATATGCAAATCAGTCTGACCCTGTGCCTCATGGGAACAGTCCAGCCCGAATGTCTTAACTGGGGTGGTGGAGTGAGCACTTGGTAAGTCAAGGCGCTTGTCGCCTAGATCTTCGACCTCACCTTCTTCTGTTGTCAGGGGCGCTGGTTCCCGGGCCGTTCCGGATGTGCGCTCCCGACGGTCGATCTATCTGCCCTTTCCGGGTGTAGGTGCGACTCGGGCCCAAATGGAGGCCTATGCTACGGCTTTGCAGGCCTCACTTGGGTCCTCTCCCGTTCCTGGGGCATCCTTGGGACCTCCGCTTCTTGTGTGGTCTCAGACGGCCTCGCCGGCGGGTTCGCCACCAGTGCCTCTTGAGCCCTTGCCTCCCAAGAATGTCAGAGATGTGGTGTCGGGGCGCGGCCCAGCTGGGTCCCCCTCTTCGGCTCACGGCGCCTCTGCCGCGCCGCATAGCCCCGCGGGGCTCCCAGTGGTGCCACAGGTGGTTGCCGGTGCTTATAGCCCTGACGCAAGCCTTATGGAGCTGCCTGTCTGGAGCTGAGGTCGGTGCCGTCATGGTGCCAGAGGCTCGCCTCCTCGGTTCCGCCTCCGCCCCTTTCTCCGGAATCTAAGTCTGTTCTGGGTGAGGCGGAACCGGCGCCGGGACGGCGTCGGAAGATTGCCTCAGCCGGCCCCGGCGCCCTCTCCTTCTTCTGAGGGGGAGTTTGTCATAGTTTTGGCGCCGACTCGACGCCGGATGCTGTCGAGTCGGCGTCTGACGAGGCACAATCGGCGCAGATATGCATCGTTTCGGCGCCGTGTCGACGCCGGGTTCTGGACTCTATATTCTATAGAGGCCTCTGGAGAGAGTTCGGCGACGCCCTCCCGCCCGCCGTCACCGGAGTTAGTGTTGCCAGTGCCCTCCTTGTAATTTGTGGAGCCTCCTCAGGAGCTCCCATATCCAGCAGGCTGTTCGCCTCCTCAGGAGCTCCGTCAGGATCCTCACTCTTCTGTGGGGCTTCCTTCCGTGGAGCATTGGGCGCACCCTCAGTGTCTTGGGAGGGTCAGCTTGCAACCCTCCCCCACTGATGAGCTGTTTTCCCCTCCACGGAGGGCTACCGAGGCTGGTGCAGCTTTTTTGAGAGTGGTCTCTTTGGCTATCCGCATTTTAAATATGAAACCCCCCTCTACCCCTTTGTCTGTGGACCCCTTGCTTGAGGTCCTCCACTGTGGGTCTGGAAATATGGAGCCGCTTTAGCCTTTTGAAGGCTTCCCTTTATGATGCCCTCTTAGGTACCTGGGTCCGACCTGCGTCAGATGACCCGGTGGCTCGTTCAGTTTTGCGCTGTCACCGTCCAGCTCCACATGATCCGGCCTGTCTTTTTGTGCACCCTGATGCGCAGGGGTTCGTGTTGCAGATTGCCTTTCCTTCTCTGCCCCCTCTAATGCTTCCTCCCTCTCGGGAGTCCAGGTGGCTTGAGTCCTGGGGTAGCAACGTCTTTGCATCCACTCGTGCTGCCCTATGGCCTTTAAATTCAGTGTATGTTTTGGCTCGGGCTACCTCTGCCCTGTGGGACTCTGCAGAGTCTTTGCATACTGCCACTTCTGAAGCTGCTCGCGCTGATCTCCTTAGCCTCATCCGGGATGGACGCGACCATGCCGAATTCACTATCCATTCAGCCTTAGATACTACGTTTCGCAGACTAGGGGATCGACACCTCCCCAGGTATTGTTTACAAATTGTTCGGGGGGGCTTCGAGGCCAACTCAAGACTGGGGATCGTCAATCTCCGGGGCTTTATTTAAATATGCAGGGTGGGCCTCGCCAGTCCTTGAAGCCTCGGTGGCCCTAGGCAGTGCCTTATTGGTTCTGAAATCACACGGGCAGTACTTTCACAATAAACTACAGACCAGTGTTGTCAGAAAAAGACGACCCATACACTCAGTTATTCATTGGTAAAAAAAAATAACTTAACACAACACAAATAAATGGAAATGTAACTTTATTCGAACAACAGTAAACCATGAAAGAAGTGGGTGGGACTCCTCTGGAAGCAGCGTACAAAACCTGCAAGACAAAAAAGAAACATAAGTATGTGTGCCATGTCTAAGGGAAAAAGAAAGGTAGTGAGAATGAACGGAGGAAAGTGAGAATGGGAGAGCGAGTGGGTGGAAGGGATCAGGCGAGGGAGAGTGAAAAGAACAGAGGGAGGAGGAGACGGAGCGCCGGCCTACTGCACCCAGCCCTCACTGTTTACCTCCCGTCACCTGGGTGTCTGGGACGCTGGGGTCCACGAGAATGAGTGCGGTCCAGCAAGTCCTTAAAATGATAGAGATATGAATCAGGCCAGAGATTACATTATCATCTATGGCAACATCGCTTGCCTGCACCTGTGCACCCAGGCTGCTGCACCCCAGCCCCTTTCTCCGCACTGTGCTCAATTGCAGCTACTGCGTGTCGAGGCTTGACTGCTCACCTGCCACAACCATTGTGTCCAAGGACTTGCCGATGCGAGCTCCAACTCCGGGGTGCCGCTATCCGGGTGTCTTGATACCACGGTGGAAGGCATCAGAATCCCCAGGGCATCATCAAGTGGTGAGCACCCGCTCCGCCCATTTTGGCTCCACTAACCCAGTGTCTGAAAAGGGAGAAAAAATATAATGTTGGAAACGTCTTGAGGTAAATGAAGGTTTCTTTTAATGTTAATAGAGAACACCAGTTGAGTGCATCCTTCCTTCTTGAAATACGATCTTCGAACTGTTGGTGGTAATCGTGGTTCAAAGAGGAGTTGGAGTGCACGAGAATACACAAGGTTAAATAATATGTTATGCCAACATTCACATAGAAAGGAACAGAGCTCATGGTAGAAGCATAATGTGCGCGTTTAATGCAGTGGCGCAAGCCTGTGTGCATGTACACTTAGTAATCAGCTCATTACAGTGCCCCAAAAGCATATGTCTGTAGGGCAGTGGTGCCCGCTGGCTCAGGGCTACAGTACGGTCCAGCAGGTCCTTAAAATGAGACAGACATGACTGAATGAGGTCAGAGAACACATTATTAAGCAGGGCAATATCGCTTGTTTGTACCTGCGCACCCAGGCTGATGCACCCCACCCCTCCCACAGCATCGCGCTCAATTGCAGCCCCTGTGCACCCAGGCCCCACTGCTCACCTGCTGTCATTGTTGTGTGTCCAAACACGACGGGCAGCAGTGTTAACAATTCAGGTGCAGTGTTGATTGCGACCATGGTGTACGCCTTATGGATCCCTTTTTTTATTGCGCATTATAATATGCGAGGTGGATGCGGCCATATCACCTGAGGCAGTGTAGAAGAACTGGGACATGTGGCGGCGTCTTTTTCCTATTTATACAGAGACAGGAGATAACAAAGGGGGAGAGCAGGACCTTTAGCAATGGGAAAGAAACATTTGAAATCCCACGCCCGGCATCTCCGAGAGGCGAACCACGACAGTTTAGCCTACGGCCGCCATGTTTCTCTGATCCCCCAGTACTTGGTTCATGTGCAAGGTAAGAAACAAACCTGAAGAAACCAACTGAAAGGTGAGACACACTCACCAATGGAAAGCAAGAAAATTGGTTTGACAATGAATCGAACCAAAGTAATGATTGAGTTGACCCAAAGCCCTTTTTATGGTTTTATAATTTTTTTTTTTTTTAAAGTATCAAACTATCTTCGCAGGCAACAACACATGCACAGCTTCATGCCAGACCTAAACAGTACAATTTGTTGTAAAAGCTCTTTATTGTTATGTAGCTTTAATGAGATGACTGCTGAACCCAGTATGTGTTACAACAAGCATTAGAAAAGCTGCTAATGATGCCTTTTTGTTAGAGGAATGACCTATTAGTAGTTAGCTAACCTAAAAAAAAACCTTAAACATCTGTACCCTTAAAGAGGAATGTTATGGAACAGTCGGAAGATGAAGTTTGCTTTGGAAGTGGTGAACATTAGAGGCATATCGGCAAAATAATATATAATTGACACTTTTGAGAAAAGAACAGTATTTTTGTTGCATCTTTAAGAAAGCCTGTGTACATGCACATCTTTACTTTGTGACTAAAAAAGCGCAAAATCTAACAACCTGTTATGACAACAGAATCGATGAAAATGAAATAGAGATTGGTTAAAGGTGTGGTGGCTTTGTACCAGGCTAAGACATCCAAAAAGAAAGTGCGAAAAGGCATGAAACCGCAATTAAAGTCTTAAGGGTACTCACTGACTTATTTACAAACTACATCATGTCATATGTGCAGTTTCAGAAAATGATTGCTTGAGGTCCCCTTGCTATATCATACTGGGAACTCCAAATGGGACTATTCAAAAAATGCCATGGTCCTGAAGATCAGGCTATACAAGCACTGGCAAACCTTTAAAAGACACGAGAGCCAACAGCTAAAGAGGTTTCACACAAATTTCATGCTGTCTATGTAGTACATAATTGTTTTAAATATTTTTGGCAGAATTGCTTTTATGAAGTCTTTAGACAGTTAAAGCTACTTGTAGCCAGACTTCAGAAGTAACAAGTCTTTACTCTCAGTGCTCCCCTATTTAATTAGGATTGGGCTTGAATAGTCTAGAATCAAATGTTTTCTACATTTGATGTCGCTTGTAGAAATATTAGCACCAACCATACAAATGTGAGTGCTGTATCAAATACACTGAAGGAACATGTACTTTATTTTAATTTGTGTATATAACGTGCCCTCTGTCCTACCTTGAGTAATAAAATACCTTATCTTGGGAGATTGTCATATTCTGTGGAACTGAATGTTGAATCAGTGCCAATGTTTGGCAAGAACGTTTCCAACACTTCTCGACATGTTGACTTGCATTTAAGGTGTTGTTTGTTAAACCTTTCTCCACCACCTTTGAGTTACTTTTAATAAGTTGAGAGATTAACTTTGTTGGACTTTATCCCTCACGCAAATTTTTTCTCACTCTCCTTTTTCAGCAGCTTTTATTTTTTTTTTGTTGTTTTTTTTAACTCTGTGGGTAGCTGCAGATTTGGGGTTCTACCTCAGCCACCACTCCGGGAAACCTTCCATGCCTATACATTTCTGAAAACTAGACACCCAGGGGGTGGTAGTCCAACATGGTGTGACTTGTCGTTTTCTCAAGCCCTGGCAAACCATAAAACCTGGGCTAAAAACACACGTTTATCTCACATTTTTGTGAGGGAAACGTCTGATATCTGCGGGGAGCCATACATTTCCTATCACCCAGTGTCCCCCCCCCCCCCCACACACACAATGTTGCTGATAAAAATAGTACCCCAGACGGCAGACAAAGGCCAGGTTTCGACGGACACTCAGGACAATAATAATGACTTCCGTACCCTACTTCGGGCACAAAACTCAGCATCTCACAGTTGGAAATAACTTTTAGGTGTTGTGGGAATGTAGTTGGCAAATTGATGTCACACAATCTAATAATGTCATCCAACACACCAATTTTTGAGTTAACTGCAGGTGCATCAACAGCAATAAGGTGGTTAATCGAAGACAGTTCAAAGTCCAGGAACCACAACTTGCTCTCTTAGGAGCAGCTTGATACACCACAAAAGTATGAGTAGCTAAATTCACAAAGTTCATCGCCATCTTGTTATACCACAATATTCTTATGTGCAGTAATGCATGGCTGCAGCCTTTATGCCACTCTGTCTAGACAACCCATTGTACTTCTTGTTGTCAAATATACAAGTTGCCTTATAGACTCCATCAACATGACCCCGAACAGTAACCGGTAATACACTCTCTTCATCTATGGTGGTAAGCATATGAACATCACGACAGTCATAGTATTTGAGAGCAAGCATCTCCTTGCACTGCAAGGTGCTGCATTCACCCTTTGCAAGTTTTTTTCGCAAAATAAGTTGTATGGCAATCCTTTACGGTTGCCGCGAATGATGCCACAAGCCACAATTTCTACTCTCTGCAATTCCTTTAACAGCATCAATCCTTTGTAAAAAATTGTCCAAGTACAAAAGGTGATCCCGGTGAAAAAGAGAATGAGCCAAATCTCACGCGATTTTTTCGAACCGTCCAAAAGACTGTGTGCAATCAGGCGGATTGATGGAGGATTATTTTCCAGTATACACTCTAAAATAATAATTTAATCCAAGGGCGCTGTCGCATAACATGTAGAGTTTAATATCATACCGAGCCCTTTTGCTAGGTAGGTACCGTCTAAATATCAGCAGCCCTTTATACTTCACCACAGACTTGTCCACAGATATATTCTGACCAGGAATATATGACAGAAAAAGACTCTAGTAAATAATGCTTCAATAAAAGAAAGTGGGGAAACTACATTCTCCCGACTTTTTCTTCTTTTTTTAATCTCCTACTTGACTGCCCTAAAATGTTGGCATGTATGGGGTAGTGGGAGCTGGGCCCCATGCCTGCGGCAGCGGGGTCCTACTCCCACTGAACATTCTAGAAATAGTAATACGCAGCCTCCTCAATGACGAAGCGCCTGGCCTGGAGGGGCTTGCATCCTATTTTTACAAAGAATATGCCTCTCTTCATGATACTTAAACCCAATTAACCCGCAAACCGATGCAACTCTTACTGCCCTCTATCTATGATAAACATAGACAACAAAATATTAGCCAAACGTATTACCAACTGACTCCTCCCTCTCCTGCCAGACATCGTACGTCCTGACCAGTCCGCTTTTGTGCCCGGTCGCTCCACTGCACACAGTCTTCATTCACTGTTTGCCGTTATGCACAGCGTGGAGCCAGTCTTGCTGCGTTTGTTGCCCTCCTTGACACCACCAAGGTGTTCGGTGTTTGATTCATTAGAATGGCCTTTTCTCTTTACTCTTCTCCTGTGACTGGGCCTTAGCCCATGATTTGTGCGCCTTATTGAACTAATATATACTTCCCCAACTGCTTGACTGCATTTAAACGATATATCAAACTCATTCCCAAGAGGTACCCGGCAGGGTTGTCCCCTATCCCCATTTTTATTTGCTATGGCTATGCAGCCCCTTGCAGCTAGGCAGCGCCAATCTCCTACTCTTCGGTGGGCTCAATTTCAAACAGAGGAAGATTTTAATCTCCATGTATGTAGATGATATTGCCTTGTATGTTTGGAAAACGTAGACCCTATCATCTGGCAAGTCATTCTATACGGTGGACCATTGGGCATAACCAATAATTGGGCCAAATTTGTGTTATTCCCTCTAACCAATCACACGCCGCGCTTTGTCTCTGAGTTTCTGATGACATGGGCAACAGAACAAGTGCGCTGTCTCGGCTCAGCCGCGGCATGGATGAATTATGGTGGGCGAACTGCGGTAGGACAATGACCTGGCTAGAGGACAGGATCTCAGTTTGGAAAAGATTTCCCTTATCATTGACAAGACAATTGGCGATAGCCAAAATGGTGGTATTACCCAAGTTCCTCTATCTTTTCCTTAACTTCTCCTTAGCTCTCACTGCACTGTTCTTTTGTTGTCTGCACTTGAACCTGATCTTGCTGGCATGGGCCGGCAAACAGCTCAGGATTTCTTAAAGTCCTCACACTGCTCCTATGCCAGAGCGGTCTTAATGCACCAGACATGACGCTATATGCACTATGAACCCAGGCTCAATATCTACACTTTTGATTATACCCCACAAAATTTAAACCACAGGTTGCAGTGAAGGCTGACTTAGCCTCCCTGACCCACTATCCACTGCATTATATCAAGCATACAAGCTCACACGTACAGGCACTGATACCGTGGAATGCATCAGGTGGGCATGGGATGGATTGAGACTCCGGGCCAAACTACAGTGTATATATGCCCCATATATCCCCATAAAATGCATCCCAGTTCTTCCGGTGCTGCAAGACGAAGGCGCAAGGGGACGAGCACACAGGAGGAATTTTATTTATATACGCTGACCTATATCCTGACAGTTTCTTCTCCCGTTCACAACTGACGACTCTCCCTGCCCCACCGCACTGGATGTCTTACTATATCACCACTTGTCATGCGCAACACAGCACTTTCCCTGAACCCCAGCCCATGCCGTTGAACACATGTTGACAAACGCCTCACACCGTAAACTGTTCACTCACCTCATGCTATCGTGCAAGACAAGGCAACAACCTGTAACCCTATGGCTTATAGCAAATGGGTGCTGGAAACAGACCCCCCCCCCAAACCCCCCACCCCCCCTTCATTGACTACTGAGCGATGGACCTTCTGTTGCGAGCAAACGACCGCCCTTTCCCGCAATTATAGACTGTGACTCATCCACTTCAAATTTCTTCACCAGCTATATCGCACACTGACACAATATCAGCTTATGGGCTTGAAAGAGGAGGCACGCTGTGAGAGGTGTTTGACACCCCAGGATTCATTTATACACTTGGCTTGGGAATGCCCTAGAATAGCAGACTACTGGTGCGCACTCCATAATACTCTCCAACAAATAACTTGTTATTCTATACCACCAACGCTGACGGTCAGCCTATAGGGTTATGTTAAAGATATACCACTTGCATATCAACGCCTAGCTGCTATGCTCCTGGCCAAGTGCCAAATCCACACCCAATGTTACATCATGGTTACAGCATGCAATGTACTGCTGGGAACAACTAGACGCTTACTGGGAACTAATGCCCTCAACGCCCCGTCTCAGAGGTATCCGGGAATCCTTCTTAACATATCTGCAGTCACAAGACTCTTCTTTTACCCAAACACCTGCAGATTGAGATCCTCTAATTCTTATTTGTACTCCGGATATATCAGGGTTGAGCCTTGCATAGGGGTCCCTCTTCAGTGACTGAATAATTTACTTCCTCCTCAGGATAGCATGTTATGCATAGTCAGTCCTATCACAGCATGCTCCCTTGAAGTATGTTCTTTCCAGTTTCATGACACTATGAAGCATTGTGTGTTATATAGCATTTATGATGTGTACCCTGTAAATAGAGCTATTATGATGTCATAAGTTGGTCCCATCCTCCCTTCCCCCTCCCCTCTTTTTGGTTCATAGTTTCGAGGCTGCTGCCTCGGGTTGGGTTAGCACCTTAAATGCCAATAAAAAGAAAAAAAAATTCTAGAAATAGCCACCAGAAAATATATGTGCTGCCACAAAAGTAAATCCCTGGTGTCTAGTGGGGTAATTGGCACCTCTGATGGGGGGGGAGTGGCTTGGCTCTGACCTGAGGCCAGGCCTTTGAGGGGGACCTGCTCCGATAAAGCATTCTGGATAACAAAAGATAGATTTATATATCGCTCAAGCAACACAAATTCCGCAAGTCTTCTGTAAACCGATCCGGGCACAGATTCCAATTTTCTCTTCTTTATTCCATCTTAGACATTTGACAACTCCCTTTTAACTCTGCCTACAATTCGGGCCCTTTCTATATGCCGGTCCACTTCTTATGTCGGAGATTTCCTGTTTCCTCCTTTAGGCTCTCTTTCCTCACCCAACCCCTTGGTTCTCCATCAGTTTCCGATTCCATGCCACCAGAGACTTCTCAACCTGCTTCTGAAGCCTGTGCTTAAATCCCAACTTGATTTTACATCTATCTCTGTTCTTCCTCACTTCAATGGTGCACCTGTTCTATTGCTTTATATGCCTATTTCTAGCTGCTCCTTCCCCACACTGGGGGTTGTAGATAAGAATTTCTGTCTGCCACTGGGGTAGATGGAGGGTCCTGTTGAATGTTGAATTAACTGCTATGGTGATAGCGCGTTCTCCACTAAAGTGGTTGTCTCACAATAAAAAAGCCTCTGTCGGAGGACAAACTACTTGTGGAAGTTCTGCCAATTTTGGTGTAGGATCATGTTTGTTTTTTTGCCACCTAATGTGGAGATTAAAATGTACTCTCTACTTGAGGTTACATTCTCAGAGCTTATATATCCTCTCTCTACTACGATGGGGGTGTTTCTCTGTATGTTGTGGACATTGTGTGCACCTCTTCTTGCAAATCTGACACCCTTTCCGTGCTGGTGTTTTGCAGTGCTATTGTAGATGGCAGGTGTTAACATCACACACTGGCAGACCCATTGGTGTATATGGCGATGCATTTGTAGCATGATGAGTGACTTGGGCTAAGCCACCAGAGGTGTTGATGGAGGAAATTTCTTCTGTTCTATCAACAGGCCATTAGTTTGTGCTCCTGTAAACTTATGTTTCGTTGGCAACTTGTTTTGATTATTGACCATTTGTAGGTTTCTAAAATTCCAGCTGTTTTTAACCTTACGTAGGAGAATTCTCCCTTTATCTTATGCTTCTGATTTGTTTTTTAATCTCAGGAGAATCTAGTGCCGAGATCGTCCGTCTTTCTGAGGAGCTGTCAGAAAAAAACGATGAGCTGATCCGCTACCATGAAGAGATATCTACTCTGCTGACCCAGATTGTTGATCTTCAGCATAAGCTCAAAGAGGTGTGAGTTGTGGAAAAAGGGGAAATGTATTGAAGTGCTAGTGGCAGTGGTGGGCTGTACTGAATATGAACTTAATTCAAAGGCTACTTTCTTTCTTAATTTGTCAGTACGCCATTGAAAAGGAGGAACTGAAGCTTCACCTTCAAGCTTCCAAAGAAGCCCAACGGCAGCTGACTACAGAGGTATGAGTGCTTCTGTTGCTTTGGTTATACCACTTCACAGTATGAGACCGCGTAGGATTTTGCATATGGTACTATATATGCTTAAGACGTTTTGCAACACGTGCAGAGCCTTTTGTGATCTGATGGTAGGCGAAGATGCACAGGAAAATGCATAACTTTTTTTCCCCCTTTTTCTTTCTTTCACCTAGCTTTCAAAAGTTTCCTTTCAATTTCTCTCCCTCTCATTTCCCTCACTTCCTCTTCTTTATTTTCCTCTTTTCTGACCCCCACCACCATCCTCACACAGGGTTGGCTTGTTCATGTCCTTCCTTTGATCCTCCTTTACTGCCGTTTTCTACTTTTCAGTGTGAAGTTTTTCATTTTATTGAATTGATAGCTCTTGTTTCGTATGTTCATTGACAGACTAACCTGAAGCTACCATTATTGCAATACATGTTTACATTGGCATTAATTGCAGAGTGTAACCATTATTATGTTTGTTTATGAAGGCGAAAAACTCAAAACCTACCTGTTCTTGTGGCAAAAGTGTTTTAGGCCTGTGTATGGTGGGTTTTAGCAATTTGTTTTTCACAAACAACTTTTTATAACACATCTTAGACAGTTATTGACATTCTTCTAGGTTGCTTATTTTTATTGTGCAACAAACTCCCATTGGTAATGTAACACTCTGCATACCAAGTAGAATGTTTATAAATTCTAAGTATGTTACAATTGATGACACTGTCTTAAGTGTTCGAATTTTGCCACGTCTACACAATAGCTTGCTCTCATCCCTAACCTCTGTGTCTCTGTGCAGGACATTTCTCTCATTCAGCATAATAATGATCTAATATGTAGAATAATGGATGCCTTTTAAGTGAAGCTTTGATATGTGAGCTGTCAAATTACGGTCGGCCATTTTATGGGCCTTGCAAAGCAGTCAAATATGTGCAGTCACCTGCGATGTGCTACTGTGCTTTAGAAGGCCAGCCAGTAAAGTATGGTTTATCTTGCTATTGTTCCGCTAAGTTATACCCACAACATTTATCTTCCATAGCTTCATGAGCTCCAGGACCGCAATGCTGAGTGTTTGGGGATGTTACATGAATCGCAGGAGGAGGTCAAACTGCTGCGAAGCAAGTCCAGCCCTATTGGTCAACTGAGACGACCCCAGTCTTGTTCAGTGATTCCTCTGGTAAGGAATCTCACATCTGTTTTTAAATGTTTTATTGAGGTTTACAATATATTGTAGGGGATTGAAGCAATAGTATTTAGTAAAGTGTGTCTAACCTATCATCCTACACTACAGTTCAAATGAAATGATGGTCCCAGTAGGTAGAACTAAATAAAAGGAAGGTGATTATGCCAAAAGTTCAATATAGGTACCTCACATTTTGGTAAAAATAACTTTTTATTATTAAGTTTGAAAGTAATTTTCTCCCAGGAAGCTAGAGTAGTCATGGTGTTGAGGCAGCGCTCAATTGTCAGACATTTGTTGTTTTTCAAAAAATTCTCCTCACTGTGACAATAACAGGTGATCGTATAGTTTAAAATGTGCTCATCTAAGCAATCTGTAGATTCTGGGCTATCGGATGCCACATGAAACAGTACAATTCGTAGATTGGTTAACAGCAAAGAAGGTGATACTTGTGTCTTTTTGCAGCTTGAAACTGTTCTTGATTCATATATGACCCACCCACTGCCTCAGTAAAGAAAGGTAATTGGTACTAAATGTAGGTTTTGCAGCGTGAATCTTTCTGGATTCACTATGCTGTGCATTATTCCGCGGTCTAGTGGTTGGGTCCGTAATCGTAGTGTTTTTTTCTCCTTTTTTTTTTCGTGGCCCAAGTGGGCGTCGACGTCCCACCATTTGGTGTCCTCCTGTGACGTCGGCGTGCTTCCTCTGGAAGCTCCCACCTTTGGGCGCCATCTTCAGATTCTTTTTTCCGCCACTGGGTCTGGATCGTCTCTGAGGAGTTCCAGAGTTTTTGGAAAAAAGGAGAAGAAATCAAGCAGAAAACCGAGAAGTTGTAGTTTTCATCTCACAACCAGGAACACAGAGCCGGGACGATGAAGGAGAGGAAGAAAAAGAACTTTGACGTTCAACGGAGAATGCGCACACAGGGGACTCTCTGAGCGCAGGAATGGACAAAACCCCATTCAAATTTTTCCATAACTGCCACCACAAATACGCGCAAAAGGACCAGCACCCGGTCTGCAACCTCTGCCTGCCAATCGACCACGAGAGCAAGGACTGCAACGCCTGTTTGGCATTCACCCCCAAGACCCTCAGAGTAAGGGAAAGACAGAGGAGAGCGAACTACGCCATGCAAGGCTAAGGAGAACCTTCGTCGCTCCGGGACTTGGGCCTCTCCAGCGGGGAAGAGGACAACATCGCCGAGGGACCAGAGGACTACACGGTCGTAGAGATCGATAAGTCGACAAAGGAGGTAAGAGACACGTTGACCCCTAAAACCCCGACAGACTCTCGAAAACCAGAGCCAAAGTCCTCGAAAGGAGCACTGGCGTCGAAGCAATCAACAGCCACAGCTGCGTCCATGGACAAACAGCCCTGCGGATCCTTCGAAAAGGACTCCCAGCCAGCGAAAGCTCAAGAGAAACCTAGGTCGTCGAAGCGCGCCTTTTCGGGGGCGTGCTCGACGCCAAAGGAAAAAGAGCCGAATGCGACTTAGACATCGACATCGAAGAGAAGCGCCAAAACTCTCTACGCCGAACAGGCGGCCGAAATGGAGAGGAAGAAAAGAAGGCTCGAGGCCGAAATGGAGAGTATCCTCCAGAGGAAGAAGGTTTTCTAAGAATGGATGAGCAGATACACCATCCCTTCGAAACCCTCGACGGTTGTCGAGGTAGAAGTCAAAGAGGAGTTTGACGCCGCTGGCCCGCCGAAAACTCCAGAACCAGCAGAGCAGCAGGATGAAGAGGGCCTGTGTTATTACGAGGGAGAAGGCAAGGAGGATCAACAATCAAACTTGGAGTCTACTCCCTCGACTGTGCAGGACCTGGATTGGCAGGACCTCGACGCCGAAAGCCCAGAAGAAGCCATAGAGTCCTATCCGTCGAGGTCTTCGCCGCTAGACGACATTGACATCTACAACATGGTCATCAAGAATGCTGCAGCAACGTATGGAGTCAACTCCATTATAACGGCGACAGCCAGAAAGTGGGCCAACATTCCCACAATCTCAGGGCCTCCTCCAGACAAGGAGAGTAAGAGGATAGACCTCACAGGGAGGAAAATAGAGAGGAATGCAGCAATTCACTGGCGCATTGTGAACTCCAGTGTCCTAATAAACAGACATGCGTACCAACACTGAGAAGAGGTCGAACAGCTACTCAAATATCTCCCAGAACAATACCAGCAGAGGGCAACACACCTGGTGGAGATAGAACATGGCCAACACCTGCCTAAAATCGGCCCTGGATGCCACAGACACATCCAGCAGGCTCATGATGATCGGAGTGACAGAAAGGAGGCATGCCTGGCTAAGGATTTCAGGTTTCAAACCAGAGGTCCAGAACAATATTCTGAACACAACCTTCAATGGGGAACAACTGTGCGGCACACCAGTGGATGAGAAGCTGACAAAGCTCAAAAAGGAGAATGAAACTGCGAGGGCCATGGGAGCATTGCAGTTCAGAGGGATGAGAAGGGGCACCCCATCAAGCAGATGGAATGGCAGAGAAGGAAACCAGCCGGGAACGCCGCACCAGACCTTCCAGCAAAGTTATCAGGGTAACCAACCAGGCACAGCAAGGTCAGCAACAGCAAAACTGGCAGTACCAACCTAGGGGCTAGTCCTTTCGGGGGCGACCGAACGGACGTGGACAAACGAGAAGAGGGGGACAGCAGCAATCCACCTCAAAGGGACTCCGCTTTACCGAACGTGCCCACCCACACATCTCTACGGGGTCGGCACAACAAAAGGCTCAGAAAACAGTTACAAACACACAAAGGAGAAAACAGCGAACATGTAACACCGGTAGGAGGCAGACTAAGACACTTCTTCCAGGAGTGGAAGAAGATAACCACAGACAAATGGATACTAAACATCATACAGTTCGGATACTGTATAGAACTGAAAAAAAAAGCCACCAAACAGGAGGCCAACCAACAAAACGCGCACAGCGAAAGAGCTCGCGCTCCTCCTGTAGGAAGCACAAGAACTCCTCCACAAGGAGGCAATAGAAACGGTGTCGTTCAAAGAAAGAAACAAGGGAGTGTACTCCCAACTACTTCCTCGTGCCAAAAGTGGACGAAATGTTAAGACCCATCCTGGACCTACAGTTCCTAAATCAATACATAAAAACTCCAATTCAAAATGACGTCCCTACAAGAAGTTATACCACAAATAAGGGATGGGGATTTTATTTCCACTATAGACCTCAAGGATGCCTACCTACACATTCCCATGAACCGAAAACACAAACATCTATTGATACCAGTTCATGGCCCTAGCCTTTGGACTAAAATCCGCACCAAGGGTCTTCACAAAATGCCTGGCTGCGGTAGCGGCGCACTTACGAAGACCGAGAATTCATATATATCCCTAACTAGACGATTGGTTGGTAAAGACTAATTCCTACAACCAATGCAAACTGCATGCTCAGCGGGTCACGCACACGCTTACAGAACTAGGATTTTCTATACACTGGGGGAAGTCCTTGATAGAACTAGAACAGGTGAAGATCTTCCTGAGCACACAGATCAACACCATTCAGGGCAGGGTGTTCCCCAGCGAGAAGAGAACCTTCGCACTACTGAAGGAGACACGTCAATACCGGAAGGTTCAACCTCTGACTGTGAGGACAGTGAGCAAACTCATGGGGATGATGGCGTCCTCCATACATCTAGTCCCCAATATCCGACGCCACATGAGACCATTCCAGGAATGGCTACAGCAGCAATGGTCACAGGCAACAGGGAGTTGGGAGGGTCTAGTGGTTGTAACGCACGCAGTGCAAGAGGAGATCACATGGTGGAACAAAGAGAACATAACAAAGGGGAAACCATTTACACCACTAACTTCAACAGTGACCATCACAACAGACGCATCCCAAATGGGATGGGGAGTGCACATGAACCAGCTCAAAGTGAGGGGTTTGTGGACACAAACTGATGCGAGAAGACACATCAACTACCTGGAACTAAAGACCGTGTTCCTTGCCCTAAATGCCTTCCAGAGACAACTGTACGGCCAGAGAGTGTTGATACAAACCGACAACACCACAACAATATTCTACATCAAAAAGCAGGGAGGCACACAATCTGTGGTGCTATCAAGCCTAGCGCAGGAGATTTGAATTTGGGCCATCCCACTACAAATAGACCGCCTGGCGATACATCTACCAGGGAAGGAAAATGTGGAAGCAGACACTCAGCAGACAGACATCGGCAACACACCTGAATGCAAAATGCCAAAACTTCGCATCCAGACAGCCAGGGCAGCAATCCCAAGGAAATGCCCTATGGATAACATGGTCGAAGACATTTGCCTAAGCTTTTCCCCCGATACCGCTGATACACAGGGTGCTCAGCAAATGCAGAACAAGCAACATGACACTGATAGTGGTAGCACCACAGTGGGCCAGGCAGTCCTGGTTCCCACAGATAATGGAGATGGGGCAGGGGCCACCACACAAGTTCCCAAAAAGACGAGACCTGCTCTCAATGCAAAACAGGGAAGTGCTCCACCCAGAACCGGAGAGCCTCAGCCTAGCAGCTAGGCTCCTGAAGATTTGGAGTTCGCACACCTAAAACTCCCAGAGAGCACGCTGGCGTTGCTGCGGGAAGCAAGAAGACCTACCACATGGAAGTGTTGGGTAGCAAAATGGAAAAGGTTCACCCAGTGGTGCTTCAAGGAAAAGCTACAGAAGAGAATCACCAGGGAATCAGCAGTGCTAAGATATTTAACACTCTTGATAAAGAGCAACCTAAGCTACACCTCAAGAGGGGAAACTGGGAAAAGATTCCTGGAAGGGGCCAAACAAATCTCGCCCCCCCCCCCCCCCCCCCCCTCCAAAAGGGTACTACCACCGGCTTGGAACCTCAATGTAGTTCTCACACAACTTACGAAGGTGCCCTTCGAACCCATTCACAAGGCCTCTCTACATATGCTCACCATAAAGACAGCTTTTCTGGTAGCAATCACCTCGCTACGCAGGGTAAGCGAACTGCAAGCGCTAACACTACAAGAACCCTACATTCAAATTCACAATGACAGGGTGGTAATGAGAACAGACCCACACTTTATGCCAAAGGTGGTGTCAAGGTTCCACTTAAGCCAGATAATACAGATACCAAGTTTCTTTCAGAAACCATCCACAAGCGCAGAAAGGGCACTGCACAGAAGGGCAGTGATGCATTACATTGAGAGAACTAAAGATTGTAGGAAAACAAAGCAATTCTTTGTGTCTTTCGCAAGCAGTTTCTTGGGAAGACCGGTAACTAAAGGCACCATCAAACGATGGATCGCAGAGATAATACAATTCTGCCACAAGCAGGCAGGACAAGAACTACAAGGATCGGCACAAGCCCACTCTACCAGAAAAAAGGGAGCAACAATAGCCTTCCTGGTAAACACACCCATCCAAGACATTTGCCTGGCGGCAACATGGGCCTCAGTGCACATGTTCACTAAGCACTACTGCGTGGATATACAGATGAACAAGGAAGCACAAGTAGCACAAAAAGTGCTTCAACATGTATTCAACAACCAACGCTCATCGCCCACCCAGCTGCCACGAACTTAGTAAACCGCTACAAAGTCTATGCACAGCATAGTGAATCCAGAAAGATTCACGCTGCAAAACGAATAGTTTCTTACCTGTCGGTGTAGTTTTGCAGCTTGAAGAGTTTCTGGATTCACTAGCGAACCCACCCACCTCCGCCAGAAAAATGAGATCAGAGGAAGGGGATTAAAAAAAAAAAACAATGATTAAAAAATAAAAATAAAAAAAAGACTGATACAGAAAAGGATGAACCAAATAGCACAAGACCAGAAAAAAAGAATCCGAAGATGGCGCCCAAAGGTTGGAGCTTCCGGAGGAAGCACGCCAATGTCATGGGAGGACACCAAATGGTGGGATGTCGACGCCCACCTGGGCCACGGAAAAAAAAAAAAAACGAAAAACACTACGATTCCGGACCCAACCACTAGACCGCGAAATAATGCACAGCATAGTGAATCCAGAAAGTCTTCAAGCTGCAAACCTACACCAACAGGTAAACTATTCCGATTACTTCAAATAAAAATAAACATATACTAAGATAGAAAATAAATTCTAGAATGAAGATGGTGCAAGAGGGATTGTCTGCTTATGCTTGATGTGATAGACTCATTCTATCAATGGCCAAAAGAAATACATTTGCTATTTTGGAGAACGTTTCCACATCCAACTACTATATTGCGGAACAATGCACGGATTTATTATGCTGTAAAATTATTGTTACAAGTGATAAACAAATGCCTTCCCTTAATTGCAGTACTTGTAGTAGAATGGTCCCCTGATGGACCTTAGCTGAAAGGATAAGTGTGAAAGGCAGCTCTTGCAGACCTTTTATGAAAGATTAAGAATCTCTGCTGCAATGGCATAACTACAGTAGTCACGTATATGTATTTACATAGAGGTTTATCCAGAGGACTGGGGAACAGAACACAGGCCACCAGTGGACACCGAGGATAGTGGGCAGGGGGCATGCTGCATTTTAGGGGCTCATCAGGCTGGTGGTAGCAGTTTTTCTTCTTTGACCTTCTGTTTAGCTTTCAGCCTGAGTCTTTTGTTGACAGTTGCTGATCTTGAAACCCCCTAGCAACCCCCATTACACATCATGTGATATCACCAGTAATTCTATTTAATTTGATATTGCCTTTATTGTTGTGGGCCTCCTGAAATGTTTATGAACCACTGTGGTATTGCAAGCAAACCAGAGTCTGGATTGTGGAGGTTTTGGTGTGCCCATGGTACTGTCATTATTTGTTTGCCACTGGGTAATGTTGCATATAAGAGGGCAATGAAGCATAGTTCTTCTTGGCTCCAAATATCCTTTGATGTTTTCTCATACTATTAGATGGCTCATTCTGTTTTGGCTAGATTGGTGCAGTTGTGCCAGCATGGTTATGTGGCACCTGCATGTTTTGTGTCTTATCGTAGAAACAGAAGGAGGGTTTGGCCTCTGAATTTTGTGTTTTTCAGGGGTGACAGGTACTCATGGTTCACAATACTGGACTGGGTTTGCACTGGGGTGTTATAGAATGATGTTTGTGGTGCTATTTCTAGTTTTTCTATGTTCTAGAAAATTTTGACATCACCCCACGTCATCTGGGTGACATATGTGATACCTCCGTGACTATGCATTGTAAATTTTGATATAGACTTCTAACTACAGATTCCTCACCTTAGAATGTTCCTCAGGTGTCCGACTGGATCTGGAAAGTCTTGAGCAGTAGCTCTGCACACCGGTAGGTGGTGTTGATCGGCTCTGTTATCCACATCGGAAGGGACTTGTGCGGTGCCTGTGCAGGCACCATCCTAGCATGCTGACATCAGTTCCTTTCAGCATGGATCCTGAGTGCTACCTTGTCGTTTTTGACCACTTCTTTCGACCCTTTTGTCGATTCCTTTGAGCTCTGTTCCAGTGTGCGAGGGATATGTCCCCAACAAACCCCCAGGCTTTAAACCATGTGAGGTATGTCACAGACAGATTTCTGTCTCTGATCCCCATTTGATTTGCCTTCGGTGCCTCGGGTCAAACTACGACTCCAGCCCCTGCACCAACTGCAAGTAGATGCCTCTCAAGGTAATTCACGAGCGGGCAATTAAACTCCTGACGGCGCGGCAGAAGAAGGCTACGCTCTTTCAGCCCCAATCCAGAGGGAGATCTTGGGCCTGTTTCTGGAGCCAACCCTGCATAGTATCTTCATTGCACTCCAAATCACCATTGTCGAAGTTGCATAAATCAAAGTAGTACAAGAAGTCAGCGTAGCGTTCTTCAGCTTCTCCTAGGAAATGCTGTGCTTCTAGGCCCTGCTTCTCACTCCACATGTGGAGCTGGTGGCCGGGTCTTTCTACTCTTCCTCGATTTCCCCTGAGCTGGAGCTTCCCCTGCCCATCTTAAAGAGGGGTTAGTTCTGTGGAGCCCATACTCCCCTTTAATGAAGCCCACACTCAGGTTCTCACAGGGCCCTGAACCAACCCCTGCACATGGACTCTTATGAGCAGGATGATTGCTCACCACCACCGTCCTGCTCTCCTCCAGCATCCCTCTTCCAAGAGTCTGATGGTGCAGGCCTCAACAGCCAAATTGAACCCAAGCACAATCCCTAGCACCCTACCAGATAGGGAGAGCGGCAAGATACCTTGGACAAGAGGATCTTTTCTTCCACTAGCCTGTCATTGCAGTCGATGAACACTGCATGGCTCTTGGGCTGATACACTGATGCCTTGGGGGACGCTGTTGCGCACCTACTCCCGTCCTCCCAGAAGAGAGCTGGGCCATTTTGAACCGGGAATTGATTGATAGATGGTTGGGGCGCAGCAAAGTTCACCATTTGGTGTGGACTGGAAATCACTGACCCACTAGGCAGGGCCATGGCTTAAAAGGTGGCGCTCAAGCCATCACGACTGGTTGAGGCTGACTGTATTTTCAGGGGATGTCCAATCTTCCCTGATAAACATGCCTTTTGATAGCTCCTGCCTATTCGGTGAGAAAGCGGACAAAGGGTTTGAGCACTTTAAGCATAGTTTCGTCACCGCCAGATCCGTTGGCCTCTCCTTGGGTTCCCAACAACAGCACTATTTATTTCGCCCATGGCAGCTGCAGTGGCTGACCAGCGCACCCACAATTCCAGCCTCGCCCCTCAAACCAACAGGCATACCAGTCTCTTCATGGCCAGGGATGCAGACCTCGCAGTACACACCTAGTGTACTGTCCAGTCCCCCGCTTCTCTAGTTGCCACAGCCCCCAGGCCTCTTTAATGGACCCTCAGTCCAGCACACTAATCTTGTTGGCGGCAGGATCAGCACAAGCTGCCCCAGTGGCAAGCAATAATCTCCGACAAGTGGGTGCTCCGAATCGTACTCCTGGTTTGTGCCCCTTTATTCTAGAACCCCCACCCTTGCCACAATCCTTAAAATGGCTGTCAGAGGGCCATCACTCCTTGCTACATATGTAATTGCAGGCCCTGTGGGCCAACAAGGCCATCCAGAGGGTTCCAGTTCAATCTTAGATCTTCTCCCTCTCAACACCTCCGCTCCGCCGGAGACCCCCCGCATCTGCAGAAACAGAACTGGCGAAGAGCCTTCTCCTACGTCGCAGCCAAGGCCTGGAACAAGCTCCCAGTTAACATCAGGCGTGCCCCGACCATGCGCACCTTCAGGAAGAACCTCAAGACCTGGCTCTTCGACTGAACCGGAGCTGCACTCCCCTCTGCCCCCCAGCGCCTTGAGACCCTCACAGGTGAGTAGCACGCTTTATAAAACCCTGATTGATTGATTGAACTCCTCCCTACAGATGAAGAATTTCAAGATGCTCACTTTAGCTCATGCCCTGTCTGCCTTGGACCTGGAAGACTGGATGGAAGCATTGTACCTTCAGGGCATGTATTTCCACTTTCCCGTCCTTCAGGTCCAGAGGCATTACCAATGACTCATGGTGGGCCAGGAGCATTTCCAGTTCACTGTACTCCTCTTTAGCTTCACCAGTGCCTCTCAGGTGTACACTAAAGTGATGGCAGTGGTTGCAACACATTTGTGGAGGTCAGAGGTTCCAGTCTTGCCCCACCTCAATAACTAGCTGTTGAAGGCGGGCTCGCTCAGGCAGTCATTGGAACACCTTCTACATTTGCTGGGGTTCACTGTCAACATGCCAAAGTCACACCTGACTTCTTCCTAGATGCTCGTTTTCATGGTAGCCATTCTGGATATGGTGTAGGTCCGTGCCTACTCTCCACAGTGGAGAATCCAGGACATTCTAGCTATAATCCCGGTGTTTCCGCCTCAGTCTTTGGTCTCCGTGAGACTAACTGAGGCTGCTGGTTTTGATGGTCTCTTGCATCCTCCTGGTGAAGTACGTCAAATGGCACATGCTGGCTCTGCAGTTGGACCTAGAGTACAAGTAGGCACAGCACCAGTGGAATCTCTACGACCTGTCCTAGATCTCTCTCCCTTCCCTTCTGAAGCTGACCGTGGTGACCGATGAATCACTTCTGCATTAGGGCGGAAACCTGGGAGAGGTGGAGATCAGAGGACTCTGGTCTCCGGTGGAATCCCAGCTCCATATCAACATTCTGAAGCTGAGGGCTATCTGCTCGGCAGTGAAAGCCTTCGTCCAGGCAAAAGGGGAAGGCTGGGTCAGGTGTTCACCGATAACACTACCGCTATGTGGTATTGCAACAAACAGGGTGGAGTGGGCCCTGTGCCGGGAGGCACGGAGTCTGTACCATGGCTTGACAGTCAGGACATTTTATTTATTTATTTATTTATTTATTTATTTATAGAGCACGCAGCTACCCAACAGGGTCTCCCGGCGCTGGACAAGTGGAGGCAGTGCCATCCAGGTGTTAGGCAACAGACAGAAATAGGAGTCCGGCCAGGTCGCTGAAAAGCAGAGTCTTTAGGCGCTTACAGCCAGAACCACAATGCCGGCGGCTTCAAGACGGTCTATCAGAATGGAATGTGACCGTGTCAGAAGCCACCCTTCGATCCAGCAGAATGAGGGCGGATGTACCACAGGAGTCAAGTTGTTGCTTGCGATGCTCCGTGACCCCGAGAAGAGCAGATTTGGTACTATGGCCAGGTCGAAAACCAGACTGTGAAGGGTGCAGCAAATTTCGAATTGTGTTGAAAGAGGAAAGTTGAATATTAATGTGCCGTTCCATAATCTTAGAGAACACAGGCAAAAGGGAAATGGGGTGAAAATTTGACCAACAGAGAGGATAAGGACCTTCCTTTTTTAATAGAGGAAGGTCAAATGCATGTTTCCACCTCAAAGGTACCAAACCTGTACTTGAGGAAGTATTGAGCAAGGTAAGGGTCCCAAAGAGGTCAGCCTCATCCAAGAGATAACGTTTAGAAAGGGGAGGAGATCAAGAGGTGTTCCAGGCTTAATGGAACTCAGCAACAGCTTTAGGGAAGGCAAGTCCAAACGAAGCCATGAACTAATCTGT
The DNA here is from genome assembly GCF_964204655.1 of Triturus cristatus. Lineage (NCBI taxonomy): Eukaryota > Metazoa > Chordata > Amphibia > Caudata > Salamandridae > Triturus > Triturus cristatus. The sequence continues at coordinate 820,054,463 of NC_140584.1, forward strand.
GAGGAATCACCAGACTCAAGAACCTGGGGGAAAAATTCAGGGAGCCCCATCGTTGGGTTGACCGGAAACATTAGATTCCCTTATTGAGAGGCATTCACAGCAATTTGGCCGTGGATGGACTTGTCTTTATTATAAAGGAATCGCGCTAGCTCATTGCATTGAGGTTGGGAAAGCGAGGGAGGGGACAGTAAAGCACTGCCTGCTGAGAGTTTAGTCACAACTTTGAACAAAGTTTTCTGGCAGTTTTGGGAGCTAGAAATCTTCTCAATATAGAAAGTAGCCTGACCCGATCTTCAAAAGGGCATGAAATTGCTTTAATGCTCCCAAATATTCAAATTTCGCATTAGCCACGTAATATTTACTCCATTGTCTTTCTAAGGTTTTACAGTGTTTTTTTCTCTTGTTTGTGAGAGTCAGTAAACTAGGGGGCAGGAGGATAGATTCTGAGCTGTGGTTTTACTGAGAGAGGGTGAGCAGAATCAATGGCTCTCTGTAAGCCATTGGCACACAGAGCTGGTCTTGCTCAGGGAGGGAAACAAAAGAAGGGATTTTGTCACAAAGCAGTTAAAGTGCTGACAAATTAGTTTTGGACCAGTTCCTACTTTTAGGCAGTGAGGTTGGCCTGGTAGAAAAAGTAGAGGAAATCTTGATAGTAAAAGGAACTGCAAAATGATCTGTTCAGCAAAGCTGGACAGGAGGTGCAACAGATACAGTAGCAAGATTAGAAAAAATAGGGTCCAAAAGGTGACCAGCGATGTGAGCTGGTAGTGAATTTAGCAATGAAAGATTGAGTATTCATATCTTCTATAAATGTGGATGCTGATTTATCTTCAGGGTTCTCAAGGTGGAGGTTGAGATCACCAAGCCTCGAGAAGTTGGCAGCCCGAAGAATGTCGGGGGCCAGCAGGTCAGAAAGAGCTACACACCAGTTGTGAAAAGGCCCAGGAGGGCGATAGATAAGGGCACTCAAAAAAGGTAACCTTGTGGGTAAAAGGGATAGAGAAAGCCAAGGCTTCACAGTTAGAAATCTGGAGGTCCACAATTTTACAGTCATAGGTTTTAAAAAAAAAATAATGACGATACCATCGACAACTTTAAGGGGTCTCTTAATTCCTAACAAGAAAAAAGTATTAGGGAGCACCGATATGACATCAGGTAGGTAGCGGTCGTGAAGCCATGTTTCCATTAAAAAGAGTACGGAAGGGTCTACGTCGGTGAGAAAGTTAAAAGATAGATGTGATGTTTAGGTAGGGAACGACAATTTAAGCAGAATCAGCAAAATTCGCTGTTTGACGAAGAAGCAGTTAAAGTGTTAGGAGAAGAGTAAGGAGTGGCACTAGCAGCCTGAAGGGCATGCACACACCCCAGCTGAAGGGTAGGAGTACACTTAAAGTAGCAACAAGAACATTGTATATCAGGATTAATAACTTGGCAAGATGCATTAAAGGAAGGTCGTAGATTACGCAAGGTGAGGGAAGAATAAAATCTAGAAGCTGACTGCAACGGATCAGGGTTTCTGGTCCTGGCCGGGTGCAGACGGGCTTGCCTTCGGCGCGCCAGCGGCGTGCCTTCTGCGCACGTCTGCTTGATCATCGGGTAAAGTAGGGGAAGTGCAGTAAAAACTAGACAGCATCCGGAGGAAATGGACGGAAATGACCAAAAAGACTATCACCACGCCCTCTGAGCAAACGGCACTCAGCCGCGGCGGTACAAGGCGGGCGTCACGTCAGGTGAGAGCAACAAATATATTAAAAGTTAAAACATAGCCAGAATAAAAAAAATATATATTGCACACACATAAAAACAAGACTGGTATCAAGTGCGATAGAAAACAGGCAAGCTCCTTTCACAACCAGAAGAATTGCCACAAATAATATCAGAGCATTAGTACACCCCTGGCGCGATCTCTGAACACAGTGATAGACAAACTTAGCTGTCGATGGTTCGCGGACCACAATTGACATCTGCATCTGGTGGTGGGTTGATGGAAGAATTCAGAAAACCTTGGCTTGATCTGTTGGCCACTGCAAGAACACACAATGTCAGCAGTTTTATGCATTGGAGTTTCAAAATCTGCTCTGGACTTCGGTGTGCTTTTCTGCCGAAACCACCCCTGCCCTGATTTCTCAAGAAGATTAGGACTGACCGTGCCCAAGTCATCCTGGTCGTTCCGGACTGCGCACTGAGAGTTTGGTATCCACTACTCCTGAATGAGCATTTGTCCTCCAATCAGGCTGCCCCTTCTTGAGGATCTCCTGTTCCAAAAGCAGGGCAGGGTCTTGCACCCAAACCTGCGCGCACTCCACCTTCATACCTAGAGATTGAGCAGCAACAGTTGAATGCCTTTAACCCCTTCGGTGCACATGACTGCCCCAGGGCCGTCATGCGTCACGGTGGGCGTGTGTTGAGGACGGCCAGGGGCCATCCGAAACCCGCCCACTATTTAAATAGCTCGGACAGGGCGAAAATGTGCGCAGCGCCGAATCGGTTAATCTTCTTCCTGAAATGTGTGATGTTATTCTGCCAGCCAGGCGTCCCTCGACAAACGCAGTTTACACCTGCAGTTGGGACAAGTTTGTGGCTTGGTGCTCCTCACAAGTAGACCCACTTGCTTTCTCCCTGTCATACGTACTATTGTTTGTGTTATCCTTAGGAGCTGGTTAGAGCTCATCCCATACTCTTTGGAGTAAGGAGAATGGTATGATGTCCCTCCCTCAAGGAGGTCACCCCTCTTTGGATATTCCGATCAGGTCCCACGCCTCGAATCCTTGTAGTTTTCGCATCTCGCAGAGCCACCTCCTTTGCCTAGTAGGTTTACCGTGCCACCCGATCGTTTTTCTAGCTTTGTCCCAGGCCTTTATTGTGGTCTGTGTGGCTCGGAGGAGACACCCTGTACCCCCACTCCCATATAAATAGTGGAGACAAGATCTGTCCCCCTCCCTCCCCTCATTGTGCCTGCTCCAGCTGAAAATTGGAGTGATCCAAAGGGGCTAACAGCCAATCATTAATGTTAATAAGGTGTGCGGCCCAGTAGTAGGCCCGTAAGTCTGGCAGCGCAGACTTATCCTAATTGATGCTATATCCCGAATAACTCCCATATTCCTCAAATAATTGGAAGGTCGAGGGGAGGGACAATGAAGGGTCGGTCAGATAAAGCAGGATATCATCTGCATAAAGGGAAATCTTTTCTTCAGTTCCAGGCTCTTCCTCAATCTTGAAACCTCGGATTCCAGGGTGGTCATACACAGCACAGGCTAGGGACCCTATAGTGAGAGCGAAAAGCAGAGGAGATGGGGCATCCCTGCATCTCCCAAGCATGAAGCCTGATTGATCTCTGCGGATCCGAGGCGTCTAATCGCAGATTTTTAACCGGCCCTCCCATCCTCCCTGCTCTGCTTTGGCTCTTCAACCAAAAGTTCATATTCCACATTATTCAGTTGTTGCTCTTCATTTGTGGTGTGGAAATAGCCACGAAAGTAACTGATGTCTCCAGGGTGGCGCCTGAATGGCACCCTGTGCATGTCACTTCCTACGTGGTTCACGTCATCTGTCGGTATGCAGAAGTACTGCTCAAGATTTACTGGATCCAGTCTGACACTTGGGGAATAGTCTAAGATCAAGGATCCATAGTTGGATACAGTGTCTACCAGGAAAAACTTAACTGTAAGTAAGTAACTTTTTTATCTGAATGTTGCGTTCTGTTATGTTTCCTGCTTTTGGGGTGCAACACGTTCCCGTCTTTATACATTTTGCTGCTGTTTTGTTGGGTGTAAATTTGGTCTTTCAGCCATTGTGGCCTATATTGTCTCCTCAGTTTTGAACTGTGTTGTAGGTGTTTGAGTTATGCTACTTGTGTTTAGTGGTCTAGAGACGTTGCCATTTTCATGGTTGTTTGCTTTGTGTTGGTTGCAGGGGACTGTTAATGCGTGTAATGATAGTTTTCTAACAGGATGTCGAGCAATCGGAGTTTTGTTTGTATTTACTTTTGAGAGAGCCGCATTTTGCCACCATACGTGTTTTCGTCCTGTGTTTTTGGGGTAGTAGTGTAATTTATTTTTTCGGATTGTGCTGTGGATGTGAGATTGCTTCTGTTTTATAATCTGCTTAAATATCAAGAAACCGAGCCTGGATTTGTACCCCGCTGCTGACGCCTGACTTGGCAGCGGCCCAGTCTCCCTAGTCTGCTTGTTACCTTGATTCTGTGTATCGTGCTCACTTTGTTTCTGTCCCGGCCCGTTCCCCCCCCCCTATTCCTGTGGATCGGTAGGGTCCTCCCTAGGGGAGCTCATAATGCTGCTTGGACTTTTACTGCCTTGTGGGTTTCTTTGTAGTTTTTCATAAAAAATGGAACCGCCATTCGGGGGGTCTGGACGGTGTGGCCGCCAACGCTTCCATCGACTTTTGGGACCTTTATCACTTGCCGCTTGTGTTTTATAACTGTGTTTTATGCTCCCACTGCTTGCTAGCGGCCGGCCTGAAGGTTGAAGGCCCATATTTGTATATCTATTGCATTCTGTAATAAAGGTTTCAAAAAAAAAAAAAAAAAGAAACCGAGCCTGCAACAGGAGTTCATAAGGATGTGCCAAGTCATAAAGGCGTCTTTTTTTTAATGCTAATCCTCTTTATTGTCCTGCCTCGTTGCTTTGTAGTTAGGCAGAAACAGTTTGTCGGCCAAGGTAAAAGAAAGCAGTGAGGCAAATGATTAGCAAAGGGACCATAAATGCATGCAGATTATGTTCCATGAGACTATACGCAGTCACTCTCTTCAGGGTGTTGGATTCCACTGAAAAAGTGCAAGTGAGGTACTAACTCACACCAATCGGAGATTGTGATGAAGGCCAATAAATCTAGTCCTATCATGAACCAAACTGAAGTTGTCATTGAAGGTACACCAATCAGCAACTTTTAGTTGGAATAGTATCTCTAACGTATGTGGTAATCTCAGCTGCGGTGTCCATCAGAAAGTACTTGTAGTATGGGCACCCTAACACCTGCCTGCACAGATTGACGGTACTCAACTGTACGCTGTGAGGTAGGGGGTATGAATACATAGCACATCTGCTTAAACACGCACACACTCATTTTCTCTCCCTCACTCTGTATGATGTTAAAACATTGTGGTGTTGATAGGACTTTTATAATGTGTAATAATAACATAATTTGGTTCCTCAATTTAGATTCTTCTACCTTAGTGTTGAAAAATATGAATTTAAAAAACCTATAAAATCAATTAGCAAAATGTGAATGCTGTGTCTGAGAAGTAGGGAATGGTGGAGAGTAGTTAATAATACATGGGTTTCTGTAATTCTTTTATAAACTGCAGTCTCATTTCTATATAATCGGTGACTTGTGACACACCCAGTCGCTGATTATAAAGACAAGATGTCGGAACTCTACTATTATAAGCTGTTACAGTTGAATTCTGATGTCACAATGCCAGCTGCAAGAGCCAGCAGCTGAGGGGAAAGACAGATTTGGCCACAGACATATTTGACACAGCTGTTTAAAGCAACGAAAACGGAACATTGCTTTTCTTTCTTCTGCTCTATTTTATTAGCTTACAATGACAAGCAGAGTGTTTATTTTTTGCACTCTGAGATAGAGAACCGCTATAATCTTTCTGATTATATGTACAAATTCCAAGCTACTGCAGCTTCTTTTTATTTTTTACTTTTAAACTGACTTGTATGCACCTGTTTCTAATATCTGTTTGCTACAAATATGTAACAGGTTGTTGATGTGTTTAATTTTGCACTAGAGGTTTTATTTTATTTTTCTGGCTGTTTCAAACTATGCTAGTTGTTTCATATGCAAGAACTATGCACCAAAGTTTTAAGTGGGTTGTGGGAATGGTGATATGTGACCATGTATTCCAAGGGATAAAGAGTTCGAAGTTCCATAACCTTATGAAAGAACTCTGACTTCAGCCTTGTTCCTCTATCGTTATGGAACTCCTCTGTGACTTGCAATATTCGTATAATGTAATGTACAGCAGGGGATACTTTATTCCTTATATTAAATGACAAGTCTTTTTTGACAGGTACTTCTAACCGCAGATTCCTCAAATTTTGAATTCATCCAGACTGGATTCCGTTAATCATTCAGCATGGCTCCTGTCTGCCACTAGGTGGCACCCATATAGCTTTTTGATTACTCCCCGTAAGTGATGGAGTGAGCCGCATATAAGTGCCATCAGTTCCTTTCTTTTTACATGGATCCAGACCTATGCTCCTAATTTTGTCAGTCTTCAGGCAACTCCCAAATTCTTTTAGAGTATGCTAGGGGTGACGTATCTCCCCTAAAAACAACAGCATTCAAATAATGCAGAGACTGTAGGAAGCAGGTGCTGGTCACAGTCCGGCACAAAGTTTGTATTACTAGGGCTATGGTCACAACCCAAATTTGTCTGATAAGTAGAGATGGACGAGCCATTGAAAGCTCGAGCCAGATGCCTGCCTCACGCCCAGTTAGAGCCCAAACAAGCAGAGATTTCACATGAGATGATGTGGCCTAGTGCCTACAGCCGCCAACCATGCAACATGAAAAACCAGAGTAGAATCCTGGCATATCTACCTGTGCTGAAGATAAACAAACAAAAACGTTTAACTCGTGTTGCTCTGTTGTGAAGCACTCTTCTGTCCTTGGACATGGTTCACACCATATAAAATTGTCAAAAATGAAATGTTGATTCTGCTATAACCCTATTCTCCAAGAATTAAGGAAATGTCATTAACCTTTGATGTCAGATAGAGATATTCTATGGCACAGTGTGAAACTCAAAAATATGCATATGCATATATAGTCTGGCAGACCAACAAAGTGGACTCTTTTTGATCAGTGTGGCATGCCGTAGCTAGAGCTGTTTGCCACCGCTGTAAGCATGCAGTGTCAATGCTTCTGCACATTGGAGTTTCCTCCAAGAAGGCTATTAGGAGTTTTTTTCCATCAGCAGTGGGACTCCGATCTCTGGAATGCATTCCCATCACTAGCTCTTCGAGTTCTCGGAAAGGTCAGGTGAGAACAGGTCAAAGTCATTTTAATAGCCCCAGCCTGGGCCAGAAGAGTATGGTATTCAGTGTGCCTGAGAGTATACCCTTTCATCCAGCTAACTCCTTTGTTGAGGAACAAGCGAGGTCCCTGCACTCAACTCCCTACATCCTACTCCTCATTACGTTGAGACTGAGTGGCAACCGTTTAACTCCTTTGACTTGCTGGCAGAGGTAGCTTTAGATATCATCCTTGCAGCTAGGCACCTGTTTACTAAGTCCATCTGCAGTGGGTGCTGAAAGACATTTTTGGAGACAGGCATATTAATCATTTGCAGGCCAGACTTTCTATTGTTTGTATTTGGCCCTGCATGGCCTCACAGTCAGCAAGATACTCTACCTAACTGCACATTCCTCACCACCCTCCCTCCTCCCTGTTCTGTGGAATGGACTTCTGTACATCATAATAAGGTCCCATGTTCGATTGCAAGACTGTCACCTACGTTGTTCGAAGTGCTCTGCATCTGAGGGTGTGGAAGGAGAAAGATTAAGAAATTCACTTCAGCATGCAGAGATGGCGGTTACTTGTAGCTCAACTCTATCACTTCTGGCGCAGTAAGGAGTCACCACTGTTCTGTATTAAAGGGGGTATGTAAAAGATAAGGAATCTGTGGTAAGAGCTTTACCAAAGGTTAGTAACTTGTTCATTTGAACCATCAGTCTTTCACCAACATGTCTCGGTGGAAGCAAAGAAGTTGTTACATTTAAAGGAGGACTCTAGCGCATTTCTTTTAGATGCTTGAAAAGTTTGCTTTGTTACCTAGGATTCCTTGGCTGCGGAAATCGAGGGGACAATGCGCAAGGGGCTCAGTTTAGACGAAGAATGTCTTTCTCCTGGTCAGAGGTGAGTTTCATCATGTAATATTAAGCCTGGAACAATTGCAGCTGCATTTTTATTTCTTTCTGCCGTCTAACTTAAAAAAAAGAAAAATCTAAAATGAAACTATTGGGACATTGTGATCTCGCAGTTGAAGTTGTGGTCAGTCAGGCTGAATTTGCCTGTGGTTGACACTGATGTAAAACTTTGTTTTTTTAGTTACTGTACCAGAACCAACCCTTAGATCAAAGAGTAATACGGGGCATGTGAATATGGAAGTTTTTCTATTGGCAAAACCTAATTCTAAATTTAAGTAGATAGTTTCTTCTTTATGTGCAGCCAATGATTCGGTCATGATCTTAGAAAAACCAGGTCAGCTGAGATGCTTAACTCTTCCTTCATTCTTACTTTTTCAACTTGTGTTTTCCAACCATGGGTCTCCCTAAGTTTTCAGTTGGTTAGAGAGTGTGGCAATGGGTATCAGATATCCCTGCAGACTCTTCTATGAGGGATAATCCCATGATTGGGTGTGTAGGGTCGAGGAACTTAAAGCCTTTACTTAGTTTCACAACATTAAATCTGATGCTCAAGCCCAAATGCTTTTGTAGCTTTGCAGCACCATCCTGTTCCTGTAAATCCACTTTAACACCCAAAGGCATTCTGTCATTCCGCTACTTCAACATTTTTAATCAAGCCTAGAAACAGGCTATTTCAAATCCATAATGCACTAGTCCTCCTCAGCAGAATGACTATTACGTGAAAAGTAAATTGCTCACCATACAAAAAAAACTGCATATCTATCCAAAAACCTAGGATCATTGGATTACAGCTGACCAACCATGAATGCTTCATCAACAGCACTGTCCCCCTCAAAACAAAAACAACTTTGACCTTGGAACTTTCACTCTTCCTTTCTTACTCAACCGCTAACACCTACACGTGCTATTACAACACAGCGACACATGAGGTATGTAAGAACAATGTAAATGTTACACAGAATGAAATGTAGGTGTGAAAATCTTTTATCAAACATTAAGAAATTAAAGTTAAAAATCTAGGTACATATGAAAATGTATTAAATGTGATACTAATAATTCCCTCAAGCGCAAAGTATCATTGGAAACAGAAACTCTCCTGCTGAAACATGAAATTAGAAAAGGAGTACGTTTCACTTTGCCCAATCATCTCTCCAGTACACGGGAATTTGTAAAGACTGATCAGTCCCAGGTTTAAGAGATTTGGGTAGCTTCACTTGTACACTAGTTACATGTACTTGCACTGCATACTGTGTGCTCTCAGTCTGCTTTAACTTAAGCCTATTTTGTTTAGAAGAGGTGATGTTCACTTCCTCTGCACTGACTTTAAAGTGCGGAAGACGTGAATGTCCTCCCACTAAAGAAAGGAAATTCCATTCATGCTTGTACTAGAGGAATTTCCTTTTTACTGGTTGAGTTGTAAAAGAAGAGCTTCCCTTGGTGCCCACAATATTGTTTGTTTGCTTACTGTGATGTGAAGCGCCCCGTGCCCATTTACGTCAGTTTGTGAAAGCTGCCAGACCCTCCGTCTCTGCAATCTTCATTGTGATGGCTACAGTCCTCTCCCTTTCCAATGGTACCCCTCTCTAGCAGATCCCTACTTAGGGACAACCATAGGAGAGTGATTGCTGAGCAATGATTCCCCAACTAGACCACCAGGGATGATTTTGAGAGGTAGCTGTAGCAGCAACCAAGACATGGGCAATTGCACCCATCTAGCAAGGAAGCCTTTCTGCCCAGGTAGATGTGGCATAGAAAATCAATAGGGTTAAATATTTTTAACAAGAATTGGATGGTGGGGGGAGGCTGGCAGTCGATCTTGGCATCGGCTGTAGTCCCCAAACCCCCCCCCCCCCCCCCCCCCCTCCCCCAACACTCACTCTGAAGAGCAAAACAGCCTTTCTGTCCCCACGTAGATTGGGACATTTTCCCTCAAAATTCCGTCCCCGTTGGTTGGACGGCGGCGGGGGAGGGTTAGGCAAAAAGCACATTATACACCAGGGATAGATTAAAAATAAACAGGGTGTAGGTTCTGCGCGTCCTTGTACGGAGTCGCAACCCGTACCTCTAATGCATAGACATTCTTTCTGCTCCTTCCAAAGGGTAGATTGAGGGATTTACTCCGATATGCCTGCTCTAGGGGGGGAAGCAGAAAAAGTGTTAAACCCCACAGTTTGTATTCGAGAAAGGGGTCCAGGTGCAATGGCATTTTGTGTTGGCTCTTTTTGCCACTCCCATATAGAGGTGGTGTACAGTCAGTATGACCAGCGAGCTCATCCCTTGAGATGGGGCACTCATGACCCACAGGCCCCTTTCCCCTTGTGCCCCCCTCTCTTCAAAGAGAGGCCAATCTGCCCCGAGTGAAAGACAGAGCCACACTTTCAACCCACAACAATGTAATTTACTGATGTCCTCATCAACACTAAAATTAACTGTCAGTTTGTGTCAGCGCCGAGGACAGTACTTGTTTTTGTAATTGGGTACAGTGTCTCCGACTGCATTGGGTGCATCTAATTAAGGGTGTACCACATCGCAAACGGGGACAATGCATAAGATCATTCAAGCCCTTGAATTTTGGATAAGAAAACGTTCTGAGATTCACACTACCCTAGATTCCCCTGGGTCTCGAAGTGTCTGAAATGCCCAGGATTGCTAGAGTTTCCTTGTTGCCAGCTGACCCAGAGCAGGCATAGTGAAGCCATTCATCATAGTAAGTGCGTACAAATTGGTTTCTTTGGGTGTAGTTTTAACAAATGAACTGCTATGCAGGAGTTGCTTTGCAGGGAAAAATCAGGAGACCCAAGTCCTTGGGAGACGTAAAGCAGAAATGCAGATGATGGAGGGGCAATAAGGAGACACCTGTCTAGCACATGAGTGGTAAACAGTTATGGTTGGGTGTCCCTGTGGAGGAGTACATCTGGCAGTCATGCATTCTGTGGCATATTGGATAGGGCCTCTCATGCCCACAGGTATAAAAACGTCAGGCAGAGCTCCACGTGCAATATGTCTTTTCAAGAAAACAGCCACAGTAGGTTTGCCTAAAGATGCCTTCTCCCCTCTGTTGTTGAGATCTTACATTGTAGGAGAAAATATTAGTTGAGGATTTTTTTGTATTTTTGTACTTTATATGTAAATTGTTCACAGTCCATAGGAAGGGAGCTTTTATATTTCACTTAAGAGTCTTTACAAATCATTTAAGGTTAACGTATTCTGGTATTTTACTTAAATAATCTTGTTCTCTTTTTGTTTTTTTTCTTTTCCAGGGGCCAGCATAAACGGGTCTTTGACACTGTCAAGGTAGCAAACGATACTACACGCTGTCGCTCTGCCTCATACCCTCCTCCTCTACCAATCCCAGGATCCAATCGCTCTTGTGTTATGACAGCAAAGCCTTTCGAGTCGGGTCTTAAACCATCTGAGAAAGGAAATGGGATTATTCATTGCAATTTAAAGGAACAAGCAACAACCAAGAACGAGGAAGTGCAATCAAAGTAGGAACGACTTTATCACTTATCTTTTATACTTTAAGGTGGGTTGTTGGTGGGGATGACCAGGCTAACTGTTTGAAGATACCTTCTGCTTCCAAGCCGCAGGATTGCTGGAAAGCCGGAGTTATCCTTGGATACCTTTTGGATACAGAATTCTGAGGTATCATAATGTTCGAGGCATATGAGCTGCAGATCACACACTGAGGATAAGATCGCCATCTGGTGTTGGGCTCGGATGATTGCAGGTTGTTGTTGTCTTCGGAGAAGCCTTTGGTCACGAGGTTGGTGACTCCTCCCCTGGACAACAGTGCGCATGGGCATCCACTCCATCGGCAGATTGTTTTTTTCCGCCATTGGGTTCGGATGAACTTTTTTCCGCTCCAGCAGAAAACTTCCAGCAATCGATTTAACTCTTTGATCTGTATTCCATCGACGTCGACATCAACTCGGACCGGTTCCGGAAGCGGCTGATGGACAGGACACCCTTCAAAAAATGCCCCCAGTGTGGAGCGAAGTTCCCCCACAGTGACCACCACGAGGTTTGCAACCTCTGCCTGTCGCCGGAACACAACGAGTCCACCTGTCCAGCTTGTTCCGCTTTCCGTTCGAAGAAGACCCTCCGGGACCGAAGAGCTCGACGCCATATTATGGCCAAACCAGCTCCAGAACCGGAGGACATCTTTGCTCAAGATGTTCCCGAAGACGACACCGAAGATCTCGAGATCGTGTCCGAAGCCGACGATTCCGATGACCTCATCACTCCAGGGCAGCGTGTGAGTACCACCCCCCCTGCCCCTGCCCCATCCAAAAAAGCAGTGGTCAAGACTCCGCCAGTTGGGCCCAGTCGCGGCCGGAAATCCTCTTCAGAAGCCCCGCCCTCGGGCCCGGCTCCGAAGACATCTAAGCCTGTGGGTGGCTCGGGCTCGAGCAAACCTCACCTAATTGTGCCTTTAACACCCTCGGCACCCAAACACCCATTGTTGGCACCGAAACAGGCTCCAAGACCGAAATCTCCTTCGGCACAGAAACGTTCCTCGGCACCGAAGTCTCCACCGGCACCGAAACGTTCTTCAACATCGATGCCTGAAAGTCCATCGGCACCGAAAACTCATTCGGCACCGAAACCTCAATCGGCACCGAAACCTCAATCGGCACCGAAACCTCAGTCGGCACCGAAACCTCAGTCGGCACCGAAACCTCAGTCGGCACCGAAACCTCAGTCGGCACCGAAACCTCAGTCGGCACCGAAACCTCAGTCGGCACCGAAAAATCAGTCGGCACCGAAAAATCAGTCGGCACCGAAAAATCAGTCGGCACCGAAAAATCAGTCGGCACCGAAAAATCAGTCGGCACCGAAAAATCAGTCGGCACCGAAAAATCAGTCGGCACCGAAAAATCAGTCGGCACCGAAAAATCAGTCGGCACCGAAAAATCAGTCGGCACCGAAAAATCAGTCGACACCGAAAAATCCATCGGACCCGAAAAAATCATCGGAGCCGAAAACTGCGTCCCCGCCGAAACAAGCTCATAAAGACCCGAAGCGGACGTCACAGACACCACCTTCGGAGCCAGATGATCTTTTTCGACCAGATCCTACTCAGAAGCGGATCTACATCAATCCTAAAACGGGACATGTGACTGCCATCCCATATAAAAAGCGGAAGCTGGACACTACACCTCCCCCAGCTCCCATACGGAAAAAGGACTGTGCTACTTCACCACTTCGTCCTTCCTCTCCTGTTTTACCTCCTAACCCGTCCCCCCCTCCTCCTCCTGCTTCTCCTTTACCTTTACCTTTACCTTTACCATCTCCCTATCATTCACCTCCTCCACAGGATGATAATGATGACTTAGGGGGAGGGGCGGACCCTGATTTATTTGATGATCCTGCTGACCCAAACGACCCTTTTACGTTCCCAGACCCAGCACCCATGGATGACTGGTCTTATCCTATACCTGACATGCCTGACCCCACTACCTACCCTTCCAAGCCCTCCCCTCCTGATGACCACCTAGGGTACGGCCAACTTATAAATAGGGCAGCAACATTCCACGGCGTTACAATGCACACAGACGCCATTGAAGAGGACTTCCTCCTTGATACCTTTGAGCAGTCACAAAAGACTGTCCACATACTGCCCATGATCAAAGGGGTTATAAAGCATGCTACTGAAGTCTTTAAGGACCCTGTTCGAGCTAGGGTGCTCAACCCACGCATCGAAAAAAAGTACCGACCAGCCCCGCAAGACCCTGCATACATTAAGGCCCAGCTCCCTTTAGACTCCCTAGTCGTATCAAATGCCAGGAAGCGCGCTAACTCTCAGACAACTGGAGAAACGCCTCCCCCAGACAAGGAGTCTAAGCTTTTAGAAGCCTCGGGCAAACGGGTCGCCGCGCAGGCGGCTAACCATTGGCGTATTGCGAATACCCAGGCCCTGTTAGCCAGGTATGATAGAGCGCATTATGACCAACTTGAGGACCTTATGCAGCATCTGCCTGAACCTTTTAAGTCCCAGGCCTCTGACCTCATCCAAGAAGGCAAATTAATATCTAATGCCTCCATTAAATGCGCCTTAGATGCAGCAGACACTGCTTCTAGAGCGGTCAATACTGGCGTCTTACTCAGACGACATGCCTGGCTCCGTATTTCCGGTTTTAAACCGGAGGTTCAAACCGCAATTCTAGCTCAACCTTTCAACCAAGAGCAGCTATTTGGCCCTGCAGTGGATACTGCATTAGAAAAAATGAAAAAGGATAATGAAACTGCCAAGTCTATGGGAGCACTGCAGTCTCACCAGAACCGGGGTTCCTTTCGTCGCTCCTTTTATAGAGGAGGCTCCAAAAACACATCAACTGAGACCACGTCCACCTTTAAAAATTCTGGACAAACATCCCCTAACAGAGGTTACTTCCGGGGAGGTTATAGGGGAAACAATAACAAAGGTCGAGGACGGGGCAATAACAACAACACCCGCACCTCACCAGCCACCAAACAGTGACTTGCCACCACTCCCCCCAGACCATTCCACTCCGGTCGGGGGACGACTCCAACAATTCCTGCCTGTCTGGACTTCCATCACCACAGACAGGTGGGTAAGACAAATTATCCAGTCTGGCTACTGCCTCGAACTCATACAATCCCCCCCAAACATACCGCCCAAACAACGTCCAATGTCCTCGCATCATCTCTCTCTCCTCAAACAAGAAGTTCAATCCCTGTTACAAAAACATGCGATAGAACCAGTTCCCCTTCAACATCAGGGAAAAGGGGTATATTCTCTATACTTCCTCATTCCCAAAAAGGACAAAACACTAAGGCCCATACTGGATCTCAGACTACTAAACCAGTATATACATTCGGATCATTTTCACATGACCACTCTCCAACAAGTCCTCCCACTTTTACAACAGGGAGACTTCCTCGCCACATTGGACCTCAAGGACGCATACTTTCACATCCCTATGCATCCCGCTCACAGAAAATATCTACGATTTGTGGTAGATGGGCAACACTATCAATTTACAGTTCTCCCATTCGGAGTAACAACAGCACCCAGAGTGTTCACCAAGTGCCTAGCAGTCGTGGCAGCGCATCTCAGAAGACAACAGATCCATGTCTTCCCCTATCTGGACGATTGGCTCATAAAAGCCAATACATACCAAAAATGCGTTCTCCACACTCATCGCACGATTCAAACTCTCCACGATTTGGGATTCACTATCAACTACCCCAAATCCCACCTACAACCTTCCCACTTACATCAGTATCTAGGAGCAACCATAGATACATCCAAAGCCATTGCCTATCCCAGCACAGCCAGGATAGCCAGTATACAAAATCTCATCTCTCAATTTCAAACTCATCCATCTCTTCCAGCAAGAGTGTTCATGCAGCTCCTAGGCATGATGGCGTCGTGCATCTCCATAGTCCCACACGCACGACTTCAAATGCGTCCCTTACAAGAATGCTTAGCACAACAGTGGAACCAAGCTCACGGACAACTTACCGATCTGGTGTTGGTGGACAGTCGCTCACTTCGATCACTGAAATGGTGGAACACCATCAACCTGTCCAAAGGGAGACCGTTCTTAGAGCCTCTTCCACAAGTTGTGCTAACTACAGACGCATCTCTCACGGGGTGGGGAGCCCACCTCCTCCACCATACCACTCAGGGCAGATGGACCAGCCAACAAAAACTGCTCCACATCAACCACCTGGAACTCTTAGCAGTGTTCCTAGCACTAAAATCCTTTCAAATTCACCTAAAGAACAAAACTGTCCTCATACGCACAGACAACATGACGACAATGTATTATATACAGAAACAGGGAGGGACACACTCTCTCCAACTGTCCCAACTGGCACAGCAAATCTGGAGATGGGCAATTCCCCAAAACATCTACCTGTTAGCAGAACATCTCCCAGGGATCCACAATCAAGTGGCCGACCTCCTAAGTCGCCACACACAACAGATCCACGAATGGGAACTACACCCCAAAGTTCTACTCCCCTTCTTCCAAAAGTGGGGACAACCAGACATAGACCTGTTCGCCACCGCCGAAAACACAAAATGCCCAACCTTCGCCGCCAGGTTTCCACACCCACAGTCGAAGGGCAATGCCCTATGGATGAACTGGTCAGGCAGATTTGCGTACGCCTTTCCGCCTCTCCCACTAGTTCCATTTGTGGTACGCAAACTGAAACAACAGTCACTAACACTAATACTAGTGGCTCCCACTTGGGCACGTCAACCGTGGTTCACCACACTTCTGGAACTATCTTTAGTTCCACATCAAAAGCTACGCCTCTCCCCGGATCTATTAACCCAGAACCATGGAGAAATCAGACACCCAGATCCTCAAACACTGAACCTAGCGATCTGGCTCCTGAGGTCCTAGAGTTCGGTTACCTCAATCTCCCTCCAGACTGTATGAATATCATAAAGGAAGCCAGACGACCTACTACTAGAGCGTGTTATGCCGCTAAATGGAAACGATTTGCCATCTACTGCGCTAATAATGACATACATCCATTGGATGCTTCCATCCAAAACATCATTTGCTATTTACTACACTTGCAAAGATGCAATCTAGCGTATTCCTCTATACGATTACACCTAGCAGCCTTGGCAGCCTACTTGCAAAATAGGCAACACCTGTCCCTCTTTAAGGTACCAGCCATCAAAGCGTTTATGGAAGGTCTGAAAAGAATTCTTCCCCCAAGATTACCACCTTCCCCAGTGTGGAATCTCAATGTTGTTCTAACAAGACTTATGGGTCCCCCATTTGAACCTATGCACAAATGTGAATTACAGTTCCTAACATGGAAGGTAGCTTTCCTTATCGCAATCACTTCCCTGCGCAGAGTAAGTGAAATACAAGCCCTTACACTTGAAGAACCTTTCTTACAACTACACCGTAACAAAGTGGTTCTTAGGACAAACCCTAAATTTCTTCCAAAAGTGATTTCCCCTTTCCACCTTAACCAATGAGTAGAACTACCGGTCTTTTTCCCAAATCCAGACTCGGTAGCTGAAAGGGCCCTACATACCTTAGATGTTAAAAGAGCCTTGCTTTATTACATCGACAGAACAAAACCTTTTCGAAAGACAAAACAACTCTTTGTTGCTTTCGCGCCACCACACAAAGGCAACCCGATCTCCAAATCAGGAATAGCCAGGTGGATAGTTAAATGCATCCAAATATGCTACCTCAAGGCTAAACGTACACTCACAGTTCCCCCTAGGGCGCACTCCACGCGTAAAATAGGGGCTTCTATGGCCTTCTTAGGCAATATTCCCTTAGAAGACATTTGCAAGGCAGCCACATGGTCTACCACGCATACCTTCACTAAACACTATTGTGTTGACGTGCAGGCCAAACAACAGGCCTCCGTGGGCCAGGCTGTCCTAAAAACTTTATTTCAAACTGCTGCAACGGATACAGGCGACCACCGCTAAGGGGAGCACTGCTGTATAATCTATCCTCAGTGTGTGATCTGCAGCTCATATGCCTCGAACGGAATATGCTACTTACCAGTATGCATCTGTTCTTGGCATGTAGAGCTGCAGAGTCACACACGCCCGCCCGCCTCCCCGGGACCTGTATCTGTTCCAGCATCCGTCTTACTTAGACATTACACATGGACATCCTTTCTTTCTTTTCTATATACTCCATCTTTTCCCAACATGGCGAAAAACAATCTGCCGATGGAGTGGATGCCCATGCGCACTGTTGTCCAGGGGAGGAGTCACCAACCTCGTGACCAAAGGCTTCTCCGAAGACAACAACAACCTGCAATCATCCGAGCCCAACACCAGATGGCGATCTTATCCTCAGTGTGTGGCTCTGCAGCTCTACATGCCAAGAACAGATGCATACTGGTAAGTAGCATATTCCTTATAAACATGTGCACGCTATAGTTCATAGTCACAGTGCACTAAAATATTAGCTATTAATGGCCATTTATTTTACTTTGTACCTAGATTGCAAATTCAAAATATAGAGTTCGGTTCAACTGTCTGCATGAAGCTCAGCACATAAGTTCTCTAACGGAATTGTGTTTGAATATGTTTGTAGTCATTTGTTCTGGTACGTACATATGCAGTACCTGAAATGTTCATTCTCTGACACATTATGCTGTGGATTCACATATCCTGTGTGCTAGGATAAGGCACTTACTCACAAAATCTTTAGAGTTTTGACATATTAGGATTTTACAATTGTTTGGTCTTTTTATTGTTGAAAATGTCTAGAACGCACAGGGCATTGATGCTGATTTTGTTTTCTTCGTAGCTTCTTAGCTGGAAGTTCTCTAGCCAATGCCTACGTTTTATAAAACATATACTTTTAAGATGTGTATTTTCTTTTAAAGTGGTAGCTGCTTCCATTGTATTATCTCTTTATCATACCTGTTATTATTTGTCTTTAACACAGATTTGTATTTGTCACTAGTCAGGTATTTTATGTTCGAGGCATATGAGCTGCAGATTGTACACTTAGCATAGATCGCCATCTGGTGTTGGGCCCGGATGTTTGCAGTTTGTTTTTCTTCTTGGACAGTCTTTGGAAGTCACGAGTTCGGTGACTCCTCCTTCGGTCCGTACTGCGCATGGGCTTCGGCTCCATCCTCAGATTGTTTTTTTCCGCCATCGGGCTCGGATGTGATACTTCGTGCTCCGGCTTCGAACTTCTACGGTTCCAGCCTCGACGGAAAATCCTCGTATCTTCGAGTTTCTTCATCATCATCTTCATCTCTCGAAGCGGCACTTTTCTCCATCCCGTACATCGGCACCGGCCTTCGGGCCCTCCTCGACTCCGGTCCCGGCCGATGGAAAGGACTCCGTTCAAAAAGTGCCCAAAATGTGGGTCTAAATTTCCCTACACCGACCTCCATCAGGTGTGTAATCTTTGCCTCTCTCCAGAACACGAGGCCAGAGACTGCCCCGCCTGTAAGTCTTTTCGATCGAAGAAAACCATCCGGGATCGAAAAGCTCGACGCACCATGGCGCACTCATCGTCTGCAGCTCCACCGGACATCTTCGGAGACGGCGCCGAAGCTTCGGGGCAAACACACACCGAGCAGGAAGAAGACGTCGTCAGCGCTTCCGAGGCCGACGACTCCGACGTGGAGGACATCACACCGGCGCAGCGGGCCGTGAGTACTGTGCCCCCTCCCACCCCCGCGCCCAAAACCAAAGAGACTCAGGTTACTCCCTCGCCTGCCGGCCTGGGCAAAACCAAGACCAAAGCTTCGATCACCCCACCTTCGGGCTCGGTGTCGAAGCATCCAAAGTCTCACGGCAGCTCGGGATCGAGCCAGCTGACGCCCGGTGCCGAAAAACAGCATCCGGCACCGAAGAAAGCAATATGCAGCTCGACTCCGAAGCCACCGGTGCCGAAGCCTGGACTCTCGGTGCCGACCAAACACAAACATAAATCTGTCGGCACCGACGCTCCGACGCCGAAAACTCCTTCGACGCCGAAAAAACAGGAGGCCCCAAAAAAGCATGGCGCACACAAACCATCGAAGCCCTCGGCTCCGAAATCACCGGTGCCGACGGACGATTCGACGCCACTGGCTCTGTTTACACCAGACCCTCTACAAAAGACTCTGTCCAAAGATCCAAAGACTGGACTATTGACTTTAATTATCAAGAAAAGACGCCTTGATACTCCGGCTCCTCCTCCACCACCCAAAAGGAAGGACTCTGCTACTTCACCCCTCAGAGTGCCCTTCCCACTACCGCCTCCCCTACCTCCTCCACCACCTCCACCCCCTCCCCCTCCCAGGTCTCCGCCACCTCCACCTCACTACGATCCGGCCCCATCCCCAGATCCGGATGACGGGGACCCGGACAATTACCCGGCGGACGCCCCAGTGGATCCCACTCCACCAGGGACCCCAGACCCATGGGAGGATTACAATAACCCTGATATACCAGATATACCTCAGGACGACCTATACCCATCCAGGCCGTCTCCTCCAGAGGACTCCTTAGGGTTTCATCATTTAGTGCAGAGAGCAGCACACTATCATGGGGTGGACATGCACAGTGAACCAGTGGAAGAAGACTTCCTACTGGACACATTTGACATACAAGACAAATCTACTTCTATCTTACCCATGCTTAAGGGCGTCACCAAGCACGCTACAGAGGTGTTCAAAGACCCTGCCAGGGCCAGAGTACTGAACCCTAGAATAGAGAAGAAGTACAAAGCGGCACCCACAGACCCTGCATATATTAAGGGCCCTGCTCCCCTAGATTCCCTAGTTGTCTCCACAGCTAGAAAGCGGGCTAACTCCCAATCCTCAGGAGAAGCCCCACCGCCAGACAAGGAATCTAAACTTCTGGACGCGTCTGGTAAACGCACCGCCTCCCAAGCTGCAAACATGTGGCGCATTGCAAACACACAAGCACTGCTTGCGCGATATGACAGAGCACACTATGACGAACTAGAGGCTCTTATGCAGCACCTTCCAGAAAAACACAAGCGCAAGGCTCATGACCTGATACAGGAGGGTAAACTAATTACAAACACCTCCATTAAATGTGCCCTTGATGCAGCCGACACTGCTTCTAGAGCCATAAATACAAGTGTCCTGCTTCGTCGCCATGCCTGGCTCAGGATCTCAGGGTTCAAGCCTGAAGTCCAGGCATCCATACTCAACCACCCCTTTGACCAGCAAACTCTCTTTGGGCCAAAGGTAGACGAAGCGTTGGAAAAGATGAAAAAGGACACAGACACAGCAAAGTCTATGGGGGCACTCCAAACACAAGCCTCTAAACGTTCCTTTCGACGCTCGTCCTTTCGTGGCACAGGCAGAGGCTCCTCCACCGATAACGCCTCTACCTCCTACAAGTCCCCTCCTCAAAATACCTTTTCAAAGGGCAACCAAAGGGGCGGTTACAGAGGCAACAACAATAAGGGCAGGGGCAAAACCAACAACACCCGTTCTGCCACCCCACCCGCACAATGACTCCCCTCCGCTCCCCCCAGACCATCCCACTCCGGTCGGGGGCAGACTGCAAAACTTTATCCACACATGGGAGTCCATAACATCGGACAAATGGGTGACCCAAATCATTCGGTCAGGGTACTGTCTCGAACTAACATCTACCCCACCCAATATCCCACCAAGGCACCGTCCAATGTCTCAAGAACATTCCACACTGCTCAAACAAGAGGTACTTTCACTCCTCCAAAAACACGCTATAGAGCAGGTCCCCGTCAATCAACAAAATCTAGGGGTCTACTCCCTATATTTCTTAATACCAAAGAAAGACGGGACCCTCAGACCCATTCTCGACCTCCGGCCTCTAAATGCCTACATACATTCAGACCATTTTCACATGGTCACCCTACAGCAAGTCCTCCCACTCCTCTGCCAGGGAGACTTTCTCACAACCTTGGATCTGAAAGACGCATACTTTCACATTCCAATACACCCCTCTCACAGGAAATACCTCAGGTTCGTGGTGGACGGGCAACATTACCAATTCACGGTTCTCCCCTTCGGGGTCACCACCGCACCACGGGTGTTTACCAAATGCCTAGCAGTAGTAGCAGCACACCTCAGACGTCAACATATTCACGTCTTCCCTTACCTAGACGACTGGCTGATAAAAGCCGCGTCCTACGACCAATGTGTGCAGCATACAAACAGCACCATCCAACTGCTCCACCAGCTAGGCTTCACGGTGAACTACCAAAAGTCCCACCTCATACCATCTCACACAAAGCAATATCTCGGGGCTACTATAGACACCTCCAAGGGTATTGCCTATCCAAACTCAGCCAGAATCACAAGCATTCAAGCCTTACGCAAAACATTCCTTCCTCAACACTCTCTTCCAGCAAGAGTGTTTATGAAGCTCATAGGAATGATGGCGTCTTGCATTTTCATAGTGCCCCATGCAAGACTCCACATGCGTCCACTTCAAGAGTGCCTAGCACAACAGTGGAACCAGGCCCAGGGTCAGCTGACGGATCTGGTGTTGGTGGACGGCCGCACACATCACTCTCTGCAGTGGTGGAACACCACAAACCTTTCCAAAGGGCGACCGTTCCTGGACCCGGTTCCTCAGGTGACTCTAACAGCGGACGCATCGCTCTCCGGCTGGGGAGCGCACCTTCTACACCTCACCATGCAAGGTCTATGGACGCCACAGCAAAAATCGCTCCACATCAACCATCTGGAGCTCTTGGCGATCTTTCTAGCCCTAAAATCTTTCCAAAAACAGATTGCGGGCAAAGCAGTCCTCATTCGCACAGACAATATGACTGCAATGTATTATATCCAAAAACAGGGGGGGACACACTCTCCCCAGCTCTCCCGCTTAGCCCAGAGCATATGGAGATGGGCAATTCCCCAAAACATCTTTCTCCTGGCACAGCACGTTCCAGGCGTACAAAACACCATGGCAGATCTGCTCAGCAGACAAACGCAACAACTACACGAATGGGAACTGCATCCACAAGTTCTTCACCCATTCTTCCAACAGTGGGGGCATCCTCAGATAGACCTCTTCGCCACCCACGAAAACAAAAAATGCCCAAGCTTCGCCGCCACATACCCACACCCATTGTCCAAGGGCAATGCGATATGGATGAACTGGTCAGGCAGATTTGCATACGCCTTTCCACCTCTCCCACTAATTCCATTAGTGGTCAGGAAGCTACAACAGCACTCCCTCACACTCATTCTGGTAGCTCCGACGTGGGCCAGGCAGCCGTGGTACACCACGCTACTACAACTGTCAGTGGTACCACATCAAAAACTGCATCTATCCCCATGCCTCCTAACCCAGAACCATGGAGAAATCAGGCACCCGGACCCAGCTCAGCTCAACCTGGCGATCTGGCTCCTGAAATCCTAGAATTCGGATACCTTAACCTTCCCCCTGATTGCATAAACATCATCATGGAAGCCAGACGTCCTACCACTAGAGCATGCTATGCCGCAAAGTGGAAAAGATTTGTAATTTACTGCCGTAACAATACAATCAACCCTCTAGATGCATCCATACAGCACATCATATGCTATCTGCTCCATCTTCACAGGTGTAACCTGGCATATTCATCCATACGCCTACACCTAGCAGCGATCGCTGCTTATCTACAAAACAGACAGCATTTATCACTCTTCAGAGTGCCCGCTATTAAAGCCTTCATGGAAGGCCTTAAACGCGTAATTCCTCCCAGGGCACCACCTTCCCCTGTGTGGAATCTAAATTTAGTTCTTACACGACTAATGGGTCCGCCCTTCGAACCAATGCACAAATGTGAGCTACAGTTTCTCACCTGGAAAACAGCTTTCCTTGTAGCTATCACTTCCCTTAGAAGGGTTGGTGAAATACAAGCGTTCACCATACAGGAACCCTACATACAAATGCATCACAGCAAGGTCATACTTCGCACAAATCCGAAGTTTCTGCCCAAAGTCATTTCCCCCTTCCACCTCAATCAATCAGTGGAATTACCTGTCTTCTTTTCGCAACCCCAATCTGTTGCAGAAAGGGCCTTACACACACTTGATGTGAAAAGGGCGTTGCTATACTACATACAAAGAACGCAACCCTTCAGGAAGACTAAACAATTGTTCGTTTCCTTCTCTCCACCACATAAAGGCAACCCCATTTCTAAATCAGGGATAGCTAGGTGGATTGTAAAATGCATACAAATTTGCTATCAGAAGGCAAAGAGAACATTATCTGTTCCTCCTAAAGCCCACTCTACAAGAAAGTTAGGGGCTTCTATGGCTTTTCTAGGGAACATACCCTTAGATGACATCTGCAAAGCAGCCACATGGTCTACACCGCACACCTTCACAAAACACTACTGTGTAGATGTGCATTCCAAGCAGCAAGCTAGGGTGGGCCAGGCTGTACTAAAGACACTTTTTCAAACAGCTGCAACGGATACCGGTGGTCGCCGCTAAGGTTGGGTACTGCTATATAATCTATGCTAAGTGTACAATCTGCAGCTCATATGCCTCGAACGGAATATGCTACTTACCAGTATGCATCTGTTCTTGGCATGTAGAGCTGCAGAGTTGTACACGCCCACCCGCCTCCCCGGCTACCTGTATCCGTTCCAGTACATCTTATTTAGATACAACACATGGGTTTCTCACTGTTATTACTACGCTCCATCATTTCCCTGTTGGCGAAAAACAATCTGAGGATGGAGCCGAAGCCCATGCGCAGTACGGACCGAAGGAGGAGTCACCGAACTCGTGACTTCCAAAGACTGTCCAAGAAGAAAAACAAACTGCAAACATCCGGGCCCAACACCAGATGGCGATCTATGCTAAGTGTACAACTCTGCAGCTCTACATGCCAAGAACAGATGCATACTGGTAAGTAGCATATTCCTTATTTAGAACGAAGCACAATTTTCCATTTTAATAATTGTGCAAGTTTATAATTCCTATTTTTGTGTGCAGCCTATATCCTCTGCAGCTATAGTAAAATAGCACTCATAGGTTCAGTAATTGACCTTTCTTTCCTTTTGGTCCATTCTCATGTGAGTACTGCCAGGTGTTTCCTACAAATCCTAAAGAATGTCAATAGGTTATTACTGAGAGATCACAAGTATTTTTCATGTAACACTCTTCAAATTACCATTCTTTTTAATATTGTGAGGTGTTGCTGTGTAATTATCCAGGAAAATCCAAATATTTGAAATATCTCTTGATAAAGAATAATTTGCTACTTGTACACTAGTGCATTTTGGGCTAGGTTCTGTGCTCTTTGAAAACAATAGGTACGTTGCCACTTACTGTCTTGAATGGTATTAGATATTGTTCCTCCAGACCAAAAAGAGATTTTGCGCAATTCGCAATTGTGGTCAGGCAGTCTCTCAATTGTTGTTTTCTATTCAGGAGTTTACCAAAGAATCAGTCCGCATTACTGGCCGGTATTTCTTGGTTCAAATACATGCCCTTCTTCGATATTGCTACACATATATAACTTCAACGATATGTAGTGGTTACACATGCAATAAACATGAGACCTGGGTCCTGAAGAAAGCTATATACACTGGAGGGCCTGAAACAGTCAATCAAAATATGAATAGTGGATAACAATTACTAAGTTTTAACCCTGCAAAAGGAAGACTTCTGTAACACAGATGTCCTTGATATATAACCTACAAGATTTACTTACTAACAAAGAATTTAAAAAGAAGTAGAACATCTCTACCCAGAGACAATTAATCCTCCAAGACTCCTGTAGAGAGCTTCCACTTGTGGAGCCCATCCTAGATAAACTAACCTGTCCAAGGTAAGCCTGATCAGTTTGCCGAAACACGCCACCTTGGTGGCCGATGTTGGTATACATACATGCCGGGGGTAATTCTAGGTTCGAGGCATATGAGCTGCAGAATACATACTTTTGCATAAATCGCCATTTGGTGTTGGGTTCAGATGATTGCAGTTTGTTGTTGTCTTGGAAGAAGTCTTTGTAGTCACAGGATAGGCAACTCCTCCCTTTGGACGATAGTGCACATGGGCATCGACTCCATCTTTAGATTGTTTGTTTCCGCCATCGGGTTCGGATGTGGCTTTCAGCGCTCTGGTTCGGAACAGTGTTTCCAAACCTGTTCGACGCGCAAACCCTCACTACTCGACGGTATTGTTTTGATCGCGTGCCTTCGACAGGCTAACCCCAAACTCCTCGATTCAGGTCGTCGACGTGGGCCACTAGGCCTATCTGCGCCATTCGGGCCTTCGGCTAATGGAAAGGACTCTATTTAAAAATGCCCCCTGTGTGGAGCTAAATTTCCACACAGTGACCACCACAAGGTCTCCAACCTTTGCCTCTTGCCAGAGTACAAATTCCCCTACCCCAGCCCTCTTAGAAAAGAAGGCAGCTCCGGTCAAAACTTCGCCTGAAGGCCTTAGTAGAGACCGAGGGAAAACTTCAGAAGCCCCGCCTCCAGGCCCGGCTCCGAAGACAAAGGAGAAACCTTCTGGCAGCTCGGGACCGAGCAAGCCGCATATCGGTACCCAAGAGAAACCGTCTACCGGAATCGAGAACACACCCTACTCCCGTTACATCCAAAAAGGCCTCGGCATCGAGCTCTTCTGCACCGAAAGACCATAAGGCCTCAGATGCGAACAAACACCGAAAAACTTCAGATCCAAAAAAGATGTTCGAGGCATATGAGCTGCAGATTATACACTGTGCATAGATCGCCATCTGGTGTTGGGCCCGGATGTTTGCAGTTTGTTTTTCCCTGTTGGAAAGTCCTTGGAAGTCACGAGGTCGGTGACTCCTCCTTTGGTTCGTATTGCGCATGGGCTTCGGCTCCATCCTCAGATAGTTTTTTTCCGCCATCGGGCTCGGATGTAATACTTCGCGCTCCGGTTCCAAACTTTTCCAGTTCAACGATCGACGCAAAATCCTCGCTCATCGAGACTCTTCAGATCATAAATCATCTTAATCACCTTCTCTTCGACACTTCTTCGATTCCGGTCGTCGACGGCGGCCTTCGGGCCTATCCCGGCTCCGGTCTCGGCTGATGGAAAGAACTCCCTTCAAGAAGTGCCCTCGATGTGGGTCCAAATTCCCCCACACCGATCTTCATGAGGTGTGCAACCTCTGCCTCTCCCCTGAACACGAGGCTCGAGACTGTCCTGCCTGCAAGTCTTTTAGGTCGAAAAAGACTATTCGAGATCGAAGGGCCAGACGCAACATGGCGCACTCCTCGACCTCCGCTCCAGGCGACATCTTCGGGGACGACGTCGAAGCTCCGGGACAGCAGAACATCGAAGAAGATGACGACGACGACCTCGTCAGTGCTTCCGAGGCCGACGACTCAGATGTGGAGGACATCACCCCGGCGCAAAGGGTCGTGAGTACTATACCCCCTCCCACACCCGCGCCGATACCGAAAAAGGCTTCGGTCGCACCTTCGAGCTTAAGCAAGACCAAGGACACTGCTTCTAACACCCCACCTTCGGGCCCGGTAAAGAAGCCTCATAAGCCTTCCGGCAGCTCGGGCTCGAGCCAGCCTACCAGCGGTGCCGAAAAACACTCCTCGGCATCGAAGAAAAAATCAGCCTCCACCTCCACACCGAGCTCAGCACCAAAGCCCTCGGTGTCGAAACCCGGCCTCTCGGTGCTGACCAAACATCAGAAGGCCCTCGGCGCCGACACTCCCGTGCCGAAGCCTCTCTCTGCACGAACAAAAAATCGGAGGTCCCAATAAAGCAAGGCACAGACAAGCCTAAAAAGCCGTCGGCGCCAACCGAACAACCAGTGTCGCAAGAACTATTCACACCAGATCCTCTGCAAAAGACACTTACCAGGGATCCAAAAACTGGACATTTGACACGGTCTTCAAAGAAGAGACATTTGGACAAACCAGCTCCACCTCAACCTCCAAAGAGGAAGGACACTGCTACCTCCCCTTTCAGAGTGCCTTCCCCACCACCTCCTCCACCCTCTCCACCTCCGCCCCCTCCACCTTCTCCACCCCTGCCTCATCGCTCTCCGACCCTGTCTCCAGACCATGATGATCAAGGGGACCCTTACTACGATCCAGCAGATGTGCCACAAGACCCCACCCCTACTGGATCCCCAGACCCATGCAATGATTACAACAATCCGGACATCCCAGATGTCCCACAGGATGACCTTTATCCATCCAGGCCATCCCCACCAGAAGATTCGTTAGGTTTTCACCACCTACTACAGAGGGCGGCACATTATCACGGCGTAGAGCTACATACTGACCCAGTAGAGGAAGATTTTCTCCTAGACACCTTCGATACTGCACATAGGTCCACGGCTATACTACCTATGTTAAAAGGAGTAATCAAACATGCACCAGAGGTTTTTAAAGACCCAGTCAGGGCTAGGGTCCTGCATACATTGAAGGCCCTGCACCACTGGATTCCTTAGTGGTATCTACAGCTAGGAAGAGATCAAATTCTCAGGCGTCGGGCGAAGCACCACCACCTGACAAAAAGTCCAAGCTCCTAGACGCGTCAGGGGAGCGCACTGCATCACAAGCCGCCAATATATGGCGTATCGCCAACACTCAAGCGCTATTGGCCAGATACGACAGAGCGCATTATGATGAGTTAGAAACCATCATGCACCATCTCCCTGAAAAATACAGAAATAGGGCTAACAAATTGATTCAAGAGGGAAAAACTATAACTAATACCTCTATACGCTGTCAACTAGATTCGGCAGATACAGCCTCCAGGGCCATAAACACCAGTGTCCTCCTTCGTCGCCACGCCTGGTTAAGAGTTTCAGGCTTTAAACCTGAGGTGCAAGCCTCCATATTGAACAGCCCATTTGATCAACAACATTTATTTGGTCCAAAAGTTGATGAAGCTCTTGAAGATGAAGAAAGACACAGATACGGCGAAATCCATGGGAGCCCTACAGTCACACACTCCTAGACGCTCCTTTCGCCGCTCTTCCTTTCGGGGCACGGGTAGAGGCTACTCCTCGAATAGCGCATCCACGTCCTACAAATCCCCTCCTCAGTCTACCTTCACAAGGGGTTATCAAAGAGGCGGCTACAGAGGAAATAATAATAAAGGCAGAGGCAAGACAAATACCGCCCGCTCTGCCACACCACCTACCCAATGACTTTCCCCCGCTCCCTCCAGACCATTCCACTCCGGTCGGGGGCAGAATACAAAATTTCCTTCACGTCTGGGAGACCATCACCTCAGACAGATGGGTGACCCAAATTATTCATTCAGGGTACAGCCTAGAATTAACATCTACCCCCCAAACATTCCACCCAGGCAACGCCCAATGTCACAAGAACATGCCACGTTATTAAAACAGGAAGTAATCTCCCTCCTGCAAAAACAAGCCATAGAGCAAGTCCCCATCAATCAGCAAAACTTAGGGGTCTACTCCCTGTACTTTCTGATTCCAAAAAGAGACGAGACTTTACGACCTATTCTAGATCTCAGACCTCTAAACACTTACATACATTCAGACCATTTTCACATGGTAACCCTTCAACGGGTTCTTCCACTCCTTTCCCACAACGACTTTCTCACCACACTGGACTTGAAAGACGCATACTTTCACATTCCAGTACACCATGCTCACAGAAAGGACCTCAGGTTTGTAGTGGACGGGCAACACTACCAGTTCAAAGTGCTCCCGTTCGGGGTCAAAACAGCACCAAGGGTATTCACCAAGTGCCTAGCAGTAGTGGCGGCACACCTCAGAAGACAACACATTCACATCTTCCCATATTTGGACGACTGGCTAATAAAAGCCACGTCCTACGACCAATGTGTGCACCACACCGCGCTACAATCCAACTACTTCACCAGCTAGGTTTCACGGTGAACCACAAAGTCCCACCTGGTACCTTCACACACAAAACAATACCTCTGTGCCACCGTAGACACCTCAAAAGCCATAGCCTATCCCAATACTGCCAGGATTGCAAACATACAGGCTCTGCGTCAAAAATTCATACTTCAACACTCTCTCCCAGCAAGAGTGTTTATGCAACTTATAGGGATGATGGCCTCTTGCATTTTCATAGTGCCTCATGCAAGACTCCAGATGCGTCCACTCCAAGAGTGCTTAGCGCGCCAGTGGAACCAGGCCCAGGGGCAACTGACAGATCTGGTGTTGGTGGACTGTCGCACCCATCGCTCTCTGCAGTGGTGGAACACCACAAACCTTTCCAAAGGTCAACCGTTCCTGGACCCGGTTCCACAAATAACCCTAACAGACGCATCGCTCTCCGGCTGGGGAGCTCATCTGTTACATCTCACAGTGCAGGGCACATGGACCCCGCAACAGAAGTTACTCCACATCAACCATTTGGAGTTACTGGCAATCTTTCTAGCCCTAAAATCCTTCCAGACGCAGATTTCAGGCAAGGCAGTCCTCATTCGCACAGACATGACTGCAATGTACTACATTCAAAAACAGGGGGGGCACACACTCTCCACAGCTCTCTCAATTAGCACAGAGCATATGGAGATGGGCAATTCCGCAGAAAATTTTTCTCCTGGCCCAACACGTCCCAGGAATCCAAAACACCGTGGCAGATCTGCTCAGCAGACAAATGCAACAGATCCATGAATGGGAACTTCACCCACAGGTTCTTCACCCGTTCTTTCAGAAGTGGGGGCATCCTCATATAGACCTCTTTGCCACCCACGAAAACAAAAAATGCCCAAGCTTCCCTGCCAGATATCCACACCCATTGTCCAAAGGCAATGCGATATGGATGAACTGGTCTGACAAATTTGCATACGCTTTTCCACCTCTCCCACTAATTCCGTTAGTGGTGCGAAAGCTACAACAGCATTCCCTCACACTCATCCTGGTAGCTCCAGCATGGGCCAGACAACCGTGGTACACCACACTACTGGAACTCTCGGTAGTACCACACCAAAAGTTACACCTCTCACCATGCCTCCTAACCCAGAACCATGGAGAGATCAGGCACCTGGACCCAGCTCAGCTCAACCTTGCGATCTGGCTCCTGAGGTCCTAGAATTCGGATACCTTAACCTTCCCCCTGATTGCATGAATATTATCAGAGAAGCTAGACGCCCTACTACTAGGGCATGCTATGCTACAAAGTGGAAAAGATTTGTTGTTTACTGCCATAACACAATCAACCCTCTAAATGTGTCCATACAGCACATCATATGTTACTTGCTCCATCTACAAAGGTGTAACCTAGCATATACATCCATTCGGTTACACCTCGCAGCAATTGCTGCTTACTTACAAAACAGGCAGCACCTATCGCTTTTTAGGGTGCCTGCCATCAAAGCGTTTATGGAAGGCCTCAAAAGAGTAATTCCACCCAGAGTACCACCCTCACCTGTCTGGAACTTGAATATAGTTCTCACAAGGCTGATGGGACCGCCTTTTGAACCATTACATAATTGTGAGCTGCAATTTCTCACATGGAAAACAGCTTTTCTAGTGGCCATCACTTCCCTTAGAAGGGTTAGTGAAATACAAGCACTCACTATACAGGAACCTTTTCTCCAAATGCATCAGAACAAGGTTGTACTCCGCACCAACCCAAAATTCCTACCCAGTCATTTCTCCCTTCCATCTCAACCAGTCGGTAGAATTACCAGTCTTTTTCTCACAACCTCAAACCGTTGCGGAAAGGGCTTTACACACACTGGATGTTAAAAGGGCATTACTTTACTACATCCAAAGAACACAACCTTTCAGTAAAACCAAACAGCTATTTGGCTCTTTCTCTCCACCACATAAAGGCAACCCTATTTCTAAATCAGGGATAGCTAGGTGGATTGTAAAATGCATACAGATTTGCTACCACAAGGCAAAACGAACGCTATCTGTTCCCCCTAAAGCCCACTCTACAAGGAAGATAGGGGCTTCTATGGCTTTTCTAGGGAACATACCATTAGATGACATCTGCAAAGCAGCGACATGGTCAACACCGCACACTTTCACAAAACATTACTGTGTAAATGTGCAAACCAAGCAACAAGCTAGTGTGGGCCAGGCTGTACTAAAAACACTGTTCCAAACAACTGCAACGGATGCCGGTGGTCGCCGCTAGGGTTGGGTACTGCTATATAGTCTATGCACAGTGCATAATCTGCAGCTCATATGCCTCGAACGTAATATGCTACTTACCAGTATGCATCTGTTCTTGGCATGTAGAGCTGCAGATCTATACACGCCCACCCGCCTCCCCGGCTACATGTATCCGTTCCAGTCTATCTTATTTAGATACAACACACATGGGTTTCTTTACTGTTACTACTACACTCCATCTTTCCCTGCTGGCGAAAAACAATCTGAGGATGGAGCCGAAGCCCATGCGCAATACTAACCAAAGGAGGATTCACCGACCTCGTGACTTCCAAAGACTTTCCAAGAGGAAAAACAAACTGCAAAATCCGGGCCCAACACCAGATGGCGATCTATGCACAGTGTATAGATCTGCAGCTCTACATGCCAAGAACAGATGCATACTGGTAAGTAGCATATTCCTTCCGACTCAACATCGAAGCCAAAGGAGCACAATACCTCTCCTACGGCTCCAGAGCACAAATCGAAACCATGGAGGGAAACAGTTTCAACCAGATCCTATCGATCCAAAGCAAAAGACATTACATGTGGACCCTAAAACAGGCCATATTGTCAGCCTCCCAACAAAGAAGAGTAAATTGGATACCTCACACTCTCCTGAGGTACCTGTCCAGAAAAGAGACTTTGCAACTTGACCCCTAAGACTCATCTCCTGTGCCTCATACTTAACCTTTGTCTCCTACAAACTCACCCATACACACTCCTAGGCTCTCTCCATGCTCACCCTTACCACCACAGGAAGAGGATGACTTGGGGGGCGGGGGTGCACACCATAATGATCCTTTAGATGACCCTGATGATGACACTACTATACCACAGGATACATGGGCAGATTATAATGATCCTTCAGATCCTCCAGACCTTCCTGATCCAGATGCATACCCAACAAGGCCATCTCCCCCAGATGATAAAATAGGGTTTAGTCAGCTTATTAATAGGGTTGCGCAATATCATGGTGTTCAACTACATTCAGACGCCATGGAAGAGGACTTCCTACTAGATACTTTTGCCCAGTCACAAAAGACAATACATATATTGCCCATGCTCAAAGGTGTCATTAAACTGGCACCTGACATATTTAAAGACCCTAGGATTGACAAAATTATGAACCTGCCCCCAACGATCCCACCTACATTAAAGGACACCTCCCTTTAGATTCTCTGGTAGTGTCCAATGCAAGGAAACATGCTAATTCACAAACCTCTGGTGCTGCTCCACTTCCAGACAAAGAGTCTAAACTGCTAGATGCATCAAGCAAACGAGTTGCCTCCCAAGCAGCCAATCACTTGAGGATAGCTAATGCACAGGCACTACTTGCCAGATATGACAGGGCTCACTACGATGAGCTGGAAGACCTAATTCAACATTTGCCTGACCAATACAAAGGCCAAAGCCACTGATTTGGTCCAGGAGGGCAAGGTAGTTACAAATGCATCCATCAAATGTGCCCTCGATGCAGCATACGCCGCTTCTTGATCTGTCAACACCAGTGTTCTACTACGCAGACATGCATGGTTGCGCATTTATGGTTTTTAACGGGAAGTGCAAACAACTATCTTAAATCAGCCGTTTGATCAAGAACACCTGTTTGGCTACACTGCAAAATCTATTGGAGCATTACTCTCAAACAACATGAGGTTCCTTTCGTCGTCCATTTTATAGGAGCGCATCCAAAAACATTAGTACAGACACTACTTCCTCCTCCTACAAAAACCCCACACAAACATCCCTCAACAAGGGATATTTTAGAGGTGGGTACAGGGGAAATAGTAACAAAGGGCAGAGGACGAGGTAACAACAATCTAACCTCCCCCACTACCAAACAATGACTTCCCTCCGCTCCCTCCAGACCATTCCACTTCGGTCGGAGGAAGACTCTCACAGTTCCTACCGGTCTGGAACTCCATCACTACAGACAGGTGGGTAAGACAAATTATCCAGTATAGTTACTGCCCTGAACTTACCGCAAATCCCCCAAACTTACCGCCCAAACAACGTCCAATTTCCACGGAACATCTAATGCTCCTCAAACAGGAAGTTCTCTCACTGCTTCAAAAGCATGCCATAGAACCAGTTCCCCTCCAGCATCAAGGTACAGGGGTTTACTCACTTTACTTTCTCATTCCCGAGAAAGACGGTACTCTCAGACCAATAGTGGACCTCAGACCTCTCAATATCTACATACAGTCAGTTCACTTTCATATGATCGCTCTTCAACAGGTCCTTCCATTGCTTCAACAAGGCGACTTCCTTGCCACTCTAGATCTCAAGGACGCCAACTTCCATATTGATATACACCCTGCTCACAGGAAATATCTAAGGTTTACTGTGGACGGTCAACACTATCAGTTCAAGGTCGTCCTATTCGGAGTAACCACAACACCCAAAGTCTTCACAAAGTGTCTGGCGGTGGTAGCCGCCCACTTGCAGAGACAACAAATTAATGTGTTTCCATACCTGGACGACTGGCTGATAAGAGCCAAGTCATGCAACCAGTGTGTTCATCACACTCACCAAACAATTCATCTGCTCCACAACTTGGGTTTCACCATAAACCTCACTAAATCACATCTCCAGCTCTCCCACATACATCAGTATCTAGGGGCCACAATAGACACTTCCAAAGCTCTTGCATACCCCCAATCTAGCCAGGATAGCCAGTATGCAAACCCTAATCACAAAATTTCAACCCCAACACTCACTACCAGCTCGAGTGTTTATACAGCTCATAGGAATGATGGCCACTTGCATTTTCATAGCACCTCATGCAAGACTTCAGATGCGCCCTTTACAGGAATTCTTAGCACGTCAGTGGAACCAGGCTCAAGGTCAACTTTCAGATCTGGTGTTGGTGGACAGCCGCACACATCGCTCTCTGCAGTGGTGGAAAACACAAAACCTTTCCAGAGGGCGGCCATTCCTAGATCCAATTCCACAAAAAGTGCTAACAGCGGACGCATCACTTACCGACTGGGGAGCCCATCTCCTAAACCACACGATTCAGGGCAGGTGGGCCCCTCAACAAAAAGTGCTCCACATCAACCACCTGGAGTTACTAATAATCTTTCTCGCATTAAAATCATTCCAACCCCATCTCGCCAACAAAACTGTCCTTGTCCGCACAGATAATGACAGCAAAGTATTATATACAAAAACAAGGAGGAACACATTCTTTGCAGCTTTCTCAACTACGCTAAACATATGGAGATGGGCCATCCCACAAAACGTATACCTTCTAGCAGAACATCTTCCAGGGGTCCACAATCAGATTGCAGATCTGCTCAGTCGTCAAACACAGCAGATACATGAATGGGAACTTCATCCTCAAGTTCTTCATCCATTCTTTCACATGTGGGGCCATCCAGACATAGATCTGTTCGCCACACACGCAAACGCAAAATGCCCAACATTCGCCGCCAGGTATCCACACCCATTGTCTAAGGGCAATGCGATATAGATGAATTGGTCAGGCAGATTTGCGTACACTTTTCTGCCACTCCCACTCATTCCATTAGTGGTGCGCAAGCTCAAACAAGTCTCTCAAAATGATCCTAGTTGCTCCAACATGGGCCCGGCAACCATGGTTCATAACCCTGCTGGAACTCTCAGTAGTTCTACACCAAAAACTACACCTCCCCCAAAGCTTTTTACACAGAACCATGGAGAGATAAGGCATCCGGATCTAGTTCAACTGAACCTGGCAATCTGGCTCCTGAAGTCCTAGAGTTCGGTTACCTCAACCTCCCACTGGACTGTATGAACATTATTGAAGAAGCTAGATGCCCTACAACTAGAGCTTAAGATTTGTCATTTACTGCAATACCAACAAGATTGACCCACTAGATGCTTCGATCCAAAATATTATTTGCTACTTACTGCATCTACAGAGATGTAATCTAGCATACACGTCCATAAGATTACATCTTGCGGCGCTTGCCGCTTACCTACAAAACAGACAACATTTGTCATTGTTTAGGGTGCCTGCTATTAAAGCGTTCATGGAAGGCCTTAAAAGGATAATTCCTCCCACAATCCCACCATCTGCAGTGTGGAATTTAAACATAGTCCTTACTAGGCTCATGGGTCCTCCATTTGAACCTTTACACAAATGTGAACTGCAGTTCCTTACATGGAAAGTAGCTTTCCTAGTGGCAATCACCTCGCTCAGAAGAGTAAGTGCGATCCAGGCTTTAACCGTACAAGAACCATTCTTACAAATACATCATAACCAGGTGGTTCTTAAAACAAATCCAAAATTTCTTCCCAAAGTAATCTCGGCTTTCCATCTTAATCAATCTGTGGAATTACTCGTTTTTTCCCCAAAACCAGATTCTGTAGCAGAAAGAGCTCTTCACACACTGGATGTCAAAAGAGCTATACTTTATTACATTGACAGAACTAAACCTTTTTGAAAAACAAACCAACTGTTTGTAGCTTTCTCACTACCTCATAAAGGAAACACCATCTCCAAAGCTGGAATTGCTAGGTGGATAGTCAAATGTATTCAAATATGCTACCACAAAGCAAAACGTACATTAATAATTCCCCCTAGAGCGCATTCTTAGGGAACATTCCCTTAGATGACATTTGTAAGGCAGCAACAAGGTCTACACCACACACCTTCACCAAACACTATTGTGTAGATGTGCAGGCAAAACAACAAGCTTCTGTAGGCCAGGCTGTTCTTAAAACACTTTTTAGACCACTGCAACAGATAGAGGTGACCACCGCTAGGGGAGAGCACTGCTATATTGTCTATGCACAAGTATGTATTCTGCAGCTCATATGCCTCGAACAGAAAATGCTACTTACCAGTATGCATCTGTTCTTTGCATGTAGAGCTGCAGAATGACATACGCCCACCCGCCTCTCCGGAACCTCTGTCTGTTCCAGTGTTATCTTACTTAGATACATTACACATGGACATCTTTTCTGTTTCTTACAAACTCCATCATTTCCCATCATGTCGAAAAACAATCTAAAGATGGAATCGATGCCCATGCGCACTATCGTCCAAGGGAGGAGACACCTATCTCGTGACTACAAAGACTTCTTCCAAGACAACAACAAACTGCAATCATCCAAGCCCAACACCAGATGGCAATCTATGCATAAGAGTGTCATTCTGCAGCTGTACATGCCAAGAACAGATACATACTGGTAAGTAGCATTTTCCTTAACCTGCCCCTGTCATTCCCTCTGTGTTTAATCAGTGACAGAGAGATGCTATATGATAGACCATCCACAAGTTCACTTCTCCTTGCTCTGTTCATGCAGTTGTGTCTATTGAGTTTTACATGCTGAGCACTGTGATCAGTTGTGTATTATAAATGCAAGACTGCACCAGCCCCCTGCCATCTCTCTGGTTCTAAAATAAGTATTTTTTCGAGGTCTGATATGGGAGCTATTTCCTCAATTACACCTAAAGCAAACCTGGCTGACCCTTTAGAGGGTTACTTTTTAGTAATGTCGCTGGATTTTCTAGTAGTAGTCTGTTTGGTAGGGTTTTTATTGTAAAAATGAACTTGGTCCTTGATGCAGTAATACTGCTTTGCCCAATTCAGTGCATTACTTGATTATAATAACATGTCACGTTGGACAACAAAATATTAAAATGTTACATTGTTACCAGGTAATCAAATGCCATATAAATGTGTCAAATGTTCTGCAACGTACTCTCTTGTAAAGCAATAAACCGATGTAGAAACAAATGCTGTGACCCTATGCCGCCATGACTGGTCAGTGAAAATCTCAATACTGTGCAGAGAGGATTTATGGAAATCTGAGAGTGATACAAGACCATGTGAATGACACAAACGTACTGGCCAAGTGATAGTAACACATAGAATCCCAAAGTGATCACCAGTCCATTGCTTTCATGTCTAAAAACTCATTCTACATTATTTCAAGTTTACTGTTTCTAATATGTTGGATAAACTCGGTTTTGGACCAATGGTTTTAGGTAGATTACCAAGATCAAATTATTTCGAACAATTGGAGAGTATATAACCACATTACATTTAATTGTCAGGATGCATGACTACTTTTCAGCTTCAAGGTAAATTTGGGCAGCTTCCCATTCCACAGAGATTTTTATCTGATTTAAAATTGAAAATATTTTTGTAGTACAATATTACACAAAAATGGTCTGATCTTGTTCCACTCGTTAATTTTGTTCATAGCTCATCCTGTTTCTCCGTTCTCAAGAAATCTTACCACTCAAACTTTAAAAGTAAAATTATGATTACACTTAAGAGAACGTCTATAACCCATTGCTGACTGGAGGTACAAACGGTGAAATATCAGGGTGGGATGTAGAGCAGTATAAACTTTATATTTAAAATGTGCAGCAAGGTACTGCTCAGCCCGTAGAAGATGTGTCACTCAAGACATAAATGTATTCCGAGAAAATCAAACCTCACGGTTTCATTTAACTTTGTTGTTGCTGTGAGGATGTAGTGGAAGCAGCAGTGTCCTGCGTCTTCAACGGTACATGGAGTGTTGTATCCCTCTTGGTGACACAGAGATTAAGTTAGGTCTATGTGTGATAAGAAATTTTTTTTCATTTTTTTTTTTTTAGCTGTAGCCAAACCCGTCTCCACCTTTGTGGCTCACTCATCACTAGATGCAAAACTGCAACAGTCCTAGTCTCACATTTGCACCTACTTTCCTAGTATGCTATTTGCTCAGCCTGTGATTTTCACCCGTGCTATGTTCCATAAACCAATTCTGTAACGTATACATTTTTTTGGCATCTTATTATTATTTTTTTTTTAACAGAGATGCTCCAAAGCTGGGTAAACCCGGGGTTCCTTGGGCACAGGACATAGCAATGGCCCTACACAGGCTGTCTCTCCGCCGGCAAAACTACCTGAGTGAGAGACAGTTTTTTGTGGATGAGTGGGAACGTCAACAAACAGTGATGGAGGATGAGAAGGAAGACTGCAGTGGATGCAGCACGCCCAATGGGAGTGTCCTGTCCATTGCAACCTACCACTCTGAACTCACAGACTTTTCTGCAACATCCAGCTGCTTGCGCTCACTCCTACCTGAAAAGCTCCAGATTGTCAAACCTCTCGAAGGTAAGGAAGCTACCTCTTCCTCCCCTTTATAGATGAGAAATCCACAGAGCCAGATGTTGTACCTCTCGCATTTGTATAAACATGTTTCACTTAAATGGCAGTTGTGTGGCTCCATTGTGGCTAGCGCACAGCACCTGTTTTTATCCAGAACAGTAACTTTTTTTTATTTACTTGTCTTAACTTTTTGTACACCCACAGGTAGGAGCTAGTGCTTGCTTAGCATTCTCATTTCCTCATACTGCCGCTGGGCAGGAGATATTGTTGGCATGTTGAGTATAGCCAACAACCCCCCTGTGTACTTGGCACTCCAACGTGTAACTGGTCATTCAGTCAGGGTTTGCTCTAGGAAATAATATAGGTATGCGTTCTAACACTGTATGACACAAAACAATCAACGTCTAGTCTGTGATACTGTTGATGCACATCTCAGAAACTTAGATCAGTTAAAATAAAGAAAATTACAAAGATCCTACCATCTTTTAGAGCCAAAATATATACCCAATGCGAAAAGGAAGTTAATGTTACATTATTTATTCCTGTCTCTGATGCTGTATTTAAGTGTTTTGTGTTGTGATCACGAAAACTGCAAACTTCAGATCCTTTTGGATCCTCTGGAGCAAACTAGCTTTCCAAGCGTAGAGCATCAGTCAATCAAAAGCTCAGAAGAAAATTATAACAGAAGTTTCCAAGTTTAAAAAAAAAAAAAATCTCCTAGTTTTTACCACAACTCTATCCAATTGCCCAAACATGTTGGTGGTGACTTCTAAATTGCAATGCTCGTCCCAGTCACCCCGCCAAGGAGGTGGAGTTTTTAAGGCATTAGGCTGCTTTTGGTTGGCAAAAGCAGATTCTGAAATGTGGAGGATCAGTGAACTGGAATCTCATGATGTCTGATTACAAGATGGGCTAGGAGACCAGTTCATCGAGTTTGTAGTGAAAGCTTACACCCTGGCTTTTAGGGGACTGATGAGCGCAGTGTTGTTCCACTTCAGGGGCTTTAAGTGTTTGGATGAGTCAGCATCTTCCTATGTTAATGGAACCCACAGGAAGAGGGACATCCACTGTTACTGGCATAGGGTGGGTCCACTGGGTCACAGTCACACCAACACCTTCACTGTGAGTCCATCTCAGGTTGTTCTACATACTTGATAGAACACCATACTGAGAGGAAGGAGGAAAAGCCAGTTTGTTGATTGGGAAATGCAGATATAGGTGCAGTCAGAAGTTAAAGAGGGTGGGGGGTCACTCAGTGCTAAGGAGGGTTATAATGGTGTCTCACACTTGGCGCACAGGCGGAGATTAACTTTGGGTAGGGTAGTGTGTTTTCTTTCCAAAGAATATCTGTAAGCTCCATTTGATGTTTAGACCTCCATACCCATTGGTTCGATCACGTCTCGAAAGTTCACTGTTCCGCACTGAGAGTACTACAAGAGTCAATAGGATCATACTTTAGAACTGAGCAATAAGCCGGCGTGGTCTCAAACAGCCCTCCAGTCCTTTCCTTGATGTTTGACCATTTCATGCTAACACAAGTCCGCTTCCAACAGAACGGTCATCTCAAACTATATTTACAGGCCCTTCAGATTATCATGTAAATCAAGTCTTAGTTTGTTACAGATGTAAACAATGTTATTGTTTAAACATTATTAAACAAGGGGGGAAATACAAAAGGAAAGATTCCATAGGGACAAAGTGAGAGAGTCTGATAACCTACAAATTGAACATCTTGGTGGGTTTTTGAATTTTTTTAAATAGTGGCAGGCTTGCCAAATGCACCCTCTGATGAGAAGTTCAAGACAGAAAAATATATAACTGTTTATACAGGCATCACAGATTATATACTTTGGATATATATGTGGGGACACAGTTCTGCAAGGTAGACACTACTCAAGTTTGCCTGTGGTCATTCATCTTTGTCCTTCAGCAGGACTGTTTGTCCCTGTGGCTCCTGAACTGGCTTTTCCTTGAGTTGATCTTCCATACAGGGAGCAGTATTTTATGCACCTTGACTGTTGTTCTAAGGGCCAGGGTTAGCTCCGGTCACAGCCTACAAGGTAATCTTCTTTCTCCAGGGCACAGCAGCTTCAGTGGATCCTCAGGTTTGTCAAGCTTGATCTCAGTATCTGGGATATTAGTGATAAGATTCCGCTTCTGGGAAGCACCGAGCACCAGCTTTCCTGTACAACTCCTTCTCAAAATGTTACCAACTAAGAGCTCCCGAGGGCCGGTACTTATCCAGAGTCCAGGCTACTGATGAGAAGCCAGTTTCTAATCAAGGATTCATGCTTGGTTCAGGATTGGAGACCATAACTAGTAAAGGTATTTGGTACTTTTTAGGGCATTCCTAGTGTAGGGGAGGGGAAAGTGAGGGCAGTCAGTATTCAGTCGATTGTGTACTGGCCGTCCTAACTCAATATCGGCAAAACCAGTTGGTGAGAGTGACGTGGGGGGGTTGAGTGGCAGGAGGGTCACCTGGAGCCCAGGGGCTGTTGCTGAACAGAGGAGAACGATGGAAGAAGATTCCAGACAGATGAAAAATATTTGAAAATACTCCAAGGTACAGACTAAAGGTAAAACTACTTGAAGAGGCCACCTTCACGGCGACACTGGTGTTGTTCATAGAATGTGCCTATAAAGGTACACCATCTTTACAATACACATATCATACCTGGAGCTTTCAACATGAGGACAATGAGGGGCACCAGCTAAGTTCATTAGAGGCTCCCATTAGGCCCCTGTTAATGAGGGCCAGGTAAAAAAGATGTGTTCCTCATGCTGCAGAAGATATGGCCACCATTCGTTTCTCATAGCTGAGCGAGGAGGACTTCTTGACATGAGATGGGAGTACACTTTAGGTGCATTGCAAATCTAAAAGTTCAGCGCAGTAATAAATCTGACGTGTCCTCGAATCTCGAGGGCAAAACTTGATTATAGAATAACACAAAAATGAGGCAGGATAGCGACAGCTCCCTTTAGTTTTCCCACTTTCACCAGCATTCTGTCTTGCTCGGTGATATTACCTTTTAAAACATTTCAACTCTGAGCAGCATTTCTCTGATCTGACCTTGCCTTTATTAAATATGAGTGGCAATTTGAACTTATAGTTTGGTCTCTGTTTGCCTTTACAGTAGTGTTGATTGTCAAATCTGTGAGTCTCAGTTTGCTTATATGTTTTGTGAAAACTGTGTGCTTGGTCACTTGCCAGTTCCTCATAGAGGCAGAAGCAATCATTTAGTGCCTAACGTTTGCACTCGATAACTTTTCCCATTGTATATGCATAAAGAAAAGGTAATTGTGGTAGTGAATAGTAACTTTTATTTTTTTTATACTGCAGCATCCAAGCGTGGTGCATCACTATTGCATTCCCACAGTTTTGTTCTTATTATTACAATTTTCAGAATTCATGGTTTCTGTCCTCTATTACCATAAATGTTGTGGTGATATGCAATCTAAATTGTTATTTCTCCATTTCCCACTATAAAATTGTTTTCTCAATACAATGAAGGATTCCCTGTACCTCAAAGTTTTAATGTTGTTCTTGCTTGTCTTCCTCTAGGCTCGCAAACTCTCCATCAATGGCAACAACTTGCTCAGCCCAATCTAGGCACTCTCTTAGATCCACGCCCTGGTGTGGTGACTAAAGGCTTTAAACCACTGGCTGAGGATGCAGTATACCACCTCTGTGATTTAGAGGAGGATGAGGAGGACGAGAAGGATGAAGGCATCACTTTTCAGGTGCAAGATCACTGCTTGGAGGACCAAAAGCCACCTATGCCAAAAATAACTGCTAGTATATTCCTCCCACCCAGTACAACTGCATCAGTTCCAGTGACTGGTAAGTCAGAGTGGTGCAGCACAGACTGATACACCATTTACTTTCACCTTCCTCGAGACTGGAACTTTGTGCTTTGGATCCACTTTAGATAATGTGGAGGTTTTATTGTATAGGACCAAGAACCCTAACTAGACCTGAGGCACAACCAGAGCACTTGTTGAGGATGCTGTAAGCATATAACTCATACTTTATACCTTACTTTTGTCTCTCAAGCAGATCCCATCAGGATAGAGACTGCTGAGTTTACTAAGACATAATTTGGGAACGATGATTATTGGAAACTGTAGATGTGGCTTTGAAAGTTGTATAGGGAATTCTGTTTCAGTGGTAAACACACAGCCTCTGTCTGGAGCAATCCAAGAACTGCCTCTCAATCATACTTGGGTAAATTACATTGTAAAGTCCTCTGTTGCTACTCGTTTGCGACTTGGGACATCAATATTGTATGTATAAGCAACTAGAATTCATCAGAGCCATAGAGGTGTTCTAAAGTGGGCATATATAAATCTTGGCACATGACCTGTGGTTTTATACTAAACAACGAAAATGCAGAAGCCATATAATTGGAGTCTTTTTCATTTTTTGATACCTATATTCTAAAATGCATTTTAATTGAAAATAGCAATGTGGGATCTCCAATACGTGGGTTTTAATTCTACCAGTGTTTCAGAAGTTTCTTCATCACAGGATCTTCATTGATGACCAATATCTTCACCCATCCGAGAGATCCCAGAACGTTTCTAAACAAAGAAAACGTCTCTTCTACCAACATTTTTACATGCTTATCTAAAGACAAAAATAATACATGTTCATTTGAATTGAGACAGTTAACCATACCCAGTTCTTTCTAATTTCTTTTTCAAATAAAAATAAGAACCCTATAATGGAATTAAATAGCCACTAATCTT
The DNA here is from genome assembly GCF_964204655.1 of Triturus cristatus. NCBI lineage: Eukaryota > Metazoa > Chordata > Amphibia > Caudata > Salamandridae > Triturus > Triturus cristatus. Next base: position 820,097,773 of record NC_140584.1, read on the forward strand.
AAGAGGTGAAGAAAGGTAGCAGTTCCACTGCCCATTAATGCATCGCAGTGGCAGTTGCTGATCAGTTTGTATTTCTGTTCCTGTGCGCTGGATCTGTGAGTCCTGGACTCTGCCCTCTTTCATCTTTTTTCTCACTCAAAAATTACTTTTTTTGCATTGTTTTGCCTTTGTTCAACATCTTTAGAGGTTACCCGTTTTTGCTTGCCTTTTCTTTCAAAAAGGCTTTAATTTTGTTGATTTATAGATCCCTTGCTCAACTATCAGGTCTCATGTTTCTAGTAATCATAGGCCATAAACATAAAAAGATCAATAAGTAAGTCCACTTTAGCCATTGGCTCTCTTATACATGAAGGGATGGCATGTTGCCTGATCCTTCTTCTTTTTTTTTAGTTTTCGTAGTCACCGACGTATTTTTAAACTAGGTCTTCACTAATTCAGTGCCTTTTCTTTGCACTAACAATAATCCTGTTTTCTAATGATGTGCATTAAAAGGAGAAAGGGTTTCTATGCTTTTTAGAAGTACACCTGCCCGCTAGGAAGCACCAGTGTTATTCTATTAACAAGCATCTGGGTCTTTATTTATCTACATGACATTTTTATCACAAGCGGTTTGCTTTCATGTGTGCGGATGGCATGTCTTTTTTTTTTTTTCTTCTTTTTTTTGTGGCATACACTTGTAGTAATTTTTTTTTAAATCACACCAGTTTGCCAAGGCCGAGACCAGTTAGCATTTCCAAAGAAATTCTGCAGGCTGCAACCTTCCAATCATTTCCTTGATGTTGTCTGACCATATTCATGCTAACAATAGTCCCCTTCCAACAGAAGCTGTCATCTCAATCGATATTTGCAGGCTCACAGCTATTACATAAATTAAGTCTTAGCTGTTACAAAGGTAAACAGTATCAATGTTTAAACATTACTAAACGAAGTGGCTGATACAAAAGGAAAGATTGGCTATGGACAAAAGTGAGAGAGGCTGATAACCTACAAACGTAATATCTTGTATTGTGTTGAACTTTAATAGTGGCAGGCTGAATAATTGCCAAATGCACCCTCAGAAGACAAGTTCAAGATAGAAAATATCTATATCTGTTTATACAGATATCGGAAATGTTATACTAACAGTTTAAGTAGTCTGACAATAAGCAGGGCTGGACTGGCCGTAGCGGGCACCGAGCAATCCTCCGGTGCGGCGCACGGGAGTTGGCCGGTTTTGGGCCACTGGGGGCCGTCTTTGTTACAGGGCCGTTTATGCTGCAAAATCGTCCGTGTAACAAAATCTGCCGAAAACCGGCCCTGACAAAAAGCTTGGCGGCCCCCCCCCCCTTGGGGTGGGGGGGAGTGGGGCGGCCGAGCACTTTGCCAGGGCCAGTTGTGGTTCACAGTCCGGCCCTGACAATAAGACTGACTTTCACTATAAGAATGATAGATGGGCGGGATAAGCACATTTAAAGGTGCTTTTTGATTTAAACATTGTGGGGAGTATCTTGCTACAACTCGTAATGGCAATCAACAAAAAAGTAGTTTAATTTATTGCCATTGTTATAGGTCTGTATTTTTTTGCTACTAGGTTTGTAATTTGCCTGGTTATCCTTACTGTAGTGTAGACCAGAGGTTTCCAGTGATGGTCTACAAGAGCTTGAGCCATGCTTAATTTTGAAGACATCCATCAGATAAATGAACATATGACGCAGGTAATTGGCTACCAGTGACATAGGCATTGTCCTGAAAATCTAGCAAAGCTCCTGCCCATTGGTCTAGTTTTGACACACTTCGTTAACTAGCACATTTAAGTTTGTTGGATCTTTTGACACTTTGTAATATATTTAGTAGTCCTGCTTTGAATTGTGATAGACCTAAAAATCAGTGTGTCCCATATGGGTGTTGGTTGTATCACAGAGCCAGTGTCTAATAATTTTTCTGACCTCACATATTTTCTATGCATAATTTGTCACATCTTTTATTGCAGCCGCGAACCCTGGGAAGTGTCTATCCTCCACAAATTCTACCTTCACTTTTACAAACTGTAGGATACTGCACCCCTCGGACATCACTCAGGTTACTCCCAGGTAAAGAGAGTCTACTCGATCAGATTACCGCAGCATCGCTTCTTGGTTGGCTACTTTGTTGTGCATGTAGTTCTGCTTTCTGTAATATGACATAATGCAGTTAAAGTAAGTCCTTCGGCTCATCACGTTCATCCTTCTGCTAAATTACAGTCAGTCATGATCTGAGATATGCACCTCACAACCTCACAGGAACCTACAACGATTTTGTGCCAAAGAAGCTGAGGAAAACCGTGACCTAGAAAAAGCACCATTACGCACGTTAATGCAAACATTGACCCTTTCCCTTTTATGGTAGTAGAAACAAGCTAGAAGGTGGGTGCAGCAGATCCCTCAAATTCCTGTACCCTAGTTTTTTTTTGCACCTACTGTACTGTTGATAGCTACGCCCTTGGAAAAAATAAATAGATACTATAGTTCATGGTGGACTCATTTTATACCTTTGTAAGTAGTTCTTCACCATGAAATTCCTCTGATATTAACTAAAATCTCCGCACCTGCACAAGATCCTAGAACACAACTGTTAAAGATGATTTCCCATGCTTCCCAGTCAAGTTCATAAAAAGAAACCTGCTCAATCAGCAGCATTTACAATTCTTTTTATGCATTGGACAAAATGGTAAAATTACGGTTGGCTGAGAAACACCACACTAAATAGACCAATCAATCAATACAGCTTTATTCGATTAAAATCATTAATCATAAAAGCAAAAAATACACGGTGCATAAAAAGACAATAAACATAGCTACATTAACAATTGATTCCTCGATTTAAAAATGAATTTTAAAAATGCATTAACAGAAGCTACGACATGGGCTGAATCTAACATTTGCAGGGCTAAAAGTGCAGGTCGGCAGTGCCTAAAACCAAAGGATTTCAAAACTGGCAGAATCCATCTTTTTCTGGGAATGGTGTAGAATTTACATAAAAATACAACATGTAATGTAGATTGAGTTGATATATCATCACATGGACAATTACATAAAGATTTAGACCAATCGTTACGGTCAGGAAAACTTAATAACCTGTGAATGATTCCCAAGCGGAAACGGACTAACAAGAACCTATCGAAATCTCCAACAACAGTTGTTATATACGATTGGATTGAAAGATGAGTGGAGATCAACTGATGTCCCTGAACAGAAATTTTCTTCAGTTCTGTTGCCAGTCTGCAATCATTTAGATAGTCCAAGCACAGTTTTTTCAAGTCCTTTCTCGCAATCACGGACAAGGAGGTAGGGTCATCATAAAACTCACAGTGGTCCAGGTTACAGAGAAAGGATTTAATGTATGTTAACCATCTAATCCTTGACGCCCCTTCCAGCTTTAAAAGATCTATAATAGTGCGATTCAAAGCCAGATTTTCCGAGGTCCAAATCCTATGCCATTCGAGTATTGGTTGTATTTTGATAGTGTCTTCTATATAACCAATTCCCAATTCTACATGACATATGTAAGTAGTTCTTCACCATGAAATTCCTCTGATATTAACTAAAATCTCTGCACCTGCACAAGATACCAGAACACAACTGTTAAAGATGATTTCCCATGCTTCCCAGTCAAGTTCATAAAAAGAGACCTGCTCAATCAGCAGCATTTACAATTCTTTTTATCCATTTGGACAAAATGGTAAAATTACGGTTGGCTGAGAAACACCACACTAAATAGACTAAATAACCTATAAGAAAACATAGGAAATGGTGCTCCAATGTAAACAGTACACTTCGTACAAAAATAAAATAAATGTCCCCTTAAGAAACTTAGCAACCTGCACCATTCCACCCAGCAGGGTGACCGGCTTTTTTACTCTGTGAGAAAGATCCTTAATATAACCCTGCTTTATTTCAAGCATATTTTGTCTATTAATACCAGATGCCTAGTGGTTTTTGCCTTCATTCTTCGTCTTAGAATGCTTCCTGTCTTTTAAAACCTTTTTCTGTGGGTTTCCCACATTTTCCTAGAGGTGTTTCACCACCCTGGTTTTTCTGGCCGCTATGCTGGCGTATTTTGACACATGCCAAGTTTTGGGGGATATGTCAAGGAATGATTTCTATGATGTCTACTGCTTCAGGGAGGAGAGGTCACTATTCCACCCTCTCTCCTTTGCAGGATACCGCTTCTGCCACTTCAGAAGGTGAGTGGGCAGCAACTCGTCCCAATCCTGGTCGACATTGAGGACCAGGAGGTTACATTTTCCAGTGCAGACAATTTAGTTTTCATAGGTTTATGACTCGCAGTCCAAGGATGAGTCATTGATGTAGAACTTTACCTCTTTATTAAAGTTCTGCTTTATTGTCCACCTCCGTTAGGAGTTTTCACCAGCTTTTCCAGAATCTACTCGTAGGATTTCTCTGATAGATGATTTTGTATCCTTTCTTGACTTTTCTAACAAGGCTGTAAGGAAGTTCAATTTACAGGCCACCGTTGAGGAAGTCAATAATACTGTTGTATTTGAAATGATCCATATGAAGCGACAAGCTTATCAAATGTTACTTTGGCCTCAGGATTAAGGGAACTCGTCACATAGTCCTTCAATAATACTTTGTTAGTACAAGCAGTCAAAACGGGTTCTAGAAAATAAATTAAGACCTATAGAATCAGACCCAATATTTCTAAAGGTAGTTTGTGCTGCAAAGAAAAAATTCAATGCATCATAGTTAACACCTTTCAACCCTCCAGAGAGGGAGGGGGAGAGTAGAAGGTGGGATACTTTTGGCAAGAAGATCTGGCAATCATCAAAAGGCATCATTAAAGACGCTAGTTTTGCAGTGTGATAATTTTATGGATTCAGATGCTGTGTATTATTCCGCCATTTAGTGATTGGTTAAGGAATTAAGCTCCTTTTAGTAATTTCCCTGGTCTTTTTTTAGGGGGGTGGAGGGGTGCTGTATTCTACCATTTGGTGCTATTTCTCATATTCATTTACATCAGACAGAAGAGAAGCATTAAAACAGACAAAAGTGAATAACATCAATGTTTTTCAAGAATGTCATCGGCCTCCCGGTTCGGAGAATGATCAAGGTGTGTGGCGCACACCCCATTTAGATTTTGTCCCGACCGCCAGCATTAATTTGCTAAGATGGAAAGCCACGATGTGTGCTACCTTTGCCTGCAAAAAAATCATAAAGTCAAGGGGTGCGTACATGTGCTGAGTTCCCGCTGAAGACCTTTGAAGCAAGAGAGAATACCAGATAAACATACTACGCCATGGCACAGTCTTAGTACAAGCAAGAGTCGCTCGAAGAGTTGTGTTTGTTGAGCGACTTTGAAACCACAAGGATATAGAGATGTTGTAAGGGGAAGGCTGCGACTCCGTAGAAATTGGCTAGGCAGAGACAAAGAACACTGAAAAAGATGCAGAAGAAAACAGACTCCAGGAGGTGCCAAGTAAAACACTTTATACTGACCGAGGCGTAGCTAGAGCTGGTGGCGCCCGGGGCTATCCCTCCGATTGCCGCCCATCGCATCCGCAGCCCTGTGATTGTGTGAGCTTAAGTCTCGGACTTGAATTTGGAATCTCACCTCACTGTCAAATTTCGGGCCCAAATATTTCTCACGTGCATCGTTGGAATGCTAGTCTTTCCTTGGTCTATTAACTAGTGCAAGTAGTGTTAACTATCTGAACTCGCAGTTGTAGAGGGCTGCACACAGCACCCCGAGTATTTGCAATTTTCTGTTGAGTGTTTATTTAAATTTGATTATTCAGTTTTCCATCAACAAAAAATACAGTGAACTAACATTGTAGTATAGTTACAGTTGACACAGACAGTTTCATTTAGATATGTGTGGTGGGTGCAGAGTCTAGACAGGGGAGCCCAATGTTAACTCTCAACTTCGTGAGGAAAAGAAGAAAGAACAAAAACCCTTCCTCTGTCGTACACGTTACTACTACACAATGTGCATGTGTGTGGCCAACAGGGAGGGGGGCGGGGAGAATTTTCAGCCTCAAGTCCGATGCAACGCCTATTCAAAGGGACTATCGTCGGGTCCAGTCAGATCCGACAAGTGTTCACTATTGGGTGAAACTTGTGAGTCTAATGCTTCCCCCTGCTCACGCTCCGCACTTGTATCAGTGTCTCCCAATGTTATTGAGTCATAATGTACACTGCTATGTTAACATGGTTTACCAAGAGTTCCAGACATGACAATGGTGAATAATTCAACCATGTGAATCTATGAAAGATCTAGTATTAGAGAAGACATGTTTAATATTTTTACATTTCAACCCTATATAATCTCCAATTGCAAGCTCACCGATTTAAAATCCATATAACATTTACTAACTCTGCATCAAGTTCTGCTTTTTATAAATCTCTCAATTCATCCTAAACAGGCAAATAAGCAACTATATTCTCTGTGTCTGATACAGGATGTGTGTCACACTTCTTGCCAATGTTTTTTACTCGAAACATTAGCCAGGATTTCATTATTGCTCTATTAGACAGTTAGTTTACGATCATTCTTTGTCAATCGGAAAAAATCTAGCTACAGAGGCATATGTTTGATAAAGAAAACTTCAAATGAACATCATTACACAGCTCTTCCCAGTTTATTTCTCTTCGGTGTTCTATCTGGTGTCTATATCCTATTCAGAGGAAACCTACTTCATATTGAATAGCCTTGATTAGTGTTGTTTTTTTAAGGTCAGAAATCACTTTGAGGTGGAATTCCACTTTTTCTGATTTGGCTAAGAAATTAGGAATTTGATTTTCACTTGTGTAGAGCACTAGAGACAGTATTTTTTGTGAGAGCACCTTTAAAAGAAATAAAAAGTCTCTATTATATAAAGTTTTGAAAAACTGAAAAATGCCATGGCCAACATCATTTTCCTTAGCGAAGTGACATTGGGCATGAGAGGACTAAGGAAAGGTATTGTTTATTGTAATGCGTAAATATTGATAGCTCTCAGAGCTTTAAGTGGGTTGGGTCTCACCGGTGCCGAGCACCGTCAGTTTTTCAAAGGGGGCCTCGAAAGGGGTCTCTATCGGGCTCTGGTTTGTGCCCCAGCAAAAGTACGCAATTCTCTCTAGTGGAGAAGTTACGGCATGACATCATACCATATGAGCATTGTAGGGGGAAGGGAAATCCTTTAGAGAGTCATTTTCTCTCTGGATTTCCCTTCTCTTTTTGAAACTCAGGAGCAGCAGCATTGTTGTGGTGTCACCAGGGCTTTAAGTGTAAGATTTTTCAATATTATATACAAGCCATAGTTGCTGCTTATTTATCTTATGCAACTAACAACCATTGACAAAGCCAATAGTCCTGACTTGTAGGTATGAGGTTACTACTTGTATCATATATCTGAATACAATGACAGAAACAGTAAAATACAAGTCCAGCAGCACACTATGCTAAACACAGGTTTTTAGCTTACTTGTTTTAAGCCACGCCCTTAATTACACTGTCCGCGCCCCTTCGAGAGACCTTCCTCCCCCCAGTTTTTTTATCCCATGTACAGCCCTGATAGCTCTTACACACCTATGAAGATTTTTTTGTTTGTCTGCCGGCAATGAGAATGTAAGTCTTCTGCTTCAAAGACGATTACTTGGTTTAACTTTTGTATTAAATTATTTCTTTGGTATAATTAGCTAACGCCGTTAACTGCTGCTGCAACTCACTAAGGGGGAGATCTAATAACACAAAATCACCTATTAGTCGCTTACATGAAAACCGACATGTGAACGTCCCTTAATTTTGGGGTGAATGAGTATGATCGGGAGAGCAACTTAAGTAAAGCAGGCCCCCCTATTAGGGCAGGTGCAATGTGGAAATTACACCGGGCGTGGGCATGGAAGTCACGGCTCACCTGAAACAAATTGACTATTCTGAATCACCGACGCGAACCGCCATAAGCAGAAAATCATCCCGATGCCTGCAGCAAAATCCTGTGCCGGAAAAGAGGCGAGCGCGTGGTGGTGGAGCGAGTGACGTCACTGCCACGCTACTTTTCAGCGCAACGCAAGGGCTGACCAAACATTATGCCCAGGGCCGTCATTGGTAGCGCTTTTGCGCGCTACAAGATTGACGGCCCTGGGACAGGACCCACAGCTCCCACAAACCGGGTACGTCGCGCGTCAGCATGATTTTAAAATCGGGTGCGCAGCGCGCTTGCTCTTTCCACAGGGGCTGCGCGCGTGCCCCAGTGGCGGCAGCCTTTATAATTTATTTGGGGACAGACACTGACACTACTGTACTGTCAGTGAGTGTCCCCAAATAAATTCTAACGGCTGCTGCTACGGGCTGCCACCCCCAAAATTGTGCCGCCTGGGGCAGACCGCCCCCCCCCCCCCCCCCCCTAGCTACGCCACTGTATACTGATTTGCATAAGGTGAGCCTTTGTCTAAAGTAGCATGGTGGGCTATAAACAATGGACTGTAATGCCACCACCAATGGCTTAAATTAATTCAGTATAGCCGTAGGGAAAAACCCAATGTACCCTTGAGGGCTTGGGCAGATTTGATTGAAAAAGTAGTATGCCAACAAGGGATTTTGTTTGGAGAGATTATATCTTTTTTGTAGATTATGGAAAATTAATTTGAAAATGAGTTCAGAACTGAAACTCAACCACACATTATTTGACTGAATTAATCAAAGATATACAACACACACGGGGTATCTTTTTCGTGAAAAAATCACCGATCTTTTTATATAAACAATCAATAAAAAGGAGTACAAGTAAACAATTGAATGTGCAGTGTAACATGAAAAGAGAAAAAATTGAATGTTATCCACATTTCATGAAACAAAATATCCAATCCAAAAGAAAACACAGATCTATCTCATATTGGGAGAGCAATCAACTGTACATAGATGTTGTGGATATGGATAATGTAGTCGACGTTTCGGTCTGTGATGGCGTCAATCCGTCAGACCATCTTCAGGACAGTGGAAATTTCTAAAAGGGACTCCTGTATAAACATAGTGTCAATTAATTACAGCAACTTAAACATAATTATTCTCTTCATACTGGAAAGAGAAAAGAGGGATAGCCCGTGTGTGAAGAGCGATCATTTTGAATTAACGTTGTGAGAAAACACCAAGATCCATTAGTTTTTACAGCATTGTAATTTCTGCATGGTTAGGTGAAAGAGTGAAAGCATGCTATTGGTGATGGCTCACTAGAGTCTAACATTCTAATACATTGCTTACTTCTGACTCATTGAATTCAGTTAGAATCGAGGTAGTTTCATCTCCTCGTCGAGTTTGATTATGCTGGTTCTATAAAATCAATAGACAAATACAGCATAAAAATGAACTAATCTATTAAAAGATATAGAAACTTATTTATGGATCTCTTGTTGAGACCTACCCGATCTTAGTTGGATGAAGGTATTCCTTTCTGATATCTACAAAGGGATAATACAGCACTGAAAGGCAGCTCTATGATTGTAATGCTCTCGTGCGTCAAAAGGAGGAGTTTATCCTTCCTGGATTGAAGTTCTTAATTTGCGCAATCTGAAATGGCACCGGAAGGGCAACATAATGTCAGTCTAGGTTGTCGGAGAGATCAATATCGCAATGTCAAGAAATTTTGGCAAAGCATAATTGTGCATGAATTGGAGTCGTCGGACGTTATAACAAAGGGGTCTGGGACATTAATGCCAGATAGGGCTTTTTATTTTTCTACGTTGTTCGCTCAAAAGAATTTGGTTTAGCACAATATTATTGTATGTTTGTCAAGGATTTAAACACAATGGAAAAGAACCTAGGTTCTAGATTTAAACTCGTCAGACCTGCCACGAACCTAGGTTCTTTTCCATTGTGTTTAAATCCTTGACAAACATACAATAATATTGTGCTGAACCAAATTCTTTTGAGCGAACAACGTAGAAAAATAAAAAGCCCTATCTGGCATTAATGTCCCAGACCCCTTTGTTATAACGTCCGACGACTCCAATTCATGCACAATTATGCTTTGCCAAAATTTCTTGACATTGCGATATTGATCTCTCCGACAACCTAGACTGACATTATGTTGCCCTTCCGGTGCCATTTCAGATTGCGCAAATTAAGAACTTCAATCCAGGAAGGATAAACTCCTCCTTTTGACGCACGAGAGCATTACAATCATAGAGCTGCCTTTCAGTGCTGTATTATCCCTTTGTAGATATCAGAAAGGAATACCTTCATCCAACTAAGATCGGGTAGGTCTCAACAAGAGATCCATAAATAAGTTTCTATATCTTTTAATAGATTAGTTCATTTTTATGCTGTATTTGTCTATTGATTTTATAGAACCAGCATAATCAAACTCGACGAGGAGATGAAACTACCTCGATTCTAACTGAATTCAATGAGTCAGAAGTAAGCAATGTATTAGAATGTTAGACTCTAGTGAGCCATCACCAATAGCATGCTTTCACTCTTTCACCTAACCATGCAGAAATTACAATGCTGTAAAAACTAATGGATCTTGGTGTTTTCTCACAACGTTAATTCAAAATGATCGCTCTTCACACACGGGCTATCCCTCTTTTCTCTTTCCAGTATGAAGAGAATAATTATGTTTAAGTTGCTGTAATTAATTGACACTATGTTTATACAGGAGTCCCTTTTAGAAATTTCCACTGTCCTGAAGATGGTCTGACGGATTGACGCCATCACAGACCGAAACGTCGACTACATTATCCATATCCACAACATCTATGTACAGTTGATTGCTCTCCCAATATGAGATAGATCTCTGTGTTTTCTTTTGGATTGGATATTTTGTTTCATGAAATGTGGATAACATTCAATTTTTTCTCTTTTCATGTTACACTGCACATTCAATTGTTTATTTGTACTCCTTTTTATTGATTGTTTATATAAAAAGATCGGTGATTTTTTCACGAAAAAGATACCCCGTGTGTGTTGTATATTTTTGATTAATTCAGTCAAATAATGTGTGGTTGAGTTTCAGTTCTGAACTCATTTTCAAATTAATTTTCCATAATCTACAAAAAGATATAATCTCTCCAAACAAAATCCCTTGTTGGCATACTACTTTTTCAATTAAATTAATTCAATCATTGCAGCCATCGCCTTGTTATTGTAGTTGATGCTTCAAGTGCGACAGGTATGCCCAGACGTGGGTCCCATGCTCACCGTGCTATAGGACACGAGCTATACCTCACTGACAAGACCTACGTAGGTTGAAAATGATCTGGGGTTTCTTGAGGTCCCTACTGGAGGGGGCCTCCCTGCCAGTTCAGAATGAACTGTTCCTATGAGGGGCAGGGTCGGTACTGATTTGCATAAGGAAGGCCTTTGTCTAGAGTGGCATGGTGGGTGAAAAACTATGGACTGGAATGCTTCCTGAGCGTTTGCCGGTGGCTGAGATTAATTCAAGCATTTAGATTATCACCTTGCTGTTGCACGTAACAGAGCAAGGCACACCATGTTCAAGCCAAAATCTTCAGACTTGAATCTCACAAAATGAGCCTCACTGCCGAAACTTTGCTGAATGAATGACCGGCAGAAGCCAAATGACCCTATAGGTACAAGCATTAACACACTGGAGGAGGCAGGGACTCGGAATTGGCCTTCAGAGGAGAAGACTTGCAAAAGAGCAGCTTCGGCACAAAGAAGCAGGAGGTGCTCGATGGCAACCAAAAGGCCCTCGACGTTGAAAGAAAGAAGCAGTATCAGAACGTTTCCAGGTAGAAGAACCAACAGAAGACTGGCAGGTAGTTCATGCCCGCTCTTCCACATCCAAACATTCAGTCCCTGGTAATATTAACAGTCTACAGTGCACTCATTAAAAGGGCAGCAGACTCTTATGGTGTCAAACTCATGGAGGAGGAAACAGGAGCCGACTGTTCGAGGCATATGAGCTGCAGATCACACACTAAGGATAAGATCGCCATCTGGTGTTGGGCTCGGATGATTGCAGGTTGTTGTTGTCTTCGGAAGAAGTCTTTGGTCACGAGATTGGTGACTCCTGATCTGGACAACAGTGCGCATGGGCATCCACTCCATCATCAGATTGTTTTTTTCCGCCATTGGGTTCGGAAGAACTTTTTTCCGCTCCAGCAGAAAACCTATTACAATCACTACAACTCTCACAACTTAAATACTCGACGTCGAACTCGATATCGGACCGACTCCGGACGCGGCTGATGGAAAGGACACCCTTTAAAAAATGCCCCCAATGTGGAGCAAAGTTCCCTCATAGCGATCACCACGAGGTCTGTAATTTGTGCCTTTCACCAGACCACAACGAATCCAGCTGTCCAGCCTGAGCCGCATTCCGCTCGAAGAAAACCATCCGGGACCGGAGAGCTCGACGCCATTTCATGGCCAAGCCGGTTCCGGAACCAGAAGACATCTTTGCACAGGACGTCCCTGACGATGACTCAGAAGATCTCCAAATCGTGTCCGAGGCCGACGATTCAGATCCGGGGCAGCCTGTGAGTACCAGCTCCCCTACCCCAATACCACCCAAAAAGACATTGGTCAAGACTCTGCCAACTGGGCACAGTCGCGAACCGAAAATATCTTCCGAAGCCCCGCCCTCGGGCCCGGCTCCGAAGAAAAGTAAGCCTGCAGGTGGCTCGGGATCGAGCAAACCTCACGTCATTGTGCCTTCGGCACCAAAGCAGGCTTCGGGACCGAAAAATCCATCGGACCCAAAACGTCAATCGGTCCCGTCATCTCCACCGGCACCGAAACGTTCGTCGGTGCCGAAATCTCCACCGACTCCAAAAGGTTCTTCGGCACCGAAAAAACAACCGGAACCGAAAAGTTCTTTGGCACCCAAAACATCTTCGGTGACCAAACCCGTCCAGAAAGACACAAAGTCGGCGCCAGAGCCGCCTTCGGACACTGAGGAACTCTTTCGACCTGATCCTAAACAACAACGGATTTACATAAATCCAAAAACTGGACATGTCACAGCGGTGCCCTACAAGAAAAGGAAGCTGAACTTACCTCCTCCAGCACCTCCAAAGAAGAAGGACTGTGCCACTTCACCCTTACGTCCTTCCTCTCCTACATTACCCCCTATTCCATCCCCCCAACACCACCGCCTGCACCTCTACCATCTCCTTCTCATACACCACCCCCACAGGATGATGATGATTTTGGGGGAGGGGGGAGACCCAGATTTCTTCACTTATCCCACTGATCCTACTGATCCCTTTACACTCCCGGACACAGCACCAGTAGATGACTGGACTTACCCGATGCCCGACGTGCCTGCTCCCGCTCCATACCCCTCAAAACCCTCCCCTCCTGATGACCATTTAGGGTTCGGTCAGCTTATTAACAGGGCAGCGTCATTTCATGGTGTCACCATGCACACCGACACTCCCGAGGAGGATTTTCTCCTCAACACCTTTGAACAGTCCCAGAAAACAGTCCACATTCTACCCATGATCAAGGGAGTGATAAAGCCTGCCACTGAGGTCTTTAAAGACCCTGTCAGGGCCAGGGTTCTCAACCCCCGAATAGAGAAGAAATACAGACCAGCGCCACAAGATCCTGCGTACATTAAGGCGCAACTCCCCCTAGACTCACTAGTCGTCTCTAATGCCAGAAAAAGGGCCAATTCCCAAACAACCGGAGATACGCCGCCCCCAGACAAGGAGTCTAAACTCCTGGAGGGTTCCGGTAAACGGGTTGCCGCTCAAGCGGCTAACCACTGGCGTATCGCAAATACACAGGCCCTATTGGCTCGTTATGATAGAGCCCATTATGATCAACTGGAGGATCTCTTGCAACACCTGCCTGAACCTTTTCAAACACAGGCCACTGACCTCATACAAGAAGGCAAACTAATATCTAATGCCTCCAGCCGGAAGTACAAACCTCCATTCTTGCTCAACCCTTTAATCAGGAGCAACTATTCGGACCGGCAGTGGACACTGCCCTAGAAAAGATGAATAAAGATAATGAAACTGCAAAATCTATGGGAGCATTGCAGTCCACTCAACCCCGAGGCTCCTTTCGGCGCTCCTTTTATAGAGGAGCTTCCAACAATGTGGGAACAGACAACTCTTCCACATTCAAAACATCAGGTCAAACATCCCTTAACAAAGGATATTTTAGAGGAGGGTATCGGGAAAACAATAAAGGCCGAGGACGGGGCAACAACAACAACACCCGTTCCTCTACAGCCACCAAACAGTGACTTGCCACAACTCCCCCCAGACCATTCTATTACAGTCGGGGGCAGACTTCAACAGTTCCTACCTGTCTGGAATACCATCACTACAGACAGGTGGGTAAGACAAATTACCCAATCTGGCTACTGCCTCAAACTCATAAACCCACCCCCAAACATACCACCCAGACACTGTCCCATGACGCCTCACCACCTCACACTCCTCAAACAGGAAATAGTCTTTGCTTCAGAAAAACGCAATAGAACCTGTTCCACTACAACATCAGGGCACAGGAGTATATTCTCTATACTTCCTCATTTCCAAAAAGGACAAAACCTTGAGACCCATACTGGACCTCAGACTTCTAAACCAGTACATACAATCAGATCATTTCCACTTGATCACTCTCCAACAGGTCCTTCCATTACTCCAACAAGGAGACTTCCTTGCCACATTAGATCTCAAGGACGCATACTTTCACATCCCTAGGCATCCCGCTCACAGGAAGTATCTACGATTCGTGCTAGACGGTCAACACTATCAGTTTACAGTTCTCCCATTCGGAGTAACAACTGCACCCAGGGTGTTCACCAAATGCTTAGCAGTCGTGGCAGCATATCTCAGGAGACAAGAAATCCATGTCTTCCCCTATCTGGACGATTGGCTCATAAAAGCCAACACTCTAGACAAATGCGTTCTCCACACTCACCGCACTATTCACACCCTGCACAACCTGGGATTTACCATCAACTATCCCAAGTCTCACCTACAACCCTCCCAAGTACAACAATACCTGGGAGCCACCATAGACACAGCCAAAGCCGTAGCTTATCCCAGCATAGCCAGGATACCCACCATACAAGGTCTGATAGAAACATTTCAAACACAACACTCTCTTCCCGCAAGAGTGTTCATGCAACTCTTAGGCATGATGGCGTCATGTATCTCCATAGTACCCTACGCACGCCTTCAAATGCGTCCCTTACAGGAATGTCTAGCACAACAGTGGAATCAGGCCCACTGACAACTTACCGATCTGGTGTTGGTGGACAGCCGCTCACTGAAGTGGTGGAACACCATCAACCTGTCCAAAGGGCGGCCGTTCTTAGAGCCCCTTCCTCAAGTTGTGCTGACCACCGACGCATCTCTCACAGGGTGGGGAGCCCACCTCCTTCAACACACCACTCAGGGACGGTGGACCACTCAACAAAAACAGTTCCACATCAATCACCTAGAACTTCTAGCGGTGTTCCTAGCACTGAAATCCTTCCAAATGCATCTCCAGAACAAAACTGTCCTCATCCGCACAGACATGACCACAATGTATTACATACAGAAACAAGGAGGGACACATTCTCTGCAACTGTCCCAACTGGCGCAACAAATTTGGAGATGGGCAATTCCCCGGAACATCTACCTACTAGCAGAACACCTCCCAGGGGTTCAGAACCAGGTGGCCGACCTCTTAAGTCGCCACACACAGCAGATACACGAATGGGAACTACACCCCAAAGTCTTACTCCCATTCTTCCAAAAGTGGGGACAACCAGACATAGACCTGTTCGCCACACCAGAAAACGCAAAATGCCCAACCTTCGCCGCCAGGTTCCCACACCCACACGCACGGTCAAAGGGCAATGCAATATGGATGAACTGGTCAGGCAGATTTGCGTACGCTTTTCCGCCTCTCCCTCTCATTCCATTTGTGGTACGCAAACTGAAACAACAGTCGCTGACACTCATCCTAGTGGCTCCCACTTGGGCACGTCAACCCTGTTTCACCACACTTTTGGAACTATCACTAGTTCCACATCAAAAACTGCATCTCTCCCCGGATCCCTTAACCCAGAACCATGGAGAAATCAGACACCCAGATCCTCAAACACTGAACTTGGGAATCTGGCTCCTGAAGTCTTAGAGTTCGGGTACCTCAACCTTCCTCCAGACTGTATGGATATCATTAAAGAAGCCAGGAGACCTACTACTAGGGCATGCAATGCTGCAAAATGGAAACGATTTGCCATTTACTGCGCTAAAAATAACATACAACCACTGGATGCTTCCATCCAAAACATCATTTGCTATTTATTACACTTACAAAGATGCAATTTAGCGTATTCCTCTATACGTCTACATCTAGCGGCATTAGCTGCCTATTTGCAAAATAGACACCTGTCCCTCTTCAAGGTACCAGCCATTAAAGCATTTATGGAGGGTCTTAAAAGAATCATTCCTCCAAGGTTGCCACCTTCCCCGGTGTGGAACCTTAACATTGTTCTAACAAGGCTCATGGGTCCCCCATTTGAACCAATGCACAAATGCGAACTGCAGTTCCTAACATGGAAAGTGGCTTTCCTCATCGCAATCACATCCCTGCGAAGAGTAAGTGAGATACAAGCCTTAACTCTCGAAGAACCCTTCCTACAACTACATCGGAATAAAGTGGTTCTTAGGACGAATCCTAAATTCCTCCCTAAAGTCATTTCCCCTTTCCATCTAAACCAGTCAGTGGAACTGCCAGTCTTCTTCCCTAATCCAGACTCAGTAGCCGAGAGGGCACTTCATACCTTAGATGTTAAAAGAGCCTTGCTCTATTACATCGACAGAACAAAACCTTTTCGGAAAACCAAGCAACTATTTGTTGCTTTCGCTCCACCACACAAAGGCAACCCTATTTCCAAATCGGGTATCTGAGGATGGAGTGGATGCCCATGCGCACTGTTGTCCAGAGGAGGAGTCACCAATCTCGTGACCAAAGACTTCTTCCGAAGACAACAACAACCTGCAATCATCCGAGCCCAACACCAGATGGCGATCTTATCCTTAGTGTGTGGCTCTGCAGCTCTACATGCCAAGAACAGATGCATACTGGTAAGTAGCATATTCCTTCCTACTGGAAGCTCTCTCACCAGCCCAAAAGAAGTCCGTTCCTACCCATACTGCCTGGGGTAGAGGGCAGTGGGTTTGCCGATTTCCTGATTACATTAGTACATAGGAGAGAAAAGACACAGAATGTCACTGGTCCTTATCCCGACAAGGACAGTGAACATGTTGGCTCGAGAAATGTAGAGGTCAGCAGCGACGTGTGCCTTTAAACAGAAATGCCCACCTGCAATCCGATGAAATCGAGGGCCCTCATGCAGCACCAGCCAGAGGAATATTAAAGAAGGTAAAAATGGTGATACAGTAGGGCAATAGAATTGCAAACACCTGCCTGAAATCATCAATCCATGCTGGGTGTGTGCAGCCACAACTGTAGGAGACACACCAGGCTAATGGTTTTGAGCAAGAGGTACAAGCCTTGGTAATCAACATGCCGTTCACCACGGATAGCCTCGTTGGCAGTATAGTGGATGATGCATTGCTAGAGCAAATCGGGTTGTGCAGTACAATGGACCTTTTGGAGTAGGAATTGCCTTAAGCAAAAGAACACCCGCAAACAGAGCTCTGCAGTCTAGAACCTATCACGCCCCCTTCACGACACCAAGTGCTCCACCAAGTTCATCCTAGCAGTGGCAGTATGAGTCTCCATTGTCACTCACCTTCTGAGGGAGGGCCAGAGGAAGAACCACCCAGAGAGGGTCGGAACTATCCAGCAATTGACTTGCCAACTAACTTCCTCCTATGCAAAACACCTGTAGGAGGATGAAATGGGGGGGTAAGAGTGGGGGAAAAAATCACCTTTGACCCCATCCCCTAGGGCCGTTGTTTTATTAAAGGGTAGGGTGCATGTGACCCACTAGCCTGAGCCTTTAGAGGCACTGGGGACGGACCCCACCCCTCAGGGCCACTGCTTTAAATAGAGAGGGCGAATGTGGCCCCTCTCCCAGGGCCAGTGTGGCACCGGGGACCCCTATCCCCTGAAGTCCAGCGTGATTTTCAATGGGAGGCGGGCACATGGCCCCCCTGTCCAGGTCGATTTCAGTCCAAGGACCCACTCCCCTGTAGCCTGGTGCCATTTTCAGGGAGTGGGGGGGACATGCAGCACCTCCACCTTGGGTCAATTTCAGCCCCGGGGATCCATCCCCTGAGGCCCTGAGTCATTTTAAAGTGGAGAGGGCATGCGGTCTCCCTCCCCAGGGCCAAACGATTCCATCCCACTGGGCTTGTGTCCTTTTTAGGGGGTGGGGGTCATGTGCACCCCCCCCGTGCCAATTTCAGCCCCGGGACCTCTCACCCGGGTGCTCTAACCTGTTAAAGGGTGGGTGCCCTGGTGCCCATCCAGTGCACCCACCAACTATCGTTTGTGGTCTTCAGAGGGAGCCCCACAGCCCTAGCTGGCTCCCTGCATACAGCGGGCGCTGGCATTGCTCCCGTTTCCAGGGCGCAACTCCTAATGCTGCTCCCTCCCGGCAGGAGCAATATTTTGATCCGTTTCCCTGCCTCTTTCTGTCCAGGCTGGGAAACAGATCAAAAGTCAACTCCCAGTGGGCAGGCTCATTTTCAAACCTCTTGTCTACTGGGAGCGAACTTGATGTTTGCTCCCACATGGTAGGAGATTCACAAATGCTCCTGACAAGGGAGAGCAAACCCCTGCCCATGCCACGGTGGACAGGGAAACAGCTATGTCCTGGGGGTGGGTTACCTGGGACATAACCACATAAGAATGAGGTCCCCGGGGCCATTAATGGCAAAGGGAGGGGTGCCGTGCAGCCGCCCTCCCCATTGTTACATTTCAGCCCGCAGGTGGGCTCCCAGGGACCTTATGAAGCTCAAGGAGCGGGTTGGGGAGCGGGCTGCGTGACCTCCATCCACATTTTGTGAAATTGTGGCCTGGCGGGGGGGGCTCCCGGGGCCTTTTGAGGCTCCTGGTGGGCTGCGTGGCCCCCCCATCCCATATAAAGTATCTGAGGGTTGGATCCCTTAGCCTCTCGAGGATCGGGGTGGGAAGCTGCACAGCCCCTCCCCCTCTCCTTCATGAAACATCCCCAGGGCATAAACATAAGATATGTGGCCCAGCTGCCATTTTTTCTTCTCGGTCGCAAGAGATGGTCCCAGAATTTTTTTTATTTTCATTTCTGGACAGGGGGCTAAGTCCTATAATTGCTGCCCGCAACATTTTTCTCATGTTGCTGGCAGTCAATCAGAGCGCTCTCTCCCACGGGAGTCTGACTCCTGTAGAAACGAGATGGCCAAATGGGAGAAAAAACGTCTTGGGGTGGGGGGGGGGGGGGGGGGGTGTCCCCGTCCCCGTCCCCAAGAAAAAATCCACTTCAATGCGCTCTCAGGCCAATAATGAAGGAAGTGATTCAACAAACAAGGGGATTTATTATCACGGAGGATTTATGCCATAAAAAAAATCCCCTAATTTGTTGAATCTCTTCCTTCATTATTGGCCTGAGAGCGCGTTGAAGTGGATTTTTTTCTTGGATATACATATATACGCAAACGCGCCACACTCCATGGGCACTGTTTCCCAGAAGGTGTCTTCTTTGCGTGGATATATGTATGTATATATATATATATATATATATATGTGTGTGTTCGAGGCATATGAGCTGCAGATTACACACTGTGCGTAGATCGCCATCTGGTGTTAGGCCCGGATGTTTGCACTTGTTTTTGTCTTGGAAAGTCTTTGGAAGTCACGAGGTATGTGACTCCTCCTTTGGATCATAGTTCGCATGGGCATCGGCTCCATCCTCCGATTGTTTTTTTTTCTGCCATCGGGCACGGATGTGTTCTCGCGTTTCAGTTCGGAACCGTTAACGGTTTTCTCTTTCGACGCGCAATCCTTCCCTTCTAGACGGTATTATTTTGATCGTGTTTTCCAACCACACATGACCCTTCAAGTTCGAAGCCTTCGATTCCGGTCGTCGACAAAGGCCTTCGGGCCTACCCGGGCCTCATCTCCAGCTCATGGAAAGGACGCCATTTAAAAAGTGTCCTCGATGTGGGTCGAAGTTTCCCCACACCGACCTACATGAGGTGTGCAACCTCTGCCTCTCACCGGAGCACGAGGCCAGAGACTGTCCAGCTTGTGCCGCCTTGCGCTCCAAAAAGACCATCCGGGACCGACTAGCTCGAAGAACAATTGCGCGCTAGTCATCTTCGATCCCCGATGACCTCTTTCAAGAGGGCGTTAATGTTCCGGAGCAGGGTCGAGTCGAGGAAGCCATCATCGGCATCTCCAAAGCAGATGATTCCGATGTCGAAGACATCACTCCAGCTCAAAGGGCCGTGAGTACAGACGTCGACCCCGACCCACACTCCCCCTCGACACAGTCAAAAAAGGCTTCGGTACCACCTCCATCTTCGGGCCCAGGTGCACGCCGAGACACTGCTTCCCATGCCCTGCCTTCGGGCCCAGTAAAGAAGCCTATTAAGCCTTTAGGCGACTCTGGCTCGAGTCAGCCTACCCTCGTTACCGACAAGCCAACTCGGCACCAAAGAAAAGGGCGTCCTCTACCTCATCCACGCCGACCGCTGCTCCCACATCGAAGCACTCTGCGTCAAAGCCTAGCACCAGTTCCTCGGCACCGACCACACCCTCGGAGCCGACTAAAAAAAACGCCCACCGAAAGGCCCCGATTCTTCAAACTAAAGACCTCGGAACCAAAAAAACAAAGACCAGTTCCAAGTGATAAAGACACTTCAAAACGACACTGTTCCAAGCCTCGAACCGCCACCGAGTCGACGCCCAAAAAACTTAGGCACCGAAGCTCTCGACTCCGAAGGCTCTGTCTTCCACAGATGAACTGTTTTGTCCAGATCCTACCCAAAAGACTTTAATGAAGGATCCTCAAGAAAAGACCACTGGAAATGCCTGCGCCCGCACCGCCACCAAAGAAGAGAGACTTTGCTACCTCTCCTTTAAGGATTCCTCCTCCTCCTCCTCCTCCTCCACCACACCACCCTCCCACACCATCACCAACCCCAATAGATGATGATGATGATTATCACAACACCTTAGATGATGCAGGGGGAGGTGCGGACGATTAACCCCTTGGGGACCCTACCGGCTCCCCTGACCCATGGGATGATTACAGTGTCCCAGATGTCCCTTACATCCCACAGGATGACATTTATCCCTCCAGGCCTTCCCCCCCCCCCCCTCCCCCCAGAGGACAATATCTGATTCAACCAGCTCCTCCACAGAGCTGCCCAATACCACGGGGTGGCCCTGCATACAGACCCAGTAGAGGAGGATTTCCTTATGGATACCTTTGATACCACACAAAGGTCCACCTCAACACTACCCATGCTTAACGGGGTCATTAAGCACGCATCAGAGATCTTTAAAGACCCCGTCCACCCACGTATAGAAAAGAAATATAAGGCTGCCCCTACTGACCCAGTATACATTAAGGGCCCGCACCACTAGATTCCCTAGTTGTCTTTAATGCCAGAAAGAGAGCAAATTCCGAAACGTCAGGTGACGCACCACCACCAGACAAGGAATCCAAACTCCTAGACAACTCTGGCAAACGCACAGCGTCACAGGCTGCAAATATTTGGCGCATTGCTAATACACAAGCGCTTCTAGCCATGTATGACAGGGCACATTATGACGAGCTTGAGTCCATAATGCAGCACCTCCCTTACAAATATAAAAGCGGGGCCAATGAACTCATCCAGGAGGGTAAAACCATCACTAACACCTCCATCCGATGTGCCCTAGATGTAGCTGATATCGCCTCAAGGGCAATAAACACCAGTGTCCTTTTGCGCAGGCATGCCTGGTTACGTATATCAGGTTTTAAACCAGAGGTACAGAGTTCTATAATCCATCAGCCTTTTGATGAGCAACACCTATTTGGTCCCAATGTAGACGTATCCCTCGAGAAAATTAAGAGGTATACAGACACCGCCAAATCTATGGGTGCCTTGCAATCGCAATCTCCCAGACGGTCCATCGTCGCTCATCATTCAGAAGCACCCATCGAGGCTACTTTTCGGATAGCCCCTCCACCTCTTACAAAGCTCCCGCACAATCCACCTTTACCAGAGGTTACCAAAGGGGTGGTTACAGGGGGAATAACAGCAGATGCAAAAACAACAACTCCCGCTCTGCCTACAAACCTACCCCATGACTTCCCTCCACTACCCCCCGACCATTCCACTCCAGTCAGGGGAAGACTACACCAATTTCTCCATGCCTGGATAAACATCCCTTCAGACAGGTGGGTCCACTAAATCATTCAATCAGGCTACTGTCTTGAATTGACATCTACCCCCCCCCCCCCCCCAACCATACCACCCAAACACCGTCCAATGTCACAAGAACATTTGTTAATGTTAAAGCAGGAGGTAATCTCCTTCCTACAAAAATGAGCAATAGAACCAGTTCCCCTGAACCAACAAAACAAGGGAGTTTACTCCCTCTATTTTCTCATACCAAAGAAGGACGGATCTCTAAGGCCTATTTTAGACCTCAGACCCCTAAACCTATACATACACTCAAACCACTTCCACATGGTTACACTTCAGCAGGTCCTCCCTCTGCTTTCCCAAGGCGACTTCCTTGCTACTCTAGACCTCAAGGATGCCTATTTCCACGTTCCCATTCACAGGGCTCACAGAAAATACCTCAGATTTTTAGTGGACGGTCAGCACTATCAATTCAAAGTACTCCCATTTGGAGTCACCACGGCACCAAGAGTGTTTACCAAGTGCCTAGCAGTAGTGGCAGCACGCCTAAGAAGACAACACATACATGTCTTCCCATATCTAGACGATTGGCTTATAAAAGCAAACTCATACAATCAGTGTGTACAACACACTCACGCCACTATCTAACAACTTCACAACCTGGGGTTCACAAATCATGCCAAGTCCCAGCTGCAACCGTCCCACACCCAACAATACCTCGGTGCCACAATAGACCCCTCCAAGAGCGCTTGCCTATCCCAGTCCCGCTCGAATTGCGAGCATGCAAGCTCTTCTCACCAGATTCCAATCGAAACACTCTTCCAGCTCGAGTTTTCATGCAGCTCATAGGAATGATGGCCTCTTGCATATTCATAGTGCCTCATGCAAGACTCCAGATGCGTCCTCGCCAAGAGTGCTTAGCACGCCAATGGAACCAGACTCAAGGTCAGCTAACAGATCTGGTGTTGGTAGACGGTCGTACCCATCGCTCTCTGCAGTGGTGGAACACCAAAAACCTTTCCAAAGGGCGACCGTTCCTCGAGCCAGTTCCTCAAATAGTCATGACAGCGGACGCATTGCTCTACGGCTGGGGAGCTCACCTACTACATCACACCATGCAGGGCAGGTGGACACCTCAACAAAAGTTACTCCACATCAACCACCTGGAGTTACTAGCGATATGCCTAGCCTTAAAAGCATTTCAGAAACAAATATCAGGCAAGACTGTCTTAGTCCGCACAGACAACATGACAGCCATGTATTATATCCAAAAACAAGGTGTGACACACTCTCTGCAGCTCTCTCAGCTCGCACAGAGCATATGGAGGTGGGCTATACCTCAGAACATTTTTCTCCTAGCCCAACATGTCCCAGGAGTCCAAAACACAATAGCCGATCTCTTGAGCCGCCAAACACAACAAATCCACGAGTGGGAACTTCATCCACAAGTTCCTCAACTGTTTTTTCAGATGTGAGGGCAACCTCAGGTAGACCTCTTCGCCACCCAACAAAACGCCAAATGCCCAAACTTCGCCGCCAGGTATCCTCACCCATTGTCCAAAGGCAATGCAATATGGATGAATTAGTCAGGCAGATTTGCGTACGCTTTTCCGCCTCACCCACTCATTCCGCTGGTCGTGCGCAAACTACAGCAACACTCCCTAACGCTCATCCTAGTTGCTCCAACTTGGGCCAGACAGCCATGGTACACCACACTGCTGGAACTCTCAGTAGTTCCGCACCAAAAACGACACCTCTCTCCATGCCTCTTAACCCAGAACCATGGAGAGATCCAACACCCGGACTCAGCTCAACCTAGCGATCTGGCTCCTGAAGTCCTAAAATTCGGTTACCTTAACCTTCCTCCTGACTGTATGAACGTCATCAAAGAAGCTAGACGGCCTACCACTAGAGCATGGCATGCAGCCAAGTGGAAAAGATTCGTCATATACTGCCATAACAACAATATTAATCCCCTAGATGTGTCTATCCAACACATCATAGGCTACTTACTACACCTCCAAAGATGCAACCTAGCCTATACGTCTATCAGACTGCATCTTGCTGCCATTGCAGCATATCTACAAAATAGACAGCGTCTCTCACTCTTCCACATACCTGCCATAAAGGCCTTTATGGAAGGACTCAAGAGAATAATTCCCCCCAGAGTACCACCTTCCCCTGTGTGGAATTTAAACATCGTTCTCACAAGACTAATGGGGCCTCCATTTGAACCTCTACATAAATGTGAGCTACAATTCTTAACATCGAAAACTGCTTTCCTCGTAGCCATTACTTCTCTACGAAGTTAGTGAACTACAAGCACTAATCATTCAAGAACCCTTTCTGCAGATGCATCTTAATAAAGTGGTTCTCCGCCCTAATCCAAAATTCCTCCCTAAAGTCATTTCTCCCTTCCACCTCAATCAATCTGTAGAGCTGCCTGTATTCTTCTCCCAGCCACAAACAGTCGCATAAAGAGCTCTTCACACCTTAGATGTCAAAAGAGTACTACTATACTACTTGGAGAGAACAAAACCTTTTCGTAAGACCAAACAACTATTCGTGTCTTTCTCACCACCACACAAAGGCAACCCCATATCAAAATCTGGGATAGCAAGGTGGATTGTCCAATGCATACAGATTTGTTACCGCAAGGCAAAACGTACACTATCTGTTCCTCCTAAAGCCCACTCTACACGAAAGATAGGGGCTTCAATGGCATTTTTATGGAACATTCCTCTAGATGATATGCAGAGCAGCTACATGGTCTACACCGCACACATTCACAAAACACTACTGTGTTGATGTGCAAACTAACCAACAAGCTAGTGTGGGCCAGGCTGTACTCAAAACACTATTTCAAACTACTGCAACAGATACTGGTGGTCGCCGCTAGGACGGGATACTGCTTTACAATCTATGCACAGTGTGTAATCTGCAACTCATAGGCCTCGAACGGAAGATGCTGCTTACCAGTATGCATCTGTTCTTGGCATGTAGAGCTGCAGATCTACACACGCCCACCCACCTCCCCGGCTACCTTTATCTGTTCCAGTATTATCTTATTTAGATACACCACACATGGGCATCTTTCCTGTTTTTACTGAGCTCCATCATTTGCCTGCTGGCAAAAACCAATCTGAGGATGGAGCCGATGCCCATGCGCACTATGATTCAAAGGAGGAGTCACATACCTCGTGACTACCAAAGACTTTCCAAGACAAAAAAGTGCAAACATCCGGGCACAACACCAGATGGCGATCTATGCATAGTGTGTAGATCTGCAGCTCTACTTGCCAACAACAGATGCATACTGGTAAGTCGCATATTCCTTATATATGTATATACATGTATGTGTGTGTGTATATGTATTGCATCTCCAAGCCCATACTACATGACTAAAATCTGTTGTACATTTCCATGCTGTTTAACCTAAAGGCACTTGTCACTTTAAAATAACACTGTTTGAGTACAAGAAAAAAAAGGGGAAAAAATGGTATATAAGCACTACCCACCTGACAGAGCGTGTCATGTGATCAAGGCCCTTGACGGGCTGAAACGTGTCATGGCTGTAGAGGTCTGAGAACAACAATAAACTGCTTTGCACTATTCTGTGGTCCGTGCTCCGTTTTGTGGTGAGGATTCCATGGTGGATGACGGAGTTGTGGTCAATATATGTATATACGTGTGTGTATGTGTAAATATGTGTGTGTGTGTGTGTGTGTGTGTGTGTGTGTGTGTGTGTGTATATGTGTATATATATATATATTACCTACTGGCGGTCGCCAGTAGGTAGTTATAGTTAGGACCACGTTTCCATAGGAATATATATATATATATTACCTACTGGCGGTCGCCAGTAGGTAGTTATAGTTAGGACCACGTTTCCATAGGAAAACCTCAACATTCTATTTTGAATAACTTTGGCGCCGGTTGACGAATCCTCGTGAATTTTTCAAACTAGGTGGGGCGCTACGCTCTGCTCCTACCCTGAAAGTCTCGGGGGGATTCGTCAAGCGGGGGCTGAGATAAAAGGGGGGTCCCAAAACGCGTTTTTCCCATGCATTTTTCCATAGGACCTTTAGACACAGCTACAGCCCGAACGGCTGAACAGAATTACTTGAAATTTGGCAGAGAGGTAGTCCTCAGGTCAAGGAAGTGCCTTTTGTAGGTTTGGTGTAAATCTGTTCAGTAGATTCTGAGAAAATAGCCTTTAAATCAATATATATATCTGAGCCAGCTTACGGTGCGCTTACGGTGCGCTTACCGTACGCGTACGGTGACGTGCACGAGCGCGATTCTGATTGGCTGTTAGATCTTAGTAAACATTCGAATCGGTCGAAACCAGGAAGCGGCGGCCGCCATTTTCTCTCTCACACTCAGAGTGTGGATTAAAAAACAAAGGACAAAAACATGTAAAGGAGCTGTTTAGCCAGCTCCAAAGCACCTAGCCATGTTGAGGGAGTCCCCAAAGATCCCCCAAGGCCAAAAACTGAATTTTAATTTTTTCGCCAATTTCGCCGATTACGCTTACCGTACGCGTACGGTAAAAAATTATTGAAAATAAATGATCCACACCCTCCCCACCCCGTGTGCAAATGGAGCCCGAAGGGCACCATTTGTGCATGGCTTATGAAAAGTTAAAAAAATATATATATAACCTTACACAACGAAGCGCATCATATGTCCTCCATGTGCGCACGGTGCGCGAAGCGCATCGTGCGTACATGGCCCATCTAGCGTAACGTGGGCACGCGGTGCACGTAGCGCACCGCGTGCCCACCGTGCGTGCACGGCACTAACTGCGTAAAGTGGGCGCGCGGTGCGCGAAGCGCACCGTGCGCGCACGGAACGAATTGCGTTAAGTGGGCGCGCAATCCACGAATGGCGTAAAGTAACTTAGCATTTAAAAAAACCGTACAAATTCACTGAAAAAACCATAGGTTTCACACACGTTATAGTTAGGAATTAGCATTTAAAAAACCTTGCAAATTCACTGAAAAAAACATAGGTTTCACACATGTTATAGTTAGCGGAAATTTTACTGATAAAAAACCAATGAAATTCCCCCGTTATAGTTAGTGCAGGAAACTATAACTCACGCGACCGCAATCTTCTGCTGATGACATATGTGTCTTTATGAAAAAAAAATATTTGTAATATATGTATAGCTAAAAATTTATGGAAGAAGACATGGGCAAATAAGTGTCTAAATACAGTATTAGCATCAGCAGAGGATTGCGGTCGCGTGAGTTATAGTTTCCTGCACTAACTATAACGGGGGAATTTCATTGGTTTTTTATCAGTAAAATTTCCGCTAACTATAACATGTGTGAAACCTATGGTTTTTTCAGTGAATATATATATATTCAAATTTTTACAAAAACAAAGGTTAAAGCTTAGTTAAGAAAACTTTATTTCTATACACAATTTTGATATACACTATCATTAGAAATTTTAAAATTATACCTTAAATTTATAGTTTACTCACCACCTACGAATTACTGTAACTCACGCACCCCAGTATACAACAAATGTCAAAAAAACAATTATGGTACACATGCAAAATCTAGAATACAATTCCAATGTCAGTATGAAATCCTAAGATAATACACTACATTGGAAACAAAAGCGTTTCTACTCCTATGGGAAAGTTTATCTTTATAAACCATACTCTGGGCAGAGACTTATAAACAATGTGAAAAGACCACAATTAATTTGGACTTTAATTACCAATTCTAGAACTGGAAGATAAAATTCTATTTCCATGTGTTACCCCTTTCCTCACCAAAATGTCTGTTTATCGCCGAAGAGAAGTAACTGGGCAGCCATCAATCCCAAGCATAAATGGTGACAAACCATCTTTCAATCCTATCAGTTCCGGGGTTGCATCCTTAAAACACCACCTTCAGAAATGTAATGGCACCTAGCGTGTTTATCATATATTTCCTCCTCAACCCTTTCTTTTGAGCTGTGCGACAAGCATGGTTTGTTTCTTATTTGATGTTGCTCAATAAACAGTTATTAAACAAAAACAAAAAAAACCAAGAAGTAAAGTCTAACAGTAATACAAATAAAACCACTACCAGTACACCACCAGTAATTAAAACAGACATTTGCAAAGCCAGTAGGTTTCACCTACGCAAATTCTAGTGAGTTTGTTAATTTTTTTTTACATATTGTAGAGCAGTTGAGCAATATAACTTAAAAAAAAAAAAAACCTTGACAGACCATATGCGAAACCTATTGGCTTTGCTAATGCTTATTTCTTATCTTGTTTTAAATAGGAGACAGCGCAAATATGCACCAGTTTTAGGTCTGCAGTGTGCCTCTCGTCTGTAACAGACTGCAGTAGCAAATTCATTCCAGCAGTTTAAAGTTCGTAACTCGCAAACAGGGAAGCGAGTAGCAAGCTGGAAAGCAATGTTCAATAACAATGAGATAACATTAGGGCACAAATTCGCAGATATTGTGTAACTGCAAAGGAGTCTACAGGGATTTTTTGTTGCAGAAAGCAATATTCCATTTCACCTTACATTATCAAGGGCCACCATCAAAGAATCAGCTTAAAACACGGCCAGACATTTCATATAGTCTAAAAAGCAACAGAGCCAAAGATACAACTATATTAAAAATAATTACGATTTGATATTTCAAAGAACAGACGAATTTGGAAAAGTCATGCAAGCTTTAAACGCTCTGACACAAAAACAAAGTTATTCTCAAAATACTCCACTTACAGAAAACACATTTTGGGAGACTTGATGGTGTTACCGGGAAATAGAGCCTTACATCTGGTGCATGTAGAGCTCTAAAACAAAACTTTGCCAAATGCTAGTGCAACCCCATATATAAAAAGTCTCGGTGAAATGGCATTCTGAGCTTCATCTAACTCTTAACATCCTCTCCAAGGTGTGCCTGTGCAGTTTCTGCTGCCCAAGTGTCAAGTACCAACAGGGCATATCTAACAACCGTGGGTTTGGTAACTGTGTTGAGGCATCTAGAACTTGCCCGGGGATGCGTCTTGTAGCATCTCTTTACGCACCCAGGTATAATGTCCATGAATGTAGTATAGCTTTTGGTGTAAGGCTATCCCTGTGTTCACCGGAGAACTACCTCTCCTTAACAGGCAGTGAAGCTATTCTGTTAAATATCTAAAATCCCTGTAGCGAAGTCGAAGCTTAGTGGGTCGTTGAAACTGCCAATGGAATAGCAGTTGTCTCCAGGGTTAACAGCACCGGTGAGGACTTGGTGCGTGTCCCTGGTGAGGAAATGGCTGTGGGAACCATTTATATATAAAATTGAGCATGGAACCGCAGCTTCTCCACATTGTGTGATCTTGGGCTAATGCCATTACCTGTCTGTACCTCTGAAACAATAGGGCATACTCATTAAGTGTTTAGAATGTGCTGAACACTGCTATACTCCCTTGTGTATATATAATTGGACATTGCTCTTCAGTAAAAAACAATGTAATTGGTGTCTCTGCCCAGCAAAGCGAGGCTCAGAGGGACTTTCCTGTCCCCGCCGGGTTCGCATTGTCTCAGCAGTGATGTCTCCCGTTTTTTGTCATGTTTTCAGATTTATGAGGTTGACAGAAAGTACAGTTTCGTAAATCAGCTACCCATGTGTCATCTGTTGTCAAAGCTGCAAGATTACATAGCTAACGGTACCGCAAAACAAGGGGACCCTGGCTGTGACTGAAGTTAATGGATACAAAATGCGCTTACTTAAAGATCTGCACGGCTGCACTCATCCAACATGATCTACTTACTTTCTTTTTATAAAATATAGTGTTCTGAAATTGACAATTGTTTGCAGATCTCTTAAGTCAAATAATGTTTCCTCGTTAGTCTCCCACCGCATTCTTGAATCCCATGGTCTTAGACTCCTTATGAGGAATGAGATGCAGATGTGAGTGATGGGGCGGAGCAGTCTCTCAAGCGGAGCACTGGGGTGGCAGACTATCGCTGTAGTGTGAGGAGATAGCATGGACTTGGATCTGCCCGATTGGGTGTGTGTGTGGGTGTGTGTGGGTGTGTGTGTGTGGGTGTGTGTGTGTGGGTGTGTGTGTGGGTGTGTGTGTGTGTGTGTGTGTGTGGGGAGGGGTGTCCGTAGGCCGCTCTGAGAGCTCGGAACTACTACTTATTAAAATATGCGACTAGCTCTCCCCAAAAAAATAAAAATAGTGCCATAAAGCAGGAGGAAAAGTTCAAAGGGAGTACTTGGTCCAAGTTCCAATGATAAGATTCTGCAACCAACCAAGAACAAGAAAAACAGAGTGACCAGCATACGAACAAAGTAAGGGCAGGCTGTAAGCGCCTTTTAAGATGTTTACTTTTTTTTTTAACACAAAAGACTTCGAAAGTTCTGTGCAGGCCAAACCAAAAAAGAACACAAATAAACAAAAACAAAAGAAGATGGTAACTGAAACAAGTATATCCCGAATGAAGTGAAGGCTCATTTAAGTTAAAAGAACAAACGTCCAGCAAAAAGGATAGAGATAGACCCCAAAGACCACAAACCAGGCACAAACCGAGCCTTCATGGGAATACCAGGTTAGTAACAAAATGATCTGAAAGAAACACGTTAGTTAGATTCCTCACCTTAGAATATCCCCAGGCTTCAGACCGGATCCGGAAGATTTTTGTAGCAATACCCCTTGCGCGTCGCTAGGCGTCGTCTGCGGCTCCGCGTCCGTCGTTGGCGTCGTGCGCCGGAATGACGTCGTCGGAGTACTTAGACGCCGCCCTCGCTCGCTGACGTCAGTTCTTCTTTTTTCCGCACCAGTAAGCGCCGATCCGGGAGAGCTACCCCTTTAGTCAATTTTTGATGAACTTTTTCGACTTTTTGGTCACTTTCTCAACTCTGGTGCCGGTAGGATGCCTGGTTTCAAGGCCTGCGACGACTGTCACCGACTGATGTCGGTGATCGATCATCACCGCCGGTGCCTGTACTGCTTGGGCCTCGACCATGACGCAAAGTCGTGCTCCGATTGTATGGCCCTGACCTCAAAAGCTAGGCGGGAGCGGTCCCGCAAGTTTCTCGAGCTTCGCCACTCGGCTCCGCTCCCCTCTCGGTCCCGGTCCAGGAGGAGGTCCAAGGATCGGTCGCGGAGCCGCACTCGACATCGTCGCTCGTCTGGCTCGAAGTCTTCGGGAAAGTCGAAGCGCTCCAAGAAGTCCAAGAGGCGACACCGCTCTTCGGACTCCACTCGCCGGTCGAGCGACTCGGCCGACGGTCAGGGTGGTTCCACACCCGCGGCTCCGCCAGAGCTGGAGGCGCCGCGCACGTCCCCATACCTGCCGGTCCCTGGGACTGACGCGACGCCGGCGGAGGTCAGTGCCTTCCTCTCGGCCATAAGGAGCCTGGCCCCGCCGTCGACGCCCGCTGGCGCGCCTTCGGGCTTCGTTGGAGGCTCCGGCCCCGACGCCGCAGGTCCCCGAGGGGCCCGAGCCTGGGCCCCTGTCAAAGCCGGTCGATCTAGTCACGCCTCCTCTGCCGGCGTCGACACCGGTGCCACCTCCGACGCCGACTCCGGTCGAAGTCTATCCCCGGTTCAGCCCCTGTCCGGCCCGACGCCGATGCGGTGCCGCCCGACGCCGCATCCGACGCCGTTAGAGACACATTATGTCTATCGACCGGCTCCGATCATTCCTCCTGTTTACAAGGAATCGGATGACGGGGGTGACTGGGAGGGGTCCGAGGACCCTTTGGCCCTTCAGGGCCAACTTGCACAGGACTGGGCAAATTAACTGGGGGAGGCCAGTGGTTTGGATACCTCACCGGACACTGGATTCATCTCTCCTCCGACTGTGGCTTCGGAGGAGGGTGCATCTTTTTCTGTGGTGCTGCGCAAGGCGGCCGCGGCCCTTGGGCTTGAGCTGCCTGCCGTGGCTGTGAGGACGAACATCCTCACTGAGGTGCTTCAGTCTGCCGCATGCTCCACTGAGCCTCCGCTGCAATTCAATGAGGCCCTCATTGACGTTCTGCAGGGCACCTGGTCCAAGCCCTCCACAGTCCCTCCTGTGGATAGGAACGTTGCCAGGCGCCACCGCCCTGCTCCGGGCGACCCCAGTTTTCTGTCCCAACACCCCACCCCCGAGAGTCTGGTTATCCAGGCCTCTACCTCCCAATCCTCCTTCCCGTCCGATCCACCGGACCGGGATTCCAAGAGACTGGAACAGTCCGGTAAAAAGCTGTTCTCCTCGCTCAGTTTGGGCCTGCGGTCTTTGAACACCGCCTGTCTCTTGGACCGTTATTCCCACTCTCTGTGGGATACGGTGGAGGACGTGCTGCCCCTGTGCCCGGAGGAGGCCCGGGCACGGCTTTCCGCAGCTCTAGCCGATGGGAGAGATGCAGCGCGCCATGCCATCCGATATGGACTCGACACTACGGACTCGCTGGGTAGGGCGATTTCTACCACGGTGGCGCTTCGACGTCACGCCTGGCTGCGGTCCACGTCCTTTTCCGGGGATGTCAAGAGAACTCTCATGGACATGCCTTTTGATGGCGCTCGCCTTTTTGGTGAGAAAGCGGACAGTGCGCTGGCTCGCTTCAAGGACTCCCGGGCTACGGCCAAGTCCTTGGGCCTCTCGGCCCCGCGGCCACAAACTTCCGGTTTTCGCTCCTTTCGTGGCCAAGGAAGGGGCACCTCCTCATGTCCGCCTAGCCACCGGCCGCAGAACCAGCCTGCACGCGGTCGCGGACGTGGTTTCCGCCGAGGCGGTACTGGAGGACAACGCGGTCAGTCCACATCCACCCCGGCAGCATCCGCCTCAAAGCCTTCCTAGTCCAAGCTTTCAGGCCCATTCCTCGCCAGTGGGGGGCCGGGTTCGCCATCACCTGCTCCACTGGCGTACCATCACTTTGGACAGGTGGGTGCTGCAAATCGTCCGAAGGGGCTACTCCCTCCCCTTCGAGACGACCCCTCCAGCCATGCCACCGCAGCACCACCATATCTCGGAGGATCATTTGATTCTTCTGCGAGAGGAAGTTTCGGCCCTCTTGGCCAAAGAGGCCGTCGAGCGCGTTCCGAGCCCAGAAGTAGGTCGTGGTTGTTATTCCCACTACTTTCTGGTTCCCAAGAAAGGCAAGGGTGGCCTACGCCCTATCTTGGACCTCCGGAACGTCAATGCCTTCCTCCGGAAGGAACGGTTCAAAATGTTGACCTTGGCTCAGGTTCTAGCTGCCCTAGACCCTGGAGACTGGATGGTAGCGTTGGACTTGCAGGACGCATATTTCCACATCCCCGTCCTGCTGGCCCACCGGCGTTGCCTGCGGTTCACGGTGGGTCAGGAGCACTTTCAGTTCACCGTGCTCCCCTTCGGCCTTACCAGTTCCCCTCGGGTGTTCATGAAAGTGATGGCGGTGGTCGCAGCTCATCTGCGCAGATCAGGGGTTCCAGTCTTCCCCTATCTCGACGACTGGTTTTTGAAGGCGGGCTCGCCCCCGGCAGTCGTCTCCCACCTCCGGACTACGGCGGATCTCCTGCATTTGCTGGGGTTTTCCATCAACGTGCCGAAGTCACACCTGAGCCCCTCTCAGAAGCTCCTTTTCATCGGAGCGGTTCTCGATTCGGTGCAGTTCCGGGTTCGTCCACCGGAACAGCGGGTCCGGGATATACAAGCCCTGATTCCCATCTTTCGGCCTCTATCCTGGGTTTCGGTCAGGCTAGTGTTGCGGCTTCTGGGGCTGATGGCCTCCTGCATCCTACTAGTGCATCACGCCAGGCGGCGCATGCGGGCTCTGCAGTGGGACCTGAAGTTTCAGTGGGCCCAGCATCGCGGCAACCTGTCCGACCAGGTCTTGATCTCGGAGGGCACTGCACGGCAGTTGCAGTGGTGGCTCACGGACCACGATTGGGTCACGGGCAAGAGCATTTCCCTATCCCTGCATGTCGTAGTGACGGATGCGTCCCTCCTGGGATGGGGTGCCCATATGGGAGAGGCGGAGATCAGAGGCCTCTGGTCTCCGGCGGAGTCTCTTCTCCACATCAACCTGTTGGAGTTGCGAGCGATCCGACTTGCACTGAAAGCCTTCCTTCCCTCTGTCCGGGGAAGTGTTGTGCAGGTGTTCACGGACAACACCACCGCCATGTGGTATTGCAACAAACAGGGCAGGGTGGGGTCGTGGACCCTTTGTCAGGAGGCTCTGCGCCTCTGGACATGGCTGGAACGCCAGGGCATCACCCTGGTGGTTTAACATCTGGCGGGCTCTCTGAACACCAGAGCAGACGAACTCAGCCGCCGGTGCATGATGGATCACGAATGGCGTCTGAACTCCGAGGTGGCGCAAGGTCTCTTTCAGCAGTGGGGAGAGCCTTGGTTAGATCTATTCGCCACCGACGAGAACGCGCAATGTCAGCAGTTCTGCGTGTTGGAATTTCCAAGGCGGCACTCGCTCGGAGACGCTTTTCGTCGCGAGTGGAGTTGCGGTCTGTTGTACGCCTTTCCGCCTATACCACTTCTGCCCAGAGTGCTGAAGAAGATCAGGCGCGACCGGGCCCAAGTCATCTTGGTGGCTCCGGATTGGGCACGAAGGTACTGGTATCCCGAGCTACTCAGTATGTTGACCGATCCTCCGATACGTCTGCCCCTTCGGGAGGATCTTCTGTCGCAGCAGCAGGGGACGGTCCTCCACCCGAACCTGTCTTCTGACTCTTAAGACTGCTTTCCTGGTAGCCAACACCTCGGCTAGACGGATGAGTGAGCTCCAGGCTCTATCGTCCAAGCCTCCTTTTCTATCTGTTCATCCGGACAAGGTTGTCCTTCGGCCTCGTCCTTCCTTTCTACCGAAAGTGGTGACCCCCTTTCATCTTGGGCAATCGGTCACCTTGCCCACTTTCTTTCCGCCTCCGCATCCTTCCAAAGAGGAAGAGACGCTCCACCGTCTGGACCCAAAGCGTGCGCTCTCCTTTTATTTGGACCGCACAAAGCAGTTCCGGGTGGACGACCAGCTTTTCGTTGACTACGTGGGTGCTAAGAAGGGTAAAGCTGTGCATAAACGGACCATCTCCCGGTGGGTTGTTTTGTGTATAAAAATCTGTTATTCCTTGGCAAAAAAGGTCCCTCCTGTTGGGCTGCGAGCCCATTCTACTCGGGCCACAGCGGCTACTACTGCTTTGGGACGGGGAGTCCCTTTGCAGGACATCTGTCAGGCGGCGACGTGGGCTTCGCTGCACACGTTTGCCAGGCACTATTGCCTAGACAGCCAAGTCCGGAGGGATGGCTTCTTTGGCCGTTCTGTCCTCCAGGACTTTCTGGTGTGATCTTGGTTCGCAGACCCACCACCGGGGTTGGTATTTCTTGGGTATCTATTCTAAGGTGAGGAATCTAACGTGTTTCTTTCAGATGAACAAGTTACTTACTTTCGGTAACGATGTATCTGTAAGAAACATTAGTTAGTTAGATTCCTCACCGACCCACCCATCCTCCCCGTTCTGCGAACTGACATCTAGGGTTAAGGCTATCCTTTTCAGGGCCCTAGATTTTTTGGCACCAGTGTCGGTCTCTTGCATGGCTCTGCGTTCCTGGCGCGGAAAGCTATGTACAAGGACTGACGTCAGCGCGCGAGGGCGGCGTCTAAGTACTCCGACGTCATTCCGGCGCACGACGCCAACGACGGACGCGCAAGGGGTATTGCTACAAAAATCTTCCGGATCCAGTCTGACGCCTGGGGATATTCTAAGGTGAGGAATCTAACTAACTAATGTTTCTTACAGATACATCGTTACCGAAGGTAAGTAACTTGTTCGATAAAAGTATATGTATCTTTTTAAATCTCAAACTGCAACATTTACCTGACAGCACGAGTCCAGAAACCTAATCAATAAGGAAATATACCAACACATAGCCCCGAAAAGAAGCCCATTGCATATGTTAAAAAACCGAATAGCAGTCACACTGAAACTAAGCCAAAAGGTAAGGGAATTCCACAACATAGTATAGATCAAACTAAAGCAATTCAAACTGAAAAAGGCCAAGCATCAGCTAATGCAAGTCCTCAAATGAAATTCAAATTGAAAAATAACATGACTGAAGCATCTAACTTAAGGAATTAAATATTGCTATGTCACAAAAATCCAAATAGAAGATGCACCATGCTTGCCTCAAACTCTTCCTGTCACCGAGTTCCAGAAGAAAAGACACAGACCCAAGAAAAGGGGCCTTTCAGACAGTGCACTAAAGGAGGCGTTTACAAACTGACACATAGCAGAATGTTATATTAGGGACTTAGTTGGGTCGATCCAATAGTCATAAGATGGTAGAATGCAAGTTTCAGAAACCCTGAGATTAATATACACCTCTGAGAGCATACCAGAGAACTACACAGTTAAAAGCTGGCTGTGTGATATAAAACTTCACCATTTGCAGCATACCCAAAATCCCAGCAAACAAGTGCAGATTCTCACTCAAATACAAAGCCTACAATTGTTAAACAGACAAACTGGATGTCTTTGTTTAAATAAAAAAAAATGGTCAAAAGATACAGCAAAGGCCCATGACCTAGAGATGACCGTATCCTTGTTTGTGGCTGATATTCAAATCTGATTGAATATATGATGAACTCAGTCAGTTTCC
The DNA here is from genome assembly GCF_964204655.1 of Triturus cristatus. Lineage (NCBI taxonomy): Eukaryota > Metazoa > Chordata > Amphibia > Caudata > Salamandridae > Triturus > Triturus cristatus. The sequence goes on from NC_140584.1 coordinate 820,134,602, forward strand.
ACCAACCTCTTTTTTGTAAGCAATCATGTGTGCAACCAAACATTCAAAGAGGCTCTGGACGACATGCACAAGCAGCAGCGAGAAGTGAAATGTACAGGTCCCCCAGTCATGAGAAAAACATGTCTTTAGAAGCTCAGTCTACATCTAGGCTTCAATGGGGCAGAACGTTTGTAGAGTGAAAACATCACCCTATATTACTTTTCTTTCACCTAAAATTTTATAAACTGAAATTAAAGATAGTGGTTAAATAGGTGGCTTGAGGGAAGAAACTATACTCCTCATAGAACTTGGCTAATATCCCAGAAAAAACAGGGACTTTGAACTAATGACATTTTTGACAAACTATAAAATTCCAGTCCTGCAAGAAATCTGTCTATCAACAGCATGGTGGCCCAGCATACCAACCACACGAAATGCGCCAAACGGTGGCCAGACACAAGAAATAGTGGGGGACTAGAGATACCCGGCAGAATTGAAAACTTCTTCAAAATCAAAGCGTAGGATAACATCTAAAGGAATCCACAAATGGCAACATTCACACTACTAGACAGTTGTACGTTTCTAAAGATAAAGGGGCACATGCATCAACAATGCCATTTGCGATTCCTTATTAGCGAAAAATAAGGAATCGCTAATAAGGAATAGCAAAAGGCTATGCATGTAGGAATCGCTATTCAAATAGCGATTCCTTAACTTTCCTTAATTGCTAATAGGAAATTGCGAGTAGCAATTGGGATGGCATTCCTTAATCATTCCTATGGGCCTCCAGGCCCATAGGAATGAATTGGAGATTGCATGAGCAAATAGCGAGTACCAGTAGGTTCTCGCTAATTGCTCATGCAATTGCAAGGGTGTCAAAATGACACCCTATTGCACCCCTGAAATTGATATGTGCACATATGTTGCACACACACATGCTCTAAGGGCATGTGTGTGCGCAACATGAAACTTTGAAAAATGCACAAAAGTGCATTTTTCAAACTTTTAGCAAATTACCATGCAGTTAATCTTCATGGTAATTTGCTCCCCCTATTAGCGAATTCGCTAATTTTTTAACTTTCATGCATTGCATTTAAGGAATCCCAAATTGAGATTCCTTAAATTAAGCAATCTCAATTTGGGATTCCTTAAATGCTATCGCTATTTAAGGAATCGCTATTTAAGGATTCCTTAAATAGCGATTTTTGCTTTTGGGTTGATGCATTGGGATTGGGTATTTTTACCTCAATACCGGGAGCTATTAGCGAATCGGTATTTTACCGACTGGATTTTGGCTTGATGCATGAGGCTGCTAGTCTATGCACAGCAGCAGAGGCTAGAGGGCTTCCTTAATCCCATCATTTACATTTGAGAAGTGGTGTTCAAGCCAGCTGAGTCAAAACCTATAATACTCATTTGTGGTGACTTTACCTGCAAAAGGGAGCAGTGGGGGGAAACTATTCTGATGAAACAATGGAACTGAAATCAGCAATTGATATTCCATTAATCCAACACCAATATCCCCCAAAGATGCAAGAGGCAAACTAATTCTACAGTTCTGTACCAGCGAAGCCTCGTTCTCTGCCCACAACTCATACGAAAACAAGGGCACTCCGATTCCAACTGACAATGCATGTAAGCCACAGAGTGTAATCAACTATATTCTCTTATGGTTTGAGGACCGGTTGAGATTCAAAAAATACCAGGGTCCTATGTAAAGTTGAAAGCGGTCATAATCCCCTATCCTATGAACCCAAGGGAGGTCAAGACCTGAGTAGCAACTCCTAAATCGGCGGTCAGAAAAGGAGAGGCCCTGAAACCCAAAATCGAACAGTAGCAAAATGGTACCGGCACCTACAAGCTTGTTTCCAATCCATGGCATGAAATAACCACCCGGAGAAACAGAGCATTATGCTTTCAGGAGCTTTTGAACTCCCTTTTACCACTGTTTGCAAAACCGTTCTCTAGAAGTAAAAACGCACACAGGAAGATTGTAAATACAGGATGGTTCAATGACCAATATAAAATGCTGAAAAGTGTGAAAGCTTTATTACGGACAGAAAGAGCACCAGATTAAAGCAAGAAGCACCTACGAACTATTGATTAAACAAAAGAAAGAAGACACCCATCAGAACAAGTGGTTAACGCTAGAAAAAGCTGCAAATGTCTAGGAACAAAAACACATTTTTTTTAGAAGCCAATGTTTAAGAGGACAACTGGGTGCAATACTTTCCAATATTTCAAGGAATCTATCAAACGTCTACCACAAACCTCTACAGTCCTCCTGGGCCATTAAAAAAAAAAAACTAACACAAAAAACCGCAAGGAGAAACCACTACAAAAGTGTAGTCAAAAAGGAAAATTTGATATTAGCAATATAGGACCCAGCAAATGGAAAAGCCCAAGGCCCAAACATGATGCCATCATCAGTTTTCAAGCAACGGCCAGGGTGGTTTTATAGCATTCTACAGCAACCTTTGCTGAGATTGCCATGACAAAGCAAACACAAGGAGATGACTTACTGAGTACTGAAACGTCTGACACTCACCCCCAGTCACAGGTCTAGGTTGAATCCATCATCGTTCTTTAACTTACCAGCCATATGCAAATCAGTCTTGACCCTGTTCGTAATAGGAATAGCCCAGCCCGAACTGCCAAGCCACGTCTTCCTTGGACCGGTTTTGGGGTAACACTCCTCATCAGCCAGGCTAGACTGATTGATGATGGATTCAACCCAAATCTAATAGTGACTGGGGGTGAGTGTCTGAAAAGTTTCAGCGCTCCGTCCATCTCCTTGTGTTGTCATTGCCATGACAAACACATGCACTGCATCCTGCTGGAGCAGCTTAATCGTGGCTTTGTACAAGAAGGGCTCAGAAAACAACCCTACATCTTAGACTTATCAGCCAAATAGACATTGATTGCAAAATGTAGGCCAAATTGCTACTCAGGGCTATTCAAGATTGGATTTTAAATGAAAAAATACTTAATCTTCAAGAAAGATTTAGGAAAGGTTGTGGTGAAAAGTGGGTGATATGCGCGAAGACCCTGTTTTACTGTCCCTGATATAAAACAAATTGTACTGAGATGCAACAACCCAGGTTAGGCTATACCTTAAAGAGGCCCTCATTAAAAAAAAAAAAAAAAAAGAAGAAAAAAAGCATTGGCAATGCCAATACTTCTAGCTTTCAATGAATGTTGTATGGTAATGTGATGCATTACAAATAGCATGGAAATGGATATGTACTTGTGTGGTAGCAAAAAACTGTAGAATAATATTAGTTAAGGTGACAGTTGAATTTTCAAGCCAGATCTAAACATCCATGTAGATTAATGATTGCCCACCTCCCATCTGTGCTGCTGCCAGAGAAAAACACCATGAATGTTCTTGTTCTAAGACACTTTTTCTTTGCTTAGCCCTTTATTATTTTCAAATAATTGACATATCCACATACATATGACAGGAGTTATCATTGTTACAGGCGTTGTCAGTATACATGTACTTACAAGCTGTGGTCTTGCATTTCACTGGAGCTTATATATCACAAAAAAAACAGATGTTCATAAAAGTATTTTTAACATAACCTGTATGCACCAATCCTCTAATCCTCAGTTCCTTCTATTTATAGACCACAGTCATCTTTACCAGCTCTATGCGGTTCCCCTGTTAATACATTGTACGAATTATCTGGTTATACGTTGTCTAAGACACTTTAATAGCTTCTACAGTGTCTTGTGTGCCCCTAAAAGTTCAAGCTCAGGTAGCTGGATAAATTAAATAAGCACCGCTGCGTGGAGGGCCAGCACTTTTTTTAATGGAAGCAGACAACGTCTGCCCAATCACAACATGTACTGCTGGCTCCCAACATGTGGGCGGAGCCAAAATCCTCTCGTGTTCCTCACATAATTGTCAAGCCAGACCATAAAATATGCCACTGTGTGTGTAGTTAAACAGATGCTTGCGCCACTCTGATTTTCCCTGTATACAAAATACCTTTAAAATGAGATGCTGACTGCAACCCAGACGAAAGTGAACAAATACTGCCAAGAACATATGCTAAAAGACACTTAAAACAAAAATTAATTTCACAGAAAAGCCTGTAGAGGTTATATGATAAATACCACAAGACTAGAAGAAGTGAAAATCTTCAAATACCTAGGCCTGTCCATCGACCATAACGTAAAGTGGAACACACATATTCAAAACGCATTAGAAAGTTCTAAACCCTCATTAAATGCCACTTTTAGATTAACACATACCCACACCCACCACTTCTCGTACCATATCGACCAAGTTCTTCTGGCAAAGGCAGGAAGCCAAATTGAGTTGACTACTTTTGCTGAACTTTGGGGTCTGGACGAAATGACACCAAAAATAGGGCATCACAAAATAAACTGCTGATGCTACTGCCAGCTTTTCCTTCCGTCACTCAGAAATCCGATGTCGGCTGCTCTTCCATCCAAAGAAGATGCCAAATTGCTGCAGTAAAATAAGTCTGGACAATGTGCAACCAGTGTTTGATGTGTTGAATGTCTGAAGCAGAAGAGACTTTCAAATAGAAGTGTGTATGATTGTGTTGGTTAATTGATTTATCCCATTCAATGCCAAAGCAGAAGAATACCTTTTGGGTCAAGAATGCGGAAAAAAGGGCTATGCTTCAAAATAATGCACCTGTTTAATGCACAGTCATATACTTATAGGATCAGTGTTCAGTTGTGTATCCGATCTAGGTGTAAACTGTAAACCTAGTTAGTTCAATTGTTGAATCTGTGGTGAATGCATCCCCCAAAATCATATTGCGCAAAGCATTATTAATGCAAAAGTATAAAGTTTTATATACAGATGGCACTTGTTTCTCTTCCTTGTCATTAGTCTGTGTCGATTGACTCACTGTCTCTATGTGCCCAGTCCTTGTTTTGTTCGTTCACTCTGTTACGCTTATTGAACTCGGATTGTTGCAGTTTGTTCTGCACCCACCCAGACTTATTTTCCTTTTCTGAAGATACACCTTGTTTCTGAAGCCTCTCTAGGAAACTTCCAGTCCATTTTCTCATTATTAATTTCCTTAATGTTCCCTTAGTTTTGCATGCACAGCTTTTTGGTGAAAGCACTATAGAAATAAAATTATGTGACACCGGAATTGGAAGGTGTTTTCTAACCATGGTGTTTTCACCTCTGTAGAAAGTATTCAGGTTCTTGTATCTAAGACTATCTTGGTCGCAGATTCACTGTTATAGCCTGACGGGGACTAGTGTAGATTCTCATCCCCTTATGTGTAAACCTTATTGACTTGATCACAAATGCTTATTGAACATTGCTACAAGATATTTCCCATTGACAGAGATTATTTCACAATCCTGCTTCCCTGTGTTAATTGTTTACTAAGGACTTGCCCCATTTTGAACCGTTCTGTTGTAAGGGCTATGGATTTATTAAACTGGCAAGTGCTCAATCCACTAATGCGACGTGTGCTATTAACTCTCATTTCTTTTTATATTTTTAGTGCCATGTACTCCTCCTCCTCATTTGGGGCCTGTATCAGCAGCACTTCCAGTACAGTTGCGAGCTCTCCAGCTATGTCTTGCAGAGTGAGCGTTGGCAATTACGTTTCCAAGAGAAGAGAGTCCACTACCACTCTCAGCAGTACCAGCAATTTGGCCAAGCTTCTGCAAGAGCAGGGCATCTCTGCTAAGGTCTGCAGCAGCATACCCACTGAAGAACCACCGCGCCTACTGCCCCCAAGAACCTTGGCTATTCCCTCCACCCCTCCAAATTCCCCTTCTCACTCTCCTCTACAGTCTCCTTTGCCATTTGAGCCCAGAGTAAACGTCTCTGAAAACTTTCTGGCTTCCCGTCCAGCAGAGACATTTTTGCAGGAGATGTATGGTCTGAAACCTCCTCGAAATCCTCCTGACTTGGGACTGCTGAAAATGAACCTAGTCGAAAGACTGAAGAGGCTGGGCATTGCCAGAGTAGTAAAGCAGTCTGTACCTGAAAATGGGTTGAGGAAACAGGACTCTACAGTGTTTCTTGGGACGGGGAGCGCACTCATGGGCGGACTGCGAAGGAACCAGTCTCTCCCAACTTTCATCGGGAGTCTTGCAGCTCCAGTGTGCACTTCCTCACCAAAAATGAACATTTTGAAGGAAGACTGCGGAAAGACAGCAGACCTTTAGGTGAATGATGGGCGCGAGATGGCAAGCACTCCGATATGTGCTTTGTTGGAAATGCATTCAAAGAAGGGTGGAGCATGTCAAAGGAAGGGTCATATGGCTTTAAGAAAGTATTGAACAAGACCGAAAGTGGGAAAGCAAATATTGATTACGATGGATTTTATTTAATAGGAAGTCGAAAGAAGTAGAGTATGATGTGGTGGAAGTTGATGTCAAATGGATGTTGTTGAGGGTTTGGGTATGTTTAATAAAGAGGGAAAGCACAGAATGTTGGAAGAGTAAGGTACATGTAAAGTAAAGCCCTTTAAGCCATTTGAGTCAAATGACTAAGGCTGAAGACTGGGAGGCAACAGATGAACCTTCAAATGAGGAAACGCAAAAGGGTTGCAAAGCTCGAGTTTAAGTATTAATCTATTCAAGCACAGATTCTAACAACCCAATATAAGAAGGGAAAGAAGAGGCAAAACGTGTGAATATTGCTGTATGCTTTTTCTATATTTAAAGATTTTCTAGAATTAGGAAAATTCCTTTAGATTGTCTGCAGCTCTTCTCTATGTTGGGAATCATATTCTACAAGCATGTTATTGGGAGGGCGATAAAGGGGGGAAATGTTATTCCATATCAGAGCCTCATGTCTCATTCTACCCTAGAACAAATGGTCTGTTGGCAGAAGGAAATGGTTCATCCCCTGGCTTTTACATTGTCGTATATACAGTGTGTACTGTATTTATATACCCCGCCCACAAAGAGGCAGGCAGAATGTGTTTTAGGCATACCGAGCAAGTCCGAATTTGAGACTTTTTTTTTTAATACAAAGCAACAATTGTTGCTTTGGTGGCCTTTTCATAAAGAAGAGGGTCTCAGGAACACAAAGCACATTGAGGGAAGTGCAATCATTAAAAAGTAGGAGTTCTAAAGTAGGAGATTGACATTTTTTGTATCTTTGACATATTTTAAATGTGTGCTATGCATATTTTTACTAAACCGTTCATATTTGCACAAATAAGCAAAACTTTAAAAAAAAAATGATCTCAGGCATATTTTAATGTTGTTCGAAAGTGAGGCCAAACCTATTGATTTTTCTGCAGTCGAAGTCCTATTATGCAACCCTAAATTAGTACTTGATTGCACCCATTAAGAAACTACACTCGCCGAGAGTTCTGTAGAGACTTCACTTTTGTGTGGGTTATGTTGAAGGAAAGGTTCCTTTTTGTTGAAGATTTGGAGGCGTACACTGTATTTACAGTGCAAGGCTTTTAAGCACAGCTGGCAAAAATGAGTGTGTTCCCTTGGCTGTGAAGTTCCTGTTCATCTTTCTGAGGGCGGAATAGGTGCATGCTTGATTTGTTTTCAGCTTTAAAACAGGAGGAATAATTGCGATGTATACCCTAGGAATCTACTTTGAATGTCAAGTTGTGACACTTGCGCACAATCACGTATACAAGAGGAGTGTTTTATCACCTGGGATTGACTTTCAACAATTTCCAAAGAAAAACCCTATATTTAGGCGCCTGAGAAACCATAGTCTTCAGTTGAAGAGGGTTTATGTTGTGGATGCATCAGGTGCAATTATGAACTTATCTCATATCTTTTTGATGTTGGCAGTGAGAGGGATCCACAACGGGAAAAGACCATATTTGGATATGTTATTGTAGTGTCTAAAGAAGATGAGAGGAAAATACATTGACTATTTTTTTTGTCCTTACATAGCTATCGTTTTGTCCGTTTTATTGCCGTTCATCAGAACATTGCTGTTTTGGTAAACTTCAGATAGTAAGAGAAAACTAGATTACTTGTTTTCAGTGTTTTATTCAATTTTAATGTACTTTTTTCGTCTGTTTTATTTTTATGTACTATGTTTTGTTGCTGCTGAAACCCTGTGTACTGATGTAGATTTTCACATTCGATGTACCGAATGTTTGCCCAAGAATGCGCTGAAAGCATGGAACAGACATTGGAATTCTGTGTACACATTTAAATTTAACCACTTGTACTTCAGTGTTTGCCTACTCCTACCTGCAATAAATGTGTTCCTTTGCAAGTACAAAAACCTGATCCATTATTTGTTTACTAATGTTTATAAAACTGGCTTGTATGGTCATCTGTTTAATGTAACTGGAGGATGCAGTCTTCTCTGTCCCCTGTTTATGAATGAAGCACTTGGATGCATAGCACCATTGTAGGGACGTATTAGCAGCACCGCCAACATCATTTTCAGTCACCTGCCGGAGAGCAGGTCAAGGGGGATTAAGACAACAGAAATGGTGACCATTTCAAAATGGAAGCACAGTTAACTATGGTCATGTAAGCATAAATGGTGGCAATGACAAACGCACTAAGGAGATTAAATTGTTTCAAATGTTGTACTTGGGGCGTTGATCAAGTTTTACCTGATTACTGTAGTCTTCTTGAATTTTAGTAGTCTACCAGCAAATGATTATCAAGACCTACCTTAGTGGCTCATTAGGCTCTAAGTAGGCGGTGAGTGCCAAAAGATTAATCTTCAGCGTTGAGGCTTTCAAATCCAGATGCATTAAGAATGAGAAATTATTTGACATTTAGTCTGGGTTTTTTTCTTTTCCTTTCTTCTTTCAACACTGGCAGCGATAGCGCTAGAGTTTCCTTAAGAATTGCATATTCTGGGAGGCGGAGCTTGCCAGTGCCCAAGATGACTGCATTGCTCGATAGCTCTGTGAAGCCGTCAAAATATCCAAAATTAATTAGTCACTGGTGCTGACTATATCGCCCTGATTTCCACGATCATCTGCCCCGGAAGGTGCCGTGCGTCCTTTGTGCCGATTTGGGATCTCTACGCCTGCTGCCGTGTTCTGCAGCCGAAGTAGACCGCAGTGCACCCGCTCTAGGCTGTAATCCCCGGTCTGGAGTGATGCGGAAACGGCGAGCTGGAGGCGCACCTCTCGCACGCTGGCGATTCGCCTGCTGGGCCGGCTCACCCCGAACACTGAAGATCGCGACTGGGGCACGGCGTACCCTCGTAGCCCCGTGAGCAAAGGCAGCACGGTGAGACACATGTGGTATGCACGATTCTAGGCGGCACAGTCCTAAACGGCAGATAATTGTGCCGGGCGGCCTGCACATTGCGCCCGGAAAAGCCGCGTGCTGGGGACTGGTGCCTGGGCGCATTTGGCAGCTGTTCTGTTATCGTTGCCTGCACCGAAGGGTGATCTGCGCTGTGGCCCCCGGCTGCAGTCCCAGGATTTAGAAGGTAGTGGACAGAGGTCGTTCTGGGTTCCTGGACGCCGCCATATTGAGAGCCCCGCCAGCATTGATACTTAATCGCCACACGGCACACCGTTTAATTGTGCGCGGCGGTGGGGTGCTCCTCGTTACTGGCCATCGGATCTTTCTACGCTCTGGCTAGTGCGGGCTTGCATGTGGTGGAGTGGAACCTGTGCTGCTGGTCGGATTCACTGGGGGGGCCTCGAGCATGGTACGTGTTACCGCATCGTTGCTGCGAGGAGGTGAGCTGAAGGCGAAGCTGTCCTGACGCGCCGGCCCACGCGGTGTTGTCCCGTGTCATTAGGCCCCGCTCCGGGACACTACTCTTTCTCACAGCGTCTAGCTGGCCCTGAGCGCAAACCAGGGTGTACACGCTTTGCAAACTTACCTGCTAACCTCATATCTGTGAAAAATCTGGGACGCTCCATTGGGACTACAGTGTGGGTAAGCGTTCTTGGCAATGCAGCTGGATAGTTGCGGGGACATACTTGTGTAATCCAGGGTTGGTATCCTGTCCGGCGGGAGCTCCCCAGAACAAAGCTGGGTCCGTACCGCTTGCCACCTACAAGAAAAAGTATGACTAATCCTGCCCGAGAAAGCGGAGTTGCCGCGGTTACCAGAAGCCCGGCCGAAATGGGGAAAGTGGACAAATCGCAACCTAAACTCACCTTTGACCACCGCAAGGCAAGAGGACGGGAAGACGTCCTCGAAGAAGGAGACAATGCGCAAGACGCGCCGCAAGCAGTGGTAGACAGTGGTATCCGTGGCCTACTAGAGGCCATGGAAAAGAGCTTGCAGAGCAGCCTATCGATCCTTGGAAACAAACTGGATTCCCTGTCCTATCGCATGGACAAAATGACTGTACGGATGGATAAGCAGGTGGAGAGACTTGATATGGCCAAACGCAAGGTCACGGAGGTTGAAGAGGCTCAGACAGACCTAGATACGGAACAGAAACAAATGGGAAAGGCGCTCCAAGTCCTGCAAGACAAGGCGGAGGATCTAGAGGCGAGGTCTCGCCGCAGCAATCTCCGCATCGTGGGCCTGCCGGAGACGACTCAGGATCGGAAACATGGAGCTCTTCGTTGAAAAACTCCTGGTAACACTGCCGGGGAGAAGCGCGACATTCTCCCCCATTGTTTCTGTCCACCGAGCTGGCGCAGACGGAAGATAGGTGCAGAGTCTCTCCACATCAAGGACGGTTAACACTGTACTATTCAGTGTTATTGTTTAGCGCCTGCTCGCTGGAACCAGACGCCCTTAACTCCAGGGCATTACTAATTTTTAAGTAACCACTTATTAGGGTGCTGTACCAGTGGTAAGTATTAGTTGCTGCCACCACCAATAAGTGTGTGTACTTCTCTGGTCCTGAAGAATTGCGGTCTAGTTGACCAATGCAAGAAACATGTTGACCACTTGAGCGTAATTCAGACACCCTCACTGGAAGATTACGCATGTTTTTGTTTTTAATTAAGAGTGGGACCGTTCTTATTAAAACTTGTTATCTAGGATCTCCACTACTTACTTTTAACACACTTGGTCTCACATGCACTTCACTATAGGGCCCTCACTTGCACTCACCAACCGGCAAAGAATGGAATAAAGATCTCCACTAAAAGGCGCCTTTAAGGTCGCCGATCGGGGATTGCAGCGCCGCCCCGATTCGGAGCAGACCTGATGATGATACTTGACATCTGGGCCACCTGCTGACGATACATGACAGCGAGTCTGCCGGATGTGTGAGGGTCTTTTTCCTTAAGGAGGAATCACCTCCTGACTCGTACAATTTCATAACCTTTGACAGCCTCTGTAGGAACAGCATACCTTTATTCATTTAGACTGATGGAAAGAGCACACCACTCACTGGGTCCGCGCCCTGCCCCTGGAGCTCCCCCGAGGCCTATTATCGCCAAACTGTTGAATTAAAGAGACAGGGATGCGGCATTAAGGGTGGCTCGAGAGAAACAAATTCTGCAGTTTGAGGGCTCGGTGATTTCCTTATTTCCGGATTTCATGATCCACGTGCAGGAGGCACGCCGACAATTTGCACCATTGAAACAACAGTTGCGGTACCAAAAACTGGACTATGCCATGTTATACTCAGCAAGACTTTGCGTAAATCGTCAGGGTGAATCTCAGATCTTCACGGACCCCAAGACTCTACAAAGAGCCCTGAAGGAGTGGTCCAGGGACAAGTGGATGGACTCAGGGCAGGGCACCTCGGAAGGAGCGTCAGGAGGCAGTCTGGATGAGCAGGACTAAGGATTGAGCCACTTACGACACAGCTAAGATGGTGGCTGGTGAGAGTGATCGGGGGGCCAAATTACTTTGACTGGGGATACAGCAATGGTGGTTCACTAGCATTGCGCTGGTTAGCGGTTTATTGTTGTCTGGGGTGTTAGGCCCCGATACCAAAGACAGAATGTGCAGGCACGAAACGCATGTGCTTCAACTACCCAGTCTAGATAGGAGTGGGACGGGGTGGACACAGTTGTATTTTTGCATGATGCACTGTTTTTACATGTGGACAGTCGGTTATGGGAGTAGTTAGGTTTCTTTAACCTACTGGGCTGGCAACATCTGCCTACGCGTGTAGCACACTACTGGGGATTTGTTCTGTTCACAACGTGGTTGTTTGTTCTGTTCACGTGGTTGTATTTTAGTTACTTTGATGAGCATCTTGAGATTAAAAGGGGCATGTTCAGGGGTATTCCGCCATGACACTGAAGCCTAGTCTTGTTATCTTATTGATGTTGTATTGGGGGTGGCAGTCATACCGTGTGTGCACGGTTGGGGAACGCATGCCGTCGGGGGGGGGGGGGGGGGGGGGGGGGTGCGGGGATGTTACAGAGACCAAAGCTGTTTGTTTTTAAATATAGTGACAGGATTGCTTTGACACACAGTGGCCGGAAGGCTCGACACTAAGTCACACCGGTTTGCACGGAGACTGTTCTGTGCACTACACCTTGATTTTTACTAATAGTCTAGATGCATGTACAGTCTCGTAAGTTAAATTCTAACTTGGAATGTCCGGGGTCTCAATGACCATAGGAAACTGCGGAAAGTTATAGCCTTTCTCACTAGGCGTGGTATAGACCTGGCTCTCCTTAAGGAATCGCACTTGCCTCCGCACAGTGCACTTTTACAACATGGAGGGTTACGGGGCAACATATACGCTGCAGGGTTTACATCTCATCCATGAGGGGTACTGACATGGGTGAATCCCAGATGTGACCTCCGCCTGGAAGCACTAGACTGATCCTGAGAGGCGCTTTGCTGTTTCACGCTGCAGTGTGAAAGGGTTTGGACTGATTATAATTAACGTTTATGGCCCTAATTTTGAAAACCCTGCCTTCTTTACAAAGTTATTGGAGAGCATGAGCCGCTATGGCTCAGGTCCCTTACTCTGGGGAGGTGATTTTAATTGTGTATTAGACCCCACTTTAGATAGGTCAGGAGGCCCTCCTAGACGCCCAACCGCCTCCGCCCGGTCCATTATGTCATAACCTCCACACTAGGATTGACTACTTATTTATTTCAATGGATTGGTTCACACAGATCCATGATCCTGCCTCGCACGCTCTCGAACCACGCCTCAATACAGATTGACTTGGAAACTTCGCAGACCGCCATACCTCCCTTTACTTGGAGGTTACCCCCGTATTCATTACTAGACCCTGTCTTTAAGGCGGAACTGGCTGAAACTGATCCTACATTGACATTTTTTGATGTCAATGTAGGATCAGTTGACTCTTTTAACACAGTGTGGGAAACCTTCCAGGTGTATATCTGTGGGATCGCCAAGGCCAAGCACTCTGGAGTCCTCCGCACTATACGTCAGCGCCTCACAGACCTAGAATCCACCTTAGCTACCCTAGATCAACAATTTCTAATGGGAGCGGACCAAGATATCATACCAGAATTACACCGCACTCGAAGAGTATAACTCGACAGCTGACACCGAACTGCGGCACCTAGGCAAATATGCGACAGCTCGCATATACGGGGAAGGTGATCGCCCGGGGTTGGTACTAGCTTCCCTGCTCAAAACCAGATGAGAGAAGTAGCACCTAATGGACCCATTCGACATAGCCAACAGATTACAGCAATACTATGCATCCCTTTATAGCACGGAGGACGGGTGTGATGACGAAGCTATTTTAGATTACCTCACCCATATTAAACTACCTTGGCTGTTGAATGGACACAGGTAATACCTTATGCGCACTCTAGAAGTAGAAGAAAAAACTGCAGCCCTAGCTGGAATTAAATCTAATAGCGCCCCCGGGGTAGATGGCCTTACTTGCTCATTCTACAAAGAGTTCAGGGATCTGCTGATCCCGCACCTACAGACTCTGTTTGAGGAAATCATTTTAACAAGCGTACTGCCTCCTACTATGCGGAAGCACTAATTGTTGCTATCCTTAAACCTGAGAAACCCCCGACCGCCTGCAGCTCCTATCGGCCACTATCGCTCCTCAATGTAGATACTAAAATCTTTGCAAAGGTCTTAGCAACCAGATTATCTCCCCTAGTGCCGCTGCTGATATCACCAGAACAAGCTGGCTTTGTCCCTGGGAGAAACCTCACTTATAACCTAAGGACCGTATTTGGGGCTATACAACATACCCGACGGGATACTCTAGCTGTGGCGGTCTTCCTCGATATGGAGAAGGCTTTTGAGTCTGTGGAGTGGAAATTCATGACGCATGTACTGACCAGAATGGGGCTCTGGAGTATCTTTTTGCAAATGATGGGTGTGCTTTACAACGCCCCTCAGCCAGAATTTAAATCAGAAATCTGGTCACAGACCCTATTTATATCACTAGAGGCACAAGACAGGGGTGCCCACTCTTACCATTGCTATATCCCTTAGTTGCTGAACCTCTTGCATGTGCGATGCGGGAATGTCACAGCCACAGGGGCATACGATTTCCGACATACAATCTGATTATATCCTCGTATGCAGACGATACTTTATAAGTGCATACTGACTAGGAGGTGATTTTTAAAGAAAATTACAGGACGGCGATATCCAAACTGGAAAATGATGTGGGCAGGTGGATACCGTTACCCCTAGGCCTTGTGGGTAGAATCTCTATTATGAAAATGGTGGTACTACCACGGTTTCTATTCTTATTCACTAACCTCCTATTGTTCTCCCGAGCTCTTTTTATCGGGTACTGACATCTCTGATGGTGCGTTTAACTTGGTCTGGGAAACATGCTAGAGTCAAGTGGGAGATTCTCACACTCCCATACAGCATGGGTGGACTGGGAGCGCTGGATCTAGACCTGTACTATAGAGCTGCGCAGGGTGCTCATTAGGGCTGGGCGGAATTTGCGAAATTGTAAAAAATCTCCGCGAGCACGCAAAAGTTCAGCGAAAACACGGAATTGCTTGTTCCGATGGTTCGCGAAGGTTTTTTTCTGTTCGCGAACGCTGTTTGCGTGCTCAGGAGAAATATCTCGCAAACACACATTTTGAAAGCGCGAACAAGCAAAAAATTCCGCGAAGCCGCGATTTGGTAATTTTTGGAATTTACCACCCACGCATTGCCCATCACTGGATACACGATCACACGGATGCCCCACATTTCCAGATAGAGAAGGTGGTGGCGGCCCGACTCCATTGCCAACGCTTCTGTTCAAGCCTCATGATCGTAGAACAGGTATACTTGACTCCATTAATGCGACCACTCATGCCTGGCATTACCTTCTGAAATTACAAACTGGCTCCAAACTTTACTCCCCTAAGATACCGCTTGACTGGTGCAAATGGTTACCCCCCGTGTAGGGAAAAAGGGGTGGTTAGGGCTCTGAAAGCTATAAACATCCACACGATAGGGGAGTTGTTTGACGAAGGCAAAGCAATATAATTCTGGAGGGTCGGACGGCAACTACACTGACCCAATTTCACTTTCACAGGGTAAGACATTCACTAAGGGAAATACTGGGCCCCGAGTTGGAAGAGCCACCGGAGGTTGCTCCACTCACATATGTGATCAAAGCTGTATCGCCTGTATATATTGTCTCAAGAATCTATAATATAGCGCAGGGCTATAGAGCTAACCACTACACCAAGGCTTGACTGGCATGGCAGACAGACCTGCACTGAGTAACTTGGAAGTATTGTTGCGAGAACACGAAACTTATCTCATTAAACGGGCGTCACAGGCTGATACACTTCACATTTTTAAATAGGGTATATTATACGCCAGAGAGAATCTGCAGGTATGGGTTACGTGACTGCGGCATGCGAGCGCTGTAGAGCAGACCCGGCAGATTTTTATCACCTGGCCTGGTTATGTCCTAGGATAGCATCTTTCTGGGAATTGATCTTTAAGACACTTGGCGAGGTCACTGACACTCCACTTGAACCGGACCCTATGCTTGCTTAATTGGGTTACTCCAAACATTTACCTAAGGGAATCGGACGTCTGGTAGATATGGGGCTTTTTATGGCGTAGGGTGGCGGTCTGCTGGTCCCGAGGCCCGACCCCCCCCACCCTAACGGGATGGACTCACGACATGACGTACGGTAGTATGCAAACTGATCACTAAAGCAAGTTATTACTTCCCCGCAATCAACCTAAAAACTTCTGGGGGCTTTACCAAGCTTATTTGAGTAGCAGGACAAACGGCTCACACAGTGCCGATTCTCCAGAAGCACAATGCGGCTGTACGATATGCATGATATGTGGCTCGGGGCTGGACGGAGTGAGGGACGCGGCCTCAGGGCCCTCTGTTGATGCCGCAGATTTAGTGTTAAGTACTAGGTGGGGACAACATTGAACTGTATTTAAAGACTCTTGATGTGATCTGTCTAGTGATTATATGGATACGGAGCACTATAGGCTGCTAGACCTGTCTTAAAGTGTTGATTTTCGTGTATTGTGTCTGAAACAACACGAATGCTATGTCTCTGGTTTTATTTTTTACTATCAATAAAAAATGTACAAAAAAAAAGGCATTTTCTGATGGATACTTATACACGCCGGTTCCTCACCTTTTGAATATCCCCAAGTGTTAGGTTGGATCTGAAAATTTTCATAGCTCTCCACCCCACAGAGATTTGTCGTATGCGACCGGGTGTGATCAGGGCATCGCTGCAGTCCAAGCTCTGCAGCCATCCTCCTGTAGCACAGGACAAAAAACCATGAACAGCAGGGGTTGCCCGCCACCTAAGAACAAGGCTTAGATCCTCGCCAGAGACCAGACCCTCCAATCAACACTGGAGCAGGGGGTTGTTTGCTTTCAAAGGCCCTGCTTTCAACACCTTTGCGGATAAGCGAAAGCTGTGCTCATCAGAGGTAGCCCACCGGCACAGGTTTAGATGTACCTGCTGCAAATCCCCTGTGTGCATGTCTGAAGGGTGTGTTCTGCTATTGTTGGCAGCCCTTGGAGAGTTAGGCACAGTGGCTGGTCAAACGCAAGACTCTGCAATCAACCCCACTCCTTAAGGCCAGAGACTGAGCAGCATGGGTTAGCAACTTGTGGTTGGTTGAGCACAGGGTCTTCCTGGAGTCCAGGACCTGCAGTAAACCTTTGCTTCTCATGGCCCAAGGCCTTGTGCGGCAGGCGTTGACCACCTGCAGACGGTTGGGCCCAAGATTTGGCTCAAAGCAAGACCCACGGTCAACCCCCCACTGCGCATGGCTGAAGGTTGTGCACAGGTGGGGGGTTGCTGCCTACAGTGTGTTGATCACATTGCCTGGTTGGAGGCCAGTCCTGTGGCTATTCCCTCTGTTAACCATCCAAGGAGACTCTGAGGCATAGGCCAGCAGACGGACATGGCTTAGGTCCAACCCTCTACTGCGCATGGCCGGAGGCCATACATAACCGGGGTTACCTGCCAGTGGTTTGTTGTGCACAGGGACTGGCTGGAGAGCAGGGTCTGCTATCAACCACATTGCCCAAGGCCCAAGACTGTGCTCTGTGGGTTTTGGCTACCTTTGAAGACTAGGGCAAACGGGCTGGCTAGTCCATGTGGTTAACCCAGCTGCAGATTTTGTTAGCCCGGCGTTCCTCTACTAAAACCTTGATGCGGGATGCTGGGAGAAGTTTGTTTGCTGTTCTTCCTGAAAGATCCACCCTTTGCAAGCCCAGTTGTTGGATATACTACTTTTTTGTTTATCTTTAGCACAGCAAAGCCTTGCTGTGGCAACAGGTAAAGGTTATTGGTTATCCCTGGAGGCCCTTTTGCATCTACCTGATCAGCCATATTTTTTCATATCACCTGTTGTAATGCATATTCTATAAGGGCTTACCTATATATTCCCACGGATACCATTTATATTGTCCCAGTGGATCCCACGTTCCTGATAGCCTCTCCAT
Source organism: Triturus cristatus (assembly GCF_964204655.1). Classification (NCBI taxonomy): domain Eukaryota; kingdom Metazoa; phylum Chordata; class Amphibia; order Caudata; family Salamandridae; genus Triturus; species Triturus cristatus. Next base: position 820,152,331 of record NC_140584.1, read on the forward strand.
TTTGGCTAAGGTACTGCTGTTCTCTTCGATTGCTTACATTAAACGTAGTGTTTCTCATAGCAATAACATCAGCTCGTCGTGTGAGAGAGCTTCAAGCACTGTCGGTCCATCAACAGTATACCACCTACATTCCAGACAAGCTAGTGCCAAAGACCAAAGCAGCATTTCCCTTCCACATCGGGTGGTCCATTAACCTGCCATCTTTCTTTAGCCTCCACAGCCACCCAAGGAGAAAGAGACTTCATCAACTAGATCCTGAGAGAGCTCCGAGCTTTTAGATAATTAGCACTAAAAACTATTGGGTGGATGCCCAGCTTTTTGTGTGGCAAAGAAAGGAAAGCTAGGCAGAAACAGATCTCCAGATGGAGTCCTGTATCTAAATCTGTTAAGTATAGTCCTAGGAACATCCTCCAGGCAGCCTACGGGCTCATTCTACCAGAGCAAAAGCTACAACCACTGTACTGGTACTCAGAGCGCCAATTTTGGATATCTGCTAGGCTACAGCGTGGGTGTCAGTTCACATAGTCATGAAGCACTACTGCATGGTTAACCAGGTTTGGCAGGGGGGGCTTTTTGCCTGTTCTGCAGGATTTCTTGGTTCGAGGCATTCCACAGACCTACCACCTGGGGAGCCCACTGCTTTGGTATCTATTCACAAGGTGAGGAATCTCTGGTTAAAAGTATGCATCAGTACAAGAAGATCCTTGCCTTTCTTAGTGCTCTTTTTTGCGGATACTCTAGCCACAAATTCGTCAGCGACCCACCCTCCTCTCCATTCTGTGAAATGGTCTCGTCTGGTCCATGTTATTAAGATTCCAATATAAAATTCTGCTCATGGCCATTTCTGATTGCAATGGCTCTGTGTCCCAAGCCATTAACAGATATCAAAAAGAAGCCGACATGTGGAGGTGGTAAATATATACGGGCCCTGACATCACTTCCAGCGCAAGACGGATCTGACACTGACCCGTACAGCATCACCTACCTACACACAACAGAATAGCTGAGAAAATTCTACAGATCTACTCTGACGCAATGGTAAGAATCTTCGGTTATAAGAGTATCCACCAGAAATAGTGTTACATATGGTATGTATATTGTCAGTTTTGGCCGTCCACAGTGTGTTGTGGATAGGGTTTGTCCAACCCTTCTGCACACAGCCGAAGGCCATATGCTTTGTCTGTTAGTGTAGGTTCTGGCTGAAGGGCGGTTCCTGTGTCCAGCTCACCACTGCACGTGGCAAATCTGGAATGGCTGCCCACAGAGGTTTGCATGCGTTGTACTCCTGAATATTGTATATGCTCAACAAAATCCTAAAAAAAATCAAAGATTAAAGTGAGGTAATGCTTTAAAAAAAGCAACTCCTAAGACAGGTGGCATTTGTGTTGATTTGTCTAATAATATGAATGATCATTTTGTATTTGTAGGGTGTGTGACTGTAAATACTCAAGCTTTGGATACTCTTGCCATCTAGTGTTGCACTCGGACTTTACAAGTCACTTTTCTTCAAAAAGGTTTCAAGTCTCAACTTAGTGTTGCACTGCGCATGACACCCTTTAGCATTGTTTTTTTCCACCATTGGTTTTGGATGTGCTCTGTAATGCCTCTGAGGTCGACATGCTCCCAGAGCCTTTGTTTGGCATAGCTGTTCACAACTTTGGACACCCATGACTGGAGATCATTTCTTGTAGTTCTATGATATACGGAGAAGGTTCAGAATCGGCCATTCAAAAATATCTGTGGTGCCGTGGTACATGGAGAAAGATAGGAATTGAGGCCTTCATCGTGGCCTTCCTGCCAATGTAAGAACGTAGATAATGTGGGCAAATACAGGGTTATGGATCGAACACACTTATGTTTTGCTCAAAGTGTAACACCGAGTATCCTTGGGTTAGCCATCAATGCGTCTGCAGCCTTTTCCTCTCTTCCAATCTCAACAATTCCTCCTTTCGGTCCTGCGCCGTCTTTAGGTGCAAGAAGACACTATATTACAGGAGAGAGAGAGACATTTGGCATATCTAAGGATGCATCAACAGTCAGCTGCCAAAACCACAGATGTGTTTGGTGAACAAGATTCTCTTGATGCAGAAGATGTGAGGACAGCAGCCGATGCTCATGTCTTAATGGGCATTCAAGGGGAGGATATTGAGAGAGCACCTTTGATATTGACACCATTGGGGGTGAAAAACAAAGTCCATTCTCAGGGTGGCTGTAAGTTTTACCAAGCACTATCACAAAGCCCCACATATAGAAATGCTACAGTGCTGAGGCAGAGCATGCACCCTAATCGATTCTGGATCCAGCCTGGAACACTTATGGCAAAAACCTTCCACGTCGGGTACACTGCCACCCTAGGGCTCCGGTCGACACCAGGACAAAGCCTCTGAGCTGAGCAGGCCACCAAAGAAAGGAGACAAACATTGCCATGCCTCTACACCCATAAAGGCCCACAGAGAACCAATTTTGCAGCCGAAGTCGGTTTTGAAACAACACTAAAGTTCAACAACCAGCTTTCAGTGCCGAAATTGAATGTTTCCAAGGGGCCATTCTCGAGAGTTTAGCGAAGGACAAGAATGCCAGGCAGAATAGACTTTTCTTCCATCTCGACACTGAAAAGATTTTCGGAAATCCTCAGGGCAAACATATCCAGCGCATTACTGCCAATACCCAAAAGAAAAGACTCTCATTCAAGGTAGAAATCACTTTTGATGATCCTCTGTGCCTTCAAGGACAAGGCTACAAGCCCTACAACATTGACACCTTCACCTCAGTACTCAAATCCACCACTCCCACCATACCCATATTTGCCACCACCTCCACAATCTGCAGAGGGGTCAGCAAACACTTATTCTGATATCCATTATGGGGAGGGAGACCCATGTAACCAACCTGCTGGGGCAGGTGTGGGATGATCCATGGGATAACCATAATGTCAACCCAGACGTTGAGCCTGATCACATGAAGCCATCCTTCCCCGATGAGTGTCCTGCCTGTCATGCAATTATTTAAATGGCGACTCATCACCTCAAGGTAAACATGCACACCACTGAAAAGGAGGAAAACTTTCTTGTGGGAACCCTTTCGCACACTGAACACAGTCTAGTTTGTACTGATGCTCAAGGGGATGTTTAAAACAGCTCCTTAGAACTTTAGGGTCTAATTAGGGCAAAGTTAGGTGCACCTAGGGTGGAGAGGAATTTCAAGGTGTCTCCCAGCGAACCAGTCAATTAGAAGATCAGTCCTCTGACTCCCTGGTCGCCCATATGGCAAGAAAGCGGATGTCTGTCCGGACAATTGGGGGAGATGCCCCAGCCCCCCATCCAGATAAGGAAAGCAAATGTCGTGACATTATCTGGAAGAGGTTTGCAGTATTGGCAACTACCCAGTGACACATCGTCAATCAATAGGTTTGCTGTCACGATACGACCGGTATCATTGGGAGGAAATGGAGGCCTTAATACAACACCTTCCTGAGGACTATAGTAAAAAAGGTGAGGAATGTGTTGTGGAGGGGAAACTATCTCTATATAATCTGTCTGTGGCTGACACTACATCCCGTAGGGTCAACACTAGTGTTCTCCTTCTGTCGCATGCATAGCTTTGCTTCTCAGATTTTAAGCAGAAGTGAAACAGCATCTTTTTAAAGTCCTGTTCAATGGGGAACATCTCTTTGAACCCCAAGTGGATGAGGTGTTGGAGAAGATGATGAGATACTTGAGGTAGACAATTCCATGGGTGCACTACAATCCTCGCCTCCGAGGCGATACATTCATAATCACCAGGCGAGAGGAGGCATTAAGGCAACACCATAGGTCCAGGCACAATTGTACCAAAACAGCAGCAGGCATTTTGCAACTCCCATGTAAGTTATTCCTGGGAAGGATGTAGAGGAAGAACAATGATAAGGCTAGGGGAAGAGTTGGCTCACGGAAGGGAGCCCCTGCTTCCAAACACACTCTCCTTCTATTCCCCTCATTTATCCAACACCGATCTGGGTGGATATTAGATTTCCACTGCTGCTGGATGAAAATCACCTCCTATCAGTGGGTCCAGCCGGGCTACTGCCTGATATTCCATAGCCCTCCACCCAACCCACCACCTTAACGTCACCGCCTGAGTCTCGACCATCTCAGTTTCTTGCAGCCTTGCTTCAAAAGGTAGCCATGCAGCCAGTGCTTCTTTATCAAAGAAGATACGGAGTTATCTCCCTATACTCCCTCTTTCCAAAGAAGGATGGTTTGCTCTACCCTGTTGGGCAGTAATCGATGTTCATCTATGCATAGCAGGCGTTCATGTATTTCTATACCTTGTGATTGGTTGATTAAGAGCAGCGGCAGAGAGCAATGTCTAGCACACACTCAGGCAGCCCTGAACCTGCTGTTCAGCCCATGGTTCACAAGAATGCTCAACTTAACCTCAGCAGACTCAGCCTTTTCTGGGATCTATTCTCAGCACAGTCATGGGGTCTGCATACCCCTGTTAGCAGAGGCTGACGGCATTTCACAGTTTCTGCCTTTTTTCACACCACCCAACCCATAACGGTAAATATGGTAATGAAGCTCCTAGGTATGATGGCATCTTGTATAGAGACTGTCCCAAATGCCAGGATCCACATGTGCCCACCTCTCGGGCAGACAGCGACTTTGTAGACCTACTAAGGAGGGTGCAGGGCCATGAGTGGGAACTCAATCTGCAAGTCCTCCCCAGGTACTTCCACCAGCGGGGAACTCCACTCGTTGACCTACTTGCCTCCCCAGAAAATGCCAAAGCTTCGCCTCCTAGTACCTTAAGTGCATGGGCAATGCACTATGGGTGAATTAGTCAGGGATATTTGTATACGCTTTTCTATCTCTCACTCATTCCATACTTGGTCAGGAAGATGACACCGGAATGAGACACCCTCATTCTACTGGCTCCCACTTGAGCCAGACAATGCTATCATTCAATAATTCTAGAAAGGCCTATCAGAACACATTAGAAACACCCAATCAGGAAGGACTTTTTTTTACTCTGCAACATGGCCATATCACACTCCCAGACCCAGGACTCCACCTTGCCGTATGGCTCCTGAGGTCTTAAAATAGAGGTACTTGCACCTCCCAGATGAGTATATGACCTGCTTACAAGAAGCCTGCAGGCCCATGGCTAGGGCCTGTTAAGCAGCCAAATGTAAGGCATTTGTGCAATTATGCATTTTGTTAGACTCGGGGGGGGGGGGGTGGTTCTAGTTGGCACAGGTATGCACTTGTGACAAATAGGGACCTCCTCCTCCAGTCAGGGTAAGGGGGGTGCACTCCTAAAATAACCCCTGCTCACCCCCTTGGTAGCTTGGCACGGGCAGACAGGCTTATCTCAGAGGTAGTGTGTAAAGCATCTGTGAACACATACAGTAACAAAGTGACAACACTACAGATGGACACCACACAGGTTTTATATCAAAAATAAGTATTCTTTATATAGTTTTACCACAAGACCATTAAACGACAAAAACACACAATACTGTTACTTTAGATGGTAGAAGTTTGCTTAGTTCTCTTAAGTTTTTACATGCGACTCTTTAAGTCGATGTACCTTTTAGATGCGACATGCAGGGCATCGAAAGTGTTGCAACGATGTTGATGCGATTAAGTTTTTTGGGCAAAGAAATAAAGACGTGAAGACCTTCCAGATGCGGCACGCTTCTCTGATGTTGCGAGAAGACTCTATTAGATGCTTCAGCTGCAGCGGCGACACCCTTTACGCGATGTGACGACAGCAGCCTTGACAGCGGCACTCTTCTCCGACGTTTGTGAGACGCTTCCGCTCTATGCGACGTTGCAGTGGCGACACCCCTTTACGCGATGCGACGACAGCAGCTCCGACGGCGGCACGCTTCTCAGTGGATGCGAGGCGCTTTTCTTGATGCGGTGCAATGCGTCAGCTACGATGGCTGCGATGGCGACACGCTTCTTCGGCGTTGCGAGACACTTCCTGGATGATGCGAGACGCTTCCGCTCGATGCGATGCTGCAGCGGCGACACACTTTACAAGATGCGACGACAACAGCTCCGACGGCGGCACGCTTCTCCTTCTTGAGTCACGCTTCCAGCTCCTTGCGACACGCAGTCCCTCAGAAGGCCCAACAACAGCAGCAGGCACTTCCAAAGAACTCTGGGGAGCTGGGGGGTGAAGTCTGTTGTTCCTGAGACTTCAGCAGGAGGCAAGCTCTTTTCCAAGCCCTTGGAGATCCTTCAGAAGTTGAGCAAAAGTACACACAAAGTTCCTTTCTCCTCTCTTTTACAGTAAAGCGACCACTGCAGGCCAATCCCCCAGGTTCAGGGAAAGTTTCCTCCTGAGCTTCTTCTGGTTCTCCCTCAGCAGAGGTTCTTTTTGTTTTCCCAAAGTGATCTAAATTCTTGGGATCAGGGTCCCAATATTTATACCCAGAAATCCTTTGTCCTCTGAAGGGAGAGGGGCCTTTGCCCAGTCCAAACCAGTTCTGGAGCACTCCTGTTTACATGACTCCTTCTTTCCTTTCACAGTGCAGGGCAGAAACATCAGACGCCCCACAGGAGGTGGAGCTAGCATTGTGGAGGGAAAGAACAGCACTGGAGCACTTTGTTGACATGATTCTTTCTCTCCTTTCACAGTGCAGGGCAGAGATATCAGACGCACCACAGGGGGTGGAGCCAGCACTGTGGGGGGCAGGCACTGTCCTATTCAGGTCCCAGGTGCAACTCCTCCCACCCATCTACATGGAGATCTCTCTATTCAGCCCTGTGCTGACTCACCCGGTCTCCGGGAATTTCCCATCCCTCTGGAATTCAAACTCCAGACAAAGGAATACACACAGCCTAGCCGAGGCAGGTTTGAATGGTTAGACAAGAAAATGCATATTTTCTAAAAGTGGCATTTTCAAACACAGAATGTTAAAACCAACTTCACTAAAAGTTGTATTTTATCATCCCGAGTTCAGGCATACTAAATTCGAATTTCTACCATGTTCTCTGAGTCAGTTAAGATTATAAGATGTAATAACCAAACTGCCCATTCTGGCCTATGGAGAACAGGTAGCCTTGCAATAGTGAAAAACGAAAATGACTGTAATTCACTATTAGAACATACCACACACACCAGGGCATGTTCTACCTTATCCTTACAATGCACCCTGCCCTTGGACCTACCATAGGGGTGTCTGATATGAAGAACAAGGAAGGTTTAGGGACTGGCAAGTGGGTGCACTTGCCCAGTCAGCATGACCGTACCAGACTGCACGCATGCTCTGCAATGGCAGACCTTAGACACATGTTTACAGGCTGCTTCTGTGGGTGGCACAACCAGTGCTGCAAGCCCACCAGCAGTATTTGGATTACAAGCCCTGGGCACTCCTGATGCACTGTACTAGGGTCTGACAGGTAAACCAAACCAACCAACCATGGAATCACAAATTATACTTTAATTTACAATAGGGAGAGCATATGCACTTTAGCACTGATCAGCAGTGGTAAAGTGCCCAGAGTCATAAAACAGCCAACCGGTCAGAAAAAATATAGGAGGAAGGCAAAAAGTTCAGGGATGACCCTGCAAAAAGGGCCAAGTCCAACACATTTACAAACAACTGAGCCCATTTAAGGTTTTGTTCAGGATATCATTTCATATCTGATAGTCATCTAGTCGCAGAGTCCTTACCTTAGTACATCCCAGGTGTCAGGTTGGATCCGGGACACTTTTGCTCGAGCAATACCCTTGTGCACCGATAGGTGGCGTCAGTTGGCACCACATGGCGGCATCAGTGGCGTCCTCGCTGGAAGTGACGTCCACGTCACTTATATAAGTGCCACCTCTGTGCGCTGACATTAGTTCTTTTCTTTCTGCGCCAGCTAGCACAGATCTGTGAAGAGAGCTACCCTCTGCCACTTTTTGACAGTCTTTTTTGCGACATTTTGTTTAAAGTTTTTGGTTTGTAGGTTTTTGGATTCAAACCATGCGGCACCTGCCATTGTGCCATGTCAGTGACGGATCCACACCTAGTTTGTCTCAGGTGCCTGAAGAGTGACCACAACTAGAAGTTGTGCTCCAACTGCCGGGTCATGGCACCGAAGGCTTTGAGGGAGATGTCTCTAAAGCTGCTTGTGGCCTGGGGTTTGACACCAGACCGCTTGTCCCAGCGGTTTTGTTCTTTGCTGAGGGTCAGGTCCCGACAATGCTCTTGGAGTCCTAAGTCCTCATCCTCCCACTCAGTCGTCGAGTCGGTCAAGTAAGAGGCATAAGAAGCACAAGAAGTCAGTGTGCTTCAAAGTCTCTTCGGCCGACGTGACAGAGATGCCTTGATGCCCTGGACCTTGTTCTGCGTAGTCTGCCTTTTCAGGATCCGGAGCGAGCCCTGCCCAGTTAAAAGAATTCTATGACACCATGTGCCTCATATTTGGGTGACCCCCAGTCACAGTTCTTGGTTAAGTCAATTTGTTTTGCTCACCAAGCATCCCCAGTTGGACCCAGCCATATGCAAATCAGTCTTGATCCTGCTCCCCATGGGAACAGTCAAGCCCAGATCTCTGTACTTAGGGTGAATGTTTGACAGTGTTCAACATTCCGTCGATCATCTTTTTGTGTTGCTAATGCTTGGTATCACCCTTTGGCTTTAATCCAATTACTGTAAAGAACATGCTTTGCAATGCATGGTATCAACTTTCAAAGCTGTGAAAGTGAAGCTCTATGTTTTTTGATGGCACAACCCCAATCTATTTGTTAACTCTAATTGCACTCATAAGTCTAAAACTAACATTTGATTGTACTTCACAGCAGCCAATCGCAATGTAATTGCCCTGAAGCCATCACTTTTTTTTTTTTACATTAAAGCCACTGTTCCTTGATAAGGGCTTTTCTTTCTGCAGCTCCTTCTTTGAGGTTCACAACACCTGCATCATGTGTGGGCAGCTGGCCTCTCCTTTGTCTAGTGGCGTTGACAAGGGTATCGGTATAGAGGACACCTAATGTGGACATTACCTGGATTGGTGTCACTGGAATATAATGGCATCAATTCTACCTTTGGTTGAAAGCATTTTGACATTTGAGCAACCTAATGTAATGATTGAACTTTGCATATGGAATTATGTATTGTTTTATCATTTGAAATGAAAAAAACTTTTTAAAAGTTAATGCATCTGTTCCCCCATACAGCCTTTGTCTATCCGAACAGGCAGGCAGAAGTGGAAATGGTCCGACTAGTTTTTCCCACAAATTGACAAATCCAAGAAATGAGTCAAAATAGTGATTTCTGCATTCTTCTGGATCATGGCATGGGATCTATCCACTACAAAAACATCCAGTTTGACACACTTTGAATGTTAAGAAGAGATGGAGTGCATCCGACTGTAGAAGGGAATAGGGTCTTCCTTAGCCCCCAGAAGGAATATCCAATTCTATCTACAAGTGTGCACAAAACAAATCATGAGCACAAAGCCTTTTATCACTGTTACATATACTTTATAAATATTATTTTTTGTAATATAAAACCTTTTTGCAATTATTTTTGGGATCGCGTATCCTCCGCAGTTCCAAGACAAAAACGGAGTTTTGCTACATGGTGTTCCTGCAACTATCTTGACGGTTCCGTGAATCCTGCAAACTACAAAAGTAAAATAAGTAATGTGCCATGAATTCCATTAGTAGAAACAGGCACAGGCTGTGTTCTACAGCCTAACCCAGCGTCCCACACTCTGCCGGCATCTGACGCCGCTACGCTGGCCTTTGGCAGTGTGCAGCGGAGTGGGGGATGCAGGGTCAGCCCTCCGAGCCCACCGTGTGTAGGTGTCCAAAACCCCCTGCACAATGCGGCCATGTGCAACAGGAGTTATCCACAGGCTTTGGCAAGCTTCAAGGACCTATATGGGATCTGTGGACACTTAATAGATTTACAGGAGTCTGTGAAGATTCCCTGGTTTTCATAGTACCAGGTAGGAGAAGCTTGTAGGTTTTGTGGAACTAACACCGGTTCTTCATTACCTAGGGAGGGGGTGTAGTGCTCTGAAATGTGGAAGATGCACAACTCCATTGCATTTTTCTTTTTTACATTTGACTTGAAGGATGGACCTGGGAGTCATGGGGTGCTCATTCTGCCCCCTAGATGCTCTTACATTTCTTTTGTTTCTGGACCATTAGTAACATTTTCTTCTGAGGTTGTGGTCGGCCAAACAAATCTTTCTGGCACTATGGATTAATTTTTGTATCAGTGGTACTGAAATGGTTGACAGGAGAAAAAGCTCCCTCTGCCAGTCAGATTTTGAGTACTTTTTTAATTTTGAAAACTAGGCATCCACTGCACTGGACCTGCGGAGGATCCATGAACTAACAGTCCAGATATCTCTAAAATGTCACCTCTTCGAACCTAATCCAAGCGCCTTATTAAACTCTAATCCCGAAACAGATCTGCTAAAAAATTGATGAACCTGCTTAAAATTTGCTAGACATTTCATTTAGCTCTCTGTTGATTATGTTAATTTGTGCCAAATTTAAAAGAAAAGAGTAATTCTTTGAATCACCCCCAACCCCTTAACCCTGATGGATCTGCTTGACTTTGAAATCAGCTAGAGTAGGCTAACTGTACTGTGCCAAATTTCATGCAGATAGTCATCACATGATGCCAAAGGTACTAGTTTATTCAAAAATGTTTTGATTGCCCCATCCATTTTTTATTCCTCCCCTTCTGCCCCCTGCCAAATAAAAGTGCATGAATCTTAAAAATACCTGCATTGAGTAGAACTTTACTAATTGCCTGCCAAATGTGATGAAAATTCATCATAAAACACCCACGTCATAAGCAAATAAAAATTGTATTGCTCTCCAATTTAACTTTGCCCCACCCCTTTTATTGATTGTCACAAGTTTTTGATATATGAATAGAAAATTAGCTCTTCCAAGCATCTCCCAAAATTTTTACAATTTAGTCACGGTGCCAAAGGAATACTTTGAATGTACGCAAAACCATGAAAGGCTTGGTGTAAATTCATGCGGTAGTGTTTGAGATGTAGGTGTTTAAAAAAGGTGATTGGTGGGTTTGAAAGGGTTAACACTTATGTATATATTGGTAGTTGAAAAGTCATTTGTTGATTTGCTTAGAACATTTGCACTGTTTGACAAATCTATATTAATTCTAGTACACACTTAGTATGTTGGGATTACTCTTGGCGTTTTCAACTCTGTGCAGATCCACTAAGGGGGAAGTTAAAAAGGAGAGGGCCAAACAAGTGTTCATTTGCTAATCAGTTTAGCACTATGCAGCACACAATGCACACCATTACTCCTGCTCCCTACTTGTTCAGTGCACTCCTTAGTTAATGCCATGTTGACAAAAAGCTATGTACAAAGAGCATAAAATAGTGGGGGCAAGAGTCATGGTGTGTATTGTGCGTTTCACCCTTTAGCAGGCAGTTTCCAAGGTTTTTCCGGATTACTAGCCTTTAACTGTGTTTTGTTGTGTGAATATGTGTATATGTGTATATATATGTGTGTGTGTATATGTGTGTGTGTATATATATATATTCACTTAAAAAACCATAGGTTTCACACATGTTATAGTTAGGTGGATATTTCACTCGTAAAAAAACAATGAAATTCCCCCGTGATAGTTAGTTCAGATAACTATAACTCGCGCGCCCGCAATGCACTGCTGATGACGTCACATATTACATCACTCATGACATGGTCAGTGGCATCACTCATGACATCACTGATGACATCATCCTTGTGATAGAGTGGCGGTCGCGCGAGTTATAGTTATCTGAACTAACTATAACGGGGGAATTTCATTGGTTTTTTACGAGTGAAATATCCACCTAACTATAACATGTGTGAAACCTATGGTTTTTTAAGTGAATTTGCAAGGTTTTTTAAATGCTAATTCCTAACTATTCCGTGTATGAAACCTATGGTTTTTTCAGTGAATTTGTACGGTTTTTTAAATGCTAAGTTATGTATATATTATTATTTTTTTTATATATTTATTTTACAATAAACTACGTATTAAATTTTTTTTTGGGGGGGGGGGGGTTTCACCGTGCGCGCACCCCCGCGATTTAAACGTTTTTTTTTTGTTTTGTTTTTTTCTGCCTTCGGGGTCCTTCAGGGACCCCCTGACAAAGGCTAGGGGGTCAGGAACTCTCTACCCTGCCCCCTTTTCACGTTCGCCACCTTCCTTTTTCACTCTCACACTGAAAACAAACAAAATGGCGGCCGACACTTCCTGATTTCGACCGATTCGAACGTTGACTAACATGTAACCACCAATCAGAATTACGCTCGCGCACGTTAGATATTTATATGCTTTTAAATGCTATTTTCTCAGGAACTACTGAACAGATTGACACCAGACCTGCAAAAGGCACTTCCCTGACCTGAGGACTACCTCTGCCAAATTTCAAGTAATTCTGTTCAGCCGTTCGGGCTGTACCTTCGACTAAATGTCCTATGGGAAAATGCATGGGGAAAACGCGTTTTGGGACCCCCCTTTTTTCTCGGCCCCCACTTGACGAATCGCCCTGAGACTTTCAGGGTAGGACCTGAACGGAGCGCCCCATTAGTTTTGAAAATTTCGCGAGGATTCGTCAACCGGCGTCAGTTATTCAAAATAGAATTTTCTGATTTCCTATGGAAACACGGTCCTAACTATAACTATCTACTGGCAACCGCCAGTAGATAATATATGTATATGTGTATATAAATGTGTTTTTAATATTCTGTGTGTGTATATATATATATATATATATATATATATATATATATATATATATCCTACTGGCGGTCCCCAGTAGGTAGTTATAGTTAGGACCAAGTTTTCATAGGAAGAGCATTTTTTGTTTTGCTTATAACTTTGGAAAATTTCATGATGATTCATCAAATGACGCCAAACTAATTCTTTGTTCATATCAGCTCCTATGTGGGAAATTTGGGGGTAATTCATCAAGGGGGGTCCGAGAAAAAAGGGGGTTCCCAAAATGTGTTTCTCCATGTTAATTTCCATAGGAAACTTTAGACAAGGCTACAGGTCGAACAGGTGAACGGATTTGCCCCAAATTTGACAGGGAGAAGGGTATTGGTCTAGAAAGCACGCTTTTGTTTATTTGGTGTAAATCCGTTCAGTAGTTTTGGAGAAATTTCGAAATTTACAGATATTGATATTTGGGAATTCTGCCATCTGATTGGCTGAGGCGTTACGAGCATGAGCTTGCTGCTTATTGGTTGTGAGCGCTGCGAGCGGTTGCAACTAGGAAGCGTTGGCCAGCCACTTTGTGATTCCATTGAAGCAAGTAAGGGGGAAAAAGGGCGAAAAGAGTAGGAAACAGGAGCATAGGAGCACTGTAACTTCTATGGGGGAGTGCAAAGCGAAATAGTCACACTTACCAGTCTGAAAGTGCGGTGTGCCTCAGAGTGACATGGTGCTGGGATGAGATGCTGCTACAGTCTGGTATGAAACCTAGAGCCTAAACCGGGAGGTCATTGCTGTAAAGTGATGTGCTCTGGTGTTTGTAGGATACCTGTGGAAGTAGTGTTAGTAGGTATTTATACCATACAGGGAGTGGGAAGCGTACTACACCTACCGGTGTGAAGACTCTGGGATCAAACCAAGCTGATTGTTGTAAAGTGATGGGCTGTGAGCACTGTAGCATACTGGCTGCTGTAGTATAACTGTAAGTAGTGTTAGTATGCGTTTATACTATACAGGGAGTGGGAAGCGAACTAGTCACCCCTACTGGTCTGAAGACTTGGAGATTAAACCATGAGCTCATTGCTGTAAAGTGATGTGCTCTGTGTACTATTTCAATGTAAGTCATAGTACAATGTTAGTATGTAATGATACTATAATGTAAGTATGTAATGTTAGAATGTAGGGCTGTCATGAGGGGAATCTTGGGGAGTTTGTACACAGTGCTGGAGAAGACGGATGCCTTGGTGTGTGGTCCTGTTGGTGGCTGTTTAAGCTGTGTTCTTTTCCTGCAATAAATCTACTTATCGGATCCACTGCTGTCTTACTGTTCACTACATAAATTTGTCGACGAGCGGGAAAAGGTGAAAAAGAAGGCAGCACTCACCAAGATTTTGCGATTGCTTGCGTTGTGCTGAAGACCCGTTTTCTTGGTGAATCTGTTTCTACTCATCCCAGGGTCATCGGCTGATGCGATCCTACCTCTGGTAGGATTTATATTTTTTGATTTTGGGCTTCCTCTGCCTCTTCACTACACTCTGGTTGCTGTACATACGTGTGCAAGTAGTGTTAGTATGCGTTTATACTAATTCTGTAGTTATGCATTAAACAAAGCATCATGGTCCCATGGAGCGCCACCAGGTCATACAATGTCCCGGGGTGTGCAAGCGCGGGACATTTATGTTTGCTATTACAGGGCAGGAGCATTGCTTGCACCCTGTGATAGTAAATTCTTTTTTGCCTCGTTGAAGCGAGAGGAGGAAAACCTTGTATCGTTTCAATAAAGTGGAACCAGATGGTAAAAATGGAGGGAAAAAAAATGAAGCGGGGTCTCACCTGTTCATTTAAATGAGCCCACTGGTGGGTAATGTTCCGGGGCCAATCCTATTATTATATTGCGGGGTCTCAGCAGCACTGGGGACCTTAATCTCACATGTAAATTAGACGCGGGAGGGCACAGACGTTTCGCAGACTAGGGGATCGACACCTCCCTGCGTATTGTTTACGAATTGTTCGGGGGGGCTTTGAGGCCAACTCAAGACTGGGGATCAGCAACCTCCGGGGCTTTATTTAACTATGCAGGGTGGGCCTCGCCAGTCCTTGAAGCCTTGATGGCTCTAGGCAGTGCCTTATTGGTTCTGAAATAGTACTCCTGGTGTTCTAAAGTGATACACTTATAGAACTCTTGCCGTTGTACAATTACCCAGGCTTCATTTATGTAATAGTCTGTTGGTTAATATTTGGTAGGTGCACTGGAAAATTAAACAAAATTTCCCTTATAACCTACTATCAACCGCCGATTTTCACAATAAACTACAGACCAGTGTTGTCAGAAAAAGAAGACCCATACACTGTTATTTATTGGTAAAAAAAAAAAAAACTTTTATTAACACAACACAAATAAATGGAACTGTAACTTTATTCGAACAACAGTAAAACATGAAAGAAGTGGGCGAGACTCCTCCGGAAGCAGCGTACAAAACCTGCAAGACAAAAAAAGAAACATAAGTATGTGTGCCATGTCTAAGAGAAAAAGAAAGGTAGTGAGAATGAACGGAGGAAAGTGAGAATGGGACAGAGAGCGAGTGGGTGGAAGGGAGAAGGGGAGGGAGAGTGAAAAGAACAGAGGGAGGAGGAGACAGAGCGCCGGCCTACTGCACCCAGCCCTCACAGTTCACCTCCCGTCACCCGTGTGTCTGGGACGCTGGGGTATGCGAGAAAGAGTGCGGTCCAGCAAGTCCTTAAAATGAAACGGAGATATGAATGAGAAAAGAGATTACATTATTATCTATTGCAACATCGCTTGCCTGCACCTGTGCACCCAGGCTGCTGCACCCCCAGACCCTTTCTCCGCACTGTGCTCATTTGCAGCTCCTGCGCGCCGAGGCTTGACTGCTCACCTGCCACACCAGGTGTGTCCAAGGACGTGCCGGTGCGAGCTCCAACTCTGGGGTGCCGCTATCCGGGTGGCCCAGCAGGTCTCCGGTCAGGGACGGTGTCTTGATACCACGGTGGAAGGCGTCAGAATGCCCAGGGCATCATCATGGGGTGAGCACCTGCTCCGCCCATTTTGGCTCCACTAAGCCAGTGTCTGAAAAGGGAGAAAAAATATAATGTTGGAAACGTCTTGAGGTAAATGAAGGTTTCTTTCAATGTTAATAGAGAACACCAGTTGAGTGCATCCTTCCTTCTTGAAGTACGATCTTCGAACTGTTAGTGGTAATCGTGGTTCAAAGAGGAGTTGGAGTGAACGAGAATACACAAGGTTAAATAATATGTTATGCCAACGTTCACATAAAAACGAACAGAGCGCATGGTAGAAGCATAATGTGCGCTTGTAATGCAGTGGCGCAAGCCTGTGTGCATGTACACTTAGTATTCAGCTCACTACAGTGCCCCAAAAGCCAACGCCATGTGTCTATAGGGCAGCGCTGCCCACTGGCTCAGGCCTACAGTACGGTCCAGCAGGTCCTTAAAATGAGACAGAGATGTGACTGAATGAGGTCAGAGACCACATCGGTACGCAGGGTAACATCGGTTGTTCGCACCTTTGCACACAGGCTGATGCACCCCACCCCTCCCGCAGCACTACGCTCAACACGTGTCTGTAGGGCAGTGCTGCCCGCTGGCTCAGGCCTACAGTACGGTCCAGCAGGTCCTTAAAATGAGACAGACAAGTGACTGAATGAGGTCAGAGAACACATTATTAAGCAGGGCAATATCGCTTGTTTGTACCTGCGCACCCAGGCTGATGCAACCCACCTCTCCCTCAGTATCACTTTTAATTGCAGCCCCTGTACATCCAGGCCCCTCTGCTCACCTGGTGTCATTGTTGTGTGTCCAAACACGACGGGCAGCAGTGTTCACAATACAGGTGCAGTGTTGATTGCGACAATGGTGTATGCCTTATGGATCCCTTTTTTATTGCGCATTGTGATATGCGAGGTGGATGCAGCCATATCACCTGAGGCAGTGTAGAAGAACTGGGACATGTGGCGTCGTCGTTATCCTATTTATACGTACGCAAAATGGGCTGGGCTTGCGTACGCCAGGCGAGCGTAGGGGGTGAATAATAGTTCTGGGGACCTGGGCGTTGTTCAGTTCCTGCCTGGCCAGGAAGTGTACCTATGTGTGATTCTGTTGCAGTTTTGATGTCGCAGAATGCGCAATTTATATTAATGTAGCATGTAGGGCGGCAACAATCGCTAATAAGATGCTGTTCGAAAACATTGAATGGCCAACATCACATGTTGTTGTCAAGGTTGTGGATATGCGCACACACCCATTTCAATGGTGTGCGGTATTATTGAAAGTGTTGCTATCGCGAAGCGCACATATGTAAATGTGCTTGGATGGAGGTAGGATCAGCAGTGAGGCTAGGTCATAAATAGTGATAACGTTCATTATATTCAAGCAATGCATGCCAAACGTGAATCTGAATGTCTCACATGAGACACACTACTATACTGGTAAAGCCTGACAACAGAGAATACAGCAATACAAATGTACACATTACTGTTTACTGTTTGTCACATGTGATCTAGGATGTGCACTCTGCCCGTGGCTGATAATACCCCTTCGGGCCAGCAATACCCAGGCCGAAAGGCAGCACAATAATGTGCACACACACACACACACACACACACACCAGGGGCATCATGTAACACACATTTGATTTTTGATGTAACGTTTGAGATGCATGGCCATCACACGTGGAAGGCTAATGTACAACAGACCATGAATATTGATCAAGATGATCGTTGTGTGTAGTAGAAGAGATGTGTACACAGCAAAAAAACTTTTCAAAAAAGCTCTCTTAGCAGAAGGGGTGTGTCTCATCAAACGCTGTAGAGAGAATGACTAAAATGGGTGTGGTCCTCCAACTGTCACAATGGGAAATGTAATGAACTAATCAAATGCTTTTTTTTAAGGTCACATGGCAATCGCGCATCGAGGCCGACAAGATTTTGAGAAAATTTTGTTATCATAATATAAGTTTATTACAGTTAGAAATATATAAATGTTTAAAATATTTTAGATTATCGCTTGCTCTCATATACAGTTTAAAGTTATTTCGATATAGTTTTGAGACATAAAAAAAAACGAGGGAATGGCGTACCTGGCCCGACACCATACGTCTATGATGTAACACAGGGTCTGGCAGCATGCACTCGTCGCATACGCAACACGCAGCGGGCGCGACCCCATACATACATGACGTAACGCATGGCTTGGTACTGCGTACCCGTTGGATACCTATGTAGCAGCCGGGGCGAACTCATACGTATATGATGATACGCGGGACTCGGAGCCACAAATCCGTCTGATACGAAATGCGCATCCTTTACGAGTTTAGCAATATGGCGGATAGGATTCGCGTGGTGATGGAGCTTGGTACACTTCCGGTATGGGAGTGCAGTTTTCTCATCAACAAAAAAAAAAAATATATATATATATATATATATATATATATATATATGCTTCAGATGCAGATGCTCTACAAGGTCTGTTTAATGCCAATTTGGCAGCGAAAGCCTGTACTCTATATAGTCTATTAAGGAGGTACTCTGGTGCGCCAAGGAACAATGCATTACAATAGTCCAACCTGCTCAAGATAACACTGCACACTATAAGGAGTTTGGCTTGAGAAGGTAGTAGAGGAAAGAGCTTTCTGAGACCTCGCAAAAGTGTGAAACATGTCCCAGCTTTTTTGTGTACATATTGCTCCAGGTAAAGTTTAACATCAAATGTCACCCCAAGATTACAAACCATATCAGATAAGGGCAATTCTTGTTCCGTGGGGAGAGACCAGAAGTTGATGGGAAGTGTCATGGGGATTTTATTCGCCATGCAGCAGAGGAATACTATTTTATCCCAGTTAAATTTAAGGGAACTGGCATTCAGCCAGGTAACCATGTCTGACATGCAGTTATGAAAGGAGTCAATGATATCCTGCTGTTTGCCACTTATAGGCCGGATCAACTGCGTATCATCAGCTTAGTTCCCATGACTGATGTTAAGCTCCTTAATCAAGGTGATGAGTGGTCTCATATAAACATTGAAAAGGATCGGTCTAAGAGCCGATCCTTGAACTCCCTGTTGTATAGATTTTAAAAAAGAACAGTAGGAGGGGAAGGGCAGCCGCCTGTTGCCTATCCGATAGATATGAACTCATCCACTTAAAAACAGTCCCACCAATTCCCATCATAGCAAGTCTGTTCAGAAGGATCTGGTGGTTGACCATATCAAAGGCAGCTGATAGATTGAGCATTATGAGGACTGTAGATTGACAAATATCCTCCCCACTATCTTGCTTTTGCTGGAATTAGTAACTCTGGGACAGGGTTATGCCCACTGCCCTTTGTAAGTGGTCATATAGGGGTGTAGTGACTCCAAGGGTAAGTAGCCCATTGGCTACTACGCGTCACTCCCCTTAATGCCCCTAAATTCAGTATTTAGGTGGCCCCCTGACACCAAGAACTCCGATTCACCTGACTGAAGAAGAATAATGACCAAGAAGAGCCGAAGAAGCAAGAAGTGTAGACCAGCTGTGGACATTTGGCACCAAACGCTGCCAGCCTGCTCCTGTACTGATAATCATGACTAGCCGACTCGGTCTGCAGCTGTGCATTCTCCAAAAGCCTCAGAGGGATGCTAGCACTTTGCCAACCAGCAAACATCTCCCTTAAAGTGGAGGTGCTACTTCCCTGTAAACTGCAATCACAGACTGCAACATCTGGTTCTCCATTCTACTGACTACCGGGTCCACTGATGCAACAGCCACCAAGAAGGAGGTCACAGTGCTCCAGAGAGTCCGATCCGTCTCCCCACTAAGTTTGGAGACAGCAGGACGGACAGGTGCCACTTTGCACCAATACGTGTGGTCCAGATCCCTTGCAGCAACTAATGTTTATTTTTAATCCATCAGGGCTCTTACAACGCCAAGACCTACCAGCTGATGAAGTATGTCAGCATGGCAGAGGCCAGCACCGAGAGTGGCATGGCTGTCCTGTTTTGTCCCCCTCTGCAGATCTCACCAAGCACTGTGAGCACCTTTGACACATGGGAACAGTCAACCAATAACCTCTGCACCGAGCTCCCTGGCCCAGTTCCACGAACACCGACTGTGCACCCCCACTCCCAAGATCCTCACATCCTGAGCCCTCCGTCGGGAGCTCCTTCCCCATTTCCCCATCTGCAGCCTATTTCAAGGTGCTTACCCAACCCCAATTTTCAATGGTGTAGCACGCAAAGCTGCCAACCTGTCCAGCACCTCTGCAATTGAGCACTCCAGGGCAGGTAAACTCGAACTCCTGGTGGATCTTGTGACCTTGAACCCCTAGCAGCTTAAGTCCAAAAGAGGACCCCTGAAATACGATTCCAAATACTTGTATGGAATATATGTTTCTTTCTCCATAGTGTGACCTTTTTGCTTAACTGTAAAAATGGGGAACACGAAAAATACTTACCGGATTATGAAGTTCTTGGTGTTAAACATTCTATAAAAATAAATGGCATTTTTTTTTATTGGTCTTGAGTTTCTTCTTGGGTGTGTGTTTCATTTATTTACTCTGTGTGTATGCTTAACACTACCCTCTGATAAGTCTAAACTGCTCACCCACACTCACAAAAGAGAGCATTTAGGATTGGTAATTTAAACCCTGTAAACCAATAAGAGTACTCAGATTTTCTACATAGTGTACCTCATTTTGGCACACTACATATAAAGCCAGCTTCCTACACGGATGACTGGGATCACTCCCTGGGACCTCTTTCTGTCATCCATAGATTCATTTACCTGACTTGTCCCCTGACTCGTATACACTACCAGGGAATGCCATCCATGTGATGGGCCCTATCCATCACTTGGCAATTTATACAGGACCTGACCAACTCCAGCTCCCACACTAGCTGTACTTTCTTCCCAAGGTTCAGCTTCTGTTCCAACTGTATGGAGTAGATTTCTAGTGTTACCAAGTTGGCCTCTCTGTCATTTTCTGTCTTTGATGTAGGCCATGCAGAAAATTATTACTTACAATGGTGTATTGAAGACAACCTTTCTATTGGTTTTATTAGGCCATCCGGGTCTCCCGCAGCCTCTCCATTATTCTTGGTGCCTAGCCCAACGGTGTGACCATGTACAGATTACAGGACTTTGAACAAGGCAACAGTTCAGAAAACGTATCTGCTTCCACCATCTTGTTCTTGCTCAATCAGGTGAAATCTGCAATATTTACTCCAAATTGGATCTTCACAAAGCTTACAACCTAATTTGAGTAAGGGGAAGGGATGAGTGAAAGACAGCTTTTATTACTCAATGTGGTCTTTACAAATACCTGGTGATGCCATTTGGGCTTGGCACTGCACCTGCTACATGCCAATTCTTTGTGAATGAGATTTTCAGGGAATATTTGTATATATTTGTCACAATTTATATCAATGACATTCTGATCTATTCTATGAATGAAAAAGAGCATGTGTGACATGTTAAATTGGTGTTACAGAAATTTGTGAGAAAAGAAATTGTTTTGTAAAACTTAGTAAATGTTCCTTCCATGTATCTACCGTAGAGTTTCTTGGTTTTGTACTTTCACCTCTTGTAGTCCTTATAGACATGAAAAAAGTCGATGCAGTGGTGAAATGGACTACTCCTTCAATGCTCAAAGCCGTTCAATCTTTTCTAGAATTCACCAACATCTACAGAAGAATTATACTTAATTACTCAGAAACCGAGACTCCTGTAACGAGGTTGTGGTGAAAAAATGTGCCCTTTGTTTAGAATACTGAAGATAATCATGCCTTTACCAAATTAAAGAAGGCTGCACCAGTCTTCAGACACCCTCAAACCGAATTACCAATGGCGGCTGTTATTTTTCTGTAGTGGTGGGTGACATACTCTCTAACGCACTCACTCTCTATGACATCGTTCATAATATAACTGCAACAGCTGCAAGGAATTTATTGAGAAGAAAACTGTGCATGGTGAGGGCACTAATTCTAGTTACCTTAGGGCATACGTTATAGTTCCTTGAGATAAGTATAACTGTTAAATGTCTATGGTTTTGTGTGTGTAAATTCTGAACCTAACTATAACGTCCCTTTTGTGTTTTTGTGAATTTCTAAGGTTTTAAAAAAAAAAATCTATTTCCTAAGTATAATGCCCCTGTTTTTTTTGTTTTTTACAGTGAACATATATATATTTCAGCTACTAATTCTCCAAATTCAAAGAGAAATAAGCACTCGCGGAAGACGCTTACTCGGGATCTTTATTCCGAACTAAACAAACGCGTTTTGGCGACCTGTATTATGAGGTAACAAGTGAATATCGCCATAGATGGGCACGGGGTTACTGAACACCCATACAGGGCAGTGACAACTATGCAGTGCCACAACCGATCTACGGTATGTAAATATGGTGCTCAGTGAATATTCAATGAGTAACTAGAGAATTGTAATTATATACATGAAATGTCCATATTAATTTTGAAGAGATGAATAATTGAATTATGTATTATTGGAGACTTGTTTCCTCTAGTTGAATTGTAATATTGTTGTAAACAATGGCGATTAAATGTTAAATTGCACATTACAAAATGGCGCATTCAGCTATAGCATTGATAAGTCCCTTTTCACTTGTGACATATGGACGTAAAGTACGTATAAAATATGGCGACCTCCCAGTGTGTCGACAAACACCGAGGAAGGCAGGTCGCCGAAACGCGTTTGTTTAGTTCGGAATAAAGATCACGAGTAAGCGTCTCCGTGAGTTCTTATTTCTCTTTGAATTTGGAGAATTAGTAGCTGAAATAATTTGTGGACGGCACCGCCACATACAAAGCACCCGTCCAGGAGTGAATTCCTGATCAGGTGCAAATGGAGCGTACATTTGTTGTGGAATGCACCGCCGCCAACAGGATTTTTGAACGTGCGAAAGAAAATATTTGTTAAAAAGGCGGTAGGACGAGGGAAGCGCGGTCGGGGAGAATATTCCGACAAAACATACACACTAAACAATAAGCATGTTTAGTGATTCGGCCCGCCGAGAGGCCGCGAAAGGCTTGTTTGATAATAAAAAGACAAAGACAACAGATAATTCGGCCATTCCTACAGATTCAAAGTCTACTAGTGGTCTCAACAGCATTATGGCTAAACTGGAGAGACTTTATGAGCGAGAAACACGAAAGTGGTGGGAGGCCACCTCACTCCAAAGTTTTGAATATTGAAGTGAACAGGGTACCAAGAGGTTTAAGGGTATATGCCGTTCCATCGTACGAAAACCCGGATCCTGAATTACTAACAGAATGGGCGGACCATACAGCAGAGTACTGTCAAGGCACACTAGGAATACTAGTAAAGTATGCCTGGAGTGATTGGAAAACAGCATTAAATGAAATCGAAGTAGTAGAAGAACTATTGTCTAAAGAAGAGGATAAAAACAGAATAGAAGAACTACTGGGGCAAATGAAGATACTTCGGGTAAATAACGCACCACGCATCTTCTTGAATGACCTGGTCTTTCGCAAAGACTGGTCTTCCATCTCCTGGAAGTGCACAAGAGACTATTTAGTGCTGATCATAAAGACAGCCACGAGACTCACAGAAGAACTTACTATCAAAATCCAAGTTATCGAGACCAAATTGAAAAACATGGTACAACTGACAGTTTACAAAAAACGATTAGAAGAGATCAACAAGGAGATCAACGAAACTAAAGATTACATCACGAACAATAAAATTCAGAAACTAGGGAAAGACCTTAAAAAATTCTCTATGGAACGGATGCATCCATATAGTGCGGATGACTACAAGATCCCGGACAGCACAACTGACGACCTGAGCAACTCGAGTAGGAGCTCCTCAAATGGATCAGATTGGAGCGGCGATGAATCATACACGCCAAGAAGAAACAGAGGCCAATACAGACGCCAGAACAGGAGGAGACCAAACAACTGGTTCAATCCCTACTTTGGCCCTCAGCCACATCCCATCCCCTTCAATACCTTCAATCCGAACCTTCAAAACTGGACAAATGCCTTCTACCCAATCCCCCCCGTTCCTATGGGGAACCCAACACCACAAGAGATGGGACAGAACTACACACATAGGCCGCCTTTTTTAGGGAGAGGCCAACCGAACAACAGAACGAGACGGAAAGGAGTGACCTGGTTCGACCAAGAACGTCAAGTACACACGAGAAGCATGACGAATGCAAAACCAGGGACCAGTGCGACAACCTTGTCTTCAACTTGACCGATATTCCACTCACGAAAGAACAGGAAGACGTCCTCAACAAAGGCCTCAGCTATGTCCCCACACCCCCACTTGATTTATTCAAATCACAATGCGAAATAGCAGATTTCTGCAGAACAATTAAACTGAAAGCTTTTTTCAGTAACCAGGAAGAAACACCCAAAGATGCAGATACAACACTTCGACGCAAATCGAACTTTTGCCCACTAAACCATCAGGTTCCAGTGGAGATCCTCGCCTTTGAACAGGCAGTAATGAAGGAAGTTGAAGATCTCAAGAATACCACCAAAAAACCTTTCATCAACTTTTCAAACACTGAACAAAAAGCATTAGACTCATTACGTCTGAACAGTGAACTGGTGATCAAGCCAGCAGATAAAGGTGGGGGCATCGTGCTACTAAGCAAAGAAGGTTACAACCAACAATGCATAGACCTTCTAAACGATACCAAATTCTATCAAGTGATCACCGTAGATCCTACCCCACGCCTACAGAACACGATCGCACAAATGGTCGATGAAGCAGAGACCAATAACTGGATTTCGAAATCAGAAGCAGACTTTCTACTGACCAGATCCCCCCGAATGCCGTACTTCTACTCCCTTCCCAAAATCCATAAGGAGAAACGACCACCTCCAGGCCGCCCTATTGTTTCGGGAATAGGGTCTATCCTAGAACCATTATCGCAATTCGCTGATTACTATTTGAAACCATTAGTACAGCAGACCGCTACCTACTTGAAAGACACGAAAAACCTCCTGAACCTCCTTCAGAATCTACAGTTTTCTGAAGATAGGATGCTTCTGGTTGGTCTAGACGTTGAAAGCTTATATACAAGCTTGCCCCAACAGAAGACGCTAGAGACCCTGGAGGCACTTCTGTTTAACCATCCATGGGAACACAAAACTCCACGACATTTTGTACTTGAATGCTGCAGATTGGCACTAACAGAGAACCACTTCCAATACAACAAGACAATTTACAAACAGTGCCACGGAACATCTATGGGGAGCACCTTTGCGCCTAGTGTGGCAGGGCTGTATGTCAGTGACTTTGAGACAACCCACATCTTTGACATTTCAAACCCCTTTCGAACCAAAATAGTTTTCTGGAAACGCTACATCGACGATGTGCTCCTCATATGGGAAGGTGACAGAGACTCTCTAACTGAGTTTCACCGCTGGCTGAACGCAAGGGATATATGGTTAAAATTTACCTATACAGCAAGTCCTAACAGTCTGGACTTCCTTGATGTAACTATCTTCATCGAGAATAACACGATACACACCAAAACGTTCTTCAAGCCAACCGCCAAGAACAGCCTCTTGTCCTACAAAAGTTTCCACCCACGCCCATTAAGAGACAATCTGCCTTATGGGCAATTCCTCAGGCTGAGACGTAACTGTAGTGAGATGAGAGACTACAGACGTCAAGCCAAGGACCTCAGCAAAAAACTGCAAGCAAGAGACTACCCAAGAAAGACCATTGAAAAATGCCGTAAGAGGGCCAAAAATCAACAGAGAGAAGCACTACTAGAAACCGTCCCAAAACAACCAACACCAGATCTGATCACCTGTGTAAGTACCTATAGCACTGCTTCGAATAACATCAAGAAAATCATAAACAAAAACTGGAAGATCTTGACCTCCGGATCTCTCAAATGGCCAAAACCAAGGTTCTCGAATAGGAGAACCAGGAACTTAAAAGATCTACTTGTGCACACAAGACCTCCAGAGAGAACCACCAATGAAATTCCACGAGGACCATGGAATAACTCACCCGTAACAGGACATTTTCCTTGCGGCACCTGTTCAGTTTGCCACCTAACGAAAGCAACTAAAACAATACAACTACTACCTGACTTGAAATGGACAATCAGAACACACACAAACTGCAATACTACGCATGTAATCTATATGATTACCTGCCCTTGCGGTTTAAGATACATCGGCATGACCACAAGAAAAGCCAAAATGAGAATGGGAGAACACAGAAGCAATGTAAGATGTAAGAAACAGACTACTAAGATGAGTTGTCACTTCATAGAGCAAGGACACACAGTAGATGATCTACAATGGGTAATCTTAGAGACTCTAGCCTACAAAAACTCCAATGCAGACAAAATTCTGTTCGAAAAGGAACAAAGATGGGTGTACCGTCTCCAGACACACAAACGAGGACTGAACGACAATATTCCGTGGCTCAGCTTGAAAAATACATGATATATATCGAGGGAGAGTATTTTGGGGACCCCAGTAACCTCTCGACACTAACTGTTTTTTCAACGAACCAAGAAAGAAATACGATCTTTCAGGCACTGACTAAAACACCGTGTTGTTTCAGCTTGTCACAGAAGAGACTGGGCGAAATGGTATTCCCCCTCTCACCGGATCCTTAACTACTCAGCACCATGACCAATGCAACATCAGAGAGATCGCGATACTTTGTCACTCAGAGCCGTTTCCCTACATAACTGGAACTGACCAATGTACTAAGCAAATTACATACACGACCAACCCAGTCACGGAATGTCCAAAACACAGGATCTTCTATAATTGAGTAATCCCAGCTACAACAGTCACATGGTACGATGCGACAATTGTATACAAGCATTACGACTATTTCCAGCATAGTAGGAGCTGATTGTCAAAAAACCGACAAATTACATGATCGCAAATTGACGTTTGAACAATATAATTCGTTTTAAATATATTAGTAAATTTCTTCTCTAAGTCAGATTTCGACTCCTAGTCTTTCCTCATTATTCATGACCACTCCGCCTATTTAAGAACGAACAGACCCGGATCCAGTGTCTTCACCGGGTCCTAGGAGGCAGAGTCAGCACAGGTCCCAGACCGACGCCGATGAGGTAACTGGCAGGAGATCAAGAACGCCGAGAGCCGGAATCGAGATCACACAACAAAAACGTAACGTATTGCCCTAACAACTCTCTATTCAAGCATTGCTCTTTCTTTAAACACAACTAGAGCGTGATGCGACTCCCCTAGAGTACCCGCTGTGGCCTGCAACATAGGAGACAAGGTAATGACGAAATTTTCTCACCCTGCCCCATGTATCACTATGTCTCATTGTGATTTATAGCCGCTTGACAAAAACAAAATAATTGAACTGCACTAGTCAACAAATCTTTCCTATCTGATTTTCTCGCTTTCACTGGGGAACTCATATCTGACATGAATATACCACCTAGCTTAAACTGTCTTAACTAAATGCATAGACGAGATACCTCTGTGTGGGGGCTAACGCGTTTTTTGATTAATGACTTGATCCCAAGCGATAACAGAGATCCTACCGCCCTCACCAGACGTTTGTAGGTGCTACTCTCTCAAACCCCTCAGCCTCACTTGACGCATAGGGGTGTACAGAGCACACACATCGTTTGTGACATGAGGAGTTGGTCGGAGTACTAAATACTATTGCCTTGGGATATGACAAAATGGATTGTGTACGAGATCTGCATCTTACTAGTAAAGGAGGGTCGAACTTTGCCATACCAGGGGTTCCCCACTGGGGGTCTCCCTTAAACAAAGCTTTGCCTTTTTTATGATTGCATACAGAATGAATTCGCAATGATTTTATGCTTTTTCCTTCTTTCTTTCTTTCCTTCCCCCCACAACCATTTTTTCAATCCATTGGATTAAGATTGAATGTGCATTCGAATAGGATAAAGTTCCCTGCACATCCACAAGGGAGCCCATAACACGGGCCCCCATTCTGCACCAGGTCCTGAAGAAAGCCCGCTAGACCCTTTTGGGCTGACGAGGGCTGAAACATGTCGACCTTTTTTGGACACAGTTTTTAACGAGTGCACCTGACCATAATCAGTCAGACCCGTGCACAACGACAATACTTTTTTATCTTGGTCTCGAACCCAGTACCAATAAATTATCTACTGGTTTTACGAGAATTTTAATACACTTTTCCTTTTATCACGATCACCTCACCCTTCTTTTTTGATTCACGATCACTACTGTGATTAACCAGTGGTTAAAAGCCTCCGGGTGGAGGAAGCATTGGATTGACCCAATGATTATGCGATCACGTTAAAGACCACAGTCAGCGGAGAATCAAGATATACCGCTAATCTCGATCCCAGCAAAGACGTGAATGAGGGTTTTTTATACGGTACAATGTACTGTCCATGCAATACCCTGGTTTCCCAGGACCAGTGATCCGCTCTACCATTGATTTTTGTGAATATTGAGACAAGGAAGCTGAGTGGATCTAAGCCCTTCTTTCTCCCACCTCATTGATTTCCGAAGCAAATGAAGATACGTCTGCTGAAATATGAGAATAAAATCAAGTTGCGAAAACAAGAAAAATTTGAACGTGATGAGCATGACTATCTTTAAGGAAGAGTGCTGACATTTGCACGCAAATTTGATGGTCCAAGAAAAGAACTGTCGCAGAAAACAACAAAAACAGCAATTCCGCGAGTGGAAACATCGGAGACGGATGTCACAGAGAATGAGTCCGGAGATGAGCATACCACTGGTTCTTCTATAGCTGCAAAAACAACTACTCCTTTTTTCGACGAATTTCAGATTATCAGACAATCTTGGTTACGGGGAGGCAAGAACAAACCACCCGAACAAGTCACCGAAGAAAGCGGAGATCAGGGTGGGGTAGAAAGAGGAAGAACCCCAGCCTGGATCGAACGCAAGAATAAAAACAACAAGAAACAATGAACACAACTAATCTTACGGTAGTAAATCTAACCCCAAGAATATTATCGGACAATGAAATCAAAGTATTGTCAATGGGATTAACATTCTGTCCTACTAGTCATCTGGAATTCACGCAAACAAGAATTGATCTGTTCTGTTTTATACGGAAATTAAAATTGCACAAATATTTTAAATTGCGAACAACTATGAAAGAGAATAGAATAACAGCGTGCAGAATAACGGCAACAGATACATTGACATGCAATGATATACAAGCAGTAGAACTGTTGCAAAATCTGCACACTGTGTCTGTAGATTCAGAAGAGTCCGTTATGGTTATGGATATGGCACAAAGGGCGGTACATGCAGGAATTGAACAAGGGACGCAAGAAAGCCCTTTCAAAGCTAATTCGTTATTTGTTCCACAGATGCCCTACGATTCAATAGATGTGTTTTCAGAAGCTATGATTAGTGATCTGCTCAATTTTAGGCGCAAGAATCGAATGCACATTGGAAAGGAGAATTTAACTAAAGAGGATAAGGCTGCCTTAAGAAATTTAATGGAAGACAGATCAACCATCATAAAGCCTTCTGATAAAGGCGGTAATGTGGTGCTGCAAACAAGGACACAATATCGAGAGGAAGCTCTCCGACAATTATTGGACGAGAAATATTATGTTTTGACCACACTGAAATGTATCTGGCAAGTGTGGGTGAGTATGAAACTTTGATAAAGATATGGAATATCTGAGGCATGCTGGGGACGGATGAACATCTTTTCCTGAGGTGTACTAATCCAGTAGTAGCAACATTTTATCATATCCCAAAACTTCATAAGGACAATGTTCACCCACCAGGCAGGCCGATAGTTTCGTCCCAGGGGAGCTTAACGGAACATATATCTATGTTTATAGACCATTTTCTTTATCCATTTGTGGTAGAACTAAAATCTTATGTGAGGGACACTAAGGACTTTCTGAGTAAAATTTCAGACATTTCATGGGATCCTACATATTTACTGATGGTGTTGGACATTACAAGTCTTTATACTTGTATCAATCATGAGGATGGTCTAAGGGCCTTGCAACACTTTTTGAACAAGAGACAATTGAGATTTTCTGAACATAATGCAATGATTCTGGAGTTTACCAAATTTTGTCTTCTGAATAATATCTTTTTGTTTGAGGACAAATATTTCAAACAGGTATCCGGGGGCAGCGAAGGGCACCTGCTTCGCCCCCAGTTATGCGACCTTGTTCGTAGGCTGGTGGGAGGAGCAAGTGTCCAGAACCTATGATCATGACAATATGACAGGCAAGGTGATCAAGTGGTATGGTTATATTGACGATCTATTTGTAGTGTAGCAAGGCGATTTGGAGTCTGCAAATGGTTATATTAATGATTTGAATAAAAATGACCTGAATCTATACTTTTCAGGCACAGTGAGTCCAGTGGCAGTGGGCTATCTGGATCTGAAGGTATTTGTAACAGAGGGGAAAATGCACACTGCCTTATATCGCAAGACAACGGCAGGGAATTCAACTTTATTCGCGACCAGTAACCATCCACCTAAATTGGTACAAAGCATCCCTTATGGAGAGCTTTTGCAATTAAAATGCAATAGCTCACGCTCCTGTGATTTTGAAGTAGCAGCCCAAGAATGTATGCAGAGATTTGTTAAGAGAGGGTATGAATCTATGCTCTTGGACGTTTGTTCAGGGGAGGGTTGGGGGACAGTGCATTGGTAGTTGGAAGTGGCTCGGATTGTACTTGGACATGGGTTATATAAGCAGGTGGCGGCCACTGTCCTGATTGTAGATGACAACTGTGATTGAGTAATGCAATAAAAATTGTTTTTGCAAAAAAAAATGAATCTATGCTCTTGGAAAACACACTAAAGAAAGTGAGAGGAATCCCTAGACAACACCTTTTGAAAGATAACTTAGTGGCCGGAACAAAGTCAGTTAAAATACATGAAGGCAAGTTTAGGATGGTAACCACCTATTCAGCAGAAGCAAACTATTTGAAACGTATGCTTAGAAAAAATTGGCGCAATTTGAAAACTGATAGTTTTATAAGTGAAGACATCCCAATATACCCATTGGTGACTTTTAAGAAAGCTCGATCACTGAGGCATAAATTAGTGAAGAGCCACCTTGAGAAAGAAATGCAAGGCATGCTCAAATAGTAAGAGTCCTTACCTATAGTATCCCAGATGCAAAGATAAAAAGACCCATCAATAAATTCATTACCTGCAGTACCCCTTACGCAGTGTATTGCCTAATTTGCCCGTGTGGCCTAAGGCAGCACAATACATCCCTTGAAGATTCAAATATTAGAGCATCAAAGGGCAATAACAAAGAACAATGCATCATATCCAGTGGCGAGACACTATGCCGAAAAACATTCTAGCAACAGGAATCTATTACAATTTTATGGTTTAGATCATGTGCTCGAAAACATCAGAGGAGGTGACAGGTTAAAAAAACTGCGAAGGCTAGAGTCACGCTACATAGTGGATTGTCAGACAATCCCCAAGGGGTTTAAACAGTGGGCAAGAATTAGCATCACACCTGGGTACATAATGGACAGTTCATGAATACAACAGAATATAGCACTATTGAGTATGTAAACTGAACTCTATCAAAGGTAAATGGAGGAGAGGGAGGTGTAAACAATGAATTTTAGCATATATAATATAAGGATTGTGCATGATTTGATTTTTTGTAATTTTGGAATCAGAATCTGTGATGAAATTACTGATTACCTGTTAAGGTTGTAGAGAAAGAAGAATGAAAGTAACATGTCAAAACTAGTATAATTATGTTCACTAGTTGTAAGGGACTTAAGCCGATCCACGGCTAGATGTATTATGAGGTAACAAGTGAATATCGCCATAGATGGGCACGGGGGTTACTGAACACCCATACAGGGCAGTGACAACTATGCAGTGCCACAACCGATCTACGGTATGTAAATATGGCGCTCAGTGAATATTCAATGAGTAACTTGAGAATTATAATTATATACATGAAATGTCCATATTAATTTTGAAGAGATGGATAATGGAATTATGTATTATTGGAAACTTGTTTCCTCTAGTTGAATTGTAATATTGTTGTAAACAATGGCGATGAAATGTTAAATTGCACATTACAAAATGGCGCATTCAGCGATAGCATTGATTAGTCCCTTTTTCACTTGTGACATATGGATGTAAAGTACGTATAAAATATGGCGGCCTCCCGGTGTGTCGACAAACACCGAGGAAGGCAGGTCGCCGAAATGCGTTTGTTTAGTTCGGAATAAAAATCCCGAGTAAGCGTCTCCCGTGAGTGCTTATTTCTCTTTGAATTTGGAGAATTAGTAGCTGAAATAATTTGTGGATGGCACCGCCACATACAAAGCACCCGTCCGCGAGTGAATTCCTGATTGGTGCAAATGGAGCGTACATATATATATTGTGGTTCACTTTCTAGCTCGGTTTGGATGGCACTGTTCTAATCCTACACTTGAAAACTCTTCTAGAAAAACAGATGTTTGAGATGGGCAGATTCAGAGTGTTGACAATGTTGTATGGTGCTCCATATAAAGGAGCAGCTCCATATAAAGGAGCAGCTCCCCACCTAAACACAATTTATGCAGCACTCTATGCCTGAAAGGTGTACTGCCTTGATATATATATCCATATAAATACACACACACTCTCTCTCACTCCTTCCCCCCTTCTCCCCCACACCCTCACCCCTTAGCTGAGGCATGTTAAAAGAATAAAAAGCTGTCTTCTTAGAGCAAAATATGGCGGGACATATGGTGTGCATTGCACGTGATACACTAGAACTGGTGAATTTCAGGACTATTTTAATTTGGTGTTTGTACATACATACATACTTCCACCATACACTATTATATGGCTGTACGGTCATATGTTTTAAGTTTCCACTGGTAATGCTGGCTCTGTCTCCACCACATGGTTTGAGAAATGGATACTCCACCTGCTGGAATGCCAGTTTGTGGTGTAGTATCTGCCAGGAACACCCGTTGACACACCTCTGACCAGCAACATACATAGAACAGGAATGCTTAGAGCAAAACAAGGAACAAGTCAAGCTGCTAATTGTTGGAGCACTGCAAAGCCACCTGAAAGAAATCATGAAAAAACTATTATAGATGTAAGATTTCAAATTATCATTCATGCTTACCCAAATAACCTACTGAATATTAGAAGAACACAAGATTCACGGCTCAGCGAGAAAAGGGGATCTGGAAGCCATGCTGAGCATCCAGCAGGAATGCTGGATGCTTCGAGTGTTTGCACAGTCATCACCGCCTCCTTAGTACATCACATCATGCCACTGGCATATGTGGATAATCAGAACATGATAAATATCAATCAATGTATGGATCCATCATCAGGTGTAGTTCCAGTGGCGGCTCCTCTGCTAAGGCCTGAGGAGCGTCGCCCTACTGCCTCGGAGCTGCAAAAGAAAGGAAAAAATAAAATGATAACACTAATGTCATTTTATTTTGTCTTCCTGCTGCGGTAGCTTGCATGAGGGGGCAGGGTGGGGCGGAAGAGCAGGAGAGGAGTGGTACAACCTTCCGAAGTGTGCAGTGACTGTTTGGTCGGCCACATTGGTCCCCACAAACCAGTTATGTACCCTTTGCCCCTTCTCCATGCAGGCTGCGTCACATCCTGCATGGAGAACATGCCCACCCCTACAGCCCCTGGCTGAGTGCTTTGTAACGGAGCTCAGACCAATCACAACGCTGCATTGCAGTGTTGTGTTTGGCTGCAGGGAGCATGGGAGTCCTGGTGCTGCCTGCTTTCTTTTTCTCACAAGAAGCAGAAAGAGGATTCAGGAGAGGCGGAAGCAGCTGGACGGCTGGGAGGTAAGTGATTTGTTTTTTTAAAGTGATCCCCCCCCCCACCCACCCACCCCACTGCTGCTTCCAGGCAGCACACACGACTGGTAGTTTCCTGACGCAGATGCATAAGTGGTAATAGCATTAAATCAATTTCTCTTGCTTCAGGTAGTCGATCCAAGTTACAAACCTAAACATGTCGGATATAGAGGACTCAAAAGAATATCCTGGGCTCAACTAATCGCAGATTTCTGCCACAAACCAGATGGGTGCCAACTCCTTGTGGTCATCGATGGAAAGTCAAGATATCCTAATTAGAACCCTGGACCTAGGATCCAAAACTAGAAAAGATTCTGGACATGCCTTGCATTACCTGATTACTAAAAGAACATGTTGATGAAGGACAAGGGGCGGGCTTAAAACTACCCCTATTTTCTGGAGGAATAATGGTCCCCACTTGACATGGTCACAACTGACAGCCGAACCTGATACACCACCAAGACAGCGGTGTAGCTATAAATAATGCAGCAGGTGCAATGGCCAGGGATCTGAGTGGCCCAATTCACTCCAATAATAGGTGTTTCACTACCAAGCAAGGGATTGGAGGTCCTTTTCCCTTGCTTGCATTGGGAGACCAGGAAACCTTTCTGCACCAATGGATAAATACCAGCCCGCTTACCCTTTATTGGTCTCTCTTCCAGTTGACTCATGCTACAAGCAATAAACGTTTAAATCTCTTACAGAAAATAAGTGTCCAGTCAGGCACTCAGCATTCTGACATTCTAGAAGGGACTCAAGTATTGGCGGAGGGCTGTCATCCAGGAGGAAAGTTCTGAATGTTTTTTTAAACAAGGCAACTCAAATAATGCAGCATAAAGGTACCATGACTATAGCAACAAGTGGTGAAACCTTCTTCATGAGAAGCATTTCATGGATGAAGAAGTATGGGAGGACCTAAAACTAAAGAGCTTGGGAATCCAGACCTATCCCCATGGCAGCTGTGACCAGTTTAGGCTGCCACCTCGCTGCTGCTTTACCAGTCTGGATTATATTTTTATGTCCATCCCAGTAACAAAAATTGGAAAACGCAGGTAATTCCAATATTTTTACCCTTTTGAAATATAAAGCGTAACCACAAAATACATGGAGAAATCCCTTAAAGACAGAGCCACTAGAATTATGTGACTTTGCGCTCAAGGCATTTTTCGCATATTTACAGTTTTGCCGCCTTGCCACATAATACATCATCTGCTGCATAATCTGCAGATTTTAACAAAAATTGTTTCTAGCTTAAACGGTTCAAAAGTGACTAAACATGCAGTGACACTTGTTGCAGCGCAGTAGATGTCCTTTGTAAAGGCTGCCTCTTCACCTTTCTGTTGCTTATTGATGCATTAGTGTTAAACTAGTACTAACGAGTTGCAAACAATGCCCAGACAGTGTTAACAAGTGTAAAAATGTAGAAAAAATGAAATTGTTTTATCACAAAATGAGCTGTATTTTGCCACATAATTTGCCTTTTCTTGTCACTTAATTTACTAAACCCTGCTGCATAATTCCAGTGGCCCTGCTTAAAAGTAATCGAGAGCTGTCTAAATTATCTTTGAATGATTATGTTATGTTATGTTATGTTAAAATGATATTCATAGAGCGCACGGCTACTCAAAAAGAGTGTCCCGGCGCTTTTATTTAAGGCAGACTACAGTATAGTAACACAACACATTAAAAGAGAAAAGCGACACAGACAGAAAGAAAAACAACGACCAAAACAGGACCTACTGAATAAACAACCAGGATTTAAGATCCTTTCTAAAAGCTAGTAAGCTGGTGGCTCCCCGCAATGTAAGAGGCAGAGAGTTCCACAGCTGAGGCGCCAGTAGTCCAAAGGAACGACCTCCCAAGCGCGCTCTCATTACTCGCGGGACGGACGCCAAAAACAGGTGTTCTGATCTTAGAGAACGCGCCGGTCGATAGAAGGCAAGTCTCCTTTGAAGGTACTTAGCTCCCGTCGCATGGAGAGCCTTAAATGTCAAGGTCAGAGCCTTAAAGGCAATCCGCTTGCGGATTGGAAGCCAGTGCAGGGTCTGGAGCAAGCCCACAGCACTGACACGTCTGTTCAGGCCGAAAATCTCGGCGCAGCATTCTGCACAGTTTGGAGCCACTGTAGCAGGTAATCTGGCAGGCCCAGGTACAGAACGTTAGAATAATCTAGCCTGGAGCCTATCCGAGCCTGCACAGTCAGCCTCCTGTGCTCCTCCGATAAGAGGGGAAGAAACCTCCGCAACATCCTAAGGAGGCCGAAGCAAATGCCCGACACCCCCAGGATCTGAGACTTCATAGTCAACCCATTGTCCATCTTAACCCCCAGGTTCTTAGCCATTTGGGAGGAGCAAGTAGGGGGGAACATATTGGCAGGCCACCAAGCCTGCCAGTCTGGCTCCGTGTCGCACCCAAAGAAAAGTACCTCGGACTTATCGGAATTGCACTTGAGGCTGTTCAGTTGGAACCATTGAAACACAGCCCCAAGGCAATCCCGGGTACTCTTCCCATCAAAGTCTCCTCCTCTCTTGCACGAGAAGAGGAGCTGGGTATCGTCTGCATAGGATACGATCCGGGCCCCAAACGACTCCGCCAACGCCGCCAGAGGGGTCATGAAGATATTAAAAAGGGTCGGGCTCAAAATAGAGCCCTGAGGGACCCCGACTCCCAGAGGCGGCATCACGGCGGAATCAGGCGAGGCCCAGACCGTTTGCCGGCGGCCCGTTAGAAAGGAGGAAAACCAACTAAGCACCGTCCCCCGCAGTCCAATCTCATAGAGTCTTAAGAGAAGACCATCATGGGGGACGGTGTCAAAAGCCGCCGACAGATCCAGCATCACCAGCATGGCTTTGCCCCCAGTGTCCAGAACCCCTTTAATGGATTCTGAGACCTCAAGGAGCGCAGTCTCAGTACTGAGATTAGGACGAAAACCCGACTGGGTGGCATGCAGAATCTCATTCGACTCTAGAAAGTTGGACAGCACCGTCTGCACGTGCTTTTCAACAACCTTCGTAAGAGCCGGCAGCAGAGAGATAGGCCGAAAGTTGACTGGGGCCTTTGGATCCAGGCCAGGCTTTTTGAGCAGCGGGATGACCATTGCTTGCTTCCAAGCCTGCGGCACCACTCCCTGACTCAGCGAGAGATTCAGTAACGGATTGGCCAATGGGTTGACCACCCCGGCCAATTTTGCCAGAATTTTAGCAGGGCACGGGTCCAAGGGCGAGCCCGATTTCAAATTGGCCAGAAGTGCTAAAGAGGCGGGCGCAGACAAAGATGGAAATACGTCCAGCGTCAAACCTGGCGAAGCAGAGGACGATCGAATGGCCTCAGAATTAATTCGCTCCACGGGTACAGCCGATGGAAAAGAATCCTGTATGAGTTGGATCTTGCTAGTAAAAAAACTAGCGAGATCAGAGGCCCAAGAATCAGAGGGTCTCTCCTCAGAGATGTTAGTCCGTGGAGAAATAAATTCTTTGACTATAGAAAAAATCTCCTTACAGGAGTTTGAGGCAGCCTCTATCCTCCCTGCCAGGTAGGCTTTCTTACTCAGGCGAATGTCCCGGTGATACTCCTTAACCACGCTCTTATAGGTCGACTTAGCATCCGAGTCAAATTTTACTCGCCAGGCTCTTTCAGCTACCTTGCATTGCTGCCGCCTAGCCGACAATGCTGCGGAAAACCAAGGGGCGGAAACTCGTTTGGGAGTAAGCCGTGGGGCCAATTCCGGGGCCAAATCGTTAAGCCTGTCAGAAAGCCATGCCTGTAAGGACTCCAAATCCTTCGACAGGTCGCCAGAAAGGTGGCAGGGGTGATCCAGGGCCGCCTGAGCCAGCATCTCAGGGGTCACTCGGTGGTACGCCCTATGGGTACGACCATACTGCTGTGGGGCGGCAACAGCCAATTTACCTGTGCCTTTGATCGAAAATTTAGCCAGCCGATGGTCTGACCATAGTACCGGAATAGTTTCTATGACCTCCAAAGGGGAAGTCGAAAAAACCTGATCCAGAGTGTGCCCCTTGGCGTGCGTCGGCCCCTGCAAATAGGGGAGTAAACCCAATGGCGCCATAGCCTCAGAGAGCTTAATAGCAACCGCATCGGACGGATCATCCATCCGAAAATTGAAATCTCCGGCCACGATGCAATGTTCTGCTTTCAGGGCCAGTCCCAGTAAAACGGAGTCAAGATCTTCAAAGAATGTCGCGGGTGGGCCAGGCGGTCTGTAGACCAACAAACCCTTAACTGATTGATGCGGGGCCAGAGCGATGGAAAAGGCAAGAGACTCCGAGCCACGAATATCCTCCACTGGCAGGATAGTGCAAGCCATGCCTTTCTTCACCACCAGTGCCACTCCACCGCCCCTACCCTTCGCTCTGTCCTTCCTAAAGACGTTATAATCAGGCGGGATTGCCATGGCTACGTCTGGGTTCGAAAATTCTCCCCACCATGTCTCAGTCAGCATAAGACACAGTGGCTTAGCCGTGTCAAGAAGCTCAAAGATATCTTGTGCATGTCTGCATGCCGATCTGGTGTTTAATAGCATGCAGGGAAATTCCACCTTGGCGATGTAATTGGCAGGGGAACAAGACAGAACACGGGAGGGACGCCATCCGCAACCGGGGCAGATGGACTTACCGCAATGACGTCCAGGAAAGACAGTACAGCAGCCACTAGAAGCAGTTAGGAGAGCGCGAAGCTCCCCCGCAGTATAACGCAGCACGCGTGGGCCTGTATGACACATGCTGGGTGGCCGAGCCTGTCCCGCCGCCCCGAGCGCTTCCGAGTCGCTGACGAGCGCAGACGGGCAGGACTCTGGCTGGACTCAGGCGCGATGAAGGCGCTCCGCTGCGCGTCACCGCTGCGCGACCGATAGAAGGCTCAAACAGGCTCAGCAGGCCTAAGTCTCGCGAGAATGCGCGAGTGCGCGAACCCTATCCAAAATGGCGCTCCAATTAGTCCCTGGCACCCCGTGATCCCGGACCCGCCAAAGGCAGTGATGGTAATCCCCAGAGGGGGTTTTAGAGTGCGGAATGAGGCCAGGAGGGTCGCTGCGAGTAAAAGCAAGGCAAAACAACACAAAATAAAGAAAATACAAAAACGGGTAGCTAAAAGCTGTTTCAGTAGGCAGAGAGCGCAACTAGCGCTAGAGATGTCGGTATAGAATAGTCACCTTCCCCAGGCTGACCTACCGTCTCTCGCTGCCTCAAATAGGCTCAGCAGGCCTAAGTCTCGCGAGAATGCGCGAGTGCGCGAATCCTATCCAAAATGGCGCTCAAATTAGTCCCTGGCACCCCGTGATCCCGGACCCGCCAAAGGCAGTGATGGTAATCCCCAGAGGGGTTTTAGAGTGCGGAATGAGGCCAGGAGGGTCGCTGCGAGTAAAAGCAAGGCAAAACAACACAAAATAAAGAAAATACAAAAACGGGTAGCTAAAAGCTGTTTCAGTAGGCAGAGAGCGCAACTAGCGCTAGAGATGTCGGTATAGAATAGTCACCTTCCCCAGGCTGACCTACCGTCTCTCGCTGCCTCAAATAGGCTCAGCAGGCCTAAGTCTCGCGAGAATACGCGAGTGCGCGAACCCTATCCAAAATGGCGCTCCAATTAGTCCCTGGCACCCCGTGATCCCGGACCCGCCAAAGGCAGCGATGGTAATCCCCAGAGGGGGTTTTAGAGTGCGGAATGAGGCCAGGAGGGTCGCTGCGAGTAAAAGCAAGGCAAAACAACACAAAATAAAGAAAATACAAAAACGGGTAGCTAAAAGCTGTTTCAGTAGGCAGAGAGCGCAACTAGCGCTAGAGATGTCGGTATAGAATAGTCACCTTCCCCAGGCTGACCTACCGTCTCTCGCTGCCTCAAATAGGCTCAGCAGGCCTAAGTCTCGCGAGAATGCGCGAGTGCGCGAACCCTATCCAAAATGGCGCTCCAATTAGTCCCTGGCACCCCGTGATCCCGGACCCGCCAAAGGCAGTGATGGTAATCCCCAGAGGGGGTTTTAGAGTGCGGAATGAGGCCAGGAGGGTCGCTGCGAGTAAAAGCAAGGCAAAACAACACAAAATAAAGAAAATACCAAAACGGGTAGCTAAAAGCTGTTTCAGTAGGCAGAGAGCGCAACTAGCGCTAGAGATGTCGGTATAGAATAGTTACCTTCCCTTGTATTATCAATACAAAAAGGAGGATACTTGCCTTGTTGTAAAAAAATGCTGAGGATTTTACATAAATTATTTTTCACAGAATAGCTAAATGTAAACCAATGGCATGTGTGTTTTTTTCTGAGAAAGGAGGCCCCAAGGACCAAATCCTTCACTTCCACAGCGCTTGCGCCCCCACCTGGAAGTCCAAACTGCACCAATACCACCACCCATGAAGGTGTCATGTTAAACCCATGTGGGAGCACAGACCTGGAAATCAGTGAATGAATTCAGAGGTCGAAATATAACCTGACATTTAATTAAGAATAGGGTATGTGCTATCGATTAAGGGTAGCTAGGTTTAGCAGCTGCTACTTCTGGTTTGTTTTTGGGTGCTCCTGACACTACCTCTATTCTCAGGGGTCATAGCGGCAGCGCAATAAGAGCGAGTACACCTGGCCCCAGTAGCCAGGTTAACTTTCAGTAGATTCCGGCCTTAGCAGTCCCTCCAATAGGCATCCATCAGGGGCTAAACTAACGAAAATGTTTTACCACATACTAGAAGTTGCATGTTTTGTCACACAAATCAAAGCACCTCCAGTCGCTCTATTGTGCACATTCCAGTACTTTTCCTGCAGCTCCCTGATCATAGAGACTAACTCTTTTTCTGCCAGTTCAGTGTTCCTGTTTAAGCTCTGTGATCATGCCCAGCCAGGGTCACGGGGAGCTCAGAAGGAGAACATGCAGCGGAGGACCACACAGCATGTCCAATGAGGCATTCAGAGACATAGAGAAGTGGACCATGGCCTGATGCCCAAAGAAGATAGCGGCACACGCATACCTCTCCGAGGGATGGCAGGGGTATTCTCCACATGATGGCGGCTCTTCTCACTGGCGCTCCTCCTGCTCATGTCGCAAGGTGATGTGAGCAATGGGAGCTCCTTTCTATGCAGTCAAGAGCGCGGAAGGAGATTGCATTTTGCCTCCCTGCTTAATGACGCATTCCTCCCTCACAGCAGCCACCATTTTGAGCTCCAAAAGACTGGAGCGCTTGTAATGGAAAGAGCGCATTGCCAGTCCCATATTAAGCAGAGGCTTCTTTACATCTTCTAATGCAACCAAGTGGAAGTCCTCTCTTCAGTTTTTATTCAGTTGAGACTTTTTGCATAGTTTTGGCTTTCACCTTTAGTTGACCCTGATTAGCTGAGATTTCCTCTCACCTGCAATTACATATGCTAGTACGTTTTTGTATTATTGGCTCTAATTGGCAGCATTTTCTCAGCCCTTCTTTCTCATATTGGAATGCAAGGCTTTCTGCCCTAACTTACTTGGAACCAATCTTATTATTATTATATATAGATTTATGGGCAAATTGAAAAAGCTTAAATTACTTTCCAAATATACCCTTGGCTCTCTACATAATTTCCACACTTCTTTTCCTCATTACTCAACAAATTTGTATATGCAGGACTCTATTTCTCCTACAACTTGCAGTGCTCATTCCTCTTTATCTGTTACTGTGGCTATCACTGCTTCACAGCCCTTAGTTAGGAAAAAAATCTACTAAAAGACTAAAAAAGGATCCTGCTTCTCCTACTAAACCCCCTTCTTCAGTCTCAATGGATTTTTTATTAGAGGAAATCAAGGCCTTGCATCCATACATGGAGAAATTGTATGCAAAACTCCAACACCTTGATGACGGATGGTCTTAGATGGAGGAGAGACTTGTGATGGCTGAACAACACATTTCCATCTGCAAAACTTCTAGTCTTACTGTCAGTCATCTTCAATCTCAAGTTTCCACACTCTAAAAACAGGTTGAAGATTTGGAAAACACAAGTAGACGGAATAACCTACGTATTTGTGGACTGCCAGAGGGTTCTGAAGGCTCTGACCCCATTATGTTCTTTAACACATCTCTTCCTAATGTACTTTATCTACTGAGTCTCCTCCTCTCAAAATACAGTATGCTCATATATTGGGTTGATCGCCTACCATTGCTTCCACCTCCAAGAGTCCCAGAGGCATTATACTTTATTTTCTTCAGTATACCAACTTACTTAAGGTCCTCTCAATAGCTAAAGCGATGAAAAAGGTTTCATGGTCCGGTGATAACCTTTACTTTTTATGCTAAAAGTACTTCAGACTTGTTAGAAAACCCCGGGCAACCGGGGTTAGCAGTCACCCGGTGTTTCCCAGCACAAGGGGTAGCTTGGCTCGAGCGGTCGGGGGTCAGGCACCGTGTTAAGCGTACGTCACACCCACACAATAACCATGCGTTCATCCGTTCCAAAAACGACTCTACACCGTAAAAATTTATGAAAATATATCTGTGTTTATCTTGTTTTCTCTTAGTTGCAGGTTAAATAAATAATAACACACTTACAGTACACAAAGCTTCTTCTGTAAAAAGGGTAGGTCAAATAAATAAGCTCAGATCATAAATAATCAATGAATAAATAGATGTGCATAAAATACATAGGCAAATAAATACTGTGAGACAATAAATACTGTGAGACAATAAATACTGTGAGACAATAAATAGGATAAATACAAAGAATACAATACTCTCAATAAATATAAGCCATCAGTACACTTTCAAATCAGGTCACATTTGTGAGGTACTATGGGTTGATTTGGCCCAATCACAGCTTGTGGTTATGTGGATGGCCTGAGGGTGTCTCACCTAGCTTGGACAAGGCTGAGGCTAAAACTGAGGTAGATCAAGGGTAATCTAGGAATCTGGCTCTCCCGAACTACACAACCCCTCACACAGGTCACTGCATCAGTCTCAGTCCACCCCTGGCACTCCCAGGCTGGTCCTAACACCTCTCTAGCCCCTAGGATGGTCTCTTAGGGCTCCACGGGGCCTTAGGCGCCCTCTATTCCACTTACTGCCCTCTTTATGAACTTCCGACTCCACCGGAGTCGTGTCGACGCCGTGAGGCGGTTCCGGTTCGATGTCGCCAGCCGGCCTCGGCTCGATGTCAGTTCTTGTCGACGCCGTGAGGCGGTTCCGGATCGATGTCGG
This sequence comes from Triturus cristatus, assembly GCF_964204655.1. Taxonomy (NCBI): domain Eukaryota; kingdom Metazoa; phylum Chordata; class Amphibia; order Caudata; family Salamandridae; genus Triturus; species Triturus cristatus. Next base: position 820,195,009 of record NC_140584.1, read on the forward strand.
CGGACGGCCTCGGCTCGATGTCAGTTCCTGTCGACGCTGTGAGGTGGTTCCGGATCGATGTCGGCGGACGGCCTCGGCTCGATGTCGCTGGGCAGCCTCGATTCGATGTCGGTCTCCGGCGTCACAGGGACACGATCTCCCTACTTCCGGGTGTCTCCGGAGTGCGACCTCCCCTCCCGACCTCCGGTGCTCTTCCCTTCAGGTTCCGGCGACTCCGGAGTGCGATCTCCACTCTCGACCTCCGGTGCTCCTTTCCTCAGGTTCCGGCGACTCCGGAGTGCGATCTCCACTCCCGACCTCCGGCACGATTCACCTCGGTCTCCGGCGACTCCGGAGGGCGGACTTCACTCCCCCGTCGATGCCGCACACTCGACCTCAGGTGACTTCCTCCTCGACCTCTGGTGTCTCCACGACCTCCGTCGGCGCCCTCTGTCGACCTCTGGCGGCTCCGGGTACGACGTCTGCTTTCCAGTCAGCGCCGCTTCTTCACCTCCGGCCCCAGGTCTCTAGGCTTCTCGGCGTCGGACTCCAGGAAGATACCAATAGACAGGTCAGGAACTTGCTGTTCTTTACTTTCAAGGCCTGTTCCGGCTGTTCAGGTCCTTGAGTTGGTTCTTCTTGACTTTATCCCACACAGGGCTCTAGGCTGGGCTCAGTCAGTAGGGACTAGTATCAAGGGTGGGTTTCTGGACCCCACTCCAGGCACAAGTTTCCACCCCTGCTGCCTCACTCCTTCCTCCTTCATTGTTGTGCTGCTCTCCCTTCACCAGTCAGGTGCCAACTGCCAACTCCAACTGCCAACTCTGAGCTGGCTTCCCAACATTCTAAACCTGCCTCACACTGTCACAGGGTTCTAGAATGTTCTGGAAGGTACTAGTAGGTTCCAGTGATGTCACAGGTGACAATGGGTGGCCACCATTTTGTGTTTCAGGCCCTCAGACAGAAGTTCCAGGGGTAGGGAAAATGGCTCCCTGACCCTGCATCAACACTAAAAAGTCTGGTGGTTCCCAAAAAGAAAACATACTAACAGGGTTTGAGGCAAAAGTGGGACAAAATAAATAATGATGAGGAGGGACCACCCAAAGGGCTGACAGGTCTAACACGCGTCCCCCCCAGCTGAAAGTGGGGAGAGCTACCCAACCCCTTGGGAGTTCTCATCACTAAGGCGGAAATACCTTGAGAGACCGTCTGCATTGGCGTGGTCCACTCCAGGCCGAAGTTCCACCTGAAAGTCCATTCCCTGTAGGGAGATAGACCACCTTAGCAACTTGGGATTCTCCCCCTTCATCTGCATCAGCCAACGAAGGGGTCTGTGGTCGGTCTGAACTAGGAAGTGCCTGAAACAGGTATGGCCGCAGCTTCTTCAGAGCCCATACCACTGCAAAGGCTTCACGCTCTATTGCACTCCACTTCTGTTCCCTGGGAAGTAGTCTCCGGGATAGGAAGACCACGGGTTGATCCAGACCCTCTTCATTGAGTTGCGATAACACTGCCCCAATGCCATGTTCCGATGCATCCGTCTGGACAATGAACTCCTTGGAAAAGTCTGGGGCCCTTAAGACCGGGGCCTCACACATGGCTTGCTTCAGTTTTACAAAGGCCTGCTGACAAGCCTCCGTCCAGACTACCCGTCGAGGTTGTTTCTTGGACGTAAGCTCCGTGAGGGGGGCCACAATGGTACCGTATCCCTTCACGAAGCGGCGGTAATATCCGGTGAGGCCCAGAAAAGCTCGGACCTCAGTCTGAGTCTTGGGGGGTTCCCAGGCCATGATGGCCTCGATCTTCGCCTGGAGGGGTTGCACCGCTCCCCTACCCACCAAGTGTCCAAGGTACACTACCGACCCCTGCCCGATCTGGCACTTGCTGGCCTTGATCGTTAATCCAGCTTGTCTCAGGGCCTGGAGAACAGCTTGCAGGTGACGCAAGTGATCCTCCCAGCTGTTACTGAAGACGGCTATGTCATCCAGATAAGCAGCAGAGAAACTCTCCATTCCAGTGAGGATCTGGTTCACCAGACGCTGAAACGTGGCAGGTGCGTTCTTGAGCCCAAAGGGCATCACACAGAACTGGTAGTGGCCTTTGGGCGTGGAGAAGGCTGACCTTTCCCTAGCTCCGTCAGTCAGAGAGATCTGCCAGTACCCAGAAGTAAGGTCAAAGGTACTTAGATATTGGGCAGCTCCCAGCCGGTCAATCAATTCATCCGCCCTTGGGATCGGATGAGCATCAGTCTTGGTTACTGAGTTCAGTCCCCAGTAGTCCACACAGAACCTCAGTTCCGGTTGGGCACCCGGTGGTGCGGCTTTTGGTACTAGCACCACCGGACTGGACCAGGGGCTGCTGGAAGGTTCGATCACTCCTAGCTCCAGCATCTTAGTGACTTCACTGTGAATGCTGGCCTTCACCTTGTCTGACATCCGGTAGATCTTGGACTTCACAGGTGGGCTGTCTCCTGTGTCCACATCATGGACGCACAGGTGAGTCCTACCCGGAACAAGGGAGAACAACGAAGAGTATTGTCCCAGGACCTGGCGGCAGTCCTCCTGCTGTTCAGGAGTTAGAGATGGGGAGAGAATCACTCCCTCCACCGACCCATCCTTCTCTTGAGACGCAAACAAATCGGGGAGAGGCTCGCTTTCCACGTCCTCTGCTCCGTCAGTCACCATCATCAAAATGACTTCGGGCCTCTCGTGGTGGGGTTTGAGGCGGTTGGCATGCAGCACCCGTAGGGGCTGACGAGGGGTCTTAAGATCCACCAAGTAGGTAGCCTTACCCTTCTTCTCCAATACCTCAAAGGGCCCTGACCAGCGATCCTGGAGGGCGCTAAGCTCTCCTGGTTCGATCACCCACACCTTCTGGCCAGGCTCCAATTCCACCGGGTGAGCGTTGTGGTCATACCACGCCTTCATTACTGCTTGGCTGGCCTCCAAGTTGTCAGAAGCTTGCTTCCACAACTTAGCCATTTGGCTCCGGAAGGCCAGCATGTAGCTCACCACGTCCTGGGGAAGCTTTCTGGGAGTTCTTTCCCATCCGTCTCTCACCAGGCTGAGAGGTCCACGCACAGGGTGCCCATACAAAAGCTCGAAGGGGCTGAAGCCCACTCCCTTCTGTGGCACTTCCCTGTAGGAAAACAATAGACAGGGTAGGAGGACGTCCCATTTCCTCCGCAGGCTTTCAGGCAGACTTCTAATCATGCCTTTCAAGGTTTTGTTAAACCTCTCCACCAGACCATTGGTCTGGGGGTGGTAAGGAGTTGTGAACCGGTAGGTCACTCCACACTCCTTCCACATGGCCCGCATGTATGCTGACATGAAGTTGGTCCCCCTGTCGGACACAACTTCCTTGGGAAAACCCACTCGGGTAAAGATTCCCATCAGGGCCCTAGCCACAACAGGTGCTGTAATGGTCCTTAGAGGTATAGCCTCTGGGTACCGTGTGGTATGATCCACCAGAACCAGGATAAACCTGTGACCAGCTGTAGTAGGCGGATCTAATGGACCCACAATGTCGATGCCCACCCTTTCAAAGGGGGTGCTAACGACAGGAAGTGGTTCCAGGGGAGCTTTCAGCTTCACCCCTGTTTTCCCACTGGCTTGGCAAGACACACATGTCCGGCAGTAGGTGTCGGACGACACTTTCATTTGAGGCCAATAAAAGTGTGGGACAAGACGGGCGAAGGTCTTGTCTTGCCCCAGGTGTCCTGCCAAGGGGATCTCGTGAGCCAATTCCAGTAGGAAGGCTCGGTAACGTTGAGGGACTACTAAGGCTCGTGACGATCCATGTAGGGGTGCCTTGGGTTCACTGTAGAGGAGGCCATCCTCCCAGTAAAGGTTGTAGTTCCCCTCAACGTTCCCTGCTGCCTGGGCTTCGGCCTGTCGCCTCAGTACCTCAAGGGTAGGGCACTCCCTCTGGCCCTTGCAGAATTCCTCCCTGGTCGGCCCTCCCTCCACGTGCCACTCGGCCGGGATGGGTAGGTCCTCCAGTTTGATAACATCCCCCACCGCGGACTCCTGGTCCACCACCTCCGGTGGCCTATCCGTCACACGGGGCGCGGATGCCGAGGCAGGCTCCTCCTGTCCTCGGTTCTTCCCTTGGTCGGCAGCCGGCTGTGCCTTTGTTCCAGGCTCCAGTCGAAACAAACTCCCTCTCCGGGTAGTCGCGGACCCTGTGCTAACACAGGCCCAGTCAGGTGTACCCAGCATCTCAGCATGAGTCCGGTATTCCACCTCCTTCCAAGCATTGTGCTCCATGTCATTCCCCAGTAGACAATCGACCGGCACGGCAGGGCTTACGGCAACCCGAAGTGAACCTGCAACCCCCTCCCATTCAAACGGTACCTCGGCCACCGGATAGTGGCCGGTTCTGCCGTCAGCCATCGCGGCTGGGTGGAGTACATCGGGAATTACCTGCTCTGGAGACACCAGTTGGCTACGTACCATAGTCATACTGGCTCCTGTGTCTCTCAGAGCCTCCCCTCTTTGGCCGTTGATGGTGACCCACTGCCCATACTTTACGGTATTTGCGGGCACCTGGATCTTAGGAACCATCTCCCGTTCTCCCAGGGACACTAAAGTGACACCCGCCACTCCCTTCCCTTAGTTAAGGGCATCTCCTCCCCGAGCACTACACTAGCTACTCCGGGGGCCTTTCCTCCAATGGGAGGGGGTGGTCTTTTCAGGCACTTCGCATCTCCCTTATAGTGTCCGACGCCACCGCACTCGAAGCAATGGACAACCCTTGGCTGCTGACTCTGGCCAGGATTAGGGTTTCTGGGTGGGTTAGCCTTAGGGGTGAATCCTATTCCCTTTCCTTGTAAGTTATTTTGGGGGCCTTTAGAGAACTCCTTTTTCTTTTCCCCTCCCTCTTTCTTCTGGGGGGCGCCCTGTCCGGCCTTTTGAGTATCCCCTCCAGTCCCCCTTGTGGACACCCGGGTACTAGCCCAAATGTCCGCCTCCTCAGCAAGCTTCCGGGGATTGGTCAGCTTGCTATCCACCAGGTGTTGACGCAGTTCAAGGAAACATTTTTCGAGCAGGTGTTCCTTCAACATTAAATCAAACAACCCCTCGTAGTCCCTCACCTCACTGCCCTGAATCCAACCCTCTAATGCCTTCTTTGCATAGTCCAGGAAATCCACCCAATTCTGTGTGCCCAGTTTGTGGCTACCCCGGAACTTCTGTCTGTACTTCTCGGGTGTTAGTCCAAACTTTCTTACGAGCGCCACTTTCATGGTGGGGTAGTGGGTCTGCTCATCCTGCTCTAGGGCCAATAATGCATCCCTCCCAGCTGGAGGCATGTATTTGTACAATCCCCCTCCCCAGTACTTCTCTGGCACCCCATGGGCCCTTAAAGAGACCTCATAGGCCGCTAGCCACTTGGCAATATCATCCCCTGCACTATAGCTAGCTACTATGTCTTTTGGCAGATAGGGTTTGGGTTCCCTGGTGATTTCTCTGTCTTTGCTGCCACCATTAGGAACAGTGTGTGCCCCGACTTGTAGGATCTGGAGATCTATTTCCCTCAGCCTCAACTCGTGAGCCATCCTCCGTTCCTCCTTCTCTTTCTCCAGCTCCGCCAACTTCCATGTGAGCTGTCTTTTCTCCCTCCGGTCAGTTAACTCTGCTTCAGATAAGCCACCGCTAGAGACAGTGCTGCCCTTCCTGGAAAGTGTTCTGGGCCCCGCTAACAGGTTCCCCACCTCAGGTTGGTACAACCCAGCCCCCTCGCTATCAGGCTCTCCATCCCTGTCCTCCTGCTCAGCCTTACTCTCCCGTCGTGCCTCCCCCCAAGCCCTCAAGCTGGTCTGGAGTTCAGCCTTCTTGGCACCTGGGGGACAATACACCCCCTCTCGCTGACAAAACTCTGAGTTGGGCCACAGTGTAAGTTTCCAAATCTTCCAACACAAACTCCATTTTGCCCACTCAGAATAGAAGACAGGTGTTTACAGAAGCTATGCAGGGGGGTACCTTTTGTAATACCTCCTCCCACCACCAGAGTAAATTTGGAAAAAACAAAACTCAGAATTAGGAAGTCCGCTTTGAGAAAACTCCCGGTGTAGGCCTATGGACTACCCACAGTTATTGTCGAGTGGACGCAAGCACAGCTCTATCCCACCGCTGAACACCAATTATGTTAGAAAACCCCGGGCAACCGGGGTTAGCAGTCACCCGGTGTTTCCCAGCACAAGGGGTAGCTTGGCTCGAGCGGTCGGGGGTCAGGCACCGTGTTAAGCGTACGTCACACCCACACAATAACCATGCGTTCATCCGTTCCAAAAACGACTCTACACCGTAAATATTTATGAAAATATATCTGTGTTTATCTTGTTTTCTCTTAGTTGCAGGTTAAATAAATAATAACACACTTACAGTACACAAAGCTTCTTCTGTAAAAAGGGTAGGTCAAATAAATAAGCTCAGATCATAAATAATCAATGAATAAATAGATGTGCATAAAATACATAGGCAAATAAATACTGTGAGGGAATAAATACTGTGAGACAATAAATACTGTGAGACAATAAATACTCTGAGACAATAAATACTGTGAGACAATAAATAGGATAAATACAAAGAATACAATACTCTCAATAAATATAAGCCATCAGTACACTTTCAAATCAGGTCACATTTGTGAGGTACTATGGGTTGATTTGGCCCAATCACAGCTTGTGGTTATGTGGATGGCCTGAGGGTGTCTCACCTAGCTTGGACAAGGCTGAGGCTAAAACTGAGGTAGATCAAGGGTAATCTAGGAATCTGGCTCTCCCGAACTACACAACCCCTCACACAGGTCACTGCATCAGTCTCAGTCCACCCCTGGCACTCCCAGGCTGGTCCTAACACCTCTCTAGCCCCTAGGATGGTCTCTTAGGGCTCCACAGGGCCTTAGGCGCCCTCTATTCCACTTACTGCCCTCTTTATGAACTTCCGACTCCACCGGAGTCGTGTCGACGCCGTGAGGCGGTTCCGGTTCGATGTCGCCAGCCGGCCTCGGCTCGATGTCAGTTCTTGTCGACGCCGTGAGGCGGTTCCGGATCGATGTCGGCGGATGGCCTCGGCTCGATGTCAGTTCCTGTCGACGCTGTGAGGTGGTTCCGGATCGATGTCGGCGGACGGCCTCGGCTCGATGTCGCTGGGCAGCCTCGATTCGATGTCGGTCTCCGGCGTCACAGGGACACGATCTCCCTACTTCCGGGTGTCTCCGGAGTGCGACCTCCCCTCCCGACCTCCGGTGCTCTTCCCTTCAGGTTCCGGCGACTCCGGAGTGCGATCTCCACTCCCGACCTCCGGTGCTCCTTTCCTCAGGTTCCGGCGACTCCGGAGTGCGATCTCCACTCCCGACCTCCGGCACGATTCACCTCGGTCTCCGGCGACTCCGGAGGGCGGACTTCACTCCCCCGTCGACGCCGCACACTCGACCTCAGGTGACTTCCTCCTCGACCTCTGGTGTCTCCACGACCTCCGTCGGCGCCCTCTCTCGACCTCTGGCGGCTCCGGGTACGACGTCTGCTTTCCAGTCAGCGCCGCTTCTTCACCTCCGGCCCCAGGTCTCTAGGCTTCTCGGCGTCGGACTTCAGGAAGATACCAATAGACAGGTCAGGAACTTGCTGTTCTTTACTTTCAAGGCCTGTTCCGGCTGTTCAGGTCCTTGAGTTGGTTCTTCTTGACTTTATCCCACACAGGGCTCTAGGCTGGGCTCAGTCAGTAGGGACTAGTATCAAGGGTGGGTTTCTGGACCCCACTCCAGGCACAAGTTTCCACCCCTGCTGCCTCACTCCTTCCTCCTTCAGTGTTGTGCTGCTCTCCCTTCACCAGTCAGGTGCCAACTGCCAACTCCAACTGCCAACTCTGAGCTGGCTTCCCAACATTCTAAACCTGCCTCACACTGTCACAGGGTTCTAGAATGTTCTGGAAGGTACTAGTAGGTTCCAGTGATGTCACAGGTGACAATGGGTGGCCACCATTTTGTGTTTCAGGCCCTCAGACAGAAGTTCCAGGGGTAGGGAAAATGGCTCCCTGACCCTGCATCAACACTAAAAAGTCTGGTGGTTCCCAAAAAGAAAAAATACTAACAGGGTTTGAGGCAAAAGTGGGACAAAATAAATAATGATGAGGAGGGACCACCCAAAGGGCTGACAGGTCTAACAAGACTCATATAAAGAATGTTTATCTATGAGACCTGCCCTTTGCTCTCTTGGCACCCGTTTTGCTCTTTTCTATCCATGTCTGTTAAAAGTCACAATAATAAGACTCACCTATGAAGCTCCTTCTCAATTGAAAACATTTCTTCAAAACTGTGAAGTTGAAACTATGGATCTGTCTAGACTCGCTTAACCTTGATCGCTTCTTTGGTTAACAGTTATTATTTAATGTTGCTTTCTAAATGATGCTCGTTCTTTGCATGCATTACTCTCAGCAGTTCAGTTATGGCTTTATAATATATTCCATTTACTAATGTTATCCCTCCTCCCACAGATCTTATTTTTCCTGTCTTGAATATGTGCTGTTCCTTGTTCGTCTTTGTTCCATAAGTCTCCCCATTGCCCTCCTTTTGGAGCTTGGATGTGTTATCTCTCCCATGTGGCTTCAACACCCCCATCCTTTTTGTAAGTATTCTTGTAAGTATGTTCCCTTCCCTCCTTGTACTTAGTTTTTTACCTTTAGTACTTTGTTTTTATGAACTCTTGTACTTATCTAGTTTTTTCTCACATTTTTCCTCATTCATTATCCCATCTGTGTACTCTTTCTTGGTACCTTCTACTTTCTTTCTTTACTACATGTTACCTCATACCTGCTCTTCATTTTTTCTTATCCTTATTTTATCAGATTTACTACTTATTTCTTTTTCTGTATGTCACTAAAAATTGTATCTTGGAAAGTTAAGGGATTGCGTTCACCAATTAAAAGATGGTGTGTTTTGACACACCTTAATGCTGATTATTGCTCTCATACAGGAATCTAACCTTACTGAATCTTTGAAACTGAAATGAGGGTGGGTTGGTAATGTTTTCTTTTCTCTAGGTAACAGTGTAAAGAATGGTGTTGCCATTTTATCCCATAAATCTCTCAATGATAATTTGCTTTCTCAGGAAAATGATACTGAGACTCGATGGTTATTCACTAATTTGTTAATTGATAATGTCTTGGTCTCTATCTTTAATTTACATGGCCCAACAAGTACAGATTGTCAATTCTAGTCCGATATAACTCAAGAAATTCTACAATGTTCAGAGGATAATTTTATTTTTGCATGTGATTATAATCAGATTGTTGATCATTTTATTGACAGACATTCTGCATCCACATATATACCTAACAAATCCCAAAAATTGTTTGTTCAAGCCCTTAAACAACATTCACTAAATAATGCTTGGACACTCTTTAACCCCACTTTAGAAGATAATACTTATTTTTTTCCCCAGCCCATAACATACAATCAAGAATTTATCACATTTTCATTACACATACTTTATCTCAAACCCTACATTCCGCTGACATAGGTTCCATTTTGATATTAGATCATGCATCTGTTACTATTCAATTAGATATTCTACTGAACACTATCAAATCTAACAGATGGAAATTTTATAAGAAACTCTCCACGAATAATCTCAGTGAAACGTTTGCAAAAATTAAACAACTAGAGCACACATATACCTCTAAATCAAAACACTGTTTAGAAGAACTTAATCACAATCTTCAGTTTAATAAACTCTCCTCTGATAAAGCACCATGATGCCTTCTTAAATCTAGTACCAAATACTACGGTGGTCAGAACAAATCAGAAAATGTACTAGCAAATTATCTTAAAGTTAGGAAGAACAGAAATCAAATTAATTCCATAATAGATCATCATTCAAATCTTCTGCACAAAGATCCAGACATTTTAGGAGAATTTGTCTAATGTTACAAAACATTACAATCCCTTGATCATATTTCTTCTGAATTTGAGATCACAACTTACCTGTCATTCATACAAAAACCTTTTGATGCTCACTTAGATTTTACAGATCTAGAGATAGATATTAATTTATTAGAACTCCAGACTGCCTTATCCTCTCTCAAACCTAAAACAGCTCCTGGTCCTGATGGCTTTACAGTTGAATTTTGGATTCATTTTTTCAAGTTGCGTCTCCCTCAACTATTTTTTTCTTCTTGCCTCTTTTCTTCATAAAGGTGAATCATCTGAATCCTTTTTAGATGCCCTTAACTGTCGTATTCTAAAAGATAGAAAGGATCCACAATTGTGCAAAAATTATAGACCCATTTCTCTCACCAGTAGATTATACATTTTTTCATAAGTCTTAGCTCTTTGTTTAGAAACCTTGTTTTTTACCCAAACCTCTTGGAAAAGAACTATCCGGATTTGTGAAGGGGAGGCATGTATCTGATAATACACGTCTACTATTTGATGTTTTATCTAAATTTTCACATCTTTCTGATCCTTTTGCATCAATTACTTTAGATGAGAAGGCTTTTGATCATATAAATTTGTCTTTTATTTTTCATACCCTCAAATAGTTTGGTTTTGGACTGAAAATCATCACCCTCATCTCACTTCTATACACTTCCACCCATGCGGCTATTTTTGCTAATGGCCTTACCTCCCCCTATTTTACTTTAGGTAAAGGTGTCAGTCAAGGTTGCCCTCTTTCACATTTTCTTTTCAGTTTAGCTTGAGAAACTTTCATCTCCAAAATCAGACAGAGCCCAACCCTACGGGGTTTTCTATGGAATAATCAACAGATCAAATTGGCAGTCTATGCTGATGACATTCTTTTATTTATTTCCCAACCTCAAACATCAATTCCTGCTTTTTTTACATGAAATAACCTATTCTCTTATCTTTGGATACAAATTAAATCATGAACAATTCGAACTTTTACTGCTTAATAATAACACTTTTAAACAAGATTTTTCAGTCACTAATTTTTCTTGGAATACACAAAAATCAAATATTTAGGGTTATGGTTCTCCCAATGTCTTAAGTCTTCTATTTCATTAAGCCTAGAAGTTTGCATTCATAAATCAAGAAATTTAGTTAACCGTTGGCATCCTTTACATCTGTCCTAGTGGGGTCGCCTTGACACCATATAGATGATGCAGGTACCCATTGTTTTATATTCTATCTCCACCATCCCATCATCTAGCTCTTTTTTTATGGAAGTGGAAAAAACCTTGCATATTTTTATTGAAACTGAATGTCCTAAAAGAGATAGTGGAGTTAATTTTCCTCATTTCCATAAATATCACTCAGCCTTTATGTTGAAACAATCTATTTATACGATTTTAGACTCTTCCGAATATTATCCTCAATGGGTAGAGCTGGAAAAATGTTATCTTGCCCCTTATACTTTTTGCAAATATTTGGGGTTCTCCAAACAACCTCAAACCTTTTACACACCTATTTTTAAATGCGTCTATTCATTACTAGACCCTTTGCTGGCATATAAACCCATTGATACCACTTTTGTTCTTGAATCTCCAATTTGGGATAATACCTCAATACTTTATAATAATAATCCCATCTATTGGAAGGCTTGGTGGAATACTGGACTAATATGGGTAAAAAATCTTTTTGTTAATAAATCAGTTCTGAACAAGCTCAAAATCTTTTTAATTTCCGTTCTTCTTTTCGAAATAAATGTCACATATTACAAACCGTTATAATGGATGCCTTTACTCATTTTCAGCCCTGTGCTAACGCCTCTCCAGGACTGTTCTCCATTTGTACCCACAGACTTCTGCCATTTATCATCTTTTATGTAACACTCCCATTGATAGAACTAAATCAGATATTGAATTAGCGTGAGAGCGCAACTTAGGAGTATCTTGGCCCATTTCCACCTGGTGATGAAGCTGGATGAAATTAAGGAAACCTTATTGTGCTGCCAATGCCACTCAAACTTAGTTCTACATTTATAACAGACTTTTCTGTTCCCCTTCCACTCTACATCACATTTACCCAGATAACACCTACAGCTGTTGGTCCTGCCACTCATTTTACATTTACTATTCATCTGTTCCCTAGTACACCCTTTTTTGGACGCCAATATGGAATCAAATTAATTCTATTTTTAATTCATCAGTGACTTTTTCTATTATTAATGTTTTCTTAGGTAGTCTCTCTAATGACTGGAAAGATGTTTCACCACACATACAAATTATAGATCTCTTGTTAAGAGAGGCATTTCAGATCACCAAGAAATTGAAGAATTTTTCCCAAATATCTTTTCAAGCCTGCTGGTATGCAGTTTACTATAATCAGACTTGATACTACATATATTCACTGTTAGAAATGGGGGTCTCTAGGTGGCAATGGCTGGCCACTGTCCAAGTAGGGTCCCTTCTTCCTAAGTCAGAGTAAGCGGGCTACACCCTTTGATAACCCCTGCTCAACCCTGTGGTAACGTAGCACGAGCAGCTAGGCTTATCTCAGAGACAGTTTGTGAAGCTTTTACGACCATACACAGTAACACAGTGAAGAACACTACAAAGGGACACCACCCAAGTAGTTATAAAAAATAAGTATCTTTAAATATAGACTTAACACAAGACCAATAACAGTAAAAAGTCACAATACTAGAAAATAGGGTTACTCTTGAAATGCTGCAAAAATAGTTCAAAGTGTGCAAAGATGAGTTCAGTTCAAAGCAGTGGTCTCTGCGACCCTTTTACTTACAAAGTACCTGGATTCTGTAGCAAAACAACCAAAATGTCGCAAAGGAGCTGTAGCGATGATTTTCCTCACGCGAGACCAGCGATGCGTTGAATCCTTGCCGCAAGGGAGGATGATGCGCTGATCTGCAGATGCGTGTGGGACAAAGCGACAAACTTCTTCACGCTAAGCCGGCGATGCGTTGAATCCTTGCCACAAGGGAGGATGATGCGCCGAGCCTGTTGCGTGTGCGACCTTGTTGCAATGAGAAGAAATGGCGCTCCGCGAGGGAGCGACGATCCGGGTGTGATGCGATGAAAATGGCGGACGCCTGGCGTCCGCGCTGCAATGTCGTGAAGCGATGAACTCGATGTGATGATCTTTGGTTAGCGAGCACTTGGAGGCCCGCAAATGTGCGTTGCGATAATCTTTGGGTTAGCGAGAATTTGGCAGCCCGCAAACGTGTGATGCAATGATCTGCGGTAGCGAGCACTCAGCGGCAGCAGCGCGATGATTTTTCGTACGCTCTTCAGCTGCGGCGGCTCGCAAACGGGTTTTAGCGACGATTTTCAGCACTCTCTTCTCTGTAGTAGAACTAGAGGCCCTGGAACTCACAGGAGCCTCACCTGCAGATAGAAATTCTCGCTGGGAGGAAACAGGAGGCTGGTAGTGGAGTCTGATATGCCTGAGACTCCAGCAGGAGCCTAGCTCTCTTCTAGCCCTTGGGTGATTGCTTTAGCAAGTTGAAATAAAAGATCTCTTCAAAGTCCTTTTCCTCTTCTTCCAGGTCCAGTTGTAAGCACTGCAGGCCAATCCAAGAAACAGCACACAAGCACAAGGATAGTCACCTCCTGCAGCTTCCTTCAGTTGCACGGACAGAGGTTCTTCTTGTTGTCCAGGAGCAATACAAATTGTAGGGGTTTCAGCACAGATATTTATACCCCAGAAGTCTTTGTTCTCAGAAGCTACAAGTCACTGAACCCAAACAGAACCAGTTCTGCCCAGTCCTGGAGCACTTTGTTTACCAGGTTGCATCCTTCCTTTCAGAAAGAGGGGGTCTGCCGTCAGACGCACAGTGGGAGGTGGAGCCAGCATTCACCTTGCCAGGCACAGCCCTATTCAGGTCAAGGAGCTACCCCTCCCCATACTCCAATGCAGAACTCTCTATTCAACCCAGATCTGACTCAGCCTGCCCTGTCCCTCCAAAACCAGACAGCCAATACACATAACAGCAGAGCATACTGGAAGGCTTAGGCAAGAAAATACCTTTTTCTAAAAGTGGTATTTTCAAACAGAGAATATAAAAATAAACTTCACTAAAAGATGTATTTTAATATTCTGAGCTCAGGCATACTAAATTCGTCTTTCTACCATGTTCTTTGGGTCAGTTAGGACTATAGAGTGTAATAGTCAAACTGCCCATTCTGGCCTATGGAGAACAGGTACCCTTACTGTAGTGAAAAACGAAATTGGCTGTAATTCACTACGAGGACTTGCTATACACAGCAAGGCATGTCCTACCTTACACATACAATGCACCCTACCATAGGGGTGGCTTACATGATGCCAAGGGAAGGTTCAGGGGCTGGGAAGTGGGTGCACTTCACAGCCAAGATGGCAGTTCTGGACTGCATACAGACACTGCAGTGGCAGGTCTGAGACACACTTTACAAGCTGCTTCTGTGGGTGGCGCAAGCCAGCGCTGTAGGCCCACCAGCAGCATTTGGTTTACCAGCCCTGGGCATACACAGGCCACGCTACTAGGGACTAACAGGTAAACCAAATAAGCCAATCATGGATATACCAATTCACATGTCATATTTACACAGGGAGCATTCGCGCTGTGGCACTGAATGGTAGTGGCACAGCGCCCAGAGCATCTAATACCAGCAAAAACAGAGGAGATAACAGCGAAAAATGGAAGGGAGACCCACGCCAATGGTGCCAGGTCTAACATTCACCCTCTCTCACTTGTCCTTAAACATAATGTCTTATGGTCTCCCATCACAAATTTCTTAGACAACCATACAAAATCTTCTTTCCAAAGACAACCTATCGATGAGGAAGTTCTTCATCACCCTTGACTTCCTTATGTCTGTTGTAACTGATGTAGGCTTCAAAATTAACAAAAAAAGAAAAACAAGAAGGAAACATTTAAAATGCTTCATAATGTTTTTTCATATTGTTATCAAACTGTTTTCTAAATAATTATAATGTTTTTTTTCATATTGTAATCAGACTGTTTTCTAATTCTTATATTAACCCAATTTTCTGTTTTCCCCCATTTTGTCCCTCCCTATACCTCTTGTGTTGTTTTTAAGTGCATTATCTAGTTGTACTTATTGAATTCTAATAAAAATCTTTTTAAAACTAAAAGGAGACATAGAGGAGTGATAGTGTGATTTGGCTGTGCCCACTCATCCCTGATTCAAGGTCAACCACACCCAGCCCAGCCCAGCCAACCACATGGTCGCACTCAGATAGCCGAGGAGATGCCGACCAGCCATTGTGCCTCGAGTTCTGCTCAGAACTTACTTTCTGCAGTGCCAACAACTCAGAAGCACCCTGCCACTGATGAGGACAGAGCCGCAGACCGTATCAGCCATCGAGATCTGAGGCGGCATCAACTCCGTAGGAGCGGCAGTCCGGTCTACATGTAAGTAACAAATGCGCACCCACAGTAGTCTGCAACAGGTGGGTCATATCATTGTGGACAAGAGCTGTTTTTATCTACCTCTTTTACTATCTCATTTTGTTTTAAGGACGACTTTCAGGAAGAAGAGTTGACTCACATAAAGAATTCCAAGACGCTGGCCCAGACAAAAAACCTATAAAGTAAAATATTAATTTTTTGAGCATTTGCAATACTTCGATTATTGACAAAAAGTTTAGATTTTTATATACTCGACGGCTATAAAAATATGTTTGCATTATTGTACATTGGGTTTTTTCAGTCATTGGAAGTGCTAGGTGTCTGCTACCTGCACAATCTAAATGTGGTACTCAAATGAATCTGCATTTGAAACCAACACCACTTGCTTGTTGGAATTGCAATGCTTATGCCTTAAACGAAAAAAAAGGATAACTACAAATCCCAGAATGCAAAGTGTTTTTGGCAAAGCAATGACGTGTAGCAATCATAATATGGGGTCACTTTGCAGCAGGTTTTTGACTGCAGGCCAAACTAGCAAATAATTTTAAGAAAGACACACCAGGTTACACACTTTATTACCAAAGACCAGCATTGTTACACAGCTCACATCAGGTTTTTTCTCAATATATGGGTGTCTGTTTCAAGGAGATGTATTGTAAGGCAGGCTGATTGAGCCACATTTGTTGGAAAAGATATTCTGTTTGAGAGATTTGCTGCCATAATATCCATTTATGAAAAGGTAGATACTTAGATTGAACCCTTGCTGTGAAGAATTGTCAGTCAAATAATCTTAATTTCGGTCATAGACCCTAAAAGATACATACATACAGACAGTAACATTGCTGGTATTTCCAGCACTTAAAATTAAGAACACAATACAATTGTCATAATATATAAAAATTATTTGAAGTTAAAAAGATAAAAAAGGGCACAGGTTTTCAATTCTTGATTAATTAATAGCAGGAGGTAGATATAGATTAAAATGATTATAAAAAAGATCTTCTCCTATGCCACATAGCATTGATAAAGCGCGAAACAGAGAAAACAAGAGGAGTGGAAGGTTGGATTTGAGTATTCTGAGGGCCTCTTTGTAATGACTAAACCCCAGATTTCTACAAAGTTGGACAAGCCACCGTTGTCGTATGGATTTGTACCCTGTGCAGAAGAAAAAAACATGGGACACAGACTCTTCCTTGGCCCCACAGGCCGGACATTCTACAGTCTTATCTGTTGACCATTTATAAAAAAAGACCCTAAGCGGGAGTGTACCGTATCTAAACTGCAGATAAAGTTTTCTCGCTATACTAGGCAAAATCTCATCTAAAAACGGCTCCACTCGATATTCGGCTTTTATATTAAAAAAGTGGAGGGTGAGCGAGCCTAACCCGGGATTGCTAAGGATGTCCGTGATTCTGTTCATACGGTATAAATGGACCAAGTCGGCACATGACAGCTCAGCACAGGCTACAGCAGGATTAGACCAAAGACCTGGTAAACCCAGTCTCGTACTTTCTTGTTTTATAAAAGCAGACCAGGACAGTTTCTCAGACCCAGAGAGGCCCATTACGTCTGCAGTTTCAGCTCTGAAGTGCGTCAGCTCTGAGGTAACCCAAAGTCTGCGCCAATAGGTTAGAGGCCGTAGAGCCACTTCTTCTTCTATAGGTCTAATACCCATGTCCATTCTGATGGGAATAAGAGGGGTGCTAGGTGGGAGAGCCAGCAAAGATCTTAAAAATAAATTTTCAGTCTTGCAAATGTCTGGTTTCGAGGAATGACCCCACAGTTCCGCCCCATATAAAATTGCTCCCCGTGCTTGTGCTTTATATATTTCTATAATGGAAGCAACTGGCTTGGAGGTGGATTCTCTTTGGAGTTTTAAAATGCCACCTGTAGTTTGCACAAGTCTTAGTTTAACCGTAGCCAATTGTGGGCCCCAATCCATTCTATCTGTAAGAGTGATACCCAGATATTCAAAGACAGTTACCCTGTCCAACACTATGCCATTCAGGGAGGGATTGGGACATCTGGTCTTTGGTGGATTGCAGACCGTAAACTTGGTCTTATGAGTGTTAATCTCCAACCCCCTTTCGTGACAGAAGTTGACAAAGCTGTCCAGAGCACGTTGGATTCCCATTGGCGATTTTGACAATAAGAGAGTATCGTCAGCAAACATTAATGCCACCACCTGATTGTTTTTTAACTTTGGGGCACCGATGTCTTTGACCCCCCTTGAGGTGGGCAATCAGTGCGTTTACAAAAAGACAGAATAGGGTGAGTGCCAAAACACAACCTTGTCTGACTCCTCTTTTGACTGGGAATTTAGATGTTAAGCCTCCCCGTTTACCACTCCTCACTTGTGCAAAATTATCCAGATGGAGCCTCCTGATGATATTAAGGAGGTTTGCAGGGATCCCCATATCCTCCATTACTGCCCATAGTGTCCGACGGGGTACCAAATCAAAGGCAGATTTAAGGTCAACAAAAATTAAGTAGAGGCTGCCACCCTCTACTCTCACAGTTTTCCAGTATAAGAGTTAATAGCTGGTCGACCGTGGATGTCTTTTCCCTAAAACCGGCCTGATAGGGGCTAAGAATCGACTGTTCCTCCATCCAGATCTGGAGCAGATCGAGTATAATACGTGAAAATAGTTTTTGACTTACATCGATCAGGCTGATCGGACAGTAATTAGCCGGAAGTAGTGGGGATCCTTTTTTAAACACTGGTATGATCTCGCCTCCCACCCAGGTATCAGGTAATTTGGCTCCCTGAATTACGGCGTTGAACAGAAAACAGAGATATGGAACCCAAATCTCTGTTTGGTCCTTGTAGAGAGCGCCAGGAATGTTGTCGAGGCCAGGCGTCTTGCCTAATGGGAGCCTTTTTATGGCAAGTTCAACCTCCTTCAATGTTACTTTAAAATAGGATTTTTCGTTAGAAGTGTGAGGTAAGGGAGGGTTGTCAGGGGAGCAATTTAGTGGCTCGTCGATGTTCTGAGACAGTGAGTGAGGAGTGAGATCATAAGAGGGATTTGGTTCTGCCAGAGGGGCATACAGCAGCTGGAAGTGCTCAACCCATCTCTCTGGTGCAATGTTTGGGTCATCTGCCTTTTGTCCAACCCTACTACCAGATTTTATAATTGACCAAAATTCCCTCATGTCCCTGTTCCCAAGGGCGGATTTTATGGCATCCCATTTACTATTATCCGAATTCAGTTTGGCCTCGATTAGCGCTTTCTTATAATCTAGCCTCTTGTGTTTTATTCGTGGTCTGTTCAGGGATTTAATTGCTTCCAGGAGTGCCCCCTTTGCTTTCTTACAGTTGTGATCAAACCATGTGGAGGCCTTCCTATTCTTCCTTGATTTAGCCATTGGTGGATTTAGTAATTCGGCAAGAGCAGTCACTAGACCTGTGTGAATATTGTATATTTGATTGCAAAACAATTCCTGGCCCTGGTCTAAATGACCACTTATGTCAAGGAACGCCTGATGGACAACTTGATAGAGAGTAGTCTATCTAGGTCACAAGTTGCAAATATATATATATATATTTGTTGGAGAAGATATTCTGTTTGAGAGATTTGCTGCCATAATATCCATTTATGAAAAGGTAGATACTTAGATTGAACCCTTGCTGTGACGAATTGTCAATCTAGGTCACAAGTTGCAATCCTACTGGAACCTTCCATGCATCCCACCCATCTGACTTCAAGAAAATTATATTATTTGATTATGTACTGGCAGGTGAAGTCACTGAAAAATGGATGGCCCAGTCCTGAGCACTCTGATAACAGTAAGATATGCTCGTTGAATGCAGACTTTGGTCACTTCATTTGGACTAAAGTAACAGATTGCAAGTTCTGCTAATGATTAATTGGTGTTTGCGTAAATAAACTAGAACATTCTAGAAGTACTTTGTATGTTTGGGGGGGGGGGGCATTTGAAAGGCAAGAAAGAGATGCGATAATTCCATTTCAGAGCTGCCAAATTGCCCCGTGGCCTGTGTGACAAATGCCTTCATCAAGTCCCACCTTGATGGCCAACGTTACTTTGCATTCTGGATAGTTTTGTGACGGTTTATAACCCGTTGTGTTGCACTAAAGAGACTCTCTCTAATATTTCCTTAATTACATCGACATAACAGAGTCAGTGTCCCACATGGCATTGGAATGTCACATTTAGCACACCGAAAACATAGGAATGTCACGCATATTCAAACTCAAAACTGGCAGCTATGTTTAGCTCTGCCTGCAGCACCTCCAAACTAACCTGGAGGTTGCTGAGGCCAGGGGTGAGACAGGGGCCAGGGTTCAACCCTGTGATGTCACACCTGCTACTCCCAATTCCTGCCTCCGTAGCTTACCCCTGAGCGGCTTCTCCCCCACCTCGTGTGCCTCCAGTTGGAGAGGGATGTTATGATTACATCATAACAACCTGGTGTACTTGCTATCCGTACTAAAAAGCGCTTCGGCGCCCCACACGGGGGGGCTTGGGGGGGCAGGCGACCGCAGGGAGTCCCCCCCCCCCCGGGTGGTTTGGGAGGGGGCATGTGGGGGGGCGTGGCTGGCCTCGCGCCGGCCATTTTTTAACTTGGGCATCTTTTTTGTAGCTCAAATGTAGCAAAAACCAAGTATAAAGTCTTTGGGCGCCTGCTCCCGGCCACCATTTTAGGTTTGGTGACCTGGTGGCTGGGAGCTAGGCTAGTGGTGTTTTTTGTCCGTGGCTATATTGGGTAATTTTCTTGTGTAGTGATGGCGTCCCACGACTATCGAGTACTTGAGGCCCTCCGGCTCCTGTCTGAAGCGGGCCGGATGGACCTGGTTGTGGGGGAGGTCGCGGGGCCGTCGCGCCCTATGCGGCAGGCCTCAGCTGGATTAGCGGCAGCAGTGGCCGCTTGCACCTCACCGAAGCGCTCGAAGCAGGTGTTGGTGAGTGAGTGGGGCCGCCCGCGTCTGAAAAAAAGGCCCCCGCTCGTTCGGGTCAACAGTGTCGGTCGGGTGTGTCAGAGGAGGCGGGGGGAGCGAGTGGGGGAGGTAATGCGACTGTGCGCGGGGCGGTCTTCTCTGTGGGGGTGCCTGTGGCAGCAGCGCGTTCTTTTTCCTCCCCCGCGGAGGGTAGTAAGCGCGGGGGCGGGCGCGGCACGGCACGAAGGGACGCTAGTCTTCGGTGCCGGAGGCTCCGTTGTGTAGCGGAAGGGAGGAGGGAAGCGCCAGGAGTGAAGCCGGGGTTGAAGGCATTGGGCAGGCCCTTTTTCAGGAGCGTGGGGAAGTTTTTTCTGGCAGGCCATCAGCGAGTGAGGTAGGGGACAGTCGACGGTACGCTGGGAGATTTGTGGGACATGCGGCGGGGGTGGGGTTTTCAAGGGAGCAGGTGTCAGGTACTCAGGGTTGGGAGCGGTTGTATGAGGCACGCATTTTTGTCGAGAGGCAACAGGATCAAGGGGATGCAGAGCCTATTAGCCCATTGATGTTTTCACCTAGTTCTTCAGTGGGGTGCGCGGCTTTTTCTGTGGGGGCGAGCTCCTTAGGAGAGGGAGAATGGGCGCAAGTGGAGGGGTGGTGTCCCCAGCAGAATTTGGGGTCACATGGAGCGCAGGGGGTCTGCGAGACATCGGTATCTTCATGTGGCGTGGGTTGGCATTCACCAGGCGAGGAAGGTCAGAGGAGGGCTGGGGGAGGGGAGGGCAGGGGGGGGTTGGTTTTTGGGTGAAGGGGAGTTAGCTGGGGGGGGGCCTGGCTGGGGAGGGTCTGGACATATTTCCTTCCTGGGCAGAAGGTGTTCGGGGCCTGGGTGGGGAGGGTGCATCGGGGTTGTCCGGCGTTCGGAGGCAGGACAAGGTGGTGGGAGGTACAGCGAGGGCGGTTTATGGGGTGAGTGGTCGCGAGCGTATGGGGTCGGGAAGTTCGCTGGTTCGTGGCGGGAATCATGGTGAGGGTTCTGCGTCCGCTTTGGTACACACAATGTTGGAATGGAGTGGGGATGAGGAAGGGATGGTTTCGCCGACTCCGGTGGGGACAGGTCAAGCGGGTTTTTCTAGAGGATTGTCAGGCGAGGGTTTTTTGAGTGGTCTTGGGCCACAGGTGTCGGATAGCTTTCAGGGACCCAGCACACCTGTCCAAATTTTCTCTTTACAGGGTAGGAAGTGTAGCAGAGCAGCAGACTCGGTAGGGCGAGGTGCGGCCCATTATCGCCGAGGAGAAGGGAGGGTGAGGCTTTGCGCGGCACATTCCGTACCGGCGGGGGATCCCGTCGTGGCCAGCACACGAAGGTCCGGCGCGACCTCGCTGGCCCCAACGTCACGACGGTCAAGGTGGACGGAGTTTTCAAATAAGATGGATTGTTATGTGAATCAACGAAGGGGGGAGGACCGGCGAGTACAGTCGGCTCCCCCGCAAGGTGGTTTTAAGGCCGTTAAGGCCGGTTGTGGTAATGTAGGGTCTGGGAAGGCCCGTGTGGTGGATTTTGCTGAGGAGATTTTGCAGGTGGAGGAGCCAATCCTGCTCGATTATGAGGAGGACAGCCCTGAAGAAGGGGAAATATGGGAATATGAGGAGGGGGGACACTCATGTTTCTCGTAGTTTTTTGCAGGTTTCAGGTGTGGCACCCATTAAGCAGTCTGTGGTGGTGAAATCCAAGAGAGAGCACGGCCCATCGGTGAGGGCTCATCCTCCATGGGATTCTTCTGAGAGGTCGGCGAGGCGGTCGGAGTCGGTCCGCACACCCTCTTTAGAGCCAGGTGAGAGCGTTAAAACACAGGCCAAACCTATTATGGTGTCAGTGGGGTCCGGGGAGGACGGGGGAGGGGGTGTGTCGGATGGGAGATTGTATAAAGGAAAGTATGTAAGAGATACAGGGGTTGGCACGGGAACGGAGGGAGTGGTTCCAGGGGCCAAGGTGGAGAGTGGGACCAATACAGAGGCAGGGGATACTAAGGAGACATCACAGAGTAAAGAGTTGAAAATTAAAAATCTTCCTTATATGGGGGTGACTAAGCCTTTAGGTGCCCACTTAATGTTGGCAACAAAGGAGCGTATATGGAAGGGCGAATACGTGGAGATTTTGAAACTATTGCACAGGGAGGTGAGGTCTAAGGAGGGCTCTAAAGAGGAGGAGTACGAATTAGCTAAGCGCCCTAAGGTGCCGCTGACAATTGAGAATTGGACGGCGGCATTTCTAATTTACGCCAGTGTGTACTGTGAGAAGTTCCCTGAGCGCTGCGTGGCCATATTCAAGTATATGGATGTCATAAGGAAGCCCCAAATTACAAGTAGTGGTTTCGCTTGGGCACAGTATGACGAGGAGTTCAGGGCTCGTATGGCTTGGGATTCAGAGGCAAAATGGGGTGAGCTAGATAATGATTTGTGGCAACATACCATGGGTGCAGCGCCAGGGGGTAAGACTATTTTTACAGCTAGTGGTTTGCCTCTAGTTTATCGGCCCTTTCAGGGAAAGCCCACCCGGGGTGGGGTGGGAGGCTCAGCCGCGTCACAAACTGGATTTGGGGCATGTTGGGATTTCAACAAAGGTTTATGTACACGGGAATTTTGCAAATACCGACATGAGTGTTCTAATTGCGGGAAGCGGCACCCTCTCGTCAACTGCTGGGGCGTCAGACCGTCAGGCGGACAGCAAGGGCAGCAGGCAGGTGCAGGGATGTCTGGCAACGCGCAGCAGTCGCAGGGTGGACGGGGGGGGAAGGGGAGCACAGGGTTCTGGGCCAAAGGGCTCCTACGCCAATTAAATTGGCGCAACTTGAGGAAGCATTGAGGGGTTACGGGAATGTGGAGGCAAGACAGACACTTTTGGATGGTTTTAAGTGGGGTTTTCATTTGGGGTACCACGGGCCCCGGCTGAGAAGGTGGGCGGATAATTTGAAATCCGCATCAGAGCACAAATTGGTGGTGCGTGAGAAATTGAGCAAAGAAGTGCGTGAGGGGAGGATGGCAGGCCCTTTTGGCAAGTGGCCAGTTCACAATTTGATAATTTCCCCTATTGGTATGGTGCCTAAAAAAGAGGAAGGGCAGTTTCGGCTGATTCAACATTTGTCATGGCCAGAAGGGTCGTCAGTCAATGATTTTATCGATGAAAACGCTGCATCGGTGTCATATTCCTCAGTTGACGTCGCCATGTCACTTGTGGTGACCGCGGGCGCAGCTGCAGGCATGGCAAAGTGTGATATCAAGTCGGCTTTTAGGCTGCTCCCGGTTCATCCGGACGATTGGCCTTTGCTGGGGATACAATTTGAAGGTAAATGGTATGTGGACAAGGCGCTACCAATGGGCTGCTCTGTGTCATGTGCTCTGTTCGAACTTTTCAGCACTTTTCTCCAGTGGTGTTTCACGAAACACACAGGTCACAGCTTGGTCACACACTACTTGGATGATTTCTTTTTTGTGGGTTCCCCGGGCTCCTTGGAGTGCCAGCATGCTCTGGACACTTTCCACGAGCTTATGGAGGAGCTGGGGGTGCCGCTAGCACCGGAAAAGACAATGGGGCCCGATACTGTTATCTCCTTTCTGGGAATTGAGCTTGACTCAGTTGCAATGCAGGCTCGTCTGCCTGAAGATAAAAAATGCAAAATGTTGGCTTTGCTGGACATGATGTTGTCTAGGCGGAAAGTGACGGTGAAAGACATCCAAGTTTTGTTAGGTCATTTGAATTTTGCCTGCAGGGTCGTAAGGGCAGGACGGACTTTCTGCAGGTGCCTGGGCCGGGCTTTGGTGGGTCAGCATTTACCTCATCATGTGCGTTTGTCGGCAGGTGTAAAGGAGGACCTGCGTATGTGGTCTTTTTTTCTTGCACTCCTTTAACGGAGTACCACTGGATAGGGACGAGGATGTACAGTGGGATGTGCAAATGTTTTCAGATGCAGCAGGCAGTGATGGTTTTGGTATTTACTGGCAAGGCCGATGGTGTGCAGAGAAATGGCCGCAGGATTGGAGGAATGGAGGGCGGAGCATTACCTTTTTGGAGCTTTTTTCCGCTCCTGGTGGCATTGACCATTTGGGGCAAGGAGCTGGAGCATAAGAGGGTGTTTTTCCGTGTGGACAACATGGCAGTGGTGCAAATAGTCAACAGGCAGTCAGCAAGGGATGAGCAGATTTTGAAATTGATGAGTGTTTGTGCTGGGCTGTTTGCGCTACGACATTTCACTCAGGGCTTTGCACGTGCCGGGTGTGGACAATGACATTGCGGATGCTTTGTCTCGTTCGCAGTGGGGGAGATTCCATGGGCTGGCCAAGGAGGCGGACAGGACACCGACCCCGATGCCGGAGCATCTCTGGTCTGTCGGCAACGTAGAGTATTTCAACTGGTGGTAGGTTCTTTGTCTGTTTCCACTCGTGCAGCGTATGCTTTGGCGTGGAAGGAATTTTTGTCATCAGGAGCTTGTAGGAGGGAGGAGTTGTGGCGCAGTTCAGAGAATGTAGTTCATTTTATCTTGGACCTCATTGAGAAAGGTTTGTCTAGAGTCACTATTGCTGGGAAGTTGGCGGGGATTTCCTTTATGGGTAAGCTTTTTTGGGGTTATTCCCCTTCTGCTGGGGAAATAGGAAAGAGGATGCTTGAGGGCTGGGCTAGGGAGCGTGGTGGGGCCGTTATGTCCCGTTTACCTATTTCTTGGCAGACATTAGCACGTTTGTTGGAAGTTTTGCCTGCAGTTTGCAGGGATGATTTTGAGGCTTTGTTGTTTGCTACCCTTACGGTGTTTATGTTTTTTGGGGCTTTTCGGGTTTCTGAGCTCCTCGGGACCAAGGTAAAGCAGGGCATTTGTTGGCAGGAGGTGTTCTTTACGGACACAGGTGTGAACATTTGGCTGTCCAGTTCAAAAACGGATCAGAGGGGTGTTGGAAAGGGGGTGTGGTTAGAGGCAGGAACCCCCAGTTGTACTTGTCCGCTGCGTTTGGTGAAGCAATGGAAGATCCTATCAGGAGGAGATGGGGGCGATTTGGTTTTTAAGCATATGAATGGTTCACGCGTCACAGACTATCAGCTGCGTATGGTTTTGCGCAAGGGGTTACAGCGGATTGGTTTGGATGGGGCTCAGTTTGGGACTCACTCTTTTAAGATCGGGGCAGCGACTGAAGCGCATAACCGGGGTTGGTCTCAGGGTGACATCATGCGTTTAGGGCGTTGGTCATCGGACTGTTTTCATAAATATGTAAGAGCGAATGCAGCTAAGGCGCATGCGTCAACCTCTTTTTTGTGAGTCTCATTCTTTTTTTTTTTTTTTTTGAAACCGTTTGTTACAAAGTTCAAAGAATATACAAAGATGGGCCTACAACCTTCAGGCCGGCCGCTAGCAAACAAGAGGAGCATAGGATACACACAGTAGAACGCAGGCTGCGGCAAAGGGAAACGTACAGGAGTTAGCCGCGTTGATGGCCACACCATCCGGACCCCACATGACGGTTTCTTTTTAACATAAATAACAACAAACAAAATCAAACCACAAGGCAACCCACGATCGAAAACAGCAGCATGTGCTCCCCTAGAGGGGGGACCCTACCAATCCATAGGAGTATCAAGGGGGGGGGAGAAGGTCAGAACAGGGACTGGGTGGACTCAGTGCCCGGTACCGGAGAGCTAAACCGGCTAAGGGGACGGGGCAGACGATGGATCGGGCAATAGCGGCGGGGCACAGATTCCCCCGCGGTAGGCGTTCCAGGGGCCCCACACTTTCACCCATGTCCCAGGCTTACCTCTCGCTACATACACCACCTTTTCCCGAAACATGCACCAGTCCATATTTTCCTTCCAGGCCGAAACAGTCGGGGACCTCTGGGAACCCCACAGTTGAGCAATATCGCGCTTGGCCACCATATATCCCAGAGTCACCCACCACGTCTGTGGCGCCGAATAGTCAGTTGGTTCCCACACGTTCAACAGGCATCTCCTCGCTTCGGGCAGCAGCGGCACACGCGTAACCACCCGCAGGACCTCATGCACACCACGCCAGAATCGCTCCACCTCTGGGCATTCCCACAAAATATGAAGAAAGGTCCCCAAAGAACCACACCCACGCTTACACAACCCGTCCACAGCATAGCCCATACGCAATAGCCTTGGCCCCGTTATGTAGACCCTATGGAGTATCTTGAGCTGGACAAAGCGAAGGCGGGCCAGTATGGCCACCTCTTTCGGGGAGGCCACCGCAGAGACCCAGTCCTCGTCGTCCAGCTCCAATCCAAGCCTCGCGAAGATCAAGCAGCAATCCCGAGCGGTCATTAATCAGTTTTTTATAGATTAACGAGATTGTGCTTTCCGGTACATGTCCATCCAGCACTCTATCCTCCAGAGGGGAGTACTCCGGGATGGAGGCGACGTCCGGGAAGGCGGAGCGTAGTGCATGACAGATCTGCATATACCGAAAGTACTCCCTGTCTTGCAACTGGAATTCCGTCTGCAGCATCTCGAACGTTTTGAATCCCCCCCTTGTCCAGAGATCCCCCACCCTGCTGATGCCTATCATGTCCCACTTCTCGAAGCCCTTCGAGGTCCACAGGGAGCCCAACTGCTCAGATGCGTACAGTGGTGACGCCCGGGTCAAACGATCCTTCCACCCCATCGCTACATTAGCCGCGTGCCACACTCGTACCATGACACGCGTGGGGCCCGTCAGACGTGCGTCGAGCGAGCTGGAGTAGAGCGCTCGATTATAGTCACCACCCGGCAGTAGCATCTTATCCATTTCAAAGGCCGGGTTTAGGGCGGGCCCGTATAGGCCGTGATTAATCGCAGCCAGCTGGGAGGCCCAATAATACCGTTTAATATCCGGGAGGGCAATCCCCCCGTCATACCACGGGAGCGTCAGCTTCGCCAGGGCGATACGCGGTCTCCCGTCCCAGAACAGGCGGCGTTGCAAACTCTCCACCTTGCGGAAGTAGCGCGCCGGGACGAGGTCCATTGTATTCTGCAGAGCGTACAGGAAACGCGGCAGTGACATCATCTTAAACAATGCCGCACGGCCGAGCGGCGAGAGCGGCAGACGCCGCCAACGCTCGACATCCTCCTTCAGGCGCTGGAGGGGGGGAAGCAGGTTTCGATCAAACCGGGCCTCCGCGTCCAGGGTGATGAAGAGACCCAGGTACCTAAATCCCTGCGGGGCGATCTGGATAGGACAGCCCCGCGGAAGGATAGGAGCCTCCCCAGAGAGAACATACACGCACGATTTAGCCCAGTTGATGACAAGGCCGGAGTTACGACCAAATGATTGCAATACATCAACCAGTACTATCAGTGATTTACGTGGGGAAGCCAGGTACAGGAGAATATCGTCAGCGTATAGAGACACGCGGTCCTCATACTCGGGGGTCCAGCGGAGACCACGAATAGAAGGTTCCCACCTCAGCCACTCCGCCAGGGGCTCCAAGGCAAGCGCAAAAAGGAGCGGCGATAACGGGCAGCCCTGCCGCGTGCCCCTGCCCAACTCAAACGGAGCCGACACTCTACCGTTCACAACCACCTGCGCCAGTGGGCCAGAGTACAACAATTTAACCCAGCTGATAAACCCTGGGCCAAACCCAAATTTCGCGAGCGTCGCCCAAATATATGGCCATTCAAGTGTGTCAAACGCCATAGTGGCGTCCAAGGATGCCAAGATGGCCGGCTCTCGTATGAACGGGACACGTGCGAGCACCCCATGCAAACGCCGCAGGTTAAGCGCTGTGTTACGATGGGGAATAAAGCCGGACTGGTCCTGGTGGACCAAGTCACACACCACGCCGACCAGCCGATTGGCCAAAACCTTGGCGAGAATTTTGGGCTCCGCATTCAATAACGAAATGGGTCGATAGGATGTGACCCGGTCCCGTGGCCTCCCCTCCTTGTGGATAACCACGATGGTAGCCAGACGCTGGTCTAGCGGGAGGGAACCCACCGAGTGGGCCGCAAGGAACATAGAACGGAGATGCGGCGCCAGCGTATCCGGTCGCAGCTTATACAACTCGATGGGAAGACCATTAGGACCCATGGCCTTGCCGGAAGCGACCGAGCGTATGGCGAGGGCAATTTCTTCGGAGGTTGGAGCGGCGTCCAACAACACTCTGTCCTCCTCCGAAAGGGAAGGCAGCGCGATATCTCTGAGCAGGGCATGGGAATCCTCTTCAGAGCGGGAAGACACTGGGGAATACACCCCACGGAAATGGTCCGCGAAGCAGGAGACAATTTCCTCCGGTTCAGTGACACACACACCATTCGTTTTCTCAATCAACGGGACAACTCGACTCGCTCTCTCTTTTTTATCCAGCCACGCAATCAATTTACCAGCCTTATCACCCACATCATACAGTCTCCCCTGTTGCTCTCTACTGAGGCCCCTGGCCGCCTCCGTGACTAGGGCCTTATAGGCCGCTTGCTTGAGTTGGAGAACATGTAATTTGTCATCCGTCACCCCACATTCTAGATCACCCTCCAACTCGGTTATCTCAGCTTCAACACGGGTCACCTCCTCCCGCTCGCGCCTCCGGGAGTGGGAAATAAGGGACAGGGCCTCTCCTCGGAGTACTGTCTTGAACGCCTCCCACAGTGAGACCGCCGATGACACAGACCCCACATTCTCGTCAAAATAGCGCTTAAGGGATTTAATCAACTCAGCGCGAATAGTGGGGTCACGCAGGTACCAGGGATTGATCGGGACCACTCTACCCTCTCCCCTCGGCAAAATATCAAAGTGCAACAAGAGCGGGGAGTGGTCCGAAATACCCCGTGCCAAATGGCGCACCTCTCCCACCCTCCCCACATAAGCCGCTGGGACCAGGACATAATCTAGCCGTGAGAGACTACCATGAGCCCCTGAATGGAAGGTGTACTGTAGCTGCGTGGGATGTTTTAAACGCCAACAATCCACCAGCCCCAGGGTATCCAAGAGGCCAGATAACCACGCTTGGGCCCGGGGGAGATCCCTAGGGGGGTGACGATCCACAGTTCCGGAAACTACAGCATTAAAATCCCCCCCCCACCACTAGAATCCCCTCCGGAAGGCCAAGGAGGAGGCGCCCCAGGTCCGCAAAGGTGGTCGTCTGCAGCCCCGGTGGGACATATACTGACACAAAAACGACCACTCTGCCCTCCATTCTGCCCACCAAAACCATGTAACGTCCCCTATCGTCATGGCGCACCTCATCAATCTCCAACGGGAGCGAGTTTTTAACCATAATACCCACACCCCTTGAACCAGACGTGAAGCCCGAATGGGCCACAAGGCGGTAGCCCCGTCGATTCATAGCGCAAAAGGAGTTGCCAATGAGGTGCGTCTCCTGCAGAAAAACTATATCGGGCGAAATTCGCTTCAAGAACTGCAGGACCACACCTCGTTTTATCCTGTCCCCCAGTCCATTAACATTCCAGGACAACAAACTCAGTCCCCTACCCCCCATCGTAAACAGAAGTCATCACTCGTCCCCCAGAGAGCACTGTAGAGATAACACAATAATACGTTTGCCTTGTGGTGTAAACGAACAACACCCCACCCCAACCCACCCCCTCCAACAAAACTCCCCCCTCCCTGCACCCCTGCATGAGCCCGGACAGCCCCCCCAACTTGCAGTGTGCCTGTCGCCCCTATAGAATGAAACTAGCTAGACCCCCTAGAGGAGGAAAGAGTACCCCTTCTAGACCCCACACAACCTCCATGGGAGGGGAATGTACAAAGATAGACGCTTGATCGAAAGTAGCATCGTATTCGTCCAGAGTGAGGCCCAATATTGACCCCTCAGTCCCGATCCAGTGGGCCGTCTCCTCCCGCCGCCCCCCCCCCCCGCCATCTCGATCACGATCCCCAGACAGAGTGTCCAGCCAGTCCCCGGCCGCTTCGGGACGATCAAAAAAGTGCGTGCGACCATCCACCTCCACTCGCAGCTTGGCCGGGAAGAGCATGGCGTACTTTAAGTTCAGGTCCCGGAGTCGGCGTTTGACGCCCAGGAAGCTCAGTCTTTGCTTCTGGACCGCTTGGGTGAAATCAGGGTAAAAGTTCACCTCCATATTTTCCAGCTTAACCGGCCCATGTAGTCTGGAAGCTTGCAGGATCGCGTCTCTGTCCCGAAAGTTAAAAATCCGGGCAATGAGAGGTCGCGGAGGGGCTCCGACCTTCGGGTTTCCCCCGGGAACCCTGTGGGCCCTCTCCACAGCAAAGAATTTACTCAGTCCCCGAGGCTGGAGATGGGTAGCGACCAGGTCCTCCACAAATAGATCCGCCGCCGCTTCCTCCCGTCCCTCGGGTACTCCGATGATGCGGATGTTATTCCTCCGGGCCCGACTCTCGGAATCCTCAAGGCGCCGATCCATAAGTGCGCTCGCCTGACTTAGCCGGCGTACCTCCAGTTGTAGTGCCGCCACCTCAGTCGTAAGGCCCGATGCGGTTTGGGCCAAAGAATCAACTCGATCGTTGGTCTTGGAAAGATCGGCCCTCACCAGGCCAACATCCACAAGGACCGCGTCGATCTTCTGTGCCAGGGTGTCGAACCGCTGGCCCACCGAGGCCTTCATCTCGGAAATGGCGCCCATGACGACGTGGAGAGTCAGATCCGTGGGCAAGTCCGGGGCATCAGAAGGGCCCCCAGGGGACCCATGCGGTCCGCCGGGAGATCCCCTCTGGAGGGTATAGCGGTCCATGCTGTTGGCCTGATGGACGGTGCCACGCCGGGTCGACTTGGTCTTTGACCGATCTCCATCCTGTTTCGTGGCCATCGCCGCTGGTCCCACAATCGCACCAGCAACGCCGTAGAGGGCAGGCAATCAGGGCCACGAGCTCCGGGGGGGCCACCCCAGATCGGCGGGGTGGGTCACAGCCGGCAGGCAGGCAGGGTCCCCCAGCGAGGCCACACCAACACAAAAGGCTCCGCGATCTCACTTGCAGAGACGGTGCGAAAGCGAAAGCGAAAGTGCGGGGTACGCGACTCGCCAGGCCCGGCCCGCCGTTGTTGTTCACTTTGCCACTGGGTCACCCCCCAACGCAAATCTGGGGTTCGGCGAGAAGAAGGCCGCAAACTTCAATCGGTGCTCACTCCGGCACCCGAGGTCCGATTCGAGAACGGAAAACGGGTACCACCTCAGCTCAGGCTCACCAACACAGTCCCCTCAATCGAGGCAGGATGAATTCAGGATAAATGTAGGAGGTTGCGGAGGTCCTCGGGAGCCTCGCACCTACGCGGCCATCTTGGTTGCGCGCTAGGCTCCTCCTCGTGAGTCTCATTCTTGTTTTTCTTTTCAGGTTCGGTGGCTGGGCCCCACGCAAAGGAATTGACGGTGTGGATTGTGGGGCATTCCTTCGTCAAGTGGGCACATGTACAAGCGTGCAAAAGTTATTTTGGGGGAAGGTTGGGGTTCAATGACTGTCTTTTTCGGATTATCTGGAAAGGAAAAGGGGGAATGCTTTGGAGGGAGCTTATTCCATGTTTAAATAATGCCATGGTGAGGGGACAATGCCCTGATATTCTTTTGATACATTTGGGAGAGAATGATCTTTGCGGCGTTAAAGGGGTGGTCTTATTGCATGCAATGAAGAGGGATTCGGCTTTGCTGAAGGAGCGTTGGTCGGGTTGCCATGTGCTTTGGACGAAATTGGTCCCGCGGAGGGTGTGGAGAGGGGCTTTGAACCCCAGAGCTATTGACAGGGCACGGAAGAAGGTGAATGCGGAGATTTCTAGATTTTGCCGCGATTTGGGTTTCGGGAGAGTGACTCACAAGGATATTCGTTTTGAGGCGGTAGAGTTTTTTCGGGGTGATGGGGTGCATTTGTCAAGGTTGGGCATAGACCTTTATTTGCTGGAAATTAGGGAGGTTTTGTCCTGTTGTTTGAACGTGCAGAATCATGCTCAAGGGGTATAAAGTTTTCTTTTGTTGGGGGGCAGAAAGAGGGGTGGGTAGTGGTTACACCACCCCTTTCTTTCTGGGTGGCGGGGGTTATTGTGAATTTTGGGCAGTTTTACCGGAGGTTGGTTGAGTTATTTGTTGAGTTGGGTTATCGACAGGGAAAGGATAGGTTGGTAAGTTTAGTTTGGTTCCACAGTTTGGGTGGTCGATAGCTGTAAAGGTGCAGGCAGGGGAGTTTGGTTAACGGAAGGTTTGTATTTAGAGATTGTTGGTGGGGTTATACAGGAATGTAATGTTTGATATTGTTGTAATGTTGTAATGTACGGGCGGGGGCGGGTTCGAAGGAATTTAGGGGAGGGGGCGGGGTGCGGGGTTAGGTATGTTCTATTTAGTGAGGTTTAGTTTTGGAAGGCGTTTGGCCAAGGTTTTTAAAATTGTAATCTGCACCTGTTCCAATAAAGCGGCCTTTTACACACAACGTTTTTGTCAGCGGCCTGCTTTCCCCCCCCCACCCCTCCCTCCCAAAGAGGTAGTAAGCGCTATTAATATGTAAACGCAATTACAATTCCAACAGGAGCTCTCGTCTGATCCTTGCTGCACGGCCCCCGAGCGCCAGGTTACACATACAAAACTTCCATAGCCTTACTCAGCCCGGAATACTTTCTGAACAATAAACCAAGCAAACAGTTACTGTGTTTATTCTCCGCGGTTGCCAAAGTGCTCTTTTTAAGTTCGGTACACCGAAGGCTACATATTCATGTCTTCCCAAGGTGGCTCAGTTTTCACCCTTCTGAAATGATTATCTTTTATTTGAATAACAGCAACGCGGGGAGAAACTTGAAAATGCATTTCGCGGCGCGCGCTATCCAGCGCTCAGTGGCATCAAATAGTTATCCTGTGTCCGCGAATATGCTTGTACAATGCCCCTTTAAAGCTTAGAATGACTGGTCAGCCAATAGGGTGGTTCAGAGCAGTGTCCATGGTGACAAGGGGAACCCGATCTACTTCACACACAGACGTGGTTCCCACTTCCTACTCTGCGGGCGGAGAGCGGGAGGCGAGACGCGCTCCGTGCCCTCTGCACCACCCCTCTCATTGAAATACTGGAGGCGGGACCCTGAACCTGTCCATCACGGTGATGCTAGAGCCGCCGGCCTTGAAGACCCCGCAGCTGTATCATAACTTCTCCCCGCGAGTGGAAGCCCCTCCAGCCCCGCACCCCGCGGAGAACAGCGGCCAAAGGTTCTCGCATCCAATGGACCTCGCAGGCCAAAAATCGCTGCCGTGAGTACTCTGCTACAGTCGATTACCAATAATCGGATTTTTACTATAAACACATTCGCTTTAGTAGTTTGATTGTTGCTATTAATTTAACACAGCACAGCTTCTCAAAAAGGAGTGCGAATTTGAAAATAGAGCGTAATACATTGACTTAAAAAGGTGTGGAGATTAAAACAATATCTAAAGAGTGGACGTTACACAATAAACCTTAAAAGTTACATAACACCTAAATAAAGATAACCATGTCTCTTTCTTCTGAGTGTGTCTGGCGGCCCCTCCTCCGGAGTGTCGCCCCACTGCTTTTTAGAAGTAACATAAAGGAAAAATAAAGTGATAATAACTTGACGTTACTATCTTTTTATTTGTTCCTCTTGCGGCAGTTTTGCGCGGTGGTGTGGGGCTGCTCTGCTCTCAGAGCAGGGAGAAGTTTTGTGGGCACAGTCAGTAAGTGTGCATGAATGATTGGCCGGCTGTCTCGGGCCAAACATTCATGCGCACTTTGCATGTTCTCGGGCTGGCCAAACACTCATGCACACTGCATGTTCTCCACGCAGGCTGCATTACAGCCTGGGTGGAGAACATGCCCAGGTTCCCACTGCCTGTCTGAGTGCCGAACCACAGTGCTCAAACCAATCACAACACTGCATTGCAGCGTTGCGATTGGCCATGGAGACCCTGGGTGTGCTCACTGTTCTGGCTGGAGCGAGAGACTATGGAGGAGAGAAGTGTTGAGAAGGTAAATGTTTTCTTTCTTCTTTTTTTTTTTTTTACATCTGCTTCCCCTCGCCACCCCCGGTACGTGCCGGCAGCCACTGGTCCTGACCCTGTTTTTAGGCCTTGCTTGACATCACTGATGTTGCCTACCGCAATGTGATCAACCTAATCAAGCATTGGCAAAGCCCATGAGCATCGCCTATGCGAGATGATATGTTGGGTTTGAGGAATGTGATCATCCTAAAAAAGAGCTTTCAGAGTACTAGAGAGGGGTTTTGGTTCAGCCCATATGTTGGTAGTCAGCAGGACATGTTTTGATTGGGCAAAAATAGTGTGGTTCCACAGCAAAAAGTAGTTCCCACCCTCACAGCTGTGAATATATTTTTTATTCAGCTGCCTGGGCCAGCAGAAATATAGCTGCCTGAGATTGAACTTTCAGGAGCACACACATCATATTGTAATGCTCTTAGAGTGTCTTTGATAACTAGATAATTTACCTTGTTTGGTTTTATCTGGCAGCAGCACAGATGGGTAGATGGTATTCATGAGGAATGTATCACAAGCCAAGCACCCTCCCTTTCCATCATTAACTTTAGACTTCTGAGTGTGAATATGTGTTTGAGAGCAGTATAGGATGCTCAGGGCTACACTAATTCATCTACATGGATTTTTAGGTCTGGTTCGATAGAGCAACTCTATAACCGTGTGTGATCAACAAAAATAGCTTTAGAGTACTACTGAGAGAGGGACATAGCTCTCAGGAGGCGTGGCCGAGCCAGCCATGATGGTGGACACAGCTGCCTAAGGCTCCGTGTGTCGGCTCGACCATCGGCATCCATGTGCTCCGGTATGGCCTCTTAGAGTAGCAGCCTAATACCACCCTAAACAAGGAGAAAATGCCCCCTGCCTCAAATAGATTCAAATGGAAATATCTTGTTAATAAAAAAAAAAATTATAGATCATCAAGGTGGATCGAGATTATAAGTTAACACCACAAATCACCAGTTGTATATTCATACTTTATTTCATATTCATTTAAATATAGTAGAAAAATAGATAAATAATTTGTAGCAATAAAAAATATTGTACAGTAAAAGATGATAAAATGTGCAAAAATATTCTCTCACCCCTCGACAGTCATTCAAGATCAATCTCTTCTAGCAAGCTATTACGCTACGCTTACTGACTCTATCTTCTGAGGTAAACCTCCTGCTATGTGTCCACCTCTGTAGATTCCAGCATCTTTTCTTTTTATGACAATAGGGCGCATGGAGATTATTTGCCTGAGTACCACTTGTGCAAACTGATTGGTGCCCCTCTTCCTGAGAGGGTATGTGAGTATTAGGTCGTCTGCCCTGTCCATATATTCCACGTCTATTGGGAATATAAATTCACTATACCTCTATCTCTGAACTTTTAATCTCATAAATGGTGCCACTAGTTAGACTCCTATGATAGCATGATACGGGAATTACTGCCATTTTTATTATATCCATTGCTCTCTTTAGAGGTACGTGATTCCAATATTCAAACTACTAGCCATCACTTCTCTGTACTAACATTCTAGTTCTACACATACCTATCTCACTATTTCACGAGGATTTCCTGACCTTTGATCTGTCTATAAACACTCGGGAAGCATTATTCTTTTAGCACATCTTTCTAGATCTTTTGGGTATGGTAGATCAAGAATGCACTTATATATTGATTTATTTATGTGTCAATTGCAATGTACATTTTAGATATTTGGATATGGATCGAGAATCTAGGTTACATATATATATTTTTTTCATTCTTTTGTAGAAAATTTTGATTACAAATCTTGTTCTGCTTTCTCCTTACCCTCTCTACACAAATGTTTTATGTCTGACAACCGAACTAAGCCAAGAACTTGTGCTCTGAGGAACGTTGGGCTCCATCTTTGCCTTCACCGAAACAACGCGTGTCGGCACTAGACGTAACAGGAATGTTCAAATACAATTGCCTGCGGAATACATGTATATCTCTAAACCTATGCCAAAAAAACGGGCACTAGATGCAACAGGAATTATATTTTTTTCTGCTATATTTAAATGAATATGAAATAAAGTCTAAATATACATTTGGTGATTTGTGGTGTTAACCTACAATCTTGATCCACCTTGATGATCTATACATTTTTTATATTTAGAGAGATGTTTCCTTTTTAATCTATTTGAGGCAGGTGGCATTTTCTCCCTGTTTAGGGTGGATTTGGCTACTGATTTTCCAGGGCCTCCTACCTACATCTACTTGGGGAACCCTCTTTTACTTTCCAGTTAGCTCATAGAGCAGCAGTCTGGTGGCAGATCGCTAACAACACACCAGCAGATCCCCCCCAAAACTGCTGACGCAGGACACACAAGCAACCCCACGATGTAAGGCGATAGCAGCCATGAGCACAGCCACTTCCAACGTGGCGACGCCCCGCAGCCAGATACCCACATCTGAAGAGAGGTGGTAAGCCTAAGTGCCCCAACTAGCAGACCAAGCCCCCGGAATGGGGCGGGTCCCTCGGCAGAGGAGTTTAGGCAACATAGAGACCGGCACGAGAATCTGGCCGGACTCACGGGGTAGATGCTGGGGGCGAAAGGTCTGTACCCTGGACATCGGTAGTTGCGAGTGTAGGCAGCTGGCTCTGTATATACTATAACAAAGTAAGGGTTGTATGACAGAGGCACGCATGGTTGAACTATTCGTGCCTCTACCACGCAGCCCGAACAATGAATGTGTCTCAACAACGCAGTCCTTTACCACGCATGCCTTTACCACACAATTCTGTGATGAAGGCATGTTTGGTAAAGGGATGTGTGGTAAAGTTCAAGCCCCTTTCCCTCCATCCTGAGAACTAAAATCGTGGCCCATGCCCTATAAAGCGACTCCCACAAAGCTCTAAAAATGACCCTACCCCTTAAATCTTAAACTGTCCTGACTCCCCTGCCCTAAAACTTCCCCCTTGCCCTGAATACTGCCCCTTTCCCCTGATCTGAGCCCTAAAACTCCGCCCCCTACTTAAAGCCTACCCTGACCTCCCTCTTGCCCTGAGCCCTAAAACTGACCCTCCTACCCTGGAAACGGCCCCTTCCGCCCCCTGCTCTGAGCCCATAAACTCTGCCTCCTACTTAAAACCTACCCAGACCCACTTTACCCTGAGCCCTAAAACTGCCCCTTCCGCCCTCTGCCCTAAAATTCTGCCCCCTTCTTAAAACCTACCCTGACCCCCCATTGCCCTAAGCCCTAAAACTGACCCTCCTACCTTGGAAACTTCCCCTTCCGCCGCCCCCCCCCGAGCCCTACAACTCTGCCCCTACCTTAAAACTAACCCCAGGCCACCGCCCTTGGCCCTAAAATCAACCCCTCATTTAAAACCTTCCCTAAGCCCTAATACCGACTTACTCCCTTAAAACCTACCCCCCAGCCCAACTTACCTCGTTGCGTATCCGTCCCTCGCACAGGTCCTTCTTTCCAGTTCCTCTCCTCTGCCGCCAGCAGCTAGAACGCTGACTGCCTTAACCATGCATATGCGTGGTTCAGCCATATGCGTGGTCAAGGCAAGTGGTGTTCTGCTTACGTTGAAACGGAACGTGTGCTTTAAGCCGCGTTGTAAAGTCCATTTCCTCAAAGTAAGGTATAGTGTGCACAGAGCCCAGTGGACCCTCAAAAGGTAGGCAGAGGTAAAAGTAGATAATACCTTACTCTCTATTTGTGATAGTGTGGGCGAGCAGTAAGGCTTTATCAGAAGGTAGTGTTAAGCATTTATTGTACACACTTGGGCAAGAAATGATGTCCCACACTCAAAGTCACTTGTTAATATAACAGTTGGAATTTCTTTTCAGTTCCTATTGAGATTACTTTGTATGTTACTTTTCAGATTGCTTTTTAAATTATTTTTTCTACTCAGTGTGATATGCCTAGATACCACACTGGGACATTCCCTAGATAAAAGGTAAGTAAATCAGTTTTTGCACATATGCATTTTCTTAAGGTTTCATACAATTTAACTCCAGACTTAGAACAATTTTCACAAGAAAGCAGTCAATGCAGTCCTATGGGAGAAACCCAGGTTATCGGTTTAACGGTAAGTAGTTAGGTTTCGTAGTTGGTTTGCTGAAGTTAGAACAAGGGTTCCCCTAGGGTCAAGGATGCACTCTCAAAGTACCCTCAGTGACACTAAGGCAGCCGGTGCAGAGTGCCTTTTGTGAGGCCTTTTGTTATTCAATGGGGGATAGAGGGCCTCTGGTTGGTGGCTGCTCACGAGCAGCCCACAAGGTTGTGGGAGCAAAGCTCCTGGACTTAAGCTCAGGGCAAAGGGAGCTCCGATTTAGCACACAAGGTGCACCCATAGCAGCACAGGAGCGTCCGGGTGAAGGGTGCTGTTTTGGTTTCAGGCGCCCTGTTGTTTTTAATAGGGATTCTCCGGTTACAACAAACACTACAGGCTGGGGGACGAAGATCTTTTAGAGGTGACCACCAGTTGGAGAGGTAAGTTGGGATGTCGATGGATTCTGGGACACCATTGGTTGGCCCACCCAAGGCCGTGGAGCGTCGGGTGCAGGGGTGTCTTTTGGCATCGGGCTTTTCTTACCGGCTCAGGTCACGGTCGGGGGATCCTCCAGAAAGGGGCTGCGGGCATTGGCTGGAGACTTGAGGTAGGTCAGGGATCACCAGATCCCAGGTCAGGATTGCCGGGGAGACCTCCTCGTAGTGTTGGGCCACTTGGGCCGTGGGCATCTGATGCAGAATGAAGCAGACTTGTGGATTTGGCCTGAGCCAGAGTGTGTTGGTGAGCAAATCTGGTGCTCACGGGAGACCAATTCTGGTTGGGATGGCAGGGCAGGTCCTCCAGGTTCTTGGGGGCTGCTGGCTGCAGGACACACCAGGATTTTGTTGGGACAGGTCGAGGTCGGGACAGGCCAATAGGGCCGGGGCAACTCAGTTGGTGCTCTCTTCTTCCTTCAGCACTGCTCTTTGGTCCTTCTTGATTCTTCTTGTCTGAGGAGACAAGGTTCAGTGTTACCCCTAAATACTAAATTTAGA
The DNA here is from genome assembly GCF_964204655.1 of Triturus cristatus. Taxonomy (NCBI): domain Eukaryota; kingdom Metazoa; phylum Chordata; class Amphibia; order Caudata; family Salamandridae; genus Triturus; species Triturus cristatus. The sequence continues at coordinate 820,234,172 of NC_140584.1, forward strand.
GGAGTTACAGGTAGGTACAGGTCTGGACCAATGTGTCCCTTTCTTGAGGTGGGTACAACCCCTATTATGCCACCCTCCATTGGGAGGGTGGGCATAAACCTCACTCTGGTTGGCTGGGTCCCCCCATCTTCAAGATGGCGGGGACTGAGAGTTGTGCTTCACCTCGCCTCCCCCACCAGAGGGGTGGTGTTGGCAAAGGTGGGCACACCTCTCCTCCTAACTTGGTTTTCCAGCCGATTCACCCGCCCATAGTGGGGATCAGAACCGTTGGGGGCCAGTTGCTGGGAGCAGCAAATGGCTGGGGTAGCTCACAAAGGTGGCAGGCCTTTGAAGCTTCCCCTTCGTGGTCCCTGACCATCCTGGGGGACGAGGCTTGACCCCGACCCAGGATGTGCTTTGTTTCATAACCCCGAGAGCGGCAGGCTCTTGACCCAGGGGTCAAGCAACATGTCTGGTGGTGGCAGCTGGTGAGCAGCCACTCAGCCAGGACACTAGAGTTAGGTCCTTTTTCATGAGGCATCTCTAAGATGCCCTCTGAGTGCATTTTTTCATTAAACCCCATCAGTGTGGGTTTAATGTGCTGAGGAGTTTGATACCAAACTTCCCAGTTTTCAGTGAAGCCATTATGGTGCTGTGGAGTTCGTAATGACAAACTCCCATACCATGTACTCTTTATGGCATAACTGCACTTACAGTGCCTAAGAATTGACTTTAGACACAGTAGGGTATAGGGCCCATGCACCTGTACCCTCACCACTGGTATATGCACCCAGCTAGAGGGGTGGCTTACCTATGTCAGGTCAGCGGATTGTAGGGATGGCACACAGGAATGTATGCCATGTCGACTCTTCACTTTGATCTGCACCAAAACATGCAGCCTGCAATGGCAGTGTGTGTGTGTGTAAAGGTACAGGGCCTCTGAGGGTGGTATAATAATTGCTGCAGCTCTTAGATGCCTTCCCTGGTCACAGTGCACTTGGTACCCATGGTTTCTTTTACAAGGGACTTACATGTGGCCAGAGAGTTGGCAATTGGGTTTTGCATTTGCAACAGTACAGTTTAAGGAAAGAACATAGGTCCTGGGTATCTGGTTAGCAGGAACCCTGGGCACACACAGTCAAAGAGCATCAACATTAGGCAAAAAGTGGGGGCAGCCAGGCAAAAAGGGGCACTTTCCTACACAACCCCAACTCTCCCGAACGAAAGAGGATGAGATTATCCTTTCCATAGAGTCTTCCTTGTCTAAGTGAAAGAACCTGGAAAGTCTATCTGCATTGGCATGGGCAGTCCCAGGTCTATGTTCCACTGTAAAGTCCATTCACTGTAGGGATATGGACCACCTCAAAAGTTTAGGATTTTCACTTTTCATTTGCATTAGCCATTTGAGAGGTCTATGGTCAGTTTGAACTGTGAAGTGAGTACCAAACAAATATGGTCTCAGCTTTTTCAGGGACCAAACCACTGCAAAGGCCTCCCTCTCCATGGCACTCCAACACTGCTCCCTGGGGAGTAACCTACTGCTTATAAAAGCAACATGCTGGTCTTGGCCATCCTCATTGTTCTGGGATAGGACTGTTTCTAAGCCTAGCTCAGAGGCATCAGTCTGCACAATGAACTGCTTGGTGTAGTCTGGAGCTTTGAGAATTGGTGCCGAGCACATTGCCTCTTTCAGGGTGTCAAAAGCCTTTTGACAGCTAACTCTACAGTTTACCTTTTTGGGCATCTTCTTGGAGGTGAGTTCTGTGAGGGGTGTCACAATGGATCCATACCCTTTTACAAACCTCCCGTAGTACCCAGTCAAGCCAACGAATGCCCTGCCTTGGGTCTGGGTTGTTGGAGCTTCCCAGTCCATGATGGCCTCAATCTGGGGTTGTAATGGTTGCACTTGGCCTCCACCCACAATGTGGCCCAAGTAAACTACTGTTCCCTTGCCTATCTGGCATTTGGATGCCTTTATAGTTAGGCCTGCAGTTAGCAGGGCTTTTATAACCTTTCCCAGGTGATCCTGTGGAAATCGCAAAGAATCTCTGTTAGCATAAGCTGAAACCATCTTGTTTGTGGCATCCATTTTCTCAGCTATGTAATTCTTCCATCTTCTGCTGCTCGTCTTTTTCCCTGCGTGGATGTGGTCTTACTCATGAGTGAATAAACTTATTTGATATTCCAGCTTCTGTGCCAATCTCTATTTTGTTGGTCTAAGGGCCCGTGGACCGATAAGGGTGAACCCCTGCACTGGTGGTCCCCTAAAAAGGCTCATTTCCACAATCCTGCCAGGTGGAGCTAAAGATACCAATATAATCAATATATGCTGCACTAAAGGCCTCCAATCAAGCTAGGACTTGGTTCACCAACCTTTGGAAAGTGGCAGGGGCATTCTTTAAACCAAAGGGCATAACAGTAAACTGATAATGCCCATCAGGTGTGCAGAATGCTGTTTTCTCTTTAGCGCCAGAGGCCATGCCAATCTGTCAGTACCTTGCAGTTAAGTCAAAGGTATTAAGAAATGTGGCTGCACCCAATTCGTCTATCAACTCATCAGGTCTTGAGATGGGGTGAGCATCTGTCTTGGTGACAGAGTTGAGACATCTATAGTCCACACAGAACCTAATTTTTCTCTTTCCACCCTGTGGATGAGGTTTGGGGACTAAGACCACTTGGCTGGCCCAGGGGCACCGAGAGGGTTAAATAACCCCCAACTCCAGCATCTTGCTGACTTGAGCTTTGATGCTTTCCTTAATGTGATCAGACTGTCAGTAGATTTTGTTTTCGACAGGTACAGTGTCCCCAGTGTCCACATCATGGGTACACCAGTTTGTCTGACCAGGGGTCAAGGAGAAGAGCTTGGCATACTGCTGTAAGACTTGCCTACCGTCCACCTGCTGTTGGGCAGTGAGGGTATCTGAATAGACAACTCCATCCACTGGCACATCTTTGGGGCTCTAAGCGAGGAGGTCAGGGAGATGTTCTCTCTTTCTCCTGATCCTCATCAGCAACCACCAGCATGGTTATGTCAGCCCTGTCATCGAAAAGCTTTAGGCAATTTACATGGATCACTCTTTTGGGGGTCCTGCTTGTGCCCAGGTCTACCACGTAGGTGAACTCACTTTTCTTTTCTAAGATGGAGTAAGGGCCACTCCATTTGTCCTGAAGGGCCCTTGGTGCCACAGGTCCCTAAACCCAAACCTTTTGCCCTCGTTGAAATTCCACCAGTGCAGCTTTTTGGTCATACCAGTGCTTCTGGAGCTCCTGGCTGGCCTCAAGATTTTTGACAGCTTTTTTCATGTACTCTGCAATTCTGGACCTTCGGCCTAGTACATAGTCCACAATATCCTGTTTGGGTTCTTGGAGAGGCTTCTCCCAAACCTCTATAACATGACAGAGTTGTCCCCTAACAGGATGGCCACACAAAGAAGTTCAAAGGGGAAAACCCTACTCCCTTCTAAGGTACCTCCCTGTAGGTGAAAAGCAAGCATGGCAAGAAGACATCCCATGTCTTTTTTGAGTTTTTCAGGGAGCCCCATAATCATGCTCTTCAATGTCTTGTTGAACCTTTCAACAAGACCATTTATTTGTGGGTGGTAGGGTGTAGTAAATTTGTACTGCACTCCACACTCCTTCCACATGTGTTTGAGGTATGCAGACATGAAGTTTGACCCCGGTCTGACACCACCTCCTTAGGAAACCCTTCCCTGGTGAAGACACTAATGATGGCCTTGGCTACTGCAGGAGCTGTACTAGTCCTAAGGGGAATTGCTTCAGGATACCTGGTGGCATGATCCACTACAACCAGTATCAATTTGTTTCCTGAGGCTGTGGGAGGTTCAAGTGGACCCACTATGTCCACAACTACCCTTTCAAAGGGAACCCCAACCACTGGTAGTGGAATTAAGGGAGCATTTGGGTATCCACCTTTTTGCCATTTGCTTGACAGGTGACACATGAGCTGACAAACTCCTTTAATATTTGGGACACCTGGGGCCAGTAAAAGTAGCTAACTAGCCTTTCCTGAGTCTTGGTCTAGTCAAGATGCCCAGCTAGGGAGATGTCATGAGCCAAAGTAAGTAGAAACTTTCTGTACATTTGAGGTACTACCACTCTCCTAGTGGCACCAGGGTTGGAGTCTCTCAGTATACAGGAGTCCCTCCTCCAAATAGGCTCTGTGGATATCACTTACATCTCCTTTTTCCTGTGCAGCAGCTTGCTGCCTCGGGCTTTCAAGAGTTAGACAGGTCTGCTTGTCCAAGGCACAGCTGTCCCCCTGGACCCAAGATCTGAACCTATTAAGGGTCAAGTTCCATAGGCTCAATTCCCTCTGAGGCTTCCAAGTCATCTCCCTGAGGAGAGGGGTTCTGAGTCTTTGGCTGTTCAGAAGCTGGTTTCCCAGTATCCTTACATTTTCTCTTGGACGGTTGAGCCATTCTTTCAGGCTCAAACACTTCTTTTTCACCCTGTTTTCGGCACTGTGCTGTAGTATTGACACACACAATCTCAGGGATGTTCAGCATTGCTGCATGGGTTTTCAATTCTATCTCAGCCCATGCTGAGGTCTCCAGGTTGTTTTCAAGCAGCCATGCAGATGAATGCTTTGGAGAGACCACTACCTGTTTCAGGCCAGTAACTCCCCCCCCAGTCTAATGTTGCCATAGCATGGTTAGTAGTAACACTGTCAGCGTTGGTGACTGGATAAGATTTTCCAATCAGGTATTGCTTTGGGAAACCACTATGTCTCTCACCATGGTGACACTACCACCTGTTTCCCCAGGGCTTCTATCCTAGTCCTATTTATCCAGGGGTATTGTAAATACTTCTTTAATTTGGGTGACCACACAGCTAAAGTGGCAAACTCAACTTCACCCTAAGTGACTAGTAATGCTTCAGACTGAACCCTGACTTGATCTGGGCTCACTGTTGATCCCATCTGGAGATTGGCTACACCAGTACTAACTGGTGGAGGACTAGAGGGCTTCTTGATAGGACAAGTAGCATCTCCAGTTAAGTGTCCCAATGTCTTACAGTTGATACACCAGGCCTTCTGGTGATCAAAGATCTTCCCTTTGTACCTACCATTGGACTGGGAAGAGTTTTGGGACCCACCCCCCTGGTAGGTTTTTGGGGACTTTTAGAAGACTCTGTCTTTTTTTCTTTGGTGTTCTCACTTCCTTTCCCCAGGGGAGGTTTGGTAACCCCTTTTTTTTGGTCGCCCTAGTGGCTGTTTTTGTTACCCTTGTCTTGACCCAGTGGTCTGCCTTCTTTCCCAATTATTGGGGCGAAATTAGACCATAGGTCTACCAGATGTTGATGCAACTTCTCATTAGTGTAATTACTCAAAATATGTTCTTTCATAAAAATATTGTAAAGTCCGTTGAAATCATGCACATTATTTCCAATTAACCATCCATCTAGTGTCTTAACTGAGTAGTCTACGAAGTCAATCCAGGACTGGTTTTGGGTTTTGTGAGCACCCCTGAATCTAATCCTATATTTCTCAGTTGTGAGCCCAAAGCCCTCAATCGGAGTGTTCTTCATGAGGTCATAAGACCCAGCATCTGCCCCTGTAAGGGTCAGGAGTCTGTCCCTGCAGTTAGCAGTGAACATTTCCCAAAGGAGTGCCCCCCCCAGTGTAACTTCCTCACTTTTCTCATTTCACAAGCTCTCTCAAAAGCTGTGAACCATTTGGTGATGTCATCACCTTCCTTAAATTTGGGGACAATCCCTTTGGGGATTTTGGGATCATAAGATTGCTCTCTGTCCCTATCTATTAAGTTGCTGCCACCATTGATGGGAGCTAGACCCATCTCTGCTCTTTCTTTTCTTTTTCTAGAACCAGCAGTCTGGTCTCTACGTCTAATGATTTGGTCAACCTCACTAAGAGTTTGGTCTCCTCAGGCTGTCCTCAATGAACACAAAAGCACCCTAACCACCTGTGTGGGATCTAGGCACTGTGAGTTGTACTCTTGGAGTCAGGGATACAGGGACTCTGTTCTCCCTAGGAAGTGAGGGGGGTTTGAAGTTATCTTCATCCCCTCCATCCTCTTCCCCATCTGAGAGGTCTTCACCTTGCTCAGATGGGTGGTACATAGCATACCCTGCCACCAGCTGCCTGGAGCTTTTGTTTGGAGGGATGGAACCCCATGGTAATGTTTTTAAGTTTACATAGAGACCTTAACTCCCTAAATTCTAAGTGTAGATAAGGGGTGTTCTCTATGTCATTGGTTATATTTTCACTAATAGCTGGATTCTAACCATCTTACCCTTTACTATTGTGAGTTTTTATTTTTCTAAAATTCTAAAGGGACTTAACCAAGGCCCTAACAACACTTTTAGTAATTTAGAAAAGTTTATCAATTCAAAAAATTCAGGATTTTAAGGATAATTTAAAATGCAAGAGTTCTGTTGTGTGATCAGGTGTTGACCAAGTCAGTCCAACAAATGCAAAGTTGTGGGCCCTGGCACCGATCCACCAATGTAGGAAGATGGCTCTGTATATACTATACTTAAGTAAGGTATAGTGTGCACAGAGTCCAGAGGATCCCCAAAGTTAGGCAGAGGTAAAAGTAGATAATACCTTCTATTTGTGGTAGTATGGGCGAGCAAGTAAGGCTTTATCAGAGGGTAGTGTTAAGCATTTATTGTACACACTCAGGCTAGAAATGATGTCACACGCTCAAAGACTGAACTCAGACCAATTTGTTTGTATAAAAATATTATTTAGTAGTATTTTATTTTCTAGAACCAAGCTAGGGCTGGTACAGGTAAGTGTAATAGTACTTTGCAGGAATAATGCAGTTAAATACAGTTTGAATGCAGTTGAATGCAATTGGGTTGTTTACAGGCAAGTCACTTGTTCATAAAACAGTTGAAATTTCTTTTCAGTTACTATTGAGATTACGTTGTATGTTACTTTTTCAGATTACTTTTTAAGTTACTTTTTCTACTCAGTGTGATGTGCCTAGATATCACACTGGGACATTTCCTAGATAAAAGGTAAGTAAATCAGTTTTTTGCACCTATGCAGGTTCTTAAGGTTACATACAATCCAACTCCAGACAATTTTCACAAGTAAGCAGTCAATGCAGTCCTACGGGAGAAACCCAGGATATCGGTTTACCGGTTTGGAAGTTATTTTTCTGGGGTTAGAACAAGGGTTCCCCCAGGGTCAAAGATGCACTCTCAAAGCACCCTCAGTGGCACTAGGGCAGCCGGGTGCAGAGTGCTGTGGCCCAATGTTATCCAATGGGGAGATGGGGCATCCGGTTGGTGGCTGCTCACAAGCAGCCCAAAAGGTTGTAGGAGCAAAGCTCCTGGACTTTAGCTCAGGGCAAAGGGGGATCCGATTTAGTACACAAGGTGCACCCACAGTGGCACAGGGGTGGCCGGGTGCAGGGTGCTGTTTTGGTGTCGGGTTTCCTGTTTTCAATGGGGATTCTCCAGTTGCAACAAACACTGCAGGCTCGGGGATGAAGATCTTCTGGAGGTGACCATCAGTTGAAGAGGTACGTTGGGCTGTGGATGGATGCTGGGACACCATCGGTTGGGCCACCCAAGTCCGTGAGGCGTCGGGTGCAGGGGTGTCTTTTGGCATCGGGGTTTTCTTACCGGCTCACAGTCGGGGGGGATCCTCCAGGCATCAGCTGGAGACTTGAGATAGGTCAGAGATCACCAGATCCCAGCTCAGGATCACCAGGGAGACCTTGTTGTGGCGTTGGTCCACTCGATCTTGGGCCGTGGGTGTCTGGTGTAGAGTGGTGCCTATTCACGGATTTGGCCGAAACCAGAGTCTGTTGGTGAGCAAATCTGGTGCTCACAGGAGACAAAGTCTGGCTGGGGAAGGCAGGGCAGATCCTCTGTGTTCTTGGGGGCTGCTGGCTGCAGGACACACTGGGATTTCGCAGGAGCAGGTCGAGGTAGGGCTGGGGCCAAGTCAGGTGTCCTCCTCTTCTTCCTTCAGCACGGCTCTTTGGTCCTTTTTCTTCTTTATTCTTCATGTCTGAGGAGGCAAGGTCTAAATTCTAAATTTAGGGACATTACAGGTAGGTACAGGTTGAGACCAAGTTCCTTCCTTGAGGTGGGTACAATTATGCCCCATTATGCCACCCTCCAGTGTGGGGGGCATAAGCCTCACTCTGGTTGGCTGTGTCCCCCCATCTTCAAGATGGCGGAACTGAGAGTTGTGCTTCACCTGGCCTATCCCACCTGAGGTGTGTGGTCGGCAAAGGTGGGCACACCTCGCCTCCTAACATGGGTTTCCCCCCGATTCTCCCTCCCGAAGTGGGGGTCAGAGCCAGTAGGGGTCAGTTGCTGGGAGCAGCAAATGGCTGGGTAGCTCACAAAGGCGGCAAGCCTTCGTGGACCCTGCCCATCCTGGGGGAGGAGGCCTGGCACCTTGACCCAGGATGTGCTTTTTTCAGCATCCCAAGAGCAGCAGGCTCTCAACCCAGGGGTCCAGAAACAGGTCTGGTGGTGGCAGCTGGTGAGCAGCCACTCAGCCAGGACACTAGAGTTAGGTCATTTTTCAGGGGGCATCTCTAAGATGCCCTCTGAGTGAATTTTTCATTAAATCCCACACTGGCATCAGTGTGGGTTTAATTTGCTGAGAAGTTTGATACCAAACTTCCCAGTTTTCAGTAAAGCCATTATGGAGCTGTGGAGTTTGTAATGACAAACTCCCATACCATATACTCTTTATGGCATTACTGCACTTACAATGTCTAAGAATTGACTTTAAACACTGTAGTGGTACAGGGCTCATGCACCTGTACCCACACCACTCGTATAGTGCACCCAGCTAGAGGGTTGGCTTACCTATTTCAGGGCAGTGGAATGTAGACATGGCACATGTGACGACTCCACTTTGTTTTGTACCAAAACACTTAGCCTGCAATGACAGTGTGTATGTGTGTAAACGTATAGGGCCTCTGAGGTTGGCACAATAATTGCAGCAGCCCTTATAGGCCTTCCCTGGTCACAGTGCTCTTGGTTCCTACAGTACCTTTTACAACGGTTACATGTGGCCAGAAGTTGCTAATTGGGTTTTGCAACAGTACAGTGTATGGAAAGAACATAGACCCTGGGTACCTGGTTGGCAGGAACCCAGGAGACACTTAGTGAAAAAGCATCAACATTTTGCGAAAAGTGGGGGCAACCATGCAAAAAGGGGCACTTTCCTACAGCGGGGGCCCTTAGACGGCAATCAGGCAGCAAAAGCTAAGAGCAGCCCTACCCTCAAAGGAATGAAGCGCTGCATCAAGGGAGACAGGAGGACCTGTAGCGCCCTGCGGCCGACAGTGTCGATCACGCATCACGGGTCCCACAACACCAGAAAGCCCCCGCCGCGACCCGGCCCAGGGAGGAGGCCGCCACCGGTGCGACTCCAACCTTCCCACCCAGCGGTACCCAGGCGCAGGCCGCCGCCAACGAGGGAGCGCCAAAGACGACAATAAGAGGTGAGCCCAACACCCCCAGACCAACGGCTTGGCACCAGGCCTCGAGGGGAGGGGAACCAAGGCCCCCCTAAGGATGAGAACCGAGGCACAAGAGTTACCCAAGATGGGGCCCAAGGACTCATAGGTCCCTCACTTCCCCTCGTTGACACCCTGGGACACTTGGGGCAGAAGGCCCGAACACACACAGATTAAAAACCCTCCCCCCCCCCCGAACCCTATTGGTGCCACAATCGAGGCGTGAAACAGGAGGGGTGGGCCGAGCGAAGAGGATCCTTTCCCAGCGGAAAAGCACAGATACCCTAGCTCACCACATTCGAGGCATGAGGTGAGCGTGGGGCAACAGATAGAAAGAACCATCCACCCCCGTGAAAAAGCATAGGTTCCATAAATTACAGAAACCACACAGGCAAAGCAAGAAAGAAGACTCCAGAGGCTGGAAGGAACTACCAGGAGAGAGACGACCTGCCCCTCCCGCAGTGCTGCAGCACGCAGAAGAGCATGAATGAAAGTGTGACCCATCACCTGGTCTCGGGACTCCCAGAAGACCTTCGCACAGGGACTGCCCCAGCACCCCCCTGGACCCCGGAAACCCTGCTCATTGACAGTGCGAGGACACTGTAACCCCCACATGCCAGAGGACTTAGTGCCAGAAGACGGAGCGCCACCATTATCACCGCGGTACACCTAACCACACCGCTTGGACCCACAAGGGATGGGTACTAGTAACCCAGTACAGCGATGCGACTGGCAAAATGCCCATTCCATCGACAGTGACCAGTGCGCAGGCTGGGAATTCGGCGCTGGGAACCAACTGAAAGGATGAGGTCCACCCCGGGAGAGGGAAGTGCATTGACCAAAGCAGTAGAGCACCGGCGAATAACTCCTCTGCCAACTATGGGGAGACTGCGCTGGAATATGGGACCACATACATCAAATTCAACACAAAACACAAAACTCTTTCCCAGCAGCCGATGATCAATGCGCGGATGTGGGAACCTCGAACACCATCTCAATGTCTGACAAGCTGGACAGGGTGCTGGCAGCAATTGAACACTCGAGGGTCACCATGGAGGATCGATTTGGAGCCATAGCCACAGGTCTTAATCTATTAAGAGACGTCCATCGCAAGCTGGCCAACAAATTTGCAGATGGGTAAAGGCCCTCTCTACACTACAGCCCTTAGCAAAGATGCAGCAGGAAACCCAGCAAGATCTCCAGTCCCGAGTTTTGCTGTTGGAAGGGACAGCAGACGATCTGGAGGGGCGCTCCAGAAGGAGCAACATCCAGGTGTTGAACCTGTCTGAGGGGATGGACGGGCCAGGCCCTGTCAGATATGTGGAGACCTGGCTTAAAACATTCACACCAGCCTCGGAACTAACTACCTTCTTCTCCTTGGAGAGAGCGCATGAGTACTGGTTCAGTGACCACCTCCAAGATTCCCTCCACGGCCGCTGTTAGCAAAGCTCCTCCACTTCTGAGACAGAGACGCTGTACTGCGAGTCGCTAGGCTGAACGAGCCCATTCATGTGTAAGACAAACATGTTATTCTCTTTCCTGACTACTCTAGTGCAGTGCAGGTCAAACGGTCATCCTTTTCAAGAGAGAAAACGTCACCGCCGCCAAAAGGCGACACAGTGCTCCCTGCTATTCCCGGAATGCCTCAAAATAATGCATGAAGAGGTCACAACCTTCTTTACGGATCCGAAGGAGGCATACGACTGGACAGGATAAGCCAAACCCCGAGACCACCCGGAAAGCTCGAGTGCAAGAACCCTGGAACAGACGACGCCGCAGGAAGAAAACCCAACAACGATCCAGGTCTCAGCCATGTGGCTCTACCACAGGGTCCCCCAACCTGGAACAAATTATTGTAGAGTGCAGAAGGGAGCTGCAGTCGGCGGTGGACCTGGGTCCTGCTCCAGTGATCTCAGATGAGGAGAGAGAGCCCCACATCTTCACGTCTGAAGAGGACCCTAGCACTCGAGCACCGCTCGTGCAAAATCAGTGACTCCGCCACAGGTGACCCTGCAAACAGCAGACACACTTATCTTAAAGACACTTGCAAGAACTTTGTTTTTTTCTACTATACCCCCACTCTCTGCATCACTCAGCTATGTGAGACCCAAACCACATGCAGACACATTTTAACACAGCCCCCAATGGCTCCAGTCCAAACCGGGCACCCAGTTTCCCCATGTTTTGTTTGGACGTACTGCCTGTTGCAGTAGGCCCCCTGTATTGGGATCATGTCCCGTCACAGTTTTTACCCTTTCCCCAGTTCCATCCCAACTCCCTACCTAGACTCACACAGTGGGGGGGGGGGGGCGCTACTACCAAACCTTATCAGTTATGCGTGGGGCAGTGGCAATATTTACACGTGCCTCCATCAGCGCCCCCTCCTCCAGCGCCACTTTTACCCCCCCCCCCACACCCCAGCAGCAGATACTAAGTTCATCACTCTGAATGTCTGGGGAATGCACACAGCGTGCAAACGGTGCACTGTTTACTCGTACATCAAGCGCCAACAAGCGCAGATAGCTTCAGGAAACGCACCTAACCGCCAGAGAACTAGACTGGCTACGCATGCGCTGGCAAGGTACCTTTTGCGCCACTACAGACTCATCATACTCGCTGATATGTCTCAGACCTGGGGTCCCTTTTAAAAGAAATTTGCAGGTAGGATATACAGCGGGCGGTATATATTCCTAGAAGGGCTCCTAGAATGCCAATGCTAATTAGAAGCATTTATGCACCAAACACTGAGCAGGGGAAATTCTGGAACTCTGTATTGGGCATCCTAGCCCAGTTCACAATATCGCCGTGGATCTTGGGGGGAGATTACAATTGTGTACTAGACCTCTCCATGGATAGATCTCACCCCCCCAAGTCCCCAAAAAGGGGCGCTGACGTTCCACGGCTCTGGTCAAGATGGGATTGCTAACCTCCCCACTTTGTCCCCCGTGACTGTGGTGCTGTGGGTACTTTTCTGCATTAGTGGTGGGACTGCCCGATCCTCCAACACTACTGGAAGGAGATGATATCCCTTATGTCCCAAATATGTCAAAAACCAATAGACCCCACCCCAAGGCTGTGTCTCTTAAATATTTGGGACGTCACGGATTTGAACCATACCAAACAAATGTGGGTCTCTCTGGGTTGTTTTATAGCAAAGAGGAATATAGCCAGAATATGGAAGGGAGGGGTTGTGCCCTGAAGAATGGACTGGGCTGCAGTTATGGACTGGTGCATGCAAGCTGAGAGGGTGATATACGAGGGAAGGGGCTGCCCGGGCAAATGGACTAGAGTGTGGGGTCCATGGAATGAATATAGAGGCCTTTTATGTACCCCTTTTGCAGATGATACTCCTTATAATGTAGAGGCAGAATCCCTTTAGAAGTGAAGACTGCGATCTGCCTGTATGTCATTGCTACGATCTATTTTCATTATTATTGATCACATTTCTGAGGCTTTTATTTTCAGTGATGCACCCGTCTTGACGATTGCTTTAATTTTGGTTGTTGGTTTCTGCTGTATTGTCAATTTCAGTTCTATAATAAAAAGATTTAGAAAAAAAAAGAAAAGGGGCGTTGACGGAACGCTACCACACTTGGGTATATCACTGGTCACTTCTATACACCGGGAGAATCCGATACCTGGCGACCAAGCTCTACTCCTTCCACTCCATCCCCCACAACCTACGGATACGACTCGACAGATTCCTGTCCTCACCAGCAGTCATTCCTATGATTCAAAGTATAGACTATCTAGGCCGGGTCCTATTGGATCACGACACACATGTCATGGCCCTGACATGGCGCCCACCCCTGACCCCACCCGGCGGCTAACATGGGACTGCCTCAAGGACCCAATATTTCGCCTTGAACAAGAAAATAGCATTCCGAGCTACTATTCGAGGAATGCCCATACGGCATCCTCCAGGATGCTAGAATGGGATGCCTTTAAGGAAGTCATTAGAGAAGCATGCATCTGACAAATATCAGGGGTCCGCGTGACACTAGTCTGGCAAGACACAGACGCGTTCAAATACAAAAATAGCCAGCCCCACAGGAGTCATGGCTCACTCACAGTCGGAGATCTTCCAGACCTTCTATGAGGCATACAACGCCCCAGGACAGGACGATCCGAAACTCGCAAATAGGATTCTGGCCCCTCTGACCATACCCCCAAATTACTCCATCTGACAGAACCCCCATTGACGTGCAAATCACATCAACAGATGTGAAAATGTGATCCAAGCCTTGGCACGAAACAAGGCCCCGGGTCAGGATGGACTACCATTAGAATATTCCAATACGTTCTCCACGCAGTTGGCACCCAGGTTGGAAGAGATGTACAGGGCAGTGCTGAAGGATGGAGAACTCCCCGTTCGCTGCGCAAATCTATCCTAGTATTGTTCCTGAAGCCGGACCGAGAACCTATACTATTGGCTGCCTACCGGCCAATCACAGTTATCGGCCGACTGTAAGGTCCTCTGCAAGATCCGAGCGGAACAATACACCCAGGTCCTCTCGGCATTGGTACACCCAGACCAGTGTACATTTGTGCCGGGCAGGAATACCTCCCACTACATCCATAGGCTGTTCCACGTCCAGGATCAGGTGCAAGGCCAGTTTCCCAGTGCCGCTTGACTGTTCCTGGATCTGGAGAAAGCATTCGATACCCTGACCTGGCCATATCTTTTTGCGGTGCTTCAGCGCATAGGAGTAGGTCCCACTCTTATGGCATACACGAGGCTACTGTATACGAAGCTCACATCCCAACTATGCCTCGGCTGCCACATCTCAGCCCCCTTTCAGGTGGCACGCGGCACGAGTCGGGGGTGCCTGTTCCCACCCCTCCTCTTTGCTTTAGCAATGGAACCTCTGGTGATTCGCCTCCGAGAAGAGGGAAAAGAATAGAGCATCCCTTTAGCGTGCACTACCCATAGCTTGTCCCTGTACCCGGATGACCTGATGTTATACGTACGGGACATCACAATGAACCTCACACCCCTATGGACCACACTCGAAGATTTTACGGCCGGGTTGAAAGTCAACTGGGTGAAATCTGCCATACATTCCCTAAGTCCTGACTAACCCCGCGAGAGATATGTGTCAGCAACACCAGGCTCACCTGGAGTGAGAGGGCCTCTCGTTACTTAGGTGTTAGACTCTATCATTCTCCTAATGATCTCTATGAGGGCAACCTCTGCAAGGCGCTGGCAGGCATACGAGCCCAAGTAGGCTTCTGGTGGACCCTACCTCTAGTCCCTATTGGAAAAATAGCCTTGGCGAAAACGATCATAGTACCCCGTCTCCCTTACCACTTTGTAAATTTGCCAGTTATCCCGCCATGTTTCTTCTTTCGGGAACTCTCTCCTCAATTCCCTCATATGGGGCAGTGGACGTCGAAGAGTTGCCCTGACTAAGATGCAGCTGCCGATAGATCGGGAAGGACTAGGGGCCCCGTCCTTGGAAGCATATTTCCTAGTGGCACAGCTCCAGTGGCTGTTTCGATGGACAGCGGGGCACCACCTAGGCGAAACTGGCTCGGAGACGGTACCCATGTTGATACCGGCACTACGCTGCCTACTCATGCCTGGCAGCCGACCAATCTCGACGCATCCACTACAGGTAGCAGTGGCTAGGTCCTGCATGCTACAGGTCCACTGCTTATCCCATGGAACTCAGCTATACACCCCCCTACTGCCACTAGCTGGCCTGCCCCAGGGCAGCGGTCACTATACGGCCCAAACCATGCAGGTATGGACAGACCCCTCGCTCCTCGAGACGGAGTCCCTGTTCACAGACGGTCAACTCCTCACGTGTAACTGTATAGTGGAGGAAAGTGGACTCTCATGTGGACAATTCCTCCTGCACAGACAAATTTTCTCAGACTGTCGACAATTATGGGACCTATCCGAAGGGGAACCTGCTACACACCCGGTACTTCACACAATCTTAAACATGGGCCCAGGACGACACTTAATCACCTGGATGCATAAGGCCATTCGAGAACTCACAGCCACACCGCTTACCCAACTTAGACAAAAATGAGAGAAAGAATTTGAGCGTCCATTACATGACAAGGAGTGGGAATGAGCCCTAGAGTACCCCATGAAAATATCCCGGAAACCACGGTTTAAAAATATACAATTCTACACCATACACTGCACACAACTAACGCCAGCACGACTCCAACGCTTCTACCCAGATACACAGTTCCTATGCCCACACTGCCAGGCTCCCCAACGCAACATTCCAACATATGTTCTGGAACTGCCCCACCTTACAATCCTATTGGGATACAGTTCACAGGGCTCACTGACATGGCCACATGGGAAGCTTGCGTCCTAGGAGTGTTCCGACGCCGGAAACACTGTAAAGTCCAGACACGGTTTGCATCGCTAGACCTCCTGCTGGCGAAACGAGGAATCAAAATCACTGGCGCTCGCCTGCGGGCCCCCACTTATGGCCTGGACAGGAGCAGTCAACAACCAGGGTACAGCAGAGGAGGACATGATAAGATATGAGGAGGTGCGAGGGGTGCGCCGCCATCGCATCTCCCAAGAATGGGTCACACTTCTTCAGCACTTCCGGCAGAAGCCCAATCACCCACACTATCACCAGACCCTGAGCCCACAGCCGAGGTCTCAAACGAACACCCACCCCTGCGGACTCCATCCAGCACAGGTATGCCCCTGTCAGTCCCTAATGGAACAGATTTACCCCGCACCATGACAAGACACACACTCCCTCCACATAGCCACAAATAGGAGGTACAGTTACGCCCACCCCCAACCACTCACCCCTAATTCGACCCCAAGTTAGAAAGCAATCAGCCATTCCCAATTTTTCCACCTTTCGGACATATCAAAGGGAGATCCACTCCCTTAGGAAGGAAAAGCAACTTCCACTTTTACATGCCCCAGATCCCACCTTATCACCAACCTCTATTCTTGCTCACCTGTAACCTTCACTCAAAATCTCTTGAAATATGATTTAACGTAACACATGTGACAACGATGCAGAATGAAACCATGAAGTGGAAAACCCAATAAAATAGTTTAAAACAAAAAAAAATTAGAAGGTGCTTTCAAATGTGATAAGGCGTCACTGTCAAATAAAATATTTGCGTAGGATCACACAATGTGAGACCAGTATAGGGGTCAAGTACATTACTGTTAGGTTGAGTATTCTATTGAAGTTACTAGACCTGCAGATCTAGTAACATTTTAATGATTTGTCGAGGCCTGCTGAGAGTAGGTGGGATTAAATGTTATAAATATAACAGTATGTGATAATTGGGAAGGGTAGAAGGTTGGATGATGTGGAGGCATGAGTATCAACAGGGGAAATTTTCAGTATTCTTATGCCTTTCTTACCAATATCTTTGAAAGTAGACACAAACTTCTGAATGTTGATATAGAGCTCTTGGTTATTAAACACATTTTTGGTATCTCTTATACTATCTGACTTATTACAATTACCTTTTGGCAAAGTCTTCCATCATGGCTTGAGAGATGACATTACAGATGCTTTATCATATGGGCTCCATTAAACTATCATCAGCCAAGCTTTAATTGAATCAACATTGCAAATAGATTAATGTTACAACTTATTAAAAAATAAAAGTGTAAAAGAGATATCTATACTTCATATGCAGGAGCACATTGGATAACATTCAAATGGGCTAAAACATGGATGATCAGGGGGGAACAACCTTTACAACGCAACTTTTACAACGCACTACCTTTACAACGCATTTTTTACAACGCATAATCCATTACAACGCATGACATTACAACGCATGACACTACAACGCATTTTTAAAAACTACCTTTACAACGCATTCCATTACAACGCATACTACCATTACAACGCATACCATAACAACGCATAATATTACACTACACTATCCAACACTTACCCTACTGATGCACCCCCTGGAGTTAGAATAGTAATTTTTACCCCTATACTATCCAACACTTACCCTACTGTTGCACCCCCTGGAGTTAGAATAGTAATTTTTACCCCTATACTATCCAACACTTACCCTACTGTTGCACCCCCTGGAGTTAGAATAGTAATTTTTACCCCTATACTATCCAACACTTACCCTACTGTTGCACCCCCTGGAGTTAGAATAGTAATTTTTACCCCTATACTATCCAACACTTACCCTACTGTTGCACCCCCTGGAGTTAGAATAGTAATTTTTACCCCTATACTATCCAACACTTACCCTACTGTTGCACCCCCTGGAGTTAGAATAGTAATTTTTACCCCTATACTATCCAACACTTACCCTACTGTTGCACCCCCTGGAGTTAGAATAGTAATTTTTACCCCTATACTATCCAACACTTACCCTACTGTTGCACCCCCTGGAGTTAGAATAGTAATTTTTACCCCTATACTATCCAACGCTTACCCTACTGTTGCACCCCCTGGAGTTAGAATAGTAATTTTTACCCCTATACTATCCAACACTTACCCCACTGTTGCACCCCCTGGAGTTAGAATAGTAATTTTTACCCCTATACTATCCAACACTTACCCTACTGTTGCACCCCCTGGAGTTAGAATAGTAATTTTTACCCCTATACTATCCAACACTTACCCCACTGTTGCACCCCCTGGAGTTAGAATAGTAATTTTTACCCCTATACTATCCAACACTTACCCTACTGTTGCACCCCCTGGAGTTAGAATAGTAATTTTTACCCCTATACTATCCAACACTTACCCCACTGTTGCACCCCCTGGAGTTAGAATAGTAATTTTTACCCCTAGACTATCTAATACTTACCTTAAATGTAATTTAATATTATGCGTTGTAATGGTATGCGTTGTAAAGGTAGTATGCGTTGTAATGGAAATGCGTTGTAAAGGTATTTTTTAAAAATGCGTTGTAGTGTCATGCGTTGTAATGTCATGCGTTGTAATGGATTATGCGTTGTAAAAAATGCGTTGTAAGTGCATGCGTTGTAAAAGTGTGCGTTGTAACGTCATACATCCATGATCAGGTGTTAAATAATTATAAAAATGTTAGTAAACCTGCAGGTCTAGTGACTTAAATAATCTACTCAACCTAATTGCAGTGCTCTTGACCCAAAAACTGGTTTCAAATTATGTGATCCGGGGCAAATATTTTAATTCACTGAGCCACCATTTTCTTCATCATCACATATGAGAGCACCTTTAAATAAGCGTCTTCAGCATGTGTGCTGTCCATAAAACTCTTTTGTTTGATTTAAAAGACTTAGGGGCCTATTACGATGTTAGTCATAAGGCCTCTGACCTCGTCGCTTTCAATTCCGACCGGCTGATTTTGATTCCGCTGGTCGGAATTGAAACCGGATGGTCATTCTGGCTGGCCTTCGACGACCCCAAGGAGCCCGTTGGCCAGTCGGAATGGGCTCATAATCCAAATGGATGGCGGTTTACGCCAGCTGGATTACGATGCACGCTTTCCGGCAGGGTTTCCATGCTGGCCTTTCCGGCATGGAAACCCAGTCGGAAGGTGTGTATAGGGTCCCCTAGCAGGGCCCCCTTTCCTTTGCGGCCTCCGGTTGATAGCCCTGTTAATCCCTGCACCCCGCCTGCCACGGGGTGCAGGGATTAAAGCCACCTCACATTTCCTTATGGGAGCATGTACTCCAGCCGGTTTACGGCTGTAACACATGCTCCTATAGGGAAATGTCAGAATGCGACCGCACCATCATAATGAGGCGGTCAGGACCACCGACCAGGGGTCGGTGAGTCCCGTTTCTGAGATGGTCCGCCCAACATTATAATAGTCCCCTAAACTTTTGCTCCCTATAGAATACACATCTAGCCTGTCTTGCCTCTGAGTTCATTAATAGAACTGTCATCAGAGTGGGGGCAGGAATGTTTTGCAAATCATGTTTAAAAACTATCAGTTCTAATAAATACATAACTAAAGCATGAGGTGCTTTCACACAGTAATTTGCAATCCGCAGATTTTCCATTGAAATGGCACAGGATTTCTCACAGACATGCAGTTGTACTGATAAAACTATATAGTGTACATAAAATAATGTTTAGAAATGGAGTTCCTGCAAATATTTAGCATTTACACATCATATGTAAAGTGTTCTGAATTGATTTGCTCCTATTTAAATCTTTGTTTGCATCACTTCTGTGCTTTCGTAATTCCTGATATATTTTGAAAGATTTGTGCTATTTATTTACAAGTTAAATGTTGTGTTAGAAAAAAAACATTTTACAAACTTTTGTTGCACAATGATTGTCAGGCAGCTCACTTGACAAAAACCTGTAACTGTAATAAGAGAAAGAAAAGTAAACACAATTTTTTAGGATAATATAAGCAACAAGTAGTAAAAGACA
Source organism: Triturus cristatus (assembly GCF_964204655.1). NCBI lineage: Eukaryota > Metazoa > Chordata > Amphibia > Caudata > Salamandridae > Triturus > Triturus cristatus. Next base: position 820,253,988 of record NC_140584.1, read on the forward strand.
CACTGACATATGACCTCTGTCCTTGAACAGACAGCGAATGAGACAAGTTAAAAACAAGATTTAAAGGCATCTGCTCCTTTCCAGCTTATGTTCACTCCCCTAAAAATAGCTCGACCTGATAAAATCTGACTATTTTTCCAGGCTTGACTTATCAAGGTAATGCACAAGTGGTTTGTAGGCCCAGGTTTCTGCTTAGTAAGGTCTGTATTATCACCATTGGGTTTATACATCAAACATGTTTTTCTCCAAAGGGTTTTCATCTCAAGGGTGCTACCCCAAGCTTCAGCTTTATCTGAATTACATATTCAAGTTGCTGAATAGAAAGGTAGCATAGTATTCTATCCCGGTAAGTAGACCAACTGGTGACACAACCTGCAGTGGATGTAAACAGTAGAGGCCTTCCAGTGATCGAATGGTGTAATGTGTTGCAGTGCGTGTAGTCACATGTCTCCCTGCTGCTTTGTTTATCGTACAAGCAGGGTTCAAAGAGACACTACCACAGAGGAGTGTGGCATTCAATGTTGGAAACAAAGAGATCTTCAACATTATTGACGTGATGTAAAAGGAAACATTTTAGGGGATGAGTCCCATTCAGCCCAGAAGACTGCCACCCACGTCACTGCACTCACATCTTAAATTTAACTGGGCAGGGCTGTCTGCTTAAGGAGCTGCAAGAAGCTCGTAGTCATGGGTCTAGACTTGTGGCCAAAGGTTTCCTCTCTGTTATTCCCTTCTAATGGTGTCTGAAATAAAATAGACTCTCAGAACCCTCGGTGATGTAGGCTCAAGGTACTTGATGCAATATTGATGTCTGTGCCTACCTGTTAAACAGCAATTTCAATGCGGTCTGAGGCATGCATCCAATTACTACGAAAGCTTAACAACGCATGCGTCTTTACCATGCATGCCTTTACCACACAGTTATTTTTACCATGACCTTCCCTTACAACACATGCCATTGCAACATAAAATGTAAGTATAAATGTAAGTGTATTATATGTTCATATGTATGTGTATACACACACACACTCTTTCTCTCTCTCTCTCTCTCTCTAGGGTAAGGGCGTTGTTAAGGTTTAGGGTGGGTATTGGTTTTTAATTGGAGATGGTAGTTTTTAGGGTGGGTATGGGTTTTTTGTGTGGGAAGAGATTTTTTTAGGGTTTAGGGTGGGTATGTGTTTTTGGGTGGCAAAGTATTTTTTAGGGTTTAGGGTGGGTATGGGCTTTTTAGTGGTTAGGGATTTTTTTAGGGTTTAGAGTGTGTATAGGTTTTTAGGTGGCATAGGATATCTTTAAGGTTTAGGGTTTGTATGGGTTTTTTGGTGGCAAAGTATTTCTTTGGGTTTAGGGTGGGTATGGGTTTTTTGGTGGAATTGGATTTCTGGGTTTAGGGTGTGTATAATTTTTGGGTGGCAAGTAATTTTTTAGCGTTAGGGTGGGTATGGGTTTTGGATGGCAAAGTAATTTTTAGGGCTTAGGGTGTGTATGGGTTTTTGGGTGGCAAGGGAATTTTTAGGGTTTAGGGTAGGTATGGGTCTTTGGAAGGCAATGGCATTTTTAGGGTTTAGGGTAGGAGGGCTTTTGGGTGGCAAGGGAATCTTTAGGGTTTAGGGTGGGTATGGGTTTTTGAGTGGGAAGGTTTTTTTTTATGGTGGGTACAGGATTACGGTTTGAGGGTTGTTAAGGGTAAAAAATATTTTTTTTATAAAAAATGTTTTACATATAAATATATATATATAACAAAAAGTATGTGTTTTACACATATATGTATGTATATGTAAAAATATATACACACATACAAATTTATATGTATATGAAAATACATATAAATATATATTTTCTAAAACCGCATGTCTTTACTGCATGTCTTTTCAAAGAAAATGTGTGTATGTGTATATATGTATATATGTATGTATATATATATGTATATATATATATATATATATATATATATATATATGTTTTAAATTTCCCTGCTAAATACTTAGGACCTGATTTAGAGTCTGGCGGTCTTCCGACCACCTGACTCGCAGTGGCGCAGCCGTGGCGGTCCACCAACTGCCGTATTACGACTCCTAAAGTCGTTGAGGCGGTGGACCGTCACCTGCGCTAGGGGGAACAGTTGTTTTCTGACGGTGGTGCATTAGCGCCACAACATAATATGCTGAGCGGGGACTGATGCAGTCCCGCTCAGCATATTACGAGTTCCTGGACAACCAGCCTTTTCACATCCATGCCGTGCTGGAACTGTTTTGCTGTTCCCATTGAGGTGCCTGTTTTCTAGGCACCGCCATGGGAATAGCAAATGACTACCCACCGTAGTACGAGTTACACATTTTTGACTCGTAATATGGCCAGCAGTGTTTGCCCAGCTTTGGCACAGCGGAGGCGGCATTGCGCCGTCTCCGCTGCACCAAAGTAGTAATTAGGCCCTAGATTTTTCATTTGAAAGGCATGCGTGGTAAAGGCATATGTGTGGTAAAGGCATGCGTCATAAAGGCATGCTTGGTAAAGACGCGGTCATTGTAAAGACCACATTGCTAAGGCATGTGTTGTAATGGCATTTATGGTTCTGTCATACAACTGGCCGAAGGTTTCCTCTCCGTTATCCCTTTCTGATGGTGTCTGAAATAAAATAGACTGTCATAACACTTGGTGATGAAGAATCAGGGCACTTGAAGCAATATTGGTGTCTGTGCCTACTTGTTATCTACCAAGATCCTTTGCTCCATGTTGGTAACTAGTTCGAGGGCCACTGCAGTCCTATTGAATAGGTGGGGGGACTAGCTGTCTGCAGTGGTATTCTGCCAGTGGCTCTGGAATGCCTCCTGCACCACTGGCCTTCTTGGATACCACTTTAAAAGTGGTATTCCCAGGTGCGGGTGTTCAAAGGAACATTGCAAGACACGATGCAGCTGCAGCTGCCAAGATGGCCCCCACCCTTGCAAGCCTCCTGAGATTAAAGCATGCACAATACATGCTGTCATATTGAATAGGGAGAGTGCTAACAAGTCCTTACTTGTTAGCACTCTCCCTATTCAATAAGACAGCATGTATTGTGCATGCTTAAATCTCAGCGCCTGGGATGGTAGTGCTCAGCTCACAAGATGGTACCTTGAAAACTCTTATTCCCTGCAATGAAAGTGACTACTTTAAATGCCTTCTCATGACTTCCCCAGCAGGCACTGCCAAACCCATTAAAGGAGGCTGGACTCTCTTTAGGGTTCATCTTGTGTGACCATGACCTAGGAACTGAGGCAGTGGATGGCCTAGGCATGGGAAAAGACCACCTATCATGCCCAGAGACACCCACACCACCACACATAGAGACAGCTGTAGGTATGCTTTTCCATACTTCCCCTAGGCATCACTATAAGATCCTGTTTTCTGGACGGGGGCATTGAAAACTTATAAGTACATAAGCATGTATGGATGAAGCCTGCAGACATGACCAATCTTCAGGATCATAAACCAAACAACCTACCAAGTTCTCCGGTAAGCACCTTTCATTCTTCTTTGAATCTATGATATGGTGTTCTGAGCTTTCCTCCTCCCCACAGTAACTGTGGGAGGGAGTACCAGCATGTTTGCATACCTGGGGTTGTGTGTTTATTTTTTAACTAGATAAACGTGAAATAAGAAACCCGTTTTCCAGATGGGGTAAACACAAGTCAGATGCTACAGAGTTGATTACGTTTGTGGTTTCTTCATGCCGTCTTCAGAACAATCTTTTGATGGTAAACCAATAAGGACAGCAATCCGTGTCTACTATGGCACAAGACGTTAATGTGGCTAAAACTGAATAGAGAAATGGGTTGGGGAAACAGACTCACTCCCCAAACTCCCATATGGCAAGAGACAAGGCTGGACCCGGTGATGGATCTAGTGGGCTTCAGACTATGGGATGTAATTGACCTCTCCACCTTAGATGAAGCATAGGACGCAAACGTAATAGTGCCATTCGAACACTGACGGACTGAATATGCCATGCACACAACACTGAATTTTAAACAGTTGCAAATATGACGCTTTACAATCGAGAATTGCAAGAGGGGAAGACATCAAGGAGTATCCCCCCTGGAATCTCGACTCTTAGATTGCCATATGTCATCCAAGGCCATCTCCCTCACATATGCAACGTTGATGGGGAACACACAGGGTGACCTGTCCCAACTTCGGGCCTGTTGGCAGGGCGACGTGAGGGAGCTGACTGGTGAAGACTGGTTGGGGGAGCATAAAAACCATATGGAAGTGCGAGCGCGCAGCCGACGGTTGGTTGATAAACGCTGTCTATTGTTAAAATGCATTACTAACTTATCGAACTGCAGCTAGCTAATCGCTGCTAATTTCTTGCTTTTTTTACTTCATGCAACTCTGTTCGTTAAAGTTTTAAATCTGTTCAGCACTGTTTTTAGCTGCAATATTTAAATAATTTGTTGTACCTGTTGTGCTGCACCCTCCGGTCCACCGCGGTTATTCCGATTGAATGGAGAGGGTGTCATAAGAATCCAGTTTGCTCGGGGCTCTCGCTGGGACGGCGCCATCTTGGTGGTGGTTGGCGGCCCAGCCGGGGAAAGTTTCTCATTTCCGGGTGGAGGGAGCATAAAAACCATATGGAAGTGCGAGCGCGCAGCGGATGCACGCAGCGGGCGCGCCTCTGGTGCGCCAAAGGCAAGCCCGTCTGTGCCTGTCCGCAGCCGGTCAGGGCCAGGGGCCCCAGAGTCTGCCCGTTTAGTGGAATATTCATCTACTGACCTTAAAACCCTTTGAGGAAATTGGGTGCTTGATCCTTACACTCAGAACATGTTAGACCTTTTGGGGATCCTACGCCTTAAGAGCGATGACTGTATATATCCTATCATCCCGTCCGCCCTGAAGACCCTTAGCACGCCCAGCGTACCCCTAACTCCTCCATCCAGTCCCACATGTCTGGGACAGGAGCAATTGTCTATTTGTTATCTTAACACCCGATCAATGGTGAAACACCAACTTGAGATCTTTTATTTTCTTGATTATGACAAACCTGACATCCTTCTCTTATCCGAAACTTGGTTGACGGAAGAATCTAGTCCTGACATTTTAGCTGCACTCCCAGATAATTACTATATCCTCCAGTCCAATAGGTCAGAAAATAGAATCGGAGGAGGAGTGGCAGCTGTAATTTCTCACAAACACAAATTTAATTATTTTGCCACACTGCGAATTCCACTAGTTGATTATCTCTTGCTTAAACTTGAGTCCGACCACTTTTCCTTTGTCTGTGCTGTATTTTATAGGCCTCCTGTACTTATGCCTACTTTATCGCAGCTACTGAGTGAAGCCATTGCTGATCTGGCCATAAATCATGCTAGAGTTTTGATTGTTGGCGACTTCAACTATTGGCCTAACAATGTGCGGGAAAGATCTCATTCAGCCGAATTTATTGATTTACTGACGGGTATGAACTACACCCATTACATTAAAGTTCCCACTCATGCCAAGGGAAACACCCTAGATCAGGTCTGGACCTCTAATCTAGAGATAGCCAACCTATGTATTTCCCCCTGTCTATGGTCAGATCATCTGTTCATCACTTTTACCATCTCGAGTACCCTTATTCCTAAACTTTCTCCCCCAGCTACCATCATGGCCAGGAACTGGAGTCGGGTCAACACTAAAGAATTTAGCACTTTATTAGCTGCATCTCAACCCTCTGGCATGGCTGTCTCCCTTCATTCTCAGGCAGAAAACATTAACACTTGGCTGGCATCTGCTAGAGACAGTATTGCTCCGCTACAGACAATTAAAAACAAAAGGCCCCATGACGCATAGCGCTGGTTTTCTGCCAATCTGAAGGCCATGAAATTGGCCTTGCGACAAACTGAACGGAAGTGGAGACAGGACTACTGACCCCATATAAAGATCATTTTTACTGCAGCACTTAAAGATTATAAAAACGCCATTATCAGAACTAAATCTGAACATTTTTCTTCAAAAATCCTGGCATCCACCAACAAGGCCAAGGATATTTTTTCAATAGTGGACAAACTTGTCAAACCTGACCGCGCCATCGTAAAACCCACTCCCTCACAATCCTTATGTGACTCACTCAATAACTACTTTATTGAGAAAATTGTTAACATCAAATCTAGTATCCCTCAGTGCCTTGCATCTGTGGATTTTTGCGGCTCAAATATTAATCCTCATAGCCTGGATCATTTCCCTCTTATCACCCAAGAGATCTTCCTCTCCTTACTTAAGAAGGTTAGGTCAGGATCCCCCTCTGACAGCAGTCCTCCTTCTATTCTTTGGGAAGTCTTTTTCTTTTGCCCTGAACCCCCTATTTCTCTTCTTAACCTTGGGCATTGTTCCCAGCCTCTTTAAGTATGCCGAAGTGGTACCAATTTTAAATAAAACAGGCTCTGACCCTTCCATTCCCAGCAATTTTCGTCCCATTTCATTGTTGCCCTTTCTGGGGAAAATCCTGGAAGCTCATGTGGCCAACTGTCTCAGCACTTTTGTTGAGAAGTCACACTACTTGGACCCTCATCAAGCTGGTTTTAGACCTAAACATTCCACTGAGTCTGTTATTTTGGCAGTTCTCGGTGAGTTACGAAGGGGGGCTGACCAAAGCTCCACGTAAGCTCTGGTGGTCCTAGATCTCTCGGCAGCGTTCGATATGGTCGACCACCATCTTTTGGTCGACTGGGTCGAGAGCGCCGGGATCCGGAGTCCTCCTCTGGACTGGATCTCCTAATTTCTCTGTGACCGCTTTCAAGCAGTCCGTCTCGCCAGCTTTTTGGCGCAGAAAAGGAGATTGACGTGTGGGGTTCCACAGGGCTCTTCACTCTCTCCCCTTCTTTTTAATTTGTATATTCTTCCTTTGATCTTGGCCCTTCAAAAGAGAGAGCTGGTTATATTTAATTATGCTGACGATCTCCAGCTAGTATTTAACATCGACTCTTCCCCTTCATCTATAGAAAGCTTCCAGTCCACTATGATATTCATCAGCAACTGGATGAGTGCTAACCACCTTAAGTTAAATCCAGACAAAACCGAGCTGATTCTCACGGTCGGCTCAGGGAATCCCTGGAATTCCAACTTTTGGCCACAATCCCTGGGATGCCCTCCATCTCCTGTCAACTCAGTCAAAAGCTTGGGAATCGTGATTAGCAATGACCTTACGATGAAGGCACAGATTAATACTGTGGTATCTGCTTGTTTTTTTCATCTCCAAAGCATTCGTAAAATAAGCAGATATTTAACTCTTGAGGCCTGGATTCAAGTTGTTCTTGCCCTGGTGATGTTGTGTATTGACTATGCTAATTCTTTGTACACCGGTATTCCAGCTTACCAACTACGCCGGCTCCAACTGGTGCAGAACCAAGCCGCTAGGCTTCTATATGGTCAACCTAAATCTCACCATGTGAAACTGGTGTTGAAAAACTTACACTGGCTTCCTGTGAGCCAACGCTGTCTTTTTAAACTAGGCTGCACTATTTACAAATCCCTCTCAGACTGTGGCCAGGTTTTTATTGCGTCCAGACTACAACGTTATGTCCCCTCTCGAGCCTTGTGCTCTGCAAACATGAATCTGTTAACCCCTTGTCCGTTTAAGCGTAAAAAACACGGGGGTCTTCGATTCTCGACTTTGGCGCCACAATTCTGGAACTCTCTCTCCCTTGAATTGCGCCTGTCTTCTTTCTATACTCAGTTCAGGATGTCTCTCAAAACCTGCCTGTTTGTCCAGGCCTACAACTGAACTTTCCTTTTTTTCTGCTCCAGCAACTGACTGACCCTGCTTAGCGCCAAGAAACCGTTGGTGAACGTGTGCTGTATAAATTGTTTTTAACATAACATAACATAACTGGAGGGACCCCCTACAGTTCCCCAAGGATATGGCCATAAAGGCAAGCTATTGACTCATTCAGCAAAAAACCCTGCATAGGATTGATCATACTCGTACACTACTGCATAAAATTGGTAGGTCCCAAGATGATTTATGCCTTAGGTGCTGTGGACAGTGAAGCACTTTCATGCATCCATTGTGAGAGTGCCTCAAGCTTGCCTAGTTCTGGAACAGGGTTACACGCACCCTGCGGGAGTCCACAGGGTTCACAACTGACCTTGAGGCCCCCTCACATTGTTGGGTGTCTCCCAATCTGGGATATGTAGAAGAGAAAAGGGAAATTGCTCAAAGATGGTGAAGCGACCACAGCCCATGCCTGCGGGACGGGGTGAGGACTATGGAAACGTGCAGAATAAGTGGGTAGATGGTATACCAAGGGACGGGATGCCCCCATAAATGTGGCTGGTGAGGGCGAAGAGCCCTAGGTAAATGGACTATGATGAGTATGTCATTCAAGATTGTTAGGGGCCGGCCAATGTAATTACTTTAATGATAACTGCATTAAGGTAATTACACTGTCCGGCCCCTAACAGTGCAACAAAGCAACTTCCCCAGTAGGGGAAACCTGTCTATGGCTTCTGCCTCTTAAGAAGCCAGGACGACCCTGCTAGCAGGCAGTGCACATACGCCTTCCTGCTGGGAAAGTTGCTTCAAAAGCACTGTCAGGGGCCCAAGGGATTTATTTGCCTTAATGCAATTATAAAAGTAAATACATTGCTCAGCCGTTCACAATGCTCCCAAATGGAACTGTATTGGGCTTTTTTTTTCCACTTGTGGAGCAACCCGGATTCGGCTCCTCAGCTGAACAAAACAAGCATTGGCATAGCCAAGAGGTCTTGCCTTTGGGATCTTATAAGTGATTAGTCATGCAAAAGTTGATGTTGTTGCACCAAGGATATTGTGCTGGATAACTAAACACTTATAAGGTCACAAAGGTGAGACCTATTGGCTATGCCAATGCTTGTTATGTCTTGTGTTGGCACTGTGAATATGTGTTGTGACTGCATTATGGTGTACGTGGCCATTGCTCAGATCGCGAGTGTTTTATCAGCTGTGTTCCTGTTTTACACAATTCCTTGTCAAGCTGTTTGGCGTGTGTGCTCAGCTACGGAGACTGTTATTATGTTGAGATGTGCGTGTTTAAAAAAAATATTTTTTGACTTTCAAATTCCTTGATGCTTCGAGGGTGCCTTAAGAACTCTCTTTAGTTAATGGCTCTTGCGTGAACGAGGAGGATGGCTTTCAAACAACAAAGTGGTGTGTTTCCTTTGTATGTGTGTTTGTCACTGAGAGTTCTAGTGACACTGTGTCCTTGACGCCTTTAGGCCATGCTGCTTGCATTCCGGGTTGTGCATGGAGAGCTCGCTGACTAACGTGTCCTTGCGCGACTTCTCTGCCGTACGCGTCTGGCGTGGGTCTGGGTAGTAGAATGCGGTCTGTCTCTTTCCTTGTTTGTTTGGTGGGTGGGGGCCTTTTGAAAAATGCACGCACATGTGTTTTGGAGCAATTGGCGTTTTTTTCTGGAGATTTTATGCATTGCCAACGTAAAAAACAGTAACATTCTGTTCGACACAGTCTGGCTGACTTAAAAACGCAGGTAGGCCCCTAGAAAACACGATCAATCAAAACCCGACAGTAATGATGGGTAATTTTGGAACGTCATTTAAGGCAAGCATTCCTGCAGAGAGTGGAAGCCACGAGAGTGCAGATTTCAGAAATAGGTAGCTGAAGGACACTAGGTTCATCCAGTCCCGAGGGAGCAGTACAAAACAACAACAAATATATTCTTATAGGAATATCCCTTATTTGATACTGGGTACATCCCCAGATCCCGTTTTATTGGACTACTTCACAAGTTTTACTTCACAATTCCCCATACATCATATTGCCTTTAACACGCAGGTTTCAAAACTATGTGAAACCACTGTTTCACACCACTGGGGCAACCCCCAAAAACTACGTTCTCTCCCTCCCTACTCCACCAACTGCCTAAGAAAAACATGTGCATAGAGGTTTGGGCTATTCTGTTTAATAGAAAGGGGTTGGGAGTAAAACATCTTCCAATGATGCTTTCAGATAATACTACGAGCCTACATGCTAACTAGCTCCAGGAGCTTGAGTGGCGGAGGGTATATGCACATGTGGGGATGTTAGGTGGATAGAAATGGTGCTCGATGCGGAATGTGAAACGGCCCTCATCACCACCAACACGTGAAAGGCAACTCCTGCTGTGGGAGGTGGACAGCCCAGATGTCTGCTTCTTCTGTTTATGTGGGCAGACGGTTCAAAGTGTGTGACTACATTACACTCAACATATACGTTTGATATAGTATATAGACAAAGGCCAAAAAAGAGAATTCAGATGTCGTTAGCCTATGTACTGTGGAATGCTTCCTGTACCACCAGGCGCTTCCCTGTGAAATGCGTTCCCTTTAACATAGCGGAAAGAAATGCATTCAGCTGGAGCGCTGACGATTGCACTATAAACAAACTGGCCTCCAGGGACACAGGCAGACAATTCTGGTTTTAGCAATGCAAAAATTACTGCTGCGAAAAAAATACATCAGACATCCTGAGTTTTGTTTTGAAGCAATAATAGGTCACAAAGGATGAATGTATCTGCGAAACCATGAGCACAAAGGGAGCTGAGTTTAATATTCTGCTTTGAAGAACAGAAGTTAACTGCTGTGTCCAGCTCGCACGTGTTGGGGCTCCCGGGCCTGTGCTTCCAAGTGCTCTTCCAAGAAACAGAACATGGTTGGCGAGGGCATCCTTTACACCAGCACGAGTCTGACTAGTGCTCCGAAGTGAACCAGCGTCCGCTCACTACCTCCAAAGAGCATCAAGAGACGTCTCAGAAAGAGCCTCCGCTTCTTTAAGAGACCTCTCGCTTTACGCAGTCCATCTGTCCGAAAACTCATTAAGTTAAAAAACAAAAGTAACAAGCTCCGCCGCGAAAGTTAAAGCGAGCACGCTAATTGAAAAAGAATGTCAGGAATGCAGCTGGCATCCAGCCGCGCTGCTGCTCGCTCCCGAGCACCCTAGGCCAGGGCACAGAGAAGGCAGGACATGCACCAGCCTTGGGCCAATTGCGTGCTTTCTTTCTCAGTAAGACGCATGCAAAGGCAAATAGCGGGAGCTAAAAATAAAAAGCACAAGCGTGTGTTTCGAGTTTAAAGCCCTTACTAAAAGCCTTGCAGTGCAGCGCATGCGCACTGGCTCAGGCGAGACCTAAAAAGGGTGAATTTTGCATGTTTAGAAATATGTCCTAATATTTTGCCCACCCCAAGATTTGTAAAAGTAACGGGAAATGGTGTATGCCTTTACGTTCAGTAATCAAGAATGTTAGGTGTAGTGGAAATTACACAGAGGCAAGAAAATAGCGCCCAATTTATGCAAGACTAATGCTGTGTCCAGTTTAGGCTATGAAGTCCAGTAAGAACAGTTAGCGGGTTGTCTGGATACTGGCTGCTCTCTCAGGGCAGCACTGGCAACGCGTGGGCGGATTTCAGAGAGGTGCCTATTGCAGACAATAGTAAGGGTCTGTCTACCCTGGCATCTTTATGATGCATTCCACCTTGAGGACAGGGAGCTTAGAGGGTGCGTATTTCGGCAGGGCAGTGCCCAGTTACAATCACTACATGGTGCTAGTATTTGTGATCATTTCGTATTGTCTACTGACTGAACCTAGACTCATGGCAATCATAATGTCTCTGTATCAGTCACTGTCAGGTCTAGAGCTTGGCCTCATCCTCAATGTTAAAGGACTAGGGTGAGGAATGGTGGCGAATGATAATGATGCCCCGACTACCCACCTGTAGTCTTATTTGCAGGACGTCTCTTATCCTCATCCCAGTCCTAGCATCTCATTTCCTTTCCATTAAGGTCTGCTCTTTGCCCAGATAGACTTTACTTCAGGGTGGAGGTTTAGGACATGACGTATGGAGAGATGTGGGGTTTCTACCCAGAACCTGTGGAACTAATGACAGGTGAGAATTCAATGGAATGCTATAGCTTAAAATTCACATCAGCCCATCCCCACCCAGAACATTTTGTGCCTGCTCACGGCTGTGACTTACAGGCGAGGCGTCATTGTAACACCATAGCCTGATTTGATAAGAGCCCGGGCGCAGCAGCTCAATAAACACATGATCACAGCTGCAAGGTAAGCACTCTTTCCGTCGGAAGCATACAGCTTCGGCCAAATCGAAAGTGGTACTCAGGTGAACCAGCATTTCGGTGGAGCCACGCTCCCTGTCTCTGGCACTCTTGAAAGCTGTGTCGAGCCAGACCTAATGACGCTTGTATCCCCCGCCTTGTAAACAGGCCATCTTTCTGGACAAGTCCACCAAATGGTTTTGTACCCTCGTCATCACTGCTTTCATTGCTCAAGGTACAACTTGGATTTCATGCATAAATCATAACAAGCATCTTTAAAAGCCGTTATTTAAACAGAATCGTGTCACGTGTTTGTCACCTTCTGAACTGTTGTTCATTTGCATAGGAAAATCATGACATTCTTAACAGGAATTCCTTTCTGTTTTCCCCAAATAAAACCATACAGCGACCCGGAGCAGAAAAATGGCAGCCGCAAGCAGGGCCGTTGTTCGCGTTGTTCACTTCCCTTCTCAGCGGCTCCACCATGCAGCTGCTGGCGAAGTGGGAGGCATGGTCCGCCCAAATCATGCCCACCTCTGAGGCCAAGGTAAGGAATGGGACTGGTGGCCACTTCAAGTCCTACTACGTGTGGCCTACCACTCGAGAGCTTTTGTGAAAGTACGTGGCTGCCAAGGTGTGAGTTTGACTATGTGTGACATTTCTCTGTTTTCGGTGTGCTGACGTGTTACGTTTCAATGCCACGTGGGACATTTTGAGTGACACTTAATTCTGAGTAGAACACTGCAGTTATGTCGATGTATTGAAAGAAATATTAGAAAAAGTAACTTTTGTGCAACATAATGATCTAGAGCCAGCCCCCAAAACAATCCAGAATGCAAAGTAACTTTGGCCATAAAGCTGGGCCTGGTTGAAGGCATTCGTCACCAAAGTCATGGGGCCATTTAGAAACTCTGAAATGTGCTTATCACTTCCTTTCAGATCTCTCCCCCCAACCCCTCTCCACCATATAAAGTAATTTTACATTTCTCAAGTTTGTTTATACAAACATCAACATTATCATTAGCAGGACTTTAATATGTTACTTTATGAAGCGGCCGAAGACTGTATTCGAAAGACCACATTACATTATCTGAGTGCTCAGGACTGGGCCATTCATTTCTCAATGACTTCACCAGTCAATACATGATCAAATAATATTATTTTCTTAACCTCAGGCAGATGAAAGACCTAGAAGGCCTCAGCAGGGCCTCAGCAGGATTGCAACTTGTGACCTAGACAGACAGCTCTTCACAACAAGGGTTCATCTACTTAGCTACCTATTCATTGTTGTACACTTGCCAAAATAAGCATGAAGTCAATAAGACATTCAGTTGCATAGCAGCGAAGAAGATTCGTCCCTTGTCCTAAAATGCCATCGCCAAAGAATCTTATTTACCTTTCTTAATAATATTCTATTTTTTGTAGATTCCGAGTTCCAGGTATGAATTTGGACTACAGGGCTTTGAGCAGAAGCGCCTCCCAAGTAAGTATTGTTGTTCATCTGTTTCGGGGGGTAAGCGCGCGCATATGCCCGGCAGGTATGCCAGGAGCCGGCATACCTGAGAGGTGGTATGCTGGGCTCCTGAGGTCTGGATGTGCAATATAGCTGTGGCAATGTCAGCTCAGGAAAGGTCACGGCCAGAGATCTGCACATCCAGCCCCGGTATTTCCTCTGCACTCTGTTTGTCGGTTTGGATTTTAATGGGGGGATTGAAACAACAAGTATCAGAATTTGGAAGAAAAACATTAATTCTGAATGCACTACTTGCACCCAGCAAGGCACTAATTCAGTTCTGCTTCTACTTTTTAGGTCTCGCCTAGCGATGCAGCGCAAAGCGCTGTCACTAGCGAGATCTATTGTTGTCGATTTTAGTTTGGAAGGGAGACAGGACATGTGCACGCGTATGACAAGACAGGAGATGTGCACGTGACCGGCTCGTGGCATTTTCACAACTCCTGCTCGCACCATACGTGTGCACATCTCACGGCACCCGGACTGCCCATGTGCACGCTCATGGCGTCTCTTTCAGACATCCGATGTGCACGCTCATGGCGTCTCTTTCAGACATCCGATGTGCACGCTCATGGCGTGTCCTTCAGCGTGCGCCTTACAGACATGTCTCACAAGGGCTCAGCAAGTAGACAAAATTGCCCCCATGATGGAGTGGGCCACTCTCTGGCGGGTCCGCTAAGAGAATGGTTGCCGGCAATGCACCCAGCCAAGCCCTCACTCACCAGCTGGTTCAGGACTCCGGTGTGTCTCCTCGGTCTGCAGGTTCCCTGGCCGTCTCCTCGACATGCCGCGGGGCTCTCCTCACCACTCGGGAGCCCCGTCTTGCCTCTGGTGCCATGCAGTCTGCCTCGCTCTTTGTCCGGTCCCTTTGATGGGGCCTGGACTTCAGCATGGAGCCTGCAGGGTTCCGGACGTCCTCTCCGGCGGTTCCTTCCTATTTCTTTGGCAGACCCCGCCCACGTCCCAACGAAGGCTGCCTGACTTCCGGTTTCGCCGCGATCTGCACCGGAGACAGGGAGGGCGCCCCGCGATGTCGCCTCCGTTGTTGAGCTTGTCTAAGGCACTGACGCACTTCACTGTAAGCTGTTAACGTTACAGGGGCTCTGAAGGATTCTAGTGTTGTCCGGGAGGGAGGGAGGGGGAATGTTAGAGCATTCATTGGAGCATAAGGACAGAGAGCATTTACCAATCAACCTGACGGAATACACTGCAACTGACGAAAAATGTAATTTGCAGCTATGTCTATTTCCATCAACTAGGTTATGAGTTTCAGCTTCAGCCAGGTCTTTTATTTTAGCCAATAACACTTGGCATGCTGGGAAATGTAGTCGATTTAAATGCGATCCAAGAGTGTTGTTGCTTTGGGTTTACCGTGCAGCGCAATTTTGAAAACCATCCGTTGAACCACCCTTGAGAGGTAACAGGGCACTAATGGCAATGGGAGGTTACAGAGTAGCCCTATATGGTAAAACAAGCATTTGTTATGCAAATGGTCTCACTTTTGCGAGAGTTTAGCTATTATTGTAAATGACAATGCCTTTTATTTATGTTTTAAAAACCTGCAAGTGGTGCCTATGTACTATAAGTACAAAGTGCGTGTTTACGCACCACTTGTAGGTTTTCAAAACACATATATAAAAGACATTTTCATTTACAATGCCAATAGCTCAAACTCTCGAAAATGCAAGACCTATTGCATTGCAAATGATTGTTTTTAATTTTGAAGGCATATTGCTCTTGCAGACCTTATATTTAGTGCAGAGCAGAGAGCCTCATGCTAAATGTCTACATGGACTGCGTGTGAGTGAGTTTGCTAGCCACATGCTTCCACAAATTCTTCATTTGGAGTGTTTAGCGGATAAGCATCAGCTGGGATTATGACTTATTTTCTTATGCATTTAAGGGTTTTGTTATGAAATTGACAGGGCGTTATGCTGTTAATTTTGCCTTTCCCATTCATTTGGAAGCATCTTTCATGCCCTTGGGAACTGGCAGAGCTCGCTAGACATTGTCAATGGTAACTAACTCTAAATTGATACCACCCAACAGAGATGTTGGACAGAGAGATCAATAGAGAAGCCAATGATTGCCCCACTTAGAATGTTGTAAGCAGCTGGCTTGGCATTATTGCTGTTCCAGAGAAACTGGGCCCTACCCACCACTAATCGGACCTAACAAACCCTCCCCCAGATTAGATCTGAAGCCCCAAAGCCCTGCGTGATGAGTGGCTCCAGTATCACCGGGATAGGGCGCCACACAGTGAACGGTCAAGAGAGACCATTGTTGCTATAAAGTGGTTGAAAGGAGGACTTGTCAGCACTTCCAAAAGCTGTTTTCGCCCTTTCTCTCCCAGTTTCTAAAGCTGTTTTCCCATCACTCACAATTTCGCTTTCACTTGCGGTTTTGCTTTCACTTGCTGTTTTGCTGTCACTTGCAGTTTTGCTCGTCTTTTTAGGTCTCGCCTGAGCCAGCGTTTTAGCGCTGCTCTCGCGAGAGCTTTTGTAAAAGGGAGATTTGGAAGTGCAAACGAGTGCTTTCAGGCCAACTACAGTGCATGTGCGCCAGGCGCGCGCACCATTTGGCAGCCTGCTGATCACTTTTGCGGCCGCTTTGATGTTCTCAGTGAGCCGCGCGCGGCCACTGAGAACATCAAAGCGGCCGCGAAAGTGCACACCATTTGCCACCCCCTCCCTTATCCCACTTCCTGCTTGTTAAGAGGTTTCTGTTGCGTAACCTGCCGAGAAGGCGATTTTCGGTGCATTGGATTTGTCTCTGCGTGAGAGACTTGAAAGACCTTAGTCCGGTTTGCACCTTTGCTCGAGGTCACTAGTCCGTGGATGCAAAGGTCGTTTTTGCCCTGTTTGCTTGGTCTAAATGTTTAATAAAATTCCCTCACGCCAGTCCAACTTAAGCAATGGTCGACACTTGAGTATCTTGCTATCATTAGTATAAACCCCCTCTACCCTGACTTCTAAACGTTGCAGAAATGTAATCCTGTCCAGAGATGGGCAGTCATGTTGTGACGCTGGGGCAGCGGTAGTTTTGTATTGCATCCTTTGTGCATGGAATCCTATGTCAGTGCAGCTAAAGCAAGACACACAGACAGTCTGTTCGCTTTAGGACAATAAGTGAAGATCAGCTGGATGGTGCTGGGCTTTGAGTGACCTGGTCCTCGTAAACTGGACGTCACTCGTTTGTTTATGCACTTTAAGTCCATACGTGGTGGGATAAATACATAAATTAAAGTAGTCACTAACTGGAAAAACACAATTACA
Source organism: Triturus cristatus (assembly GCF_964204655.1). Taxonomy (NCBI): domain Eukaryota; kingdom Metazoa; phylum Chordata; class Amphibia; order Caudata; family Salamandridae; genus Triturus; species Triturus cristatus. The sequence goes on from NC_140584.1 coordinate 820,270,822, forward strand.
TTGATAAGAGTTGTACAACGGTGTTTCTTCTTTCATCAGCACAACATTTCATATTAAAAGTTTGTTTGTGGTTTTACAACACATTTCAACACTGGCGGGGCAGCCGCCACTGATCTTGTTCATGACAAGGCGCATCACAGTGGTGTTGTAGGCCTTCTGCCTAAGTCACACCAAACTCCCCTCAGGGTATTCGCACGTTGCTTTTCCTTTCTCTTTGTCTGTTCATACTCTGCTCGCATTGATTGCAAATTGCTTTGTTTTTCCAAGAAATGCTAATGTTAATCTATTGGCAGTGAGGTTCTGCATTTGCATTTCAACGGCTCTCTCTTTTTCCTCTTACTCACTGAGGAACCCTGATTGCCTACAAGAAACGAACATTGGCAAAGCCAATACGTCTCGCCTTTGCGAGGGGTAATTGTGTTTGTTTTATTTTCTTTACTCTGCAGTAGTGTACGTGTCACAGAAGTGTTGCTTGTAGAGGATGTGGAGTAACGGCTAGTGCGCCGGACTTTAAAGCTGGGGAACAGGGCTCAACTCTACATTCTGGGCACATTTCTGTAATGGAAAGCGCTCTGGTAGCTTTGTTTGTGCTATATAAAAAAGCAAATAAAATAGGAATGAATGGAGAAGTGCTTACAGGTTCGAGAAGTGGGGCAAGTGATTAGATGCACTCTGTCTAGTGTTTAAATAAAAAAGACACGAGTCACCAGTAAGTTGAATAAAAATAAAGCATGTTTGATGTGAGGGCGATGTGGCTTCGGTGAGTGAGTGGGTTGGGGGGAAAAGAGGCGGCAGACATATGTTTTTGATCTGCATCTCACTAAAGACATCATTTACCAGAAATATGCTAATGGTGACTTTGGTAGCGCACAGTGGCGTAGCTAGTGGGGGGCGGTGGGGGCGGTCCGCCCCAGGCGGCACTATTTTGGGGGCGGCGGCCCTCAGCACTGGTGGCAGCCTTTATAAGTTTATTTGGGTACATTCGCGCTCGCGCTGACACTACTGTAAGCTCGCAGCTTGTCTTTCACTTTAGTATCCTATCGTTGTTTGTTTATATTGTATGCTTTTCAGCTCTCTTGCCTGTGCTCGTTGTTATAGGAAGCTGCTGAGTGCTGACATAGGCGGGCCCAGCAGGAGCAATGTTAGCCTGCCCTGGCCACGGAGAACCACGATGCCTGCCTTCTGCAGTCTGCATCGAGCTCTGATCCTGCCTGACTTTTAGGCCGGAGTGGCAGCCTTGAAAGCACAATTGGCTCCGCATACCAAAGCGCAGGAGATGCAGCGCTTGGCACGCAGACGGGGTCGGGCATCAGGTTTGTAGCCAAGAGGAACGTATATTTTTTTTAAGAAATCCCCGTACAATGCTTTTTTTCAGTCATCTAAAACCCGAGCAGTTTTCAATGCTCAAGAATCTTCAATGCCAGAAAAAACAGGAGAGGTGTGATTGCATGATGTTCCAGTTCTTATGGTTAGATGGTATAGTATAAATCAATAAATTAAATATTGTTTTAAACCATCGGGCAATCGCAACATGGTTACATTTTTATAAGAACTATGGAATGACCACAATTCGCCAGTGGCAGTGATGTTTTGCTTGGTGCTGTTGATAGCTTCTTTCACTATTATATCAGGCGACGTGCACTTGCCGTTTTCAGTGCAACCAGGCTCTTTCTATGCTGGACTACTGGTCTTGGGGATCCAGCATGTTTTATAGTTCATGCATTAAGTACAGAGTTTATGATTTATCCCATAAACAACACTATTTGTCTCATATCCCATAAAGTCCTTTCTGCCCAGTGCATGTCCCTTTGTGGTGTCTGGACCTTGGGGGATGTCTCATTTTTTATGTCCTCCTGACGGATGATGCCTGTTGGGATAATGCAAATTTCCAATAGATATGAAAACATTCGAATTACGTTCCAATATGTATTTTGCTTCCAGCGTATACAGGTAAAAGGTCCAAAAATAGGAGCACATTTACCTGTCCTTGGGATCCCTATTCGTCCTCTTACCTCTGCATTAAATAGCACCTGCTCTTAGTATGAGGTAGGTTGTTAGACATTTCCACCCTTCACTAGCTTTTAAGTACATGGAATTTAGTTAATGACGACACTTTAAAATCACTAATTACCCTCTGTCAACTTATAGATGTGTTTGGAGACAAACCTTTCAATACCTGCAGTTGCATCTGCTACAGTCTGTCATAGATAAAGCACTCTATGCTCGACATTCTTCCAAACGTGGCTATGATTAGGGGTAAGATTACATCATTATGTTGAGTAATTGGTAAGTTTCTTTTTTCAATAGCCATAAGTGCTCGTGTGAAGTACACCTTGGCTCATGGCTATGCATTGTGTGGTTTACAATGTGATTTGTGCTGTAATGTAGTTGAGGGTGTATAATGCAATGGTAACCATACATTGATACAGTATTGAATTAAAACAGCATTTCACATGCATCTTTTACTTTTAAAGAAATAATATACCTTACACATTATTCCTAGCCACAAAACAAAACCAGAACATAATTGAACGTCTATTCACTACATTTTAATGAAATAATGGGAGATATGTAAAATTAAGGTCCTGGCTCCAGTTTGTGCACAGGGAGAACTTCCAAGAGGTGACTTTTAAAAATAAAAATAAAAATACCTGTAAAACTGTGCTTTAATTTAATGACAACAGGAAAAATGTAAAATGAAGTGGTAATTTCATTACACAATGAATATAAGGCTTAACTTTTCACTTTAAATTTATCCCATTAAAAAAGTACCCCACCACTGCAGTGGCCATATATATCTGTTGTAAATATTGCCAATAAATAACAGGGAGAACTGCGCATGGGTCAAGCGTCAGTCTGTGGCCCCTCCTTTTCATGAGCAAAGACTTGGAATTAATGCAAATAGTGACACAAAATTCATACAAAAATATGATTGTGTCTTTTAAAAAATAATTATGTTTATTTCTCCTACATGCAGAAGCATTTCATGTGAACATCAGATTACATCACTACATTGAGAGGCATTTTTAGAAGTAATAGATTTGGAACATGAAAGGATGGACTCTCACCATCCATGATGACAATGCTATATTAACGAACTAAGTGGCAAATCATGTACCATACATGTGGCATAAATTATTATCACATGGAGCAAATGTATATAGTCTGGCAGGAGAGATTTTTCTAAAGGGTTTTTGTACCGTGCACACCCTGAACTCAGGTGTTTCAAGGTCCCGGCATGTGATAATGTGGAAAAAGGAGGCATGATGTAATAAAATATTTGTATTGCTGCATTTATATAGTGCTTACTACCCTATTGTGGGGCACTGAAGCACTACACGATCAGCAAGTTGATCCATTTACACTGTTTGGTTGGAAAGAGGTTTTCTTTATTTTGTGAATCTATGTGGCAAGTGTTTCCATGTTGTGCGTGATGACCACTGAGGTGCGGTTACCGAGTTATGGAACATAGTAGTGTGGTGGATGAGCAGGTGTGAGAGACAAATGTGTAGCCTATGGTTTTTAGTATGCTGGCAGCCATGAACAGCACTGCAGGTCTGTTTGATTTCTTATGATTGTAGTCTTCTTAGCTGGTTACTGCAGAGGTCAGGAGCACACAATGTGTTGAAGAGGGAAGCCGGGACTAATACCAGGCTCTCTGGTTTCATATTGTGCATTGCAGGCATTAAATGGATATTACTTTATCCCTAGTCAGTAAAGCTGGGCGTGGGTGGGAAATAATGCACACATTATTCAGCCTTTAGTACCTCTCGATTATTTTCATGGATCAGAAGTAGCTCTCACTACAGAAAAGGTTGGAGACCCCTAAACGGTTCGGTTGTCATGAGGGGAGGAAAGGATCTTTGGTGACTGTGGCGTGAGAGACTCCTAATTTTGGGGGTTGAAGAGACTGCGTCTCTCAAGAATAAATGAGCCATTACTCCCCTTGACTGGAGCTCTTAGTTGCTCGCCCCACACCTCATTCAGTGAATCAGCTCGTGCCTAATTAACCCCTATACACAAGACAGAGGCTGATTATGAAACATGGAGGGTTTTACCGGATATCAAACACCAAGGTTTGCTGCCTAAATGCACAGCAGCCCCCTCTCCTGCTAGGGAAGTGCTGCTGGGAAAGCCTGGATTTTAGTGCGGGGGATCCGAACAGCTGATTCAGGTGGAAGTAAGTGGTGGAAACGAGCATCTGTGCACTATATTTTAAAAGATGAATGAGTTTCTTGTTCTCATATCCTTAAAAACCCAAGAACACGCTCATGTGAGGAGCTCTTCTAGGGTAACATCCTTTGTCCAGGTCATTACTTTAAACCTGCAAATGTCTGGTGTCAGGTGTCCTTGTCTAAGTAATTCAATGGAAGCATAACATCACTACAAATCCCAGACTGCATTAGGATGTTACAGAATAATCCAGGCCTGGAAGCAGAGCCTGTAGTGGCCTGGAGTGAGCCAAACCATGGCAGGGACATGTTCTCAGCCCCTTAGTATGGTTAATTCAGAAGGTTAGGCCCTGATTATGTGCTTTGATTAAAATCTATGCAAACAGAAGTTCCTAACAGGACTGGGATTTTGATCTGTGAGATACATATTACATCTCTGCTGTTTTCCCGTGACAGTTTTTGGCAGGTCAAACTTGTGGAAATGTATTCGACGGAAAAGGCCTTTGAAAAAGAGAAAACATGTTACATTGGGTGAGTTAAATACTGATTCTGCACGTTATGCCTTATTTCCAAGTGAAAAGCTTTGAGTGTGTTCTGTTTCTCACAACCAGTAAACACCTCACTTGGGGTAAGTAAGTGTGTCTACTGGAGTCAGTAAATTCAGCATTCTATTCTCAGTTACTCGGGATCATGCACTTAGTAGAACTAGAAGTAGAAAAATCTGCAGCAGAAAACAGGCATAGACAAAGTCTCTCAGTGTACACCTCTCGAATCAAGACTGGATTTCTGTGGCCCCCATCCTGACACCACACTTCTGCAGCCCAAGGGTGTGTCTGCACAATTATTTACTCGTATGAACTGACCATACCTGACCAACAGGAATACCTTGGGTGCCTTCATTGGTCAATATCATCTCTGGTACAATGCAACAGTAAATGCAATTGGTTAACTACCTCAGGCAAGTGTCTGTGTTCTCTGTATATCCTCTCTCATGACGTATTACATTGATTCTGATATGTGCAGATCCTTGCGCCAAGTCCACACTCTACAAATATTTATCTAGGTGTCTTAAACGAGTTAAGTCTGTCCAACAAGAGGCACCTGAATAGAAAATAGGAAGAGAGCTTGAGGCTGCTTGAAAGGAAGAGGGTCTGGGCATAATGTGGCTCTGAGTGCCAACTGCATCCCCTGCTTTCTTTGAAAAGTGAACAACACAGAGAGGGCTAGTGAAAGGTATAAAAGATGTGCCTTCCTACCTACTGTGTAGCCTTGGACCGTGTCCTGTATGTGCATGTAACTTGCATGATCGAGGTAACTATTAGCGGCGATACTACGTGTCTCTCGGACCTCTGCTCGCAGTCCTTTTTCCCCAGTACCTCCCCCCACTACCTGCCATGGGCGGCAATCTGAGGGATAGCCCCGGGCGCCCGAAGCTCTAGCTACGCCTCTGGTAGCGCATTGGTTTCGTTGGCTGTTGCTGGTTTAAATGTTTGCTTAAATTAACGTGATTCGTCATGTAATCCCAATGATCCCAGATACATTTTTTTTGCAACCCTTGTCGCCTTCCTGAAGCCTGCTTGAGTGTTTAAATGTGTGACTGATAACTTCTGAGGGGGAGGGGTTCTGATGCAGCTTCTGTGATACATGTGCCTATTGTGTGACTGTCTGTGGTGTACAAGGTGCCCAGGTGGCAGCTTTTAGGCGTTAATACTGTCGGCAGCACGGTGTACGTTCACCAGAGCATTCCTTCTTCTTTTGCGTTTTTATATAGCGCGAGCGAAGGTATAGGTCCTGAATCCACTGTTCATGTCTCTCGGAGTTGCCAGCACAAAACAGTGACTGGCAGAATGGCAAATGCAAAAGTTAACAGCGAGAATGTGGAGTAAGGGCTTGTTCCCGGCCTTTGAAGCTGGGGATCCAGGCTCGAGTCTCCGCAGGGGCTCTACATCCTGTGCTTTGATACCTTCCTTCACACTATATAACTAGCCTTTGCAAATCAATAGGTCTGGCATTCGTGCAAGTTTAAGCTATTAGCATTGTAAATGACAAGGACTTTTATTTATGTTTTGGGTTTTAAAACATAAATAAAAGGCATTATCAATTACAACACTAATAGCTTAAACTCTCGCAAATGCGAGACCTATTGCATTGCAAATGCTTGTTCTCCTTCTCTCCCTCGGTTTCTCCTTGCCCCCCCCTTCTCTCCCTCTGTTTCTCCAGCTCCCTGTTTTTCCCTTTTCTGTGTCTGCTTGGCTTTCTCTTGCTACTTTCCCCTTCTACTTATTTTTCCCATTTTCTCACTCTCCCCTCCTTCTTTCCTATTCTTTCACTCACTGTTCCCTCCATCTCTCTTCTATTCCTTCCTTATCACTTTCTCCCTATTTCTCCCTATTTCTCCATTTTCTTTCCCTCTATTCTCTCTCTCTACACATCGAGCATTTATTTTTCCGACAGCACAGCATTAAAGTAAACATTCTGTGTGGATGGATCCATGGTTAAAATAAGCCGGCAGTAGACATGGTGTCTGCACCACAGAACATATAAGCAGCATGCGAAGATCTATACAATTCCTTGGTATGTAACAAAAACTGGTGTGTCATTGCAATACAAGCAGTTCATGCATGTATATTTTTATGCCGACGATTTAGTGTCTACAATTTGAAATGTGTTGAAAACCAGAGGTTCTCTAGTGAACTATTTTCCTTCGTTTAGTCTGGTTTTTCACCCCTCACTCCCACCCCAATCCTCTCTTCACCACTATTTCAGGTTCCTTTCTTTATTAGCTAAAGCCTCCATGTGTTATGGCTATAACTCTGCCGTTGTTGACTTTGTTTTTCATTGCACACAAAGAGTATATGTATTATGTATTAAACATATTCCTAATCCAGAATAGAACAGAAAGCTCAAGGGCCCAACCCAGGAGCATCTCTGCTAGTTTACACCAGTCTTTGAAGTTGGGACACTCAAGTCAGTGATCCTACAAGGGCATAAGCAAGGCCACTGGAATAAGTGATTCAAGGATGTGGCACTTTTCCGCATAATTAAGGATTTATCACAATTGCCTTATATCATCCATATGCTGCCTCGTTTGCCGAGTTCAACAACAAAATCTTTTTTTTCATAGCTCAAATGTATCAAAAGTTACTAAAAGAAACGCATTCATGTGGGCCGTAGAGCAGCACATACTTTACAGGTTAGTCGCTGATCGCTATTTTCAGCTGCTAAACTGATGCTAACTAGATAAAGCCTTTGCCCAGGCAGTATTAGTATGTCTTAAAATAACAAAATAGTGAAATACTGCCCAGAGGTTCCTTTATTAAACCATATAATTTGCCTTTTCTTTCTACGTAATTTAGTCAGCAGTTTAGTAGTGCTATTTCATTTGTTCCTCCATTTCCACATAATTCCTGAGGCCAGAGTTGAAATGTTTGCTCATTTTGCAGCAGTGTCACTCAAAGTATTATCCCCAGGACCTGAGAACATCACAAATAAATGAACTGAAACTTGGCCGCTGTGCGCCTCCCATTAATGCCGGGAGAGGGCCCACTGCAGGGCCTCTCTGAGCATCCTAGGACATGCATGGTCTCTGCTTGTGTGCCCTCTGGCTTGGATTACTCACCTGTTCTCGGATGCTCTGTTAGGGTGGGAGCCTCGAACTCTGGGCCCTGTAGAGAGTTTGTTCTCCCAAACTTAGATCCATAACTCGCCCACCACATGCGGTGCGCACCCACCCCTAGTGGGACAGAGGCAATTGCAAATGTAAATTATTTTACAGATGAGATTAGCTCTCACATTACACTTACCTCTTAGAATGGCGTTTATTGGCTTGAGTGGATGGCGTTAATTAAATTTTCTTTTTGGTCTTGCCACTTATTGATACAAATATTGTGAGGTCATAAGCGTTGCATTTTGTATGTGAGTTTTTTGTTTGTATGACTTTTGTGCTAGTTGTGGATTGCTGTAGCTCTAAGTGAATTAATATATATATATATAAAATAATTTTTTACAATTCAGTATTGATTCAATACGCCTTTTTGTTTTCAACTGAATTCATTGTTTAAATCCTCATCTGTCAATCCACGTGCATGTAATTTTATTAGAAATTGCTAATTCTTATCTTTAGTTTAATTATAAATATTATCTATTTTTCAGTGGTGATGTTATTTTTTCATTTTAAACTCTTCCCAACATGTACCAAATATGTTCCATTCTTTGTATCTTCCAAATCTGTATCTTTCAAATCTATCTGTTTATTTCCGTGATTTCATTTGTTTGCCCTTATGCACAGACCTCTTTTCTTGTGCTGAGCCAAACGTTTCATAACCTGTTTCGTCTTTCTAGTGATGGTTTTTTGTTTTTTAAAAAATTTTTTTTATTAGAAACCGTTAGCACACAATAAAAAACATACAAGGGCCTACAACCACCAGGGCCGGCCGCTATAGAGCCTGTGGGCCCGCAGTGTAACGCCATACATTCAAATGAACCAGCGGCAAAGCACCCGGCAGTCTGTAAGCACCTATAACAGACCATGGCCATAGGCCAGGAGCGGTTTAAGACAACGGTTTCATTTTTTATTAAACATAAAACACACTCAAGGCAATGAGAGTCCGAGATAGCAGCGTGCTCTTCCCAGGACGGGGAACAACATACAGTGTCCAAAGCGATTCTGGTCCAGAAGCGGTGAAGGGGGGCAATGGGAAAACAAAGCATGGAACACACATCACACACTCCCGCAGAATGCGCGGCTAGGGGGTCAAAGCAATATCGACCTCTAATGGCAAAGGCGGGGCGCAGATACGGCCTCGATATAAATTCCACGGATCCCATACCCTACTCCATTTCCCTGGCTTACCTCTCGCCACATACACCGTCTTTTCCCTAAACATACACCAGTCCATATTCTCCTTCCATACATCAACCGTGGGTGGCCTCGGGGAGCCCCATAGCTGTGCAATGTTACGCTTAGCCACCATATACCCCAAGGTCACCCACTGCGTCTGTGCCGCATTGCAATCATTCGGTTCCCAGACATTCAGCAAACACCTCCTAGCCTCTGGCAACAGGGCCACGTGCGTGACCCTCTCCAGTACGGTATGGATACCGTTCCAGAATCGCACAATCTCCGGACATTCCCACAATATATGAAGGAACGTAGTGATGGTTTTTAAAGGCTTAAACTGGTTTCCTGTTTCAGAAAGGCGTAGTTTTAGGGAAAACCTCTAAACTCCAGCTCGGTTTATGAAAAGCAACGCTCTCTTCCCACTTTGAAGCTTGTCTCTCCATCATGTTTCTAGAAGGTGTAACCGATTGTTTACATTTAATTAGAATGTCTCCATGCACTCTTTCTCTAGGTGGGCTGTCCCTGGAGTACTGCAGACTAGAGTGATGCTGTGATCATTGTAGTATCTTAATCATCCTGGAAAGGAATGACCCTTCCCAGACCATGGTCAGTCAGTCGGTTGTCCCTCTTCGAGCTGGTTCTTCAGAAAGAGCTGTGCCCTGCTCTGTCGCAGAGAGGTGCGTCGCTCTGTGTGTTTTTGGGTCGAGCCTGGTCAGCGCCTGCAATGCTCCGCGAGGAATGGAATAAAAGCTCCGCCCATTTCCCCGCAAATTTTTTCTATTGGGGAGAAAAGGACGCGGGACTGTGCCACGTTGCCTTGCATATCCAAAGCAAGCACCTCCGCTAGAAAGATGCTGGGTCTCCAAGCCATGAGCTTCACTCTTTTATCTTTTTAACAATGTGCATCATACACAATGTGCTCCTGTGGATAATTCTTGTTGCTCCTTTGTGATGTTAAGCTGCAAGCTTTCCTCCTGTGTTCCTCCAAGCTTCAAATAAGCTTGGGGATAGCAGGAAAGGATTTGGAAAATGGCAATCAATACTTTGTCTGAAGCCAAATAGCAACACCATCAGAAACAAGCATTGGCATAGCCAATAGGTCTCGCCTTTGGGACCTTATAAGTGTTTAGCCATGCAACAGTTGGTGTTGTTGCACTAAGGATATTGTGCTGCGTAACTAAATACTTATGAGGTCCCAAAAGCGAGACCTATTGGCTATGCCAATGCTTGTTTTTTTTTGGTTGTGTTTCATGGCGCAGAATTTCTAAAAGTGCTGCTTACACTAAAAATTCAAGCTAGTGGAACCTGTTCCGGCCACATGAAGGTTCTGGGTCTCCCAGCTCAATCCATGTTGCTACCTGTTTTGGCCCCTGAATGACAATGGAAAACAACTTTCGAGCAAGCAATTACCTGAAGCATCCCAGAAGGCATATGCATCCCAGACCTTACTCTGGCAGAAAAGGGGTATCATCTATTCAATCAATAAACTCGAATTTGTAGAGCGCGGCTAATCACCCGGGAGGGTATCCAGCCGCTGGTCCTATTTTATTCTGATAAAAGTTCCCCTTGGGAGCTCCCTCTCTTGCCCAGGGACTTAGTTACCATTGGTGCAACAGATGCAGTGGCATTGGAGCCCAGATTCGTGAGGGGCTCATTCACCTCTGGTAATGGCTGTATTTTACTACCGCAAGAGCAATCATGTCCTTCCTCGCGCCAGGGCCCATGGCATCATTGCTACGCTTCTACTCTTGCCCTCTTCCCTGTATGTGTGAGCCCTCTCTACTCTAAGCTGCAGAGCGGAGTTATTAAAAGGTATAACATGTAGGGGACTTGAGCCTGAAATGTGTCAAAGGTGCACATTGTCACGGGCATCTAACTTCACGCATTATCTTTTCAGACCGGTTTCTGTACACTCTGAATTGGGTTCTGATAGTTACAGAATGATGGGAGCTGTATATGTCTCTAACAGGAATGCTTTTTGCTGCATGGCTGCCAGAAAGATGGGCAGTCTAAAACGACATATTCTGTTTTAGAAGCAGCTGCAATGAGTTTATCCTTCACGTCCTGTATTTGTATGGTTGGCAGTGGTTTTCATGCGGTGACACATCAATTTGTCAAATAAAACGATGTAAACTTTATCCGAGTGAATGTGGCTGGACCTAGTCAGTGAACTGCAGCTACAGCCGAAACAAAAAAACCAGAATGGACAAAAAACAGGGGGAACACGCTACATTGATCTCTACACAGTAACACCATAACATTAATGCAATCACAACCCCCCTGTTACCACCGTCTTAAGTCTGTTTGGCATGTCTAATTTGACCACTGACATGAAAAAATATTTTCACCTCATAGAAGACAGACAAATGACCCAGGTGCATTACTTGGCAGATAGTTGCACTATCTGTCCAAGAAGGCGAAAACAAAATGTCCCATTCTTTACCAGATGACTGCCCCTGTTATATGGTTTTACCATCCCCAAGTACACTTCTTATATTTTATAAAAAAATGTATTGATAGATTGTACCTTTAAACGCTATGTTATGGTTTTATACTTTTTTCTAGGAAAAAACGAATTTAGTCTTTTTCTTAACATATTAGAAAGTCACATTTATTAAATGTTTTAAAATGTAAAAAGAAAAAAGACTCTTTAAAGTTGGTGTCTGTGAAGTTCCAGCTTCACTCACCCCTCATTTTTACATTTCGGCTACAGACAGCCCTAGCTGTCTGTTGGCCAAATCATTTGTTTCCGGTAAATGCTTAGTTGTCTTTGGTGATTGATTGGCTACTCATGATTGGATGGCTCATTTGTCTGTCTCTTCCCTGGTCTTGATTTATTAACTCTCCTCCCTGTTCTTGTCTCCGTCCCGCCCAGGAGCAATTCTTTCTTGCATTGTTCTGACTGAATGAGTTAAAACCTTCAAGTGCATACCTGAGCGAACTCATTTTTTCTTTTTCTATGGAACACCCCATTAGAAACCCTTTTCTCCCTCACTCTGTTCCCCACTGTCTTTTGCTTTCCTGCTCCCCGATGCGCCACCCAATCCCACTCCCTTATTTATTTATTTATTTTCTTTTTTCCCTCTTCCTCCTACCCCCAGATTTGCCTGGTTTCCCCTCACCTTGTCCCCAGTGCCACCTTCCCCGCTCCCCATGATATTTATTTTCTTGTTTATTTATTTTCTCTCTTCTTCCTGGGCCCTTCTCTCTGGACAAACTTCCACTGATACTCAGATGCATCAAGGCGACCCCTGTGTTTCGAAAAAAAACGTAAGACATGGCTCCTTTTCTGTCCCCCGGTTCCGCCGTCCTATTTTCCTGCTGATTGCCCTTCTGAAGTAGCGCCAGGTCACTCCTCGGAGTAACAGTTACGCGTTACAAATTATCTACATAGACATAGACACATAGTGCGAGTGCTATTGATTCTACTGTGTGACGTACCATCACCCAGCAGGGAGACTGGCAGGCCTTCAGTTCCCAGGACTGGTCACAACAGGCAGAAGTCATGTTGAGCTTCTTCACACTGATTTACAGTTTCAGTTTGACAATTTGGAGGCCTCAACTCCTCTTTTAATAATGCGTTTCCAAATCACAAATGTGATTTAGTGTTTCAGTCTTTGAATTTTGTGTTATGGTTTTTGCTTCCTTGCCTCTATCCTGTCTTTTGTCCAGAAAGCAGTCTCTCACAGTTGGTGTGACTACAAGTTTGATGGCCCCAAAACATAGACCATGTGAGGGTCTTGAGGTTCACACTGGATGTCAGCCTCACTGCTATATGCTCAGCAAAAGGCTGGCAAAGCACCCTAACCTTACTCTTTATGATTCTCTTATCAACCATACCTTCTTCCTGTGATATGCCCAGGCACCTTCGACTAGTGAGCTGCTCTAGAATCAAAGAGCCCCTTTGAAGTGCCCAAAGGGCCTTGCTCTCCCTCCAGTGTGTGTCTCACCCAGCTCTCAGGAATGTAGTAATGCACCATTCTTCTCTGGGGGACTCCTCATTCGTCACATTCCTTCTCCAGCAGGCCCTGGAGTTCCCATTATGGAACCCATACCACTCATAGGCACACATGCATCCTTGGGTATGCATGCAAAAACATGTGTGGCCTTCCATATAGTGCATCACTCACAGGCATACATACATACCAGAGCGCTGTATAAAACCCACATGGTGGATCCATCCTGATTTAGACCAAGTGTGAGCTAAGCACATAGCAGCAGAACTTTGCTCGAGTAGGCCCCCCTTTCAAGACCAATATGAAAAGGCCTGGCCATATTTCTAATCACTTATTACAAAATGGTATGCTGCCACCGCTGTGCTCGTGCTACATAGCACTTGGTGAGAGATGTAGCCCTTCACAAACTATGAGGGCAGCACATTGTGGGAGACAAGCCTATGACATGGTGCACACGTATTATCCGTGTTCACCCATGACCAAAAATTGTTACCAAGGATCCAGATATCGCCATAGTTGAGTTTCACTCAGAGCAGGAGTTCATGCCTATTACCATGTGAGGGACTTCTCTGTTCCAACCCCAATATTTCCAGCCATGCACCTGCATGCGCTTTGACACATGCATTTACATGACTTTGTCAATGAGCATTAGCAAAGCCAATAGAGAGGATCTTTTTAAAATATTTGTCTTTGTTGACATTTTATATTTGATAATACGACTTTATAATAGAAATGGAAAACATACATTAACACTAACCAAGGGTTAGCACTGTTGACCATAACTGTTATGAAAGTATGTCGCTTACCATAAAGCTCAGACTTTAACATTTTTAACTTAGTGGATTGGCCAATGCTTGTTTGTAAAATTCATCTGTACCTTCATGAAATTTCAAATTGTTAAACTACTGTGTCAGTCACCTACTCTTGATCTGATCACATACAGAGGATGAATGCTTGATCAACCTACCGGGAATTGCCGTTCGGTTGCCACTTTGTAGAAAGGCTGCTGTCCCTGAAGGGAATTGTGAGTCTCAGCTACAAGTGATGTCCAAGCTTTAACCGTAATGTGAAACACAGCACTTTTGTTTGTAGTATGTACTCACTTATGACATATTCCTCTGAGTTACTACAGTCAAGCCTCTATATTCTGTTTTGCATTCATACTTTAGCTTGATCCATCACTTTATATCAGGGGTTTCCAGCACTGGTCCAAGAGGGCAAAAGCCACTCAGGAGCTTCGGGATCTCCCCATGAGATAAATGTACTGGCAGCCAAAATGCGATGCGTTGATACAATGAGTAGTTATCCTGACAATCTGGCGTGACTCCAACCCATGTGCCCTCTACTTCACTCTTCTCTAGTTGACGGTCTTGCTATTTGCTCTGAATGAGCTTTGTAAATCTGTCGACATATTTGTGTAATTAGTCCCGACTGTTTATTTTTATTGATTTTTTTACGGAGTTTTTATATAGAGCGAACGTGACCCGGTATCGGGTATCAGAGCGCTTTACATAGCACCAGTTGCGTTACATGAGGACACATTCATTTTTGTTAGGCACGGGAGATTAAGTGATTTGCCCAGAATCACAGGATGTTCAACCAAGCTCAGTTCCCCAGATTCGAGGTCGACGCTCTAGCCGTTGGGCCAACTCCTTTCCCCACAGTCTGTTGCCGTTGCTGCCTTCACAAATTACACTCACTTGCTCTCTATATTGTATTCATACATTAAATGTTTGACATGCACTAATTTGCCTAGATCCATTGCTGCCCTTTTATTTTGTGTAAATTTTCCTTAGTATTGTGGAATATTAACACAACTCTCATACAAATAAATGATGACAGATGCATTCCTTTTAAAGTTGGTAAAGGTTTGTAACCTATTTACTACATAAAATGCTTAATGCCATGCCTAGTACCTTGTTTGTGTGACAATAGCAAATGTCTGTCAGTAAAATACATTGATTAGGTTAGAGACTAAAGAAAGGTCTGGTGTCTTTCTGCAGGGCTCGAGTCAACACCTTGTTATCTCCCCCGGGTATTGCATGACCCGATGCAAAGAGAAGATCGCTGTTACCCTTGGCCAGGACTTCTTTGGCTGCTTCTCGAACGAAGACCGGAAATCACCCTGTCCGACCAGGTCAGCTCGAATTCACTAGGATCCATGTGAACACAGAAGACAATTGATATACGCATACCTAGAGGATGTGTTTGTCACTGATGTTTCACAACTCCTAGCTACTTAATAACAAAACAGGCATGTGCCTAGTGTCTCATGGACTTAAAAAGCCAACCGAAGCGGAGTGGGCAACTCATTTGGAGTCTAGCGCTTTCCTTTCCGAGCCCACTTCAGTGGCACTTTGCATGTCCTCTATAATCCTGCTTCTTGTATTTATGCCGAAAAGGGTGGTCCACAAACTAATGTGCCCCTTGCTATGTGGAGTGGAAGGCACTGGCTCACTAATGTGACTCTCTCTTTTTAGCCAGCAAAATGCAGATACTATAATCTCATCAGACATTTAATTAGCCCTTCTTTAGCCTGCTCCTTTACCGCCCCTAGTATTTTCCCTACACATAAATATATGAGTCTTGGCATGTGGTTGAGATTCCATATAAACATTTAAAGGTCTGGGACTGGAGAAATAGTGGCATGCAGTTCTCAAGGAGTGTTTTTAAAGTGCGCGCGTAATCCCACCTGCGGGCTTTTAAATATGCATTCAGGAGAAATGGAACATGTAAAACACCTTCAACCACTAGCCTTTGTACCAATGTAACACAATACAGCCATAGACATGCAGACATTCTTTGTCATGTCTGTACTAATTTACTATGTATACACTCATGATTGAAAAATTTCCTAGCTAACGTAACGGAAAGTTTCAATTCTATTAAGGACTCGGAGGCGAGGATTATGCTTAGCTTTCTTCACTTTAATTGCAGCTCTTCAAAGTCAAATAACAACTACCATTCCCATGCAACACAGGGAATAAACAAAATCAATCATAGACTGTCCCAGGCTAGAGTGTCCTCCTTATGCACCAATCAGCAGTCCCCATGGGGTTGATAGTCCTTTGTTTATGACCGCCCCTCCTCTTTCGTCGCTCGGTCAGCCAGGTAAAATGCTTCAGGAATCCTGTTTGTGAGAGTCTCCTGGAAAAAAATAAGAAGGCGTAAGCGACAGTCATGGCTAAGGATTAGCACTGTGGAGGAAACAACATTGCATGTATATCAACATTTCACTTAGAAGGTACGTAAACACTTTACTCACCCTAGTACGAGGGAGGGAGGGATAATCCTCGCCTCCGAGTCCTTAATAGAATTGAAACTTTCCGTTACGTTAGCTAGGATATTTTTCATTCTATGTCAGGACCGGAGGCGAGGATTATGCTCGTTTAAAGCTTGCTCACAACCAAATGAGCCATGTCGATAACCGGTTTAAAATAAAACCGTTTAAAGGTTGAGTCCGAGGACCAATCCGCTGCGTTGAGGATGTCCTCTAGACGAGCTCCCAGGGTAAAAGCCTTAGAGGCCATAGCTCCTCTTGTGGAGTGCGCACCAAAAATACTCAGGTCTATACCTGCTTCGTGCATGATCCAACGAATCCAATGTGCAATTGTGGGGGAAGAAACCGCTTTATGAGGTTTCTTAAGCGCGATAAGCAATTGGCACTCACCAGGAGGTCTCAGTTCCTCCGTCATGTCCTCATACGCCTTGAGGCAGGCCACGACACAGAGCTTAGGAGAATCCGGGAAAGCAGGATATGAAACAGTAGTCATGCCACACTTAGTGCGCATGCGAATGGTGAACGTGACCCCAGTGGGGGAAAATATCCTCCCGTAAACATCCAAGGCTCTGACATCAGAGACACGTCTGCAGGATATTAAACACAGAAGCATAGCCATCTTGGCTGATAGCTCTTTCCTAGATAAAAACCTATTTGGCTGGCAGGACAGAAACAGATTCAGGACTCTATTAACATCCCATAACTGGGAATACCGAGGTTCCGGGGGAAGCGACAGCCGTATACCCCTCAGGAGTCTACAAACCAACGGGTGTTCACCGACAGGTGTACCATCAATCAAGACGTGACCTGCGGAAATGGCGGACCGAAAGGTGTTAATGGTCCTATATGCAAGTCCCTCCTCAGCAAGAGAGGCCAAAAAATTCAAGATGGCGGTAACATCCGCTGCCACAGGATTGAAACTCCGTCGCAGACACCAACGACACCATAGTCTCCAGGAGGATCGATATCTTTTGAGGGTGCTATCCGCCCATGCCTTGGACAGGAAAGTCTCAGCCGCTCCCGAAAGCCCCGGGACCGTCTATCGTCCCCTGTAATCCGCCACGCCATCAGCGCTAGGGATCCCTGCTCGATCAATGGGTGAGGAAACCCTTCCGGACTCAGAAGAAGAGTGGGAAACAGGGGGAGTAGGATTGGAGAATCCCAAGAAAGTTCCAGTAGAACCGGAAACCAGACTTGAGATCTCCAAATCGGCGAGATCAGAACAATGGACGCTGCCTGCCGGCGAACCTGGGCTGTGACCCGGGTTATCACAAATGGAGGAAACGCGTAGCCCTGCTCGTTCCTCCAATCCTGAAGGAAGGCATCTGTCCGTTCCGCCAGTGGGTCCGGTGTCCAGCTGAAAAAACGGGGAAGTTGGAAGTCTAGCCGAGAGGCAAAAAGATCTACCGAGAAAGGACCCCAACGGGTTTGCAGATCCGCAAATACCCCGGGATGGAGCCTCCAGAGACTGAGATCGTGGAAGTGGCGTGAATGAAAATCCGCCACTTGGTTGTCCTGTCCTGGCAGATATTCCGCTGTGACCGAAATCTGACGGTCCAGGCAGTACTGCCAGAGGCTCGCCGCCAAGTCCGAAAGCGCTCTGGAGCGAGTGCCCCCAAGGTGATTGATATAGCGGACCGCGGAAATGTTGTCCATTTTTAGGAGGACACACGAACGAACTTAGTCTCTGGTCCAGCACTTGATGGCAAACGAACCAGCCAAAAGTTCCAGGCAGTTGATGTGCAACCGCTGTTCCGACGGAGACCAAACTCCTCCGATTGTGAAGTCGCCACAACACGCGCCCCAGCCGGACCTGCTCGCGTCTGACTCGATTACAACATCGGGTGCTGAACCGAAGATGGCACGCCCATTCCAGGCTTCCATGTGTGTCAACCACCATTGCAGTTCCTCTCTGGTCTCTGCCGTTAAGGACACTTTGAACGAATAAGGACGACCCTTGCGAAGGTGAACCGCCTTCAGGCGTTGTAAGGCCCTGTAATGTAGGGGTCCCGGGAATATTGCCTGGATGGATGCCGATAGGAGACCCACTATCCGAGCCAACTGTCTGAGAGAGATTCGAGTCAGAGTTAAGGCTCTCCGAAGCTCGTGGCGAATTTTCGTCATTTTGCGAGCAGGCAGGCTGAGGGTAGACGCCACCGAGTCTATCAGAAAACCTAGGAAAACCACTGTTTGCGAAGGCACCTGAGTGGATTTGGGCTCGTTTATGACAAACCCCAGGTTCTGTAGGAGATCTACCGCCGTTTGCAGCTGTCGTGACAAAGTGTTCGGATCCTGCGCCATTAGCAGGATATCGTCTAAATAGACAATGAGTCTGAGACCTGACGCCCGCAGGCGTTCCACTGCCGGTCTCAGGACCTTGGTGAAACACCAGGGGGCGGAGGAGAGACCGAAAGGGAGTGTGGTGAACTCGAAGGTGCTGCCGCGCCACTGAAACTGAAGGAACCTCCGATGAGGTGGAAAAACTGGCACCGCTAAATAAGCATCCTTGAGATCAGGCGTGCCAGCCAATCCTCTGGACACAAAATGTCTCGCAAGAGATGGATTCCTTCCATCTTGAAGTGGCGGTAGACTAGCCACTCGTTGAACTCCCGTAAATTGATAACTGGGCGTTGACCTCCGTCCACCTTGTCTACCTGAAAGAGGTTGCTGACAAAACCTCTTGGGTGCACCACTGTTCGATCTATAGCACCTTTGGCCAAAAGGGCTTCGACCTCCTGGTCGATGAGCTTCGCATCTACCTCTGAAAAATAAAAGGGTCTGGGGGGCACCGGTTGTACCGGGGAACCGAGGAATTCTATATGAAAACCCCTGACTGTCTGAAGCACCCAAGCATCCCCCGTGATGGAAGTCCACATTGGGAAAAAATGCGCCAGACGGCCCCCCACTTTTAGATGGGAAGAAGGGAGAACACTCACCGGAAGTATTGGAGCCGCCTCCACCTCTGCCGCCTCTGTTCTTCCCTCGTCTACCCCTGTTGGGGTAGAAGTTTCCGAAGCGTGTTTGATCTTGGTACTGCCCCTGATTAGAGCCTTGTCCTCTGTTCTGATTTGGACGGCCGGACGAGCGGCCCCTGCCTCGTCCGGCCCCTCTGAAAACCCGGGGGCGGAAAACCTTCTTAATAGAAAACTGGGCTCTGTCCAGGGAGGTGAAAGTATTGACAAACTTCCCGAGCTCCTTGATGAAAGGTTCTCCAAAGAGCCCACCTTGAGCTACGGGACCTGCTTCCGTGTCTGCAAGGTCTCCCAGCTTGGGATCCACCTTAATGAGAAGGGACCTGCGTCGCTCAGTGGACAGCGCACAGTTGGCGTTGCCTAGAAAAACTACCACTCTCTGGGCCCAAGAAGAGAGATGGTCTGGAGAAATTAAAGAACCTGAAACCTTGGCTTCTTCTGCCATATCTAAAATTTTGGTAATTGGCCCCAAGATATCTAACAATTTATCTTGGCAGGCACGCCATGAGCGATCTATCCCCTTTTTGGGGTCTTTGACAAATTTCTGGAGAAATGTCGCCATTCTGGGGTCAATTTTGGGTGTTGCCGCCACTTTGCCCTTTAGGGTGGACGTGGACACTCTGCCCTAAGGTAATTACGAGTGGCTGGCTCCAAAGGTCGGCGAATTCTGTTGGCTACATACTGGGCGACCTTTTCTGACGGAGCCCAATCAGAAGACCGTGGATGTAAAACATCATCCGGGTCCAACATATCGGAACACAAACTAGTATCAGGTACAGGGGGCTTGGCAGGGAGCCATGGGCGGGATCGCTCCGGGGATGTATCCCCATCACCCTGATCATCCGGGTCTCCTCCTGGGGGGGGGAAGGAACCGGTGGCGGACTCGAAACAGAGTCTAACGGGGGGTTGCAACTGGAAAGGAACGCCTGCTTAAGGCGAGCAAAGGGGTCAGAACCTGTCGCCGCAACCTTAGCCCGCTTGGGAGGAGGTGACTGGGCACCTGAAGTAGAAGCCATGGCAGCTGATCTAGAAGTGGAGGCCTGTGCGGCCTTAGACAATTTCTCACAGGCTTGATCAATCTTTTGCGAAAGTCGCTCCTCTAAAGGAGTCATGGCCAATTCCACTGCCTTATAAATGGACTCATCCACCGCCTCATAGAAATCATCGCCCCAGGGCATCGCCCCCAAAGGGTCCTCTTCCCACTGTTCGTCGTATCCAGTGTCGTGGGAGGTGTCCATCGTAAGCGTAGAAATATGTCCAAGCCTGAAAGGTTGGTCACCTATGTAAGGGTGGCTGGGCAGCAGCCTAGATATGGGCGGGCAAAGCTCGCAATTGTAGAGGCTCGAAGCCTAGGACCTAAAGCGCCCTGGTGCAATATTTGTAAAAAGGGCAGTCTGCCTATTACAGGTCCCTGCAGAGAAAACTGCGCCACTGACCCCAAGGAAATAGGGTGTAAAAGGCCTACGAGTACAGACCCCACAGCAGGAAATACCACCTGCAACTCTGCCTAACGGCAGTACAGACCCAATACTATGGGCGTTCACGGGCGTAAAAGCTTCAAAAGAAGGATTTCAAGTACATTACAGGCCCTTGTCAGGGGCGTCTGGGCAGACAGAAGACAAAGCTCTCTTTGCGGCGGGTCAGCGCTGGATTCCGATGCTTTCTCGAACGCTCGGAGTTCTCAGCGCGCCCGCCGCGTCAGAGGATGCACTATGCGCCCTCTAGTGGCGCTCGTAGGCAACCGCGAGCAGCACCAACATCGCCGCTAGGGAGGGTGAACCTCCCGCGGCTGAAGCAAGCGCCGAGTAGCGGCAAACTGCTTTGAGCGTATCCAAGGAAGAAATCACTGCGCAAGAGAGAGTAAAAACATATAAACAATACACAGGCTGTGAAAACGCGGCAACGGAAGCGGCGCGCGCGTAACCTGAAAACGCTCCCTGAGGG
Organism: Triturus cristatus; assembly: GCF_964204655.1. Lineage (NCBI taxonomy): Eukaryota > Metazoa > Chordata > Amphibia > Caudata > Salamandridae > Triturus > Triturus cristatus. Next base: position 820,291,986 of record NC_140584.1, read on the forward strand.
AAACAGCAGCCATCGGAAATACACACGCTGAATAGAAAAACACAGCCGAAGCACAGGTAATTTCTAAATCGTAACGCTTTAGAACCAACACTGGCAGTTATCTGTAAACAGCGCAACCTGGCAGATAAGATTTATGAAGGCAAGAAAAAAAGGGTGACTTAACTCGGCTGCAGCAGCGAAGAAAGAGGAGGGGCGGTCATAAACAAAGGACTATCAACCCCATGGGGACTGCTGATTGGTGCATAAGGAGGACACTCTAGCCTGGGACAGTCTATGATTGATTTTGTTTATTCCCTGTGTTGCATGGGAATGGTAGTTGTTATTTGACTTTGAAGAGCTGCAATTAAAGTGAAGAAAGCTAAGCATAATCCTCGCCTCCGGTCCTGACATAGAATTCTGTGAACTCAGGTACATTTATACAATGCTTCCATAACACGAATAGAATAATCATTGCATGTGACAGCACAATCATCTTAAATCCGAACCAATCCATCAATGTCTATTTATCATTGATTAGGTTTTTTTTCTATTCAATGTTCTTATTGATTAGACACAGTTTGGAATTAAAAAGAATGTGCTGTTGGGTTGTTTTACGCATTATATCAAGTACCCCTTCCTTCTTTTTCCTAAATTGGGTCAAGCCCCATTTGGTGTATTCATTTTTAACATCTTTTTTCTGATGCAATTGGTCCAACCAATTGCATCAGAAAAAGAGGCTGGGAGTTGGTGCTAAATTCGCTCTTGCTCTGTTTTACCAGGAAGCCTCTTTCTTTGAAAAAAGTGTTTAAAACAGGAAGTTTATTTAAAACAATTAATTACTGGGTAAGGTCCTCAGCTTTCTACACGTCCATCCCATTAGAAGCTAACAAGGTCACATAAGAAGATTGATGCCACAAAATGAGTAGGAAATATGTAAAAGACCAAAACTATACTTGTTGGCCAAAAAAGCAAAGGTACCAATGGTTCCTGCATAAAACAAAGGTAGAGGAAGTATCCTCTTGTAGATATCTAGGAGCACATCACATCTAATTTGGATTGGAGGATGCATTTAGATGTTGTAAAATCCCGGGCGTTACCAAGTATAGCAATGTTGCAGTCGTTTAGCCACTGATTCTGGAGGACCCAACATGGTACCAGTCTCAGATGTGTTTAAAGCAATGGTTCAATCAACATGCCCATATGGTTCTAAAATATTATACATGATTGGGTTTCAAAACTGAAATATATTGGAGGGCTAGTGTTTTAAAGCTCTTTTGAACTTCCTGAAATCTTCCATGATACAGGCAATCAGAGCTGACACAATACTGGTGTCCGGACATTTGATGGTTTATTCCGGAGAAGATAAAATTCCTTTTTTATTGTAAAATGAACTCTTGAGTTGTAAGCTGAGGTGGGCTGCCAGTCTAAAGAGATATATAAAACTATAGTTGATCTTCTTTCTGTAGACTCTCCCACCTTGAGTGCTCCTTTGAAAAATCACACAATTAGAATTGCATATGACAATAGCAATGATGTCACATGAATACGACTTCAAATATTTTCAAACAAAGTTCTCAGTGTCCTCCCTTCTGATAGACTCTTGGAGTAATGTTGTGAATTTTCTGCATATTTCTATGTTACCAGATCAAGACATGTATTATAGAATTTTCCACCCTATATTTGATGTAATAAGTGTTGTTGGGGCGTACAAAGGGTAATAAGAAAGGAGATTCCTCTTTAGCTGGATTTCATAGAACCATAAGATCAGAATAATGACTGAACATGTAGGAAATGTAAATGTTTAGAGTATGTTATATGTAAATCGTTTTGTGGGTGAATTTTGATTTGTACAGACTGATGGTTTTACCAATTTGTTTGAATATAATGGTAATTCGTTTTATTTTTTTTAATTTGTGTTGTAAAAGTTTAATGGACTATGGTCCCAAAAACTGAATTTTTGATTTCAATGAGTCGAAAGACATGCTCTGAAAACTGCATTGGCCGCTTATGATAGGACAGTGGATCACGCTCTAGCCTTTCCCAAAAGTGTTGTACAATGAGGTGGATATCCCCAGAAGCGCTGTTCAATATCTGTCTCTTATATCACAGCAGCTTCTGGTAGTAAAATGCTGGTGAACAGGACTGGTCAAGGGCCTAAGAGTTTGCCACGATTTAGCTATTTCAGAAACTCAGGCTAGCAGCCATCTGCACACAACTTGACTAGGTGTTCACCAACCTTTCCCTTCAATATGCACTGCTGTCTCCATGCTCAGCTTGGAGTCATGTACAGATGTTACTGCATTCATACTACAAATATCCCTGCGTTTGGGAAACACGTTGTCTTACGTAGGATCTGCAGAAAACATAAATGGCAGCTTTTTCCCTGCCACTTCCTCCCACCTTCCCTTGCCTTTCTGTATAAAGTCCCAGGGGCGGCAGTGCAGCTGAGTCTCATGGAGCTGAAACATGCGCAGATCTTGATTCCCAAGCTCACCCACGTCATATTTTAAAAAGTTTCAAACTATAACCTTATAAGCAATCGCATGACATTGCAATCAATACTACAAAGGAAAAGCGCACAAACCTGTGCACAAGAGCAAAATGGTGTCTATGTTTCTCTAAAAAAAAGTAGTAACTAATAAACAGAATTTACAAAAATAAAAGTATTAAAGTGTCTTTTCAAAGGGAGTGACCAGAGCAAGCAAGGTGAACGTGCCGTGATGTCCAGCAAGAAATACTAGGTTTTAAGGGTTTGCTAAGAAAAGTATATTTTGCCTGTCAATTTCCAAAGTTATGACAATTTATCACAGGTTCAGTGCCAGGAATATCCCTCAATGTTTTGACCTTTGAGGCAATTGTCCATGGATGGCGTGAAGGGGACAGTGGCAAGGGCGGAGACGGTGCACGCCTTCTATGATGTAAGATGAGGGGTGTTATAATGTATCAGGGGTCCTTAGGAAGTTCTATGTGCACCAGTTAGTGGTTTTTAAAAGAGTTCACTTTAAAGATAAAATTAACTCTGCAGAATCATAAAGTGTTCGTAGAACCTGAAAGTTGAGGAATTAAAGCCATGCGAACGTAGTGCCCACTCCAACCTAATTCATAAGGGGATCAATTATCGGAGCCTCTGGTTAAGACTTTTAACAAGATTGTCTGTTACCAAAATCCATTGGAGCACTAACAATATCAGAACTTGTGGAAGCATAAAGCTATGTAACTAGTAAACCATGATGTACATTTGGCACAATTTACCGGTCACCGGAACGCTGCTTGGTAAAGTAATAAGGCTTTCAGTCCATGCTCCAGCTGTGGACTCCAGCATGAGAAAAGTGGGCTAATAAAAACAAAAATAGCCCCCTGCGTATGTGATGTGTTTACATTGCCGCATCCTACCTGGGTTCAGGAAGCCTTTGGTTATGGAGGATCCACTAGCGTTGCTCTGGCAAAACTGCTACATCCTTCCGGTAACTCTTGTTTTTTTTTCTTCTGATCCCAGGTTGGAGGTGAACAGTGAGCTGTAAGTACTTTATGTATTGAACTTTCCTTGCTTTCGAATGTTGGTTAATTCTGTTGGGTGTTATAACTTCAACATTGAGTGGAAGGGCCATTGTGAAAATGTAGAGTCATTGTGAATGGATAGTGTTGAAAAGTCAGATGACGCCAGTCAGTGGGGAAGAATCAGTCGCATGTCAGTTGCAGCTCATGGTACTTCCCACAGCCCTGTAGGGAGCTCTCATGATTCTCCTGCGGGATAGTGTGCTTTTCTTGGGCGGATGTCACAATAATCTGAGTGATTTTTGTTCTAGGGAGGACACTGTGAATGACTTGCAGGAGCAGATTTCGAAACTGATAACACTGTTGGAGCAAGAAAGAAGGGATCATCGTGAAACGCAGAAACGTGTGAGCAATTGGATTGGTGTCTTGGGTGCCTCAATAGGATGGATGCAAAATCAGGGAAGATACTAAGTTTTAACCATGTAGTGCTGGGCATGGTGGCTCTGTCGGCTGACACATCCACTCCAGGAATTTGTGTTTTTCCTCATAGTCACAGGTTCGCGTCCCAGCAGGTCCACGCAGCCTTTTTCTTTAATCCTTCCGTTGTTTGTAAATTAAGTACCACTGAGTTGGTTTACAATAATAATTTGTTATTCAGTGCCAAGGCGCCACAAAGGGTGAAAGTATGCTTTATAAATACATACATTATGAGACCTGGGATAGAAGATGCAGTCAGGCCTCGAGCTGTTCTTTGTAGAGCTCATGCTCTCTTCGAAAGCCCCCTGCCCAGGGCCGCTTGGTCTCGGCGGGAGGGACGGGTGCTGAATGCCTCCGCTCTGCCTTCACTTGGCCGGGGCAGAGTTTGCTTCACGCCGGGCACCAGAACTTGCCTTCCAGGCAGTTTGCTAATGTGCACTATATTCCTTCCTGCCTCTGACTCCACCTCCAACTCCAGGTGGGACAGGCCTAAAGGAATGGCGGCAAGTTTTAAATATTGTGAATAATCTTGTATTAGTGGCGCCTGCTTCTCCTTGGCCAGGAGGACAGCAGCAGGGTTGGGTGCGGGTGGGCCCTTGCTGCATGGTCCTTAAACCTGGCTAGCTTTACACATATGTGCTTCCAAGTCTGCTTTGATTATTGGCCCAGCCACAGCTGATCCTTTACATGAATGGGTTGGACTGGCTGCTCACCATTCCATCAAGACTGAACCTCCTTTTCTCTTTCTCATCAGCTGAAAGCATTACACAGTGAACTGACCCAGGAGCTTCAGCAGAAGTGCAACGCAGAGGTCAGGTACTGCCAAGGCGCGACTCTCAGCTCACGCCGCTATGTCTGTTTTTACCAGCTATTTGTGTATTACGGTCTTTGTCGGTGAGGGGTATGTTAAAGATAATAAGAACACACTGAAACCCAGAAACATTATATTGAATGCCAGCTAAAGACCACAGGGTCTTTCCAGTCTGCCTATTTCTTGTCCCCTCCAGCTGTGTAATTCAGAGGTTTCCCCCCACACTTTCTCACCATTATTGGCCTCCATGCCTCTTCCACTCATACATTCATTTCTGCCACATCTCCATGGTGTCTGTGCCATTTTATTCCTCACGTGAATAAAAGATGCTCTATTTCTCCAGAGGTTTCACAAATAATGTGTTCGCTGAGTACACTTCAGTTTACAAACACCACCAATTCTACTATTTCTTCCCCATAATAATGTGAATGTTTGTCCCCAATCTCGGTTACCTCCAATATGCACACATTTAGCTTCTGAAGCTTGTGATTTAACTCTTACGCCACCTACCTATGTTCTGCCATTCATCTGTCCTCCTCCTCATGCTGTTTTAGCTTAAAGACAAGAGCGCAGATGTGGCCCCCAGACATGGACAGTCTGATCCCGATGAGGCCCCCAGTGATGTGCACGAATAGGACATAGTATCTTCCCTTTCTGCGGTAACACCTATCCCTGTGCACAAAGATGTTCCTCTTGCTCCCTGTGTGACAGAGTCTCTTTGCCCAGGCCCTCTTCTATTGCCCCCATCTTGATCGTCTCCACAGACCCTAGATGGGAATCCATATCGCAACAGAAGCCAGGAGCATTCATTGACAGTCCCAATAGAGGAAACCAAGAGCCCTCATTTATTTAGACACCATAGAAAGACCACCATGATGAGATTCTGAGAAAGTGCAACTTTGAACAGAATTCCATTTATCTTATACAATATATGTCACAATAGCATAAAGTAATGTCTAGGATTAAATGCAAAATAACCCACACTTGTCAGCACATCTCGCTGAACGCGTTCCTATTTCACAGGACTGAGAAAGAAGCCCACAGTATTTGGACGTTTCCCTGATCTGGAATTGGACAGGAGAGGCATCTACTAACATCTCACTTGTTGCAAAAGCCTTTAGCTAAGCACGGTGGTAGACTCCTGCCCGCTGCATGTGCAGACTCGACCAGGACATTCTTCTCGGTCTCTAGCAGGGAGCTATAATCTGTTATTCTGCGAGAACAGGACAAACGCACCGTTTGGGGTCTATGTTTGAGAGGATCATCAACATCTTCTCTTCGATCACATTCCCTGCAAGGTAGTTTCAAGATGGCTCCCAGACTCTCCTGGTGAAGAGGTGGAGCTTTTCTGAGCTCCTTCTATATGGGATAGCATTAAACAGACTCACTGGAAGTGAACAGAGGTCCAACGTCTCCCACGTCACACGCGCCTGGGGCACCTCGGACTCCCATCCAGATCTTCTGGATCCTCCAGGGTCAGGTGTCCCTCCAATGGGCGATCCACTTCATTGCTGATTTGGTCAAAACATTTGTATAGCCTGAAGTCTGCTCAAGTCTACGTTCTGAGAATACTGGCCATTCACTGACTGCACTAGCAAGTGTGCTCTCTGGGATGTGTTTGTAGATCATAGGGGCCACAGCAGCCTAAACCTGCATAATGGAGAGCAGTGTACGGCACCCTTATTAGTACTCGTACAGCTCACTTCAGTCATCGGCCACTGGCACGCCCTTGTTGCACTGTAGGGTGTCTGGGCGCTATATGTCCCTCTGTTTCTCAGGGTTCTTGCAGACTGGTGCCGGCTCACTGAGTGATGTTTCCTGCTGCACTGTTCATGTCAGTGTTTCTTACTCCCAGTTTAAGTGTCTCTCAGTCCTTGTTTTAGTGTCTCTCATCCTATCTCAGTTTTAGTGTATGTGTCTCCATGTGCCAAAGCCACTGGTCATGCCTCCCAGTCTATGTGTTTCAATTACCGGATGTCAGTGTTTGTGTCTTCTTGACCCAGGGCCAGTGTCTCCCTGTCTCAGTGACAAGGGTCCTAGCTTCCAGTCCTGTTGGGTCTCCTTGTTTCAGGTTTAGTGTTTGTGTCTCCCTGTGCCCAAGCCAATGGGCCTGAATCCCTATTCAAGTGTGTGCCAATGTCCCAGTGTCAGTGTTGGTTTGTTCTTGACCCCGTGGCAGTGTCTCCCTGTCTCAGTGGCAATGGTCCTGTCTGCCTGTCCAGTTGCCAGTTTCTCCTTGTGTCAGTTTCACTAGCTTCCTGTTCCAGTTTCAGTGTTTGTGTCTGATGTGACAGTGCCAGAGGTCCTATCTCCCTGTCTCCTCGTTGCAGATGCGTGATGCCGAGCTGTGTGCCAGCTTCAAGTCTAATGTGTTATTTGTGCAAAAGGAAGTAAAATGGACAGTCCTACAAGGTGGGGTGTAGCTCTCTCCAGGCACCACACATTCTCTAAGCCACCAACCATTCTTTTGTTGCCTAGGAATTGAGGGCACTCACAGTTGTGGGCAGTTGGGGGTGATGTGTTATCATCCAGAGTGCCAAGTGAAGGAGTACTCGGGGGTCACACGTTTCCTAACACTAACAGAAACATTGTTAATGCAATAGGGGGTTGAATCAAATATTGTGATCAGTGTGGCATCCCTCCGTCCCTCTGATGAAGTAGCGGCCAAACAAATCACAGAGCGCAGGGCAGCACAACTGTCAACCAAGCAGCCCCACAGACCTTTGAGGTCAGAATTCTGCAGGGTCATTCCCCATGGTGGAGTAAGTTACCAGATCAGTGTATGTAGTCCATGGTAATCGGAGTGACCACAGGGTCCATCTTGTGAGTGTCTGTTGGATCCTTAGTAGTGTCTTCTGTGTCTTCCTCTGTTGCTCTCCTTTGTGATTGATCTTGTGCCTCCCAGCTCCTCTTCTGCTTCTGCGAGTGCTGTCTGGGCCTTCGGCATCACTCAAGATGTTGGTCCGCTCAGTTCCTTTTTCATCTCAGAAACCTCTGCTTGCACTGAGATGTCAACGCCATAGTAGGCGAGATGACTCGCATTTCATAGGTTGCTCCAGCTACTTTCACACAGCAGTGACCTCTGTTAAACAAGAAGGCTTTGTCACCTGCTGTGATCTTAAGCTTGGCTGTGGCCAACAGTAGGTGTTGGATCTACCTGTTGCGAAGTTTCGTAACACAGGCCCCCGCACCCCCCGTGGTGCGGGTGTGCCCCCGAGCTGCAGGGGGCCCCCCGAGCTGCAGGAAGCCCCCTCGGCACAGTACTTACGCCTGAGCGCTCCGGAATAAATCCGGAGTGGGAGCCCCTCTGTGTATTTTGCAGGGGCCCCCCTTGAACTTTCGTTACGCCTCTGCATCAAAGAATGATCAAGACTTCTGCATTTCGACCACGAAGCAGCCATTCTGTGATGATGCCTTGGTTGCATTAATTCCAATGTTTATCGATGTTAGATTCCTGCTGTATTGTTCTGGACCTCGTTTTCTTAGACCATTTCTCGATGTCCAATAGTGTGCTATTGATTACTGATCAACTGTTCATGTTAATGTTTTTTCAAAATCGAAGAAGGAAATTAATTCGATTTTTGGGAAAAATTAGCAGTTTAGTATGTAGAATGTAGCCATAAAACCAAAGCCAATCTTGCACCTCAAGGAGCAAGGTGAGATTAATGTGACCGGTAGAGATATGTAAACCTGTTTCTTAAACTATCTATTTGAATTGTTTTGCTACATTGATAAACCACACAGGCTCCTGGAAGAAGCTCATGCTGCAGAACTCCAAGCCACAGAAGCACGGTGGAAAAGCGCACTTGAGGAACAGCAGGCCAAGATGGATCAGAAGATTGGTAAGTCAGATCCTAATACATGGTATATAATAAAAATTATCAGATTTGTAATCCCAAAATTCTTACAGTGCTAAGTCAGCTAGTGAAAGGAAGCATGCACTCTTTCCAGTGCAACCCTCTTTGTCTTGGCGGAGTTCATGAAGTCCATTGTTGACAGCTTTTGAATCGGGAGTCCGAGAGGATTAGACCAGTTATGATTGCGCAATCGTTCCAAAAGTAGCCCTGTTTTTGGATACTCCATGGATTTTGATATAAAAAATTGTGACTAGTGTGATCTTCCCAGTCTCCTACTTGTAGACAGTACTTGGCATTTGTTTCCTTCATTATCATTAGATGTAATTGACCGTGAACTGATCTGACGTGGAGTTGGTGGTGGTGTTGGATGTGGAGTGAAGAAGGACCTCAGGAGAGCGTAGTTCTTAATAGTAAGGTCTGATGGGCACAAATTAATAGTAATTTCGCAGTGCAAACGAATGATGGGGAACTGATTTCTGTATTAATGTCTAATAAATGGCTAACAATGGCTGTCAAGCAGGATCTCACATATCCATGTCAGGTATTAACGTCTCTACAAAGCACAGATAACACAGGTGGCTGCAGTTTAAATCTTTGCACCAGCCCCCATGCCCGTCATAACCTTGCTGTCTTACCAGATTGGCAGAAGATGCATCAAATGTAAGCCATCTGATTGCCATCAGGGGGTCTCATTGTGACATGGTTCCATTGCCAGGAGGGTGCCTCTCCATTGCGACTTGTTCTACCAATAAATGACACATTGGTTTCCACACAGTCTTCAACATGGAATTGACTTTTAATACTTTTGTCATAGTCGTTCTGGAACATGTAACCTAATACTGAACAAGACCCTTCTCGTATATATACATTTTTGGGATTTGTCATTCGTGTCTTCATGCTGCTAGGGAAAAAAGACTAAGATGAAGAGGTGGTAGGGTTCCAGGCAGGGAGACTAGAGTTGGGCTTGGAAAGGGCAGGTTTTAAGCCTATTCCTGAACTTGAGGTACATGAATACATGGCCACGTGTGACCAGTAGTGAGTTCTACAGTTTGATAGAGCACACTTTTCCCCCTTTCAATGTCTTCCTGCTTTTGTGAATATGGAGGGGTGTGATGTCAGCTGAGGGCAGTGGCTGGTGTGGTTTGTGGACCAGGAGATACTGACCGCTGGCAGTAATCAACTTTTCCTCTTCCCAGATTGGCACTTTTGCCATGCCATCCTCTGATGCCACCCTCTCTCTCTGTCTCCCCCCCCCCCCCCAGCTTTTCCCTGCTTTGATGAATGGTTGTCACACATCTCCCCTATTCTTCTATGCGATGCAAATCCACCTCAATTGCGCCTCTTGATTGTTGCCCCCTGGCTTGCTGTTCCTGTTTTCTGAACTTTGCACGACCTACTTTGCTACAGGCCAGAGAATGAGGCGGGGGCACCCATGCTTATGTACAGAATGCCTTTGGTCGCAGTGTCAAGTGTGCCCTGAACAAGCGTTTCTTCTATTCAGTCTGCTGATTACCAGCTTTTCTTCAAACCCAGTCTGCTGATTATTATGCACTGGGTATCTTTGGAGTGTAATTTCGAAGACTGCGGCAATGTGGAACTGGCATGGCTCAGTTATTATAGCTGGGAGCAGGACCAGAGTAGAGTGTCACAAGAGCAGTCTTGTTTGGACAGGGTCGAACCTGCCAGCTGTAGGACCCTAGATACAGCAAGTATCTCTTACAATGAGCACCAGGGTTCCTGCAGTCCCTGGGTGCTGCTAGCAGGCTCAGTGCGGGAAGCCCTGTGGAAGCACTGCCAGTGCACTCAGCGGTGTAGGGTGCCATCCTTAAACTGCCTGGCATCCTCCCCTTGATCTGGCCGTCCTGCCATGACCAAGAGTGAATGTTACCAACCTAGATTGATTCAAAACATGAGATGTTTGCTGTCTAAAGCTGATCTAAAATGGGATGTTCAAGGTATGTTTTTTTTTTTAAATCCAATTTTATTGCAAAGTATGGTTATACCTAGAATTAATTACGGAAGTGCTTACCTGACAGGCCTCACCAAATCGTGTCTTGCTCTCCTGAAGCTGTCCTCTACTCTGCTGCTCGACTTATCTGTAATACCACATCACAACGTTGCTACCGCTGCTGTCAAGATGCATATACCTGACAGCTTTCATAACCTATTAGGCTCTTCACATAAATAATTCTATATACCTGACACAAAAACTTAGGGCCTCATGTCTGTTGCTTTTTTCATGCCGCAAACAGCTCGATTCGCAGAATTGGAGGTTTACGACGGGAAAAACACATTTTTCTATGTACAAAGGCCCATTTTGCGATTCAGTAACCCATTACTGAATAGCAAAATGGGTTAGCGATTCGGTATTAGGACATGGCGTGTTAAGGGCATCTACAGGGATTATATCAGCAATATCTGGTGGGGAGCTGGGAGCTAGACGGTTGCTGGCTCTGCTGTGCCCTGACAGGTAACATTTACTGTGTATAGGGGTTATATACGCAGACCCATTATATACGTATATGTTTAGAATGTGCATTTGGTTTCCTGCTTACTGGTATCTAACACTATTGATGATTATCTGCTCTGTTTGACATGTACGACTGTATCAATGAGACCACTGCTAATCTGTTCTGCCACCAGCCAATGTAATCAAGCACTGTATTCGGTTTGTTTATTTGCAAAAGCCTTCAATAAAATAAAATAAAAAAAGAGGTTTGTAATGCAGATTTCAATAGGGTGAAGTTGAGAGAGTGCGCTAAGGTGAGGTAGAGAGACTTATAATAAGAGAGGAAAAAAGAATGGTGAGGTAGAGAGGGTGAGTTGGAATAGAGGAGAGAGAGAGAGGAGGTAGTGATACAAAAAATAAGCAGAGAAAGAGTGGTAGTGAGAAAGAAGCAAAGTAGTATTAGGTGAGGTTGTGGAAAGGGAGTTTGAAAGAGAGGTGGAAAGGTAGATAGTTCACCAACCAATAACATTTTTAAAAGTTAGCTCTTATCTCATTTCAGCACCTATGTATAAGGTCACTTTAACCTTTGTTTTAGCAGTGAATTTCTGCAATTTTTTTTAACGTAAGCTAAGATCTTATTACCATACCTAACTATAATGTCACTTTAAACTTTGTTTTTTCAGTGAACCTTTGTGTTTTAAAAAAAAATATATTCTAAAATTAGCAAAATCTCAACCCCCCTTGGGTAACCTGCGCCAACCCCCCAGGAAGTGGGCAACCCCTGGGGAGCGGACATCCCATGCTGTTCATGGTTTTTGGCCATTAGCAGGGGCAGTAGGCCACAGAGCTTGCGCCCAACCTACTGCAGAGCGGCCAATCTTCAGTCATGTGCAGCGGGAGTAGGCCACAGAGCCTGGGATGTGCCCAGGCCTTCAACCCAACCTACTGCAGAGCATCCAACTTCCATGGTGCACAGCCTTTGGCCATGAGCAGTGGGGCTTGGCTGCAGGTGCCCAGACAACCCATGGCAGAGTTACAAACCCGGCAGGAGTTGGCTGCAGTGCTTGGCTTAAAGAAGAGTCCCTTTGATCAAATTCTTCAAACTGAGCCAAGGTGACTAAAGATGCAGTTCAGAGAGAGATAGACTGAGACAGGCTGTGTCTCTCCCCTGCACCCAAGCCCCCACTGCAGGCGGAAGGAGAACTTTGACAATGTAGTCCTTGGTTTGTTATTGAAGTGACCGCAGTGGGGAAAGAACTTACCAGGACTGTACAAAACAGAAAGGTATGCTGTTCCTACAGGATAGTACATGTTTATGTGAGTGGGGAGAACTACACTACTTGCTAGATGCAGAAGAAAATTTCCTCCTTTCGGAAAAAGACCCTCACACACCCAGCCAGCTAGGTGTCTTGCTTCATCATTGGGTCTTCTCCTCGTCGGGTCGGCGCTGCAATACCCGATCAGCACCCATGGTGGGGCCCTTTGGCGGACATCTTTTTTCCTGGCCGTTGGGAACAGTGCCTGGGGGCCTGGTGAGTGTAGATGTGAAAATTGTGAAGTTAAAACAGGAAGTAGAGGTCCGCTCAGAACTAATTTAATGAATGTGGCCCTTCTCCTGATTGAGACGAGGTGTGGCACACCCCTGCTGTAAGGGTACAGGGTACCGCGCTCTGAGGTCAGGTCAACATGTTTCTTGCCATTATGTCATATAGACGGCAATTCTTCAGAACCGATTCAAAATCTATCTACACTTTTTGGTGGTGGTCCAATGTAGTGAATGTAAACGACCACCCATACAGCACCCTAAAAGTGGTACCTGTGGATCTAGACCATCAACCTGTAAGGAGAGAGAGGTTATAAAAAGTAAATGTATACAACCTGTTCGGCATTCATCGCACAATTTAAATTAATGGTGCAACACTCAAATTGTGAGAAAAGCATGCATCACGCTGGGGTGTTGTGACCATGCGTATGGCGGCTGAATTAAAAACAAGTGGAACGATACTGTAAAAATCCCAGTGTGGTGAACACGAATAAACACTCACCCCTCTGGGGTCAACAATTCGTAACAACGTGTTCTGGCAGGTGTAGACACTGAATCGTGCACTATCCTACAGAGTAAAAATAAGGCATGGGATACATGAATGGTGAAAGGCAGTTGGTATCTCCACCTTATACAACGGCTGTGTCGCTTTAGGTGAGCCCTCAATGCTTGCGAGCTTATGGACCGAGGGCTGGTTCGTCCATGAGTCGACCGACATTGCGGTGAGCTGCTGAGAGCAACGCTTCCACCACGACCCCAGTGAGCATCACGTGTAAGGCAATTCCCTTCAGGGTGCACACGGTCCGGGTTATGGGGTTGCTGAGCTGGTCAGCACCATACCGCACTGCCGGAGTACTTTGACACAGTGCTCTCCTGTACTCCACGTTCCGGGTACTTGCTCTTTAACTTCATCGCTAGTTCCCGGGCCGTTGTATAAGGTGGGGATACCAACTGCCTTTCACTATTCATGTATCCCATGCCTTATTTTTACTCTGTAGGACACTATTCAGTGTCTCCACCTGTCAGAACACGTTGTTATGAATGGTTGACCCCAGAGGGGTGAGTCATTATTCGTGTTCACCACACTGGGATTTTTACAGTATCATTCCACTTGTTTTTAATTCAGACACCATACGCATGGTCACAACACCCCAGCATGATGCATGCTTTTCTCACAGTTTGAGTGTTGCACCATTAATTTATATTGTGTGACGAATGCCAAACTAGTTGTATACATTTACTTTTTATAACCTCTCTCTCCTTACAGGTTGATGGTCTAGATCGACAGGTACCACTTTTTAGGGTGCTGTATGGGTGGTCGTTTACCTTCACTACATTGGACCACCACCAAAAAGTGTAGATAGATTTTGAATTGGTCCTGAAGAATTGCCATCTATATGACATAATGGCAAGAAACATGTTGACCTGACCTCAGAGCGCAGTACCCTGTAACCTTACAGCAGGGGTGCGCCACACATTGTTTTAATCAGGAGAAGGGCCACATTTATGAAATTAGTTCTGAGTGGACCTCTCCTTCCTGTTTTAACTTCACAATTTTCACATCTACACTCACTAGGCCCCTCACACGCACTGCACCCAACGGCCAGGAAAAAAGATCTCCGCCAAAGGGCCCCACCATGGGTGCCGATCGGTTATTGCAGCGCCGACCAGACGAGGAGCAGACCCAATGATGAAGCAAGACACCTAGCTGGCTGGGTGTGGGAGGGTCGTTTTCCAAAAGGAGGACATTTTCTCCTGCATCTAGTGAGTAGTGTAGTTCTCCTCATTCACACAAACCTGTACTGTCTTGTAGGAACAGCCTCACTCACACAAACCTGTACTGTCTTCTAGGAACAGCATGCCTTTCTGTTTTGTACTGTTATTGGGCCTGTATGCTGGACCTGGTTAAAAAGCTCTCAGTCCCTCCCTTCTTGTAGACCTTACCAGGACTGTGTCTGAAGCATCCTAATGTCCTGTTCTTCAGTCCAGGTAGTGGTGGAGAATAAATGAGCTTGTCCATGTGATCAAACTTCTAGACACCACAGGTACCCTCTTAAGAAATTGAAGAGTTTGACACTGCCGCATGTAAAGTAGATCTAAATATGCATCAGAATGTTTTATGGGTGATCCTCCCTAGAGACATTGTTTCAAGTCAGTTGAAATTTTGACATAATCTTTTTTTCTTTGCAGCGGAATTAAAAGACGATTATGAACATTTGCAAATCTCCTTCAGAGCATACAAGGTTAGTGAGTAAAATCTGAACTGATCTAAGGCAAAGAAAAGCAGCACACCATAAAGCTTCTTAATTTCCTTTGCTCTTTTTGTAGAAACAGAGCCCAGTCTCCCTCTCAAATTGATGTAAATTTCTTGCACTTCTGAGTAAACCAGGGGTCTCCAACCTTTTTTATGATGGGATTTACTTCTCATCAGTGACTATCACCCGGTGATACTCATGCATATTATCACTGTTACAATATGATCACATCCAATAAGATACCAATGCCGACCTCCCCATATAGGATTACCAGTAATGACTAACCTTTGCAGCCCCAGACTCAAGTCACTCTACTCTTGCTGCTTCTGTCATTTGCTTCATTGCTGAGTATTCATCCAGCTAGCAATAGAAGATAACACAGACAATTGCAAAATTAAAAACATTGGTGCATGCTTACTGACAAGTGAAGTAAACAGAGATGTATGTTTGCTGGCAACAACATTGTGTAGAGTTAATGTGCACCAAAGTTTGAACAATATATCTCGAATGGGATTGCTGGTCTTCATTAGTGGATATATTGGAAACTAAATTTGAATTGGGGCTCAGCTTTGTTTGAAAGTAGGTTTGTTGAAAATATTGCAGTGAGAGAAAACAGGTTCCAGGTTGGTACAAAATGATCAAAAAAGATAGTTTAAAAAATAAAACAATTATTATGAGAGTTTATTGTTAAAAAGTAGGAAGAAGGATCTTTCATAATGCACCTGAACATTAATATTACTGCACAGGAGGTGGGTTTTGTGTAATTACATCATGAATTTGTAAAAAAAAGAAAGGAAAAAAAAGAACAAGTAGAGAGGGAAGTAGAAAAATATTGTTCTGACAAAATAAAGATATCAGTAAAGCGGACACTGTCTAAGCATGTAACTACTGAAACCAGTGAAAGAAAATATAATTAAGTTGACAGCACTGTGAATGTTTAGTTTACAACCAAATTAGAACAATATATTCGAATTGTGTAGAATGACTCAATCACCATAAATGCAGTAGAACAAATTTGAGTTGCTGCTTACCTTATTTTGTTTTAAGGTGCATTCAGAGATCTCAGCACTTGTAGACATTGCAGCATGGTAAAAAGTATTTCCGAAACAGTTCTCAAAGAGGCATGTATGTATACAATCGATTAATTGTGAAGGCCTGTGAAATTGCCTTGCCTTTACATTGCTCCATATGATTGCTACCGGAACTCCTGTTTGTAAAGATTTTTCCCAATTATGGATAAAACTTTACTACATCCAGTTTCTCATGTATTGTATGTAAGTGTCCAGTGGTTTTATAATTGTCAAACATTTGGGAATTTTTATTTTGCCAACAGAAAAGGGAGTCTTTCCGCCAGATCTGTGTTTTTGCTTCTCTTCTATGACATAATATTGAGAGTAAAAATGTTGTAGCAAAGTACAGAGAACACCAAATATTTACTTTACATAGTATGTAGGGTACAATAATTCGACAACAAGCATATCATAAACAAAAATATTGAAAATGCATGAGGAATTATATATTTCAAAGTATTTCACATTACAATAAATTAAATTTTTAAAAAGACCTGTTAAATAAATGTATTATACCAACAAATCATAAATGTAATAAGTTAAGAAATATAGAACTTCAAATTAACTGTAAACAAAAAATAAATATAAACTAAAATGAATAGCTACATAATTTACTTAATAGAAATGTGATAATTGCAAAATAATATTAACACTATTATAAATTTTATTAAAGAAACTCTATATATGGCATTAGCTGCTGTACATTTTAAGAATATTGCAAATCACTGAGGATTTCCGGGACCATATAGAGGAGCAGGGTCAAAGGCCAGGTTCCTTTATAATATTATGGAACTTCAAGGTGACCTGCAATATCCTTACATTGTATGGTGGGGGTACTTTATTCTTCATAATACATGGTTATGCCATCACCTTTCCCACAAACCACTTAAATAATTGGTGTGTTAACACGAAGAATAAAAGTAGAATCTCTACTGCAAAATTAAATATGGCAAGAAAGCAGTTAGAGAGTTGTTGCATAAAGATATTAGAATCGGTTTAATATAAGTAATATTTGGAAAACAAACAGCGTAGCTAGGAATGTGTAGACAAATGCAGAGATAGTCTATGTTTTCAATAATTACCTATGGCATGCAAAAATATACATGTTGCCATAAATATCTCCTTTCTGCTTATCACTGGTAATTTGGAAAAACAGAGCAGAAGAAAGGAAAGCCATGTTTGGTTTTCCCTTTTTTAAACTGAGCTTTAATTATGCTACGTGTCCTGCCTTTCACCTTGGCCACTGACTGTGGCAGGAGGCATTGTGACATCAGAGCTCAACTGTAATAAGCTATTGCAGTTGAGTGGCTATGGCATATCTTTATTACGGATGACTATGTGTGTTACTAGTCATGTAATAAGGAAATTAGAGACTTTTGTATACAGGGATTTCAGGATCCCATAAATATATATGTATATACATATGCATATATATTATACAAGCACATATATATATAATATATGTATATATATATTACCTACTGGCGGTCGCCAGTAGGTAGTTATAGTTAGGACCACGTTTCCATAGGAAATCCGCAACATTCTATTTTAAATAACTTTTGCGCCCGTCGACGAATCCTCGCGAATTTTTCAAAATAGGTGGGGCGCTACGCTCCGCTCCTACCCTGAAAGTCTCGGGGGGATTCGTCAAGCGGGGGCTGAGATAAAAGGGGGGTCCCAAAACGCGTTTTTCCCATGCATTTTTCCATAGGACCTTTAGACACAGCTACAGCCCGAACGGCTGAACAGAATTACTAGAAATTTGGCAGAGAGGTAGTCCTCAGGTCAAGGAAGTGCCTTTTGTAGGTTTGGTGTAAATCTGTTCAGTAGATTCTGAGAAAATAGCCTTTAAATCAATATATATATCTGAGCCAGCTTACGGTGCGCTTACGGTACGCTTACCGTACGCGTACGGTGGCGTGCGCGAGCGCGATTCTGATTGGCTCTTAGATCTTAGTAAACATTCGAATCGGCCGAAACCAGGAAGCGGCGGCCGCCATTTTCTCTCTCGCACTGAGAGTGTGGATTAAAAAACAAAGGACAAAAACATGTAAAGGGGCTGTTTGGACAGCTCCAAAGCACCTAGCCATGTTGAGGGAGTCCCCAAACATCCCCCAAGGCCAAAAACGAAATTTTTATTTTTTCGCTAATTTCGCCGATTACGCTTACCGTACGCGTACGGTAAAAAAATATTTTAAAAAAAATATTATCCACACTCTCCCCACCCCGTGTGCAAATAGTGCCCGAAGGGCACCATTTGTGCATGGCTTATAACAGGTGTGAAAAATTAAAATATTACCTTTCAAAACGAAGTGCATCATATGTCCTCCATGTGCGCACGGTGCGCGAAGCGCATCGTGCGTACATGGACCATTTAGTGTAACGTGGGCACGCGGTGCGCGTAGCGCACCGTGTCCCACCATGCGTGCACGGCACTAACTGCGTAAAGTGGGCGCACGGTGCGCGAAGCGCACCACGTGCTCACTGTGCACGCACGGTGCGCGAAGTGCACCGTGCGCGCACGGAACGAACTGCGTTAAGTGGGCGCGCACGCCACGAATGGAGTTAAGTAACTTAGCATTTAAAAAACCGTACAAATTCACTGAAAAAACCATAGGTTTCACACACGTTATAGTTAGGAATTAGCATTTAAAAAACCTTGCAAATTCACTGAAAAAACCATAGGTTTCACACATGTTATAGTTAGCGGAAATTTTACTGATAAAAAACCAATGAAATTCCCCCGTTATAGTTAGTGCAGGCAACTATAACTCACGGGACCGCAATCTTCTGCTGATGACATATGTGTCTTTATGAAAAAAAAATATTTGTAATATATGTATAGCTAAAAATTTATGGAAGAAGACATGGGCAAATAAGTGTCTAAATACAGTATTAGCATCAGCAGAGGATTGCGGTCGCGTGAGTTATAGTTGCCTGCACTAACTATAACGGGGGAATTTCATTGGTTTTTTATCAGTAAAATTTCCGCTAACTATAACATGTGTGAAACCTATGGTTTTTTCAGTGAATATATATATAAATGAATATGTGAGTGTGTATATATATGCATATATATTATACATGTACATATATGTGTGTGTATATATATATATGTATTTATATATATATATGTATTTATATATATATACATATATATATTATACATGCATATATTATACATGCATATATATATATATTTATATCCCCAGGGCACCCAAGAACAAGAATTAACTTTGACACTTCAACATGAATTAGACAACTTGAATGTTGATGATATACCCATTCTGACAGACCTTATGATGTTAGCTGGGGATGAGAATTTAAATATGGAGAATGTCGAAAATCCTGAAAATCTTAATATTAACAATATCGATGAAATACCAAGATGCAATGAACAAGCTGAATTGCTAACATTGAGTATGCAAAGAGGGGACCACACCCCGTTTAGACTACCGTCGAGATTTGTACCGCAAATGCCAAGAGACAATTTTGATATTTTTAGTGACAATGTAACTAAAGATCTGAAATTATTGTATTATGACAAATCAGAAGAAAAAATGTGTTAATTCTAGAAAAGCTCTAATACATAAGACTGTGGTCAAACTACATAAAGAAGACGGGATTTTGATAAAACCCTCTGATAAGGGGGGCAATGTTGTCTTGTGGGGACGTGAACTATACAAAAAAGAAGCACTAAGTCAATTAAACAATCCTGAATGTTATCGAAGGATTAGTATAAAAGAATGTGAAGATATAAAGGACTTTTTCTTTGGAAAACTTGAGGTATGAAAACAAGAGGATTTACTAAGCTGGGATGAATTCAAATTCATTAAAAAAGAGAAACCAGTAATACCTGTGTTTTATATGCTCCCGAAGGTGCATAAAAGTATCACTACACCTCCGGGAAGACCTATAATTTCTTCATGTGGCAGCTTATTTGAAAATGCATCTAGGTATATTGATTATTTTCTTAATCCTATTGTAAGAACATTGACTTCACACATCAAAGACTCGACAGACTTTCTTAAATGTATTTTTGATATTCGTTGGGATGCCACTACTATGTTTTTAATAACTTTGGATATCTCTACCTTATATACAAGCATACGCCATGTAGATGGTCTAAGAGCAGCAGAGTATTTTTTGAATAGACCGTTAAGATTCATGAAACATAACTGAATGTTTTTGGAATTAATGGAGCTATGCCTAATGAGAAATATTTTTTTGTTTGGAGAGGAACTCTTCTTGCAAGAGCAGGGAACGGCGATGGGCAACTGCTTCGCCCCCAGTTATGCCAATTTACATCTGGGCTGGTGGGAGGAGCAGGTGCTCGGGGGTCCACCCCTGGAGCAGTGGTCGAATAACATTTTACTCTGGGTAAGATTCATAGACGACGTTTTCGTGCTGTGGCAGGGCACGGAAACGGATGTAGAACAATTTGTCGTGGATCTGAACCAGAACTCATTGAATTTGAAATTTGTGGGACAGTGCAGTAAGACCACCATAGATTTCCTGGATATCAGAATTCAACCAGTAGGGGATAAATTAGAGACCACGATATTCAGAAAAGCTACTGCGGGGAATACTATTCTCCACGCAGATAGTGCCCACCCAGCTCCATTGATACGGAGTATTCCCTTTGGGGAGTTCTACATGGCTAGAAGAGCATGCAGCAGCCAGGATGAGTATTTGAAAATTGAACAAGAAATGACAAATAGATTCAGGGAAAGAGGATACTCTCCACAAGTAATAAAAGGCGCAGCCAAAAAAGCTAGGAACCTGGATAGACAAAAGTCACTCTTTGAACCATCACAAACTCAGAAAAAGAAGAACAGTTCAAATGTAGAGAATCTGAGATTTATTATGACATTTAACACCAATCATAAACAAATCAGAGCCATTCTAAAAAAACATTGGTATCTGATTCGGGGAGACCCCTCTATAGGCTCAAAATTGAATAGACAGCCGAATATTACTTACAGAAAATCAAAATCTTTAAAAGCTCTTATTGTAAGTAGCGAGTTTCAAGACAGGAAGAGGGGGGTTACAAATTGGCTTCAACCAAAGGCAGGTTTTAAAAAATGTTTTAAATGTAAAGTGTGCCAACATGGATTGAATAGCACGAATTTTAAAACCTTTTTTAATAAAATCATTTTCATCAAAACTTTTTTAACCTGCAGATCAGATTTTGTTGTCTATTTATTGCAATGTGACTGTCCAAAAGTATATATAGGAAGTACTACTCTACCTGTATATAAGAGAATTCTCCAACACAGAAGAGCAATTTTAAATAAAGACAGAACATACCCAGTCGCAAGACATTTTGAAAAATGTCATCAAAGCAATCCCTCTAGTCTCCAATATATCTGTATAGCTGAGATCCCCCGTAAAAAGAGAGGAGGAGATGGGGAAAAGGAACTCAGGAAATCGGGGACTTATTACATCTTGGAGTTCAATAGCAAGGAACCTCATGGACTAAATGTCGATGAGGACTTGTATACCTGTTTGCGCTGAGATAGTGAAATGAGGGTTGCTAAGGGGAGAAGCTGCACAGAATGAGACCTTTTTGTTTTTAATAGAGAGATTGAGATGATGAGTAAAAAAAAGGACATAGGGGTGATGGTTTTCTTCTGTATATCAAATGTGGACATTTCGTATTATATTGAAAGTGTAACATATGTGTTAAAAAAGTTTTAAAATATATAATGACATTTTAATTATATATTTTATTCTTTTGATAAAGTGTTTTAATGAGTGTATGAAATACGTATAATGTACTGTAAAGCACTTGAACTTTAAAAATTTTAAATTATGTAATGATATTTTAATTATGTATTTATTTGATAAGGTGTTTTTTGTAATCAGTCTATGAAATATGTATAAGAATATACTGCGAAGCACTGGCACTTTCAATGATTAATTTGCACAAAGCACTAGCACTTTGATATAAGTTGCGACTTTTTCAATGGTATACAGGATTGAAAAATAATACCATCTTTATTTCCCTGGTAAACTCCATTTTTTCTATTATGAAAATATACAAAGAAACACATATATTGTAAAATTCATAGGTGCAGATATATAAATGTGATTTTGCTACTATTGGATGTTCAGTAGAATCATAAATAATTCTTGTTTTGTCAGTTAATCTGGATTAGAAATGCAAGGGGTGTAATATCGCCAAACCCAGGGAACGACAATGGAATCTGCTTTACCCCCAGCTATGCCGGTTTGTACCTGGGCTGGAGGGAGGAGCAGGTGGCTAATAACATCATAGCATTTAGCCAACATGTTGTCCTCTGGGCAAGGTACATAGAGGATGTGTTTTGCGTCTGGAGGGGGACTAAAGATGAAGCTGCACAGTTTGTCGAAACATTGAATGACGACCAATATAATTTGAAATTTACTAGTACTGTACACAGAGAGAAAATTGAATTCCTTGATGTGGAAGTAAAAGTACATAACAATAAACTAGAAAGCAAACTGTTTTGGAAAGCAACTGCTGGGAACAGTCTGCTGCATGCTAATAGTTGTCACCCTAAGAACTTGATAAACAGCATACCGTATGGTGAGCTTCTCAGAGCCAGAAGAAATTGTAGCTCCGAACAAGCATTCCAGGGAGAAATGTTAAATATGAGTACCATATTTACTGAGCGAGGTTACTCTAATAAAGTTATAAAACAAACATGTGAAAAAGCGATGACAGTAAAAAGAACTGATGTACTGCAAGTAAAAAACAAGGAAATGACTAAAGAAGAACCTATTCGATTTATAAGGGCCTATAGAAATCAGTCAGGGGAAGTTAGGAAATGCCTTAAGAAATACTGGCATGTTCTAAATACAGATGAGACTGTGAAAAAATACGTGGGCGTGCATCCTAGCATCATGTTCAGAAAATGTACTGCTTTAAATTATATACTATGCAACACTACTTTGCAAACAGACAAGGATTCTAATCCTATACAAGGATTCTTAGTTTGTGGTTCATGCAAAGCTTGTAAAAAGAGCGTGAACCGGAAAGAAATTGAATTATCCAAAGACCAAAAACCCGTTATCAGTGCAAAACATTTTACATGCAGATTTCTGTGTGTATGCACTAAGTTGTCCCTGCTCACTGATTTATATTGGTAGCACTATCCACCAGGTTAAAAGGCGTATTTTGGGACACACGAGGGCTATCACTAATGAGGATAAGCAATATTCGGTTGCCAGAAACTTTAAAGATTTCCATAATAAGAACTGTAGCATTTTGCAATTTTGTGCTCTAGATAGAATACCATTATCAGAAAGAGGAGGCAATAGAGTTAGGGACCTTAGACTCTTGGAGTCTAAAATGATTATCAATGACTATCAAGTTTGGTACTGTATATCTGATGGGACTGAATAAAGATGACGAACTGTCTGTCCATCTAGGTTAACAGTGATATATCTAGAGAGGTTGTGTCCACTTCCCAGGAACTGCTTGTTGAGTTATATTGTATGCCATACTTGTTTGTTTTATTGATATTATTTTTATTTATTTTATTTTTTATTTTTTATTTTTCCAAAACCTTTATTGAGGAAGTTCAAGTCAAACACATTACATTGCGCTACAGAGCCGCTCAAATTTTCACAGTAAAGACCAAGTCAAAATATACAGAAACAAGTCACCTGCACCCTGCAAGAAACATTAACATGTTGAGGCTCAAAACGCGACATCTCTGCACAGAGTTCCCTAGCCACATGGAGATCATACAATCGGCAATGGCATCGGTTGGAAGCGCCACGGGACCGGGGAGGGCCAATAGGAAGGGGGGGGGCATTCATCCGTCAACACCGGCGGCCGCCGCGGGCACAAGGCCGGCGGGGAGCGCGGGAGAGGCAGCATTGCTGGGAGGGGTACGTGAGTGAAGGTAGGTTACCAGAGGGCCCTAAATGTCAATGGGTCGGGACTTGGCAGGTAGTAAGTCCCAGAACTCCGTTAGCAGAGTCTGACACCGAGAAGCATCCTCCAGCCAGCTCTCAACCTTAGGAGCAGGCCTGCGGCCCAACACATAGCCACCCTACCCCTGGCCAGGACCAGTAGCTTCGCTATCAGGCGCCGAGAAGCGTCTGGACAGAATTTAACAAAACCAAGAAGGCAAAGGGAAGGGTCGGGATGCACTGTAGTGCTAGCAATGTTCGAGATGGTGGAGCACACCCCCCGCCAGAAGTCGGAGACCTTAGGGCATAACCATGCTAAATGTGCGAAGTCCGCCGCAGGGGCAGCGCAACGCACACAAGTGTCGTTTGGAATGAGCCCAAGCTTATGGAGCTGAGCGGGGGTGCGATACAGCCTGTGTAAATACTTAAAATGGATCAGACGAAGTCGGTAATTAGGTGACAGCTTCTTCGTCTGGTTGCAGCAGTATAGCTAGTCGGTCTGTGTTATAACCATACCGAGATCCGCGCCCCACGCCTCCCGCGCACGATCTGTCAAATTAGAGGTGGACGCTAGAGTAAAAGCATAGAGTTTGGTGACCAGTTTATGTGGAGAAGAGGATGTGTATATGAAATCAAGGGCTGGCATAGTGGGTGGGGGATGAGGAAAAGTGGAGTGTAGTTTCTGACAAATAGCAAGCAGCTGGTAGAATAGAAGCGTATGCAATGGGCCCGAGGAGTCAGGAAGTGAGTAAAAAGTGTTCCCTGGGTAGAGGTCCGCCACCGTCCGCAAACTCAGACGCGACGCATGTCTGCCCATGCCGGGAGGCTGGAGTGGGGGGAAATCAGGGTGGTTAACAATAGGCATCGCATTTGCAGAGAGTAGGGGAAGATTGGAAAGCCGGCAAAGGCTGGACCAGGCCCAGCGCAAAGTCTCAACCGTGTCCACCTCCGCCCGCGGGCGCACTGCCGGCGCGAACAACGCCGTCGACAAAGGCCAGGGGGATGCTATATCGGTCTCCACGGCCACATGAGGTTGATAAGGGGTAGGATGGATCCAGAAGTGCAGGAAACTAGCCTGGGCGCACAAGGCATAAATCTAAAAATCAGGAGCGCCCATACCTCCGGCAGACATAGGGAGCGTGAGGATATCGTATGCAACTTGTGGTTGCTTTCCTGCCCAGACGAGCGAGATAATTAAGGAACGTATTTTGCTAAAGAAATGAGTGGTGAGAGGGATAGGAACATTCAGAAATAGGTAGAGAAATTTTGGCACGACCACCATCTTGGCGATGGCGATCCCGCCAGCCAGGGAAAGCGGAAGCCGGCTCCAAGTCGGAATCTTGGATTCCAATCAGTCAACTGCACAACCGAAGTTAGATCTCCACAGTACATCCAGGTCCCTACTCAACCAGACACCGAGATAGCGTGTGGGGCCAGAGGCCAACACAAACAGGAAGTCGAGTGTGAACGGCGTGGTGACATCGGTTAAGGGAAACAGCACCGATTTGCTCCAGTTTACCTGAATACCCGAAAGTCCACCGAAGCGAATGACTTCCCGAACCAGGGGGCTGAGGTTTTCCTGAGGATGACGGACATATAAGGTAACATTGTCCGCATACATGGAGACAAAAAGGGAGCGGGCCGAAAAACCTATTCCCCTGTGCGTATGGTGCTGCCGGAGCCTGGCCGCCAGAGGTTCCATTGCAATGGCGAAAAGCATGGGCGATAGTGGGCAACCCTGCCAGGTGCCACGACCAATGTTGATGGGGTCGGAAATCTGGCCATTAATACGGAGACGTGCCGAGGGGTTGGTGTACAGAAGCCTGATCTTGCGAATAAACATTTCACTGAAGCCCATGCGTGGTAGGAGGTAAAAAAGAAAAGGCCACTCAAGCGTATCAAACGCTTTTGTTGCGTCCAGGAGGGCAGCCACCGCGGGGAGATTGGGATTGATTTGATGCAAAACTGAAAAGATTGTACGAAGGTTATGCGAGGTGGCTCTACCTGGAATGAAACCAGATTGATCTGGGAGGGCGATGAGGGGCATGAGTAGAAGGAGACGAGAGGCGATCAGTTTGGCGAAAAAAAATTGTCAGTGTTTATTAAAGAGAGGGGGCGGAAGGAATCGCGACGATCCGCAGGATTGTCGGGTTTAAGAAGCAGAGTTATCATAGCCTCTCGGAGAGACTGAGGGAAAAGTCCAGTATCAAAGGATTCATTATACATAGCCGCCAAGTGTGGTACTAGGAGATCTGCATACATTTTATAGAATGAGGCCGGCAGGCCATCCAGACCAGGTGCCTTATCGCCGGGCAGGCCCCTGATGGCAGCGAGAATTTCTACCTTAGAGAATGGTACGTCCAAAAACTCCCGATGATAGTCCGCAAGCCAGACCAGCGCAATAGACTCAAAATATTGATCAAAGGCGTCCCGCGTCGGGGGGGAACCAGCAGAGTATAGCTGAGAGTAAAAGTCAATGAAACGGGACTTAATCTCCTCCGGGGAGGTAGTTCTGGCCGGACCCCCATCGCTGAGGGCCGTAATACAGTAAGCCGCGCACGGGGAACGAAGGAGACTGGCTAAGGTGCGCCCCGGGCGGTCGCCCTCACCGAAGCGGCGAGCGCGGCCCTCCCTGCCCAGAAAGAAGAGTTCGCGAACGGCTTCCTCAGAAAATTCCGTGTGTTTTGGGCGGAGTAGCGCCAGCGTAACAGGACTGGGGTGGGCAGCCTGGGCGGCGTCCAAATCCTTGATTTCCATCTCGAGCTTGGCCAAAGTGGTGCAGATGGAACGGAGGACACCAGCCTGTTTGGAAAAGCATTCACCACGAAAAACGGTCTTGAAACCTTCCCAAAGTACGGAGGCCGAGTCCACGGAGCCCGTGTTTAAGTCAAAATAATTAGTAATAGCCGTTTGAATGTCTGCCCAGAAAACGGAATCCTGGAGGGCTTTAGGGGGAAGACGCCAGGTGAATGCGTGTGGCGAAAAGTGAGGAAGGCTAAGGTGAATCTGGACTGGCGCGTGGTCAGAGAAGGTACGCGCCATGTGCACGGCGTCAGCGAGCCAAAGCAGGACGTCCCGGGAAGTCAGCCAAAAATCTATGCAAGACCAGCATCCCCTAGCACTGTTGACATAGGTACCCTCCCGAGCATCAGGCCGAAGATGACGCCAAGCATCCTGAAGAGAGTTATCGGACACAATAGAGGTAAGGGCCGCGGCAGCGCGCTGGTGGGACTCGTGGGAACCAGACCGATCGACTGCCACTGATAGGGTGACATTAAAATCCCCTCCCCAAACGACAGCCGCTGGGCCACAAATGGATATGAGATGCCATACATGATATAAAAATTCTGGGTCGTCCGAGTTGGGCCCGTAGACTGCAGCGATCGTCACAGGCTGGGCCAATAGAGAGCCATGGAGTATTACATACCGGCCCTCCGGATCAATAACTACATTAGTAGTACGCCAGGGAAGACCCCTGCGAATCAGAATAGAGACCCCCCTAGCATATGATGAGTAAGTAGAAGAGTGCGATTCTCCCCAATGGTGCGCCCCTAGTTTGGAGAGCGAGCCGGGCATCAGGTGCATCTCCTGTAAAAGGCATATGTCCACCCTGTGTCGCTACAAATTCGAGTGTACCAGTCTGGCCTTACGATGATCATTCAGGCCACGGACATTCCAGGTCCAACATATGATGTTAGTCATGAGACGGGGGCCCAAAGTGTAACGTAACGCAGCACAGGTGGGGAGCGCAGTGGATAGGAGCCAACAGGGTAACCGGGACATCCACTAGCGGGACAGTTCGGTGAGAACCCAAAGGGATTAGCCAGGCAGATAGGGAGCAGAGATGTATCACGCACTGGTAAGCAGGGGCGGCGCCCAGCGATCCTAAACCAGGCCCATGCATTAAGCCAACGGAGGAAAAGACAAAAGGAGCAGTGTGTTCATGGACCATGGCAAACAGTAGACTTGAGACCAAAAGTGGCCGGCAGCACAATGCAGTGTCACAAGCATGGCATGTCATAACAAAATACAACGAGCATACAGTAGCATAAAACAGCCACATCCCCAATTGAAGGGCAGAAGACCCCAACAAAACACCCACCCAAACCCAATCCAACCACCCCAGACGAAGCAACCCCTCCAACCCTGCACCCACTCCAACCCCCCAATTAGGCTGAGACACCCCACCCCCCCACCCCAGGAACCCACAACTGGGAAAGGAAAAAACAACTGTTGAATAGGGAATCATCCCGTGAGGGCATGGCTGGGCTAGGCGTACAGCCCCGCAAAGAAGCAGGGTGGCCAAGCTTAGGTAGTGATGGGCATCCTACTGAACAAGAATTATGGAAACTCCAGTACCAAACAAATCAGTCATTGTCACTAAGATGATCCACGCTGTCAAGCTGAGCCTTGAGAGGGGTAGAGCGGGCCCCCATGTTGAGTTTTTTGTCACATGCCAGGGCCTCCTTGGGATCCGGAAAGACAAGTGTTTTGGCACCCTGATGGACCCTCAGTTTCGCCGGGTAAGCCAGGGAGTACGAGACATCATTCTTCTGAAGGAGACGTTTGGCAGGGAGGAATTCTCGCCGGGCCGCCTGGACAGCGAGGGTGTAGTCCGGGAAGAATGATAGTGCGTTGCCCTGATGAGTGATGGCACCCTTGTCCCGTGCCGCCCGGAGGATGGCGTCCCGATCCCGGTAGTTCAAGATTTTAGCAATGATGGGACGCGGGCGCAGCCCAGGACCAGGGCGTGGACCAAGGGAACGATGCGCCCACTCCACAATGAACACCGGGGAGAGGACATCGCCGAAGAGCTCCTTGATCAATTGTTCAACAAAGTCCTCCATCCGAGAGATGTTGGTGGACTCCGGAAGACCAGTGATGCGGAGGCTGCTCCGGCGGGAGCGGGCCTCCAAATCCTCATTCCTCTCCCGAATGACCGCCAAGATCTTATCCATCTGAAGGAGTTTCTGACGGTCCTGAGTGGCAGCGTCCTCGGCGTCCGACACCCTGGACTCCACATGGAGTAGACGATTATTGTGAGAGTCAACACGGGCCTTTACTGAGTCCAGGCGAGCTGAGAGGTGGTCCAGCTGGGTCGGGATCCCAGTTACGGTCGACTTGACATCGAGCATTATGGCTTTAAGGTCGTTGTCCCGATTGGGGGGAACGTCCATGACGCCGGAGGCACGCTGTCCGCCCGCAACAGAAGGTGTGAGATGGACAAGAGCCAAACCAGACCCCCACACCGGGACCGCCGCAGTCTGGAGAGGGAACCCCCGGGAAATTGCGACGCAGTGAACAGTCAGGCCGCGGGATCTAAGCTCCAACGCTAATTTGAAAGCCAGCATGTTTAGCGTGACAGAGCGCAATGAGGCGGCAGCAGATATATTCAAGAAAAAAAATCTGACACCAAATACACTGAAACAAATTTGGTTGGCAGTACTCCTAACACCTTGTCCTCACAATACATCAAACTAGAGAGACTGTACGAAAGAGAAATACGGAAGTGGTGGGAAGCCACATCTTTACAAAATTATATAGAGGTTGAAAGAGTCCCTAGGGGAATATGGATTTACACGGTCCCTGCATATGAAAACCCAGATCCAAAACTTCTAGAAGCCTGGGCAACACACATAGCCTCCTCATGTAAGGGAATGCTAGAAATACTTGTGCAATTTGCTTGGAGCGATAGAGATAAAGCTCTAAAAGAAATTGATAGCCTGGAAGAAGAACTGCGATTAAATTTGGATAAAGATCAACTGGAATATCTAAGAGAAGCAATGAAAAAACGACTGCAAAATATGAAGTAAAGATCAAACAACGGAAACAAGAGAAGTTTGATTGAGATAAAAGGGACTATGCTATGGGCCGAATTTTGACCTTCGCCCAAAAATTTGATCAACCACGAAAGGAGGTGGTAAATAAGAACAAGACACTCACTAATGACAATCCACCAAGGGTAGAGACCTCGGAGTCCGATGTGACCGAGAATGAATTATCAGAAGAAGATGCAGCCTGCCCATCTCGGAGGCCAAACAAAACTCCTTTTCAACAGGAGTTCAACATCATCCGCCAATCATGGCTAAGGGGGGGGGCAAGAGCAAGCCCCCAGAAGAAGACGGAAAACCAGAAGGGGCGGCAGGAAGAGGCAGATCAAAGCCCAATCAAACAAACAGGGTCACACGGAGCAAGAGGGGAGGCAGGTGGTAGATAATATTGACCAGTTAACTATCATCAACTTATCACAGAAAGTCCTCAAAAGCACAGAAGAATCAGTGCTTAAACTTGGACTAACCTTCTGCCCCCAAAGCCATATGAAATATACTCAGACAAGGATTGACCTGTTTAAATTTGTCCGAAAACTCAAGCTGCATAAGTTTTTTAAATTAAGACCTACCATAAAGGAAGCCAGATCCTTGAAAATACAGAGCAAGGATATAGATCTATTGGCTGTCAATGACTTAACAACCTTGGAAATCCTGGAGGATTTACGACAGGAAGGCACAACAGAAGATCTACAGCCCTCAACTACATTAAGTCAACGGATGAGACATGTGGACATTGAACAGGAGGCACCAACCAGTGGGATGAAATTACCCTCACAATTCCTACCTCAGATGCTGTTTGACTCTATCGACGTATTCTCTGATACAGTCATTAAGGACTTGATAAGATTCAGAAATAATAACAAGAAACCAATGAAAAATCGTGATAATCTGACTAAATTGCGAAGAAATGCCATAAAAACTTTGGCGCAGGACACCTCAATTGTCTATAAACCCTCGGATAAGGGAGGGAATATTGTCCTCATGTCACGAGAACAATATGTAGAAGAAGCTTTACGGCAATTGAAAAATTCAGACTGCTATGAATTACCCACTGCGATTGTATATCAAGAGAGCATTCGACAATTGCACACTCTCATAAAGAAGTGGCACACTAAACAGATGTTGGATTCAGAGGAACATCTATTCTTGAGAACTACCAACCCTATTTTACCCACTTTTTATCACCTTCCGAAGGTGCATAAAGACAAAAACAAACCACCTGGGAGGCCAATAGTCTCCTCTATGGGAAGTCTTACAGAAAATCTTTCAAGATTCTTAGACCATTTTCTGTTCAGTGCTGTACTTGAATTGAAATCATACATTAAGGACACCACCGATTTCATTGAACATATAGAAGCACTTGAATGGCGGCCATCTTACTGTCTGGTGATCTTAGATATCACCAGTTTATACACTTGCATCAATCATGTACAAGGCTTGCATGCTGTAAAATATTTTTTGCAAAAAAGGCCACTAAAATTTGCGGTTCATAACAGCATGCTGCTAGAGCTAATAGAGTTCTGCCTGTTTAATAACATTTTCATTTTTCAGGGAGAGCTTTACAGGCAGGTCTCAGGGACCGCGATGGGCACCTGCTTCGCCCCCAGTTACGCGAATTTATTCGTAGGCTGGTGGGAGGAGCAGGTGGCATGGTCCCATACCAATGAGAAGTGGACCACCAAAATAGTATCATGGTATAGATATATCGATGATCTTTTCTTGGTATGGAGAGGGACAACAAGTGAGGCTAATGAGTATATAGCACATCTGAATGAGAATGAGCTCAACCTGCGATTCTCGGGCGAGATCAGTTTGGTGGCAGCTAACTATCTCGACCTGAGAGTCGAAATTAAAGATGGAAAGGTCTCCACGGCTCTTTTCAGAAAGCCCACTCCTGGGAATAGTACATTGCATGCGTCCAGCAGTCATCCACAAAAACTAAAGAACAGTATTCCCTATGGGGAGTTCTTGAGGTTAAAGCGAAACTGCTCCAGGGAATCTGATTTTGATTTAGCAGCTCAAGAAAGTACTAATCGATTTTTAGCAAGAGGATATGATGCAGGACTTCTATACAAGACTCTGAAGAAAGTAGAATTGTTATCTAGGAAAGATCTGCTAGCACAGAAAAAACAAAGACAGGACAATGGAAAATTTCGCATGATAACCACCTACTCTGACGATGCTGGTACACTCAGAAATATATTGAGAAAGAATTGGCATGTGTTAAAAACGGATGCCATCATTGGTGCCGATATTCCAGTGACACCATTGATGACGTTCAGGAAGGCACGCTCACTGAGAGATAGACTAGTACACAGTCACTTGGACAGCATTCCAACAAAACAGGGCACTCTGAACGAGCTGAAGGGATTCTATCCCTGTGGGAAATGCAACGCTTGTGCTTTCAGTAGAAGAGTTTTGACTTATAAAGTCAATGGTTTGAAATGAGATAAAAAGATCAACAAATTCATGACCTGTCAAACAACGTATGCAGTTTACTGTCTAAAGTGCCCCTGTGGACTTAGTTATATAGGGAGTACTATCAACAGTGTAAAACTAAGAGTGCTAGAACACATGCGTGCCATCGTGAAAAAGGATTTTAACTATCCGGTGGCACAACGTTTTGCCATTAAACATAAAAGTAACAGGGATCTGTTGCAGTATTTTAGCATCGACTGTATACCTTTAACCCCTTGCATGCCCGCCCCTTTCCCCGCCCAGTGCCGCGCTTTTTATTAGCGGGCGGAGTTCATGACGAGCTGGACTCGTCATGGGCACAGCGCCACCGCAGCCCATGACGAGTCCAGCTCGTCATGGGCACTGAAGGGGTTAAATGACAGAGGAGGGGATAGATAGTTGAGGTTAAGGAGACTGGAGTCCCGCTACATTATGGACCTACAGACAAAATCCCCTAATGGATTGAATAGTGGGGAAGAACTGACAGTACATTTGGGAAATTAATTAACAATGTGTGATAATTAGTGAAGTGGTCCTTTCAGAAGCGACAGAATAGTTATCTATCTTTCTTTCTTGAATAGCATCTAGTTAATGCCGATATACGGCAGAATTATACATGAAACTCAAGGGTTTGTTAGCAATCGGTAATAACGATTGCCAATGCCGATACATGGCAAGATTGTCTTTTTATTACGCTTGCAATGCGTCACCCAATAGAAATATGATGTCATGATTAATTAATTTATTTTGACTTGTGGTGCTTTGTTATCGTGTATTTATTTGTAATAACTATGAGATTCACTCTTTCAATATGACCCCAATCCTGACAGCAAAAATGTTTCTTCCAAAAAACACAAGCAGGAACGGACCACCACACAGGCAGAAATTCTTTTGAGTGCTTCTTTATTTTCCCTTCAACAGCAACATGACTCGTTCAGACTGGGCTTACCCGGTCTTGATCATATATATATCTCCAAATATCCTGGTTTCCCAAGAAAAACGGGCCGCACTCATCACAGGTTGTATTTCAGCTATTTATTTTCCTTTTTCATCAAGCATCCGGTAATTTCTTTGGCATTACAGACAACGTATTCCTACATGTTTCGGCATTGCAAATGCCATGTTCACGATATACATTTAACGCTCAAAATGGAGTTTTTAACATTTTTTTTTATTTTTATTTTTTTATTTTAAAAAAACCGTGATTACATCATTTCCTTTACCCATGTGTGTTTGTATGCCCCATAGCCTCTTGGGACTTGTAGTGACAACAAGTTGATTTGTGAAAACGTGGAAAACTGAAACTCAAATATATTACACATCTAGTTCTTAGATGATTCTAATGTTTAGTCTTTGTCAGGAGGATTGTATATGTTATACATTTATGATTTTATAAAACGAAACAATTTATACAAAAAGAGAACAATATCTTTTTAAATAATTTTTTAGATCGAACTTCAAATTCTTTTACCATCCTTGACATTCACTTGTTTGAGATTCACTTTTTCAATTAATTAGTATTGGTTATTGTCCTGGTTGATTTATTCAACTGATCTTTATTGTCCAAGTTATCTCAATTTCAAGTTTATGTTAAATTATTATTATATTTATTGTTGATTTTATACATATGTGCTTCTTTTTTCTGGCAAATTATTTATAAATGTACATATAACTCCTCCGATTGATTCAGACCGAAAGGCATCATACTTCTCATGTTGATGATGTGTCGTGACTCTTTCTGTCGGAGGATTTTCTCCCTCCGCCACGAACGGCGTAAAGTAACTTAGCATTTAAAAAACCGTACAAATTCACTGAAAAAACCATAGGTTTCACACACGTTATAGTTAGGAATTAGCATTTAAAAAACCTTGCAAATTCACTGAAAAAACCATAGGTTTCACACACGTTATAGTTAGCGGACATTTCACTCATAATAAACCAATAAAATTCCCCCGTTATAGTTAGTGCAGGCAACTATAACTCACGCGACCGCAATCCTCTGCTGATGCTAATACTGTATTTAGACACTTATTTGCCCATGTCTTCTTCAATTAAATTTTAGCTATACATATATTGCAAATATTTTTTTTTCATAAAGACACATATGTCATCAGCAGAGGATTGCGGTCGCGTGAGTTATAGTTGCCTGCACTAACTATAACGGGGGAATTTCATTGGTTTTTTATGAGTGAAATGTCCGCTAACTATAACGTGTGTGAAACCTATGGTTTTTTCAGTGAATATATATATACATACACATACAGAACAAAGAGGTAGCCCCAATGAGAGCAGCCGATAGGTGCGTGTGAATCTTGGTTTTATTTGTTTCTCGCACTCTCAATAGGCTCACATGACTTTCACCAAAGACACTACCAGGACCAGAATGCCATGGGAATGGCTCCGCCCACTGGGGCAGGTTCCGTCGATAAAATGGATGCCATCAACACTGATGAGTGATTGCGATAGGATTGCCACTGATGAAGAGAACCTAGTTCTTGAAACGCGTGTGGTGCGACCTAAATACTTGATGGACATTGCTTTCCCTGTTGTCTGCCTGCAAGCTGCCACAAATAAAGCCAAGATTCACATGTACCTGTCGGCTGCTCTTATTGGGGCTATCTCTTTGTTCTGGATTCGTAGCGGCTGCAGCCCAGCCGCGAGAGCAAGCTCACTGCATGAAGCGGGCCTGCATCGTAGCCAGGGCGGCTTCGTGTGCACAGCGGGAGGCGGTGTTGGCGTGTCAGCAGTGCAAATAAGCGGCGGACAGTGATGCAGTGTTTCACCAACCCACATGGGATTAACTTTATTATAATTTCTCGCACTCTCGACAGGCTCACATGAGTTTCACCAAAGACACTACCAGGACCAGAATGCCATGGGAATGGCTCCGACCACTGGGGCAGGTTCCGTCGGTAAAATGGATGCCATCCACACTGATGAGTGATTGCGATAGGATTGCCACTGATGAAGAGAACCTAGTTCTTGAAACGCGTTTGGTGCGACCTAAAGACTTGATGGACATTGATTTCCCTGTTGTCTGCCTGCAAGCTGCCACAAATAAAGCCAAGATTCCCACGTACCTGTCGGCTGCTCTCGTTGGGGCTACCTCTTTGTTGTGGATATATATATACATATATATATTATCTACTGGCGGTCGCCAGTAGATAGTTATAGTTACAACCTAGTTTCCATAGGAAATCTCAAAATTCTATTTTGAATAACTTTGGCGCCGGTTGACGAATCGTCACGAAATTTTCAAAACTAATGGGGCGCTCCGTTCAGCTCCTACCCTGAAAGTCTCGGGGTGAATCGTCAAGCGGGCGCCGAGAAAAAGGGGGGGTCCCAAAACACGTTTTCCCCATGCATTTTTCCATAGGACCTTTAGTCGCAGCTACAGCCCGAACGGCTGAACAGAATTACGTGGAATTTGGCAGAGAGGTAGCCATAAGGTCAAGGAAGTACCTTTTGCAGGTCTGGTGTAAATCTGTTCAGTATTTCCTGAGAAAATAGCATTTAAAAGCATATCAATATCTATACGCGCGCACCGTGCGCGCACCCTGCCGTGCGCGAGCGCAATTCTGATTGGTTGTTAGATGTCGGTAAACATTCGAATCGGTCGAAACCAGGAAGTGTCGGCCGCCATTTTGTCTCTCGCAGTCTGAGGGGGTGAAAAACGAAGGTGGAGAACGTGAAAAGGGGGCAGAGTGGACAGTTCCTGACCCCCTAGCCTTGGTCAGGGGGTCACAGAAGGACCCCAAGGGAGAAAAAAAAAATATATTTTTTTTTAAAAAGCGCGAAGTGCGCGCACCCTGAGCGCACTGCGAACCGTGGGTGCGCGATGCGCACCGAGTGCCCACAGAGCGCGCACGGTGCGCGCACGGTGTAAAACCTGGAAAAAAAAAATTATAAATACTTAACTTAGCATTTAAAAAACCGTACAAATTCACTGAAAAAACCATAGGTTTCACACACGTTATAGTTACGAATTAGCATTTAAAAAACCTTGCAAATTCACTTAAAAAACCATAGGTTTCACACATGTTATAGTTAGCTGGACATTTCACTCGTAAAAAACCAATGAAATTCCCCCGTTATAGTTACTGCGGGCAACTATAACTCACGTGACCGCAATCCTCTGCTGATGACGTCAGATATTACATCACTGATGACATATGTGTCTTTCTGAAAAATAAATATTTGTAATATATGTATAGCTAAAGAATAATGGAAGAAGACATGGGTAAATAAGTGTCTAAATACAGTGATGTAATATCTGACGTCATCAGCAGAGGATTGCGGTCGCGTGAGTTATAGTTGCCTGCAGTAACTATAACGGGGGAATTTCATTGGTTGTCCAGCTAACTATAACATGTGTGAAACCTATGGTTTTTTAAGTGAATATATATATATCTATATACATACATATATATATATATATATATATTACCTACTGGCGGTCGCCAGTAGGTAGTTATAGTTAGGACCCCTTTTCCATAGGAAATCCGCAACATTCTATTTTGAATAACTTTGGCGCCGGTCGATGAATCCTCGCGAATTTCTCAAAATAGGTGGGGCGCTACGCTCCGCTCCTACCCTGAAAGTCTCGGGGGGATTCGTCAAGCGGGGGCTGAGATAAAAGGGGGGTCCCAAAACACGTTTTTCCCATGCATTTTTCCATAGGACCTTTAGAACGAGCTACAGCCCGAACGGCTGAACAGAATTACTAGAAATTTGGCAGAGAGGTAGCCATAAGGTCAAGGAAGTGCCTTTTGCAGGTCTGGTGTAAATCTGTTCAGTATTTCCTGAGTAAATAGCATTTAAAAGCATATATATATGTGGGCGGAGCCTAACCACACATCTCATCCTGAGATCTGATTGGCTGTCAGCACTTCATCCAAGAAGTGTTGGCAGCCATCTTGGGACAAATATACATGATAGCACCTCATTAAAAAGCATTGCAGTTAATAGAAGGTTTTAAGACTTTAGTTACATTATAAATCATTTGTTGATGGTACCATACTCATTTTAGGAATTGTGGTATGTTCTAAGGTGATTTCACCATGTGAAAAAGCCTTCTGCTGGGATATCATGATTGAGAGAAAAATATTTTCTCATGCTTTTACCACAGAGGTTTGGAAGGTGATCTATAGGCTAAACTGAGAGCTTATTTTCTGTAAATTCACATTATCTTTCTCAGTCATGTGAGAATGAAGTCTGATATTCTCAGTAAAACATGTACATCCAACAAGGGCAGAGACTGTCAGTTGATTCCTTTGTGTTCTACTGCAGCTTCCCAGAGTGTTCCAAAGAACTACTAGAGCGCTAACAGTCCTACTATGATAAACGTATGGCACACCTGAAGCCATCTTGCTTGGATTAAAGTGGTAACTCTTAAAACATTTAATTTAAAAAGGAACAAAATGAGGGGGTTCATTTTTCCATAAAAAGTATGATTAGTGCTGCAGAAAGAAAAATTAGGGCACATTTTGAGTGACTTCTCAAATCCTCTTCTATTTCATTAAAAAATTCTGACATGCAGACTGAAACATGCACTTTCAATACCAGCAGCAGTTTTCCCTGGTGAGCAGTAGCTTTACTACAGTGATCTAATGAGCAAAAAGAGTGCTAACATTCTGAATTTATGGCAAATGTGTGACACATCTGAATGCCTTCTTGATGGAATCAAAGTAAAAAACTGAAAGTATTTCCTACTGAGGAGACTGCAGTAAATGAGGAAATTAGGAAACTTCATAACAAATAAGTCTCCCAAGATGGCCACCAGAGACAAAAGAGCCCAAATGTAGCCCAAATATCACCCAGATGTAGCCTAAGTATAGCCCAATGACAGAATGTCCCAGAATGTTCTTAAAAACAACTAGAGCGCTTACTGTCTTCATTATGACAAAAGTATGGCACACCTGAAGCCATCTTGATTGGAATAAACTGGTAACACTTAAAACATTTAATTTAAAAAGGAACACAATGAGGAGGTTCATTTTGCCATAGAAATTATGATTAATACTGAAGAAAGAAAATGAGGGCACATTTTGAGTGACTTCTCAAATCCTCTTCTATTTCATTAAAAAATTCTGACATGCAGACTGAAACATGCACTTTTAATACCAGGAGCAGACTTCCATGGTGGAGTAGTTTTACTACAGTGATCTAATGAGCAACTAGAGTGCTAACATTCAGAATTTATGGCAAATGTGTGACATATCTGAATACCTTCATGATGGAATCAAAGTAAAAAACTGAAAGCATTTCCTACTGAGGAGACTGCAGTACATGAGGAAATTAGGAAACTTCATAACAAATAAATCTCCCAAGATGGCCACCGGAGACAAAAGAGCCCAAATGTAGCCCAAAATCAACCAGATGTAGCCCAAATATAGCCCAATGACAGAAGAATGCAAAACACTTATTATTTTGTGTTTTTGCAGTGTTATATAGTGCAGACTTGTCAGGTATTGGAGTGCTTTACATGAGCATTGGTTACATCACACAAGAACAAATTCATTTTGGTTGTAGACATGGGGAGACTAAGTGATTTGACCAGAATCACAGAATGTCGAGCTGAAGCAGAAACTTCAACCTGGTTCCCCAGTTGCAAAGTCTGCAGTTCTGGAAGTAACACCACATCCTCTCCCCTAAGTGCAACATTTAATCAAGTGGTCAACTGGATAAAAAAACATAAAGATAACAAATAATTTAAAAGTGCTTTGTCGCTATTTGAAAACTCAGAAAATATGTCCTTATTTTAGTCTTTTAGAGCACTAACCATAATTTTGATGCCAATAAGACCCTCTCATATATGTAATTTCTAAAGGAAATGCTCTAGGTATTACAGTTTTGATTACATCAAGATGATGTCAGGCGTTCCACACTTTTGTAATAAATATAGAATGTTAGCAATCTAGTTGTTCATTAGGATACTGTTGAGAGGCAGAGGCCAGGGGCACGGACTCTGAAAATTGAAGGCAGGTAGGAGGGTGCAAAGGCAACAATTTAACCACACTGAGCAGGCAGGAAGGGCCGTGGAAGCACAACAGACTATGGAGGGCAGTGGAAAGGGGGGCAGGGGCAACAAACCAACAATACAGGACTTGCAAGAGAGGCTGTTGGAGGGAAGATCTATTACGGGTCAAGGAAGCTAGGGGCGGTCCCCAGATCCCCAGGAGCCACCACAGAACTGAGCAGGAGAGTGAGTCAGGGACAAAAGGGGCACCTTAATTTGAGCCGGGGTGCCTAGGAACGCTTGCTCCAAAAATGAAGAAAACAGACATATGAGACATGGAATTGGAGGCAGAATACAATGGCAGTTTAATGAGAAGATGCAACTTCAAAGAAACCGCAGAATAGAGACATAAAGTACAAAAAACAGAATCCAGATAATCATACAGCTGTCATAATATTCTCTGTATCTCAATTAATGTACTGACAGAGAGAGAGAGAGAAAACACATCTATAAATGCATCATGAGAAACAAGTTACACCAAGGAAAATGTTACCTAGGAACACTCACGTTTACTCTTAGAGCAAGCATTCCTGCAATTACAATACAAAATCTTTTAAATGCAAAAGTAAAGAGAACAATGGTTAAACATAACATGACATTTCATATAGGTAAAATAGAATAAGATACTTCAAGCAAAGCAGAGCAAGACATTTTAAGCAAAGGAAGACAAGAGCTCCCAGCTCTTGGGGAAAACCTGCACTGCCTGTTAACCTACATACAGACGGCGAGGTAGTCCGTCGATATCTGTGGGTGCTCCCTTTTTATATCATTTTGTGGGCTCCTTTGCACGCTACATCTACCTACGTATGCTACCCAAAAGCTTCGACTGCAGATTTTACCAGACATTTCGTCATTTACCCACTTAATGCTGACAATGGACTGGGTGAAAAGGTCAGTCTCTCAGGCCAATCGCTTATCGTAAGTTCCATAGAGCAAGCAGAAAATAATGGGTATTGTACGGGAATTCAATATATTCATGTATAAAATCTCCTCAGTTCTCCTAACTTGACGCTCTGCGGTTGCCACTTCCTTAAAAGCGGGAAACCTGCCCAGGAAGCAAGTACCAGTCCAGGATGCAGCCTACTGTATGTCGACAGCTTCAGGGGGATGTTGAACTTTGATACCGAGCACGGAGCACTCGGGTAGGGTGGGGGCTACTAGTTTGGATCAGAAGGCCTCGCAGACCTGCCTTCAGACTGCTATACACTAAAATTGCAGAGCTATGGTCAATTTAACAAAGAGGCCTACATATTGAACAGAAGGGCCTACACAGGGGTTTTATGCTGGCTGAGTGGTAAGGATGTCTCAGGATAATTATATAGCAATACAGGACCCGCTGGTCAATTTAATACGGCCTACAAATGCAGCTGGCAGGGCAAGGACAAGGGTCTCATACTTCAGGTGTGGACAGAACGGGCCAGGGGCCCCCTGTGATACAAAATCTGCCCTCCTTCAAGGCTGTGGCAATGTAATAGACCATTGTGGGCAGAAGGAAGAGGCAATGGTAGTACAACCATACATGCCAACAGACCCGATTCAGCCAGGAAACGTCCAATGTTTTTAAGCTCAAATGGGCTTTATTTGATCTGTCTCCTGTCTACAATATCCTCTTTTTCAATGTAACTCAAAGGGGAAAATCAATACCCCAGTTTTTTTTCAAAATCTCCCTCTTACCAAGTTCAAAATGTTCGCAAGTATGGTACATTGGATCATGGAAGGAAATGGGATAGGGACATGGACTTGGATAACAGAGGACAGGAGGGACATGGAGAGGTGCACCAAACTGACCCTGCAGGGCAGGCATCAGGGTTTGCAGCAGCACAATACACCACACAGGGCATGCAGGACGGGAGTGCAGCACAACAATCCATAGAAAGCAAGAGGGAGGGGACAGGACCATGCACATGGACAACAGAGAACAGAGGGGCAAGAGGCAATGGTAGCTAGCTGACCATAATGGACAGACAGGAGAGAAAGCTGCAGCATAACAGACCATAAAGGGCAGGAGGGACGGATCAGGGGCATTACAATGGAACAGACAAGCCAGGAGGGAGGGAGTAGGGCTGGGGGCAAGGTGGCAGGGCAGGAGCAGCAAGATAGCCATGGAGGTCAGGCAGGATGGGCACTAGAAGCAAGACACACCATGAAGAGCAACAGTGAGACTGTGATGGCATACACACAGACCATGGAGGGAAGGTGGGAGGGGGTCAGGGGCAGCTAAATGACCACACAGGGAAGGTGGGAGGGGCCATGGCAGCACAGAAGACCATGCATGGCAAGTGGGAGGGTTAGTGGCAGCACAATGGCTATGATGGGCAAGAAGGAGGGTGGAGGGGCATGCACAAAGGACAATGGAGGATAGAAGGGAGGGTCAGGACCTGTGCACAGACAAGAAAGTTCAGGGGAAGGGACCTCACAACAGACCACACGGGGCAGGCAGGAGGAGCAGTTGCAGCACAACAGACCAGGGAGGGCAGAAGGGTGTGGCAGTACAATGGACCATGTAGGACAGGAGGAAGAGGATAGGGGCATGGCATGTGGACAGGCAGGGTGGAGGTGGCAGGGACAGGTTACAGTCATCTGACAATGCTAGGCAGGTGGGAGGGGAGTGGCAGCTCAACAGAACACTCAGAGTAGATAGGAGTGGCAGGTCCATGGGACATGGTGGGCAAAAAGGATGGAGCAGGGGCATGCACAAAGACATCGGAGGGCAGGGGGAAGGAGAATAGGGGCAGCAAGCTAAGCACAGAGTTTAAGCAGGAGGTCAATGATGGGGCATAGAATTGGGCAATGGAGGGCAGGAGGACTGGACTGGTACATCATACTAAATTGAGGGCAGTGGCAGCACATCAGACCATGCATGGCAGGAGGGAGGAGGCTAGTCCATGGATTCACACAACAGAGGATAGGGAGGAAGGGGATGGGGCAGCAAGCTAACTGTTCAGAGAAGGCGGGTATTAGGAACTTTATTGTTTTTAAAACATTGTGTCTGTGCGAACTACTTAAAATATGAACAAGTATGCAGCATAATCTCACTTTTATTCAGGAAGAAGAGGACGTTTGTGACTGTGACTCCGGGCTCACTTGGCAGAAACACCCCCTGACCCTCCACCCCCTATCGCAAAATGCAATGCCCGTGAAAAGGGTAGGTGAACACAGTGTTATATAGAACATAGTCCTGAGAGCACGATTGAAAATGAAAACTAGATATAGTGTATGGTATAAACTATGCACCAAAAAGTGTGATATAAGATGAACCGGGCGTGAAATATAATTTGCAATACATTGTGCGCAATGACAGATTCATTGGAGAGCGCGAGATAGCACAGGCACTAGCGCGTGCTATGCGATATGCGCCTTGGAGTGTAATATGCACAGGGCAGTGTTGTGTAACCTAACTAGTCTCTAAAGTTGTAATATAAAATATGTGCTGGGGAGTGTAACGTTGCATATGCACTGTGACAAATATATGGATCCCAGATTGTAATATGTATGGCATAGCACTGTGCGTTATAACATAGGCATCGAGAAAGGCACGTTAGATGGGGCAATATAACCCGTGCGAAGACAAGTGTGGCATGACATATTCACGGGGTGGTGTTACAGTGCACATGGGCTAGAGAGTGTCATAGCATATGCACTAGCTAGTGGAATACAACACAGAGGTGTGTGGCACTCGGCAGGCAATGGTGGGTGTAACACAGCATTGGGCTCTGTCAGGAGCACGCTGTGACTCTCAAGTGATGTTCGTCCCCTTTCCAGAGAGTAAAATAAAAAGTATTACACATCCGGCAGTGGATGTGTGTTTTATTAACCGTGAGGGGGGTTTCTTGCATAGTTTTGGTCGAATTTTTGTCGAATCCCCTTTGAATGGCTTGGTGTGCATGTGTATTAAATGTGCCCGTCAATAGCTACCCATGTTTGTATAAATAAACGACAAGGGTGTCTACCAGGATTAGGCACGGTAGGGCATCAGACATGTCAGAGCTTCACTAGTGGTGTAAATACATTCCACGTGGATTCATTGCATGCATAGTCGCCTTTTAATGAATATCACGCAAATCGTCATGGTGATAGGTACGTACGGTTTGTCCAGCATGTCCTAGGTGTGTCTATAAATATATATTTTTTAAAAATAATAAAAAAACAGTGGCCGTCCTGGGGATTGGGGTCAAAAAAATATAATTAGGAGACTGGCCCTGGGGGATGGGGTCATCAGGGCCAATAAATTAGAATAAGAAGGGGAACCAAACAGCCCCCCTTCTTAAAAAACTAAAATAAATAAAAGACTGGCATCGTGCCGGAGGCCATGCCCCCTCCGTGCAGCACTCTGCAAACGCGCCCCCAACAGGCATCTCCAGTATGCGCCAGGGAGCTGCGCTGCAGCCAGGTGTTCTGAGGCCAAGCCCCTTTTTACACCTCTCTGCAACGCAGCTCTGTGGCGCTTACTGGAGGTACCTAGTGGTCTAGTTTGACCCTAGGGACCCTTAGGATTCAGGGGGACTCTCAACTTAGAACAGCCACAGGGCGCGTTTACACAGTGGTGAAGGGAGGGGACGGGGCCTGAGGTGACGTGTGCAAACACGCACTATGGCATGTTTTAAATTGGGGATATAATTTCCCTTCAATACTGAGGGCCCCTGGGGGCTAACTAGCCCACCAAGTGCTTCCAGTAAGCGCCACTGAGCTGCATTGCAGAGAGGTGGTCCAGGCCGTGCCACTTTTTACACCTCTCTGCAACGCAGCTCTGTGGCACTTACTGGAGGTACCTAGTGGGCTAGTTGGACCCTAGGGACCCTCAGGATTCAAATGAACTTAATCTCCCAACTAAAAATGGACACAGGGCGTGTTTACACAGTGGTGAAGGGAGGGGACGGGGCCTGAGTTAATGTGTGCAAAAACGCCCTGTGGCCTGTTTTAAGAGGTAGTTTTAATCCCCATGCCCTATTATACACTAGGGGCTTACAGAGGAGGTCATGCTAATCACAGGGGGACCCCAACGCATAATGTTCCCTAGTGTATGTAGGTGTTTTCACTGTATTCTAAGTGTCTTTTAACATAGCACTGGCTCTAGGACTGGTTAGTCAGACTCAGTTACCACCAGTATCCGTCTGAAAAAGTTGAGGGTACAGGATGATTTTGCAACAAGGCTTCTTTCTGCTCTTCTTTTTGTTCTTTCTGCACGTTATCCTTCTTCCTGCACTTATCTTCGTATTTGAGGACTTCTGTTGCTTCTTTCTGCACTTCTTTTGTTTCTTTCTGTGCATTTTTTCTTCTTTCTTCACATGTCCTATCTCTGTAGGCATAGTTAGAAATTAGCATTTAAAAAACCTTTGAAATTCACTGAAAAAACCATGGGTTTCACACACGTTATAGTTAGGAATTAGCATTTAAAAAACCTTAGAAATTCAATGAAAAAACCAAAGGTTTCACACATGTTATAGTTAGCTGGACATTTCACTCGTAAAAAACCATTGAAATTCCCCCGTTATAGTTAGTTCAGCTAACTATAACTCGCGCGCCCGCAATGCACTACTGATGACGTCACATATTACATCACTCATGACATGGTCACTGACATCACTCATGACATCACTGATGACATCTCAAATGACATCACTGATGACATCACTGATGACATCATCCAGTGATTGTGTGTTTTTATGAAAATTATATATTTTTTATATTTATGTATATCTCAAGGTCAAAGGAAGAATAAATGGGTATATAAGTGTCTAAATGGATACTTTTTTTTGGAATTTTTTTTGTGTAACTGACTGTTTAAGTGTATCATAGTGAATA
Source organism: Triturus cristatus (assembly GCF_964204655.1). Classification (NCBI taxonomy): domain Eukaryota; kingdom Metazoa; phylum Chordata; class Amphibia; order Caudata; family Salamandridae; genus Triturus; species Triturus cristatus. The sequence goes on from NC_140584.1 coordinate 820,336,935, forward strand.
CATGGCTTACTGAGTAATCTTTAAATATTTAAATATCTGTATCAGTTTCTTACTTTGTGTATAAGTGGCTGCATGGGTTGGTGAGTAGCTACATGAGTGTCTATATAGGTTATTAGTTGGTTTTTTATCACTATGAGTGTCTGAGTTTCTGTATGGTTCGGTGGGGGGTATTACTTAGTGCATAGGTGCATGAATGAGTGACTCACTGTTTGTATGTGTTGAATACAGCATGTGTGCAGGACTGTATGGGTGGATGAGTGTGTGCATGGGTGTGTTAGTGAGTGAATGACTGTCTCAATAGTGTCTTTATGAGTAACTACATATGTTTTAAACTAGTATATGTGACTATTGGTGTATATAAGTGAGTATATGTGAGAGTGAGAGATTGGAAGAGTTCCTGTATGAATAAGTATGTGTTTCTATAAGTGATTGTTTAAAAGAGTAAGTATATGTAAGTTTCTGTAGAAGTAAGTGTGGTGGTGTGTGTATAACTGTATATGCAAGTAAATGGATGATTGATTCTTTATTAGCATGAGTGACTATGTGTGTGAGTTACTCTATGGATGAGTGGCATTGTGTAACGGGATGTACAGGTGTATGAGTACATATGATGAGTGAGTACATGTATGAGTGACTGTAGAGGACTGTTGGTGAATTACTGTATGTGTATGTGGTTCTTAGAATTACTGAATAGGTTGTTGTAACTGATATTGATATGTTCATTATTTTGAACATTTTAGTTTCTATTTTTGAATGTGTGTTTCAATGGTTATATTAGGGGGAGAGGAGGTCTGCCACTCTATCACAAGGATGATGTCATCAGTGATGTCATCAGTGATGTCATTTGAGATGTCATCAGTGATGTCATGAGTGATGTCAGTGACCATGTCATGAGTGATGTAATATGTGACGTCATCAGTAGTGCATTGCGGGCGCGCGAGTTATAGTTAGCTGAACTAACTATAACGGGGGAATTTCAATGGTTTTTTACGAGTGAAATGTCCAGCTAACTATAACATGTGTGAAACCTTTGGTTTTTTCATTGAATATATATATATATATATATATATATATATAGCGCATATTTATAAATCATAGAAATGAAATATAATAATACATTCCTGAAATTCACATTGCTGTAAAATTACAAATAAACCTAAAAAATAAACTAAAAATTGAAGTTGATGGTTATAATTTAAATGACAAGCATATCTACAATTGCTAAAACAAAAGTTTTAAAAAGTCACAAATACTAATATCAATGAAATCCTAAATCATATGTAAATATAGATTCAGCTTATGAACACAGAAAAAATAATTTTGAATTCTTACTCTAATAGAAAAATAATAGAACAAACTTAATATTATAACTTCAGGCAAACTAAAGTTTTAAAAACAGATAAATCAAAGAAATACAATTTACTATTCAAACTCCAACATAAGCAAAAGTAGGGATAGTAGTTTACTTTGGAGGAGTCAGATTTACTATTCTGACTCCATTATATGCAACAATAGGAAAAGTGGTGGACTTTGAAGGTGTCAGGTTTACTATTACCAATCCAAACTGAGCAACATTGGTGAAAGTGTGGTCTTTCGATGGGTTAGATTTACTATTCCCAGTCCACGCTAAGCAACAGTAGAGAAAGTGTTGGACTTTGAAGGTGGCAAGTTTAATGTTTCTACTCCAACAAAAGCAATAGTAGGGAACATTTTGGAACCGGGGAGAGGATCAGATTTTGAATCTCACACCCCCCTGAGCCAACAGTTAGGAAAGTGTTGAACTTTGGAGGAGTCCGATTTACTATACCCTTAAAAGTAAGCGCTAGTAGGCAATGTGTTGGAGGGATCAGTGTTACTACTTCAAATACAAACTGATCAACAGTAATAACAGTGTTGGACTTTGTAGGGGTAGGAAGTATTATTCCCACTCCAAACTAAGCAACAGTACGGGAATTGTTGGACTTTGGAAGTGTCAGAATTACTATTCACATGCCAAACGGAGATACATTGGTGACATTGCTAAATTTTAGAGGGCTTATATCTCTTATTCTCATTCTAACCTAAATAGCAGGAGAGAAACTGTTGGACTTTGAAGAGGTCATAATATTTTAAATCCAACTTGACCAGCATATAACAAGTTTAGGCCTCTAAAAATCACATATACTATTCACGAACCTACATAATAAAACAATGACACAGAATTATTGTCAAAAAAGGATATAAAAATGTATATGCTAAAATATTCAGGGCCATATGTATGAAGCAGTTTTGCTATCGCAAACACTGCGAATCGCAAAAAAAACGGTGTATGCGATCGCAAAACACAGCTTCGCTATGTAAGAGACGCATTCCGTTCGCAATATTGCTAATCACACGAGTAACGATTAGCAAATTTGCGAATCATACTTCATTGCGATTTATTTGCGAAATCGCAAAATGTGACACAACAATAGCGAAACTCGCAATTGTCGAGCTCGCAATTTGCGAGTTCACTAAGTGGAAAGCATGAAACTATCGCAATTTGAGAATTGTTGAAATTCGCAAATTAGAGAATCGCAATTACCACCAAGTCTGAGCAGGTGGTAACCAGGTGCAAACTATTTAAAGAGGCCCACAATGTAACAGATTTTTTCCACAATGGCTGGGCTGTATGTGATAGCCAGGAGGCTGTGACTCAGAGCTGCTGCACAGAGAAGGAGATGCCAGGAAAGGATCTTTCGAGCGCGCATAACCCTGTTCCAGCGGACTAAAGAGGAGATCCATACAAACTACACGCTGGATGAAGAGAGCATCCTGGAATTAATAGCGGAGCTCAAACCTATACTTGAACACCCCACACGCAGGACACACACCATCCCCACCCATATCCAGGTCCTGTGCTCACTGCACCTCTTGGCATCAGGTAGCTTCCAGGGGGTGATAGCCACAGCAGGACGGGTCTCACAGAGTGCATTGTCGCGCTTTTTCCACGCGTTCCTTGATGCCATGGTACAGAGGATGCATCACCACATCCACTTCCCCAGCACACTACAGGCACTAGACCAGACCAAGCAGGAGTTCTATCAAATTGCACAATTTCCCCACATCATTGGATGCATAGATGGGACCCATGTTGCCATATCCCCCCCCTCCCAGAACGAGTATGTGTTTAGGAATCGCAAATCCTACCATTCCCTGAACATACAGGTGGTGTATGATGCCAAGCACATTATCACCGACATCGTTGCAAAATACACAGGCAGCACACAATGCTTTCATCTTCCACCACAGTGGGATACACCGTCGACTCACAAGTGGGGAGTTTGGCGAGGGATACCTACTAGGTAATTGCATTTGTTCGAAGGACACACTAGTAAAGGACAGCATTGGCAGGACAGTGTTTAACCATATTCCTCCCACCCCACAGTTGACAGTGCGTATGCGGTCCGTGAATACATACTGACTCCTTACATTTATCCTGCCAACGCTGGGGAGCGAAGGTACAACAGTGCCCACATAGCAACCAGATGTACCATTGAGCGGACCTTTGGAATACTCAAGAGCCGTTTCCGATGCCTACATAAGCGTGGAGGGGCACTACAATACAGCCCCCAGACCTGTTGCAAGATATTGGTAGCGTGTGCCATGCTGCACAACATCGCCACCAGGAAAGGCACACCAGTGGAGCTCACCGAATCGGAATCATCAGATGAGATGGGGCCAGCTCCAGGATGCATGCCAGGCAGTGTAATTGGTGCAGCTGCTGGGCGCCAGAGGCGAGATGAGATCACACAGAACTATTTCTAGTTAAGAAAAGATGACCCAATGCTAAATATCTATTACAAGACTGTGTTTAATTTCCTTTAGTACAGGATAGATATCGGCACACAGCCTGTGTAGCACACAATGTATTGTTCAATGTCCAGCACGTTAGATTCACAGTGCAAAAGAACAATCTTGACCAAGTGTCTGTGTACACTGGGTTGATGCACCCATCTCCATGTCCAAGTCTGAGCACCTCAACTGCAGCGCTGTCGGCCTGTAGCCCCTTGCTGTGGGTGCACAGTGCCCTCTTCACCTGTCTCAGAAGCCCTGCTGTGATGCACACTATGGCGCCTGTCCGGTGGGGGTGGGGGTGTAATGCTGCTCCTGCCAGATTGGGCGTCCTTGTCTGTTGGAGTGAGGACTCATGGGCCAGAAGTGGCAGCTGCCGCAGCTGATCCACAGCACATGTCACCTGTACCAGGACCCTTGCCACGTCCTGGCTGCAGTGTGTCACCTCATGCTGCATACTGATGCTGCACCTTGACAGCACAGAGGTCGCTGAGGAAAGGCGGTTGACCGCCCTGGTGGAGAGGTCTAGGCGGGTGTGTAGGCGCTGCCTCTCCCTGCACCTAGAAGCATGATCCGCCCTCAGTTCAGCACAGAGTGCCTCCAGAGCACCCATCAGGCCCTTGAAGCCAACCCTGATTTGCCTCTGGATTGACCGTATGTTTCTTGTCTGCAGGTGCTGGACTTCTAACATGTGGCCCTCCAGCCTTCTGAAGACTGTGTCCTCTCCTGTGACTGCTGCACTGGTGGATGCACGTGCCTTGCGCCTGGATGGTATTGGCGGTATTGGATCTGCACGTGCTCAGTGTCCTGGGCTTCCTCCTCCAGCGGGGGCAAGGGTGGCACTGCAATCCGCCTGCTGCGTTTTGGAGGAATAACTGGGCTGCCCTCCTCCTCCTCCTCCTCTTGCCCTGTCGCCTCTGGGTTGGGGGATTCAACCTCGCCTCCACTGATTGTTCCCTATGTTCCTGCTGGTGCTGTGGACGTAAATGCACACATTAATTTTCTGTCCTTCCTTGCATTTGTCATGCATTAAATTTCACTGTTTGGAGTTCGATGGGCCCTGTCTGTCTGTATTTTGCCTTTCATGATGCGCACATACTGGTTGAGACTGGCTGGGTGTCAATGCTCCACTGTTAGGTGCATGTGACTACATCTCCCATAATACATTGCTGTGTGCGCTTGTGTACCTGCACTGGACTTATAGTTTTGTTGTGCCCCTGAGTCTCTCCTGGGTGTGTGGGGGAAGTAGGGAGGTATCAGGGTGTGATGGCATACTTCTTACCTTGTCTTGGTTCTGGGGAGTCGGAGTTGTCCAGGTCTGCCACGCCCATAACACTCTCCGGAAGCAGGGTCCCCACAACCATTTCCTCGAGTGGCCTTGAAGCGGTGGCAGTAGAGGTCCCACCACCGGTCTTCTTAGCCTGCTCCAACCTGGCAGCAACCTTCTCCTTTGAGCGCAAGCGCTTGTCATACAAGCGCTTTCTTAGGTCTTCCACGCTTCGGTAGGTGACTTCAAATGCGTTGACTTTACGCTGGATGTCTGCCCATATCTTTCTCTTGCATGTCTCAGGCACACGCAGGGACTTCTTGCCAAAAAGGAGCTCATGGCTAGCAACCATCTCCTGAATCAGGACCTCCAGCTCACTTTCTGAGAACTTGTGTTCTCTTTTTCTGGGTGTCTCCCCCTGCTGCTTGTCCTTGCTGGCCATGTCTCCAATCTCTGCCATTGAGTGTAGCACTGCAGTGATGCCTCACCTCAACTCCTAGTCTCTCACTGTGCTTCTGAAACTCAGGTGTAGCATGGGTAGTCACACTTCCTGGTTGAGATGTCATCAAGCTGCACCTGAGTTTACGATTCTCAAAATTGCTAATTCGCTATTTTGCGATTTTCTGATTAAGGAATCGCTATTTGGCATATCGCAATTGAAATAGCGATTTTTACAGAATCGCTATTTTTTTGCGAATTTTTATTTACATACCGTTTTGCGATTCTCAATTTGCGATTCGCTATAAATCGCAATTTGGGAATCACAAAAAGGGAGTTTGACACATATGGCCCAAAGTTACTATCTCTAAAACATAGCAAGTGCAATATATTAAGTAATTCAAATAAATATATGTAAAACTTAAAATCACACTACAAGTTATTGATGAAAAGTCAATACACTTTTTTCAAATTATAAATGGACTAAACACTAAAAGGAAGCATGATATTTAAAACTGAAACATATCTCTATCTTTATATATATATATATATATATATATATATATATATATATATCTTTATATATTTATATGTATATATATATATATATATATCCAAAAACTCGTTACCATTAATGGCGCTCTCAGTGACTAAGGACTCCACTACACAACACAATCGCTTCAAGGGTGTTTAATTACACACCCTTGAAGCGATTGTGTTGTGTAGTGGAGTCCTTAGTCACTGAGAGCGCCATTAATGGTAACGAGTTTTTGGACATTTTCAGCCGGTGTGCTCCGCCGGTGTGGGCGCCACCTCTCTCGGGTCCCAAGTGGTCAGAAGGAGCGGTGATTTTGGAATATATATATATATATATATATATCTCCAAAACACACGTCTCCCAAGATAACGTGAAGCGCACTCCGAGCTCGTAATCCAAAAATAAATCTTTATTTCACTCTCCGTGGAAAGCTGACACACGCGTTCCGGCACCCTGGCCTTCGTCAGTGTCAGTTAGTGCATTACAAATGCCACATATAAATAATCACTGTCTTCATTGGACAGGAAGGAAAGTGAGCAAAACCAACAAAGGACTAATCAAATAGATTACAGTGAATCAATCATTATGTGTCGGCCATATTAGCCTAGTCAATTAACAGAAAATAATGACAAAATTAGAAGGTTAATTCATCAAACCATAGCAGATGCGTGGGTACATGAGACAGTCTGAAACCCTTGAGACATATCGAGCATGCAAAAACGGATATGCACGAATTGCAAATTGCCTTCGAGGGGAAAGGAAAATCAGTTCATTCATTTATGTAAATTTTCATGATTAAGCACAACAAATTCATTGAGAATATTGTTCCCTCATCCGGCATATTAAAATTCAACAAAAACTCTGTCTAGGGTCAAAAATATTACGTATATTAAAATAGAGCCCTCCAATGGGCTGATGTCTCGTAATGAATGTAAAATACAGAGAATGTGTACAAGTATCCCACACACTGCTCATTCAGCCAATATACTGATGTTTTAGTATTTTAAAACCAATTGTAAGCATGATGTCCCCTGGGATTAGACTTTGAATTAACCAATGAAGGACCACAGTTCTTCTTCCATATTTAGACCCCCCGGAGTGCGTGTCTGGAGTTCAACAATAAAGCGTGCCTCCAGTTGATGCAATTCTTTGACCCTGTCTCCACCCCTTTCAGTAACGGGGACGTGGTCAAGGCAAAAATAACTCAGTTTGTCACTGCGAGATTCATGTTTATCGGCAAAGTGCCTAGCCACCGGGTAGTTAGTATCCCGGTTGGTGATTGCCCGTGTGTGCTCCAACACACGTTTCTTCGCTGGATGGATAGTACTTCCAACGTATTGGAGACCACACGGGCAAATCAGACAATAAACCACAAAGTTCGTATTGCAATTCATGAACCTGTTGATAGTGCACATTCCTTTTCTACCGGGGACCATGTACTCTTTAACCTTTTTGCTATTTTTACAAGCTTTACATGCAAGGCATGGGTAAAAGCCAGACACAGTCTTTTTCGGAATATTGTCAGAAAAATGACTGCGCACCAGTAGATCTTTCAATGATTTGCTTTTACGATAGGTTACCTCGGATTGCTCGGGGATAGTTTTACCGATGACAGTATCAGTTTGCAGAATTTTCCAATTCTTTTCTACAAGTCCCCTAATGGCTCTGGCTTGGGTGGAGAAGCCCAAAATGAGTCGGGGACTTACAATATCTTCCGGTGTGGCAGCCTTCTTAGGCTCTTTTGAGCCCAATAAAGACTGTCTCTCAATCGCCTGCACTTTTAGGGCAGTGTCATTGAGGAGATCACTGGTGTATCCTCTTGATCTAAATCTGCTCAACGACTCACTAGCTGCCTGGGTATAGTCATCGGGGAGCGTGCAGTTCCTTTTCAGCCGCAACAGCTCCCCGTAGGGAATGCTCCGAATTAATGACTGAGGGTGTTGACTTTTGTAATGCAGGACAGTATTCCCTGCAGTAGGCTTACGATAAAGCTTGGTACAGATTTTGCCATCTGCTACAAAAACTGAAAGGTCTAGGAATGGTACCTCGGTTTTACTCATATAGCTTGTGAATCGTAGATTGAGGGTATTGTCATTCAAGATATCTATATACTCTCTTGCCTCTTCAGGTGTGCCCTTCCAAACGATAAATAGGTCATCGATGTAACGTGCCCATAGGGCAATTTTCTCGACCCATATCTCGTTGTGGTCTGCCCAGGCCACGTGCTTCTCCCACCAGCCCACGAACAGGTTCGCGTAGCTGGGGGCGAAGCACGTGCCCATCGCAGTGCCCTGAGTTTGCAGGTATAGTTGACCACCAAATAGGAAGATATTGTTGCATAAACAAAATTCAGCAAATTCCAGTAGCATGTTATTATGCATCTGGAACTTCAACGGTCTGGCTTTCAGAAAATAATGGAGCGCTCTCAGTCCATCATTGTGTGCAATACAGGTATAGAGACTGGTTATGTCCATGGTTATTAGTACAAAGTCTGGCTCCCACTGTATCTCTTGTATGCGCTTGATGAAATCAGTTGTGTCCTGGATAAAAGAGCTTAAATCAGCTACAAGGGGAAAAAGAAAATGATCTACATAGATAGATGCCTTCTCCAACAGACTCTCTTTGCTTGAAACTATAGGGCGCCCTGGTGGTTTTAGGGAGTCCTTGTGGATTTTCGGTAAGTGGTAGAAGGTTGGTAATACAGGACTGTCAACTTTAATGAACTGGAATTCGTCCTCCTCCAAAATACCACTGTTTTTCCATTTTTCAAGCAGATCATAGAATAATGTCACGCTGGTGTTATACCTTTCTCTGTTAATTGTTTCGTAGCTGGTTACGTCACCCAATAATCTTAATGCTTCCTCTTTATAAGACTCTCTCGACATCACCACCACATTGCCGCCTTTATCAGACTGTTTGATGATGATGTTTGTATCTTCTTTGAGACTCTTAACCGCTGCCCAATGCGCTTTAGATAAATTGTAGAAATTGTAACTCTTCGATTGCCATGCATTGTCATGTGACCTTAGTTTGTAACATGTCCGGCGATCAAGATCTTTTGGGACGCTGTAAGTAAATGTTTGACAGTTATGCTCAAGCAAAAGATTGAGGTAAGCCCTGAGAACATTATCACAGGTAGACTGGATCTACAAGGTAAGGGCTTGGACGATAGAACAAAATTGGTGTTTTATTCCATATTGTTGGCCCGAAGGGAAATCTGTAAACTTTGGGTTTCTCCTGACTCCCCCACAGATCTCATGTGGATCAGAGCTATGAGAGACATTGGTAAATTGGACATGGTAGTTCCTCTAAAAAAGAAGCACAGATTCTGGCTGCTATTTTTTGATCATTATGGGTGATGGGTTGAGGGAAGTTTGTCTTTAATATTGAAATATTGAAATATTGTGTTGGTGGAGTTTTCCAGTCCTATGATTAAGTTGCTTTTTATCTTTTGGAGAATTCTGCGATACGAAGTTGGTGCGAGGATCTTGTATCGTCGTTTCTCCAGCTCTTTGTTAAGCAGACCTCCTTGAATATAAGATAACTTACACCCTTGGGCGTTACACAGATAGATTGGGTGGAAAGCGGCACATGAGGACAAAAAAAAAAAGAAAAAAAAAAAAAAACTCTGTCTAGGGTCAAAAATATTACGTATATTCAAATATATATATACATATATCACAAACTCTTCAGTGCCCAATGGCGGCAGCACATGTGTGAAGCCTGTATATATCAGACAGCTTCTTTCAAAATCCAAGACAAAAGGCACACACACTTCAATGCTGGTAGCACAAATGATTTATTTATCACCAAGCGAGGTTGCTAAATAAATCATTCACACTCCCAGCATTGAAGTGTACGCGCCTTTTTCTTGGATTTTTAAGCTAGCCTGGCTGATGAGGGCTGTTAGCCCCAAACCAGTCCAAGGATGCTTGTTTCCAGTCCAGGGAAGACATGGCTTGGCAATTTCGGGCTGGACTTTTCCCATGAGGCACAGGGTCAAGACTGATTTGGGTGGCGAAGTGAGCTAAAGAACGATGATTGATTCCACCCAGATCTGTGACTGGGAGTGAGTGTCTGAAAAGCTTCAGCGCTCCGTCCATCATCTCCTTGTGTTAGCTTTTTTCACCCTAAGTTGGCAGGGTATGCCCAGACGTGGGTCCCTTGCTCACTTTGCTACTGGATTCAAGCTAGCCTGGCTGATGAGGGCTGTTAGCCCGAAACCGGTCCCAGGATGCTTGTTTCCAGTCCAGGGAAGACATGGCTTGTCATTTTCGGGCTGGACTTTTCCCATGAGGTACAGGGTCAAGACTGATTTGGTTATAGCTGTGTCTGAACTGGGGTGGTGATGTAAGCTAAAGAACGATGATTGATTCAACCCAGATCTGTGACTGGGGGTGAGTGTCTGAAAAGCTTCAGAGCATCGTCCATCATCTCTTTGTGTTTGCTTTTTTCACCCTAAGTTGGCAGGGTATGCCCAGACGTGGGCCCCTTGCTCACTTTGCTACTGGATTCAAGCTAGCCTGGCTGATGAGGGCTGTTAGCCCAAAACCGGTCCCAGGATGCTTGTTTCCAGTCCAGGGAAGACATGGCTTTGCAGTTTGGGCTGGACTGTTCCCATGAGGCACAGGGTCAAGACTGATTTGCATATAGCTGTATCTGAACTGGGGTGGCGAAATGAGCTAAAGAACGATGATTGATTCAACCCAGATCTGTGACTGGGGGTGAGTGTCTGAAAAGCTTTAGTGCTCCATCCACCATCTCCTTGTGTTTGCCACGTATAATCGGAGGCTACGATGTCTCAGGAATCACTGATGACTGTTATTGAGGGTGGCTGCTCTATTTACATCTTAGTACGTAATAATTACATTTTTAGCACTGGCAATGGCCAAGATCTTTTGATTTCACTAAAATGTATAACTACCTTACTTACTTATAGGGTCTTTCAACTAGCCCTCTTCATCCATTGGTCTGCAATTGCGTCATTCACATTTTCTTCCATTCGTTACAGCATACAGCATTGGGAAATAGGTCAGTCCACTTTTGCCATTGGCTCACTTCACTGTGAGTGACGGCATTCTGCCCTTTTACAAGTTTAACATCCACACACAAATTAGTTTCCTAAAGTGCCAGGAACTACTACAGCCATGTTAGCTGTACAAGGCAAAAGATATTTTTGCTTTTTGTCAATTTGTTTTAGGTTATTATTGTGGAAGATGCTCAGCCCTCATCAAAGTTTTGAGGAAAAAGAAGGCAAAATAAAACAATGATTGACAAAGCCAAAAGGCTGAAAGGCAATGCCGGACCTATTGGCTTTGCCAGTGCTAGTTTGATGATGTAATCACAAAGAGGATCTGATTCTGATTCTGAATTCGATTCTGAGGTATTGAGAGAATGCAAAAAGTGATTTATACATTGGGCCACATCACTGGTTAGGATGTCTGTAAAACGACTTGTGTATTTTCTTTGCTCTGGGATGACCTTCTAATGTCGGTGGTGAATGCTTAGGTAGAATCCTTCGCTCAAAATGAACCAATGCAGAATCTTCTAGCATACGGCCAGTGTGAGCTTCCATTTTCTGAAGAGGCTGGTGTGTCTGTCACCATCCTCGGACCATACTTAGTTGTCTATAGATCATAGGTCTTTCTGAGACCAGAGAATTGTCGTAGATGGCCTCATAGACATGACTCTCAAAGTTAAGACACTCCGGCCCTCATTACGATGTCTGGCAGACTTGCATCCACCCGACACCGTTACGGGGATGGAACCGCCCGACCATAGGTCGGCAGTTCCAACGCCCTAATTTGGATGAACGGCACATAGTGTGGTCTGAAACATCCATTTTCCAATGGGAGCTTGTGCTGGGGGCTAAAAACGCCTGCTGCACAAGCGCCCATTGAAAAATGGAAGTTGGTAAACATCCCTGCACCGTGTGGCAGGCACCTCATGGTGCCTGTCACACAGTGCAAGGATGTTGAGGGGGCACCATTGGTGCCCCCCAGGCCCATATGCAGAGGGCCAGGTGGATCAGGGCCCTACTGGTTCCCCCCAAAGTCAGTTTCCAACAGGCTGACATGGATTGGCTGTCGGAAACCGACACCGTATTCCCGACGGCGAAGCCAAGTCTGGCTCCGCTGTCATTGAAGGGATTACTATTCTGCTCCTGTTCCAACAGGCTCAAAGAGCCTTTCGGAAGAGGAGCAGAATCCCCTTGCGGTTTTCCCTCCGACTGCCGCAATCAAAATACGGCAGTCGGAGGGAACGTTCAGGATGTTGGGTAGAGGCTCTCCTGCTACTTGTTGGAGGCTCTCCTCCCGACATCCAAATCGGGCCCTTAATGTTGCAAGAGGGTGATGATGTCAATCTTGCATTTTTCTACATGGTTCTTCAGGGTTTCAGAGCAAGTCATGGATAGATTACGAGGAATTTCATCATAAGTCTACCTCTTGGGCAGCGATCCAGATGCCGGAGGCAGGGCAAGACCAAACGCTCCTGTTGTAGGCTGTTAGCTTGGCCCCAAGTCAGGCTCTTTCTGTTACTCTCAAAGTTCTGTGGAACATTTTTCTGACAAATGTGCACTCCTCAGGATTGTAAATCAGAACTCAATCAATATATAAAAGTGCATTGCCCTTTACTATTCTTCTTCCTACCACAAGAAACACATTTTATTAAAATGTACCAAAGCTTTAATAGGAATCCAATGAAGGTGAAATGACGTTGGAGAGTAAGGTGGCGATTTTGATACCGTTGAAAACGGCTCCAACCGTTGGTTGGAGCCATTCCGACCACATCAAAATGTCCCATTCGGATTCCTTTCTGGCCGACCCATTATGATGTGGTCGGTCGGAAAGGTATCCGAACGGTCTTTCCGAATGGCTTCTGACAGGCTCGGAGAGCCCGCCTGCTATTCGGAAAGTGGCCAGTAATCCCAAGGGTGGCTCTTTCCACCTGAGAGATTACGATAGTGGATTCCCACAGCCTTTCTGTGGTGGCCTTTCTGACACAATAAGGCTGTCGGAATCCGACTTTGGGGGCCCCCAGGAGGGTCCCCATGGGTTCAAGGCCTCCAGATGGTGGCCGAGGGGGCACCTGTGGTGCCCCCCTGTTGATCCCTGCACCCTGTGGTAGGCCCCTTGAGGTGCCTGCCACGGAGTGCAGGGATGAACCGAACTTCAGCTCTTTACAATGAGAGCAATTATTCTAGTAAGAATGCATGCTCCCATTGTAAAGAACAGGAGTACAACCTAACAGTGTTTGGTCACATCCTAATTGCTGGTTTGGGACCGCCGTCAGGAGGTCCATCGGTCCCAGTTCCAGATCGACGTCGGACAGACTCTGGTCCATCCGACATCGAAATCGGCCCCTAAGTGTTGAAGATGCCTCATTTCCAGTGAAAAAACCTCATGAAATCTAAAAGTCTTAAAAAGAGATATGCTTAAAAAAGACTTCTGAATTTTTGTCAAGAAAATAGAATAAAAATCATAGAGCAGAATAAAAGTGGTCCAATAACAATAGATTGCTACCATGGACTGTGAAGTTGTGTCCGTGGCAACAGTGCAGACTCCTTCTTGCATAGTTAATTTTTTACTTTACTTTTTTTGTTGCTATTTTAATAAAGGCTTTCAAAATGGTCAAGGTGGTTCAGTTGTGTTTTTCAATATCATTTCGGTCAGTGTTGACTAATTGCAAATAAGTACAACTGGGTAGGCATTTTTACGGTTGTTGTATATGGTTTCCATTGAAAACCTTTAGCATGATTAACAGGATCGGAATCTGGTTATTCACTGCAGTGATGTCACGACAGTGGTTAGCCAAGTTGGTTAACCAGTTTCTTGACGCCACTCAAGGGAAGACTTGCTTCCCCTTTGTTCCACCGCCTCACCTGGGTCTCCCGAGACCTGAGGCACTGCAGTTGGCGATCTCACATCTTTCTCTCTCCTCTCATGCGTCTCCACAGACCAATAGGAAATGGCAGAACACGGGCAGCGCTGTGCCTGTGTCAACCACCTTCTCTACTGTCAGCGCAGGTCTCTGCAGACCCCTGCTGAAAGGGAAAATGAAACCACACTGACAGGAAGCTCTTGCAGAGCCGCGGTCAGCACGGTGCCAGCACTCTGCTCTCTGTGAGAGAATGGAGCATGGTTTTGGGCTGGGAACGGTTTTACATAGAGGGTGAGAGAGGTCATGATTTGTTTTTTAGGTCAGGCGAGACCTTTAGTATATGGGTTAAGTGCTACCAGGGAGGCTTTTGCTGGCCTAAAGCCTGCGTGCATGTGAGAGTGAACGTGCACAGGCCATCTGGCTTTTTGTAATGGCTCATTAAGCCTTACAGCGCGTGAATACCCTCCCCTCCCCTAACCTCTCCCTTCTCACACTCCCTCCTCGTCAGCTTCATTTTCACTCCTCTCGCGCATCTGTCTTTTTCTTTTGCCTGTTCCTTTCTCTCGCCTCTTATCTTTTTCTCTCTTACCTTTCACTTTCTCTTTGCGCTTGTTTAACTGGGAGGTCAATATTTTATTCACACTAATGGCCCTGGTCTTTGAACAAATGCACGAAGTCTCCTTTACAGCAGGTCATTTATTCATCTAATTTTAGCAGCCATTATGTTTCTCTGCAGGGTAAGCTTAATTCAGGCCTTGTGCTTCATCAAACCATCAACTGAGTTTGTAGGTATAATGCAGTTTCTGATTGCAGATTTGAGACCTTAGAATACTCTCCAGATGGTAGACTGTATACGGAAACCTTTCTTCAACAGTGCTCCTGCACACCTCGAGGTGGTGCCATGTGGCTCCAAATTAGCTCTGTACCATCCCAAAATAGAAGAGCAGCGTATAAGCATGACGCCTTTCCTCTGACACCAATAATTTTTTTCCCACCTGCTAAAGTGCATCTGGAGCTCCCCTCCCAATTTTGACAGTTCTCTGATGTCCTCTCATCGAATTCCAGTGCGCTAGGGAATGAAGTACACACCTAAAACTACATGCCGTGAATGCAGAAACCAAATGTCAGTAACGGATCTACTCGAGGTGTCCCTCAGCTGTCAGGGCTTTAGCCAAGACTGCGTGATAGTGCATTTGAAGGCAATGCGAGACAGGGAGGCAAAGCTGTATGTTGCCAAACACAAGAAGAAGTTGCAACTTTTGTGTAAATCACGCTTCCAATCCACTTAGTAGGTGGAAACTCAAGTCCTACTCCTGAGGTAGTTCCTGTGAACAGTTAACTTTGCGCTCAAACTCAAGCGGTGAGTCCAAGTCTTAATCCAAGCACAAACATAAAACAAGCATTGGCATCGCCAATAGGTCTCGCCTTTGGGACCTCAGAAGTGTTTAGCCATGCAACGGTTGATGTTGTTGCACCAAGGATATTGTGGTCCATAACTAAATACTTATAAGGTTCCAAAAGCGAGACCTTTTGGCTATGCCAATGCTTGTTATTTTTTAGGACAGAAGGGGAGCGGGGAGGGGGGTTCTGTAGATGGTGGTGGATGGCATGAGGTCAGGTTTTTTTTTGTGTGTACATTTTATTATTTTGTTAGGGAGAGTGGGAGGCTATATGCAGAGCGTAATGTGGGTGGATGGCAGGAGGCCTGGTTTGTTATATGTTTGAAGATAGGCAGTGAGGGTTTTTTCAGCCGTGGGTGTGGGTAGCAGGAAGCCAGGCATTTATTTTTAGGTCGAGCCTGGGCAGCACATGCACTGCTCTGCGAGGCATGCTGTTTTGGAGTATGGACTTGAAGTTCCGCCCACTCTCCGCCCATATTTTTCATTGACTTGTGTCGTTGTCCTTTGTAAATGCTGGCTTCTGATTCGTTAATCGGCTTGTTAGTTTCTCCTTAGTACAGCCTTGTCTTAATTTGTAACCTCCCATGAGGATTGGCCCTTTTACTTCTGTTGTTACGTGGTATGTCTTATTTAGTCTGCAAGAAATATTTTCTTTAATGAGTTTCTCCTATAACAGGCACAACATGCTTTCCTGCAACATTCAGCGCGCTATCCGCGCTTTCACATTCCAGGCTGTCCGGCACAATGGCGGCCGCTTCTTTGAAGTGAATAGGTTTCGCATTTACAAGAGTTTGAGCTATTGGCATTGTAAATGACAATGCCTTATATATATGCGTTAATTATGAAAACAGATAAATAAAAGACATTGTCATTTACTATACCAATAGCTTAAGCTCTTGCAAATGCAAGACCTATTGTATTGTAAATGCTTGTTTAATTTGGGCAGGGGGAGGGTGTATGTTGAGGGTGGTGGGGGGTGGGTGAAAGGCCAATTTTTGTTACATGTTCTGTAATTATACACCATTTATCCTCTCCCCCTGGTTATGTTTGAAGCAGGAACGGATCATTTGTGGGGTCCAAATACAACATACAATTTAGATGGGTAAAATGTGATCAACGGGGATGTTGTTCTGCGAAGGGTTCTGAGGGACATCAAAGAGAACTCCAGCTTTGTTCTTGTTGTCTAGTTGATGTTTCTTGGAACCCCTCGGCGAAAACCATCCCCTTAATTCACATTTTCCCCATCTGTAATTCTATACATTATGTAAAAACGTTCACAGAGTAGGCACAGAGTTGGAAATGATCATTGCATATGATTATTCATGATTCCCAGTAGTATTTTTCAAATGGAAAACTAAAAAATGTTTTCTCATCTCCCTGAAGAGAGCCAGCCCAAGAGGTGGTACAGGTAACAAACATGCAGAGCTGTTTGCAGGGATTTACAGGTAATAGGTGCGTGCGCTGAGCGACAGTGAGAGTTCAGATGCCATTTACTATACTCTGACCTGTGGTTTGGAATGCAGTTAGCCTCAGTTAGTGCACTGCCAACTGCTTACTTTGTTGCCCTAAACCGTTTGGGGCACAGATGCCTCCAATTCCAAATGTAATGATGTACCAGGATTGAAGTAGAGATAAAACACAAGTCACCTAAAGACTGATTTCCAAGAGAATTTCAGATCTACAGAATGATTTGCTCATCCCCAATTTTGATTCCCGCAAATAAACAGCATCTAGGTCTATAGATCTTTTGATATAGTAGCTTAAGTGACAATTCTGTTTATTTTTGTGCTTGTCTGCAAAACGGGAGCACAAGCTTGATTCATCAACCCGTACAAAATCTTTGTGCAGCCCACATCAACAATTTAGAAGTTCCACTTCCAAGCAGGAGAAAGTGCCTTCCACTATCAGGCTGGAGACTGCGGGGACTCCCGGTGTGCACTGCAGACCCATCTCTATGGATGGCCTTGGCACTACTTTACAAACCCTCCACCCCCCCTCCCCCGGCCCCCTGGTGTGAGCTAAAAAGTAAATTTTCAAAATCTAAATGAAATCCTGAGGATTTCGACCTTAATAATACAAGCCCACTGTCACTAGCAGGTCACTGACACTGCACCACATGTGCGGGAAGCGTAGTGCAGCTACACGGCATCTGAAACTGTATATTCTTTAGGAAGTGGGCTGCAGTAGGTGACATCAGGGGGTGGGCTGCAGTAGGTTACATCAGAGGTGGGCTGCAGTAGGTTACATCAGGGGGTGGGCTGCTGTAGGTTACATCTGGGAGTGGGCTGTAGAACGTTACATCAGGGGGTGGGCTGCTGTAGGTTACATTAGGGGGTCGGTTGTAATATGTTACATTAGGGTCTGGGCTGCATTGAGTTATTAAGTAATAAAAGGAGTTCTGTCTGTCGCCACAGGCCAGTCTACTAGAAGAAATGGAAGAAAGGTGGCGGAAACGAGAGGAAAGGTGGAGAGAGGGCCAGGAAAAGGAGAAAGACAAAGCCCTGATGCAGCAAAGTGAGTGAATAATGAATGCCGCCTGGTAATCTAGGGCCATGGAAATGTGCTAGAACAGGAGTCTCGGTATCCTATTATGTTCAATGAAAATCATCACAAGCAACTAATATTATTAATGTTGTAATAGCAACCACATCACACAAGATTACATTAGTGGCCACCCCATGCAAGATTGTCAACGACGATCACCTGAGTGTATCATGCAGTGTCGCCAGGAGTAAGGTAAAAAGACGTTGTCATTTTGTAATGCTTGTTTATGGTCAATATGAAACACCCATGGCTGCAATGGCCCTGGTACCAAGGTAATATTATGATTTATTAGGCTGGGCTTCACACAGGAGAGCTACTTACAGGCAGGTGGAGAGCTACCAGGAGTCCACCAGCTACTTCTTGGTGAAGCCTGTTCCAGAATGAAATAACATTCCAGAGGTACAGGAGCCATTGAAATGACTATTTTCAGCAGAATCCTTCTTCTTGTAGTTAACTGCCGAGATAGATCAGTGGGTTATCTCTTTTAGTGCCTACTGGTTTGTAAAGCGTTTTCCATAAATTCTATAAGGGCTCAAGTTTCAAAGTTTTTCTTTCCTATGAATGTGTGTCTTTCATGTTCAGGCATAAGTCACATCTAAGGGCCTAATTTGAATCTGGCAGTACAAAAATATGGGTGCAGAACCCTCTCATACAACCAACCATTGCTATTCCCCCCTTTGTGACATTTGCAGCATAGCATGAAAATCATCATCGCAGAGCCGGCTGCACATCAAACAGGCACAAAAACCAGCCCTTAGGACCAGTCATGTCGGATAATCCTCCATGCATTTGTTTCCAATTTTCAGAGGCATTGCCATGCCAATTGTAAAAATCCTGCTGTACTCATCCTACACCTAGGACAGGCATCTGAAACAGAAGCATCCATCATCTTAAGTTTCACAGGGGATATACACCTTAAGAGATGCAGCCCGCCCACTGAGCATCTGTCATGGCAATCCCAAGTACGCCCTGCCAGGCCTGATGAGAATCTCTCGGCAAAGGGAATCTGTCACCAAGAGGTTTGCATACTTGATAGATACCAGGCACCTCGGATGCTTAGGTATCATAACACAGCCCACCTCTGATGACTGTAGAAATCCAGTAGAAGCCAGAGAGCTTCTGCCTAATAGAGTTGCGCAGGTGAAAGTAGTAAATCTTATGAGGGTAATTATCCCCTGACTTCTCACTTTATCTAACGTTATAAAAAAATTATATATATTTGTTATATATATATATGAAAACACCAATGTCACAGGACACGAAGGGCTGCGCACTCGGGCTTGATGCGAAAAAAGTATCGTAATTTATCACTGCGTGAATTATGGACCTCAACAAAGTGTCTTGCTACTTGATATGTACTATCATTGTGATTGCCCGTGTGTGCTCCAATATCCGCTTTTTTGCCGGATGAATGGAGCTTCCAGCAAACTGGAGACCACACTGGCAAACCAAACAATACACCACGTAACTGGTATTACAGTTTAGGAATTTATCAATCGGGCATTTTGCTTTTTTACCAGGGACACTAAATTCTTTAACTTTCGTACTGTTTTTACAAGCTTTGCAGGTAGCACATGGAAAGAATCCCACTATAGGTGTTCGTGCTGTGGTTGCTGTCTCGGTAAAATGACTATGTACCAGCATATCCTTCAGTGATGTGCTTTTGTGATATGTGACATCTGGTCAATTTGGCAATAGTCTTCCAATCGTAGTATCTGTCAACAAAACCTTCCAGTTTAGGATCCATATGGGATAAAGCAATAGATAATTTGTTTGAATGCTGAGAAGTTGCGTCCCACATATGCACAATGAATTCAAAAGCTTTATTGTTCACACAGAAAAGGATACTAACAGCAGCCAGGCAAAGATGGCCGCTATGGTAGTATATACTAGAGAGTTTTTGTATGTCTTTTGTTTGTTTTCAATATTTTCTGAATTAGCAAATCAAATGATATCTTATTTAAAGGTGAAAATGTTTTGTGGTAACTAACACTGACGAAAGCCAGGCGGCCGGAACGCGTGTGTTAGCTTTCTAATCCTTGGAGCAAGCTGGAATAAAAGTGTTATTATCGCATCAAGCCCGAGTGCGCAGCCCTTCGTGTCCTGTGACATTGGTGTTCTCAAGTATTTGCGCAGAGCCGTCTCCACGAGCTGCGGCACCCATGTTGCTGAGAGCGGCGACTTGCTGGCAGTAACATGTCTGGAAAATATATATATATGTATATATACATATATACATATTATCTACTGGCGGTCGCCAGTAGATAGTTATAGTTACAACCTAGTTTCCATAGGAAATCTCAAAATTCTATTTTGAAAAACTTTGGCGCCGGTTGACGAATCCTCGCGAAATTTTCAAAACAAATGGGGCGCTCCGTTCAGCTCCTACCCTGAAAGTCTCGAGGTGATTCGTCAAGCAGGGGCCGAGAAAAAGGGGGGTCCCAAAACGCATTTTCCCCATGCATTTTTCCATAGGACCTTTAGTCGAAGGTACAGCCCGAACGGCTGAACAGAATTACGTGAAATTTGGCAAAGAGGAAGCCATAAGGTCAAGGAAGTGCCTTTTGAAGGTCTCGTGTAAATCTGTTCAGTATTTCCTGAGAAAATAGCATTTAAAACCATATCCATATCTATATGCGCGCACTGTGCGCGCACCCTGCCGTGCGCGAGCGCAATTCTGATTGGTTGTTAGATGTCGGTAAACATTCGAATCGTTCGAAACCAGGAAGTGTCGGCCGCCATTTTGTCTCTCGCAGTCTGAGGGGGTGAAAAACAAAGGTGGAGAACGTGAAAAAGGGGCAGGGTGGACAGTTCCTGACCCTCTAGCCTTGGTCAGGGGGTCACAGAAGGACCCCCAAGGGAGAAAAAAACAATTTTTTTTATTTAAAAAAATCGCGGGGTGCGCGCACCGTGCACGCACGGCACGCACAGCGCACACAGCGCGCGCACGTTGCGCGAAGCGCACGGTGAAAAACCTGAAAAAAAAAGAAATTAATAAATACATAACTTAGCATTTAAAAAAACTTACAAATTCACTGAAAAAACCATAGGTTTCACACACGTTATAGTTACGAATTAGTATTTAAAAAACCTTGCAAATTCACTTAAAAAACCATAGGTTTCACACATGTTATAGTTAGCTGGACATTTCACTCGTAAAAAACCAATGAAATTCCCCCGTTATAGTTAGTGCAGGCAACTATAACTCACGCGACCGCAATCCTCTGCTGATGACGTCAGATATTACATCACTGATGACATATGTGTCTTTCTGAAAAATAAATATTTGTAATATATGTATAGCTAAAGATTAATGGAAGAAGACATGGGTAAATAAGTGTCTAAATACAGTGATGTAATATCTGACGTCATCAGCAGAGGATTGCGGTCGCGTGAGTTATAGTTGCCTGCACTAACTATAACGGGGGAATTTCATTGGTTTTTTACGAGTGAAATGTCCAGCTAACTATAACATGTGTGAAACCTATGGTTTTTTAAGTGAATATATATATATATATATCCTCTCATTGGATATTTCCAAAAACGGCAACGGACCACAAAGTAAGTGCTTACATTAATTTATTTTGTGCAGATCGGCATGACGCGTTTCAGCTCCTGCGGGAGCCTTGATCACATAACATGATATATATATATATATATATATTCCAATCGAACTTGCTCCGCAATTGAAGATACCCACACAACGCTATGTTTCAACCTTCTTTATTCGGGAGGCAGCAGCGGACTCAGGGAGGACCTCACAGCGCAATGTTACACCACTTGCCTACGCGTTTCGAGAGTCAATCTCTTCCTCATGGCATGGTGTTGGTCGGGAGAGTGGAAGCATGGCCATTGATTTTGCACAGGTGATAAGCAGGTCTTCATCCCGCCCCAGTGGGCGTGTTTGTTGCAAAGCACCCTGGTAGATGTGGTCCAGAGTAATAATGAAGGTCCATAGTGGGTGCCATTACCATCAACCCCTTAGTGATTCTTGCCCATCGGGTCGCCGGCTGTCCCCTTCCGAGTTCGTTGCTGTAGTGATGCCCCTGCGAACAGGTACGTTGTTCCGTGTCTCGTGCCTCAGTTGTGGCACACGGATCTGCGGCGAGCAGCGGGGTTATCTTCGTGACCCTAGCTGGCCACACATATTCCAATCGAACTTGCTCCGCAATTGAAGATACCCACACAACGCTATGTTTCAACCTTCTTTATTCGGGAGGCAGCAGCGGACTCAGGGAGGACCTCACAGCGCAATGTTACACCACTTGCCTACGCGTTTCGAGAGTCAATCTCTTCCTCATGGCATGGTGTTGGTCGGGAGAGTGGAAGCATGGCCATTGATTTTGCACAGGTGATAAGCAGGTCTTCATCCCGCCCCAGTGGGCGTGTTTGTTGCAAAGCACCCTGGTAGATGTGGTCCAGAGTAATAATGAAGGTCCATAGTGGGTGCCATTACCATCAACCCCTTAGTGATTCTTGCCCATCGGGTCGCCGGCTGTCCCCTTCCGAGTTCGTTGCTGTAGTGATGCCCCTGCGAACAGGTACGTTGTTCCGTGTCTCGTGCCTCAGTTGTGGCACACGGATCTGCGTCGAGCAGCGGGGTTATCTTCGTGACCCTCGCTGGCCACACATATTCCAATCGAACTTGCTCCGCAATTGAAGATACCCACACAACGCTATGTTTCAACCTTCTTTATTCGGGAGGCAGCAGCGGACTCAGGGAGGACCTCACAGCGCAATGTTACACCACTTGCCTACGCGTTTCGAGAGTCAATCTCTTCCTCATGGCATGGTGTTGGTCGGGAGAGTGGAAGCATGGCCATTGATTTTGCACAGGTGATAAGCAGGTCTTCATCCCGCCCCAGTGGGCGTGTTTGTTGCAAAGCACCCTGGTAGATGTGGTCCAGAGTAATAATGAAGGTCCATAGTGGGTGCCATTACCATCAACCCCTTAGTGATTCTTGCCCATCGGGTCGCCGGCTGTCCCCTTCCGAGTTCGTTGCTGTAGTGATGCCCCTGCGAACAGGTACGTTGTTCCGTGTCTCGTGCCTCAGTTGTGGCACACGGATCTGCGGCGAGCAGCGGGGTTATCTTCGTGACCCTAGCTGGCCACACATATTCCAATCGAACTTGCTCCGCAATTGAAGATACCCACACAACGCTATGTTTCAACCTTCTTTATTCGGGAGGCAGCAGCGGACTCAGGGAGGACCTCACAGCGCAATGTTACACCACTTGCCTACGCGTTTCGAGAGTCAATCTCTTCCTCATGGCATGGTGTTGGTCGGGAGAGTGGAAGCATGGCCATTGATTTTGCACAGGTGATAAGCAGGTCTTCATCCCGCCCCAGTGGGCGTGTTTGTTGCAAAGCACCCTGGTAGATGTGGTCCAGAGTAATAATGAAGGTCCATAGTGGGTGCCATTACCATCAACCCCTTAGTGATTCTTGCCCATCGGGTCGCCGGCTGTCCCCTTCCGAGTTCGTTGCTGTAGTGATGCCCCTGCGAACAGGTACGTTGTTCCGTGTCTCGTGCCTCAGTTGTGGCACACGGATCTGCGGCGAGCAGCGGGGTTATCTTCGTGACCCTAGCTGGCCACACATATTCCAATCGAACTTGCTCCGCAATTGAAGATACCCACACAACGCTATGTTTCAACCTTCTTTATTCGGGAGGCAGCAGCGGACTCAGGGAGGACCTCACAGCGCAATGTTACACCACTTGCCTACGCGTTTCGAGAGTCAATCTCTTCCTCATGGCATGGTGTTGGTCGGGAGAGTGGAAGCATGGCCATTGATTTTGCACAGGTGATAAGCAGGTCTTCATCCCGCCCCAGTGGGCGTGTTTGTTGCAAAGCACCCTGGTAGATGTGGTCCAGAGTAATAATGAAGGTCCATAGTGGGTGCCATTACCATCAACCCCTTAGTGATTCTTGCCCATCGGGTCGCCGGCTGTCCCCTTCCGAGTTCGTTGCTGTAGTGATGCCCCTGCGAACAGGTACGTTGTTCCGTGTCTCGTGCCTCAGTTGTGGCACACGGATCTGCGGCGAGCAGCGGGGTTATCTTCGTGACCCTAGCTGGCCACACATATTCCAATCGAACTTGCTCCGCAATTGAAGATACCCACACAACGCTATGTTTCAACCTTCTTTATTCGGGAGGCAGCAGCGGACTCAGGGAGGACCTCACAGCGCAATGTTACACCACTTGCCTACGCGTTTCGAGAGTCAATCTCTTCCTCATGGCATGGTGTTGGTCGGGAGAGTGGAAGCATGGCCATTGATTTTGCACAGGTGATAAGCAGGTCTTCATCCCGCCCCAGTGGGCGTGTTTGTTGCAAAGCACCCTGGTAGATGTGGTCCAGAGTAATAATGAAGGTCCATAGTGGGTGCCATTACCATCAACCCCTTAGTGATTCTTGCCCATCGGGTCGCCGGCTGTCCCCTTCCGAGTTCGTTGCTGTAGTGATGCCCCTGCGAACAGGTACGTTGTTCCGTGTCTCGTGCCTCAGTTGTGGCACACGGATCTGCGGCGAGCAGCGGGGTTATCTTCGTGACCCTAGCTGGCCACACATATTCCAATCGAACTTGCTCCGCAATTGAAGATACCCACACAACGCTATGTTTCAACCTTCTTTATTCGGGAGGCAGCAGCGGACTCAGGGAGGACCTCACAGCGCAATGTTACACCACTTGCCTACGCGTTTCGAGAGTCAATCTCTTCCTCATGGCATGGTGTTGGTCGGGAGAGTGGAAGCATGGCCATTGATTTTGCACAGGTGATAAGCAGGTCTTCATCCCGCCCCAGTGGGCGTGTTTGTTGCAAAGCACCCTGGTAGATGTGGTCCAGAGTAATAATGAAGGTCCATAGTGGGTGCCATTACCATCAACCCCTTAGTGATTCTTGCCCATCGGGTCGCCGGCTGTCCCCTTCCGAGTTCGTTGCTGTAGTGATGCCCCTGCGAACAGGTACGTTGTTCCGTGTCTCGTGCCTCAGTTGTGGCACACGGATCTGCGGCGAGCAGCGGGGTTATCTTCGTGACCCTAGCTGGCCACACATATTCCAATCGAACTTGCTCCGCAATTGAAGATACCCACACAACGCTATGTTTCAACCTTCTTTATTCGGGAGGCAGCAGCGGACTCAGGGAGGACCTCACAGCGCAATGTTACACCACTTGCCTACGCGTTTCGAGAGTCAATCTCTTCCTCATGGCATGGTGTTGGTCGGGAGAGTGGAAGCATGGCCATTGATTTTGCACAGGTGATAAGCAGGTCTTCATCCCGCCCCAGTGGGCGTGTTTGTTGCAAAGCACCCTGGTAGATGTGGTCCAGAGTAATAATGAAGGTCCATAGTGGGTGCCATTACCATCAACCCCTTAGTGATTCTTGCCCATCGGGTCGCCGGCTGTCCCCTTCCGAGTTCGTTGCTGTAGTGATGCCCCTGCGAACAGGTACGTTGTTCCGTGTCTCGTGCCTCAGTTGTGGCACACGGATCTGCGGCGAGCAGCGGGGTTATCTTCGTGACCCTAGCTGGCCACACATATTCCAATCGAACTTGCTCCGCAATTGAAGATACCCACACAACGCTATGTTTCAACCTTCTTTATTCGGGAGGCAGCAGCGGACTCAGGGAGGACCTCACAGCGCAATGTTACACCACTTGCCTACGCGTTTCGAGAGTCAATCTCTTCCTCATGGCATGGTGTTGGTCGGGAGAGTGGAAGCATGGCCATTGATTTTGCACAGGTGATAAGCAGGTCTTCATCCCGCCCCAGTGGGCGTGTTTGTTGCAAAGCACCCTGGTAGATGTGGTCCAGAGTAATAATGAAGGTCCATAGTGGGTGCCATTACCATCAACCCCTTAGTGATTCTTGCCCATCGGGTCGCCGGCTGTCCCCTTCCGAGTTCGTTGCTGTAGTGATGCCCCTGCGAACAGGTACGTTGTTCCGTGTCTCGTGCCTCAGTTGTGGCACACGGATCTGCGGCGAGCAGCGGGGTTATCTTCGTGACCCTAGCTGGCCACACATATTCCAATCGAACTTGCTCCGCAATTGAAGATACCCACACAACGCTATGTTTCAACCTTCTTTATTCGGGAGGCAGCAGCGGACTCAGGGAGGACCTCACAGCGCAATGTTACACCACTTGCCTACGCGTTTCGAGAGTCAATCTCTTCCTCATGGCATGGTGTTGGTCGGGAGAGTGGAAGCATGGCCATTGATTTTGCACAGGTGATAAGCAGGTCTTCATCCCGCCCCAGTGGGCGTGTTTGTTGCAAAGCACCCTGGTAGATGTGGTCCAGAGTAATAATGAAGGTCCATAGTGGGTGCCATTACCATCAACCCCTTAGTGATTCTTGCCCATCGGGTCGCCGGCTGTCCCCTTCCGAGTTCGTTGCTGTAGTGATGCCCCTGCGAACAGGTACGTTGTTCCGTGTCTCGTGCCTCAGTTGTGGCACACGGATCTGCGGCGAGCAGCGGGGTTATCTTCGTGACCCTAGCTGGCCACACATATTCCAATCGAACTTGCTCCGCAATTGAAGATACCCACACAACGCTATGTTTCAACCTTCTTTATTCGGGAGGCAGCAGCGGACTCAGGGAGGACCTCACAGCGCAATGTTACACCACTTGCCTACGCGTTTCGAGAGTCAATCTCTTCCTCATGGCATGGTGTTGGTCGGGAGAGTGGAAGCATGGCCATTGATTTTGCACAGGTGATAAGCAGGTCTTCATCCCGCCCCAGTGGGCGTGTTTGTTGCAAAGCACCCTGGTAGATGTGGTCCAGAGTAATAATGAAGGTCCATAGTGGGTGCCATTACCATCAACCCCTTAGTGATTCTTGCCCATCGGGTCGCCGGCTGTCCCCTTCCGAGTTCGTTGCTGTAGTGATGCCCCTGCAAAATCAATGGCCATGCTTCCACTCTCCCGACCAACACCATGCCATGAGGAAGAGATTGACTCTCGAAACGCGTAGGCAAGTGGTGTAACATTGCGCCGTGAGGTCCTCCCTGAGTCCGCTGCTGCCTCCCGAATAAAGAAGGTTGAAACATAGCGTTGTGTGGGTATCTTCAATTGCGGAGCAAGTTCGATTGGAATATGTGTGGCCAGCTAGGGTCACGAAGATAACCCCGCTGCTCGCCGCAGATCCGTGTGCCACAACTGAGGCACGAGACACGGAACAACGTACCTGTTCGCAGGGGCATCACTATAGCAACGAACTCGGAAGGGGACAGCCGGCGACCCGATGGGCAAGAATCACTAAGGGGTTGATGGTAATGGCACCCACTATGGACCTTCATTATTACTCTGGACCACATCTACCAGGGTGCTTTGCAACAAACACGCCCACTGGGGCGGGATTAAGACCTGCTTATCACCTGTGCAAAATCAATGGCCATGCTTCCACTCTCCCGACCAACACCATGCCATGAGGAAGAGATTGACTCTCGAAACGCGTAGGCAAGTGGTGTAACATTGCGCCGTGAGGTCCTCCCTGAGTCCGCTGCTGCCTCCCGAATAAAGAAGGTTGAAACATAGCGTTGTGTGGGTATCTTCAATTGCGGAGCAAGTTCGATTGGAATATATATATATATATATATATAAAAAAAGCTTAAAGTGATGTTATAGTTAGGAATTGTAATTATATCTAAGTTTACATTGAAAAAACTCCTAGAAATTAACTGAAAAAAGCAACGGTTAAAGGGAAGTTACAGTTTGGTGAAAATTTCAGTTAAAACATAGTTTTAACCAAACAAAACCATTGAAATTCACCTTTTATAATTATCTCAAGTAACTATAACTCATGTCCTAAAGTAACTATAACGCGCGACCCCTGCAACCACAAGATGTTCTTGCACTCAAGCTGAGGAGCATTGAGCTCTTTAAAAAAATATGGTAAGTTCTCCGGGGAACATGGATTTAATGAGCCAGGAGACATTTTTTTAAGGCTGTTTGAGGGCTGCAGAACTTTCTGCAGCACCACACAATATAAAAAAACAATTCTGGTCGGCACCCCTGCCTCTTCTAGGGACACCACAAGCATGATATATGCAGATCTTGGTCCAGAAAGAGTGTTTATTTAGGAACACAAAACCTCCACAGATCCGACAGATCTCCTGCTGAGATCTGATTGGCTTCCACCACATCAACCAGGAAGTGGTGGCAGCCATCTTAGGACTCAGATCTTAGTCCAAAGTCCTACAAAAATGTAAAAAGAAACCACATAAAGCGCAGGTTAGGGATACGCTGATCCCTAGTGGTGTTGGAATCCCAGAGAGAGGATACGTGCTCCCACGTCTTTCTAAAATATACCTCTGGTGCGGGCGAGGAACAGGAGGGTGCGTGGATAGTAGTTAAGGGAAAGGGGTGTGTGGCCCCTCTCCCAAAGCCTCTAAGATGCCTGTGCCCCATCCCCAAGGGCCAAAATGCTTTAAATAGGGAAGGTGGACTGCGCGGCCCACCTCCGTGAGCTTAAAATGGCCTCATAACTCCATTAACCAGGGCCTCTTTTTTAATAAAGGAGAAGGAGCATGCCCCCCCACCCCCCTTAGCCTAATTTGGCCCCAGAGACCCCGTTCTCTGAGGACATCGGGCAACATTTATCATGTAGTTTGCTTGTTGTAAACATCCAGGTTCGCAGACCACAGACACCTGCCTGATCTCGAAAAATGAAACGAAAACTTTTCATTTTTCTTTTTTAAACACAACCCGTTTTCCTTTCAAGAAATTAGGCTGCATTTAATAAAAAATTATTTATTTAAAGGCAATCACAGACATGGTGGTCGGCTGACCCCAGCAGGCCACCATCCCTGTGATTATAGTGATTCCTATTGGGTCGCAAACTGCGACCTGCCTCATTAATATTAATGAGGTCGGTCGATCAGCGACCCATTAGGAAATGCTAAATGAAACTCATGGAGTTTCATTCATTCAAATACCTAATTGCAATTTTCTGTGAATCGCAATTAGGTAATTGCCATTTGAAATAATGATACATAATGATACATGTGGCCCCATATGCCTCCTCCTTGAGCCTAAAAAGGTCCAGGTGACCCCACTGGCTGTGTTAAGTAATTAATGAAGAGAGGGGGCGCGCAGCTCCTTCCCTGAGACTAATTAGGCCCCTGGGAACTCTTTGCACGGGGGCTGAAATGTAAGTAACAGAGAAGGGGGGCAAGCGGTCCTCCTCCCCGAGCCATAAAAAGGCCCCGGGGACCCCATCCCTTGGGGCTGTGATTCTAATTAAAAGGGAGGGGGCCATACAGCAACTCTCCCTGAGCCTTTAAAGGCCCCAGGGACCCCATCTCCCAGGACCAGCTCAGTGACTTTGTCACAGAGTCCACGCCCGGGGACACAGTAGTTTCCCTGCCCTCACTAGCACGGGCTGGGAAACAAATGTTTGCTCCTATGTGGCGGGAGCATTGTTAAATCTCCAGCCAAACCATAGAAAACATCGAAGTCTACTCCCAGTGGCGGATGCTTCAAACATGCTTCTGCCAGCTGGGAGCAGACGTGTGTTCTGGCAGGGTAACAGAACACAAATTGCTCCCGCCCAGAGATAGCATGCAAGAAACAGTTGCTCCCTCTGGGCAGGCGCAATCGCTTCTCCTGCACTATGCAGGTAGCTGGCTGGGGCTGCAGGGTCCTCGGACCTCCTACCGTGGCCCCCAACATTTTACTTGGTGCGTGCCCCAGGTGGTCACCAGGGCACCCACCTATATTTAAGGTAGGCCATGGGGGAAAGGGTCCCCGGGGCAATAATAGGCTCGGGGAGGGGGACCACATAGCCCACCTCCCCTTTTTTCTGCAATTTGATCTTGGTGGATGGGGTTCCTCGGGCCTGATGAGGCTTGGGGAGAGAGCTGCATGCCCCCTCCCCTTAGAATTCGGCCCCAGCCAAAGGGGTCAACAGGCCTATTAAGGCTTGGGGAGGGGGTCACATGCCCCCTCCCCTTAATATATATGTTTCAGCCCTGGGGCCCGAAGGCCAACTCTACGCCATGTTGTCAAACTTCTGGTGAGTTGGCCACACAGCTGAATGCAGTGTGCAGAGTAGGGGTTTAAAGCAGGGTCTGGACCAGTGGCGGCTGCTGAAATGTGAAAGCAGTGTGGCGTAAACTCTTGACTGGAACTGCAAGGCGAGAATAGCAAGGGAGCCCAAGTCATTGAATGAATAGAGAAATCTATACAATATTGGGAGTGAGTTTAATGAATCACTGCTTGCTGTCCCATTTTTATCAACCCAGGTAGCTGCATGAATATTGCAGGTATCTGTTTCAGATACCGGTCTCCTTTCCCTTCGCATAACATACACACCAGGACCTTCTTTCAATCACCTCCTTTTCCATCAGTTGGCCCTACTCTCCTTCTATCGTTTTTCTTGTCCCCTTCTTACTCTCCTATCACTTCCACTACTGTTTCTTCTTTTGATTCTGGCTTCTCTCTCTCCCAATCATCCTTATTTTTATATATTATTTCATAGTAAATCTCTTTTAAAATGACACACTGAAGAAGCATAACAGAAGCCACTTTCCTACAATGAGCTAAAAAACGGTACATTCCAGCTACTTTTCAAACTCGGTATCGTGAAATACAACCCCCTTACATCTAGTGTGTTTTGCTAATCACCGAAATGTGCCCGCCTCGTGCTCTCTGTAGGTAAGCTGAGGTAGGGTGAAAACATTTTACGACAAAGCCCGAGGCGTTACAAGATTTATTTTGACACAACCTCATATGAAGCCATTCTCATCACCGGCGAACGTGTGCTCTGCAAACAAACATACTCTCATGTACACGCACACTGGCACAAGCTTGTAAACAGGCACATACACATAAGCATGCTCTCAATCATACACACAACGTGGAAACTTACCTGAAGTAGTCTTCAGCATACAGTTTTGCCTGCACGTCGAATTTTCACATCAAGTAAAGAATGCGCCAGAGCGAGGTTAACACCCTTATGCCCAATCAGAAGCTCAGATAGGATGGAAGGCTGCCTGTTTTCCTATTTTGCGGCTTCTGATGGGGTATAAGGGTGCATGACTGACAAGCCCCCAATTCACCATCATCTGACATGCTACACTGCCTGACGCTAGTGCAGCATGTCAGAAATGTATTGCATCTGTGAAAGGACAGGTTGAGGAACAGCCCACACCTGACACATGCGCAATACATCCCAGGGAGCCCTCTTCTGGTGAAGGTGACATTGTAGCCTTTACATGTAAACAAAAGATCAGTGAAATAATCATGTTACATGTAAAAGCTGTAATATTTTAATAAATGAGGTGCAAGTGACCAGGCATTGTGGGGGGTCGCCGCTCTTTAGCCCTCCATAGAGCAGCCTCTCCTGGTCTGGCCATAGGAGGTTGGCTTTACATATGTAATAAAATATTTGGTTACGTTAAAAAAACAAAACTAGAAATTCAACTTTATACACAGTGTTATCAACTCTCTCACCATACGACATTAACTATAACTTGTGACTCTATCGTGCACTGTGTTCTGAAAAATCATCTCAATTGAGATGCCATAAGTGTTGTTATGAAGTCTATGATTTCAGATAGTATAAGTAATGTCATAAGCAAGGGTATAACCAGTGCATTAACAAGGTGTGAGTTATAGTTCGGTAAGTGAGGTGAGAACACTGTGTACAAAGTTTTGCGTGTTATAACTTACATTCTAACTTAAAACACCACCTTGAAATTACTATAAGTAACACTGTGTACTTAAGTGGGCAACTTATATGAATGCGAAGGTGGTATGTAAATTGTAAATGAAAAAACTATAACTTTAAAATTTCTAATGGTTGTGTAGTTTACTTATGGTTCTCATGGACAGTAAAAATAAAGTTTTCCTAACTATAACTTATCTGTAACCTTTTGTTTTTTTCATGTAATATATATATATATATATCAGGAAACGAGTTCTCAGCACATGAGAGCGCACTCGGGAAGCCGCAATCTTCCTGAAAGGGGCCACAGGCACATAATCACGCTGTTGCCGCATGTGGGGAAGCTGATCCATGGATTATGGGCTGGACTGGCACTGCGCGGTGGGGGAAAGCCATTACACCGCGGTTTTTACCACGCGTAGCCATTACATTTCATGCGTTACAACGCATGCGATGTTACAACGCGTGGTAAAAACCACGCATACCATTAAGAGCCCCGCACCACTGTTTTGGAGTCAGCCACCTTTGAAGTTGGGTGCCCATGTCTGTGTAAACCTTTTTTGCACATCTGTCCGACTAGCAAGTTTTAAGGTGGCTGTAAAAAATGTCAGCCCTAATCCAGCCATTTACATGTGATTGACCAAACTGACTCGCCAGGTTAAACAGTAGAGCTATACAAAGATGTTAACACTTTTAAGCCTGAACAGCACCTTTTTTAAATGCTAATATCCCAGAAACTGCAGTACAGATTCACACTACACTCAAAAAGCACACTTTCTGGGTAAAATTCTACTTTGATGCTAATTTAGGTGTAAATCCGTTCAGCCGTTCGTGCTGTAGGTTAGCTTAAAATTTGCCATTGGACCTAAAATGAGAAATCAGTTTTCTTCACTTGCCTATAACTTTTTGCACTATGGACAACAGATCTATATAAAACGTGTCATGGCAAAATTCAGCTGCTAAATTCACTGATTACGGAGTATGTGTCCACAAAGGCAAACGGTAGAGGCAAACAAAAACAAGCATTGAAAATGCAATAAGTCTCGCCTTTGATTAAGTTAAAGTCATTTGCTTCACTAATGGTATTGTATAGCATAGCAAATGGCTTTAACTTAATGAAAGGCGAGACCTATTGCATTTTTAATGCTTGTTTCATATCCAGCCTATGATTATACCAGGAAAATTATGTACCACACAAACGTATTGTTCTAACACCACTGGGAGTTTATGTGTCTCTACATCTTTACCTTCAGTGGAGCATAAATATGCATTTAGTCCACACTACAAATAATGCACTTGATGCCACTGTCAGCTCCTATATGACATACCTCCTGTGACAACATGCATGGCTTATGTAAAATGTATTAATCTTCACCCAATCGTGTGATCACATATGCAATTTCATTTGATCTTTGTTGTTAAAACTTTTCTAAAAACCAGAGTAAACTATTTAAAATAGTTGATGCTCTCTTTAACAATTTTAACGTAACTGTTCCTAAGGACTACTAGTTCTATTTCAAGCACTCGCATGGACCCCCAATGAAAAGAAATGAACCCTACATTTTACAAACTAAAGATTCTCCCCCTCGTATCAGTTCATGGGTGCACTGTCGTGCAGGTTGCGATACCTTTTATTAGATCACCAAATATTTGTTCTCTCTTTTCTTTCACTCTCTCAACAACAAATTAGTTTAAAGAACGATAAAGGCCCTTTCCCCTATACACGTTTGATAAATATTACACGTTATCTTCAGCTCCTATATCCTATAAGCATTATGACCCAAGTGGCTCAGACAGTTATCATGGCTGCATACACATCTAGGTTATAGGGAGGTGAAATCTGACTATATGGTTGCCCCCACTTTTATCCTGGTGTTTTGCTGATCTTAGATTTAGTTGGACTGGGATCTTGCTATTCAGGGCCCCAGTCTAGCTGCTTTCTCTTAAAAATGGATTCCATGTACATTAGGTACATCTCAGATTGGATTCTGGAGTGCCCTTATAAGCCCCTAGTATATGGTATACTATGTACCCAGGGCATAGGTACCCCAGATGCCTACCAGGGGCTGAAGCAATAATTATGCCACCCCTGGGAAGCCCTCCAAAATGGCACCACAAGTCTGCTACTGCAGCCTGGGTAAGGTGGTGCATGCGCACCTTACTGTGATATAGATTACCTGTATCACTACATATACACACACATATAAACCTATAAGTCACTCCTATGGCAGGCCTTATCAATCCTGAAGGCAGAGTGCTTGGTTTTCATGTGAGAGGGTGCCCCTGCATGAGCAGAGCCCCTCTGCAGTGTTCGGAGTCAATCCTCTGATGCTGTTTGTGGTGCAGCCTGACCATATATTCTTAAGTGCATTATACCCTCGCGGTAAATGCTAACTTTGGAATGGCTGCACGGAAACATGTTGTGTTTGGTGTCAAACCCTTTGGAATCCTACCCCCCTCCCCCTGCCAGTTCTGGCGGCGGGGGTAGAATTCCACCTTTCTAGAGGGAGAGACATGTACCCACCGGTATACCCGGTATTAACTTTTCAGAGCCCTGGCATCACAAAATGGATGCTACTGCCAAAGACACGGGTCTGGCCTCCTGCTGCTGACCGAAAATCCGGCAGGGGAGGCCTGGACAATAGGTTTCCTGTCACAGGGAGGTGTAACCACCTCCCCAGACAGGATAGTGTGTATTGGGGCTGGGCGGGAGCACTCTCGGGTGCTTTGAAGTCCTGCACTGGGGGCACATTTGGTGTCCCTGTGTATAGTCCAGTTCAAACCGGAGCCAGGGGCTACCAGCCCCTGCTCTGGTGTGAAACTGGACAAAGGAAATGGGTGTAGCCATCCCTCTTTCCAAATCCTCCCATAGGTGGGTCCCCAGAGTAAGTCCAACCCTCTTCTTGGGTATTAAGTAGGAACCCCAGTCCTTAGGACTTTAGATTATCCCTGGACGAAACTCTGAAAGTGAATCCTGGACCTTCGACGCTCTACTTGAAGATTAGAGGACTGAAGACTCTCCCTTGGGGTCAAGGAGTGACTCCCCTGCTTGGCAGGCACCAACAAAGCATCGGTCTGGTCTGCTTTGCTGAAGCTCTTGCCGGACGCTGAAGACTTGGCATCACCAGAGGTAGATTTTCAGACTTCCCCGAGGCTGCCCTGAGACCACAGCAAAGCTGAGGCACGTGGCTATCGTGGGTAACGTGGAACCGTGACCCGTGGACACCGAGCACATTTGCGACTGCATCATCTTCCTGACATCTCTTGAAGTTGTGCTTTGGGCTCCAAGTAGCCCCAGTCCCGAGCACCGACTGCACCGAAGATCACTGGCCTACACTCCACAAGTGTTCCGTGGGCCAGCTCCAAGTGCGACCACTCGAGGGTCCTTTACATCTCTAGTCCGTTGGCTAGTGGGTCTCCATGAAGGCAACACTTTCTCTGCATGAGCTTTCCTGGTTGCTCCAGACGTGCCCTGACTTACCTTCGCTGGGTGAGTCCCTCAGACCTCGCTGGTCTGCACTGAAGTCCTTTCTCTGTTTCTGCGTGACTTGCAGTTGCCAAGGCTTGTTGGGTCCAATCCAGTCGCCAACATCTCAGCACTCGACAGACTTCGTGGGACAGCCCAAATCCAGCTCCTGGTTGTCGTCAACACCTCCTGGACCTCGTGGCTGAAGAGTCAAGACACCCATCAACTCACCTGAAGTACCCGACATCTGTGGGCATTCGAATATCCTGCCCCTGGTCACTGGCTAGTGACCCAGACTCTGTCCCCTCTGCTTTCAGGTCTTCTTCGTCCCCGATACAGGCTTGGATCGCAACAGACACTTTCTTCCTTCACGGCAGCAGCACTTTCCAGAAGATCGCCATCGAAAACGACGACAACTCCCGACACGTATGCACCCGGCTTCCCTGGGTGAGGTCACTCAAGTACTATAGTACTCACGTGGGTGTTGGCCCTAGAAACTTTTAAGTTTAAAGGGGTTAACTGGAAGTCCTCTCCAAAGTGTCCTTTTTCTTTAAAAATCCAATCGCGACTTTCCCCAAAGAAGTAAACGGTGTATCGCGGCTGTGTTCTCACACTGCGCGTGTCCCCCGTGGGTCCCCTGTGTCACTACCTTGGGTGGTTCCTTGTGGTCCAAGCACTTCTACAGGCTCTAGGCCTTGTGTCTAGCTCAGTTGTGGTTCTTATTCCACTATTTTGGTATATGGTTTGGTACGCCCCTAGGGCTCAAACGTGTATTGTGCTATTACCGTGGATATTTTGACTTGTAACTTATGTACTTCGAACTCTAGCCTCATAAAGAGACTAGAGGGATGTGTTTTATACTAAATACATATATTTTAAATATATACCTGGTGTGGTTCTCATTTCATTTGGTTGTTCAAGAGATTATAGACTGGTAAAACAAGCTGCTTTACATTCCTCCAAGACTTAGCCTGAAGGCTGCTCTCCATAGCTACCACTAGGATAGCTTTCAATAAAAGTTGTCTTTAACCTATCATCAATAAGGGGTTGTTTGGACTGGTACAAGGTGTCCACTGTAATTAGTGGACCGCATATACCAGGCCAACTTCTCACATAGGTAATTCTACATTATACGATGTCTCTTGACCGGAAAATTCTAGGCCCAGAGACACCAGACCCAGACGGTAGAGCAGGGCTGTAGGAAACTGCTGCTCCCAGACTGCTCTCTAACTTAGTAAGGAGAAGCAAACGGTTCCCCTCACCTACTCTAGACCAACCAGCCGCCCCACGGTCCTCCAAAAGCCTCACATGTCCACTGCAATACAGCTACAGCAGATAGTTACACGGCTTTCTTTCATGTACGTACATTGCATTTTCCAGAGTACACCGATTCCTTCTGCATGTGCTCGTTACATAGTCTTTCTATATTACACAGATCCTTTCTGTGTATGTACCTAATATATTTA
Source organism: Triturus cristatus (assembly GCF_964204655.1). Classification (NCBI taxonomy): domain Eukaryota; kingdom Metazoa; phylum Chordata; class Amphibia; order Caudata; family Salamandridae; genus Triturus; species Triturus cristatus. Next base: position 820,373,419 of record NC_140584.1, read on the forward strand.
AATTGTAGATGAGAGGTCCCTTTCTGCTGGTATTGATATTCCAGATTACAAGGCCTCCTCCGAGTATGTTCATTTGATCTTACACATTAGATAGGCCTGCCCCGCGTCTGTTTAAAAAATACTGCTATTTAGGAATAACCAGGCACTTTTCTCTATGCACATCAGTCACAGATTCCAGAAGTCCACTGCTATTCAAGAAAAAAGGATACATATTTAGCAGTTCAATTCCAAGTATACCCATTAAATATTGATATTCTAGATCACATGTTGCTTCTGTGCATGTACTTACACAGGTCTCTTCTAGGTACATTACTTTGATATTGTAGATTAGACTGTCATTTCTGCGTGTCTTTAACAAACACTGATATTAAAGATAACGCAAACCCCATTTCCTATGTACATTAGACAGATTAGAGGCATCATTAATGTACAGGTATATTAGATAATGACTACACACACTTATTCCATGGACTAAACATTTTAAAATACATACGTTTCTTCTATGGACATAAACTGGATATTGGTGTATTGCTCTTCTCTGTGTAAGTACGTTACACTGATGCCCATTACAAGGATCTACATTTGATATAGAGTGCACTGGCACTTAGTGAGTGTCCAACAGAAACCCTTTTTGGTTGTCTTCGTTAGATACTGTAGATGAACAGTTCCATTAACATACAAATGCAATGAAGATTACAGCGGTCTTCACATTTGCCCTTTAACTGATAGAATGCCCTTCTGGGTATGTACATTACATTTTGATATTATGAATCAGACACTATATGCACATTAGACATACATTACATCTCTAATGTTCAGGTGAAGTAATTAAAGATCGGTCTCTCCTATGTACGTGAATTGGCTATATTATAGCTCTCAAAGGTCCCTTAAGAATATACAATAATTGCCGCCATGAGAGAATACAGAACACTTGGGTCCATGTTGTGCATTCTATATTAAATGTAGAGAAACTTTCTATGGTTCTACAGTAGATGTAGATTAGACAGGTATCTTTGTCCCATATGTATTATATATCGAGATGACAAGTGTCAAGATGAAGAAATATGGATATTTATGGTATATTCAACTAGAAAACGTTGGTCAACACCAACTAATTTGTACGTTTGTGTCTATTAGTCAACAACAGTTTCCCTTTGGAGAAGCAAACAAAAAAATAAGTTAAATGTAAATCTGCACATTTGTGTTTCATTTCTGTATGTGGCATTGCACCCCTCCGCTTTTGGCAATAATCAGGCACTTAAGAATTGTATGCAACAGTCGCTGATTTCCAAGACAACTTTTGGAAATCGTTCTAATTTTTTAAAGAATCAAAAATGTGCTCGCAAGCTGGGCTCAGATGTAAGGGCAGCCACCCCGAAGATCATAATATAGGGCGAGTCCCTTTGTGCTTGATCGGTGACTGTCGAGGTTTTGGTTTGTTGTTGGTTGCCGAGCGGTATAAGCTAATAACCAAGGTGTGCATGGTTTCATGTGTGCATGCCTGGAATACTTTGACAGTGAAGCTGATCCAGAGGAATTGGTATATTGTCTGCTGGCACAGAAGGCGAATAATGCAGTAATCTCGAACACTTTGTGTGGACATTATAAAACACACAATATGGCATTTAAACAATCTGGGATACCAATAATTGCCCTCCCATTTGGGTCCAAAAAACCTCCTCCCTGCCCCCACCAGCTCACAACCAAGGACTACTTTAAGGAGGCTAGTGAAGAACCAGGCTGAATTAGGCCTGGCAGCGCAGGGTACACCTGAAATCTTCTGAGTTCGCCTTCTAAATGTACAGAGACACGGAACACTCTGTTGGCATAGGAACTTCAATTTATTAGCTGCAGCTAGGTACAGTTGTCCTAGAAGTACATCAGTGGTAGGTTCTCAGGAGACTGCCACTTCAATCCGTGGCTCACAGTCTTTTATAGCGCTTGAATCCCCTAAAGCAACAACCTCCTCAATGTGCAATAAAAACAAACAAATCATCCACTCGCAAACATTCTTTGTACAAGATACAGGATAATAGGTAATAGAAATTCCTTCCCTAGGGTCGCGTTCTCTACCTGACCCTATAGGCCAGGTGGCATGAGCATTCCTAAGTTAAATTAATTTACAACAGGACGTGTTTGCGTGTTGCAGGTGGTGATTCAGAAAACAATTGGAGAGGCAGAGAAGGATCACCAAGGGTCAATAGATGGTTATCACGGGAATTAGTTGCTTCGAGCCGGGTCTCAGAATGTACTTTGCTCAGAGAGACAGGAAAAGGTCGTTTAACATGTTACAGTACAGAGTATGAAAGAAACGCTACGAAGGTTGTCGGTGCCTGAGTGAGGGCAACATCGCAATGGTGTCAATATGCAAGATGGAGCCGTAATCAAATTTCCTCACTAGAGGCGAGTTTGCGCGCCGGCTTTCCTTCAAGCAGTCCACATTTAAACTTCTCAATGCACGTTTTATTATTTAACAACTATTCAGGATACGGTGGCATGGTCATGCAGCAGCTAGAATGGAATCAGATTCCAGTAATTAAATCGTATGTCACGACGCCCCTGAAGCATGTCATATAATGCCACATGTGGCTTACATGACCCCTGCCTCACCTGATGAGGTCCAAGAAAGAATCTCCCACATCCTTGGAGTCCGGGATCCCTGAGCCCAGGGATAGGCTGGTGATGTTGGCACCGGCCCCTGGCTGGATTTTGAACGCCATAGTGACGCCCAGAGCCGATGCCAGCAGAGTGGTGATTAGGAAAAAGAGAATGGCCCAGCCCCCGAGCTTGCCCAGTGCGCCTGGGTCCAGCAAGGCTGGACTTGCCACCAAGCTGCACACCACCAGCGGCAGGATGATCATCTCGAGCAGTCGCAGTAGCAGCTCCCTGGGGAAGCCAAATGCCAGCTGCTGGGCATGGGACAGCCCCATGGCACGCACCCCCATTCCCAAGGCTACACCAACCAGCACACCTAGCACTGTCAGCAGCACCAGGGCATTGGAGGCAAGGAAGGAGCGAATCCGCTGCCATCCACTCGGTTCTTAAAGCCCCAAACAACCTCCCTCTTCAGGGCTTATTGTGAGCAGCTCAGACAATGCCCTGCTAGCAGCCTAAGCGAATCAAGCAGCGGCACCCCGGCTCAGGCAGTAGCCATCTTACAGCAAAGTCACCAGGGTACTTTTTATCTTTAATTTTCTGCATGAATACATTCTGAATTTATAACAGAATTATGTATGCGGCATGATAACAAATGGTACACCATTGTTTAGTGCCGCCTGTACCAGAGGAGGCATGTGTCTTATTTGTCCTGCTGGGATTTTTTGAACGAGCGCCTCACATCTATCACTGCATGTTTGGTGAAAGTGCTCCCTCGGAAGAATCATGAGGGGAAAGTATCGATACTCTTATTAGTACTGCACTCAGTCTTCCGAGGGAGCACAGGATGCTACGGTGGGGGGACGGGGTGTCTGCTGGTGGGAAAAGGAACCGGGGTGCAGAATCCTTCTGGAGGAAACGTGGGGTGCAGTCTCAGGAGCCCTGCAGAAGCCCGCTATACGAGGTAACATGAGATGGCAGCCTCTCTGGGCTCCCTGCATGCAGTCGCTCAAAGCGCACACTAGCGAAGTCCCTCAGGCCAGCACGCCGTTGTTGATCCTGAGGTATCCGGGCATGCATTCCGTCGCTGCTAGTGTCAGAAAAAGCCAGACATGCCGTCTCTCCAGCAGCCCGCTATCAGAGGGAGTCGGGGTGCTCCGTCCCTCTGCAGTGATGGCAGAAGGCGGCCTCTCTAGAAATCCCTCTACCACAGGGAGCCTGGGAGCGGGGTACAGTATGTGCAACAAGCAAGGAGGCAGGAGGAGGAGAAGGGGTTAAGGAGTGTGTGATGCAGAGCCGGGCTGCTGGCTCCCGCGCTGGAGGTATAACTCAGAGCTGTAATAGGGCTGGGCTGTGCGGGGATTATTGAAGCACAAGGAGGAGGGAGGGACAGACGCTGCGGCAGCCAGAGAGGAGACTGACTGCAAGGAGCGCAGGTGACGCCGGCACTCTTACGGGGATCAGAATGTGAAGAAAAAAGTGCACACCCACTTATGAAGGAGTGTGTGTACTGCCGCCATAAAAGATCAAATCCCGGTGGGCGGGGCCAAAAGGAGACAAGCCGGCAACAAGGGGGGACTAAGATGCCTCCTTTGCAATTGTGAGCCTGCGTTTTGCGTGTAGAATGACTGCAACCAATGAAGAAGATGGGCTGGGCTTCAACTCCGCCTCCTAGAGCTTCGGAATCTGGATTGATTCCAAGAAGCTCTCGTAGGACGAGAGCAACGCATGCGCTGCTCACGTCAGACCGAGACCTAAAAAGGCCTTTTCAATGTAAAGTGTGGCTCAAACATAACTACACTGAGAATATATAACATGTAACTGTGTAATAGAGGCCTATGTTACTATCAAGGGGTTTGGTGATTTATTAATGTCATCTGATCCCTCGAGAAGGCAATATAGGCCCAATACACAAAATATGTGTTTCTAATTCTACATGATTTAGTAATTGATTTTAATACTCTTTAGCAGGACATTTAAACACCATGCATTTAGTATTTATCGTTTGTCTGAGACTGCAGAGGTATCGGTCAGTGTTTTGAGAAATGTGTGTATATGCTAGGGATATTGTGCTAATATTTAAAGTCAGTTTTATGCAGAAGTTATCCAAATTTTAAATGCAAAGCAAATTGTAAGGATACTAAAAACATATTCTAAAATTGGAGAGTTTCTAATTATTCACAAGGAGGTTATTCAAACGGTATTGAAAATTGTAATGTTCAAAAAAGCGGTAACAGTCTGTTGTTATAAGCACTGCGCCGGACTTAGTAATACAGGGAAAGCTCTTTTATTCCCGTTTGCTGCGATAAAAGTAATCCGATATATTCAGAGTGAGATCTGCTTCTAGATCGCGGTAATGTACGCGGTAGGGAAGGAAACAGGCGCGTATCCTCCGATTCGCTCCCCTCCCATTAACCCCCCCGCTTACGCCGCTTGCCAGAGCACTCACCTCTATATTATATCTTTACTCGTAATGTCAGTCCGTTCAACCTTTTCCTCGGCTCCGCCCGGTAGTCCGATATGTTACTCTACCGAGCTGCCAGGGTGCCCGTGGCAAGTTCCTTATTGTCGTTGCTTTACTCGGAGTCCGTCTTGAACAGAACGCCGTGAGGTGATAATCCCAAATATTAATACCGTCCGTTTGGTCTCATCGTGTATAAACATTGTGAGATGTATATCATGACAATAACACTCTGAATAGGAGGGGTTAAATTGCACTAAGCTGAGTTTATGATTTATACTATGTACTTGACTAGCTTAAAATGGCCACCGTTGTAACAGACTTTTTGATGACTATGATAGTCCACTTTCTGTTTCTCCACTGTTGGAATTCCCTGATGACATATACGTAAGCTTTACCCACTGTACAATATGTGAGCAAGCCTGTTGTGTCAGGCGAAACTCGTTACCAAAATTAAATGATCTGGTGATGGATTAGCCCTATTGTGGTCGTGGCAATTATTTTGTGTGAAATTCGGAAAGTCGGCGTGCTCCGCCGCCATCGCACGACCTGCCTGCCTGGGGCGAGGGGAGACGGAAGGAGCAAAGTAAGCGGAATGATATATATATATATATATATATAGATTGATCCCAACAACGCTGTAATTCCTCCTCCCTCGAATCACCAGCAACCACGGACACCAATGAGCTTCAAAACGGTTATTTATTTAGAGCAAAAAGCCAAAAACGATTACTCTACGCGTTTCGGGATAACACTCCCTTGATCACGAGTAAAGGCAAAGTTGACCAGGAAGTGTAATATATGGTCATGTGATTTCATTTTTGATAAACACAGAAAACAGACTTCCAGGCTTCTCGTTACTTCACGAGGCCACTTTTTTCTTTTTTTAAATGCAACTTTAACATGATTTACATTTTAAACAAAATGCATTGTGCGCAACTGAGCAAAATGATTGAAATAATCTGAAAATGCAGTGCATTCTACACAAAGTAAATGGCGATCCTCGTCCTTTTGGATCATGAAGGTTGAAATTATACCTTTAAAATAGTTACAAATCAATTGTGGTTCCCTTGACTATAGTAGCCCAAGTGGGCATTGAGGTCAAATGTCAATTAATCACAATAACGAGATATAATACTTTGCATGTGGACGCCACAATGAATAAATGCATCTTCAGTTAATGCTTCTTGCCCCAGTGGGCTTATAACAAATACTCAATCTTCCGTATGCCACCAGAATAGATCAAAGTTTGCATCTACAAGAAAAACAAATAAATCAATCAACCACTGATCGAATGAAATCAATTGGACTACATTCCCTGAGACTTAACACCCTATAAAATATTTAAAAAACATTTTTAGCAATTTCATTCATAAAAAAGCTGCTGACTCTTGTTTCGATAATGCTGGACTGTGAAGATTTGACAGAAACACTTACATACTCTATCACCCTAAGTGCACTGCTAATTCTTCGTCACAATTATGACCGATGGGGGCTAAAGTACCGTACTGAATTATGAGTTTCGACTCCAATCGTCTGAGGTCTTGAACTCTATTACCCCCTCTCTCACTAATCTTTATTGAGTCAAGAACACACAAACTGAGTAGTAATTTACTCAGTTTGTGTGTTCTTGACTCAATAAAGATTAGTGAGAGAGGGGGTAATAGAGTTCAAGACCTCAGACGATTGGAGTCGAAACTCATAATCCAGTACGGTACTTTAGCCCCCATCGGTCATAATTGTGACGAAGAATTAGCAGTGCACTTAGGGTGATAGAGTATGTAAGTGTTTCTGTCAAATCTTCACAGTCCAGCATTATCGAAACAAGAGTCAGCAGCTTTTTTATGAATGAAATTGCTAAAAATGTTTTTTAAATATTTTATAGGGTGTTAAGTCTCAGGGAATGTAGTCCAATTGATTTCATTCGATCAGTGGTTGATTGATTTATTTGTTTTTCTTGTAGATGCAAACTTTGATCTATTCTGGTGGCATACGGAAGATTGAGTATTTGTTATAAGCCCACTGGGGCAAGAAGCATTAACTGAAGATGCATTTATTCATTGTGGCGTCCACATGCAAAGTATTATATCTCGTTATTGTGATTAATTGACATTTGACCTCAATGCCCACTTGGGCTACTATAGTCAAGGGAACCACGATTGATTTGTAACTATTTTAAAGGTATAATTTCAACCTTCATGATCCAAAAGGACGAGGATCGCCATTTACTTTGTGTAGAATGCACTGCATTTTCAGATTATTTCAATCATTTTGCTCAGTTGCGCACAATGCATTTTGTTTAAAATGTAAATCATGTTAAAGTTGCATTTAAAAAAAGAAAAAAGTGGCCTCGTGAAGTAACGAGAAGCCTGGAAGTCTGTTTTCTGTGTTTATCAAAAATGAAATCACATGACCATATATTACACTTCCTGGTTAACTTTGCCTTTACTCGTGATCAAGGGAGTGTTATCCCGAAACGCGTAGAGTAATCGTTTTTGCCTTTTTGCTCTAAATAAATAACCGTTTTGAAGCTCATTGGTGTCTGTGGTTGCTGGTGATTCGAGGGAGGAAGAATTACAGCGTTGTTGGGATACTTAGAGGTTTGCCACCTCGCCGCGGACCACCATCACAAGTGAGTAGGGGGAAGGCTAAAAGTAGCGGTTTCTCGCTACTATTGCGGTGTTTGATATATAGATAGATATATAGATATATATATATAGATAGATATATAGATATATATATAAATATATATATATATATATATATTTATTTATATATTTAAGAAGCCATGAACTCTGAATTGAGTTTTTTAAGAAGCAGAGAAATCTGAATGGTTCCCAAGTTTAGGTGGAGAGCAGCTCCTGTATAGAGCTCCCTCAACACCAGTGACACTCTGAATCTACTTACCTCAAATGTTTGTTTTTCTAGCAAAGTTTTTAGGCCTAGATTTAGCACAGTGCCATCCACGCCAAGCTGTAAAATGACATAAGCCTTTTACCACTCCAGGCACAGTATTATCGCTTTGGATTTGTATAATACCATTAAAGCCAACCTGGAATGAATAAAAAGAAACTCCTGACATGTATTTTCTAGCCTTATGCTCTTCAGAGAGGTTTAGCTTTGTCCAAACACAAGGGAGCACTCAGTATACGTCAAAACAATACCCTTTCAGGCTCTTCCTGTGTGAACTTGTCTTATTTGTTTATGTAAGCTAAGTAGCTTTTATGTGAAATACAAACTATGAAACTACTGGCAGAAACTCAACAGAAGTCTCTGTGCCTCACCTCTAGAGAATTTTTAATCACTAAGCAATAATCACCGAGGCAGCAATGGGCTGGTTATTTTCTTCTCGATATTAACTTATGGAAAATCATGCAGTTTATGGTGACAGAAAAACAAAATGAAATAAAAAGTATATATATAGATCTCGAGCAATAGTCACTAAATACTGCTGCTCAGAGTCTGAAGCCCATTGGAATGCATAGCCCTAGCCACCAGCCTGAGTAGCAAGAGTTAGTGGCAGTGGTTCAGATTTATTCCAGTTTATCTGTAGCCCAGAGTACAATCTAAAATAGGTAAGATTGTCTATTATCTGGCCCATGTTAGTCTGGGCATTTTTCACATACAACAGGATATTGTCACCATAAAGGCTGATTATATGTTTGCGTGCATACTTTCTAATTTCTCTGGTAGAAAGCCTCTCTTATATCTCTTGTATATAGCTGGAGTGAAAAATACTACACATACAGCGGTACTTGCATAAATGAGTTTGACTGGAGATAAAAAATAAAATTTGTGCCTTGGGCGGCTACTACTGCCGAGAACTGTGGGTCAACGTTATCAATCATTGAAATCAGTCTTCTCAGATTCTTAGGCATGGGTCTGGCTGTAATGAGTTACCCCTGCTACGGAGGACCATAGGAGCATGTGCCAATACCTTGCCCAGGATCTTATTATCTGTAAAGTGACAAGGGAGCATGCAAAGAGCACTCCACTGCCAGCAGGCCCACTTTTAACAGCTGCCTAATGAGAGCTGCTCTAGTTGAGGACGGTAAATATCCCACAGAGAGGGCCTCCTTGTATGTCTGACTTGGGTATGTTCTAATCAAATCTGAGTATTCTTTATAACATTCAGTAGTGAGTCCATCTGGCTCTGGAGCCTTTCCAATAACCAAAAACAGCCTCTTTTATATCACCAACTGTGAAAACCGTCAAGGTTTAGAGATGCCTTCATATCTGACATCCAGTAGACAAGCTTGGAAGAGTACAAAAAAGCATAAATGTCCATACCAAAGACTTGGCCAGGACCCTGTGTGCAGACCTCTCTTCACATCTAGGATAGCATCGCTTTGTGGAGTATTGTAACGTTTCATTTGTAGCTGTAAAGCCTATTAGTTTCAGCCAAAGGATTTGAAATATTGTACTGTTAACAAATCGTTGGTGGAAGCAGACAGAGTGATAAAGACATGTATACACACCAGAGGTCATAATCCGTGCCCCGATAAGTACGAGGGTGGCGGGGCTCCTAAATGGCCGGGTGTGTAGGGTGACCAGAATTTCAAAGCCAAAAACCGGGACATTTCCCAGAAATAAAAGACGGAGTACAATTTTATTTCAACCCAGAGAACGGAATGACAGGGCTCCTTAGCAGAGAATTACAGAGGAGGCAGTAAGAACATACATAAAATGCAATTTTTGAAGCCAGTAGCATGCCTGTAAAATAAATTGCTTTCTTATAACAGCTGCTAACTATCCCTGCTTTGCAAAACATAAAAAGATACCTCCCACTGTTTGCAGCCGACCCTTTCTAATAACAAGGACATGAGCTGAATTTATTGAAATCTGCCGGGATAGCTGGCGAAAAATGGGACTGTCTGGGCAAATCCGGGACACCTGGTCACCCTACAGGTGTGTGAACCTTAAACTCACTTTGGGTAAAATATTCTAGGCTTAAAGAGATACTACGAGATGAAACAGAACAATATTTCCACCTTAATAAGTGCCCAGTTAAGACGCCAGTTGTATCATGGGAAGCATTCAAACCCAGTACTAGGAGGCAGGGTGATTGGATATATAGCCAAACTAAAGAAAGAGACAGATGAAGAATTTAAGAATATGGAAGGCTGCATTCCACTGCTAGAACGTCAATATGGGAATAATGCCACAAAACATAGGATATGAACTTGATGTGGCAAACGACTCTATCACTGATTGGCTCTCAATGAAGCTCAAAAGCAGGACTCGCATCCCAGGGTAGACTATACGAGCATGGGGACAATGCGGGCTAATTGATTTATTGACTGATCAAAAAGTGAAGAACAGCTTAGAGCAGTTTTTAACATTCTAACTGTTGAAAGACCTCAACTCAGTAGTCTGGAGACAATCACAGAGGAATTTGTTCAATTCTATGAGAATTCATGCACCTCCATCCCCAAGATAGAAACGTCATGTCTAGACAATTTTGGAACGAAACTACCAATTGACCTAATATAGGAGGCAGATCATGACACTATGAACCAAGAAATCACCTCAAACAGAATTACAGCGTCGACTGGCCAGTTACAATCAGGAAAAAACCCTAGTCCAGGTGGCGTTCCTGAAGATATTTTTGAAGCAAACAAACTCATACCTATGGGTGTTTACAGGTGTAAAAGAGGCAAGATTACTACCAAAGGACATTAAAAAAGCAATAATCATAATCCTACCTAAATCTGATAGAACAACAGATAGATGTGACTTTTATCACTACATATTTTGACCTTATTATTGATGGGTAATACTAGCTAAGGTGCTTGCTAATTGATTGACATTAAACATACAGCTGATGGTCCACGTTGACATATGTGGCTTCATGCCACATAGAGCAGTCAGACTTAATATATGCCATCTGAATAATGCATTTGCGCTGGCAAATAGAAAAAAGCTTCTTTAGCAGTTTTACCAATTGATTTTGAGAAGGCTTTTGATTCATTAGAAGGGAATATTTGTTTGCATTGCTTAATCATTCAAACCAGGGATCAACATTTATGGCATACACCTGCTTCCTCTACACATAACCACAACCTCATGTACTGGTAAATGGTATCCTATCACAGCCTATCCCAATTGCACTGGGTATCCAACACGGTTGCCGCTTATCTCCTTTACAGTTTATGTGTGTTGCTAAATTATTGGCAGCACTCATCTGATCAGATCATGAGATAGTGGGATTTAACAGGGTCATGGGGGTTGATTACAAGGTATCTCTATATACAATATAGAGCATACACTATATTTGCTATATATGAACAACCTTCTTGTATACCTTAAAACACCATGAGAAATCTGGACCACATTAGATGCAAGTGCCTAATGCATTTGGAAGGTTTTCAGGCCTCAAGGTTAACTGGAATAAACCCAGCTTGTTTCTGGCAGGTGATCACAGGCTCCTCATTAGCAGTTTTTAAGACTCCTATCTCTATGACAGTGTAGGCTAGTACGTGCTAGTCCGAAGTCTCGGGCTGGGACACACTCAGAATAACAACATTAGGAAATGTGGTCACAAATATAACTAAACAATATTTGCCTCCCTACAGGATTTGCTCTGACACCATATCGGAATCCTCTCGGGGCACGTGCTAAATGAAATCCTCTAGTGGCAAAAATCACTGTGTCCCCTCTTCAAGACAGGAAAATATCACAAATATAAACAACTCTAGTTACCGACACCCCAGATACATTCCCTCAGCTTAGAAATGACTGCACAACAGATATTGGTGCAATTGAGAACAAAGAGTAGCACATTGCCTTAATTGCCCCAAAGAGACTACAATTTCAGCACTCTATATGCTAACATTACACCATATTTACTATACTATGGAGAAACTCTAGCATGATGGGAAAGAAGCATCACCTATTTGTCTAAGATGCAGTGAGGAAAGAGGGGATTTTCTTTCTGCCTAGAATGCCGGGTGTGGGCAAATTACTAAGGGAGGATAGCAGGTATACTGTTGATGGTTATGAAATGGAACATGGTTCTTTTTCCACAAATGGCACTAATAAATATTTCAGATGATATGAAATGAATAGATATTCGAAATCCGTGTCAGCTTGGGACTTATAATATCGAAAAAGAAATATAGCTCAAAATTGGAGAGAAACCGAAGTGTCTAGCATAGGGGTCTCCAACAGGTAGCCTGGGAGCTACTGGTAACTCACCTGTACCCTGGAAGTAGCTCCTTGATGTGCCCAGAAAAGTATTTAATTCTGAGGATCTACTCCAGCCATATTGAAGACACTTTGTAAGAAAAATACAAGCTTTTCTTTGTATGGGTTAACCCAAAATAGAAAGTACATATTTGAAACCATGTATTTTGAGAAACTGATATACTGAGGTTTGTAAACAAAAAGATTGAAAGTCCAAAACATATTCAAACTGCTGTTTGAATGATGATTCATACCAAGTTGTGTAGATCTGTAGGACCACTTACTTCTGTGGCTGTTATGTTGTTAGACCGGTGGAGGCATTTTATTATGATTAAGCTTTCCTAACACTGCTGTTAGCAACCCCGCCTTATGATAGGGGGAGGGTAGTGCTCTACTACAATATCGAATTCTAAATATCATCTCGCCAAAATATTGTATGCAGCATTTAGACTATCACAATATCCTGAAGGAGAATAAATAAAGGTAAGTATAGTTTTATTTGCATTCTTAACTCCAATCTGTTTATCTTAATGATATATATCTTTGAGGTATGTAGATGTGGAGTTTAGAATTCAAAATCTATACTTACCTTTAGATGTTCATTTGTGATATTGTATTTATTAGTCAATATTCTGAATATGGTATTTTCACATCACTCCATATTGTGACATACATATGGTTGGTCCCTACTTGTAACTATGCATAGTGTGGCCGCTGTTGTGATTGTCTCTGATGTGGTCACTACTGTAGCAATTGTCGAAGCCATTAGTAGCTCTAAACTATTTTTATCGATCAAAAGTAGCTCTTGTTATAGAACAAAATTGAACACCCCTGCTTTAAAATTCCCATCTTTAATGTCTTGGATGATTTTTACATCTGGACGAAGGTAATCTAAGCACCATTATATCCAGCCATATTGCATGCATGGCCATGGGTTTCATGAAGAATCTAACTAGCATTTCAAAGTGGAGCTTTGGGGCTCGGCTGCTGTAGAATCCTAGAGAAACAAGCGGATGAAAATTAAGGTCTGTATGTCGTATTTGGTTTAATGCAGTTGCTTTTCAATTTAAGTTGAATTAAAAAGTGGATAAAATTGACTCTATAAAAATGAAGTTGGGTTTCTATTTTTTAAAACCCTTTACTAACCCCATAGGGAAGATTGTGCTCGCTTAGTATGCTTTCTGACAGTAGAACCATGTAATTAGTGAATGTTGTGCTATACAAATAACATGTATCTTCACTTGGCATATTTCATGCAATTTAGATGCGGTGTTTACCAACCTAAGACTTGTTTTATTATTTATGAGATTCAATTTTTGGGTCTCAGATATAGAACCTGGACTTGCATATGCTTTTCTGAATCTTGAGTTCAAGCATTTGATTTGTGACATCTTAAGATTCCTTAGCCTGCATGTAGATTTGTGTTCGTTAGTAGGCCTGGGCAAAAATTTCCGTTCCACTCATGGAAGTTGCGAAGTTTTGGCATTTCCGCGGAGATGTCGAAACTTACGCGATCCGCTGCGAAAGCAGAAGTATTTTCTTGTTCGCGCTTTAAGAATGCATTCTCGCACGCGCGGTAGCTACTTACCGGATCCCTGCGTTCACCAACAAGTTTTCCTATCCGTTTGCGTGTGCCACAAGATGTTGGATTGTTGATAGCCGGTCACGCTATCCCGCGAGAGTTTGCGATCGCGAACACGTCATTCGACCCGGAACAGGAAATAAGCATCGTGAGCAAGATGGCCACGCCCATTAGCGACCGCATGGGCAAGTTAGAGATATACTTCCCCGCGAGCACGCAAAAACACATCGCGAACAGGCGGGAAAATCAATCTCCGCGTCTTCGCAAAAGTTCTGCGTACTCGCGGAGATTTAGAACAAATTTGTGATAATTTCCGAGGGCAATTACGCAAATTCCGCCCACCCCTATTCGTTAGTACAGAACATGAGTTTATGTATGCATACTTAAAATCAAATAACCCGAAATGAGAGTAGGGAGCTATTTTTGTCAGACTTAAAAAACCTCAAAGATAATTGTGCTGCCTACCCTCAAGCACTATCAAACCAAAAACATAAAAGGACAGTGCATGAGATTTTGAGGTGAAATATTAGTTTATGAAAAATATAGCTTCTTCAGGATGTTTCTCTTATCATGGATAATTTAAAGCAGTATTGAAATCAAAACCAAACTAGTTCTGTTCATGAAGATGAAGATTAATTATATCTTTATTCATCAAAGAAAACAAGGGGCCAACACATGTTTTGCGACTTTTACAAACTTTTCAGTCGCTTTGCCAGGGCCATCGAGGTTTCACAACAAATACCTAACAAAGTATTTATAAAGAGGACACCAAGATCACCATTAAATTGTTACAAGATCAAAACAATCAAACCGAGAACAAAAATAACATATTAGGACATAAAAATAATGCAAACTCAAAATCTGTTGCTTTCTTAAACTCACGTAATTTCAAAACTATTGAAAATTAGCTAAAAACTCATTTAAGTAAGTCAGATAAATTAATACTTCACCTCAAGACCTCAAATACTGTCCTTATTTACATGAGGCTCTGTGATTGAGGACCTGAGTTTTCAAATCAAGAACAAAAGCTCTTGCTAGTGTGAATAATATTGAGTTCTGGGGCCTAGAAAAAGGAAGTACCAGTGTAGACCGTGGAACTAAACAAGTAATTAAGTTAGACTACAAAATTTGGGAATCTGAGTGCATGGTTCCCTGAAACCATCTTTACAACCAAGAACATAGGGCCGGACTTGGAGTTTGGCAGGCGGCCCACCCTTCATCAGGGAGGCAAAGGTAATTTCCTCCGCCACCATGGCTGGTCCTCTGCCCACCATATTTAGAGAACTCCACCGGTCATACGGAGATATCAATGTCTTCAGAAGACTGCCATCATAGCGGCTCCTCTGATGACACTGAAAGTTTGTTGTGCGTCCTGCCATGATTCATGCAACTGCTTAGCAAACTTTTTTGTTTTTCAGAAGCGAACTCCCAGAGCTAGAGTTTGATTTTGAAAAACAAAATACTAATGACCCTTACACAATGGGAGTTTTCTCCTAGGATGTGGGTGTCGTTTTTATATTTTTCTGGTCAGGACCACCACACTTTCCCTGGAATAAATGCATCAGACCATTCACTCACAATAGGACGGGTGGTCTGATATATTTACACCGATGGCCCTACCTCCATTGGGCCATCGATGTAGGGTTGCACCAGCAGAGCCAGCAGGGGCACCACTGTCGGAAACATGACAGTCTGCATCGACTCTAGCTAAAGACTCAACCAGATCGGACTCATCCTTGGTCATGCTCCAATACAAACAGTCCAGCCCAAACTGCCAGGCCAGGTCCTCTTGGCACCAGAACATAAGCAACCCAAAATACCTTTCAGCCTTATTGTGCTCTTCAGTAAGGCACAGCTTGTTGCCAGTGGCACAGTGATCAAGGGACCCACTTCTAGGCATACCCGTTTCACATAGGGCATTGCACTGAGGAATACAAAAAAATGACAGAATACTTGAATTAAGCTTGCCACTGATAATTACTCAGGGCCACATCCAAGTCTATTGTTTTTTGCCAAAAGTACCACCTCTGGTTAGACCCAGCCATATGCAAATCAGCCTTAGCCCTGCTCCATTATGAACTGTCCAGCCTAAACTGCCAAGCCACCTCCTCTCTGAGCCAGAACACAAGCACCCTAAGGCCAATTGTTGCCTTTTTGGGCCTCTTCAGGTAGGTGCAGCTTGGTTCCAGTGGCACAGCGAGCACAGGACTCATGTCTAGGCATATCTATCGCACATAAAGCATCGCATTGATGAATACAAAAAGTGATGGATGGAATGTTTGAATTAATATGAGCCACTAGTAATCGGGCTGCATCCCAATCCATTGGGTTCTTTTTGTTGCCTACATGCCACCTCAGGTTAGATCCAGCTATTTGCAAATCAGCCAAGGTCCTGTTCCAGTAGGAATAGTCCAACCCGAACTGTCCTGGAATGTGGAAGAATCATTTGCCAGTGGCTGAGATTAATTCAAGCATTCCTTCTATCACCTTATTGCTTTTTGCAGTAGGGCCCTAAGTGTGACAGATATGCCCAGATTTGGTTCCTCTGCTCACCATTCCGTAGGACTTATGCTATACCACTCTGTTAAGATCCAATCAGTTCAAAACTGGTCTGGTGTTGCTTGTGCTCCCATTTGAAGGGGACCTGGCCTGTCAGTTAAGGCTGGACTGTTCCTGTTGGCGCAGGACCAAGGCTGATTTACATAAGGAGGGTCTCTGTCTAGAATGGCACAGCAATTGGCAACCTGGAATGCCAGTGCCTTGCAATTGCAGACAACATATTTTCAATTGAAATGACTATTACATTTGCACAGACATAAGGTTTTACTGCTAAAACTTTACGGCGTACAAACAATAATGTGTGGAAATGGCATCACCAAGTGTATTGATTTATTTTGATCGTATTAAAATATTTTGTTCTGGATCCTCCTCTGGAGTGCCTCCAGGCTTATCTTGCTGGGGCTTCCCTCTCTCGCCGTACTCTCCTGCAGTTCCAAGAACCCGAGCAACCTCTGCAAATAGAGGAGATACAGGCAGCTATACATCAGATGGCTCGTAATAAAGTCCCAGATAGAGACGGATTTCCAGTAGAATACTATGTCACATTCAGGGCCGCTCTGGCACCCCAGCTGCTTGAGGTGTATCACAAAGTACATCAGCAGGGCAGATTGCCTGATTCTCCAAGGGAAGCCCTCATTGTGGTGCTACCCAAGACTGATAGGGTCCCTTATCAATGCTGAACGTTGATTACAAGATATTAAGTAAAGTGTTAGCGAATCGATTACTTCCACTACTCCAGTCCATAGTGCATACCGACCAATGTGGGTTCATAACCCATACGGCTACCTCTGGCAATATACGTAGGCTGTGTCACATTATGGGGATGGTCGAGGAGTCCGTAGGGCTCCCATTGGCAGTCTCCCTCGACTTCGAAAAAGCTTTTGACACCTTAGGGTGGTCATACCTTCTGCTAGTCCTGGAAGCCCTGCGGATGAGTCCCGAGTTCATGGGATGGGTTTGGCTGCTCTATGCAGCACTGCGGGCCAGAGTGCGGATGGGACGCCATATCTCTTGTCAGTTTTCTATAGGTGGGAGAACACGGCAGGCGAGCTCACTGTTGCCCGTACTTTTTAGGTCTTGCAACGCATGTCACAACCACAACCAATACAGATTTACTCAATGAATTAGTTAAGGCTAGGCCCCACCAACAAGACCGTACGATACTAAATGGGCCAAAAACAGCGGCGAAAACATCTCATAATATCACGTCAATAACACAATTTAAGAAAACTGCAGCCCCCTGACAACAGACAAAAGTCATTCCAGACCTCAGGAAGTGAGCTCGGAGAGCCAGGCAACACCAAAAGATAAGTCTAAGACCAATGCCTTCACGAAGCCTCTTCCTATTGAGCCCCGAATGATGAACAGGGACAATGAAGCGGACGGGCCAATCAATAAGACAGACAATTCCCAGACTAGTGTAGCTAGGAAGTCCCTTTCCGCTAAATTTCAAACGTCATACCAGCAAAATATTGACCTACCACCAGAAGCAGTACCGTATGTCGTGGTTTTAACTGGGGTTCCGGAACTACCAGTGGGAAAAACTGAGGGCCAACAGGGACTTAAAAACAAAGTCATATTTTGGCTGAGGAATAACCGGCCACTACCCCCAATATAAACGGGGAAATTCTTCATGTTAGAAGATTAGGGTGGGTACGATGTAGACCAAAAGATATCAGAGGTGATGTAGTTATAATAAACTTTAGGGACCGTAGAGCAACCAAACACATTGTTGACTGGAACTCCGAGAAAAGAGGGGAAGAAATTTCTACTCACGACCTCAACTACTTCTACCCACAATCCCTATTGGCCCATCCCCCAAGCTCCAGTGCCCTTTATGGGCGCAGTAGGGAAAACTTTGGTCTAAATGGCCTTGGTTTTAATGTTCCCACACTTAATCATTTCTCTTTGCTCTCAGGGCTGGAAGGAGTTGACTGACTGCTTAAACGAGACATCGGGGTGAATCATGTTTCTAGACAATCAGAAATGTTACCAACTCTAAAAGTTAATTTAAAGCCCGATAAACAGCGCGAAAACCCGAATCCTATTGTTTAAAGGCCGATAAGCTACCATGAGGTAGAAAATCAATGTACCATGGCAAGAGAACCATCATCGGGCATTAATACGCACGAAAAAGTAGATGCTGTGGAATTTACTGAAGAGTCTTCAATGGAACAATCTTTAGGGCTAGTGGAAACTCACCCAGTCAAGACAGACTCCTCGATTGCATTCCTATTCTGGAATATTGCCGGATTACGCCGGAAAATAGAAAATGGTATGGGGACAAGTTTCCTTGAGAAATGTAATATTATATCTCTCCAGGAGACTTGGTTAACAACTGAAATCCATCTGGTAGGTTACAAAACCTTTTTTTCCCCTGCAATACATTCAATCTCAGGTAGAGCAAAAGGCGGCCTGACAGTATTCATTTCAAACACCATAGGGAGCCTGGCCATTACTCCATTAGCCTTGGAAACAAATTATCAAACTTGGCTCCTCCGTCTTAGTGAAGACGAGTCCGTTTTATTAGTGAACTTTTATAACAATCTGCCAGACAGGGAACTTCAAACTGTTGTGCGACAGTTGTGCTCCCAATTAACCACCATGACTAGGGATTCTGCAAAAGGGGCCACCATTTTATGGGGGGGCGATTTTAATCAACATCCCTGTGAACACTGCAACCATAACTTGTGTGGGCTAACGGACGAGAATGAAGAACCATTGGTTCATTTTTCCCACTCAAGTATTGGAAACTGCCTAAACGAATCCTTACTTGACCTGGACTTAAAAATTGTAAATAAAACAAATGTTTTAACTCAGAGGTTAGATGCAACTTACATTGGAAGAGGCAGTCAAACCACCATAGATTTCATTTTGATTTCTAATTCCTCAGGGAACCGCGCCACCAACTTTCAAACCCTCGTTAGTACACAAAGTGACCACTGTGCCCTTACTATAACATTCCACCCATTGCGAGAGTACAGCGCGCAAATTATTGTTAGTGCACTGAGGCAAAATACCCTACACTTGGACAGACTTAATGGTTTCTCATTGAAATGGGAAAAAATTGATCCTCAAAAAATCACAAGGAAAGTCATTCAAATGGCTTACAGTTCGATCTTTAAATGCCTAGATTTGTCTGTACATTGTGAAGAAGTAATAAGTAATTTTGAGGAGGTCACAAAAACAATAAAAGCAGCACTGTTTGTAAAATTAAATAATACGCAAAAGAAGAAAGCGGGATGGTTTAACCACCGATGTACAGTGACGCACTCTAAACTGAAAGTTGCCTCGCAAAACCCAAACAGGGTGCCCCAAGAAATAGCAGACTTAAGGCGGGAGTATAACAAAGCTTTAAAGGATAGGAAAATAGAACTCAAACAGGCCCTATGGGATCAATTGCACAAAAGCTGTATTCTTAAAGATAGCTCCGCGTTTTGGGCTGTGGTAAAATCCCCATTTCTGTTAGAGCAAAAGAATCAACCATCCATTGATGTGGCAATCGATGAATTGACCTGGGTAGATTATTTCTCAAAGATATTTGGAGGGGGCCCAGCAGACATAAGCGCAGATTCAACCGCTGTTCCACCCAACACCAACGGATGTATGTCGTTACAACGCACACTTTTACAACGCATGCACTTACAACGCATTTTTTACAACGCAACATCCACTACAACGCATTCCATTACATCGCATGACACTACAACGCATTTTTAAAAACTACCTTTACAATGCATTCCATTACATCGCATACTACCTTTACAACGCATACCATTACAACGCATAATATTAAATTGCATTTAAGGTAAGTATTAGATAGTATAGGGTTAAAAATTACTATTCTAACTCCAGGGGGTGCAACAGTAGGGTAATTGTTGGATACTATAGGGGTAAAAATAACTATTCTAACTCCAGGGGGTGCAACAGTAGGGAAAGTGTTGGATAGTATAGGGGTAAAAATTACTATTCTAACTCCAGGGGGTGCAACAGTAGGGAAAGTGTTGGATAGTATAGGGGTAAAAATTACTATTCTAACTCCAGGGGGTGCAACAGTAGGGTAAGTGTTGGATAGTATAGGGGTAAAAATTACTATTCTAACTCCATGGGGTGCAACAGTAGGGTAAGTGTTGGATAGTATAGGGGTGAAAATTACTATTCTAACTCCAGGGGGTGCAACAGTAGGGTAAGTGTTGGATAGTATAGGGGTAAAAATTACTATTCTAACTCCAGGGGGTGCAACAGTAGGGTAAGTGTTGGATAGTATAGGGGTAAAAATTACTATTCTAACTCCAGGGGGTGCAACAGTAGGGAAAGTGTTGGATAGTATAGGGGTAAAAATTACTATTCTAACTCCAGGGGGTGCAACAGTAGGGTAAGTGTTGGATAGTATAGGGGTAAAAATTACTATTCTAACTCCAGGGGGTGCAACAGTAGGGTAAGTGTTGGATAGTATAGGGGTAAAAATTACTATTCTAACTCCAGGGGGTGCAACAGTAGGGTAAGTGTTGGATAGTATAGGGGTAAAAATTACTATTCTAACTCCAGGGGGTGCAACAGTAGGGTAAGTGTTGGATAGTATAGGGGTAAAAATTACTATTCTAACTCCAGGGGGTGCAACAGTAGGGTAAGTGTTGGATAGTGTAGTGTAATATTATGCGTTGTAATGGTATGCGTTGTAAAGGTAGTATGCGATGTAATGGAATGCGTTGTAAAGGTAGTTTTTAAAAATGCGTTGTAGTGTCATGCGATGTAATGGAATGCGTTGTAGTGGATGTTGCGTTGCAAAAAATGCGTTGTAAGTGTAGTGCGTTGTAAAAGTTGCGCTGTAAAGGTTGTTCCCCAACACCAACTATCCACTAGTAATAGATATTGACATCGGTGAAGTTCAACAAGCCATCAAAACCAGTAAAAACGGTAAAGCCCCAGGACCCGACGGTGTCCCGATAGACCTATTTAAGTCAAATGAAGAGCTTTGGGCACCAATACTTACAAGGGTACTTAGGGCAGCCTGTGAGGTGGGACTACTGGACTCATGGTCAAAATCAATTTTGGTCCCAATTTTTAAAAAGGGGGACCGTCAGGAGGTATCGTGTTACCGTCCAATCTCCCTGCTGGATTCTTTGGGTAAAGTTGCAGGCAGGATCATCTTGGAGCGTCTCCAGCAGTGGGCGGAGGATGGCGGGATACTTTCAGACATCCAGTTTGGATTCCGTGAGGGCTGGGGGACAGTTGAACAGGCCCTGAATTTAACTCTGCTCCTAGAGAAATACGTATGTGCAAAAGCGGGCAGTATCCACATGGTTTACATGGATCTGTCCGCTGCCTTTGACTGCGTTCGCCATGCTAAATTGTGGTCAGCATTGTTGGATATGGGGGTGGAACTACCTTTAGTAAATTTTCTGCGTGAATTGTATACAAATGCATCAGCTAGGGTGAGGTACGGTGCAAATGGGGAGCTATTAGCGTCGTTCAAAGTGAAGAGGGGAGTGAGACAGGGATGTGTCCTGGCTCCCTTTCTCTTCACGCTTTATACCAACGGCCGGGAGCAAGCCATGCTGAACGGGAGCCAGGACCTTCCCCAAGTTAACAACCGTCCGATTCCGGCGTTGCTCTATGGGGACGACGCCGTGATATTGGCACGTACCCCCCTAGAACTTCAGAAGGCCCTAAATAGGTATTCCCAATTTATGGGAGAGTTGAACCTACGCATCAACATCAAAAAGACTTTTGTTATGAATGTTGGATTAGCGAAACAAAGGCCAAAGTATATTCTTACACAATGAAAAATTGGATGTAACAGCTCAATATCCATACTTGGGCATTACTATTGATCACAAATTAAACTAGTCCCCCGCAATAGAGTCTAGAAAATTCCATAGTAAGAACTACTATGGCTCTTGTAAACTTTTCGAAAAAATTAGGCAGAAGACCACCAGTAGAGCTCATAAAAATATACAGAGCCAAGTGTCAGTCAGTAGCGCTATATGGAGCAGGAGTGTGGGGGTATGCAAATATTAAAAACTTACAAGTGGCAGAAAATGCATTCCTCCATTTCCTCCTAGCGGTACCTAAAAGTACATCCACCTTCGCGTGCCATACAGAACTGGGAATTTCATATCTAATGGACCTAGTAAAAATTCAGCCACTTCTTCTTTGGCATCGCATATGGTCCGGGGATATAAACACACTCACTCAGCAAATTATTTTGGATTGTATTGCTTTGGACCACTCATTTAAAATTGGCTGGTTGGCCTATATAAAAGGGTTCTTACTTGATTTGGGACTGGAAAAATACTATCTGGCTCCTGCTACAATCCGGTCACTATCAAGAAAGGCATTACAGGCGCTCTCATTGGCCCATCTAGAAGAAATTAGGTTAATGAAAGATGCCTTTAAACCATCTGTGCAACACTGCGTTGCTGTCCAAACAACCTTATCAATCCAGCCATACTTAACCCACGATCTTACCACTTTTGAAAGATTTCTCTTAATAAGATTCAGGTTAAATATTTTTCACCGTCTGGTTGCTTTCCCGGAAAGAAACAACTGGGATACAGTACCATCATTATGCCCGTGTGATGAGACTTCAATTCAGGCCACTATCCATACCCTTTTCTTTTGTAAATTTTATAGAAAGCACAGAAAGATCTGGCTGAACCCGCTATTAAAATATGTAGAAATAAGAAGATGTCGTCCGGCCCTGTTATTTTTGCAATCATTGGGGGAGGAGTGGATGTCGAAGTGCATTGTTAAATTTCTGAAATGCATTTTTCGACATCGACTAAATCTGTAAACGTGCCCAGTTTAAAGTAAACCAACTGAGCAAAGTGAGAGCGATATCTCGCTAGAACGTTGTATATATTAGTAATGAATTTGTGTTAACACTATAAATAAAACATAGCGAAGTAACTAAGTAATTTTTACTGTTTTTTAAAAGAAAAGTGTATTTTTATCTTGTATTAATTGTCAGTATTTCGTTTTTAAAATTGTTATGAAATGTAAATGTCTTTTTTACGTGATCGCTTTTATGTTTTTTTTTATCTGCTAAAAACCGAATAAAGAAATACTTGATATTTAGACGCGCTTGCAGGCTTTCAAAATACATAAATAAAAGGCCTTGTCATTTGCAATGCCAATTGCTCAAACGCTCACAAATGCGAGACCTATTGCATTGAAAATGCTTGTTGCGTTTGCTATGGAACCCCTGGCTGCCCTGCTATGATTAAGAGATCTAGACTGGGGCATAGCAGTGGGTCTTCTCTGACACTCAGTCTCATTATATGCGGACGACGTCCTGGTATATTTACGAACACCTACTCAGGACTGCCCAGCTCTCTTTAATGTATTAGATCTGTTTGGAGATATGACGGGACTTCGAGCAAATTGGGGTAAGTCGTGTATCTTTCCACTGCAATTGATGAGCTGTGTGGAGGGGAGAGTTTGGAGTCTGACCGTCTCTCTTGTTGACCCGAGACGTTCTGGTACCTGGGGGTGACGTATATCACACTGACAAAGACCTCCTAGATGGAAATCATGGTAGAACCTTGGCGGCTCTGGGGCAGTCTGTGAGTTGTTAGACGTGCTTGCCCCGGTCCATTATGGGCCGGACCTCCATATCAAAAATGCCCACCGCCATACCCCCTCAGTTGCCACTGTGGAACATTCCTGGGTTGAGGGCCTTGATGGATGCCCAGGACCCCGCACCTTGACGGGGGTGACCTGCCTCGGTGACTTCTACACAGACAGAGACCTACGCTCCTTTCAGGAGCTGCAGGACAGTACAACGTTGGGAGCGGGCCAATTCATAATGTATAATGCCTTGATACTAGAGCTACGGAACATCTGGACTTTGGGACAGGAGGCCCCTACCATTCATAATGGATTACAATGTATACTGAGGCACGGATTGGGTTGCAGAGGAGTTACAGTACTCTATGCAGTGCTACAAGCAGGGGATGCGATCTTGCGCTGCTCGGCAAGCCCAGATGGGATGCCTGTTTGAGCATCATGCTGACTCCCAAGCAAAGTAGGATGGCACTTGAACAGGTAAAACTGTTTTCCCGTAATGCTCGCTTGAAGTTTAACCAGTTCAGTTACCTGCATCACACTCACCTCACCCCAAACCGTCTCCACAGAATGTTCCCAGGAGTGACTCCAGTGTGCCCTAGATGTGTTCACCATGATGCAACTTTTATCCACATGGTGTGGGAATGCCCCCCATTACTGCACACATGGGGACAAGTCATGGCCCATATCTCAGAGATCATTGATGCACGATTACCCACTGATCCCCTACATTGCCTGTTAGTTATCATGAAACTCACGAAGTGCAAGAAACATTACTTAAAACTAGCCGATTTGGCCATGAGCCGCTTCAGAAGCCTCATAGCTATGTCATGGTGCGGCCACCTTCGATAGCTTGTTCACTCCGGGTAGTACTCAAATGGGCATCGGCTAAGGCCGATGTTATGACAAGAGAAGCACGCCACGCATGCGGGGTGGGGCTGGGGCTGCCACTCTCTGGCACACCTCTGTACTTAAGCTGCAAGATAAGTTGGATGCCTCCAGGTGATCACTGTTAGACTCAGGAATGCCTCCAGCTCCCTATTTTCTGCGACCTGATCGCCAGCTTAGGGTCTTTGGAGAGGTCAGGAGCGGAATTCTGTTATCCCCTATTCATTCATGACATATGTGACGTGACCCCTTTTTTCCACAGCTCTGTGGCCAGATGGCCAGGTGAGTGCCAGTTTATGATACCCAGCTATCTCTCCCATCCTAACCTCCACACAACCTCTGGTTCGCCACGATTGCCCCCCTGTTGTTTAGATTAGGGTTGTACATTTTTTACTATACACTTTATTGGTCACTATTGTCGAATAATCACAAACTGTTGGTACCTGTACACAGTGTGCAATGTAATATGTTTACCCTCCCTTCCACAGGAGTTGAAATTAATTTCTGGATCTTACGGATAGTACTCCTTACAAATGTTTCTTGGGGATGCCTCATATTTTCATTTTTATCAGGCTATGATTTTTGCTATTGTGGGAGCTGTTATGCCTTGACCATTGATATACTGCCATGATATTAAAATGCCAATAAAGAAAATTAAAAAAAAAAAAATTGAATATTTGTTTCCTCCACATTTCAGGATTGCAGAAAAATGTGTTTCATCTTTGACTTCCCAATTCTGATATATTTGCATGGTTTATTTACAGACATTTAAATTGTGTGGTGTGCTAGAAAAAACAACATTCTAAAGCTTTCCTCTCACATGGCTACCCAGCAGGATTGTCACATAAATCCTCTCACTTTAAAGTCAAAGTAAAAAAGTAAAAACTAAGGTCCCTCGGCAGACAGATCCTGACATTTGACCTCGGTCTTTGAATTCACAGCAAATGTGACACGATAAGAATAAAATGTAAAGGCCTGTTTACAGAAAGCTTGCACTTGTGGAAGAATACAATGAGCCCTGGTGAACAGGCTATGCTCCACAGGAGGGACAAAAACATGCTGGACAGCCTAAAACAAATAAAGCTAGCAGCAAATAGAAAGCAAAAATGTGAGTTACAAACCACAAAGCCAATGGTAAGGCATTCCAAGGGAAGCTTACAGAATGTCCCCAATATGTCTTTGCAAACCAGACAGCTGCATTGTCTGGTAGGCTTCGACCTAAAATGGTTTATCTAGCCAGAAAGAGACTACAGAGGAAAGTTGGGAAACGGGGGGGGGGGGGGGGTCTGCTTAGTGTATTTTCCTGAATAGAAAAAGTGTAGGGAGTAGTGGGCAGGATTGAATTATTTTCATGCTTAAAGATAATGAAATAAGCGGAGACTGCGAACCCGGTAACGTTTCGAATTTATCTACAGAATTTGATATTCGTTTGTGCCTCTGCATAAACAAAAGCCACAATTTGGAAACTTGCCTTTCGACTCAAAACGTATTTCTCTAAGTACTGTATTCTGTAATCAGTAATCCGTGTTTAGAGCTACATAACAGTTTTTTAAAGAAAATATAGTTTTGTTGCTTCATACCAGTTGCAGGTCCTTAAAAGCTAGTTTGTGCTGCGCAGCCAGTGCCATAACAGCTTTGCAAGAGATGTCATCTCATCTTAAGTTGGAGCCTCTCTGTAAAGAGCATTCTGTGTGCTGCAGTAGTGTTCTATTGTGTTTCTGCACAGCTTTCTTACAGAAAGATTATTTTATCATAACAGACACAATACGAATAACATCTCACAATACAGCAATCATTAAGATACTCCCTTCCTTGAAGTGACCACTTGGGCAATAGTCTCTTACATGCCCAAGAGTCAGCGTGCACCACTTGTAGGTGTGAGAAGGTGTGCCAAAGGCAGCTGCGGTCCGTGCAGGTAACAGCGGTGGGGCCAGGTAATCGGGTATTTCGAAGGACGATGCAGAGGGAAAATGAATTATTTATTTAATTTTCCCTCTGCATCGTCCCTCAAAATCCCCCCTTAAGTGCCCCCCACCGCTGTTACCTGCACGGACCGCGGCTGGCCAAATGTACTGAACTTTGCAGGATATGTGTTAAGTTTATTAATTCATGAAGAATTTAACATTTGTAGGTGAAGATTCTGAAAAAGGTGATTAATATAATTTTTTAAACTGCACACAATTCTTAAAAGAATTAGCAGAAATGCCACCAAACTGAAGGCTGCTAGTCTCACCATAGTTTAAGATTGTTAGATGGTTAACAAAGGTGTATTTGTGGTGCCCGACTGCTTCAGGTGATGCACAACAGCGAGCTAAGACAGGTACTCAAGGTACATTCTTTCATTATAGGTATGACCCTACTTAAGGCTGTTGAGAAAGAGAAAAATGACGTGTGGCTGAATTCGCAGAAGTCAATAGCTACCATGCACCAAAAGCATTCGGAGGAGATGGAGGTAAGGCGTCAACAGCACAATATAGCCAAAGCCTAGTTTAAGGGTGGAGACTTCCCACTGGCGCACTGAAGCAGATATAGGAAATGACTGCACAAGTCATGTGCCCACACTATTCCCCCTCTCTCTCCCCAATCTGCCATACCACTTTTGGCAAAGATTATGAGGGGATCAGAATGGAATTAATCCAGACAACTGCGCTGTTGGACTCTGTATAAAAGCCCCATCCATTTGAAACTAACATTCTAGCTAATGCAAGATAATATGGCCATTGAATCACACCTCAATCAAATTTCACTTGAGGATTTTTCCATCAAGTTGACAGCCACATGCTCCCAACCGCACACAACTCCACAATAACCCCTCTATTCTCTAGCTCCAAAACCACTGCCCGAAGACCGCAACCTAATGCCTAGCATGTCCAGTGCCGCCAAAGACTTTTAAATATTCTAAGTAATGCACCATCACTGCACACAGTGTCTAGCCAAGTTTCAGTAGTGTGCTGGTCTGCACCATCGCAAGCATTTCATCTTCTGCTTGCATCTTTACTTGCTATACACAGTAGGCCTTTTCCATCTGGCACCTCTGCTTCGCTGAATCTTAGTGAAAAACCACCGGCTCCTCTCACAGCACTGCACTTCCCAGGACATCTCCATGCCTATTAGAAGTATATTGACGCCCTCTGGAATAAGTACCACCCTCATCATAGAGAGCACCAAGACGAAAAAATCACACTCACACACTCGTTGACAATGTGGCAAAGATGAACTTCAGAGCTCCCTCCACCTGCCTATCCCTCACCGTGAACCTGGCTCTCACAGTGTCTCACCGGTGAGAGAGTAGGTGCTCGCTGCCAGTTCATGCTGCGTCTGTGCTGAGGTCTTTGTTACCTCTTCTGTCATCACTTACAAAGGCTCAGACCTTCTGTTTAAGTATGATATAGACCAGGATCTTAAACTTCTGCAGATTCTATGCTGTGTTAAACTTTAATTCCCATACAACAGAATTTATCAAACTCTGAATCAAACAAGTTTTGTGATTGACATCTCAGTACAACCCATGGCCCTATATGTTGGTAGAGGACAAACAACAAGTGCTTCCTAGTGAAGAAAGAACTAGGCATGCCGGAAAACTCTGATCATTGAAGAGCTAGACAGCCTGATGCCAAAGGTCTCCTCAATCATGAACACACTTGAGCACAAATTCAAGTTGGAATATTCAAGTCCCAAATAAACCTATCAAATGACAGTGACTCACCTCCCAAGCCACTGACCACGTCATCACAGCCTTCAAAGAGGCATGCACATTCACACAGCTCATTGGCTCTGTTAGTACCAACAGTGCAAGAATGAAAGCATTTATGCAGCACGCTTAACAAGATGCATGCACGACAGAGCTTCACTTCAATTTCCTTAACATCTCCACCTTCACCATTCATGCTGACCTCTAAGATACAACTGCATCAGTTTTTGTCTGGTTCAATATGTCAGAATACATTCCTGGAGTGTTCAAAGTCAGTTACAACATTCTACACTTTGCTACCTCTTGAAATCTGGATCCTTTATGTCGGAGAATAAACATGTTTGCGCTTAAATAAAAATAAAATATAACTACTTCGTATCATAAAACAAACTCTCTCAATGACAACTGCTGTCCAAAACATGGAAGTGCACCATAATTTATGTATTAAATATGTGTAGTCTGTGTATATTTTCCTTCCACATTTCCCTTTTCAGAGCCATTGCTTTCAATCAATATAGTTCTTGTGATCTCTTTTCAAAGCATTTTGGGAATCATCTTCAGGACTATATTATTAGCATGTTGCAGTACCCTTTTTCATATCCCCTCACTCTTCGCCCAATACAGCGGCAGCCGGGCCCAAAGCCATGGCCAGAAATTGGTCCAAACTAGACACCTCTGCCTTTAACACACACTTGCTGGATATCTCACCTCAGTTAGCACAGAAGATTGACTTAGGTCAACCTGTGATCGATAATTGGCTTTGAGACTCCTTAGATACAATCCTACCTACCAAACCTAAACTCTCATCCAGGCAATCCTGGTTTAATGAGTTCTTACAAGAAGAAAAAAAACTCTGTAAGCAACAAGAAAGGGCCTGGAGGAAGCTGTAGGACAAGAAGTTAAAAATAAAATACAAAATATCTCTGAATCAATACCGCATGCACTGTAGAAACACTTGAGCGTCCTTTTATTCAGAAACAATCTCTAAAGCACAAAACTGCCCCAAAACTCTTTCTAAAGTGGTCCAAGACCTGTCTGACCCCAGCAATACTGCTCCTCCCCTGTCACTGTCACAAGCCCAAAACGAAGAGCCTGCCAATGTCTTTGTTAAGAAGGTGACAGATGTTCAGATCAAGCTAGTCGCAACCAGAAATAAAACCAACCAGCCAGGGGGCAATAGCCTAAATTCCAACTTCGTTCTATACTCCTCCAGTGAAGAATACCCCTGGGTCACGGGCCAAACACCTGCAAGACTGCAGTCTCCACTCCCTATGGATTATCTTTGTCTTCTGCCAAACTGCAGTCAATTAAATCTGGCTCGCCGCTGGATGTTCTCCCCCCAGCCAGATTGAGTGCTCCAAGCCCACACCTCATGCATCTGGTGGTGGAACTTTTGACCTCCTCTCTACATGAGGGGCATCTTCCTAAAGCATGGAAACACGCCATGGTTCTCCCATTACTAAAAAAAAATCCATTTGGACTTAGTCAACTGGTCCAATTTCAGACCGATTACTTTGCTGCCCATCCTCTCCAAGATACTGGAGAAACATGTTAACGCCCAAATCACCTCCTTGTTGGAGGCCCAGGATGCTCTCCATTCCTCCGTCATGCTTGAGAGCTGGACACAGCATCAAATCCGCCCTCCTAGGTGTCATGGAACACCTAAGACAGCTCATGGATCTGGGCATTACAGCTGCGCTAATTTTATTAGACCTCAGCGCTACTTATGATACTGTGTCCCATGATACTCTTGCTGAAAGACTGACACAACTGAATCTCCAAGCTTTGGCGCTTGCATGGCTTACCTCCTTTTTGATGGATTGTACTTTTCAGGTCTTCTCAAGAAATGTAGTGTCTGGCCCACACTCACTCACCTAGGGAGTGCCACAGGGATCTGCGCCCAACCCTATGCTTATTAATGTCTACGTCTGCCCTCTGGCGGACCTGGTGGAAATCTGCTGTCTCTCTCTGTTCTCATATGCGGTTCAACTCCGATCATCTTTTCTCTGTTGTCCAGATGGGAAGTCAATTCACAAGATCTTAAATCTTGCCTCTGCCTTGTCTCCACATGGATGAATGCCAACTCTCTTGAACTAAATGGCGACCAGAACGAGGTTATTGTACTGGTCAAGAATACTCAGCTCGGGGGGACTCAATCCTGGCCTGCCACGCTGGAAGCGCTTCTCGAACCTACCAATAAGGTGAAAAACCTTGGCTTCTGGCTTCATTCCACCCTGTCCACAAAGCCACAGGCGGCTAAAGTAGCCTCCTCATGTTTTGCCACTTTGAAAGGGCTATAAAAGATCTTATGAATACTTCCTTTCTCCGCTCAAAGGACAGTTATCCAAGCTATGATACTCTCACGGTTAGATTATGGCAACTTCTACTTGGGAGCAGATAAGGCTATGATAAGAGCCCTCCAGGTGGTTCAGAACTCTGCCGCTAGGCTCCTGTTCAGTCTCCCCAAACACTCCTTTGCATTAGGGCTCCTAAGCTACCTTCACTAGCTCTATGTGGACAAGCAAATTACTTTCAAAGCACTTTGCTGTATGTACAAAATCAGCACATGCTTAATTCCTCGATACCTGCAAAAACTGGTGGTTCCTTACCACCCCTGTGCCCTGCGCTCAAGCAAACGATCCCTCTTCACATTCCCTAGAATCTGTCGCACCCGGATGGGTGGTTTCTCCTTTTCCTTTTTGGGCCCTAAGCTACGGAACACCCTCTCTGAGTGTCTGAGATGCTGTGCTTCCTTTTCCACCTTCCGTAAGGAACTGAAACCCTGGTTATTTTAGCTCCCTTCTCCAAGCTGTCCCTCCTGTCCGCTAAGCGCTGGGAAACCCTGGGGTAGCCATTCGCTATACAAGAATTTAATAACAATGTGTAATTCCTTCATTTATTGGTCAGCGTCATTTCCTGCCAATGTGACAGAATCTTGATATGCAGACTGAGGGCCATATGTAGGTACCTAAATACCGGTCGGTAACGGCCGAAAATCGGTAAATATCCCGTTACCGACCGGTATTTAGGCACTTGAGATGTAGGTGGCTGATTTTCAGGATATTCGGTAATTTACCGAATCGGAATTTTAAGAAATCGGTAAAATACCGATTCGGTAAATTACCGAATCCTGAAATGCTATGTAGGGGGCACTCAAGTGAGTGCATTTCTGTTTCTGGATGCGTTATTTACCACCATCTACAAGTTGATGGTAAATGACGAATACCTTTGAAAAAGCAATTTTGTGCTTTTTGGAAAGTGCCATGTGGCAGACATACATGCCCTTAGGGCAAGTATGTGCGCCACATATGCACACATGCACGATTCAGGGGTGCAACAGGGTGTCAATGTGACACCCTGCCACCCATGAATATGCTCCCCCTATTACCGATTCGGTATTTACCGAATCGGTAATAGTGAATGGCTTCCCATTCATTCCTATGGGCCTTCAGGCCCATAGGAATGAATGGGAAGGGATGCATTATTACCGAATCGGTAATTACCGATTCTTAAATACCGAATATTACCGATTCGGTAATAATTACCGAATGGTTACCTACATTCTATTTACCGATTCATACATACCGAATCGGTAAAATTCGGTATTTAAGAATCGGTAAATATAATTTACCTACATATGGCCCTGAGTATTTTAAATATGTTTGTTTATCCAAAAGTATATTCCCACATCCCTCAGGTTGAGGTTATCAAACCTTCAGCAGCACGTCTGCATGTCATTGAGATGTGCAGTTTTCCTGACCTGGTTAGTTTCAGTGACACCTTTATTTCCAACATCATTAAACCTCTAAGCACAATATTTTGAAGAACTCAACTCATAAACACAAAGAAGGGCCCATGCTGTGAAAGCCTTGGGCAAAGAACACATGACCATGGCAAACTTCAACCCGCGCTTGAATAAAGGAATTGTCATCTATGACTGCTCCTGTGGTCTCATCCACTTGCAGATAGCTACCAATGGCATCTTGCCTGACATTGTCTCCACCAGTCACTCTCTTAAATCCAAACAAAAATGACGGACATCAAGCAAAACAGAAATGGTGGCCATAGACTAAATTACGTTTATCTCTAGCAAGTAGAATGGCAATAATGAATAAGATCGTTCTACCAGGAACGCTATATTTGTTCACAAATATCCCAATAGTGCCTGCACTGCTGTTTTGTGATCCACTAAAAAGTTTCACGATCAAGCTGTCTTGGGCTGGCAAACAACCCAGAACTATTTGATCTACTCTACTCTTATCATATGGACAAGCTGGGCTTTCAGCACCTGATTTTGAACTATATTTTTTACTCGGCTCAAGCACAATATGCCAATTTATTAGATCTGGTGCACCTTGCAACAGAGGGGGCGGTATCTGCAAGTTGAGCTTGCGACTGTGCTATTCCTTGTAGCGCTGAAGGCATACATGAGCCTTGACCTGGTGAGATGTACCGTATTCACTTGGGTCTGGCCAACAAAACATTGCAGAATGGGTTTGCTATATTCACATTGATGCATGTGTATTAGTGAGCGTGTCTTCCACAGCTGGGGAGTCATTATAAACATGGAAGAATTCTTTCTGGACTACACATTTAACAATTTGGGTGGGTGGGGGGAGGGAAACCTCCCACCGTTGTTCTACACAGAATTAGGTTGTTGAGAACTACCATAAGAGGAAAGAATGGATGCAGGGTTTCATATATTGTACTGATGTTGCAGATACATACATTATACTCAAGCCATTAAAGTCCAGACCTAAAGATATTTGGTCTCCTCTACAGTGCTATTTATCTACATATACACTAGATGCCGACAAAATCGAAGATGTGACAACTTAGGTATAGTGGGAACCCCCTCAAATAAGATATAGACTTGATTAGAACTATGTAATAAGTGAAGCGTTTTTCTGTTAGCCTACACTGGAGGACCTTAAGTGAAAATTGATGCTTTATGTGCATCTAGAAGAGACTTTAATTCCGACTACCGATGCGTATTACTGTTGTATCAAAAGTGCAGGAGTTTTGTCCATTTAGAAATTAAAATATTTAAATAGAAAGAAAAGAAATGGTGGCCATTGTGATAGCCTGAGAGTGACAGCACTTCTACTTCCATCTCACAGGGCAACTATCCTTGGTCATCATTGACCAGAGGATGCTTATGTTGATTTTCTGTGGCACGCTCTCCAGACCCCAGAAAACCTCTCCTAATACTTATTATGTTGTTTTGTCTCTGAGGGCTGTTAGTTTTTTTACAATGTACTAAACCCATTTTGCAAGTCGGAAACACATTTCTGACTTGCAAAATGCGCTTAACATCCTATACTGAATTTCAGTTAGAAAGGGGCGTTCCTTTCAAATTAAGAATCAGAATGGTATGTGCAGACCTGCCAACTTGAACAAAAATCTTACTGTGTGAAGAGAGGGTAGGCCTTGGAGGGGGCGGGGCCTCGTGTCAAGAAGTACCTAAGAGGCAATTTTGAACCCCACCCTGCCCCCAAACCCCTTCCTCCCCAAAAAATAAATGCTTGCTGAGACAGGTGCTGATGTCCTGGGGTGTTTTCACGCCTCTTAATGGATGTCAGCAGTTCTAAGCCTCAGAAAACGAACTATTTACAGTGGTTTTCAGCTTCCTTTCCCTGCCACAGTGTGATATTGTGTGTCACATGGTGGCACCATGTGAGTTAGCAGTTATGTATGAGCCAATGGCAATTCAAATTGCAAACCACTGACCTGCTACTACACCTTGAACAAGGAGGTGATAGATTTGCAAAGGTGAAGGGTTCTCCTTTGTACATTTTCTTTGAGAATCGTGTCAGGCTAGTAAGCAGTGACCTAGTCTTCCTCCCTCCCCCATGCCGTCCCAGACGGGAAACTATGTTTTTTTAAAAGCACTGGACATTTTAAGGTGCTCAAAAAAGAAAGGTTTCCCTTTTAGGAGTACAAACACAGGGATGGTGGTCTGCAGTTCCTTGCAGAAACCATTACTGTGTTTGTAGCCAATCACAGTGGGAGAGGGATGTCATAAATAGCAATGTGGCTAATTAATATTCATTAGGCCAGTCATCCTGCAAGCCTTGCAACTGCAGATTTTGTGCCTTGACCTATTAGTGCATAGGTAGCTTCAGAAAACTAGA
The DNA here is from genome assembly GCF_964204655.1 of Triturus cristatus. NCBI lineage: Eukaryota > Metazoa > Chordata > Amphibia > Caudata > Salamandridae > Triturus > Triturus cristatus. Next base: position 820,408,083 of record NC_140584.1, read on the forward strand.
GACAGGTCGCAATTTGGGCCCACTTTTTGCAATCTACTTCTATGGACAACTGGCCCTATAATATAGCCGTGCAGCACTTATAGTGTTTTTTGAGGTAGAAGCAAAAATGTGAATTAGAATGTTGTGGCTAATCCTTAGCGCCCCATCCATGTTTCTTCTGTGGATGCTGCAACAAAACTCAGGTAGTTCTATCGGTGCAGGCTTAAGTGCATGGTGAAAGTCAGTGGCGGCTCCTCCGCTAAGGAGGAGGAGCGTCACCCCACTGCTCTGCAAGCCGTAGTTAAAGGAAAACTAAAGTGATAATAACCAATGTAGTTTTCCGTTTCCTGGTGCGAGGTGAGCTGAGCTGGCAGAGCAGGGGCCAGGGCTAGGAGTGGTGAGCACACTCTAAAGTGCGCATGACAGTTTGGCCAGCCGTCTTGGGTCAGCCCAACCGTCATGCATAGTTTGCATGTTCCTCACCATGCTGTAATACATAGCCTAGTGAGGAACATGCACAGGCTCCCACTCCCTCTCTGAGTGCCGAACCGTGGCGCTCAGACCAATCACAATGCTGCTGTAAGGCAGTGTCATGATTGGCTAGGGAAGTCAGGAGTCGGGGTGCTTCCTGGTTCCGGCTTCCTGCTGTTGAGGAGCCGAAGAGGACCAAGAGGTGGTGGCCGGCCTGCAGGTAAGTGTTTGTTTTATTTTATTTTTCCGTTACCACACTAACCCTCCCCCCCCAACCACCCCGCCAACACCGTTAAATAGCAGCCGCCACTGGTGAAAGTGATAGGTTTACAGCTGCCAGGGTAAGGCATGACATGCCACTGTATGAGAAGCCCAATCCCACTACTGACATTTAAAGCACCCCACCAAAATGAAGACATAAACATTTCACGCTCCCCAGTGGGAATGTACAACTCTTTAAGTGCACCTGACCCGGGCCCTGGTGATTGTTCAATTCTTCTGACAATTGTGCCACAAAATACTCAGCTTGTGTTTTGACACTTTTTTCTATCCACATCTACACAGTCCAGCACAAACATGTCTTACTATCTCAAAATTCTACACTAAGTGGGAAAAATGATTCGAGGAATCATGTGAAAAAAAATACAGTGCAGATGGGAAAACAAGTACTCTCTACAGTCTTAAAACTCCAGCAAACTCCCACAAACTATTCCAAAGGTTTTACACGTACATGACAGGAACCACTACTCTGTTGTAAATTTCTTCAATAATTATATTTCTCCCTCTTTTCCCCCCATTTCTCAATTTCTGTGCATTACACACTTTTGTGCTGCTGACTCCTATGGGGACAGGGAAATACCATTCTGATTTCACCTGCTAGCCTGGAAACAGCCTTACGAAAATTCACATCAACCACAAACAACATCGAATTACCCATATGTTCACCAATAACTAACCTAACATTCAGTCCCCAAGCAATATTGGTTAGTTGGTTCCTGAAGCATGTTACCTCTTACCAACTTCAGTTGTACTTTACATAAATCTTGCCTATTCAGTCCTTGTTGCCAATCAGTGGTGCAGCATCAGCTACATTTTCAATAATCAGGCGAAGCAGGTATTTTACACTCACTCTCTTTTGTTGTGCATGCCCATGCAAAATAAAGATGAAGTATTGCCATTTATGATGGATACATCTTCCTGCACATGGCTCCAGTCATGATTTTGCATCCAATGTAAAGTTCCTGGAGTGCGTTAGGCCACAACAATTGTGCTAGCATCAGCTACTGTTTTCCATGCCTGACTGATGCAGTCCTGAACTCACTCTTGTTGTCTAACTGACAAATTCCTCCTTAGCTAGGACAAATGTCTCCTCATAGGGTTTCAGGCTTTTAACCTTGCGGACGGTGTCTCAAGTAGATGCCTGAAAGATGACAGTATGTGGTGTTGAGGGTTTAAACAGGCCTCTTGGGCCTAAAACCCCATCTTCCAAAGCTAAGTCACCTTCCAGGGAACATTCTCCTAAGAGATCTTCCCACAAACCATGGACTAAGTATGACAGGAAGTAGAAGTGTCCTTTCTTGAGGAAGCAGACCCGTTTACGGGACAGTTTGGAGTCTCGACTTTGTACCTTGACGCCCATCGTCTAAAAGGATAAGGCTGGAGTTTGCTGTTTTTTCAGTCAACATTACACAGATAGAGGCCCTCCAGCTAGTAATGCTGAATCTTTTCAGGACAGCTCGGCAAACAACTGGGCTAATCTCCAGTGGGGCATCTGTTCCTGCTGGCTGTGGACTCTAGCGGCTTTAGCCACAGACCCAACTCCTGTGTTGGCCAAGGAGTTGAGCAGGGAAGTATCATTCATGTGGCAAAGGTGACTGTTGAAGCTAATTTTAACAGTTAACCATATTGTGAGAACATACTCAGGACCCAAAGGTTTGTCTGTTTTGAGGAAATTTTCAGTACAGATTCAGATGCCTTGGCTATGGAGGATAAGAAATATGAACGCATGTAGATGACATAGCTGATTGCCTTCTGTTACCTTACAATCCTGATATCAGCATCTACGTGGACTTTCAAACTCCCTCTGGCCTAGAAACTTCACTGAAAGAGGACATTTCCTGCTCCTCTGGCCCTGCCACAGAGAAGATTTTAGCTTTTACAATAGTCACTAAGAAGATCATGAAAGCCTTGGAAATGATTTTGCCCTCTGTGGAACTGAAGCCTAATATTCTGACAGAAATCTTGCAATCCTCAACAGTTTCTGTGGCATCCTTGCTACGTCTTAATGAAGCTCTGCTGAACCCAATAATGTCTGCATAGCAGCTCGTAGGTGCTCATGCAGATTGGCAATCCCATAGGTACATTCCAGATGACCTTCACTTTTTGTACTTCTGCCCATCTGGTTGTTTAAACACGCCATTCACCTAAACCGTCAAGCTTTAATACGGCTTCCCCAGACAGAGAATTCAACAAGTTTGATGCCTAAGCTCCTGAAGTTATTCCCTCTAGCAGCTTGGCTCTTCACATTCCTATTGCCACCTGTATTTTAGGCTGATAAATTTATAATTTATGGCTTACTATTGTTAGCCAGCCTGTTCATACGAATAATCCATCCTCTGATCCTGGTGAATGATGGCCTACATCCATCAAAACAGATCCTGAAGTCTAACATTGAATCTGCATTCCATTGGATTTTTGGGGAGATATCCAGTTTTTGCTCATGGACATGCCCTTTGATGACGTTCGGCTATTCAGGAAGAAGACTGACTCTTCCTTTGAACATTTTATGAACAGCTGGGCTAAGGCTCCTGCTCTGGGCCTAGCCTCCCTTGGACATACATTTCACCAACTGTATCAAAGGTCTTGTGGGTATTTTACATCCTTGCTGTCTCGACAACTGAAGCTGTCTCAGCCCTTTCAGATGCCACTGCAACTATATTACTCCTTTCTAAGAAGGAGTGGAACATACAGTGCCACCAGCCGGGAGATCCAGTCCCAACTGTGCTTTGCTTGCTCTGACTCCTTCCCATCCTTACTCCGGATCTCATATTTTGTCTCTCAGTAGAAGGCATTTAGAACAGATCAATGAGTTATCGAGCTGATCCAATGCTTGAGACAGAGGTCCTTGCCTTTCTGAATAAATGGGCCATAAAGTGGTGCTTTCAGGTGAGAAGGATGCAGAATTGTAATCCCTTTACATCTTGGACAGATGCCAGAGACCTATGCTGGATCCCTGCCAGCTGCACCTGTTCATCTAGAAGAAATATGTCAAGATACTATGCTTGAGCCAGGTATTGTTGGCCTTGATCTCTGGAGATTGGTTGGTGTCCCTGGACGTCGTTGACACCTACTTTCATCGTACAATTCTATCTGCCCACAGCCAATACTTGAGGTTCACAGTGGGGTCCACCCCACCCCAGTTTGTTGCTCTCCTGCGTTTGGACTGACAACACAAAGGTGCTGGTAGACATGTCAGCTTTGCTTTGGAGGTCAGGACTCCACGTATTCCCATACTTGGACAACAGTCTGGTGAAAGTTGAGTCCTCAGGTTTGGTCCATGATCATCTGCAGGGTGGGATGACTCATCTCGACCACCTGGGTTTTACAATCAGCATACATCAATAAGCATCCAGCGTGTCTCACCTCACTCCCACAAAGAGGCTCACCTTTATTTGGAAGGTGCTCTACATAACCCTTACATAGGCCTTTCCTCCTCCTCAGAGTATCTCAGTTATTCAGGTGATGATTGCAGTGTTGGCAGGGTATGCCCAGACGTGAGTCCCTTGCTCACTTTGCCACTGGATTCAAGCTAGCCTGGCTGAGGGTGTTACCCCAAAACCAGTCCCAGGATGCTTGTTTCCAGTCCAGGGAAGACATGGCTTGGCAGTTCGGGCTTGACTGTTCCCATGAGGCACAGGGTCAAGACTGATTTGCAGATAGCTGTGTCTGAACTGGGGTGGCAAAGTGAGCTAAAGAACGATGATGAATTCAACCCAGATCTGTGACTGGGGGTGAGTGTCTGAAATGTTTCAGCGCTCCGTCCATCATCTCCTTGTGTTTGCAATGATTCCAATGTGCCTTGGATCCCAGTACTGCAGCTCTCTTACCTGCCGGGTCTCATGGCCTCTAGCATCCTGTTGGTGTCTTATGCCAGCTGGTGGATGTGACCCCTACAGTGGTGTCTGAGAAAGCAGAGGCTGAAAACACAAAGAAAGTATCTCTGCTCAGGCACCGATCTACCAGTTGGTATATGAGCATCTGCGCTGCTGGACTGATGCCGCCAACCTTCTGATACATCACTCTTTCAGCCCTCTGCAGGCTCACGGTACTTGTAGTCATAGATGCCTCCTCGCTGGGCTGGGATGCTCATTCTGGTCAACATGATTACCTCTGGTGCAGCGAGATAGTCAAGACTTCCATCTACAGACTATGAGGCTGCATGCATGGAGATTTAGCGGTGCCTGCTAGAATTCTTTTGCCTTCTTGATGAGGTTGTGAATGTCAATTTGGCAGCCAGAAAACTTGCTACTAAATCCATCTATGCTGGCAGCTGGAACAAGCTTGTGTAGTACTGTGTTCCAGCATGCCTAAATCCTTTCAAATCTCGTCTAACATCTTGAAGTTTGCACTGCCCCTTGATTATTGGAGTCTGATAGTGAACCCAGTTAAAGGCCTTATGACAGCTCAGCCTTCTCTGTTTAAATCCCTATGTGTTGTGCAGTTTCTGTAAAGGTTTGCTTGACTTGTTCACTTCTATTCCATTCATTGTTCCTCTTATAGCATCAGTTGCTGGTTGACTCTAAAAAAGGGCTCTGTTTGTTGCAAATAATTCTGCGCATAGGGTATGAGAACTTCCTCTCCCCTCAGTTTGTTTACTTCATAGCTTCCTACCTCGGACATGTTGGTACTTCACACCTGCCCATCCTTCTTACCAAAGGTAGTTTCTTCATTGGACATGAAAAAGGCATCTTTCTTCCATCTCCCATACCAACCAAGGAGTAGAAGCAAGTGAATAAACTTGACCCCAAACATGCGGAGTAATATTACATCTACTGCACTTCTCAGGACACAGTGAATTATCAGCTGTTGGTGGGCTTCGCTTGATCTACGAAGGGCAAGACAGTTACAAAATTACCACTACGCACTGGGTCATCCGTTGTATCAAGATCACCTCCATATGTGGTTGTGCTTCTTCCACGACGGTCATCGCTGCTTCCACAGCTCTTTCCATAGACAACCCAATTTCCAGGAGGCTACATGGTCATCTTTGCATGCCTTTTCCATGCACTACTGCCTCACATCTCAGGCATACAGTGACAGGTACTTTTTCTCAGCTATAGTGTATGATTTCCTTGTTCAACAGGTATTATTTATTTCCACCTCCCACGAGGAGCTACTATTGGTCTCATGCATAAGGTGAGAAATCTGTGGGAAGTTGTGTCTGTCAGACGTAAAAGTTACTTACCTTCAATAAGAATATATCTGGCGGATGCATGATGTTCCTGGTGGCTCCTCACTGCACTTCCTTCTCCCCGAAAAGTTAGTGTTCGACTTAACAAGACTGCAAGGTATGGAATCATGTTAGCTGCTGTATTTATTGATATTGTGGCTCTCTCAGTTCCTTTCCGCGTGCATGGATGGGGCATGGAAAAAATATCTGGAACTGACAGCGTGTTGGTTGGTGCTTAATATAATGACACGTCGAGAGTAATAGCTGGAGCTGCACAGCATCACCTTATGGTGCAGGAGAGTCACCATTTGGAAAACAATGTTGTACAGACTAGTCTGAAGCCTGGATAAAGTATTCTTAAGGTGAGAATCTGCAGGAAAATTATGTATCCACCAGAAATATTGTTACAAAAGTTAAGTAGGTTTTTCTTAGACAAAGTTCCAAAATGAAACTTTATTTTGTGTGGATTGTTATCCATAGCCTGATCACCCCCACACAATATTCAATTTTTATTCCTACTGTTTCAGTAGCTAGCTTTTTGCTCAGTGGTTGTTATATGGCTATTACTGATTGTAATACTCCAGCTTGTTATAATGAACTGTGAATAGACAAGTGTTTGCCAGGGCACTGCAAATGAAGGAATATTGTCTCACCATGTACCTGTTTTTCACCTGCAGAGTCTTATGAGGAAGTATGAAGGAGAACAGGAGGCCACCCAGGTTCAACAAAAGCTAAAGGAGGTACTGTATTTGAGACAAACTGTGGGGAGTAGCGTGTCGTGGGATGAGGTGTAATAGTTAGGGCTAATAGCGAATTTTCTAATCAACACATGGTGAGTCTGAGTTTCCCACAGCCTTAGTCCTCCTGTACTCAAGACTCTTCCTGGTTTCCTAGCTCTCTTTCTAAAGTGGATCTTATTTCCTGCATCATTGGCCCTCAAACTACCCTTAAAATGATTCACATGTTGAACAGAGGGAAGGATTTCACTTTTTTTCTGGGTGATCGCCTCTATGAACTCTGGGTAGAACAAAGGAGAGCACTGAATGAGTGCCCTTCTATCCTCTGATCTGCTTAAACAAGTATCAATATAGAAAACAACACGCAATCAAGCTGGATCATGAAAAACCCCTTTAGAGGTTGACGGCAGGGGTGTGACTGAGACTTTTCCAGTCCTCTAACCCCCTTGATGTTCACAGATACCACACAGTTGCATACCAATCAACCTCTTGACTCCAAAATACTGGTGAAGTCAGGCATTTAAGGTGCACGGAGAATCAACACTTTTTGGTAGGTGATATAGATGTGGAAAGTAGGTGACCCCCCCCCATTAAAGTCCAAGGCGTGTGAACAGAAGTAAGACACAGGGTGGCATCCACCGAATGCAGGTGAGTTGATAGGTATGTAACTGGTGATCAAGGGGCTAATTAGGAAAACGGGCTTGTCTAACATGTGACTGACCTTTTTCCCCAACCAAAGCCGCCACCAAAGGCATACGAAAGATGGGAAATTTCCTGCTTCTTTATAGTTTTAGAAATTAGCTTGACAGGTTGTGAATGGTTTCAAATATGCACCCATCTATGTTTACCACAGCACGATGAGTCCCATTAGAAGTGAGATCATAAGCATGAAAAAGAGCTATAATTTCTATTTTCCTTTTATTTCTGGCAACAGGCAGCAGAGTTAGAAATTGCTAAGAAACAAGAGGAGCTGGAAGCGCTGAACAACTTGGTCAGAGAGGGCCAGCTTGAGATTGAAAAACTGGTGAGTGTAGGGTTTAGACTCTACAGGGCAATAGAGGTCTTCTGAAAAGGGTCTTTTTATAGCACGTTTCGGGTTGTTTATAAGTACTAATATCATGAATAGTGATAATTTTGGAAGTCAGGACACTGGACAATTACAAGATTGTCCCTAAGAAATGGGGAATAACCTTTAGAAAATTGTATTTCCGCACTGGTTCCTAGCGCTATTCCTCAACTGAGGGTTGTTTTTCACCTGGAGAGGTCACAATGCTTTGAGCAGTCGGTGGTTCAGGTAAACTCCTGTGAGCCTTGGTTAAGCAGCTGGTGACTTCTCTTACTGGCTGCATCGGTAGTCACAACCCACTTATTACCCGCTCTGTGTGTGTAAAAGGGAGCTTTTATGTGACTGGTCTGTGCACCTGGCCATAATATGAAATGTATGCAGTACTTACATTATCCTAACCTCACACTCCCCCTACAGTCTCAGCTGCTGGGAACTATCGTCCTGACTCCTTGCAGAGCTAGCTGTGGTCCTACCTTAACTCGCTTACTGGTTCTTAGATTACTCGGTCATCTGTCTTCCCCTATTTCCCAAAAACATACTGGTCCACTTGGTGTCCTTTTCAATAAATCCCATTCCACCTAATCTTTCTGGACCTACCGCTCTACTTAGCCCCCCATCCTCTCACCTCTCCAAACAGGCCTGTCCATTTTGGAACTTAAGTCATTCCTTTTGCTTCACCTTGACATACTTAATCATTACTAACATAGAAACTCTACTTATGCAATGGTCCCAGCTGCACCACAATACCAGCAGCCAAATGATTTACTGTCATCATTTTCTCTCCCATAAAACCTCATCCATGTGCGCTTATTGGCCACTCCATCCTTCTCAAACCTACTGATCCTTTTAACTTACCCTCACCTTTCTGCCCTATCTCTCCCCAGTTATCTCTCCCCATCAGGACATACATTTCTAACTCCACAATTTACTCCACCTGATCTACACCCCCAACCTTCCTCCCATGATAACTTGTCTGCCGAGGAACACTGGCTCAACCTTGACGTAAATAACCCCAACTAAAGCAGAACTACCTAAATACTGCCCCTAGCATAACTCTAACATTTCCATCCCCGCCACAATGCTTCTGCTAATTAAAACCATATGTACACTTCTCACAAACCTCACCATCCACCAGAAAGAACCAGATTCCTACCTGAATTGCCACTTTTATATCCTAAACGTTTTGTTTTACAATCCCCAATACCTTCAAATGGCATCCTTCGTTCCCCCAAAAAGATTAATGTACATAGTCATTTCTGAGTATAGCATGGCCTGACACTGTTGGCTCAAACCCTGGCGTTCAAAGATTTCTAGGTCAACAGTTTTGTCCATGCAATGTAAGCCCCTTCGCACCACACCTTGATCTCCTAATAATCAGCGCGTCTATTCACTGCCCCCCTCAGTTCCAGCACAAGTTGGCCCAGCACCACCAATGCACAGGTGTCTCTCACAGTTGTCGCACAAAAGGCCTCTTCTGCACCGGGGTCGTATCGTGGTCCTGTTTCCTGTGCTGCTCCAGCGCAGAAGGGATTTGTGCATTTCTTTTTGGCATCTTGAGCACATACAGCAATTCGAGCTATCTCTGAATGAATGCAAGGTTTGCGGACAGCAGAGCTCAGAAACACAAAGAAGCCACTGCTGCCCTGTGTTTCCAAGCTTTGTTGTAAGCGAAACATACGCCAACCTGGCCATATATTTTGAGTTAATGAATGAGCTCACGATGCCAAAAACAAAGGCACCGCTCTTTTCTGCACCAGAAAAAGGGGCCATAATACGGCCCCCGATTCACCACGCGCTTCACCAGAGCTTGCATGTCCATACATGTATCATCTTATGTGCTGCACCCTGAACACCTAACTGTATGATGGAACGACAGGTTCAAAGGCGGGAGTAGGACCGGCGCGAGTGGGGAAAGGAAGAACTTGTGTCCAAGTTCAGCCGTGTATCCAGGTGTAATCCCTCCCATTTGCTCTTCTGACTTAATCACAATTAGCCTCCATCAAGGTGCGCGTCGTAAGTCCCTAAGTACTATACTGCATGCGATAAAAACCCGCACGAAGCAAAGATTAAACAAAAACCTTCTCATGACTTGTAATAATTGACGCTCTAATAAAGCCCTCCTGTCTAAACATCCCCCCTCTAAATCTTCCTCCTTAATACAGAGGGAAATATAGCTTCTTCCAGTCTTTCCAAAGCTCCCTGAACCCCCTTGGTCGATCTTAGGCCTGCACAGCCTATGAAAACGCCCTTTTTCCCAACAAAACTATTTCCCAACACCTGCCACCCTGAAAAACATCCCCAACACACATGACCTAAATAACACCACTTCCCTTTAGCAACACAGATTTCACTGGTCTTCCAGTATGATCCCTCATTCCCACATCCAAAGCCCAACCCTCCTGCATCCTGTGCACCATCTTTCCTTCTATATGCCAGTATCCCCGAAACTACTTGCTGTCGAGTTATCGTCCAGCTAAGTTAAGAGCAATAGTCACTGTCGACAGCCACCTTTAAACAATTAGGACCTCGTCTATCTACTCCCTCGTTGTTCTCTTTACTGCACTGTTTCCTCTAAACTCCGAACATTCATGCCTACATGCCCACAGAGTCAACACTAACCTCAAACCTTCTAGCGGAGGCACTACTACATGCAGAGTAGTCCTGGCACTCCCCGGTGCTGAACGCGGGAACCGCGGGATCTGGGTCTGCTGCTTGTATGGTGCTGGCGAGGAAAAGGGTGAAAAATCTTGACAACGGGGCCACTGAGGCGGCAGGTTGAAGATGCTGCAGGATTCCCTCGAGCCACATCGTCGAACATAGTTAGATGTAGCCCAGCTGGCCACCACCAAGCCTTGGCAGTAGCAAACATAGCTTTGAGTTACTTCAACATCCTGGAGTCCGGGGGAAAACATTAGCTACTTAAAACTTGCTGGAGATCAGGACTACGTTTTCCACAATGCAGTAGACCATTTACTTTAGTATGATTCCTTGGTGGGCCTCATGGTCCAGTGATTCTTTGGTTCCCGGGCAAGCGATTTGCCTGCTGGCTGCAGGGGATTAGTGCCTATAATTCAAGGGAGTTATGGAGTTGTCATTGGCATGCACAGAGGTTACTCTTTCCTTTGGAGATCTCTGGTCCAGGCAGAGTAATGGTCATGCAATAGCAGGGTGATTGCTACTGGTGCAGAGTATCGCACCTTTGCTTTGTGCAGATCCTGAAGTCACAGTCACGGGTCTCTTTGTCTTTGGTCGCAATTCAAGCAGATCTGAGGTTCTGATGTTAGGGGAGGCACTTAAATGCTAGATTTAGGGGAGTTAGGGGTGTGGGATCTGGTAGCCAATGGGTTACTAGCCCCAACAGGTAATCCGCCGCTGAGGTGCCCACTTCCTCTGGAGGGTGCCACCTTTTCTACCCAGAAGCCTCTATTCTACCACTTTTAAAAATGGCAAAACCCTTCTACTGCTGTATAAACCAGGTAGCCCACCTTAGGGGTGTGGCTAGCCTCCTGGAGGTGTACAACTACCCAATATTCCTTCCTGCTGAGTTTCAAAGGTGCCTGGGGCAGGGGGTGCCTCTTTCCTTCCCTGGTAGGAAGCCTGGTTGCACATCACAGGCAGTAAAGGCTTTGAAGTTCACCACCTTGATGTGCCACTTCAACTGCCATCCTGCCAGGAAGAGAGATGACACTTCCCGCCCAGGCAGTACCTTGTTTCTGCCTCCTGAAAGAGTTGACACCTCTTGGCAGGGGGTCAGAATCCTCTTTTGGTGGTCAGCCAGGGCACAGGAAAGGCTGGGGCAACCAGGTGACCAGCTTCTAACTGGGTACATGTCACATTAAATCTGACTTTAGAAAAAGTTGGGTTTGATGGGAAAAGTTGTTTGATACCAAACATGACACTTTTCAGTGGGACTGTAATGGAGCTGGCAACCTGGGGGTGCCCGAGTGCTAGTCATCCTATGGCCCCCTGAACACAAATAGCAACCACTCATGGAAGGAGGTTACTATAAGGTTATATACGCTTACACTTAAATGTCCACATCTCTAATATAATGCACCCTGCCGCCTGGGCTCAGGAGGCCTACCTTAGGGGTGACTGGTATATATTAAAAATAGTGCTGTGACCATGCCACTCATGGTGAGGGCAAAGTCGAGTGTGAGCAGTTTGCACTGCTCATGCAGTATGCAATGGCAGGCCTGCTGTCATCTCTTTACTTGGTTCACTCAGGGTGGCACAATCAGTGCTGCAGGCCCTGGTGACTCCTTTAACTCCCATATCCTAGGTACCACTGGTACCACTTATCAGGCACTTATAAGGGGGTTACATTTCTTACCAATTGGGGTGACCAATTCACATTCATCATATTTTAAGCAGAGAGCACTGGCACTTGGTTAGATTGTTCCAGTGCACTTTCACAGTCAAAACCATCAGCATTGAAAAACAGAGTGGGGGTGACTATACAAAAAGGGCACTTTCCTAAAACTTTTATTTTGTGGAACGCCATGCCCTGTGGAAAAGGTACCGTAACTAAGGAAACAGATTCCAAAAGAGCAGTACTGCAACCCTTTTCCTTGACCACCCAAGCACCACAAGCCCTGCTAGTATAACCAAAAACCACCAACTCCTGTCGTACCCAAATATATCTCAACATCCACATCAATTTCTACACCCAGGGACCACATGGTCACACCACTAATGCTACTCAAGGATCTCCTCAGTATTTTCAAATCTACCTTCTTTTCCGCTTTCAAACATGTCTAATGTCATGGCAACACTGATGACAATACTGTCCCAGGCAGTGCCATCCTTGGCCTGCTATGAGCACCATGCAAGGAAAATTCAGGCGACTCAGAAAATGCTGCACTATCCTCAACTCTCCTGTGACAGCCCCACTGTCACAGGAGAGTTGAGGATAGTGCATTGAATTAAGGTCAGTTCCTACAAATTTCAGTTGTGCCCCTTGCCATTCAGTATTTTCCTAAGTTACTCATTGTATCCTGAAATACAGCCAACACTCTGCTGCATACCCTCCACTACCTATCCAACCCAAAAAGTGAAAACATCTTAATAATAAGTCCTCTATTTTAGACCTGCTACTCAACAGCCTTGTGAAGACCTAGTGCAAAAATTTGCTTAATTGCTCTAATAACGCACCAGTAAAAAAACTACTATTAAACATTGTTTAATCCGCATAAATCATCCCATACTTCTGCAAAGCTAACTAACTAAAGTCATCCAGATGAACAAGGAACCTCTGAATTGCTGATTTGGTATTGTTTTTGCCCTCTCTGCCCCGGTTGAACATTCCAGTGCTAAAGCCACACTCACATGAAACAATAAATCATTCTTCTACTCAGTAAATTGATAAATAGACTCTGGCCACATCAGTAATGGATCACCCTGTACTACTTCTCCCTTCCGCTTTCCTAGGCATCGTGCAGTTACGAAACACAAAATGATGAAGTCCCCCTGCAGATTATGATGAGGAGCCCCTAAGTTTCCAGTGTCTCACAGAAACATATTGGTCTTGGGCTGAATGGGGGCCCTTATGAAGCTTTAGGGTCCATTGAACTGCTGGAGGCCTCCCTACGCTTCAGAGGATGCAGGGGCCTACATTAACACCCCCCGGCATTGCACCCAAAATTGACAATGTGAGAACATCATTTGGCCAATAGTCAAATGGCTAGCCAACCAAACATCTGCAAGTTCCCTTTCAAATTTCCTCTTGACAACCTCCAGGACAGCTTTTGATGACCACAGTTTGTAAGACCTGCTTTGCAGTCTAGAAATGCTGTTGCTGAAACAGAAACCAAATTCAGACCCTTCTCACAATATAGCCATCACCTCACTGTCTGGTTAATGACTGCTCCACTCTTTACCACTTCCTTCAGATAGGAAGCCTTTCCCACAATCCCTCCCTGTATGCTTCTGCCCCTTCCCGGTGTTCTCCCATGCTACCGCTTGCAAGTACATTGATCTAAAGTACCCCCATGTGCTGACGTCCAACAGTGACTCCTTGGAAAATCTGCTCTCGGCTCATACCCTCACCAGGCACAAAGTATGATCAAAACCCATATTCTGCCCCGTGTGCGCTGTGCTTGATGCAGGGAGTGCTCATCGTGGGGCAACAAGAATAGGTGAATGTTCAGGCTGCCAGGCTCTGTGCGTCCAGCAATCTCTGCTATGGGCACAACGATTGGCATTAGTCCTTGCCCGGTGCCATCTGGATGCAGCACTGGCCATGACTATCAGACACTCACGGGAAGTAAACCAGGTATACAATCAAAAAGTGAACATTTCACTGAAATAATTTTGTGAAAGGGATCTTGTGTTTGGACACTAAGATCATATGGTAAAAAAAGTACAAAACCCCTTTAAGAACTTCAGTTGAAGGATCATTATCGTTATGACCCTAAACCTGAAATCCCCTCAAATACCCTGCAACCATAGCCCCCCATGAACTGCTCTTGATCTCACACATTGATTACCTCACTGAACTGACACATCATTCCCCCTTTTCACACTTGTTTGCTGCAGATGTAAAAACCTTTCTTTTCTATGTAATCTTTGAAATGCATTTTCCCCGACAATGATACTGCAGTCTTATGCCACAATATAATGCATGGAAGAACAGCAATTACTTGTGAGTGTACTATAGCAGGTGTTCTTCTGTTTATAATCTTTGTGAGAATATTTAGGTGCTGACAGGGTGCTGCAGCCTCACCTCGGCACCTAATGTCTGTGTGGCTGTCTTTCACCTGTGAGTGGAACTGCAGCAACCCCTTTCTCGGTTTAGTCTTTGTAAGACCATTTAACTGCTGACCTTCGTACTGAAGTCTTACATTTCCTATAACATTGTCTGGGAATAGACCTGTTTTTAGGTCGAGCCTGGGCAGCGCATGCCCTGCTCTGCGAGGCATGCTGTATTCGAGTATAAACCTGCCCCGCCCACTCTCCGCCAATATTTGGGTTGTGTCAATTACCTTTGTAAATCCTGGCTTCTGATTCCTTAATAGGCTTGTTAGTCCCTCCTTAGTACCGCCTTGTCTTCATTTGTAACCACCCATGAGGACTGGCCCTTTTACTTCAGACGTTACACGGTACGCCTTCTTTAGTTTGTGAGCACTATTTTATTTAATGAAGTTCTCCTACTGCAGGCACAACATGCTTTCCTGCAACATTAAGCGTGCCATGCGCGCTTTTACTTTCCAAACAGCCCGGGACAATGGTGGCCGCTTATTTGAAATGAAATAGGTCTCACATTTACAAGAGTGTGAGCTATTGGCATTGTAAATGACAATGCCTTTTATTTATGTGTTAATTATCAAACCAGATAAATAAAAGGTATTGTCATTTACAATGCCAATAGCTTAAACTTTTGCAAAAAGAGACCTATTGCATTGCAAATGCTTGTTGAGTACTGCTGTCGCAACTTGTCAGGACGTCTAGAAGCTGTCCTTGGTAGGTGTCATAAGCAGTTGTCACCAGTGAGGTCACTGATCATCTGGCATGTCACTGGGTTTGATCTTGAGAAGTACATTTCAGTTGTGTTGTTAACCATAAGTGGCAGCGTTTTCTAGGTTTTGGATCTTAACCATAGCCCCCCTTCCACAGACATGTTTAATGATAATTTATGTGATTGTTTTAACTGGATAGTAATTGATCTTAGTAGATACCCCGATAGTTCCCTTACAAACCTTTCTTAATTAATTTCTGAGTGTTTGTAATGATATACGTTAACTGCCCTGACTTTCTCTGTTGCCAAGTACCCACCAACAATGACCTGTATCTGTGCCAAGTGGACACTGGGCTTCCTGAATGACTTTTAGCTACACTCTGTGCCCTGTATCTCACCATATCCCATCTGGGGCAGCAGGGTAGTCGCTGATCACAGACCATGCACTTACCTAGTCCCCGCCCCAAAACTAGTAGTGTATATCCATCTATGCTGGGCACAGGGTGTGGTCTTTTACCTCATCCTCTGCCAGTAAACCGGTAACAGCTGGCATTGCTAGTGGTTCAAAACCATGCCATGTTCCAATATGCCAGCCCACAGTACCTTAACAGCACGGCACAGGCTGTGCCCAACATGTCCTGGGTACATTCTTGCCTTTGCCATTGTAGTGTGCTCAGTGCCCCAGAACCACGACGGAACATGTTTTTTTTAATGCTTTGGAGGCAGATTTAGAGTCTTGCAGAGGGATTAATCCATCGCAACAGAGACACAGTACCCTCTCTCTATGCCAAGCCCATGGCACAGCCCACCTTATTTAGAGGCAGGCAGACTGAAAGTATGTTGACAATAGAGTCTACTTTGGCTCTCTTGCCGACATGTTCCTTTAATGGCCTGACGGTGTACCATCCGCTGATGGTCCTCCATCCGACCAATTTAGAGTGGGCGATCAGATGTATTTTTTTGCTGTCTGTCTTTCTGTCTGTAGTGAAGACGGAGACTGGTGTGTCAACTCATATGGTGCCAAAATGTGTCACACAATATGGGCTCACTGCTCACGGCCACCCAGGGAAGAGCTGGTATTACACAGTGAACACCTGGAATCCGTTTCAAAGAGTGGGTGTCCAGCTCGTGTGTGGAGGCTTTGAAACACAGAAATCCATTACTTATTTCACAACCTTCTCGGGACGCACCCAGAAGTAGCTTCGGTTAAGAAGCCTTTTGTGGTTTTGGCCCAGGTAGGAGTAGCCGCCCCCGTCCATCTCCACCCCTCCACTGTTTCTCCTAGGCAGCGCAAGCTGCAACATCTTCAAGCCCTGCCCATCTCTAGGCCAGCCTCCAGTAATGTCCCTCAAATGTATACCAGGCTGTGATGGCCTGAAAGCCCCTCTGCTGACTCCTGCGTCTGCTGCCCCTGAAGCCTCTCCTCCACCCTCACACTGTGAAACAAAATCCCCCAAAGTTGCCTGCCTGCAGAGTTAAATGTACCATAGAATTTTGAATGGTAAAGTTATCTTTTAACTCCTTAACCAATATGCCCTAATGACTCCAGCATCAACTTTGTGTGCATAGGTACTTACATGAGAGGTTGATACAGAAATGTCAAACTGGGCCAAAGTGCTAAGCAATCAAAAACTGACTCGCCTATACCTACCCTGTTGCTATGGTTCACTTTGTAATATATTTGTTAGGATGGGCAGAGGAGAGGGTGTAGCTAACATACTTGCACACTTATACAGGAAAGTAATTACAGTGTGTACAATCAATACCATCAGCAAAAAAAGTAGTTCTGCGACACTCATGTTGAGATACACACAATCAACCCTCGATCGATAGGGTAAGGATAATGTGATTATCGAATGAGGCATTAGTACACTTATGGGGCGTGCCATGGTTTTTCCACACATTTTAGTGCATTGAGACCATAGGACTGGGTGGTATTCCTAGTATTTTGAGCTTGCTTTCACAATTAAAAGTGCTTACTATTACACAGAATGATAAATCTATTGAAATGCGTTTTATTACACCTTTGTTCTATTCCAGCAGACTTCTTCGGGATGGGGGACACTTGATCAACCTTAGGATATAACTGGTTTAGTATTTTTTCATACTAACCACACATTTGAAGATCACATTAAGTCTCTGAGATACACCACAGAGGTTCAAGGTCTTAATGAAAGCGCTATGGCCCAAATAGGGGCATTCTATAAAGGGCTGAAACATGTCAATTATATAACGGTGGAAATATTCCTTGTCATTTTTAAACTCTACACACTGGAGGCACAACTAAAGTAATTAAAGTAATTTTGGCCACCAGTAGGTAGTTTTAAGCACAATTTTCCGATCTATTCTCTTCTATAAAACACCTCAACAGTAGGACATACGCACCCAGTGGCATCAAGGGCACCCCTTCATGAAGTGTGATACCCCACTTTGGTGCATAACCAGATACGTTTGAGGCGTAACACTATGATGAGAGATGCCCCCCTTCAGATGGGTGAGACTTTGTGCGCTATTGAATATACATTTTTTCATTTGATAGATTACAGATATCACACATATACCTAAGCATTTTACTAGTTTATGCCCTCAGACACAGAACAAGCTGAGAGTGAGAACAATGTTACATCAATGCCTCTTTGAGACATTGACTTACAGAAGAAGTGCGGCAGGTTGCCACCTGTGAAGGGCCAAGTGGCAAGCATGGATGCCCCTACTGTCTCATTAGCCAAGATCAGCATTGCTCATACTGAGATCTGCTGGTTTAAAAGATGTGCTTTTTCAGAAACAATGCCAAACACCTGTGCGTTGATGGAATGTATGATGCCTGAACACAAGGAGGCTAGCTAGAGTGGGGATGATCTCATGGCAGATGGAAGCAACTAAACCCAGCTCCTGATGATAGGCTCCAGATGCATGCTTTGCAGAAAGTTTTAAGAAATCCTCATTTGAGGTGCAGAATGCAAAACCTGTTTCACCAGCAAGAATCTAAGGTATGACCGACTCCAATGGAGAATAAGAAAATTGCATGCCTTAGTGGACAGGACAGGATAGACTAGTGGTAAGCATAAGGTCCTGTCTCAACGGTTTTCTGGATAGAGTAAATGGTACCCTTTAATGAACCATTTTCACGAAAACTTGCTAGCCTGCCTTGCAGACCTCAGAAAGACTTTTCTAAATCACTAGAGAGGATGATTACAAGAGATGTAGTCAGACCTCTTGCGATTAGCCTTCGCAAACTGAAGAGCAAGCAACATTCCAGATTTGGGGTCCAGAATTGATGCAACCAAGTAACCCATCCAATCCAGTTCATGTCCGATTCAGGTCAGGCTAGTGATGGAAACCCAGGTGAAATTCCAAAATGATGATAATAAAGACTTGGAAGCTAGATCAAGAAGGGACAACATCTGGATCCAGAATGTAAAGGAATAGGGGAAGACAAGAGCGGTTCCTCCATGGGAGTGAAGGAGCGTCACTCCCTCCCCCACACTGTTGGACAAAAAGTGTCAAAAACGAAATTGTTATAAAATGATTTTATTACCATTTTATTTTTGACACTTTCTGCCAGCAAACAGAGTGTGAGGGCAGGGCGGGGCAGCAGTGAGGAGTGGCCACTTCTGTTTGCATTGTGCATGTTGGTTTGGCCAGCTACGTTGCTACAGCCAAACCAACATGCGCAATTCAAATGTCTCCAACCCAGCTGTCCAGGACAGCTGAGTTGGAGAGCGGGCACAGGCCTACAGTGCCTTTTGGAGTGTGGAGCCAGCCCGCGCTGGCTAATCAAGATGCTTTAGAACAGCATTTAGATTAGATGAGAGAGTTGCATGTAGGCTTCGTGCTCGCAGGACATGCTGCAGAACAACAAGAGCATACTGCAGAACATCGTGTGGCAGTATAAAGTAGGTGATTTTTTTACGTGTATATTTATGTTAATGTGTATATTGTTGTGTATGTGTACATGTATATATGTTTATGTGTATATATTATGTGTATATTTTGTGCACCCCTTTCAATGTGATTTGCCACCAACCACTTCTGGGCAAGACCTTTTTGCCTGCCTTTAGTCTATCTTTAGGAGGATGCTGGAAGAAAGCCACTCCTTCCCTCTTGACATTGAGTGATATCACAGTGTGGGGAATAAATTGAAAAAGTCTACCAAAGGTCTATAGACATTGTGCCCAAGTTCATATCCTACCTGTTGAAGTTACAGATTCTGTGGAATGGAAAGACTCGGATTAAACTCCATTTTATAGATCGTCAGGTGACAATACATCCAGTTTTACCTGCATATACACTGCTGAGGAGGAGATAGTACAAATCATTCATAGCATACGGTTGACCATAACAATAAACAAATACAATATTCACTGATCCTTCCTGAAGAGCTACAGTTAAGTGGACAAATATGTGTTGTGTTCGGAATGTCCCTTGCATGTGTGTATCTTATATCCTGTTTTTTTTTTATTTTGGCCACAGACTCCCACTAATCTAGTGTGTTCACAGCCCTTGATATGAGTGAGATTCCGCCCTGTGCTTTGACCTGGAGTTGTGCATCAAGCATACCCTCATTATATTACCAGTGGACTACTGTCCATCATGTGGGTCTTTGGTACATAGATTGGTGGTGGCAGCATATCTAGTTTTGTGAATCCGTAGAGGTGGCCATACTTTCTATATGTGTTAGTGGAGTAGGAGCCTACAAGCACACCTGGTCTGCTTCTAGGCGCTTATCCAGGCCCTAGTGCTAATATCTCAAATGTGTGCATTGTGTGTAAAGAGTAATGGAGGCATGTGGGATTTATTTTGGATTCTCCTTGTCTGACCTTGAGCCCAAAAGGTAGGTGCAGTTGTTTTCCTGTTCAATTAATGTGTATTATTGACATTCCTAAAGATGGTGGGAGGAGATCTAAACACTGAAGAAGGGAGAGAGGAGGCCAGGCTCCTTGAGAAATGTGAATAGGCTTTTTGCAGAGAGGAGCTGCTGTTTAGTCTTCCTGTGAGCATGCCATTTGGTAAATGGTGAGGGGGAAGAGTGGGACAACAGTCTCTCTTGTTCAAGATCTGCTGTGCCAAGAGGTACCAGCCCGTGGCTTGACCCGAGTCGTGGATACTCCACCCACCTGGTAAGGTCAAGTCTTTGGCTCACTTACTTCCACAGACCCAGCCAACCTATGGTAACACCACCTGCAGAAATAGATATATAAACAGGGAGTCTCTTACCACAGGCAGGTCATTGACACAAACAAATGTTTAGACACCCACTTTGGAAGGAACCAAACCATACCCTAACTTGGGTGAACGTTTACTCTGATCAATGTCTTGTCCATGGTTGGTTCTGTTGAAATGTTTAAAGCTGACGAAAGTTTCTAGGAAAGAAAAAAACTTGCAAAACTTGGCAAGAAAGAACCTAGAGTTGATCTACGTTAAGAGCACTGGGAGAGTGACTCCAAGGGCTAGTCTGCTGGCCTCCTATTCAGAGCCACAGAGACATAACCGGCTTCCAACCACCTAAACCAGCACCCAGATGCAGCTGGAGTAAGATCCTGACCCTTGAGTTGTGCCCCTCATGTGCTGGATTCTTGATGTGGCAGCAGTGGAGCTGCATTGAAGCTTTTGGGCTCTGTGCAACAGTTGGCCCTATCACTCTCAATGACAACATGCTCTTCAGGCTACAGCGACAACCGTCCGTGATGGCAGGTCTGCTCTTCGTGCTACATCCACAACCGTCCACGATGCTTCCCTGCTCCTTGCAACCCCCTAAATCATGAATGGGACTCTTTGCGCTGGACTGAGATGGTAACTTACAAGGGTACCAATCTGGTCCCTGTATCCGACCCACGCGCCACAGCGGTCAGCCTGAACCTTTGGCTTACTCCCAGCCTCACACGAGCCGCGAGTGGCACTTTAGGCTTTTTGGCACTATTTTTACTGAAATCTTTAAAAGTGCATCTCTCAGCTTCTACTGATTGGATTTTTGTCATTCTGGTTTTGATTCATTTATTAAATTCTGCTCTATTGATCTAAATTGGTGTGGGATTTTCCTTTTGTGTGCTTTTACTCTATTACTGTCTGAAGTGCCACATAAATACTTCACACATAGCTTGTAAGTTAAATTAAGCCTGACTGCTCTATACCAAGCTACCAGAATATTGAGAACAGGTTAATTTGGGGTTTGCTTGGTCCTCACTCTGACAAGGATTGTGGTTGCTGCTCGAGTACGGTTTCATCCCCCTTAACCAGTAACCTAATTTCTCAGTCATTAAATTATGGATCTAGCTAAACAGACCATGTGCAGAGGAAATCAAGGATGAGCAGGGCGAGGTTAGAGGAATGGCGATGGTAAGATAAGGACTTCATACGTTTTTACCAGCACTTGTACACTAGGAGAACAAATGACAGAGATGAAGTGGGTGATCACATAGACGCTTGTTAGCTCCCGAGCTTTATGGAGGGGCAAAGTCTAGACTAAGGAAGGATGGAGGAAACAGGAGTGAAGTAAGTTATTTTCTTAGTCTTGATAACAAATCCACAGGTTCAGATGGATTTGCCACAGGCTTTTAAAAAACCTTTGCAGGTGATTTGGTGTTGCTCCTCATAATAGCCCTTTTGAGCTCCTTTATGAAGGGGGGTAACTCTCAGTATGGCAGAGACTACCATTGTATTGATGCAGAAGCATGCGACAGATACCATGGAATGCATATCCTACAGGCCTGTAGACCTTATCACCCTAGACGCTAAGATTTTAACAAGGGTGATGGCATCAGGACCTGATGTTTTCCACTTTCGGTAGTCTTGGATTAATTGAAGTTTGAGAGGGAATGTCAAACTTATGACAATATCAGAAGGACTCCACACTTGAAATAAGACGCCACACATGAAAAGACTCCAGCTATTCTACATGCTTCAGTTGCTGAAAAAGCATTTGATTGGATCAGCAGGGGATTCTAGTGATAGGTGCACCACAAGATGGTTTGCCAAAGACAAGCAAGCTGGTCAGCAGAAACAAGTCTCCATATGTCCATTTGGAAACAGGGCAGAGGTGTCTGCTAGCCCCTCTCCTAATTGCACTAGCAATAAAATCCTTCACAGTCACGATAAGACAAAGTGAGAAAATATCCCTTTAGAGGTACACAACATAAAATCGTGGATGGCGTGCTCCTTACGCTAACCAGACAGGATACTTTGCTGCAGATGGTAATTTCACAACTGGAAACCTTTGAGCAGATTTGAGATCAACCGAGTAGAATTGGAGATCGTCAGTCTTACGCTACTAAAGGAACCGGTTTATACACTCCAAGGGGCATATTCTCAAGAACGCGTGAAAACCATCGCAAAAGTTACTTAACGCAGCCTCCAACATCGCGGGAAACGTACGCCGTGTTAACCAAGTATTCACAACACGGCGGTACCATGCGATAGTCACCAACTAACGCAGCAAATGGCCGCGTTAAAATCAACGCCACGCCGCAAAAATGCGAAACACGAACGCAAAAAAAGCTGCGATGAGGCCAAGGGCGATACAAAAAGCTGCAAAAACGAGCGACAGTCATACAAATCCCACGCGTCTGGCGGGAAAATGCACTATAAAAGCAGAACAAGAAAAACACATCCGAACCAATCCACAGTGTGCAGCAACATGGATGCACCCTGACCGAGCACAGAAGCCAACGCGAACCCCACAAGCCCCACAGACCACCAGCAAGGTAAAACGGGGTTGGGGAAGGCCAGGGAGAAGAGGGAGAGGAAGACGGGGTGCAGTCCGCAGAAAAACAAAACCAGCGTCACGGAGGTGACAGAACAATATCATCAACTGACCCACAATCAGACTTCCTGGAATGCAGCAGGAGGGTCGAGGAGGCCAATGGAGGAGGCCAAAAGGCGCTGGCATGACGTGAAAACCCAAACCAGGCACCAAGATGCCGCCAACAGGAAGTTTACAGGAAACAGGGGTCCCTGAAAGCAGAAAGATCAATGATACAATAAATATAGCCACAATCGGTACTATATTTCAGCCAATGTCCAGCCGGACAAAGGCACTTTTAATATACAAACTTTTTATTCCAATAATCCAAAGGATGTAAATTCAATCTCAGTGGGATACAAGCCTGTATCCTACAACTTACATATCGCATAGAAAACAAAGTGCGAAAAGGGGTTCAGGCAATTTCATGGATGTTTCAATCAGTAAATATTTCAGATAGTGAAACATCTAATACACAAAAGGTCACCTTCACAATAATTTATATACAATAAATAGGGTGTGTAAGGTAGACAACTATGTCGACGGCGTTTCGATCCTTATCAGGGGGATATCGGATCATCAACAGGACTAGTTAAATAAAAATTGCCCATGCACAAAAGCCTCGAGTGATAAGGTTAATGGTTAAACGACGTCAGGGACATGGAAGGTATCCGGTTAAGTCCAGGGTGACGCGTATGGCGCTCGATGGAAGAGGAACAGGGCCTACGGGTTTAGAGAATCCGGGGGTGATGGTCACGGTCCGTGGTAGGAATTCGTCTCATATAATGAAGAGGATCAGAGTCCGTGGCCGCAACAGTTCAGAATGAGATGGAAGTGACAGGAAGGCAGCAACGGTGACGGGAGGTGGGAGTCCTGCGCCACAGGAGGAGCAGGAGGAAATGGAGGCCAGTCATCAGTGTGGAGACGGTGCAAGGAGGTGTTAGTACGGACACAGCCGAGAGGACCCGACAACAACAACAGGGTCAGTAACAACCAGGTACTGGGGCGACGGGGGGAGATGGGCACAATGGCAAACATGCACGACGATGTGTAGCACACTGCACAACCACAATGACCCTGGATCATGTCCCTGAACCCAGTGGCACACTGCAGCACACACACATACCTATCACAGCACATCCCATGACAATGTGGCACAAAGGGCAACACCGACACTGCAAAACATGGGACACAACTGGCTCCACACATGCGCAGAAACAGGCCACTCACATTGAACAGAGCAGGAAACTGTGAGATGCATTTGTACTTGTACAACCTCACATCCGTCAGATAGTTCAAATGTCCACTGTCGCCTCTCAAATTGCCATCACCGCCCAAACAGTTCCAATGTACATTGTCACACAGTCTGCATGTCAACCAGAACAGTGCGCTAACATACATGTCAACATGCATCTCCCCTTCACATTGCTATGGGACAAAAAACACCTCCAGCAGGTCAGACCAGACAACCCAGCAGTAATGCCCGAGACGACAACCACACCTTCAAAACCGACGCCCTACACCAGGCCATAGACATCACAGGCAAACTACCCCCAGGAGCAGGGCAGCCAAGCTACATAGAGAAGACCCCAGCCCATGCACAGACCACACAGCAGGAAGCACCCACCACCACGGCTGGCTCCCAACACTCCACCTAGGCACACATCGCATTCCAATGCCAGGTGACAGAATGCCAAAAGGAGGTGGCCGAACAGATGCGGGTGGACTCAGAGCTCATGGAAGCTGAACTGGACCACATACGTGGGTGTCTAAGTCCCATCAGGGACCACCGACACCCCACAAAGGAGACCCACACAGCTACAGAGACAAATGCAGATGCACATTCCCAGCACAGAACCACGCCCAGGGGCATGCACATATCAGTCACACACCCACGTTGGCTCTGCGTACGACGGCCCAGTAACCCTTCTTATAGTATTGAGTGGCTGACGACAAAGCGACATGACCAAGCTCCGACCCGCTGCCTGCGGTGACATGTCTGCGTCCGCTGCACTCAGCACAATGCAATGTCATAGAGCCCTCATGCATACAACAAGACCACAGCGACACACGCATATATAATGTAGAATTTGCAACGGGCACGTGCGCTAGGCCCCTTTATCGGCAGGGCCACATGTACAGTGACGCCTGTGCTGGATGTGTGTGTGGTGTGTATAAGACAGCCTGCACGGAGTGCTTTGTGCAGTGGACACCAGTGCAATGGAAACAGAAAACACCTGCATAATAAGAGTCAACTGCTGAGCAACATGGAGGAAGCCGGAGCAAGGACAGAGGTCACCCAACATGCAAACAGAAGTGTCCATGAGTTGCAGTGCTCTGAGGTTGGGGCACCAGAGATGAGCACGCTCATGTGAAGAAATTGTTAGAATTGTGTCCCTTTGGGTTGTTCCTGGTGCAGCTGCATGGGGCGGGTGTCACACCTGCATCATCTTCCTCATCGTCGTCCCTGGTCTCCCACACTGCCTGAGGTGACATTGCTGCTTGAGCTCTCCACATCACATAACCAAAACAGTGATGGAAGATGATTCGTGGTGCACTGAGTTAGTGGCACCTGGAGTGCTGAGCAGGGGAACAGGCAGAAGATGGCATGCACAACAGGTGCGAGCAACTCCGTCAGTCTGCCAGTACGACTGTTTCGGCACTGGCAGTTGGCGTTTGGAGTTGGTCCTGGCGGTGGTGGCTTGTGCCTCCTGCGGTGATGCGACGTCCGGGCTGGTCAGAACTCAATTTGACGTGTGGGCCCTGGTGTGCCACAGTTGAGGCCAGAGGCAGCGGACAGCACAGGGCCACAAACACAGGGCCTTGATGACCCCAAGGCCATAGTCTCAGTGTGGCCAACCAATATCTCATCAGACAGGGTCCCTGACTTGAGCTGCACAGAGTTACTGGCCCTGGATGCACTGTGGCCGGCACAGGCGCACCGCTACGGGACGGTGACTTGTGGTGCAGTGAGATAGGGGCACATGAAGTGCTGAGCGGGTCCTCGTCGATGTTGGTGGACGTGGCAGAGGCTTGCGGGGGACAGTGATAGGTGTCCTCCAGGGCATGATGCAGAGGGTGAAAGCTGTCCGGAAGCAGCAAATGAACAAGTGGAATGCCACAGCATCGTTAGAGCCGCAAAGTCAGTATCACCGACATGATGGCGACGACAACCCCAAGGCCATGGACTCAGTTGCCACCAAAGTCCAACCAGGAAGTGTCCATGGGTTTCGGGGAACAGACTTAGTGGCTCCGGGGCTTAAAGGGGATGCAGTCTGCGTTGAGGCCTGTCCAATGACATCAAGTCTGCTATAAATAAATCCAGGCTGAATTCAAATTGTGTGTGGCAAACTCGACCGCAGTGTAGGCCTGAGGCAGCGGTCAGCGTGGGCCAGACGCGGTTCAACGAGCTCCTCCTGGAACTCTAACACACTATGTTGACATTATATTTGGGGGTGACTTGTGGTTGAGGGAGGCAAAAGAACTCCCTCACTGGCTGGGGTGACATGGTTTCGTCCACTGTCCACTACACTCCATACACCAGCGGTGTATGTCGCTATGGATATGGGTGTGTTCTGCATACTGTGGTCTGTCCAGCACATCTCCGCCACTCTTGGCATTGTGTATTTTCCCAATCATTGTTCTCCTGCCTCCTTCACACATGCCTGGTTTCCACCTCTCCCCACATTCCGCTTTTGTGTGGCTGAGGTGCCATGCCATTGATGGCTCATGTTCACGGCTTGCCCAGGTTACCATTGTAAGTTGTTCTGTCGTGTCTGGTGGGTGGGCATGTTGTTTTGCATGTTGGTTGTGATTTTGTGACGTGTGCATTGCCAGAGTTGTGAGTTGCATGGTTGTGGAGTTGAGGTGTGTGGGGTATTCATTTGGAACTTGCCAAGGGGCTGTGTATTTCCCTTGGTGCCATCCTAGTAGCGCTGGATGATGATGGACTGTCGGAGGATGAAGGAATCATGCACACTGGCTGGGTATTTGGTGACGACGTGGGTGGAGATTCCACGGTGTTCGAATGTTGCCTGCACAGTGATGTGAGACGTGTGCTTTCTGTTGGGGTGATTGTGTGCTGTGTCACCAGGGGGCACAAGTAGGACATGTGTGCTATGGATTGCCTCCAACATGTGCGTGCATCCGGCTATGGTGTATGGTCCTTGCTTGGTCTCCAGCTGTTGGTGGCATCCAGCACAGGTGTGAGGGACTTGGATGCGGCTGGCTGTGTGACTCCTCCGACTCTGGCGGGTTTTGGTTGGGGGTACCACAGGTGCATCACAGCCAGCAGCTTTGTGTGGGGTGGGATGTTGGTTGTCCGCTGTGTTGGCGCCTGTTGGGCAATGATGGTCAGGATGCGTAGGATGGTTGTCCTTTTGAGCCTGTAGTGGGCAATGGCATCCTCTGGTGTTGAGTCTGGGAGGCTGGAGCGTTTTCTGTGGGTCCGCTGTCTTTATCCGTGCTGCCTCTGTGGTGATCCAGGGGAGTTCGGTGGGGGTTTGTGGTCCTGGGTGTGTTGTTGCCCTATTGGGGCTCTGGGCTGCATGTTCAGTTGCCCGGGTGCATCTATTATTCTTCATGTTTGGCTTTGGGCTGTGCTCCCTTGGCTGCTGCCGGTTGTCATCTGACTTTACACCTGGTCAGAGCAGGTGTTAGTTTCCTGGTGCTACCGTGCCTTATCGCTTGTTTTGTGATCTTATCGCCGATGTGGCTGGTTGTTGAGAATGTTGTGGAGTGGTGTTGTCGTGGCTTTTTTTTGAGGATGCTATCCCCGGAAAACTGGTGCTTTGGGCTGTTAGCACCAGCTTGTGAATGAGGTGATGAATTTATCGCGACTTTGGCTGAGCTAAAGTGCCGTTAACTCGGAGATAGCTCCTTGAGAATATGCACCCAAATTGCTCTTCCATTTAATTAGGGCTGCGGCTCAATCCAGTAGCAACTTTATGTAGCTGAATTTCCACATTTCTCTGGGCCATGTGGCTCCTTATTAAGAATTAGATCCTGTGAGGTGTGGCTGCCCTGGATAAGGTAGACTAGTGGCAGCTAATTTATGTGCATGTTCTTGAGTTAATTAGCTGTGAGTTCCTCTGGGTAGATTTTGGGCCAATATTCTTCATCCTGTCTGTACCATCACACAAAGTGCAAAGCATATGCAAATCAGCCTTAATCCTGACGCACATAAGCAGTGCAGCTCAAATTCCTAGGTTATGTCTGCTTTGCAATAGATTGCAAGCACCCCAGTTGCACTGCTGCCTTATCGGTCTGCAATAGTAAGGTGTAGTAAGACTGCCCTGATATTGCAGGTTCAAAATACATTTCTAGGTATACCCATTGTGTTTTTTCCCCCTTGCAATTCAGCTGTTCTCTGTTGACCAAACAGAACATTGTATGTAGACGCCTTTTTGTGTCCATGTCTGAATATAGTCTACAGTAATACTTTACTAGTTGGGCTTTTGATTTACTACTCTACTGAGATTACCTGTGTAACTTTACCATGTTCATAGAATGGATAGCGCTTTATGTCCAATGGTTTCTTAGAGATACTCAAGCTTAACTAATGCAACGATAACCCATCTGCTCTACTTTTCTTCTTTCCAGAAAATGGACATGCTTGATGCACAGAAAGATTGTGCAGATAAACTTAAGCGAGAGGAAGCAAAACACAAGAAGGTCATGCATGCTGCGCTGCATGCAAACACCGAGCTAAGGTAAAACAAGAATCCAAGCCTTAATCCTCTTGCACCAGGAGGAATGTAACACACCGCTGTCCCATTTCCCTCCTAACACCACAGTGATCCCCTGCGACCAAAGGGCTTCACAGACAATGCAGCACATATCATCAAGGACTTAACTAAGTTTAGTAGCCATATCACTCCACCACTGAAAGAACTACAAGGGCTCCTGCCAAGCCTAGCTCATCTTCAAGACCAGCTGAAAAATACACCAGGTCACCAGAAATGTAACCCATGCATACCGTGCCAAGAAATTAATTATGTTGGGCGAACAACACCACACCAAAAATCAGGACAATAGCTAAAAAGCTGGCAAAAATAGAAAACGAGAATACTTCCCTTCTCTATTAGAGCTATCAGGATCGACATTCCCATAAGCATCTGAACTTTCCCAAACCTTGTACACTTCAGAAAGGAGCTGAAGACTTATCTTTTCAGTGAACACTACAGCTCCGTAGATAAGAATTATCACCCTTGAATATTCTGCCCATATCTGAATTGTATCTCAGGGCTCTTTAATGATCTGACTTGTATCTCAGGGCTCCCTCCTCGGTTCACTGCTCTGCTGCTCTCTAGCTAAGTTCGTGCTCTATAAATACCCACATATGAAGGCGGCCAGGATACAATAGTTACATTTCTAAATCTCATAAGGAAGAGGAAGGGGGTCTTGTTTGTAAGGTATATACCATTATCTGCGTCACTTGTATCAATTTTGGATATTGTTTAGACTTAGCGAAACTTGCAGAGTCACCCTAAAAAAGCTATGCAGAATTAAGTGCAGCTGTGGGCGGGAAGGCAGTCTGGACAGAGAAGCTCCTCCAACGCCCTATCATAGACCCAAGAGTAGATATTAACTTCTGTCTTCACCAGGACCCTATCAGGCCTTGAGTGACAGCTGGGTCTGTTATGAAAACAAAAATAGTCAATGCATTAAGGATCACGGTAATGATAATAACTTTTACATCATGTTGATGAATGACCTAGAATGCAGTCCATTATTGTGGGCCTAGTATTGTATGATAAGGGCATGGATCACAGGAACGAGGGATGTAAAGGTGACACGCACTGCCTTCCCACCAATGTAGGTTCTTTTCACATGAACCAGGCAGGCAGTCCTTTGTCCTCAAGAGTGATGGCTGTAATACCAACACATGCTGCCTGTCCATCAGTAACATCTCTTCTTTTATTTCCTCTGCCGCAGACATAAACTAACTGTGAAGCGAGAAGTGCCTACTGATCCATATGCGGGAGCAAACCAATCTGCCAGCTTTGATGAGCAGCCATGCGAGGACTAAAACAACAAAGTGTTGCCTGTCCCCTCTGTGTGGGGTTGGCCAAAGAATGCATGACATCAATGCACTAGTTTTTCTTTGGCTCAGATTGCTTGAATATGAATGAGTTTGTTTTCCTCCTTATATGTTTCAGTTCTCCTGTGTCTTTTTGAGGTGATTGGGTGGGATCTGAAGTAAGTGGGGAGGATTTGAATTACTGAAGTAATCGTGTTTGTGCAGAACGAGACGTTGTGATGGTTCACTGGCCAACTTTGTCATTAACCCTCTGGGCAAGGAACAAAACTTCCTCAATTATCAGCCCCAGCTCCTGCCCTTCAAGCACAACTCAAAGACAGATGTTGTGAATGTCACAGTTGGTTAGACTTGTCTTGTGGGCATGGCAGACTAGAAGCGTTAAAGCTAGTACCTATTCCACTAGCGATCTAGAACTATGAAACCTCCCCACCCTTCCAGGCATGTTATTGACCTCAGCTAGCAAATGTAAGCAAGCTTGGAATGTTTGCTCAAAACTTTGGGCCCCATTTGGTGTTTGGTTGGAAAGAAGCGTCCTCATCAGTGAGCAGCAGAGTGCGTCTCCTTCCCCATCAAAGTCACCTCATTTAGAGGCGGGAAAAACATAGCGCTTCTATGACAGCTGGATTCCTGTCAGATATCCTAGACCATTCTCCAATGGGCCTCCAGGTGCAGTGGCCTCGCCCTGCCCTATTTAGGGTGCGATGGCCGTCACTGCATTTCGATGACCCAGTCAGCCAGGATAAACTGTGGTGAGCCAGGGGAGGGAAATCTTACAATGGCCACCCACACGCATAGAGAAATCTCCTTGCACATCACAGCCATTGTTTCTTTTTTGTTTTTCACACTCAAACTTCCACTTTGGAAGATTGAGCAAAACAAAAATGAATGCTGGGAGTTGCGAAAAAACAAGGAGTTCACTTGGCATTCTGACCTGCCTACAGTGTACTTGTCACACAAGAAGAGCGATCCCTCAGGGAGGTGAAGATCTGTAGAAATAGAGGGTGGTCATCTGCTTGGTACGTAGATGCTAGTGCCTCCAATGACCAGTTAGGCTAATGAGCCTTCCCCTATACTATATAAGTGTGCCCGTTAATACTTGTCTATAGTAGGGAAGTAAGAAGAAAGAAAATGTAAGCTAATGACAGATGACACAGTTTGGATATGGTAGAGAGCAAAGTCACATATGGGAGTGGTAGAGCCAATGAGATATAAAGTATACCAATGGCAAGGTCTTTTCTTCGTGTCCTGTGCAAATCACAGGTTACAGGGAAACACCCTTTGGGTAATAGCATTCACCACTACTGTAGCTGGGCTACAATGCCGATGCACCCCAAACTGGATAGTCCAGATACTCTCTTTAGGATCCCAACTCCACAATTAAGAGGGAGAAGTCAAGGCTTCTTCTAGGAGGTGGAGGGACTTGGAGATCAGAATCACGACACAATAGCTTATATTCAGGCACTTCTATGTTCAGTCAGTACTGTACTGTATAAAAAGGAGAACTTTAATTACAGGTAAATAAATAGTACCGATAAAGGTAGGCAAAGCCAAGCCTAAAGTCATAACCACGAACATTTGTATAGTTCTCTCAGACTGGGTCAGTGGTCTTCAAACTATTGATGCCAAACTCTTTTGATTGAAATAAATTGTCTGGGCTCCTCAAGTGACAGCATGGGCTACAAACCGTGAATGTTGAAAGCTGATGACCTAGTGTGTTACAAACTATTAGAAGTTTGTGAGACGAATTTCAAAGAGATCAGAACAAACATGATATTCAGTAGTGAATGTCGTCACCTGCCGTAAAGTGAACAGCAGCAGCATACAAGCCTCCTTCACAAATGAAGAAAAAGTTACAACATTGGCAAGAGCAGAGCAAGTTTTCGCCTAAAAAAGAGAACAGAAGTGGTCGTGTTAGCAGCAATGCAAGCTTACCTCAGACACGAAACAGGTACATCATGGGCAACAACACTGTAGGCTCTAATGTATTAGTTAAACGGGTATACCACAGACAAAAGAAAGCCAAGCCCGAGGGAGGCACCTACCATGGAGGACTCCTGACCACAACAGTGCATGAAGGCAGGTGTGAGGTGCGGAGCCCTGTTGTGCGTCCATTATACTCCATATGGTATAGACATCGGAGAGAGGCAGGGAGCAGAGGTTGCTCCAAGGTCGCACTGTCCCCAAAAATGTATGAAGTAGGGATGGTGGGGGCATGGTCCTGCATTGGGTATTGACGCCTGCGGTTTGTGGGCTCAGTGATCCCTAAGAAGGACTCTTCCTTCTATAATACCCATTTGCAGGCCATGAAGTCATCAAGACCTCTTTCACTGGCCTCTAGAAGCCATAAGATGTCTGCGGTCCCTCAGTGGCCTTTAGCTATTAAAATGGCATCAGTTTGCCATCACAGATTGTATGCTGGCTCTCAGTGGTCCTTAACAGGTCTTCACATCTACTCAGCCAGAGCTGAGGACTCATTTGGTCCACCCTAGATTCTCAGCCAACCCTAAGGCATCCGAAGCTTAAACCCCTGAATCACAAACCAGTCCTCAGCCACCCTCTCCTAGTCCTCAGACATGCACTCGGCCATCAAACATTCTTGCAGGACCAATGTTCGATCATCAGAAGTCCCCAGTGCCAATCAGATCCTCCACTGGCTCCTGGTCACCCTCACTTGGTCTTTAGATGGCACTCAGGCATACACTGTTGGTGTTCGTTCCTGGGTCTCAACTTTCCCAAAGACACCTTCACCTGTCATTAGACCAACGTAAGTCACCCTCTACTAGCTCTCAACGTACCACTTACCTGCCTCCCATCTGCTCTAGGCTGGGACTCAGCTCTTAGAGCCTATCACATAACTCTGATCCTCATATGCATAGAGCACTTATGCTCCTCACTGTGGCCAAGGTACTCTCATCCCTCCAGTGTGGCTACTAGACCCCTTTAACCTCCCCTCTGTGACTCTTCGCGTCTCTTTCCTCGGCTCCTCCCATGCCGTCCTGCCCTCCCCTCCTCAGGCATGAGGCCTTCTGTTCACAGTGCAATCAGAGCAATCGCCAGCTCCCAGTGAAGCACGTTTGCTTCAAACAAACTCCAAACTTTAAGCCCCAGCCGCTGGAAAGTAAAATACTTATTTTTGCATTCACACACATTTCTCCTCAGTTTTTTACATGCAACTTGTTACCAGGTCCCTGCAGCTCGGTTCCAATATTGGTGTGTATTTAACACAGCACTGCTTCCAAAGTACAGGTCTCCGGTTCAGATCTTACCAAGACTGAAAGTGTAGGGTAAGGCAGGTATGGCAAACATCCTTGTGTATCTTCAAGTTCTGTCCCTGTGAAATAGTCATGTGGGGAATACACCTGCTGAAAACATCTGCACGGGACTTGTCTGTCACAAGTTTCAATTCTTACGGGGCCAAGATATGATTTAATTTTTAAAATGTTGATAAAACACGTGCCATTGTGGTAGGCAGTCATTTTATTGATTGTCGAAAAAGTTCTGTTTATTTTCAGCTTCAGAAAGTCATTGTTAGTTTATTTATTATGTACCCCGTTCTGTGTGATACAGTTCGTATCATTCAAAGGACGCAGTGTTTTTAAATGTTGACTTTCTTTGTTGCTCTGGTATTTATCTGTACGTTCTTTGCCTTTTTTTGATGGTTTTTCTGTCGGATAACTTGTAAAGTGACCTGTAGAGTGTCTTTGTTCCCACTGTTGACCGGTTCTTACACAGGGTGTATGCCCAGTTTTGTGACTCTGTAGCTTACTTATAAATAAGAGTTATGTTTCCTTGATAATCCAATCTCTACTGTTTTTTCGATTTGCACAAACCTCTATACTAGGATGAACACCTAAACATTTTTGGACATACTTTTACCAACTGTGTTATTGGATAGTCAATCGGCATGCATATGTTTGATGCAAAGACAGCAGTGGGTTTCTTGAGTACTCTACACCAAGCTTGGAGTTGGAGATGAGTATGGAAGCTGATTGCACAGTGACAGCACTCCTACTGTTTAAGGAGCTGAGGGCAGGCTGGCATGGTTGACGTCGGAGAACGGGATCCTGGGGGTCACA
This sequence comes from Triturus cristatus, assembly GCF_964204655.1. NCBI lineage: Eukaryota > Metazoa > Chordata > Amphibia > Caudata > Salamandridae > Triturus > Triturus cristatus. Next base: position 820,442,097 of record NC_140584.1, read on the forward strand.
GGAGGGAGGTAAACATCTTTCTCTCATGCCAAATCTCTCTTACCACTATGAACTCTCAAACAAACCTTTCCAAACTCTTCCCCCCGCTATCCATCCTTTATCCTGTTCGTCCAACTAACAGGCTATATGAACCCTCCCAAGCCTCTCTTACCACTATGAACTCCCAAATAATTATTTCTAAACTCTTCCCTCCTCTATCCTATTCATCCAGCTAACAGACTCACATGTCTACCACTACCAATAACAGTTTATATTTCCCCTACTAATACACCACTAATCCACTTTTAGGTTCCGGATTAGTGCGCAACTTGCCGAAAAGGTCTTCAATGTCCCGTCAGGGGTACTAAGCGCTATATAAATACAATTACAATTATAATAATCATGCGTCCCATTATTATTTAACAGCCGGGCTAAGGAGTACATATATGTCTCATGACCTTTTCAGCAATACTGTTGGAGTCAACCTTAGGATTTAGAGTGTTTAGTACCCCTTCTAACCCCTGACATTTTCATTTGGTTTATCAGTTAGCTATTACATTTTGCAGAAACGGTGTCATAATTTACTCCGATGCAGGTATCAGCCTCTAAAATGCCTCTCAATTTAAATGAGAAAATCTATAAGTCGGGGGTTTCCAACCTTTTCGCCAATAAGAGCTACTTATGTTCAATGCAAATCATCCAGAGCTACTAATATTTAGTGTAGGAAGCATATCAAACGAGATTACATTAGTGACCACCCTATGCACGTTAACAAGCAGTAAACATGTCCATGCATAAGGCAGAGTTGCCAACAGTTATGTATGCAATGCAATAGGTCCAGCATTTACGTGAGTTTGAGCTATTGACATTGCACATAACAATGCCTTTTATTTTTGTTTTTAAAACATGAATAAAAGGCATTGTCATTTACAACGCCAATAGCTTAAACTCGCGTAAATGTGAGACCTATTACATTGCAAATGCTTGTTCGTTTAGTAGGGGTTAAAACTACATTAGGATTGTTTTAAAATATATACTTGCTACATTGTGTACTCAAAGTACAAATAAATTGAAATGTGCATATCAGATCTGGAAAAAAATAAAATATGCCTTTGAAGATACCAAAGTACACCAAACACGAGCCAATTTGTACATTCAAGAACACAGTTGCCAGTCTACATTATGGCTCAAACACCCAGCACTGCTCACAAAATCAATTACAGTGGCCTTGTGCAAAAATATCGCTGCACCAACAGGAGATTGGCAAAGTAATCATGAGAGAATACAATATTTATGGTACTTCTGATTTACAAAATGTCGAACTTTGGTATAACATTCACCACTATTTGATTTTTACAGTTGTGTGCACCCTCTTCACAACATATGCAAGCTTTTAAATCCAGCAAATACCCCCAAAAAGTTGAAATTCATGTCAGCAAGCTGTCCTACTGCAACACATCACAAAACTGGTAGACCATAACATTTCAGCAAAGAAGCTAGGATTGAGTGAGTGAATGTAATTGCACAATATGCTCAGTCGCACAAAGATAGGGATGATTGTGTTTCAATGTAGTTCCCACAAACACGGTATATACAACCATACCTGTAGAGAGGGTCCTGTGGCGCTCTCAGATCCCTATATCTATCAAAAAGTGGGTCTCTCAGATCTTGAGGGTGTCATAGGTACACCTTAAATTACAGGTGGATAGAGTTAGTGGAATGTACTTATTAAGGTACAGCATGCCATTTTTTAAACAGTCAGTCAATTAGGTCTATAGTTTGACCGAGTATGTATACCATGTAATTTTATTATTTTACGGAGTTTTATATAGCCCGAACTTGACCTGACAATTGTAATTGTTTCTAAACTATAGATCTACAAAAGTAGACATTATGCAGCCTAAGCCCAATGAATTGCAGTATGCAGCCACGATTCCAAAATGGAAGTTTGACTAAGTCACTTTGTTTAATGTAGACTGAAAATATGAAGAGAAAAAAATGTGAACAAACGGCGATATCTCGTCGTACCTAATGGTTTAAGTGTAGTTTGATCGTGACCAACGCCTGAATAGATGAAAGTGCTGTGTACTGTGTTCATAATTTAAGATGTTTGTTTTTTAGCTTAAATAATAAATAAAAAAAGCCCATTTGGTAGGACACATAAGAAGCACGTAAATTGATACGGGACAGCAGTCGAGCGTTGTAGTCAACTAGATGCGTCCAAATTCAGAAATAAATAGCACCCAAATACTTTTTTGTGCGGAGTTACAATTCCAAAAGGAGAAGATTAAAAAATGACGGGAGGAAAAATGGGTGCATGGGGTGGTTAGCGCAATGTGGGGATATCCTGAGAAATTGCTTATTGTTAAAGAAAACCAGCTTTGGCAAACTGCATTAGTTTGGGACAAGGCATGTGGCACAGAAGTATGCTGGTAAAAACAAAAAAGGAACAGCTAAAAACACAATGCTCAGATACATACAGGTTTCCTATATAAACTGAGAATCTTGCCAAGTCATGACTGACACCATTTTATAGTAAAGTTAAGTCATAACCTCTGAAATTAATGTTCACATGATGACGACAGAGGTATTTAAAATCTAGTAGGTGCGTGTCGAAGTTAGCGAGGTGACTTTTGATTTGCACTGTGGATAAAAACGAATGTAGGAAAGATTTATCAAAATGCGGAAATAATTCAGATCCCTAGTTGAGATGCAATTGACAAGGCGGTTAGAATCCACAGCATGAAGTGATCAGCTTCCAGCGTTTCTCTGTCAATATTTTGCCGATACTGACTGCTTAACAGGGATATAAACAGACGAGGAAAAGGAGTAACATCTGAACATGGTGTTTTAGTCAAGAGATTTTAACCAACCATCCGTCTGTAAATGCTTTCAGCCCTCTAGGAATCCCAATAGCTACTGTCAGGTGGGTTGGGGGCGTGGGAAACGTTCTGTAGTCATGGCTAGGTAGGCTGGTATGCCAAAGTCCGGGGGCGATTCAGTGCTTCACGGTACTTTACCTTCGCGGTGGGCTGGACCTGGCAGGAGTCTTATTCGTATTTCTTCTTTCTGCTGCCATATTAACATCTGAAAAGAACAATCAACCCATCCAATTCAATGCTACGGAAATAAAACGAGATTGTAAAAACATCATTGGGAAAACAGACTTTAAAGAATGGAACAAATAAAACGCAAGAGGCAAAGAAACACACTCACGCATGGCTGACTTATAGTTTTAATTCTACTACTTAGAAAATAAAAACATCCTTAGACATGTTTCTTCAGAAGAATCTTATTCCGTTTTCGGAAATCACAGCAGGCAGCCATCCTTCCACAATAGCTCTTTTTTGTGAGGAGGGATGGGGGGGCAGGTCACAGAGCAATGCACAAGGCGGTAAAAGAACCACCATTCAAAAACCACAATCCTAAATGTAGTATACGGGTGAGGAAAGTTTAACCCACTGGTTCGAGCACATGGGTGCTTCTGAGCTGTAAAGCAACGGAATGCAACAGGCATGATACCCAAAAGCAGAAACTTTTATTGGGCACCCCTTACGACGAGAGTGACTGACAAAAAACGCTGTAGAGAAAAATAGATAACAAGCATTGGCCGCGCGGCCGTGAAAGTGAAAGAAAACAAGCACACAAGTGGTGCGTGCGTGTCCATGATGAGAGAGAAAAGCCAGATGGCGCCTCTGCTCGTGCCTGTGCGTGTAACCGCACGCTCGAGGCCACACAGAAAACATGTGGTAGGATTTTTAAAGGCCCACAAAATGTATCGCCAGAGCAGCGCATGCGCTGGCTCAGGCGAGACCTAAAAAGGCTTTGCTAATTTGGGATGCCTTGCCATGGGTAATACGTAACAGCCAAGGCTGCAGTGCTCCTGGCATTAAAGTAATAATGTTAGTAATAAGTTTCCCCAATGCACACTGCAATGGCCGTGCAGAGCTGAAGCTTCGTCGGAAATACTGCACATCAGAGTAATCCTGGACCTGTGAGCAGAGCGATCTCCTGAACATCCTGAGCAAATCCCAGCCCCCCCTCCGGCACTGGCAGAGAAATGAAGGGCACGAAATAATAAGAAACCAGCAGCCGGGAGATGTACTGGTGGTAGCCTTTGCTCAGGCGAGCGGCTTGGCAGGAGCTCTCGGCGCCGACACAGTGGATGGTCGGAGACCATCCCAGAACTGTAACATTGGAAATAACGCTTTAAAGGTTGGAGGCATGCAGATCTGATGCGTGTCACCCTCATCTCTCTCCCTTCTATTGGTCCTGCTGAACCCCACCATTCCAGATGCGCCTGCCATTAAGTGGATACACGAGGCTCTTCAAAGTGCCAATCATGGCGGCCTGCTGGAAGATGCAACTGCAGTAAGGCTGGAGCAATGGTTGCGACACCGGAGGGGACAGCGATTGAAACTGCAACTATGTGGACACCCAGGGAAACTCCCTGGAGGACCCGCGGTGACAGGGGCTGCGGGTGAGCCTGGGGACTCGGCCAGCAGGGCGTGCCGGGCTGTTCCCCTGCCTGCTCCGCAGTGAACTATCCCCCACCTCTGGACATGGCGGCAGTGGTTGTTAGCCGATCTATACATCTTCCTCCCCCTTGCCACGCATATAATTGAGGCTGATGAACCCTGCTGAAAATAAATTGGATAGAAGACAAATTGTCATAAACAACACACATAGAGACCAAAAAAGGGGGTATTTGAAAAGTTTTATAAATTACGTCATTTATAAATCCCCACATTCAATTTGCATGGCTGTCGCGACAAAAGGTAAACTGTAATTTGTGACAAAGTGACATGTGGTGCTCAGTGCTGTGGTGAGGGTGCGTAATATATACAAAGTGACTTTCGTGGTATTGACGTGTCTTTTAAAAAAGGCCAGAACACAACAGCTATTTGAATAGTTCTGTAGACTGAATAAGTAGGTCTTTATACAGAGTCTTTCAGCTGGTCCAGGGGATATGTCGACGTTTCAACCCAAGGGGGCATTACAGTCTTAGTCAATGCGGGTCTTCATCAGGACAGGGACAATGGGGACAGCCTGGGGGATAGTAATGTATAAGGTCAGGTGTGTTGAGGTGAAAAACTGAATTTAATCAAGGCTAGTAAGGTGAAAGACTCACCAAACGGGGCCCAGAGCGATTCAAGGGGCGAGTTATTTCTCTTTGTCTTGTGTGGGTATGCACGCAGTAGCAAGGGTGTAATGCGCTGCAAGAATTCTTCCCAGTGGAGTTTCCTAGTTGGGAAATCAAGCGTTTAAAATCATAAAAGAGCTGTGATTTAAATACACATGCGTTTAGTCAAAGCCGGGGCATAAGCCAACTCACCCAATGAAGGGGATCGACTCCTGTCTTCCAAATAATCTGGGATGGCAAAATAGAAGGGTGTGGTGAAGGATCACAGGCAATCGTCCTGTCTCCTGTGATCATGAAGATCACTGTGCGATTCTGTGTAAAAAGGTTGGGAGGTGGTTAATCACCTTTTGTAAAGATCGCATCCAAAGTCAGCGCCACATTCTTATTATTCCCAGCGCTTACCTTGAGGAAACCAGGAAAAAACGAATTATTCCGGTTAGCGGGCGCAGGCAAACGTCCTATCTACTCCAACTCTATCCACGAGTGTGCCGATGGACGCCTGTTAAAAAGTTTGACGGAGCGCGTGTACGTGGCGTGTATGGTAGCGTCCAGGGCTCGTTGCTAGGAGACCCGCTACGTGTGGCGGTGGCGGAGTCTTTTGGTGCCCGGATCGTGTCGTATGCCGACGACACTCAGCTCCTCTTCTCATGTGAGAGGGGTGCTGACTTTGACGGGGAGAGTATCCAGAATTGCCTTGGGGCTGTGTTCGCATGGTTCCAACTGCACAGCCTCAAGTGCAATTCCGATAAATCGGAGGTACTCTTCTTCGGGTGCGATTCGGAGCCCTGCTGGCAGGCCTGGTGGCCCATCGACATGTTCCCTCCGTCCGGCTCTTCTCCCATGGCTAAAAACCTGGGGGTTAAGATGGACAAGGGGCTGACGATGAAAGCCCAGATTCTGGGGGTAACCGGCACCTGTTTCGGCCTGCTAAAAATGTTGCGGAAGTTTCTGCCTCTCTTGTCCGAGGAGCACAAGAGGCTGACGGTGCAGGCCCTGATAGGCTCCAGATTGGATTATGCCAACAGCCTGTACCTGGGCCTGCCAGAGTATTTGCTGCAGAGGCTTCAAGTGGCACAGAACGTGGCGGCCAGGGCCATCTTTGGCCTAAGTAGACGCACCAGCGCCTCTGGATTGTTGGTGATGCTACACTGGCTACCCATCCGCAAACGGATTGCCTTTAAGGCTCTGACCTTGGCCTATAAAGCTCTCCATGCGGTGGGAGCTAAACATCTTCAAAAGAGACTCACTTTTTACCATCCTACTCGCGCGTTGAGGTCGGAATCTTTACTTCTTGCGGCTGTTCCGCGGGTGAAGAGGGCTCGCCTAGGGGGCCGCTCCTTCAGTCTGCTGGCCCCACAGATGTGGAATTCCTTACCGCTCCCTTTGCGGGGGGCGACTACTCTTCTTGATTTTAGGAAAGGCCTCAAAACCTGGCTGTTTTCTCAATAGGTTTGCCTGTAGCCCCGTTTCTTTTGTGGACTTCTGAACTGTTTTCTCTGTGTTGTGTTATTTTGAAACCTGTTCACCTTACCTAAAGCGCCGGGATTCTCTTTTTGAGTAACCGTTGCGCTATATAAAAAAATAAATAACATAACATAACGTGTGTGACGTCCCACCGTCATGAGAGTCAGGGGAGGTAACGCAGTAGCGTCAAGGTCTCGTTGCTAAGAGACCAGCTACGTATGTGACGTGGCTCCGTTTAAACTTACAGTCAGAGGGGCAATGCTAGAGGAGGCACAGTATCTGGGGTCCTAAACTACAAAGAATGCAGATGGATTCATTCACTCAACTCTGTTCATAACGGGTTGAACGAGATTGAAGAGACCGCAAGGCAAATGGGACAACTCTAAACATGGGGCCACTCGTGTCCCGTTCTCAGTTATAATTGTACTTTCATCTGAATGCACTATACATATCTTGAATGAGTTTGCAGGTCACTTAAGTCCACTCGAGTCACCTAGCTATTCATGTCCTGATCCTATTTATGAATATAATTGCAATCAACACATTGTATATCATGCTTACTATGCCAAAAGTTCTGTGTAACATTCATTTTGATATTGTTTTATTGTAATTTAATTTATTCTAAATGGTTTTGATTAACGTATGATTTGTATAATGCAAGTATGGTCGCTCTAACTGTTCACTCGATCTTGATCCCACTGGGGGTTTCTTTAGACATTTCAAGAGAGAGAACCCCCTCCCTGTTCAGATCCATTATAATTTTCCATACTTCACATGGCCTCTTCGACACGTCTTAGAGCCGCTTGAAATCATGGAGGCCTTGCGCAGTGTAGATCTGCCTTGATCACCCCCTCGAATGAGTCTTGACCCCCTGGTTTAATTACCAATTAAATTGCGTTTCTAACCTGTTACAATAACTTTGTTATCATTACCCCTTTGACTGTAAGTTTAAACGGAGCCACGTCACATACGTAGCTGGTCTCTTAGCAACGAGACCTTGACGCTACTGCGTTACCTCCCCTGACTCTCATGACGGTGGGACGTCGCAAACGTAGCGGGTCTCCTAGGAACGAGCCCTGGACGCTACCATACACGCCACGTACACGCGCTCCGTCAAACTTTTTAACAGGCGTCCATCGGCACACTCGTGGATAGAGCTGGAGTAGATTAGACGTTTGCCTGCGCCCGCTAACCGGAATAATTCGTTTTTTCCTGGTTTCCTCAAGGTAAGCGCTGGGAATAATAAGAATGTGGCGCTGACTTTGGATGCGATCTTTACAAAAGGTGATTAACCACCTCCCAACCTTTTTACACAGAATCGCACAGTGATCTTCATGATCACAGGAGAGAGGACGATTGCCTGTGATCCTTCACCACACCCTTCTATTTTGCCATCCCAGATTATTTGGAAGACAGGAGTCGATCCCCTTCATTGGGTGAGTTGGTTTATGCCCCGGCTTTGACTAAACGCATGTGTATTTAAATCACAGCTCTTTTATGATTTTAAACGCTTGATTTCCCAACTAGGAAACTCCACTGGGAAGAATTCTTGCAGCGCATTACACCCTTGCTACTGCGTGCATACTCACACAAGACAAAGAGAAATAACTCGCCCCTTGAATCGCTCTGGGCCCCGTTAGGTGAGTCTTTCACCTTACTAGCCTTGATTAAATTCAGTTTTTCACCTCAACACACCTGACCTTATACATTTATATCCCCCAGGCTGTCCCCATTGTCCCTGTCCTGATAAAGACCCGCATTGACTAAGACAGTAATGCCCCCTTGGGTTGAAACGTCGACATATCCCCTGGACCAGCTGAAAGACTCTGTATAAAGACCTACTTATTCAGTCTACAGAACTATTCAAATAGCTGTTGTGTTCTGGCCTTTTTTAAAAGAAACGTCAATACCACGAAAGTCACTTTGTATATATTACGCACCCTCACCACAGCACTGAGCACCACATGTCACTTTGTCACAAATTACAGTTTACCTTTTGTCGTGACAGCCATGCAAATTGAATGTGGGGATTTATAAATGACGTAATTTATAAAACTTTTCAAATACCCCCTTTTTTGGTCTCTATGTGTGTTGTTTATGACAATTTGTCTTCTATGTGAATTAACCTATGATTGGTCTAAAGTTTTAAGAAATAGTCCACACCCGACAGAACCAATTGTTTGTTTTGTATATGACCGCCCAGGTTCTGAGGGATACTGGGTTACCCCATTGTTACTATAATAAGAAAATAAATTGGAGGCAGGCGAAAAGTGGGCAATATCTATGGGCAGTGAAGGGCCTAGCCGCATGTTACACGCCATCTTGGGGGTGCGCTGAAACCAGCGTGTGTTGTGCGCTCTCCCACTTTCCACTCTTCTGAAAGACTGAGAGAAGACACTAGGAAAGTACTGGCAGTGAACAGGAGAAAACTGTCACAATTAGTGACTGACTGCAGCACTGATTGATGTGTGCCTATCTCCTCTAAGATTGCTCGTGTGGAGCCTCCACCATATTAGGGCATACTCGCGGAAACTGCAAGGGGGTGGAGATAGGCGAACACCGGGCTGGAATGGCGGCAAAGATCCTAAGGAGGGCAAATTGCCATTTGATACGGTCAAGAATCAAACGCCAGCGCAAATCCGAGACATGGCTGATGAGGAAGAAGGAACCCCTCGGATGCAGAAGAGCTGATAACAGAACTACGATTGGATTTTAAAGCACTAGTTAGCTGGTTTGATGCAGTGAATAAAAGGCTGGACATACTGGGGGAGAGAATAGGCTAGCACAACACCAGATTGGACACGGCGGAAGGAAGAATTTCAGATCTTGAAGATGGTGTGGCACAAACAGCTAAGAAACTTGAACGAATGGTAAAGGTCATGAAAACAATGGCTATAAAAAATGAAGATTTAGAGGTAAGGAGTAGGCGGAACAACGTGTGCATAGTGAGGGGTGCCTGAATTCACAAATACTGGGAGGATGGACCAATTTGTCGAATTGCTTTTGACAGATTTGTTTGGGGGTGAACACTTCACACCCACGTTCATTGTTGAACAGGCCCACAGGTCACTTGGTCCGTGCCCAAATCCTGGATGCCCACCCAGGTCTATCCATGCTAGACTTTTGAATTTTAGAGACCATGACACTATTCTGAGACTGGCACGAGAAAAGGGCCCACTTTCTTGGCAGAGATCTTCGTTATCCATATTTCCCAATTTCACACTGTTCGTGCAGTAAGCAATGCAAAAATATACCGGGGTAAAAGCGACACTTCAAAATTTGGGCCTCAGGTATGGTATGTTGTACCTGGCGCGGCTCAAGGTCAACATCAATGGTAAACGATGCCTTTTTGACAACCCCACAGAAGTCCAAAAAATAGCAGGCAGTATTCTGAGAAGCAACAAAAGTCTGGGAGTGGCTCTCCAGGAAGATCGCTGCCTGACATCCACTCCAGTGCAAGCATTGACCTTTTCCCATCCGGCTGAAGTTTAGACTCTACTCATAACACACTCTGCCACCCTGGCAGTTCTCACAACATGGCCACACTGCCCTGGGGTTGGGAGCTGGGGGATATACACAAAATGCAGCTATATTATAATGGTTTTGAGTTTATAATTATAAGGTGCGGGGGACCGACGTGGTGTTGCTGCCCTGCCTGAGATATTCACAACTGCACCTTGATATAAGCCCTTGGACTTAAAGAAGTTTTGATGTTGGGAAATCGCTTTCTGGGAGCCGTACCTGGCAGAAAGCTGCCAAGTATGGGTGTGGGAGGGGGATAGGAAGGGTAGGAGTTGTTGTTTTCAGGGTAGTGTTTCTATTTTGTGTATTCTCTGTGTCACTTATACATGTTGCCAGAGACACACGCCATGATGCTCAACAACCTATACAATGGCACACCAGACTGAAATCCAACCATATATAGATGTCACATTTATGACTTGGAATGTGAGGGGGCTAAACAACATGCACAAATGTAGACAGGTGTTACAATACATCCGGCGACACATTGTGTTCTTACAGGAAACACACTAACTGGCACATGCATCAAGCTAGAATTTTGCGAGTCCTTAATTGCGAATATTAAGGATTCGCAATTAAGGACTAGCAAAATCCTACACATGTAGGAATCGCTATAATATTAGCGATTCCTACACATTCCTTATTTGCGACTGAAGATGACAGACCTGCAGCTCCAGAACTTAGAATAAAATATGGTGGAAGCCTACTTCATCTTAAACAATCGCTGTGTCAGAGACAACCGACTTTAGAAGAGGTGACCATCCTGATCTAACCGACCACTCAAGCACCTGGCCATGGCAGCAAAGTGGAGGCAAAGAAGGGGGTCCACACCGTATTAAACTTGACAACTCCGGCCTGGAGGTGACTGTTACCTGACATGTTTGAATGGACTGGTGCGGAGGTGGTCATGCTCACTGCCCTTCAATGCAGGAATCACAATTTGCACCAGCGCTGGACTAGGACATTATTCTGTTGGCTTTGGAGGCCAAAATGGACGATCGCCCTCCGGGAAATCTGTAGCCATGTTCACAGGAGGGAACTATTGATGAATACACTTCCGTTATAACCGAGAAAGTGTTTCTGGTATATATTTACAATCGGATCCTTCTTCTGTGATTATCATTGGAAATTGTGCTTGGCTAGCTGGGCAGGAGGTGGGTGGTAGGGATTGGTTTTTGGGGTGTGCATAGGCGTAATTTTGGATTGTACCTATATTTTAGGTCGAGTTTGAATCTGTCCAGTGATAAATGTATGAGAAAAATGTATATCGGATACTACCCACTGTTTCGTTGTTTTCAATTTACTTTTTAAAAAATTATTAAAGATTGATTTTAGCAAACAAGAAAATTAAAACACCATTATATCTTTTTATAGCTTACCTACATCTGACACACAGTGGCCTAAACAATCTGACTTCCTCTTTTCCGCCTCGAAGAACATGTCAGGAGTATAGCTGCATTAAGGTGACTCCTGCAGACCACACACGGATCTTGCGTGTTAAAGTAGCCTAGTATATTGTTGACCCTATATACATTGCTCTAGCTGACATGATCTGGAACCATGGTACAGTGAAATTGATGCCCCCTTCTAGGGTCCATGTGTAAACCTTAGAACACAGCATTACATTGCAGAGCAGCAAACTTGACCTTTTGTTTTGTCCTTCTATGACGGATGAAATGAGTACCAGTGAACCGGTATTATTTACTTCTGTGCTTGGAAATCTCATGGTTTTAACACCGTCCTACATAAAAAAGAAGATATGCTATTAAATAAGAATATTTGATGTTTTAAGGTAGTATTGAAATCACTAAAACATTTGAGCAGTTCAACAATACTGAGAGCAAATAAAAGGAGGCCACGTCATGTTGTCCTCCTTTGTCAGCATCACTTCTTTTTGCAGGGAGAACACAATGTTGAGCAGATGCTGGTTCCAGCTCCCCCTGTGCCCATTGCCACACATTCATTTTCCAAGGGCTTGTGCTAGTTCATTGGAAAGATGAGTCTTTTCCTGAGTGTGAAACTCGGCTGCGGCATCTGCTTCCCCTGCTTCTTCTGGTCATACTTGCCACTGACTTCCTGGTTGACTCTTGTCAGTATGGTGAGAATGTCATCCCCTCTGGGAAACAAAGAAAGCATTAAGAGACTCATTCAATCACGGCTTGCAATTTATGATACAATTTCTTATTTACCCTTAGTAAAAAAATATATATTAAAATAAGCTACTTGTGTTTTGTGAATTTCTGCCATTTCAGGCCTGGAATTCCAACTCAGGCATGTTGCCCCAGGAATGACCATGGAGGTAGTAGATAGTTTGGATGTAGGTGTGGGTTTAACAGGTCTTCTAGCTCAGCCTCATATGTTCAGTTGTTGTTTATGCCTTCTTTTTGCATCCTTGTGGCAGCCCTAGTGCGTTTGTATGGCCTCTTCTGTAATATGGATTGCATTGGTGTGAAAAGTGCATTTGTGCGATCCCGAGGGGTCTTCCTGTGTTTTCAAGGGGTGCATTGCACCAGCAAACGGGAGGACCAATTTACCTTTGTGCCCTCGCCATATTATGGATGTGGGCGCAAGGGCAAAGAAACTTTCGGGTGGCGCATGAATTGTGCACCTGAAAAGAGGTCCGGGCACCTGCATGAGTGGGGAATAAGGGGGTCCCAGGGACAGCCAGGTATCCCTATATAGGCTGATACACACTGTAAAAGGGCGTAGGGGAATCCATGCCTTTGTTTAAAAGGAGGCCGTGTCATCTGACACTGGAAGATGAAGCTGCAGTTTCAAACAGGACCTCCATCTTTCACTCAGACACTCTCCCTTGCACAGGTACGATCTGACAGAGTTTGCACCGGCATTGGGGATAGCATATTGTGCATAATCAGGTGCACTATCCCTCCTTGTTCTGGATGCAAACCATTTAGGGCGCACCAGGGCACAGATAGGACAGTGTCTCCAATCTGCTATTTAGTGCATATGTCATTACCGGGCTATTCACTCCTAGGCTGAGGCTCTGGAAAGATAGACTTTTGGGGCCTCAAGAAAACCAAAAGGTCAACAAGCTCGCTTTAGAACTGACGGGAGATCCCTTTCCTCTACTGTGATTGTATTCACTACTCATGAATAATGCAAATGAATACAATTGAAATACTATAGCTTTAAATTAGCTTACAAAATCCTGCTGTTAAGACCAAGCAGTAGGAAAGTCACAGCACGCGTACCTGGGGCAGCCCCTAGTCATATGCTGGCAGAGTGACTGAATGTACCAGGTTCCTTCAGTCGTGCTCCTGTAGGAAACATAATCCTTCACGGTTGCCATGCCCACCAAGAAATCTGCCTCGTCTGGAATGCACTCGGTTGGCGTGTTCTCGTCAGTATCATACTGAGATGCTGGGCACGTGTTGTCCACCTCCAGCATCACTCCACGATGATATGACTCACCTTGGCAAGCCTGGATGAAGAAGACCTTGGGTTTACCTGCCAGAGAGCGACAGTTCCGAGCAGTGAAGCAGACAGTCAGTTCTCGAATGGCAACTTGCTGGCCATCAGTACCAAGGATGGTGCCTGTATCTCCATGGGAAAGGACGCAGCAGACGAAGCAGTCACTCGCGTTGTGATCCATAGTTCCGTATGACTGCACCACCTTCTTTAGTTGCTCAGCAGTCAGGTCTTTAGACTCTTCGATCTTGAAATGAAGCAGCGAAAAGACTTGGGAAAGGGCAGCTGCAAAGTAAATAAAATAAAATAGAGATGGAGCGTAGGACAAATATATTTAACTAATAGCATCGTAGCTTGAAGTCTACCTCAAGGGTGCAAGCTTCTCACACTGTCCCGTGTGCATCTAGGCTACCTAGGAGCATGCAAGCAGGGCTAGTTTAAGGTTAGACATTGGAAAACAGTACAATTCCTACTTTCTTTCTGATTGGTTGAACTGGGTGCTGCTCCATATGTGCACCCATTGAACACGAGCAGACGATGTCTAGGGCGCCTGCCATGTTGGGATCATGTACAGGCGACAGATACACAGGGACCTTCTTTGGATTAGTACATGTGCTCCACACCACATGATTAGTACATTGGACAAATACTAATTTGGTAATTTTGTTCAGTTTTCGCCTTTGGGTAGAAATATCTGCATCAATGATTCGCCTAGTGTATCCAATGCCTAATTGTAAGGAAACCCAAATACATTTTATAGGAAATCTAGTGGCTTATTTACAAGCCTCTTGCGCCGCCTGTATATCACTTTTTCCCATGTTAAAAGTGACGCAACTGCGGCGCAAGAGGCTTGTAAATAAGCCCCCTAGAGGTTTGTGCTAGGCTTTCCAATGCATCAACATGGTGAGAAATGACTTGATGATGAAAGTAGTGCATCTGTCAGGAAAGATGAATCTGTGGTGACCCAAATCTGCTGAAATACCAAGGGGTACATTTTCAAACATTTTGCACTGGGTTTGTGTCATAAAAGTAACACTAACCAGCTCAAATTTCTTTTTTTTTTACTAATTTACTTTCCACAGCAAAACATTTTATGCACTGTTAAAAGTCCCTTGAATGTAACACAAAGCAGCACAAAACACTGCCTTGTGTTGCTTAGCACCAAGGGGGCATTACATGCAGCCACCCAAGCCTTTTAATGCAAAACCCTATCTACAAACAATTGGAAACAGGGTTTAGCGCCAAATGGTAACGCCATCTGAAAGGAGGTGTTAAGAGAATCTTTTTCATTTTTCTGTTCTTTTCCTACTTTTCATGATTGCTGCACTGTACAGCACACATGCAAAGTGGGAAAAGTGTTTGACCTTGTCTAGGCAGAGTATTTTATACAGAAAGGGTGCCCTTCCGGTCACAAGTCGGGAGGACGCACGATTACACAGCGCCCACCCACTATTTTCACTGGGAGGACGCCTTCCACCCTGCCAAGCACTTGAGTCCGACAGAAATATGCTGAACTTGTCCCTGTGTAAATTTCGGACACGGAGACACGTTCAGCAGCGCCTGCACATTGTCTGCTTTCCATTCCCAGTAGCAAAGTGCAGGCAGGGAACAGGGCTTTCCATCGCCAGCTGGGCCAGAGATAAAGGCCAAAGTTAAGGGGCCATCAGGCCTCCTTTAGATCCAGTATCCTGACTGGACCCGGTCTGGATCCTCACACTTCATTGCAATGGAGGGGAAACACAAGCACACAGCTTGTTATCACTTCTAAGAATGGCATGCTTTTGACTTTTTTCAGTTCCTGTATATAAGTGCATGCACTGTAAGAAATGTGTTTGTCGTTCCCAACAATTACACAAATAACAATTTAAATAGCACTCTTTTTTTTATAGCGCTACTCATCCCAATACAGGATGCCAGAGCGCTTTACGTAACATACACATTGTACATTGACAAAGTATGCAAATCAATATACAGGATGTATCACATAACACAATGAGGGTTTCAAGGTGCAGAAGTTGCATGTCCTTCTTAGCTCACTGGGCCATATTAGAAATATTACACTTTATGAACTGAAAGTAACAAAAAGACGTCTGTGTTGAAAGTAGTGACCCACTAACCTACCTAAATGAAATAAAAATCTGTAATCTGGATGTTACATGATGTGCTTTGCAGGAGACACATGAACCTTCTATACTACTTTAATTCATATCTAGGACAACACAAAACACCGATCTCTCCTGCAGAGTTATCTTACCGTTATTACTATCCCGAGATTTACTGGGCACACAAAGCTCTCTGCAGCAGGTGGCTTAATCCTATAACATATTTCAAAATGCAGACTTTGCAGCCAATTAAGCAGAACAGATCTACTACCATGCTTCTCATTGTTGCAATTTCTTTGTGGCAGGGTTTAAAAAAAAAAATATATATTAGTTGAGGCCGAGATTTTGCGTCAGGGTTGCACCACTTTCTTTGGCCCAACTCTGATGCAAAATCTGATTTGTTAAATCCCATAATGTACTTAATTGTACTGATGATATACCTGACAAACATGTGTGAAGTCTTAACATCTGATATCACTCTTGTGATGTCACTTCCAGTGAGGTCACTTCCTGTGATGCCACGTGCGGTCACACATCTTGATGTCATGCACTGTGATGGCACATGCCATGATGTCACTTGCATATTGCCTAACTTGGTAATTCCCCCCCACTTCCATTTATAGGACTTATGCCCTGGTACCCTTCCTGTACAAAACCTATGCTAGGCTCAGGCACGCAACCTAGCGCTATGGCGCTAAGGTGTGTGCCTGACACCAAGCAACAGAAATCAGTGGCGGCGCTAAGGAAAGGGGAGGAGAGAGCCATATCTCTGTAGATATGGTGCCCTCCTGCTCCCTCCCTGTCACGCAATGTAGTGCAGCCTCTTTGGGAGCTGCGCTGCGTGCATTTTTTGAAAATCTTCCCCCAAGGGTTTACATGACAATTTCCCCCAGGATTGTGGCAGAACCTGACAACAAATTCAGTTTTTGAGAAATCCTGAGTAAACTCAGATGAGTGCAGTGAGACTGGCGAGAGGGATACAGGAATGCTATGTCTACCTTGGAATTTCGGAATTGATGTAGCATTTTGCTGTGGGCGTGGACCCCATTTGGCTTAATCTAGTCTTTAAATGATGATAAATGTTTTTTCCTATTTCATATCAAATATATTAAACCCATCTTCTTTCTTGTTACATTTTGTAGGTACATTTGTTTCCTAAACATACTGTTTTTGCGAAAGATCAACAAGTATGTAAAAGGAGTGGAGCATTCAATGGTTCACTTATATGAGATCATAAAGGACGAAGGTCCGGATTATAAATTATGCGGGTCGGAATTCCAGAGTGGAATTGTGCTCCACACAATTATACGGCATCTGGTGTTCCAGCCCCTGATGTTACAGGTGCAGACTCGCACTCGAGGCACTGGACTCGATTTTGGCTGCAGTGCAGCAAGGGCCCGTTTTCCGCGCCCCCAACGATCCCAACAAAGGCATGGTAAATGCTACCCCCTGACATCTTTACATTCCATCCACTGCCCTCCTCTGCACATGAATCCTGCACACATTTACTACACGCTGCTAGACCATAGGGAATAATTTACGATAATTTCAGGTCGGCACAGTTATTCCCCATTGCCTGGGATTTCAATAATAAAAGGAGGAATTCCATGTGTAGATTCCGGCAGGTAACTGTAATACCAGCTGAAGGGAATCTCGTATAAAATACCACAATTCTCCTAATCAGGGCTTAAATGTAATCTTGTTGGCTAACAATATAGAATTGTTTATTTTCAGACAACCTTGTGATTCCGTTTTTGAATAACAAGGCTTGGGACCTAAAATCTCTCATGGTGCGTCAACTCTGAAATCCTGCTGCCAGTATGTACTGTCAGGCCTGTCTTAAGTGTAATCTGCCCAATTATCTTGAGTTCCTAGACCACTGAGGTCTTCCATAACTTCTGCTGGACTGAAGTCCACCAGTCCAATTGAAAATCACTTCTAATGCAACAAAATCAATCACTATCAACAGGTGTGCCAGTCTCCCTACAGAAAGCACCAGGAAGTGTCAGAAAATAGTACATTCAAGGTCTCCCCCCCCCTCCAGATCTTTGCACTGTGTAATCCTTAGAGACCAACATTCCAGAGCCGAGCTTCCAGCACTTGGATCGACTTACCACCCAATGGGAGCCTCTTTTACTGAGGGCTCATTATCAATCGATGAGATGTGTCTATTGGAATGTATCATTTTAAGTTCTCGGATGCAGCCACCTTTCTCCATCTTCTTGTGTTGCTTTGCCCAGGAACATTTCAATCTTGAATTGTTCTCGATGGATAAGTAGTGTCCTTTCCCTGCATACCTGGGAGGACTCCTTTTTTAGGTCTCGCACCTAGCGTTGCAGTGCGCAACACTGCTCGCGCAGCGAGAGACCTCTTGTAGGGGGTTTGGAAACTGACCTAGGAAAAGCACACGAACGAGCGTGTGCTTTTCCTTTTGTGCCATGCTATTGGCGTTTGCGTGTGTGTTTTTCACAAAGACAGCACGTGATACGCCAAAGGCGGGCGCATTGCTCCGCTCATGGCCTATTGGTGTCTGTTACCCGTACGGCCGACATCAGTTTTGCATTATCGTGCTCGATAATGCAAAACAGATGTCTCGCTGTGGCGCGCGTGTGCGCACCACTTCCGTGCTTGTTAATAAAGCGCTGGAAATGGGAAGGATTTGTTTCTCAAAAATGGCCACAGGATGGCAGCAGTGCATTCATTTTCAGCATTAAAGAATACAGTGCCTCGAAAAAAACTAAAGAAAGAAAATGGATTAAGTTGTATTCACGTTTTAATTGAACTTTGATCTGGCTTTCAATTGACAATTTGCTTTTTCAGAAAATCTAGAATTATTCAAAAGTTTGGTAGAAGGATTACTAGTCACTCAGGGGCACCGAAGCCAACATCTATGTGCTTTCATCATTGTATCATGGTGGGCTTGTAAGATGGTCCCTTACTGTCCGTTGAGCTGAAACTCTAAGGAATAACATGAGCCCTGCCGTGTCTGTACGACCAGGAGAGATCCACGAAGTCTTTGGCAGGCCAGTTTTCCTTCCAGGCCTAGCATCCAATGCCTCTGTCTGTAGGGAGCACAGGTAGTCTCACTTTTAATACCGCTGGGTAATTCCTGCAGCTTCCGGAGTAACTTTTGGGGCCTGGCAAAGTGTCTTTGGTGCTTTCTCCAGGCCTGACGTGCTTTCACTGGCTTTACGTGTTTTCTCCTGACCTGACGTGCTTTCCGCTGACATGACATGCTTTCCGCCTTTTTTCTCTAAATTGCTCCACCATTTGTTGCGAGCGTCCGTAGTCAGTTAAGCATGTAGGGCCCTGACACGCTCATAAATGAGGACACATGGACACTCTGAGTCTGTTCTGGTGTGAGGTCACAACCAACCCCAGACCCCTTTATTTATACCCTCTTGCCAATACCCGGCCCAAGCGGTGCAGTTGATACATTGGGGGCGTAGAGGCAGGGTGGCTCTCTACATCTCTCTCATCTTTTAGTCAAAGGAAAACAGAACAAAACACATAACCATATCAACACATAAAGTCTCTCTGCTTCTTACTGGGTGCCGGATTCGGGCGTAGTTGGTACCGCTGGCTTCTTGTTCTTTGTATCAGTGCTGCCATTTCGGATTCAAGTCTGTGTTTCTTCCTTTTGATGTCAAGCCTCCATTGTTTGGCAGCCAGGATGCGTTTCACTTTAGAGTTTCCTTCTCTTTTAACTCTTTCTCCCTCTCCTGTTCTTGACCGCCTTTGGTGGTCTGCAGGTTTACCACCAATGGTGTCTTTTGGATTTCACCTGCGAGTATCTACATGTTTCAACTTCTCTTCAGTCACCAAGGATTTTGGCATGAATATTGTCTTAGAGAATTTCGGGTCTAAAGATTTTTGTCTCTGTCCCGCTACGTCCTTCTGGTGGTACACAGTGCTTCTTGTGTTTGCCTTCTCGTAGTGTATTTTCCATCAAATTCTGCTTTTCAGGTTCGACGTCTGCTGTCTTGGCGTCAGATTCTAATCCACATGCCACCTTGGTTTCTATGGAGTTTTCTTTATCACACAAGTGCTCCAGATCTTTGAGGAAGTGTTGCTTCGGTTGTGACTGTGTTGTACCCCCTCTTTGCTTTTCTCTGACTCTCATGCTGTTGGCAGGAAGTTCACGTACACCTCACACCCCTTGGAGCTGTGGTCCTGCTACAAACCCAACTGCAACCCACTACCACAGATGAATGTGTCCTTGTGTAATGTAACAGGTGCTCATGTAAAGTGCTCCAATACCTTCAGATCGAGTTGGCGCTATATAAAAACGGCAACAAACAAGCATTTGCAATGCAATAGGTCTCGCAGTTACATGAGTTTAAGCTATTGGCGTTGTAAAGGACAATGCCTCTTATTTATGTTTTTAAAACGAAAACAAAAATAAAAGGCATTGTTATTTGCAATGTCAATAGCCCAAACTTGCGTAAATGCGAGACCTATTGCATTGCAAATGCTTGTTTTTTTTATTCGGAGCACTCCATGGGAGTGCATGTATGTTTTGTATCTCTCACTCTAAAACCCCCTCTCCCAAATCCCACTCTTCAACCCACTCCCTCCCCCCATTCTTCCCATCCCTCATTCGTTTATTTTTAATCGTGCTCCCTCTTATTTCCTTTCCTGCTTTGTTTTGGCTTCTCCAAGAGCATACTGGGTCAAACCCCATTCTGATAAGCGCATTTTAATATGTAGAACTGTTCTTTTAGCTAGTGGCGTTGCCAGGTTGCTGTGGGCTCTAGTGCAAGCAAAGTAACTGGGCCCCCTCACTCAATGTGACACTTCATTCTCTCACTGTACCCAACAGTCCTCGACCTCCCTCAACAGAGTCTGCACCTGCCATATCAAAACTCTCTACCATTCTCATAAACACTCTGGAGCATATTTACAAGGAGATAACACTACCAGATGGTATTTTTTATATGTTCTGGTAGTGTTAAGTACTTTGCCGTATTTACAAGGCGGCGTTAAGCCACTTGCCCCTATTCACGCAGCACTTAGCGTGAAAAGGGCGTGCAATGGGTGTTGCAGTGGGCGTTCAGCTGCAACACCCATTGCTTTTTGATGCTGTCCCATATTTACAAGGTATGGGGCAGCGCCAAAATTATTGCCAGGGAATACCTGGCCTTAAGCACCAGGTATTCCCTGGCGTAATAGGTATTTTTCACTTTCCATGTGTGCTGAATTATGCAGCACACATAGATAGAGCAAATTGCCTGTAAATATTGTTTATGTGCAGAAAGGTGTCCCTTCCTGCACATAAACAATCACCCCGGCAATGCAGGTACCCTTGCAACATGGCACAAGAGTGACTGCACTGGCGCAGGACAGCTTCTTTAGCGCCAGCACTAGGGGAAATGCATGGGTTTGCCACATTCTTGTAAATATGGCGCATCCCTGCGTTTTGAAACGGACGGAGCGCAGCGTTACCAATTTTGGCATTAACACCGCACTCCACCAGTTTCTAGTAAATATGCCCCTCTGTGTTTCCACTCCCGGCACTGTTTTCCTGGAAATCAAAGTCATAACCCTAAAAAGCATTACCAAAGACAATAGGTTCAGCCCATGTAAAGTGCCTGCACATAAAGACATTACATGCAGGGGCCCTCACACGGCTGCCCTCACATAGACACATCCCACATCTGCACTCACCAGGGCATATGCCTCACTGCACTCACACAGATACAACTTTCAACTGGTAGACTACTTACTCTGCACTTACAAAGGAGAATGGTAATCTTGCATTCACAATGCAATCACAAATCATGGTGGCTATCCTACACTTACACAAGCACACTGCTCACACACAGGTACACCACTCACTGGGAAGAAGCAGAGTTTAGACAGATGGCTGCACAGGAGACACATGTTGAGTGTACTGTGCATCAGTCCACTAGTGTAATTCAAAGCTCTTGAAGTGAGCTACATTGAAGTTTAAATGTCCACTGAGGTCATCTAATCTTCCATCAGCCACACTTGGGCCAGCACTGAAGACTATGTGACTCTGATCTTTGTGGACTTTGTGGGGAAGAGTATTGGCATAAATAAAGCCCCACTTGTCTTCTAAAAAAACAAGGTTGTGCTTTTCTTTGTAGTGCATAATCATGGTAAAAACAACTAAAGACAGAATTAAAGAAAAACAAAAGAAATGTTGGGAGGGCATGTGCTTCAATAAAAACAAATTAAAAACTAAATGTACGTACTGATCTGCCATCTTGGAACATTAAAAAAATAATAGAATATGCAGAATACTGCTTGGCATGGTTTTGTAGCTTGCAGCAGGGATGCCTGTCGCTCTGCATCAGGAAGCTGTGGTGCAGTAGCAATGGCAGTAGAGCTGCTGGTACTCTCATTACTCAATTAGCTCTAGTCTGCTTTTGCAGGTGAGCTGCCGAGGGATGAAATAAAGGGAATAGCTCCTAAAGTCGGACATCTCTGGATTCAGAGTAACACAGAGTAAGCACGCACAATATTGTTACTCAGACTACCTGACATCCTAAAAACCAACTGTTGTCTAGTAGACAGAGCCAAACATTGGCAAACAAGCCAATAAAAGAAAGAGGGAGAAGCATAGCAATGAGAGAGAAAGAGAAGCTGGGAGGGAAAGGATGAAGAGAGGAAAGATAGAGAAGAGAGTGCGAGCAAGAAATCGTATGATGCAAGAAGGAAGGTGGGAAGAAAACGCTGTGAATGGTCCACATCTGCAAATATTGGGGTTCACTATAGCAAGCAGTCAATTACTGTTGCTTCTGTGCATTTTTATTTTGGGCAGGTGGCATTGTCATTCACTGTCCTTCCTGGTACAACGCTTTCACCAGCACAGGGCCTAGAGGTACATAGTGGAAATGACATTTAGTTGGAAACTAGATACCTAGCCGCTCAAGTCACATTAGAAAAGGGATAGGTTAGGAACCTTGCATAAGCAGTTTCAGGCCCCTGATATTTCACAAAAGGGGTAATTTCCGATGATCAAATCACTGAATGACCATAACTGCTTAGTTGTACTTGCTATAAGATGTCACTCAAAGTGTCACACCTAATACATTGAAATGTCACAAATAGATAAACTGAAAACTATGAGGGCTTCTTGTAAACCACCTTTGTGAGTCCTCTAACACACTAACCAATGAGTTAGCAGCACTGTTGCTGCGATTATTGCAACTACCTGTGAGATGAGTTTGTTAAATTATGAAGTGGTATTGCAAGTGTAATAAGGAAGAGAAATTCAACATTGTTTAACTAAAACAAAAAACAACAACTTACATTAGTGGTAATCATGCATTGGCGTGTGCCCAAGTCAAAATTCTAATCAAGTGAGGATTTGTTTTTAAGAAAACCTTTTTTTGCGCAAGGTGAAGAGTAATCACCATACTCCGCTCCAGCATCAAGCCCTGACCTGGCAAGTCAGTGTGCAACTGTAAAGTTGTGGCATCCCAACCTGTATCGACAGCCTGTCCAAGGGTCCTCGCCTACTGTGCTTGAAAAGCAGCAGCCAGTTGTCTCCTCCTACCCTTGTGTCCCCAGGACCACTGCATTGGCGGCACTGCTGAACGCTACACCGCTATTAGTAGGTACTTGAAAGAATGCCCGGACAAGGGCTAGAACCTACCAATGACATAGGTAGGCT
The DNA here is from genome assembly GCF_964204655.1 of Triturus cristatus. NCBI lineage: Eukaryota > Metazoa > Chordata > Amphibia > Caudata > Salamandridae > Triturus > Triturus cristatus. The sequence continues at coordinate 820,465,378 of NC_140584.1, forward strand.
ACTGCTCAGTGCCTGCAGGTACAGGACCGCTGTGTCCCTCTCAGTGGTTGAGAGAACCTGACTTCGCAGAGGACCATGCACCATTGCTTCATGCTGTGCCTAATGCCCAACTGTCCATCTCCTGGACTTCCTCTGTGGCCGGCTCCTTTGAGTACTAATCCTTGCCCAGTGGTCACCCTAGGAATATGCAGGGCACTAGCTTCTTAGGAGGTCGTCTTCACCTCGAGCGTCTATTTTTCCTTCCTCGCCACCTCTATGTTCTCCATACAATCTCACTCACCAACAGCCAGAAGAATTAGACCAAGAAAAACCTTTATATACGCCCATCCATCCATATGACAAATTGCACATTTTGTTGTGTACTGTGCGCACACTAGAAGCCATGACCCGTCTAGGCAGTCCTCGATCCTGCCATCTTGTTGCTAGGAGAACTCTGCAATTATCCCAACCCCATTCACCATACCTGCACCCATGGGGACCGAAAGTAGCATACATACAGAGGTTACTCTCTCTCCTGATTGGCCCATACACTCCTGTGACTCATACCACTAGCTATTCACTTAATAGGTAGGGACTCCAACACCAGGCTCACTCAACTATGGAACAAAGCTTTCACAACTGGGATTCACGAAGTTAAACACTAAAGGGCGTTAGATAGTGATAGCCAATGGTAGCGTTGTTGCAACTGGTTTGGCCTTTAGTACCCTGAGCATAGCCATTGCTACAGTTTTCTCACTGCTAAAGAAGATAATGTTGTTACCAAGAGCTTTAGGAGCAGTGTTTACTTTTTGTACCTTTCACCCTTACCGTAACCCCTCAGCAATAAATGGGGGTCTGTTGAGGGGCATAGTGTGGGACAATGGGTCAATCATGTGATATCAAGAGTCAAAGCGTATGTGATGTCATGTACATTTGTTTTGGAATTGATACCCACCCTTGTAAACATTCAGCTCAGTAGCTGATCCATGTGAAAATGCGTCCAAAAAGAAAAATCTGGGATAAAGCCATGTTCCCACTATTCCCATGTAGAAGAGTGGCAAAGTCTCAAACAGAAATGCCATCTAATTTCAATTAAGTTTACTTCTTTAGAAAGGCAAGTGGTTCATATTTCACAAGGTAGGAACATTTCTTAAACCACTGACTGCTATATCATTGGCACAATAAATGTAAATAAGCACTGGCAAAGCCAATAGGTCTTACCATTGAAACCTTTTTGCTTTGCCAATACCTTTTACCCATGATGTACAGCATCCCCGATGCTATGTGGCATGGCTAAATAAGAAAAAGATCCAACTCTGGTTAGCATAAAAAAAAGGAAAAAACATGTGAAAGCCTTTTTTGGGGCAAAAGTGGGCGGGGGAAGCAATACAGCTGAAAGGTGTAGAAGCAACATGGGGCCGTGTGGGGGAAGCAACATGGGCGGGGGCATGGAAGCAACATGGAGGCCTGTAGGGCCTGAAGAGACATGGGGGCCGGACGCAACACGGACGGTGCGGGTGGAGGGGGATAACATGGATGGCGCAGGTGAGGGCAAATGTGCGCAAAGTAGAGCAATGTGGAATGCAGAGGATTGGGGAGAGAAGCAAATGGGCGAGAGAGAGCAATGTGATGCTTGGAGAGGGGAGAAGCACAAGGGGAAGAAAGCAACGTGGGTGGGGAGAACATGAGGGAGAACATCACAGAAGGGGTGGGGGATAACCGCATGGGCAAGAGATCAAGCAGCGCAGACAAGAGAAGCGTAGCATACTAGGGAAACCGCTGAAAAATGCTTGTACTCTCATGGAGTGCTTATAGTCAAAGAAAAAAGTAGTGCTTAAGAAAGGACACAGCAATGATTCCATGTTCCAGGGGAGGGACAAACACGAGAAAAGTAAGGAAATACCACACATGCTAATGAAACAAAAGCAAGGACATATGAGTCACAATGGAGGCAAACAATGGTAAGGAATTGGTGGTCTCTAAGTCTACTGTAAGCTAACAATACATAATAAAATAAATAAATAAAAAGGATAAGTATGGATGCCATGTCAAAATTAAATTAGCACAAAACATGCGAATCCAGGGCCCACTCTAATACCCCTTTCCAATGACCTAACTTACCAAGGCTAGTTAGTCTAGCTTTTGCATTGTTTGAACATGATCCACATAATTATGAAATCTGAGAAGTAAAAGCAGCTGTGGACTTCCTGGAAAATTAATATGGGCTGTAACCCTCCCCTCAACTCGAGACCACAACTTTTTGGTATTTTGGGCAATTCCAGCAATAGCTTTGTTCTCCATGCACTACTAATGATGCTGCCCCCTGCTCTTCCGTAAATGGTTTTCCTTATCTCCTGATTTTTTTCTGTAATAGCACCAGTGCCTTTAGTACTGATCCTGGCTGCATTGGAAGCCAAACTCTACCATGGCTAAAATGTTCAAACCAATCGCACACTGCAGCAGGCCACAACTTGAAGATGGCATTGGGGAATTATTGGGTTATGGCAGCCCACCCTGCTCTGAAACCAATCCCTTAGCTTGCAACCAATCGGGAAAATGCATAGTGACAGAATGGCCAGTCCGACCCTGTACTTTCGTTTTTTTCTAAGTGTTGCGCTAAGGTCCTTTTGTAAATGTGTATTCCATTTTTTTATTCACAGGCGTCCCACTGCTTAAAAGGAAAAATAAAATGATAACGCATCGTTGTTATCGTTTTAGTTTTCCTATTGCAGTCAGTGGCTCTCTGGGTGGGGCTGGCCGAATAGGGGGAGGAGTGCTTTGCACTCCCTAAGTGCTCATGACTGCTTGGCTGGCTCAGTACTACTGCTTGGCTGGCCCTCTTGAGCAGTCCAAACCGGCATGTGCACTTTGCATCTTCCCACCAGGTTATAATTCACAGCCTGTTGAGTAACATGTCCAGCCTCCTATTCCCCGTCTCAGTGCCGAACCACGACACTCGAATCAATCACAATGCTGCATTGCAGCTTTGTGATTGGCTCAAGGGAGCCCGGGTGCTTCCTGCTGCTTCCTGTTGCGGGACCGGAGACAGGAAGAAGAGGACGGAGGAGAGGCGGCGTCCGGCCATTTTCAGGTAAATGTTTAGGATTTCTTCTTTGTTCGTACCCTCCACCCAACACACCACCTGGGTTCGGTAGCAGCCCCTACTGCTTTTATTTGCTTTTGTAAAGTACTACACATACCTCTGTAACCTGTACGGACTGCAGCATACCCTGCAGCAGTGTGCTGCTCTCTAGGTTGGGTCTGCGCTACATAAATACCTCTTAAAAAATACATTAACTACCTGCATCAACATCCGTCCCACGCCTGTTTCTTAATTTTGTCAGCTTGGGCACCTCTTTTCTTGCCTTGGCAAAGTCATAGTTGTTCAATATTAGGCAAACTCCACGTGGGCGACTGCTCATTTTGTAAACCTGGTCCACCTGCAAAAGTGATCAAAGGAAAATGTGACACAAGAACATCCATCAAGAATTCCTATCACTAAAGCACCTAAGACCCAAAGAGGGGCTGGCAAATTTATTTTTCGATGGAGGCTCTTTATAAATATTAAAACTATCTACAGGTTGTCAAAAGGTGAATGGCGAATAGGTTATGTGATCCAAGACATAAAATCGCACTGAATTCAGAAAAAGGGCAAATGTTATTTTATGTTATATGGTATTTATAAAGTGTGCGGCTACTCCCAGGAGTGTCCCGGCGCTAAGAGAAAAAACCACGTAACAGCTAACAGAGAAACACCCAAAGCAGAAAGCCGACCGGAACCTAAAGTTGGAAAAGCCAAGATTTTAATTTCCTCCTGAAGGTGAGGAGGTCCTGTACCTGTCTAAGAAAGAGGGGTAGGCTGTTCCACAAACAAGAGGCCACCACTTGAAAAGATCTTCCCCCTACCCGGGACAGCAAGACCTTAGAAGTAGATGTCAAAAGCTGAGCAGATGACCTCAAGGTACGTTGAGGTGTATAGTGTTGAAATCTTTCCCTGAGGTAAGGGGCCCCTATCTTGTGAAAGGCTTTAAAGACCAAAACCAATGCCTTGAAATGGATTTGTTTCCGAATCGGAAGCCAGTGTAAGGAAGACAGAAGATTGGTCGTGTGTGTCATAGGTCCTGCCAAAAAGATGGCCCTGGCTGCCACATTCTGGGCCACCTGCAGACGGTTAAGTAAGTATTCCAGGAGGACCAGATTCAGGGACTTTACGTAGTCCAGTCTCCAGACCACCAAGGCCTGGACTACCGTTTTTCTGGGAGAGACTGGAAGCAGGGGGAGAACATTTCTCAGCATTCTCAATACCCCATAACAGGTCCCGGCCACCGATTGAATCTGAGCCTTCATGGAGAGGGCAGCGTCCAATTTGACCCCAAGATTTTTCACAGTAGTAACTGGTGATGAGGGAGAAGACATGTCTTGCGGCCACCAATTGTGCCATGCTTCACAAGGGCTTGAGCCGAAGAAGACAATCTCTGACTTTTCAGAGTTGCACTTCAGTTGGTTTTGTCTAAGCCAAGAGAATACCTCTAAGAGACAAGTGTTTATCGCATTGCCTTTGAACTCAGCACCCTTCTCGCACGTGAACAACAATTGAGTGTCGTCCGCATACGATACTATTTTGGCACCGAACTTCTCAGCGAGGAGTGCAAGAGGGGCCATATACAAATTGAACAAAGCTGGGCTCAAAATTGAGCCCTGTGGAACCCCAACATTCATGGGAGGGATGGCGGCGGCGAAAGGAGGGGACCAAATGGTTTGTAGACGGTTGTTTAAGAAGAAGGTGAACCATCTCAATACTGTTCCTCCGATACTGCCTTCCTCCAGTCTTTGCAGTAGTCTGTTGTGGGGCACGGTATCGAAGGCCGCGGAAAGGTCCAACAACACCAAAACCACATTGCCTCCTCTGTCCAGTGTGGCTTTTATAGTTTCAGCAACTTCTAATAAGGTCGTTTCCGTGCTGAAATTGGCTCTGAAACCCGACTGACTCGGATGCAGAAGATGGTTTGCCTCCACATACTCTGTGGTGACTGTGTTGACATATTTCTCCAAAACCTTGGAGAAAAAAGGCAGCAAGGAAATTGGCCTGTAGTTACTGGCTACCATAGGGTAAGCCGAGGGTTTTTTCAAGAGCGGGAGAATTTTAGCATGTTTCCAGGTCTGCGGCATGTGCCCCTCGTGCAGAGCGGAGTTCAAGATAAAATTAACCGCTGCGTTTATCACTTCTGCAATAGATGTCAGTACTTGAGCAGGACAGGGATCAGATGGTGAGCCGGCATTGAGAGCCTTCATGAGTGCAAGGGATAGCAGGAAACTGCGTCAAGGAGAAATTGGTGTTACGGCTACCATCGGGGGGTAAAGCAGTGGCTGCTTCTAGTGCTGGCAACTGAGATTCAAAAGAATCTTAAATGTTTTTAATTTTATCATGAAAGAAACAGGCCATAAGGTCAGTCCATTCACTCGTGGGAGCAAACGGGCATCCAGTGGCCGTCGGACATGAGAATTTTTTTACGATGTTGAAAAGTTCTCTGCTTTTATTACCGGCCTGATCGATTTTAGTGGAAAAGAAATGTTTCTTTCCCTCGCGGACATTCCTTTAATGATCTTTCAAAGTCCGCTTATAAATGGCTTTATCAGTAGATTTGTAATTCACCCGCCACTCTCTTTGAAGGCGTTTGCACGCGCTTTTGCTTTTCCTAAGGGCCTCCGTAAACCAGGGGGTGGAAGCTCAGTTAGTTTTAACTGCCCTTGAGGTTGGAGGGGCAAGTTCTAAGGCGCGGAGTTGAAGCCAGTGCTCTAAGGAGTGCACATCCCTCTCAGGGTTCCCGCTAAGGGGAATAGGGTAGTGACTCAGTGCACTCTGCATAGCCTCTGGGGAGATCAGGTGAAAGGGCCTAAAACTACTGGCGCAGGCCTTACCATGTGGTTGGGGCCTGTCTAGCTCCCTACAGACTCTAAAACCTATCAAGCAATGGTCCGACCAGACTAAGGGAAGGGGGACATCCACTTTGATCAGATTAGATGAAAAAATCTGATCCAACGTAAGCCCTTTTTCATGAGTGGGGAGGCAGACATACGGGGTCAAATTAAGTATGTCAAGGGATTCACGCAACCTCACTGACTCCGAAGCGTTATCCATATGGATATTAAAATCTCCAAGGACCAGGCAGTGATTATATTTGGCTGCTATGGGAGAGATAACATGGCTAATAGATTCCAAGAACTTTCCTGCCTGCCCCGGTGGGCGGTAGATAACTAACCCCGCGATGGACTGATGGTTCGAAACAGTTAAGAGGAAACCCATGCTCTCTACCCCCTCTAACTCCATGGTGGGTAATGAAACACAGTTGAAGGAGCTCCGAAAGATTAAAGCCACACCCCCTCCTCTCGGGTCGATCCTTCCTTAGGATTTGGTAACCTGGGGGGGATCGCATTAGCGATAGTGGGCTTAGATGCTTCAGTTAACCACATCTCAGTTAGGAACAACAGATCGGGAGTTGAGTCGACTAAAAGGTCATGGAGTTGAAGCCCATGTGTTTTTTACTGAGCGTGTATTAAGTAGGAACGCCTTCAGGTGGGTGCCTACACCGTCCCGCGGGACTCTGTGTGTGCCCATGTTAGAATTCACATAGCATTTCCCCAAATTGGGGGAAAACGCTCAGTTACAGTGTTTACAAACCGGGTGATTATCACTCCAATGCACAGGGAGGTGGGGCCTACAGCTCATACACCTACCGATGTTAAAGAGACTGTCTCTATCATACATGGTGGGATTAGGCTGCTCTGATGGTGAACCGGCAGCATTCCCGGCACCAGTCGCCTCTGGGACGCTGACGGGTGCAGACGGGCTTGCCTTAGGCGCGCCAGCGGCGTGCCCGCTGCGCGCTCGTGTTGCAGCCTGTTTTGACGTGTCCAGGGTAAAACAACTAGACCGCACCATCTAGGAAAAATGGCGGTGGTCGGTGCAAGAAGCCTCCCAAAGTCAGGGTTCGATTCCCCCTCCCTCTCCAATCAATTCCCAATTAAAAATAGACACTCAAATTCAGCACACAATTTTAAAAAGGTTGAAAGATTCAAATCTCGTGCAAAGAAATGCAAGGTAGCAGCAGGTTCAATAAACACTCAAATTCACCACAGAAAGTTTGAACGGTTAAAAGATTTAAATCTAGTGCAAAAGAATGCGGGGTAGCAGCAGGTTTCAGCAAAGGGACATGCTGGTCTGTTCAGTTACGGGGTCTGGCGCGCTCGCGCAGCATCCCGTTTTGACGTGTCCAGGGTAAAACAACTAGACCACACCGTCTAGGAAAAATGGCGGTGGTCGGTGCAAGAAGCTTTCCAAAGTCAGGGTTCGATTCCCCCTCCCTCTCCAATCAATTCCCAGTTAAAAATAATGAAACAGAGGAGAAACTGAGCCATGTTTGGTTTTGCATTAGAAATGAAGACATGAAGCAAAGCAATAGATATTTGGCAAAATAGCTTTTGCAAAGAAAGAAATCTTCATAACAACTTAACCAACACATTAACCGCAAAACACATCCTTGTCCTCATTCTACCAGTCTCTGCTCTTAAAGCTAATTTTGGGGGATAGTAAAATGATTGTCTAGCTTGAGAGTCCAGGCGCCCTCAATAAAAAAGCCTAAATGAACATACCTTGTAATTCAGATTTATGAACAGTGCAGAGGTCTATGGTGTGTCAACGTCTAGAGTAATGGATCGCCCCCCTTCAACCACTGGCTCTCATGCACTCTGGGTGATGGCATTTTACAATATCAAATGTGCAAAATTCGCCTAAAAAAGAGAGCTTTACAGTGCTCGAACTGGTGGGGCAATACTTTATTTTGCATATGCTGTTTTCATTCCATTCCTTTTCTTTCGTCATCCTTATTTTTTTAATTATGTCCTCGGGTCAGAGTAAATCAAAAAACAATAACACCTTTTTTGTTTGCATCACTATGAACCGTATTTTCCTGTGATGCGAATTAAAATGAAAAATTGTATCTATACTTGCTCAATGTGCACCTGTCAGCTAGGAAGCAGCAGTACGAGTCTATTAAAATAATATGCTACGGTTATTTATTTATTTTAATTTAAAATGCTTATTGCAAGCATATGGCCACTGCATTTAGTCACCACATGTGTTCTTTTTTTTTCCTTTTAGTTTTGTGACATATATTTGGGATAAAAAAAAGTACAAACAACCATTGCACCTGCTTGCCAAGGCCAGACCTTTTGGCTTTGCTAAATCTTGTTTTTCTCTTGTTGCTCTTTTCATTGGCACTACGGACCTAGGTGGTTGAATGCCAGTGTTTGATAGGGTACCCTAGGGACACACTACATTCCTTCCAAAAGAAAGCACACTGTACACACAGATTTCACTTTTGCTGCGATTTTAGGCATGGTGCTGAACACAACATTCTGAGTTTTCTGTGAATGTCCACGATAATAAGTACACTTATAGGGCTCCGTTGGCAAAACGGGTGTAAAAACTAGTTGAAGCTGACCAATGGATTGGCACAATGGCGAAAGTCATTTGCTCATTGAAAGATACGATTAGACTGCTGCAAGGCGCTGTACTGATTGGGAAGAATGAAAAAGAGGGACTCGAGTGGACATCCGGCAGGAAAACCACGTCAAGAGGTTTCTGCAGGATATCTATGGTGATACTCATTTTCATCACATATTGTTGAGAGAGAACATTGTTCTGGTTCCCGTGGTTACTCCAACACCTCCTGGCATACATAACTGTCCAAAAACCATTTACATTCTTAAATTCTGAGGCTCGACATCGTTCTATGAATGGCTTTTGAGAAACAAAGGGGCATTTTTACTAGAAAATGTCAGAGTGTGGATCTCCGTCAATTTTGACAGCGCCGCACTGCAACATTTTCAAAATGTAGGGATGCGGCGTATTTACTATTAAGTTTACTAAGTTGCTTAGCACCACCTTGTAAATATGGAAAATGGAGCTACACCACCAGAGTGTCTTAAAAAGTATTGCTCCAGTGGCGATAGGGGCTTGAAAACATGCCCCAAAGTATTACAATGAATGGTCCGGATTTCATCAATGAAAGACACCAGAAAGGAATCTGTTCATGCCCAGAAGCTGATGAATCTAATAGGCTATGTCTATGGCATCATGTTTCCAACAGTGGTCGCCCACGAGCTTCTTGCCACTGAAAAGATGCTGTGCTAATTTGAAGGTGGCCGAATGTCCCATTCAATGTCAAACTCTTAGTTCCCACACCTCATTTAGAATCAAGGGAACTGCCTGGTTTCTAATCATGGCGCTCCAGCCGACTCTGCCTTCGGAAACACTTACTACCCATCTACCACATGGTCACTGGCATGTCAACTTCAGAACACCAAACTTTATTATGATGGGTCTTCAAATGCTGATTTTTTCCTGTTCTCGCCCACAATGGAAGGCATGGCAATAGTAAACAGGATAAAAAAATTAAAATGACCCTAACGAATTGTTGGAGACAATTTGTTTTTTGTATCCGCAGTATTGCCAGCAGCCTTTTGATGCCAGAGGATACTAGTGAAAATGACCAGCAGAAATTATTCCTCTAATATTTCGCCCCTTCTGCAGTATTTACTGGCAAAATCGACATCAAGGTCTGAGTCCGGAGCAGTGTACATGTAGACAAAAACAAGCAAATATTATTAACACATCGACCTATTAGTGCAAAACCAAACCTTTAATGCTGAGAAGTGTTGGACACATTAGGCATTCAGAAACAAAATGACCACATTTAGGAGAGCACACTCATTTAGACTTCTCTTAGATTTACACACTAGAGAATTCACAGAAATCCCCTGATTACACTCGAATGTCCTCTGGTTTCTTAGGTTTATAATATGGATAGAATATAGCCTACGCACGAGATGTTGGGTGAGGTTATGAGGTTGAAAGACAGCTTCAAACGTGGTGCAGTAAATGTCACGATGCCTAAGCAAGAGGTGTTGCATTGATTGTAATAACAGATAACTCAAACATGCATAGCTACCATTACTGCCAAGAGGAGGCAAGTAAGAGTCAATGCCACATATTATAACATTGGAATCTTGAGAGGGTTATTAAAGCCAATGGAGTAGCTCTGGGCTTATAATGGCTGGTATATGCCCAGGGCTGCAACATTCCAATGCTTGTCTTTCTATTTTTCCCTTTTTAATTTAGAACATTCTAGCCATAGTGGGTGGAATGTTCTAATAGCCTTATAGCACGTCTGTCTCTGGATATACCAGTTTTTAAAGTCCCTGTCCTTAGTTATAGGCCCTCGCCCGTGGCACGGGCCTATAACTAGAGTTTAGGGCCTTTAACGACTGGTATAGCCATCGGCAGTAGGCTACAAGGCTATATTAGAGCACTGGAATGTTGAGAGCTCCAATGAAGACAATAGGGTGGCTCCGGGCTTATAAGCCCGGAGCACCAACAATTCAATGTTTGTCTTCATGTTTCTTCCTTTTTGATTTAGAACATTCCTTAGTGGGTGAAATGTTTTAATAGCCTTATAGCCCAGTTGTTAAAGGCCCTTTCACTCATTATATATTCAGCCTTTAACAACAGGTATATTCCCCGACAGCAGTTATAAGGCCCTATTAAATGTCCTGAGGGTCCCAAGGAGCTTTTGCTGAAATCCAAGCTCACCATTGATGTATAGATTCATAATTTCACTCACAGCTTCTGTCGGCGCCATCTTACCTGAAGCAAGTCTGCCGCAAGTCCCGGAACATCACTGATGCACACAGGCATTGTCCCACCATTGCCATCATTTTCTTTCACTGAAACAATTCACAAACAAGAGAACACTTATGGAAGGAATCAGATGATGTGCTGTGTTTCTCTTTTTGAAATGCACAATGGAGGGAAGACTCTGATCAAACACATTCTCAGAGGGCTTCTTCAAGGGATTACTAGCTGTAATTGTAGTTGTATGACTACAACTGTTATTGGTGATCATGTTACTGTTAGTTACACTATGGTAACTTTTGTCATATTGGCCTTGTTATGGTCAATATTATTAGTAATGTCACTATGAATGATAGTGTTGTGTGCATTATTTTTATAATAATAAAATAATATTAATGTTGTTATGAGTAATAGTGGTAGTAGTAGACACATTAAGAACAATAATAGTAAATATTAATAATATTAACCACAATGATAACAATAATAATAGGAATATTACAAATGGCACTCCGATGATAATAATGATAACAATAATAATAATACGTTGCTGCAGTACACATGGAGCACCTTGGATCACAGACTTGGGTTCTAGGAGCTAACCCTTAGCTTGTGCTCCCTGAAGAAGATCTGTAAATGGAGAAACAGATGCAGCAGCCGATCTCTGCTTATATTGTATAAGCATTCATTTATCATGCTGCTGCCGCTGATGTGGCCAGGAGTTCTGCCATGCTGCATGCAGTGTTTCTGCTGACTGCCACATGGACGGAGTTTTTTTGTGTGAAATATTTTTATTGGCATTTATGTTAATTGTCACAGTACAATATATGCATTTCCATATCAACAGCTGGTATATGGTTCCGCGGCCAGAAACAGTTAACTTCAAATTTTCAAAATCAACATCAATAAACATGCAATCAGCCTTCCCCAGAGTTCAATGCGTTCCAGCTAACAGTTCTTCAGCCTGTGACAGCCCTTGTCTATCGACTATGGTGATATAGTCCCATTGTAGCAAAGTATTCTGTGGGGAGTCACTAAGTCCGGCGTCTGTACCATCACTGTTGCTCTACCAAGCCCTGTGTGTGTCACATACATCACAATATGGAGCCATGAATGCAAAGAAATACAAAATTATCCAACACAACAAAAACCTAAGCCATCTAGAAAACGTAGATGTCAGGCCCAACTTAGGCTCAATAGAGCAACTAGGGGTCCACTATTCATGAAGTAGTTCACTGCAAATCTTTGCCTATCTGCAGCCATTTCACCAGGTGTCCTGCAGATCCCAATGTCACCATTGCTTGGAGCGCTGCGTGTGTGGTGGACTCCCCCGTTTCACCCCCCCACAGTGCTGCAATTGGCCCCTCTTATTCTATGATAATTTAAAAACTGCCCTGGCGGTAGGTCGTGATATTCTAAAAAGTAGTCCAGCGGGAGCAACACCCCATCTTGGTAACAATCTCCGACAGATAGGACTCCGACCTGTTCCCAAACCAGTACCTGATTTTGTGTGAGAGGAGGGCACATTCCCCTTTGCGGTATCCCTGTGAGTGGTAGGTTCGGGGCGTATTTTGGCGCTTCCGGAGTCTGACTCACACATCCGTCCCAACACGCCATTGCTACTTTGAGAAGCACACCCATATGTTGGATTTTCTGGCGCGGATTGAGCATCCTGGCAAGTAGGGTTCCCGAGCCGTACTAGCCAGTAATGTTAACGTCTCCAGTCCCCTGCCCTCTAGCCATCAGACCAGCCACTGATGCTGCGCCGCCAAATAATAGGCCTCAAAATCAGAAGCACCCAACCCCCCACTGGTCAACGGCATTCTTAGGGTCCGCAGGGACTCCCTGTTACATCCACCGTCCCATACCAGGTCCCTCAACAGTGTGTCCTGGGCCCTAAACCAGCTCCTCAGAATCACCACAGGAAGGTTAACAAAGAAATACAAGAGTCTTGGTAACACCACCATTTTAGATAATGCCACCTGGGCCATAACAGGTAATTTAAGTGAGCGCCAAAAGGACACATTCGACCGCAAGGCTCTCATAATTCCTCCCAAGGTCCCCTCCAGCAGGTTTAGTTGCCGGATGTGAACCCGTATTCCCAGGTATTTAAAAGGAATTGGTGCCCACTCAAGTTCCATCGGAAGGTCAAACGGCCTATTAAATTCTGATCTCAGTGGGAATATACATGTCTTTTTGGTGTTGACGCGTAGCCCCGAAAGCTCCGCAAATTCTTCCAGGATGCGCAGCACTGTCAGGACCCCCTGGGATCCACTTCTCAGATACACCAGGATGTCGTCTGCATGTAATGAAACAATATGCACAGTCCCCTCAAGTACTAGGCCGATGTTCCAGCCCTCCTGCCTAAGTCGTACCGCAAATGGCTCCATTGCCAAAGCGAAAAGCAGTGGCGACAAAGGGTACCCCTGACGCGTCCCCCTATGTATAGGGTACTGGGCCGGTATCACACCTCCTGTACGTACTCTGGCCCTCGGACTCGTATACAACAGGCGGACCCATTTCAGCCATTCATCTCCCATCCTCAACCGCTTCATCACCGCCAAAAGAAAGGCCCACCTCAGAAAATCGAAGGCCTTTTCCAGGTCCACAGCCATTACTACTACCTCGGGGAACATCTCTAGGTTTCGATGGTATAACACATGGTACAACCTCCACAAATTATTAGATGTCGATCGTGATGGAATGAACCCATTTTGGTCTGTGTGGATCAATCTCTGCATCAGGGGCAGAAGCCGGGTCGTCAGTACCTTGCTGAGTATTCTAAAATCAAGGTTCTTTTTTGGTTTTGGGCAATGGAACCACCAGTGCCTCCCTAACTGACGGTGGAAGTAGTTCGTTTCCGAACTGTGCAGCTTACATTTGATCAACTTTCCGGGCCAAGGTATCTATGAATGTACTATAAAATTCGTCTGGGAGGCCATCTGGTCCCAGCGTCTTCCCCCGCGCCATATCTTTAATGGCAGCTCGAATTTCATGCAAGGCTATTTTCGTTGCTAAGGTCTGTGTGATCTAACGTCTGCAAACCCAAGCCCCCAGGTATGCCACTGTCGTAACTCTCTGAGCTTCCCCTGGGTCTCCATAAAGTCGCTCATAGTACATTCGAAAGACGTCGTTGATGCCGCTCGGGGAATGGATCACTTGATCAGCAGAGTCTCGGATATTGTGGATCGGGGTTCCTCTGCCCTCCAGCCTAATCAACCATGCCAAAAGTCTTCCTGCTCTGCCGCCCTCTACGTGCTTTCTTTCGTGGTAGGCGTGGGTGTCCAATGTCCTCAGCCAATCTCAAGCAGAATTATAAGTGATCTTCACTGCTGCCAAGCGTCTCTGGGTGTCAGTACCTCCCCCAGTTTCCCTATCTAGTAACTATATCTGGGTTTCTAGGGATTCAAGTTCGCAATTAATTTCCTTCCTGGCACCTACCATGTGACCCATGCATTGCCCCCTGACCCACACCTTAAAAGCATCCCACTCCACAAGAGTGGAGTTAGCCGTCCCCTGATTCGTCTCAAAGTAAGCCGTTATTGTCCCAGAGAGCGTTTATCTGAAGCCATCGTCCTCCAGGAAATTGGGGTCCAGCCTCCACAGTGGTATGGGGGCCCTTTCAGGGGTGGGGTCAAATTGCAATAGTAGTGAGCTATGATCTGAAATGGATCTCCCCAAATATTCCACCTTGGTCAACATCGGAGCAAACCTGTCTGAGCAGAGAAACATTTCTAAACTAGTATGTAAATCGTAGAGTGTGGAATAGTAGGAGTATTCCCTCTTTTGTGTATTATGGACTCGCCAAATATCTAACAGTTCCCACCCCATGATCCATCTGTGCAGGCCCTTAGCCGTCATAGCCGCTGTCTACCTCTCAGCGGGGGGGGGGGGGGGGGTGGACCTGTCTAAACTCAGGTCACAAATACTGTTAAAATCCCCCCCTAGGATCAGGTTACTCTCTGCCAGCTCCGCAAGAGGTTTGGAAAGATGCGTCAGGAAGGCAACTTGGTCCTGATTTGGTGCGTAGACATTTCCCAGCGTCACTCCCCTGCCCTTCAACATGCCCCTTACCAACACATACCTCCCATCAGGATCAATTTATTTTTTGGGATGCCTGAAACAGGATCCCAGGCCTGACCCAGATAAGCACCCCCCTTGCATATGCTAAAAACTTGGTTGCAAACAATTGCCCCCACCCCCTGCGCTGCAGCCGCACTACCTCCCCCTCCATAAAATGGGTCTCCTGTAGCATCATGATGTGAGCGCCTCTGCGCTTTAAGTAATTAAGGATGCCATACCGCTTTGATGGAGAACCCATACTTCGGATGTTCCAAGTCAGGAGTTTAAACTTCTCAGCGTGGCTAAGGTTCCCAGCCATATCGCAAGACTACCCCCACACCCCAGGGCCCCCCCAGCAGCACCAGCAGCGGACCCCATGCTACAACACAACAAACCCAACTGTAGAACTCCCCATCCCTTGAGCGGACTGACACAGTCAGCTGCCCAAACTCATAAGAAAACATCACGTCTCTCAGAATGCTGCCACCAGCTCAGTGACGGTATTCTCCGGTGGTGGATACAAAAGTCAATTGGAGCAGGTGTGCCACGTCCCGGCCCTTCTACTGGATGAAAACTGCAGTCTGCCATGGCCAAATTCTAGACCAAGTCTGTAGACTTCGTTAGGTCAAGGCCATCCATCTTCTGAAATGGGAATGCTCAGGGGGGTCTAACATGTAAGCCAGTGCAGAAGGTGTCCCAGTTTCCCACCACAGCTAGACGATATCATCTGCAGATCGCGGCGTAAGCTTCGGTAGCGGGGGATCGGACTCCAGAGATTCCCCGGATCCAGCCGACGCATCCGCCGATGAGACCGATGTCCCTGGTGTTTTACTTTGGGGCAGGGGTGAGATCATTTGTGCCACAGCTTGTAGTGCGCTACATAAAAACAATGGTCCCAGAAAACAGTACTACAATGCAAAAAATCACATGAATCAAAACATAAATTAGGACAAAGAGTATTTGTTGCTCACATTGTTTTATACACACTGGGCATCGATCTGTTATTGTCAATATTCACATATCATTACATATGAAAATGCCCCTAGAGGGGAATGAAAAGGGAAAAGGGGGTGGGGTGATTGTGATTCAAGTGAGGATCAGAAAGTGACTGCAGGGTAAAGTGTGCATCAAAACAATACGTCACTTGGAAAACACATGGCTCATTCCTCGTGCCTATTAGTCACAATTTTATAAAAACATTAGGAAGCCATGGTTTTAAACAGTAACACAGTACAAAATCTGTTGTTCACGCTGGCTCAATGGTTAAATGTTGACGTTTCGATCCCAATAGATCAGTAGGCTGTTGTATCCCTTACGCTGGGGTCTTCATCAGGACAGAAGTGTAGGGGTGGGGGGGAAGTGATCTAGGGAAGAGCATGAAAACACCTTAGAAAATATAGTCATGCAGACCGGAGTGTAGATCTACATGTTTGAATTAGCTGAATCTAAAGAGCGGTAAATTATCATAGGTAGCCTCTGGAAAGAGACTGCAGATTGAAAGGGCACATAGGCTCCTTGAGCGTGAGAGCGAGAACCGGCACCTGAAAGGTTAAGGTGCAGCGTCAGGATTGGAAATTCTAGGTTAGAAGCGATTAAAAAGGGGACCGGAAAATGGTCACTTACTCTATTGGAAGTTATCGCTGTGTCCTTCCACGACCAGTGGATCAAGTGGAGTCAGCTTCAGATCCAGACAGAAAGGTAGAGGTAGAGCCAGGCAGCAATAGCAACAACAACAACCATGGCCACAATTCCCATCACCTATGGGAGGCTACTTCCTGAATCAATTCCAACCACCACAACATCCTATGATGGGCTGGAATCCGGCCTTCATGCAGTTGCCCCCCTTCCCCCAAAATACATACAGGCCCCCTTTTTTAGAGAGGGGCAGGAGAGGAAGAGGGAGAAGAAGAGGGACAAACCAAGTCCACTGGCAACAGGAAGACCCGGTAGGGAACACCACACTCAGCAGGACCACAGACCAAACTGCGGGACCGAGCAACCAGAGAGTCTGGTGACCAATCTTTCCAAAGTAACCCTCACATCCACTGAATTGGAGATACTTGAGAAGGGTCTCGGTTTCGTTCCTACAGCTAGACTTGATAATTTCCGCCTTCAATGTGAACTGTCCGATTTGGAAACTCAAGCTAAGGGCGTATTTCGGCAAACTGCAACCAACTGATGCACCCTATACTACAGGGGAAACTGGCCTGAGACTAAAATCTACCTTTGTTCCACCCCCACACATGGTCCCAGTAGAAATACAGGCTTTTGAGCAGGCAGTGTTTAACGATTTGGAGAAGTTTGAGGAACCTGACACCTTCAAAAATATGAGTGTTAAGGAATTCCAGAGCCTCCAGAAACTGCAGAACAATGACGCCATCGTAATAAAGCCTGCGGATAAAGGGGGTGGCTTGGTTGTCCTTGACAAGGATACCTATGACACAGAATGCCGACGCCTCCTCCTTGACAGGGGTAGTTATACCCTGTTAACATCAGATCCCACAACGTCTCTTAAATTAGAGATTAGCAGTCTGGTCAATCATGCTGAAACCAATGGTCACATTTCAAAACCTGTTATGTTATGTTAGATTGTCTTATATAGCGCAACAGCTGCCCCAGCAAAAGGGCGTCCCGGCGCTGTAAGAAAGACTGACAGATCGCAGAGCGACACCAGCTAGTTAGTGGGGAAAAGAAGCGTCTTAATGGCCTTCCTGAACATGAGGCAGATTTTCTAACCACGGGGGATAACGTTATCTCCTATTTCTACACCCTGCCAAAGACACATAAGAGCATCCTCCCAACCCCGGGACGCCCAATTGTTTCAGGGATCGGTTCCTTACTAGAGCCGTTATCCAAGTTCTGTGATTTCTATTTGAAACCACTGATACAAAAAACTCCCACTTACCTGAAGGACACTAAGACCCTGCTTTCCTTTTTACAGCACATCACCCTGGATACAGACTCTTCCATCCTGGTGTCTATGGACATAGAAAGCTTATATACAAGCATTCTGCCAGATGCAACCATCTTGGTTCTGACAAAAGCACTAGAGGATGCACAATGGGATTACACTGTACCACAACAGTTAATTATTGAATGTGCTACCCTAGCCCTGAAAAGGAACTTCTTCGAGTATGAGGGGTAATCGTTTCTGCAAACCACAGGAACTTCGATGGGCAGCACTTTTGCCCGCAGTGTGGCTGGTTTGTACGTTTATGATTTTGAGCAGAAGTACATCTTGGCCACAGCCAACCCGTACAGATCCTATATATCGTGCTGGAAAAGATATATAGACAATGTCTTCATCATCTGGCAGGGACCAGAGGACGTCCTGATGGACTTTTTCACCTGGGTCAACAACTGTGATACCAACTTAAGGTTTACCTATACCCATGACAAAAAGGAGATGGTGTTCCTGGACGTAACCATCACAATAGAGGAAGGAAGGCTTGCTACTAAAACATACTATAAGCCAACATAAAGAAATAACCTCCTAGCCTTCACCAGCTTCCACCCCAGAGCACTCCGGGAAAATGTCCCATATGGGCAGTACCTGAGGATCAGGAGAAATGGCAGCAGCACCAATGATATCGCTCTCAAGCCGCTCAACTATCAGGCAAACTACGGAACCGTGGCTACCCTGAACACATCCTCAAAAAAAGCTATAAGCAAGCGAGAAACCAGCACCGCGACATTCTCCTAGAAGACAACCCAAGGATTACAGAAGAAGTCCCGCTGACATGCGTGACCACGTACAGCACAGCCTCTAACGCAGTGACAAAAGCTATCAATAAGCATTGTAAGATCTTAGAGACTGGAAACAAAAAATGGGATAAACCTCTTTTTTCTTTCAAAAGGGCTAGGAGCCTCAAGGACGGTTTGGTTCACACTTGTCCCAAGAGACTGTCGCCTACTAACAACCCATCAATCCTTAACACTTGGGGCCTACCAAATATAGTTGGGCACTTTCCCTGTGGGCATTGCAGTATTTGCCATTTGACCACTGCTTCTAAAACACTTGACCTTGAGCCAAACAGAACATGGATTCAAAAAACTGCAATTCAAGTAACGTGGTATACCTTTTCACATGTCACTGTGGCTTACGTTACCTGGGCATGACGACCAGAAAAATCAAGCAACTAATTTGCGAACACTGGAGTAACATCTGGTGTAAAAGGAATACAACTAAATTGGCTGACCATTTTCTGCAGGCCAGTCATACAACAAATGACATGCACTGGACAATAATTGAGCAACTTAAACCAGGAAAGAACACGCAAAGCTCCCTTTTCGAGAAGGAGCAACGCTGGATCTACCGTCTGGCCACCCACAAGCAGGGAATGAATGATAATATCCCGTGGGGGTCAGTATTGAAATGATGACTAACTAACATGCTCCAGCCTAAAGTTAATTCCGTCTGCGCATATTTCAAACATTTGAGTAAGCTTCCACACAGCTACTTGTGCCTTTTTACGCTGTAGTAGTAAGTAATTTACATGCATTGACCTTTTCTAAATACCAATAAGGTTCAGTGCTTATACACTGTTAATGTATACTGCATAACTGTTTGGGATTTAATCTTTAAGTGCATATCCTAGACCAACCGATCTGCCCAAAGTAAACATTCACGCTATTATATGTGCTTTATGTAAAAGTAATTTTAAGGGTTCCACATACACTGACCCTATATTGCAATACCATTGAGGCTCAGTGTACATGCTGCCCAACACCGCGTATTTATTTGGGCTTCTACTATTTTAGTAGTGAATTATTACACGCTTCATGTAATACGCGTAGTTACCCCTGTGCGTGCATGCGCTCTTCAATTGCTGCACCCTTTTGAAGTGATTGACGCTTGCGCATGCGCTTAGATGTCATCCCGTCGGCTTGTGCCCCGCCCCAGAGACAGAGACGGTACTCCCGTATATATGTTCAAGCTGAAGGTACTTCCCTGGGTTCCGGGTCCTGTAGACGGGCACAACATAGGCGAAGCGGGCGGCTGACTTTTAAACGGTAAGTGACGCAGGACGCACTGGTCAACACGAGGTGAAATCGCATTGACCTCCGTTTTTTTGTCTCCCACTCGCCAGCAAGTGTTTTGTAGTCAACATCCCCTACCAGGAACCATGTTGTAATTCTGCTCCCTTTTTAAACGTAAGCTTACCAACTTTACTTTATAAAGCCACTCACCGGTTTTACTTCAAAGGTAGCTCCACCTGTTCTGCTTGGGCAACTTTCCGAGGAAATAATAATTTACTCTGTGTTGGTGAATTTGCCTTGCGCATAACACCCTAATTAGCGTATCGGCACACTTGGTTAATTTCATTTAAATGCCGTTAATGCGTAATCGCGCCTGGAAATTCAAATAGTAGGCATTTCTAGATCAAATCACTCGCCTATTGGGCCAACTACGAAATGTAACGGTAATAACCTAGATAGTCACAATACAAAGGCAATTTACGGACGCACTGAATCACTGTTTTATTCAAAGCATGCATCAGGAGAAATTTACGTATGTGTTATGTCCTGTGTTGATGTTTTGTCATTGTTACTTTTGCCTTACAGATCTGTTACGCATTCAGAAGTGCGTGATTTTTTGGAACCGTGAGTAGTACGGTTCCTAAGTTGGCCATAGGTTAGGATGCGCCTTAGCGTGTGCATACCGCCATGGTCCACGGTCCTAAGGAAAGCCTTGCAACTAGCATACAGAGGCTGAAACATGTCGGCCTAATGTGGCTGATCAATTTAGTCAGTCGCAACGTCCACCATACACCCTTTTTTAATCTAGTCGTACTACCCTACCATTAAAAATGTTTTAAGGAGTAGTAGAGACTATTTTAACATCACTCACTGCACCAGCACTTGCACTCAACACTCACAAAATCCTGCTCCGCTGTAATCAGGCGCTGAAGCACACCGGAGAGGCACTCGACCTCTCTGGTGGGGTCCAATGATGAAGCAATGATGAAGAGTGAGGACTCTTCTTAAAAACATATGAGTGAGTCTCCTCTCTAGCCTTTGACATCCTGGCTTCACTCTTCTCTTCCATTACATAATTCATTCACTCCTTCCCCCCCTTCTTCATTCCAATGCTCATTCCTTGTTTATTGAAGTTGGAGGGTATTTAGTGGATTCAAGTTCTCACTGACTCCATTTGCACGTGATGCGCCCCAAAGCTCACTGACTGACACATTGCTTCCGCCGTTCCCTCACGCTTTGATTTGGCAGTCTTTGTATCCTGCATTATACTGTTCATTCTTCCAAGTGCTCTATAGCGCTGGGCACACTTGTTTATTTCATTTATGTATAAGATTTAAGCGTAAAACAAATGCATAAAAACCTGTCTGCAATTTTCTTATCACACTCTAGATGTGACATCACCATTCACACATAAATAACAATGGCATTGCTACTCTTCTGTAACCAGTTATTACAGTTCGGTAGAGCTGTCACAGCGCCTGCTGTCATAGCCAGTGTGAAACACAGGTCAAAGAGCAGAATTACAAAATTACAAATGATGTATAAACGATGAAAGGGATACAAACTTCCCTGCTCTTGTTTTTCTGTGACCTTTTTTTTCCTGAAGGTTAACAGTCATTCGTGAGCAAGGACACAATTCTAGCAGTGTATTCATTTTTGCACTGCTGGAATGCATTATATAAAACCAACAATCCCGATGCATGCACCACATTCTGAGTTCCAGCTGTTTTTAAAGTCACATACATCGACGGTTCGAATATTTCAGAGGGCAGCGAGAAACATTTGAGGTTTCTCAGCATAATTGAAGACTTTCACTCTACAGCTCTGCAATAGTCCAATACTTGACAGCATGAAAATGTCAAAGATGAGGGGTGAGTAGACCAGAGTTCTGTGTTATTACATACAGATTGACTCAATGCTTTGGATGTAGTCCTGTAAGTCTGAAGTTGAAATATAAGCACCGCGTGACTGAAGAGAATACCGCCAGTAGATATGGGGTCTGCAACCCTGTCTGTTAGAAGTGTTACAAAATCTTCATCAGGTACTAGCACATATTTTCGGTTTTCTGATGGCAACCACATGAGACACAATTACATTGGTGGCTAACACGTGTAAGATTACCACTGTAGGTAGCCACTGCACTTCTTTAGCCTGGGCTGTAATGTAGGTATGCCTGTATCAATATAAAATGTCTCTACACAAGTGGAGATAGGACAGTGATAGCAGCAAGATCCCTCTGGAACCCAGGAAATATCAGCAATAAGTCTACCTCCCTTAGCATGAATTTTCAACGATCAGCTCTACATATATTATGGAAATGCACTTCTCTTGTCTCCAAACATCAGCTTATCAATTTCTGAAAATATACGCATTTTACTATCAAAAACAGACTATTCATTGAGCTGCACCCCAAAAATCCTCCAACAAAAGAGATTGTCCTTATCTGACAACAAGGATAGTTGTGCTTCAGAATACAAGTTTTATTATCACTTAAGCAATGTTTGGTCCACACATGCCACTTTGTCATTTTCATCAGGTACTCGCATATAGAAGCTCCTCTCACATGCAAGAGGCGTTCCCCAAATTTCAAGGGAACACACAATATCCCAAGATTGGCACCTGTTATGCAGGTGCTGGACACCATAATGCCAAAAGTGTATGCATTATGTTACACATGGACATCATTGTACTAGGAGTGGCCACGATTATGCCCGGGGAGGCCACTATGGTAGCAGGAGAGGTGAAGGCCAGGAATAAATAAAATAGGTCTAGAAAAGGTCATCATTATGCCAGAAGCACTATTATGCAAAGGGATGTCACCCAGAATGGCCACCATTGTGCCAGTGATTGCCCACTGTGGAAAGAGCAATGAAGTTGTATTGGGTGACTACCAAGTCTGCGATTGTAGGAAAATAAATTGTTGGTGGAGGAGGGATAACTGTTTCCTTCAAGGGGGCTAGGGAGAGTTCCTTGAAGAAAAGAAAACATCATTTTAGTGGTTTGGGTTATCTCAATATATGCAGTAGTTGCACAAGGGCTAAATAAGGGAAGAGGGTAATGGTAAGGATAATGGTTGGATCAGCAAATATAATTGGACTTTTCACAATTGTTACAACTGGGAGAGGAAAACCCTAATGTAGTTTAAAATCATTAGTACATATGCTGGGGGTGACGAAGTGTAGTGTTGGCTGAGGTAGAAAGTATATCAAATTATGCACATAGGACTGGGGCGTAGTTTGATCTTACAAAGGACTCCAAGATCACCACTAATCTTGTTTGTAGGTTATTGGAGTTTAGGAAGAAAAAGAGCTCTTGAATTGAACAGAAGATAAACTTTACAAAGGTGACATCAATTGTGTGTTGGATGTGAGTTGGCTCCCACTACAAGAAACTATACATGAACATTCAATACCAAGTACCCATCCACCACCAGTACTCTCTCACTTTGGAGCTAAGCCTGTAAGTGAACTGATGTCCCAAGATTAGAGAGAACTGCATCACATTAACTATCTACGGAAATCACTGTTGCTGCATAAATGACCGTCCTCACCCTACCGGCTGAGTTCTGTTGATACTCTTCGATGATCTTCAATAATCCTTTATCAACATTCTCACACGTTTTCTTTAGGATGTCTAAGTTGTTTTTCCCCAGGATTCCCATCTTCTCCATTTCCAGTAACACTTCCAGCATAGTCTGTGCATAGAAAAGTATTGGAACAGGATAAAGAAATTAACCCACGAGTTGGAAAATTAATTGTTCTCTCACTTTTTATGTTGCTGAATAATGCCTTTGTTTCCATGTTTAACTCAGTTCTCCACTTCTGCTGCACATATAAACAAATAAAGTATTTTTCCATATGAAATTATTCTACCACTTTCTTTCTTTGGACAAGAACTTCTGGAGACCCTTGAAAACACCCAGCCCCCTCACAAAAGGACAAATAACCTATTGTTGCGTTATAGACTAATCCTGAAATCAACAGCTTCGGTACAGAGAGATAAAGGGATTTGTTTAGGATTTCTTAAGGCTTACACAGTGTTAGTTGTCAAACATTAGGAATTGTACTTGAACCTAGGTTTTATTATTCTGAAGGGTGTGTCTTATCTACTACACCATGTGATCCTTTCTAATTACTCCCCAATGAGTAACTTAAAGACTTTTTTCACAATGCTAAGATCAAGGTTTGTGACAGGATATGTGAACTCCTCAGCAGGGAGAATATGGGATCTATGTGAGAGGAGTCTATAGTGACTGTCAGTGCCTCAAAGTGTGTGGCTGGTTGTGTGCCAGGATGGGTGTGGCAGAGTATATCTCAGTAGAAAATATTGGGCTTGATTAATGTGTGTCATTACGAATTTGGTATGGTCCACTAATCTTGTATGTCCAGATGGTTAAAGTTCTATACAAATTCTGCTTGCCTTATCCCCAAAAAATGTTCAACCATTCAACAATACCATTAAGACTCTTCAAACCTATAATTCACATTTCATTTACATTTCTCCTTCTTTATATTCACAACTGAATTTTTAAATGCGGAATACACAGAGGATATGTCTTAATCTGTCACATCATTGCATTTCGGACTACACTTCTTCTTCAGGATGCACCCTCTATTATCACCTTAATACATGACGGAAGGCCAGCAACTGAGTATCTGTGCCTTTCCACGCCACAAAAATACTGCCAATGAATCTTCTTCAGCAGAACAATGTGAATTTTATTGATTCCCTTTGTAAGAATATATATGTTTAAAAAAGAATACATGATAAGTACAAGTATATAAAGGCTGCCTAGAGCTGACATGTGATGAGGGCATCGTGCTGGAAGTGGGAGAAAAGCAGTCCACAGAACATGGCAGGAGAAGGTGAAGACAAGAACTGTTTAGTTTACAATATTGTATCAAAGATCTACTCTAAATCCATTCACAGAGATATATACCGTAAGCAGAGTAACAGAAGTGGAATGCTCATTGAATTTGATACATTTGTGAATGTACTTATGTGCAGTATGTATATGTGAAAAGATGCAGAGAAGAGTGTGGCATGCATTTGTTATTGTAAGCGAGACATTGCGGCTCAAAGCGTTTGACCTGAGATAATTTAGCATTGTGAGGACAGATGATAAAGCCTGCAAATTAGGAGATGTTCTTACTAAGAACTTGGTAGATGTGACCTGCGTGGCATTGCTTCAAGAACAAAGAGGGGTGCAGAGGAAAATTATTCTGTGAGTAAGAAACCAGCAATAGCATGAGAAATAAGGAATACAGCATTTCAGGTCATGTATGTGGGGTACAGAGTAAACTCTGCTCAAAACGCTGCTTGATGTTTTTAATACTAAGGGGGGCTGGCAGTGTGAATCCAAGGCTAGTGTAGTGGCAGTGAAGGTTACACAATTGTTGATATGATTGAATACATGCGAGGAGTGTATAACATAGCAGCAGACTTTCCTGCTGCATAAGTACTAGTAGCGCAGATAATATGAGACATATAAAGATCTGGTATGTGAATAATGAACATGCAGCAGCATGGTGCTATGTTATTTTGATGAACGTCAAAGTTAAAGAATACTTTTGTAATGTGACAAATGATCGAGCTGATGAATGCACAAATTTAAGATGCCCAAGATTACAATTTAGAAAAAAGATGAACTCCCGAATGAAATCCCACAGATCAGGAATCGAATCTCGTGTACAGCACCAAACAAAATAAACTACTAACGTTAGAGGGTGTAAAAAAGAATTGCCTTTTATTGCAAAACAGATTATTACTTTGTGGCAATATAAATAAAAACAGGGCAGTGTTTAAAATAGCATGGCCAGGAACTAGACCAAGGAAAGGAGGGGAAGGCGGTTTCATAACAAGGTATGGGGTGTAGGCAAAGGTGGGAGAAGTAACACATGAGTCAGAGGACTGATGAGAGGAACAAAAAGGTGCACGAATAGGTGTGGTGAAAAGGGATATATTAGAGAGGTGCTTTAGAAACTGAGTAGAAGAATTCTATGTATGTATGCTGAGATTTGAGGGAGAAAGAACTATTAGAGGGGCACAGGAATTTCTTGCCCCATCGATTCCGCCGCAAGGAGCAGTGTCCGGGGAGGGCTCCAGAATGCACTTGAGCGCTGAACGCTATACTTTTCTGCGACTATTACCAAACGACATCTACAAGGGAGAGAACACCCTTTTCTCTTTGAGTACGAGATATATGCAGCTAAGAACCTTAAAGTTTGCAATATACTTCTAATGCTCCGACGAGACGTCCAACATCTACTTCTCTTCGGAAATACCCGAAGCTGTGTACACCGTCGGAGCAGTCAGTGGTGTTCTGTGCTCTATTGGCCCGGTCTACTTGTTTGCATTCCTCCTGTCAAGCAGTCTATGGCTCCACGTAAACTCAATGTGCCAAAGGCTGGACGTACAACCAGAAACTCCGCTACGGCCTCCGCTGCCAGCTCTGCAACAGATTTGAACGGCGAGGTATGCAAAAAGAATGCTCCACGAGTGGGCAGACCGGTAATGAGATTGCTTCAATCAGGGAGGGCTACGGACTTTCTTGCTGCTGCTCCCGAAGCCGTCATGGCAGAGATCGTTATGGAGGCGGTACAACGCGGGCTTGGGGGCTCATATGAGATAATTTGTGATTTGGCTATGGATGCAGAGCTGGTGTCCTCTTTGGGAAGTGTGGCTGTGATGCATCCCGGGGGGGGGGGGAGGGGGGAGGAGGGGCTTGCTGTCAGATCTTTGAAGCCTTCACTGGAGTTAGCAGACATGATTCTACCGTGCTTATTCCATCCTGAGGTGAGTGACGATGACGCTGTTTCTACTAGCTCTCCAGTCTTACCAGTAACAGACAAATTGCATTTAGCTGATATGACTGATATTACACTTACAACCATGTTAATGCAGCCAGTAGATAAGCTATCAGCACTGGCAGAACGTGCTCTAACTGACTCAATTGAAAATGGGAGAATCAATTCACAGCCTGTGAGTGGCTTATTAGCTGGGCTAGCAAACTCTGAAACAGAATTAACTGGGCAGGGGGATATATCCTCTTAGATAATTTTGGAAACCGTCAGCCCAGGCTATGGCAGATTCACCTATCCTGAGCATTGGTAAACAGCACAGTGAGCACACTGAGCACGTTGAGCAACAAACTATTATAACTGATTTATCAGCTTCATCTTTGCCTCTGATGGACCCTGATGAGCCCCCTGGTTATTCACCTGAGGAGACTGTCAATCCTTTATCTGCAAAAAAGAAAAAACTTAATTTTAAAGTTGCTAAACAAGTCAGATCTGGCAGAAAGGCTACTGAACTCAACAGCAATATATTTCAACAACAAGGTAACATGCTGACAACAGCACACTCAAAAGCAAAAAACCAGGATAGCCCTTTACGCAAATGGGTTATTTTGAAGGGGGAAGTCAAATCTATAGTCTCGAGGCTATCTGTTTCTGGGCAAACCCCTGTAATTATTGGCAGCCAAAGTACTTACTCCTCTCAGACTAGAACGGAGCATTTACCCAAAAATGTCAGGGCTACTGGGGTCTCTCTCGCTGCTGATCTTACTGACTTAATACAACCGGTAAAGGAGGTCTTTGGGAACGTGAGTGCCACTGCAGTAAATGCAGCTGCAACTGCAAAAGCATCAGGAGCAGTGTCAATATCAGAACCCTCGTTACACTCAATTCTGCAGGTATTATCAGCACAAAGAGCTGAAGCACAGGAGCACTATGTACAGCTTAGGGCGGACAATGCCATGATCCAGCAATCACTGGTCGCAGTGACTGGCAAGGTGGCCGAACTTATAAATGAGGTGACGACATTGCAGCAAAGACTGTCTGACAATGAGGAGGCGGTGCCACATTCTACTAACCTTGTTCGGGATCACGACAGTCAACTTAACGCTCTACAAGGAAGAATCGAAGACCTAGAGAACCATCAACGCTGGAATAACCTGAGAGAATTTGGGATCCCGGAAGGCAAAGAAGGCTCGGATCCACAAGCCTTCATAGTTCAATTATTTCATAAGGCTTTCCCTGATCTTGCGGACTGGGATTGGGACTCTCAAATCCAACGTGCCCTCAGGTTGCCAATCTTTCTTAATCAAGCAGACCAGTCTAATCTGCTTCGACCACGACCAATTCTGATCTATGTAGGCAACTTTTTATTGTGCCAGGCTATTGCTATCAAAGCCTAACCTACGATACCAGTGACAGTTGAATCGTTCTCCATCATTGTAAGATCTGATATATGTAAAATTACGATGGATAAAAGATGGAGGATGCGGCAGCTTATTGACTCTTGGAAGGTGCTTGGTGCTTTGGTTTACATACAAGCTCGATTGAAGGTTATCAAGGATGGCAGTTTGCAGATCTATTACTCAGATCAGGAGGCAAAGCTGGCGCTTTCTAAACTGCAACAAAACTCTAATAAAAATAGCATGAACAGATAGCATTAATTGTTTCTCTGTTAGGACACTCAGTATTTTGTTTCTGAATTATGATTATTTGAGGGAATGTCTCTCACTGTATTTCCTGGTTTTTCTAATTGTTAACTTAATTATTGCACTATTAACTATAGTAGGGAGGCTCTGGGAGGGAACTGCTCCTCTGTGCTGTCTTAGATCGACAACAGATTAGTGGGGGTGATTCCTTTTCTAGAACACTGGGTGGGAGGGTGGGGGGTCGCCCATGAATCTGGGGTGGAGGGAGATCTTCAGCTGGTTTTTCGGTGGGATATTGAAATGCACCCGTATCAGGGCTTTGAAAAGCAGGGGTACTGATTGAATTAAAAGAGAACAAGGAGATAAATTATAATACTCAACGCTTATGTGTAACGTGTCTACTTTCTCTGATGATTGTGTTTAGAGTTTTAGTTTTTCTAAATTCTTTGAGGTATATCGCCCAGGGAAGGCTAAAGTTTGGTATGAGTCTGAATTGCTACATGTTTTATAATGAGGCCATTTAGATGTATTAGCTGTAACGTAGCTGGGCTAAAATCTCCAACCAAACGACAACTGGTTAGAGAAGAGCTTAAGATATATAAACCTCATTTGGTAATTTTGGAAGAGACACATTTGGCCTACAAGGACAGAGGACTGCTTAAACAGCTAGGTTTTGAGATGATCGAATGTAACGCACAGGGGGCAGCAATTAGAGGGGTAGTGATCCTTAGAGACAAGCGTATAGTCTGCAATAAATTAAAAAATGCTTCTGACCCAGGTGGCAGGTGGGTCATTACACAGCTTGAAATTTATAACAAAAAACTATTTCTTTGCGCACTGTTTGAGCCAAACTCGGATGATCCTACCCTTTTTAATAAACTAATGTTGGAGCTACTTGACTGGCAGGGAGAAATAATCATCATGGGGGATTTTAACTGCACTTTGAACTACGATATTGATTCAACAAATCGATCTGCCTCCCCAAGAATGCAGAGGGTTCGACAGTCAATTTATGAATTGGAGCGGCTACATAGGTTGTCAGATTTATGGCGTACATTGTATCCTACTTTACCGGGATTTACGTATTATTCTGCGCCTCACCGACCCTATTCAAGAATAGATTTGGTTTTTGTGAGTAACAGTATCTTAGCAACGGCACAAATAGAGATCTGCCCACAGATAGCATCTGATCATAATACGGTCTTTATCTGCTTTCAGCCGAGGACAAGAGTAGCCGGCCCTTTTCATTTCCAAGGCATTTGCTGTCTAACCCTCAATTTATTACATATACTCAAGGGGTTCTCACTGAATTCTTACGATCTAATATGGACACCGCTTCTCCTTTTATTATATGGGACACAATGAAAGCTTATATACGGAGCTCTACTCAGCAGTATATTTATCATCTAAATAAAACCAATCAAAACAGTCTGAATGCAACTGGTGATACATTAACAAAATTAGAGTTAGCGCATGCGGAGGAACTTATGTCTAACGGTTTAAATAGCAATCTAATATATTCTTCTTTAATAAATACACTGGCACTTTTGACTCAGAAGTTCAAAGAGAAGAGTGCAGCTGCTTTTAACAAAAAGCGCTCTACCCCAATATGAGTATGGGGATCAGGTCGGGAGGATATTAGCATTCCAGATTGCGGATAAAAAATCCAAAACACGATAGACTCGATTAGAGGTAGAGATGGTCAGTAACATAAATCTACTGGTTCAATTTTAGAGCAATTCATTCAATTCTATACGGAGCTCTACACTCTGCCCGATGATGTGGATGAAACTGTACTGGAAGAATATTTACAATTAGGGGATCCACACACTCTGAGTTTGGAGGCAGCTGATTGGCTTCAGCAGGATATTACTGAGGAAGAAATTATATCTGCAATAGCTGCGCTGCCATGATGATTGTGGGTCTTATCGCTCAATATCTCTCATCAATTCTGATGCTAAACTTTTCGCCAAAGTGCTGGCAAACCGACTGGCTCCCTATATGCCTGGCCTTGTATCTGAACACCAACATGGGTTTATAATAGGTAGAGATACTTCCGCACATGCCAATACAGCTATAACAGCTTTTGATATTGCTAATAGCACATCTCACAATTTGGGGATGATCCTGTTAGATGCTAAAAAAGCATTTGTAATCTCTGCATCATCCACTTTAAGTATTTGCACCACCTATACTATACACCGATTCAACTGAAGCGTTTTGGTCTGCGGGAGACTGCCTGCTGTGTGTGGTGTGGGCAGGGTGATGCAGATTTTCTGCATCTTGCATGGGCTTGCTAAGAGGGCGGTGGTGCAATGCTGGGGGGCTAAAACTACCCCTACACTAAAAACGTGGGTCCGGGATTTGCTCTACTGTAAAGAACAATTAGGGATATAAGCTGAGGAACTGCCCAAGGCCTCACGCCCCAAAGATTTCTGGGCTCCGTTATCTGTGTATCTTTTAGGTAACCCTGATGTGCAATAGATACTATACATTGATGTTCTTGCTGCATTTGACTGTGGGACTAAGTCACTTTCTGAGCAATGTCCACATCTTATGGTATGCTACTGTGGGTTCAAAAGTAACACCTACAGTGCCATGTGGGGGGTGAGGGGGTTGTTGGGTAGTAGTTGAGAGGTGCTGTTTTTATAATATGACAAACTTGCTTGTACTATTTCATGTATATTAATGTTTGCCTTGGTCCCTACCTAGGGGTGTGTCTGCTTTTGTTACAAGCTGTTAAATACCAATTTGTTTTTAAAATGGTAATAAATTAACTTTATTACCATTTTAGTTTTCATCTCTGGGGCTTTTTTGGGGCATTTTGGTTGGTGGGGCGATGCTCTTCCACTCAAACAGAGGAGCTGCCCCTGGTTATCAGTATTTGCTATTAATAGTTTTAAAATCACATTTGAAATGTAATCTTACCGTGCAGCTTTCAAGTTTGCTCTTTGGCAATTCATTGATCCGAAACTTGAAGTACTTCAAATCCTCCTTGGTTATATTTTCAGACAGTATAAAGAGCATGTGTCTGGAAGTAAGATAGAAAGTCATCACTAAATAAAATATAAATACAATTTTCAAAGAAAGGCTTGTTAAAATACTGTTTTTTGTACAATTGAAAATACTACATCTCTCTTTTGCATCTCTTTTCCTAACCTTCTTCCTTAACAATATTCAGGATCAAGATCACATAGATTGTGCAAGAGGTTGTAAGTTGGTAATTTGCAGAAGGTGACATTTGGGACAATATGTGCTATTAGAACCATTTCGGAGTCCACTACCTCTATCTTTGTCAGACGCATGTCCTGTTATGCGTTAAATACAGATAGCTAGCTGTGATAATACCAGATGGTGCACTGTACTTAACTGGTTAGGGTAGAAAGTATACAGAGGAATACTTGTACAAAGACTAGTGCTACCGCAGTACACACACCTGCTACCTGTAAGAACAAGGACGGTGTTACTCCAAAGAATAACAGCCACAATATCTTAAAACAATATACTGGAGCAGTCCAACAATTTGTATAAATAAGGTTTGCTGCAAATAACCAGAAAAGTCAGCAGTCCGTAAGTCCAAGGTCATGTGATATATTTTTCTCATCTTTATTGTGTTTACACGCTTCCAACCAAGTACATGATCACTAGCCAACACGTTTTATCCTTAACCTTTTTGCTGCTAGGCCTTCCCCCCTGTGCTGAGTCTTTTTTTGGCTATTTGGAGAAGATTGTGCTTAGGCCCCTGTAACCTTTTATCCACACACAGTATCCACGCCAAATTTGCATCCTTTTCTTCCAATATCATGGAGATTGTAAAGGTACCCAGGGTTTGTGGATTCCCGTGGAGGGGACCTGGAAATTATTTTGTGGGGGATCCACACCAGCCATACCTTCCTGGACTCCGCAGGGTGTCTTGTTTTCAGAAATGTGTGGGTTTGGTAGGTTTCCCTCGAAGGTGGCTGAGCCCGGGGCCAACAACCCAGGTGTCCCCCCTTGCAAAAACAGGTCGTTTTGTGATGGGTAATTTTGATGTTTCCACAATCTGTTTTGAGCCCTTGGCTGTCGTTGGTACTTGGCTCACCCACACAAGTGAGGTACAATTTTTATCTGAAGACCAACATTCCCACACAGAAATTAGAGAACATTTTTATATTTTCAGCTAAATTTAAGGTTTGCAGAGGATTCTGGGTAGGAATATGTTGTGAGATTCATGCAAGCCACACCTCCCTGGACTCCCCTGGGTGTCTAGTTTTCAGAAATGTCTAGGTTTGGAATGTTTTCCTAGATGGGCGCTGAACCCGGGACAAAAACAAAGTGACCCCCCTTGAAAAACCAGGTTGTTTTGTGATGGATGGGTGGGCACCTGTGTTTTTGGTCCTGGGTTTGCAGACATCTAGGGAATCCCTGGCATCTAGTGGGCTTACTGCCGCCTGGGGGGGGCAGAAAGACTGATTTTCCACAAATTATTTTTGGGGAAGCACAGGCCCTTGCCCAAGGGGTAGCTCCCCCCTCCCTGTTGTCCAGTGGGTGGATCCCTGCTTGGGAGATTCTTCCCTTTCCAATGATACCTCTTCTGTCTTTCTACGTGCTCGGGGCTGAGCTAGCCCCCTGAGCACATAGAAAGTGATACTGGGATGAGCCTATCAGCTCATTTCAAGTTCGGTCTCTCTCAAATGACGTCAGCGTGACCCGTGCACCAGATGGATTTCCAGTGCCATGTGGGTGGACAGCTGGGAGCCGTCCGACGCACATGTGCACTGGTGAGTCGGACGGCTCCAGGCCGTCTGACACACTGAAGAGGTTAATGGGACTTTTTCAAGGCTGTCAGCCTTAAACAAATATGAAAACAGCGTAATTGAGATCAATCTGACATATGACATCTCTGCATTTCATACATGAGTTATGTTAGGCAGTCATAGATTTTAGTGCTAGCGTTGGCAGGAAACCAATGAAGGCCCTGCTCCATAACTACAAAGCTGAACATATTTCGGCCACATATTATGGCAGCGCCATTTAAGTTGAAAATAATATGTTTGCCAGGTGCATGTTGACATTCCCGCAATCTACCTCATCCCATGTTGTTGATGAGGAATTGGCTCTAAAAGATATTACGAATACCATCAAACATAGATCTTTGTTACACCTGAGTTCCATGTTTTGCAAGAGCGAGCCAAAATTGAATACATTGAACATCACGGAATGCCTTTCACTTGCCAATATTAGCATGATTTCTTGGTTGAAATATAAAGACCGGAATGACAGCCTTGATCATATATGGGTAAAAAAAAATGTTTTACCCATAGTACTGCTGACAGAGAAGGGATTGAATTGCAGAAGTCCGCTGTTCATACGCATGGCCTGATTAAAACTTTCCCCTAAATTAAGCCACATTTGACATAGGTAAGCATTGTGTATGATATCCAACTCCTAACTAGGTTAAGAATGAATCTCATTTTTGCCATTATTTAGTTTTCCTAAGGGTTGGGCTGCACAGGGTACCCTTAGTCCCTGTGTGTGCAATAATATCTCAGCCCAGACCTTTGCTCATTTTGGTTTGTTTTATTCTTTTTATACCTTGCCAAGGAGAGCATTTTAATACCCATTTTAAAAGCATTGAAATATAATCAAGAAAAGCCTGCCATGCTGTTTCTCCGTATTTTGAGGGATGTTAAAATGTAATTGAATGTAGTTTTTTTCTTAAGCAGAATGATTAAATTATGAGAGGTGTGACCCTAATTTAACTTTTATTTAGGAGGGTTACATGTGGTTTTTACTTGTTAGTGATGTTTTTTATTTGTTTGTAAATTGAACTAGCCAGATTTACTTGTTACTTTCGTCAAAAGGATGTGTGATAATGGTTATTTGAGTTTATGCACTTTGTACCTTTTCCTTTTACCTGAAGAGGTTATTGTCAGCTGCTGAAAATTGTAGATAACTCAGTCTGGAAAGTTAAATTAGTCCGTCAGACAACTTTTTTTGTACTAGGGTTATGCACTTTACTTTTTTTATATTTAACTTCGATGTGGATTATTCTAACTTTGATGAGATGTAATGATTGTTTTTATTTAATTTTATGTATCTTTTATGGCTACATTTGTTTTAACCGAATAAAGACATTTACTACATACATGAGTTGTAAACATTGCGTACTGTCGATGGTACAAGCAGAACTTGAAAGTAACTCAGAGTGAGACTGCCATAGCAGACTTATAATGTTCCTTTACACATGCCAAGTACGACAGCACTATTACAACAATACCTGACAGGAGAGTCAAGATGTAAAAGGAGAAAGAAAAAGGAAATGTACCATGGTGTGTCTATAGGCCGTATCTGTGATATAAAACCTGTGTTGAAGGGCAAAAAGTGAGCTAAGACAACATAACGTGCACCAGAGACAAAAGGAAAATGTGACCAAAGAAGAATAGAATTTTCTCTACCTCATACTAAATAAACTAGTCAAGAGTAGTAAAAATGTAATTCTGACCTAAGGATTATTATGGTTTGAAATGGCAAATGGTTCACAAAATCTTAAAACATAATTAAGTTCAAAAGAATTTAGCCGAGTTGCGTGCTGATACTAAAAAGAAACATTAATGAAAATTTCATTAGTTGGTAATCCTTGCTAATGGACTAACGGTGTGAATACAAACTGTGTTCCGTATTCCTTTACTAATAATTCAGAAAGTTAGACGATATAAGTGCCGTAGTACGAGTTTCACATGGGTATCTTGTAATGGAAAAGGAGTGGGGTCCTTAAGAAATCATGTCCCACTATTAATTTGTTAGGGAGATAAAGGGCATTCAGAGACCCAACCCTCCTATGGCCTATTCAACTGTTAGATTCTTCCGAACAATAAATGTGCTCGTCCTCATCTGTTTGTCCTCAATATTTTTCAAACCATAAACAAAAATGAGGAGTTTTGAGGTTATTAGCAATAATATACTAAATGCAACCACCATACCAGGTGAAAAGCTATTTTAAAACCTACCTCGCAGTGAAGTGGTGCAGTATTCAGTCATGGGCGACACTGGTATAGAGAAACCTGATGAGCTGTAAAAAGAATTAGCTGTCGCAAAATTGCTGATTTAAGACTTGTTGAAATTAGTAATATGCTGTTAATGTTTCCTGATATAACTCGCCTCCCCCACAACTACTGGGGGGTAAAAAAGGTAAGACAATTACCTCATATGACTATAATCAATCACCTGGCACAGAAATGAGTTAGTCAGATGAGTTGTGTAAATACATACTACTCCTCTCATATTTCGTATCAGTTTAAAACAAAGCCACATTGAAATTAAATATCTTTGACAGGATTTGTAAGCTCATCTAGTTTGCAACTTGAATTTTTTTATAAGATGTGTGTGCTTTTTTTCATGCTACACAAAAACCCCTTTATTTAAGTCCCTCCTGACAACAGTAAGAGAAGGTTATTGAAAGATATGTTTCTTTGGGATCCCGCCGTCAACATAGTTTAAATACAAGAAGCATTCTCAAAAATGTTAATTATAACCTTACCAGTGACAGTAAGATAAAGTTATTAAAAGTCACAAGGCTTTGTTTGTTAATGCTTCTGCCTTCAAAATTAAATGCAGGCCAAATGGATGCTTAAGAACAGTTCTTAATGTGAGCCGATGGTATCCGGTGCTGGCACCAGCACTCAATTGTTAACACCGGCGCTTGTGACAGTCTGCCACCTGGCGCTGTCTGGCTAATTTAGAAATGACCACAACAACTGTCCGTTATTAATTCAATTGACTATTACTTGCTGCCCGGGCTATTCTTGTAGTTTTGGTGCCCTGGAATAGTCCGAATTGTCACATTTGTAGGACTGTGATGGTTAGTAGTTGTGATGTTACTATAATTGACAGCATGGCAGGGGCAATGTGTGGTGTGAGCTGCAGTGGCCACCTCATAAGAGGGCTAGCATTTATTTTTTTACAAACTAAGCGCTGCTGAGGACCATTATACCAGAAAAAAAATATTTCCATATCCTGGATTTGGAAATGTTAACACCTTCTGCACCATGAGTTCTGAGGGATGACTGAATGAAAAGATATGACTCATGGTTCTTGTGTTGCCCTGTGTCCAGCATTGGCGTCTTAACATAGCTCTATATTTTATGAATAGAACAGTATTTAATGCACCCAATAGAACTGGCACCTTCAGAAACAATATGTTCAACTATTCCGATTAACATTTTTCAATTTATTTTTACATCAATAATAAAAGATATTTTTTTTACTTCAGGGATCAAAGTATTTAAGGGTTACAAAAACGACAAATAGAGTAATTCAAAGATAAAAAACAAAGCCGGCGAATCCCACCCGTTTACATGCCTTGCATACTGACTAGTGCCACTCATTCTTGCTAACTAATGATGCCGTTGAACAGTCTTGCTAATTCTCTGTGTGTATGGGGATGGTGGGGGAGGTCCACCATGAACAGCCTTTAGGCCACTCATTTCTCCCAGACATTTGGACTGAAGGACACAGTCATATACTGTGATAAATGTTGCCAATCTGGACATCATCTCTCAAGCACAGGTCTGTGCCGTTCTTCCTACACCTCATTAAGCGTGGTCTAGTATAGTAAATTCTATGAAGGATCTTCAACTTGGGCAGGCAGGAGCCCAACTGCGCAGCCACATCTCAGGGGTGCATCTGTGCCGGTTCCCATTCCAAACCTGTGCCGGTTCCCATTCCAAACCTTCTAATAGCCTGAAGTCAAACTCCAATGTTAACTTCTGCCGCCGGATGTATCCAGGGTGCTGCTAGCTAGTGGTCTGTGCAGAAACACCCTTCTTGTGTAAAATCTTAGCCAGTACACTAGTTTCTAACACAAAATAGTCTGGTATGTAGTCAGTCATAACAACATATTTATGTAAATCATCTACCATTTGAATAGTTAAAGCTTTCATACTCCCCCAGCGTAAAGTCCGTACAAAATTGGTCGAACAAACTGTTTTTTATTTAGTATGATGGGACGACAAGCGCTACAAGGATCCTTGGACTTCTATTCACTTTGTACATAAGAGATATGGCGCTTACGATTCTAGTTGCCTCCCCTCCTGCATTGCAGATTTACATTTAAAACAGACATCAGGGTGTCCTGTGGCAAATGAAGTAGCAGGGCACACAGCTAATTAAATACTTTTGCTTATGGCGTAAAGGGAAGATGTGTTAAGACAATTACTATGTTTACTCCATCTCAGCTGCCAATGACTGTGGTGTAACAGTCCTGACTGTAGAGGGCCACACGGCCTCTACGCATATTAGCGTACACACACCTCGTGACCGGGCTCTGTCCGAGGGTATAAAATAAACGGGCCAAGATCGCACGTGACCTTACGGCCGGAACAGAGTAGAGTGTGGTCGCATACCTTATTTTACAGCTCCAGAGTGATAGGCCGCTTGCCCCGTCCCAGCACCCGTACACTGGCGACGAGGGTGCTTTGCGAACCCCCACTGCTGTGTCCCACTTCGCTGCCGGTGTTTGATGAAGCCGCGCATACCCGCTCCAAGCGGTGCGCGTCGAGTGGCGTGGCCGGTCCTGATCCGCTGCGAAGCCACTCAACATGTCCCCGGCGGCCCCCGCTGATCAGCGTGACTCCGGCGAGAGTGCACGCGAAGAGGAGCAGCGTTGTTCCCTGACCGGAGGCAAAATCAGGCGGTGAGGTTGCGCGCATCGGCAAGCGGCACCGGCCCAGCGCGTAGCAGCACGTAGGCCTCACGAAGGTGTGATCTCGCCCCAGAAGGTGCCTGAGGACACGGTGGTGCATACTGCAGCCCTAATGAAGGTGGATCCAGGGGGATTCCTGGTTGAATGAAGGATTTTGGGTGCTGAAGAGGCCCCAGTTCTAAAACTGTGTGCCCTGCTCCCTGGCAAAAAGGGGTGTTCCTTCCCCCACTGCAGGCTATCCAAGGCCCGATCAGAGAAAAAAAAAAAGAACACAGAAGAGGGACATATCGCCACCTCACAGACCTGGTCCATAGAGAGTCCACCTGGCAAGGGTAAAACGGTCGCGCAAAATCCTAAAGAGGCCTTCTCTGGCACTAGTGTTGGTCTGGCAGTGATCTACATCACCAGACATCATCGGTCAGAGGTGCACGGCGCGACGACATGGCTGATGAACAAGCGTCCCGGCTCCAGCCCCACTCGCGCCTCACTCACATGCCTCCATGACGTCCTTACCGCCATTCA
This sequence comes from Triturus cristatus, assembly GCF_964204655.1. Lineage (NCBI taxonomy): Eukaryota > Metazoa > Chordata > Amphibia > Caudata > Salamandridae > Triturus > Triturus cristatus. The sequence goes on from NC_140584.1 coordinate 820,503,736, forward strand.
GCCAGTTGGCTGACCCAGCGACTGCGGCGCCCATATGGAAGCGATGGGTGGGCCGCCTCAACCACTATTTCACGGGGACTCAAGAGCACGACGGCAAGGTGAAGCGATCTCTCCTCATGTACTTTGGAGGCGATGAGCTCTACGAGCTGTTCGAGTCGCTACCCAACACCGGACCAGATGACGATTATGACGCCGCCATTGTCGCATTGTACTTTGATCCCCAAATGAACCCAGATTACGAACGGTTCAAACTGCGACAGGCTCGCCAAGGGGAAACGGAAACTATGGACATGTACTATGCAAGGCTCAGAAAGCTGGCGGCCACCTGCACGGGCATAGACCACAACGACGAAATCAGGGTGCAGTTGATCGCCGGATGCAAGGTGGTGTCCTTGCCGTGCCTCATCCTGCGTCAGCCAGGCATCTCCCTAGGCGAGATCTTGATCCTAGCCCGCTTGCACGAGCTCTCCGATAAACGTGCGGAGGAGATGGAGATGGTGAGACTGTGAAACACGTCAGGAGCGGTGACACCCAAGCCAGTGCGGATAAAGGAAGAGGTAGTGGAAGCCATCCAAAGACGCCCAGGAGGAACACAACGACGAGGTACAGGATCAAGGCCCAGCAGCAGGTGCGGATACTGCGGTTTCGATCACGGGGACCAGGAAAGATGCCCTGCGAGAGGGCAGGCATGTGCGAAGTGCGGGAAAGCCAACCGCTATGCCAGCGTGTGTTATGGGCGAGGAGGAAGAGCACGTGGCGGTGCTCCCAGAGGACGCCCGGGGAGTCTGAAGCACCTCACACTGGAGGACCGGGAGTCCGGAGTAGCACCAGACACGGCCGCAGACGCGGCGTACTATGAGGACGATGACGACGAATTCGTCATCTCGTTCACTGGACGTGCGGGCAAGAAAAGACGACCACCTCCTATGTGCCAAGTCCATGTTAATGGATCTCTCATACAGGCCCTGATAGACACCGGAGTGTCTGTGAATGTCATGGACTCCTAACAGTTTGACCGGCTGCAGCCCAAACCAACGCTCGTCCCAAGCAGAACCAGGATCTTCACGCACAGGGGCACTGAGCCACTCCCACTGAGGGGTATGATTGAGGTAGAAGTATCAAGCGAGACCCACACATTGACAGCGACGTTCCATGTCATGGAAGGTGGAACAGGCACGCTAATAGGATGCCATACAGCGGAGGATCTGGATCTGGTGTTCTTTGCGAGACAGGTGCACGAAAACCATGCGGAGGACATCATGAAAGAATTCCCTCAACTCTTCACGGGGCTAGGCAAGCTCAAGAACTTCCAGGTGAAACTACATATCGATGGTGGTGTCCAGCCGAGAGCACTCCGACACCGACGGATACCGTTGCACATCCGCCTGCTGGTGGAGCAAGAGCTGCAGACCCTGGAAGACATGGGAGTCATAGAGAAAGTATTGGGTCCCACGCCGTGGGTGTCACCCCTGGTGGTGGCACCTAAGCCCAAACTACCCGACGCCATTCGCCTGTGTGTGGATATGCAGCTTCCCAACCAAGCCATCAGAAGGGAGCAGCATGTGACCCCAACGATGGACGACATCGTCGCGGATTTAAACGGAGCCCAGTGGTTTTCCAAACTAGATCTTAACTCGGGATACCATCAGTTAGAGTTAGCTCCGGAGAGCAGGTATATCACCACCTTCTCAACACACGTGGGGTTGAGGAGGTATACCAGACTCAGCTTTGGGGTGTCGTCCGTGGCACAGGTTTTTCAAAACGTGATTCAAGAAACCCTGTCCGGCCTCGTCGGAGTGATCAACCTGAGCGACGATATTCTAATATACTCCAAAAGCCTCGAAGAACACCACGCCAGGCTACGAGCGACCCTACAGCGATTGGTGGACTGTGGCCTCACTCTACATCGGAAGAAGTGTGCGTTCTACCAAAGCTCCATCGACTTCTTCGGGTACATGTTCTTCAGGGATGGGCTCAGCGTGGACCCTCGAAAGGCGGCGGCAATCCGGAATGCTCCAGTGCCGCAGAATCCAACAGCTATTAGAAGTTTCCTTGGCATGGCAACGTACTGTAGCCGTTTCCTCCCGAATCTCACCATGCTGTCGGAGCCCCTTAGGCAGCTAACGAAGACCGGGACGCCATGGGCATTGACGCCATGTGAGGAAGCCGCATTTCAAGAGTTCAAGAAAGCGCTGTTGGACCAAACAACAATGGCATATTTCCATCCTGGACGGAACACAGAGCTAGTGGTAGACGCCAGCCCAGTGGGGCTTGGCGCGGTACTTCTGCAAGAAGCACGGCCAAGAGTCTACGCGCCAGTAGCGTATGCCAGTCGGGTGTTGTCACCAACGGAGACACGATACGCGCAGATCGAGCGCGAGGCCCTGGCCATCCGGTGGGCTTGCCAGCACTTTCACCTGTACCTGTTTGGTCATCCATTCAGAGTCGTAACCGACCACAAGCCTCTGCTGCCGCTATTCAGCGGATCAAATAGGCTGGCACCACCCAGGATCGAACGGTGGGCGGTCCAGCTGCAAGCATACTCATTCCAACTGGTTTTCCGCCCAGGGGCCAACAACCCGGCGGATTTCCTATAAAGGCACCTGTCGCAAGGGGAAGTGAGAACACCTTCGGATGACAGTCTGAGAACGGAAGCGTTTGTGCAGACGATTGAAGATGATGCTTGCCCATTGGCAATCACCAAGGAGGATCTGTGTGAAGCCACGGAGCTGGACGCCACGCTTCAGCGGGTCGAAGAAGCTCTAGCCACAGGGCGCTGGCACAGGTTTCTGGATGGAGTGGCCAGGCTCATTGAAGAAGAGCAAAACGCTAGGAGGCAGTTATGGAAAGTGCGTCACGAGCTCAGTGCTGGAGAGTCAGGCCTAGTGCTTCGGGGACAGAACATCGTGGTCCCACAGAGCATCCAGAGGCGTCTCATGTCCATAGCCCATCAGGGTCACCAGGGAGCCGGGAAAACGAAGGCGAGGCTCAGGTCCAAAGTATGGTTCCCGGGCATGGACCGGTTGGTCGAAGAGGAGGTGCGAACCTGCCACTCGTGTGCCATAACCGGAGCGGACCAGATTCCCGCACCTATAATTACGGAGGAGCCAGCCACGTAACACGCCATGGACCAAGGTGAGCATCGATTTTGGCAGTTTTCCGGACGGGCGGCACACGGTGGTCATCATAGACTCATGCACAAAATTCCTGGTGGTCGAACTAGTGTCATCCACTGCGTTCACACAGGTACAACCGGCTCTGGAGAAAGTATTCGCAACCTTTGGGCTACCGGAGGAGATAAAATCAGACAACGGCCTGCCCTTCCAAGGGCAGGAGTTTCAGGACTTCCTACAGCGGAGGGCGGTCAAACACCGAAGAATCACACCTCAATGGCCCCAGGCCAACGGGGAGGTGAGCGATTTATGAGGACCCTCAATAGGGCAATGCGCATAGGTGTGGACCGACACCAAAACCCTGAAACCTGCCTCCATCAGTTCCTGTTTGCTTACCGGCAGACGCCACACGCAACGACCGGGTGCGCTCCGGCTACCCTCCTTCTGAAGCGACATCCGCGGGACCTCATCCCTGAAACGACCAACTGGGAGCCGCCGGACTTGGACCCAATACGAACACAGCTAAGGCGCCAACAAACCAACGACATGAAATACAACAAGACCTACCCCGTACACAAATTTATAAAAATTCTTATGTAGTGTACAGGTACTCAATGTCTGTAGTGCCTGCCTTACTCTCATTCACTGGTCTATTTACCGTATGTGTGTAAAAAAGTTGTTGCCCACTGGTCCCAAGTACTATCACTTGGTAGTGGCAACAACCCCGTGAAATTTAGTGTTGAAGTGTTTCCCTGTCCAGTGGTGCTGTAAAAACCTGCTGGTGCTCAGATCAAGTTCAAGGAAGGTGAAAGAGATAAAAAGGGTGTGATAGGACGACAGCGCCTCACGGAAGCAGCCCCAACGAGGTATGTGTAGACAGGTACTCGCCTACTACCTCCTGTTGTCATCATCGGTCGCTGCCGCCCAAACAGAAACAGTAAAGGTGGAAAAGAAATTTATAATGTGCGTCACTAAAACCCTCGTGATAGTCCTAATGACTAATGTCTACAGGGCAACCTATGTGTTGAAATGGTGTAAACTAATCTACAAAAACAGGAAATGTCGACCCAAATTTGGTGAGTTGAGCCTGATCAGGACTCAAGTCACTCAGAAATAAAACCGAGCAGCACTACACTGGCTATACGGTGCTTTATTCTCAGCTGTGTCGCTGCTCATTAAAAACCGACATGTTTCGTTGCCATATTTACTTTACCGGCAACTTCATCAGGGTTGGGGTCGACTGGTCTCTCTGCAACGCTAGTGTGTGCCAGAGATAACTTTCAGTCAGCACCCTCAAAATGCTGTGTGGCAGCATACCTGCACCTCCATTATGTAAGTGACATGATGTTCGTGTCAGCAAATTAATCTGGACGGCCAGATTAATTTGCTGACACGAACATCATCATTTTACTCATCTCGGCCCATATGCAGCCTGTGTGAGGGGGTGTTCCAGGTGTTTTGCTTTCCGCTCCTAGCCAAGCACACAGCACTGTTTCTTTGACACACAGCTGAGGAGGAGAGTTGGGGTCCAGAGCCTGCAGCTGTGGTGCACCTCCTCACAAGCTCTTTTTCTTAAACTAGCAATTTGGTATCCATTTATCACAACGAGGACCTCCTGCGAAGTTAATGCCCTTCCATTTCTGGTGTTTTGCAGCAGTTTTAAGATGATCTTAAAGAGTTTCTCGGTCCTCAAATGGGTGTAATTTCTTCATATATATATATATATATATATATATATAGATATAGATATAGATATATATATATATGTGTTTCCTTTGTCTTCATTACTTGATTTTGCTTGTGAGAAAGTGTCAGTCATGGTTGCTGAATGTCACTCATAAGTACAATGAAATTTTGAACATGTCACACATGAGCAATCTGAAACCTTGGCAGCTATGCTGTCCTCACTGGGCCAAAGACCACGGGGCTCACTGGAGCAGTTGCCAGGACAGCCTGGTATTAGGCTCATCGCCATGGAAACAGAATCGACCATGCTAGGCTAGAAGAGTGCGTCCCCTGACCGGTCCCTTCACTCCTGGATGTCTAAGCTCTATTCTCGCAGAAGCCCTAATACGCTCCATCCTTTCAGGAGCCTCCTCCAGCTCATTGGAGCTCCTTACCTCTTGTGTCACCCCTCCTGGCTTGAAGAGCCAAAGAGCTGCACTAACATCCAATATAGCATAACGTCATGATCCCTGTACTGCAGCCACCTTCACTGCTTTATTTGTGCCATAGACCAAGATTTTCAAAGGAGGGGGCCACACCTCCCACTGCTGGTGCTGCCACTCAACCAGTGGTTCATCCTTTAACTAGCAGTTGGGCAGGATAGTTTGTCTGCCACCTTCAACATCTCTATTTATCAACTTCAGACTCATTTTACCTTCTTCAGCCCCAATTTGCAGAATGCAATACATTTTGTAAAACTATGTATACAGGAGTAATGTTAAATTTTGTTTGTGGCTTTATAAAGAGCACTGGTACCCCGAAGTGCGGACTAGGGCTCAGTGGAGATAAAGAAACAGCACAGCCTGGTGGAAAGATCCATCATGAATTACCAGAAAAGCAGATGACAAAAAGAAAGATGGTTCGATATGCAGCGTGGATCAAAAGACAAAGAATCCCACTGTTGTTCAGCCATGATGTTAAAAGACCAGCCTCCAGTCTGGGTGAGGCAGATCTTTGTTGGCTATTGCAGATAAGAGGAAGGGGAGTCTAAAACCAAAGAAGAAGTGAGGCCCAGTGGCGCTGTTGTAGATAAAAGCTCTAGCTCTGTGGAAGAAGTGGTGACAGATGGAGAGGGGCTTAGAGGATTTGTTTGGCTACTGAGAGACAAAAGGATAACTTTAATATGTACTATATGTGCAGATTGCCTCTGCAAAAAATGTCACATAAATCATTTAATTTTTGATACTATACACCAAAGCTGCCGTAGCAGCTGTGCTCACCTGATCGCCGACCGCCGACTACCGTGACTTGCCTGCCACAACCCATGTGATCAGACACCCTGCGAACCCGGAAGCAGTGTCGAGGCACCGCCGGAGGTCGTGAATCATTTCGTAGTGGGGGACTGTGTTTTTGTCCCACTTGGGGCTCCAAACCGAAGAAGAAATGGTGGTTTGGAGCCGCACTTTCTGCTAATTCGCCGCTGCCATCGCCAACGCACCAGGGGACAGAAGTGACCTGGCTTAATAGAAGGAGAAGAAGCCTGCATCAAGTAAGACTGTTGCATCACTGCCCTGAAGGGACTGCAATGGAGCCACTGGAGACTGTGTGTGCCACCCACCCCTAGCAGTAACCGGGGATAGGGAGCTAATGTGAGTGGCCCCAACAAGGTGCAGTGTGGAGGCCGGCGTCAAAAGAAGGACTGGATATTGAAATCAGAAAACAGGAGAATTAAGTGAAGATACTTTATTGGCCAGGGGGAGTCAAGAGTTGCAAGGCAGTGTGTCAGTAAAGCCGGTCGGTGAGCAGAGATAATAACATGGAAAGTGTATGTGAGTGCGATAGTGTGGAAAAAGGAGCTAAAACGTCAACCACCCCATTTTTGACCTGAGTAGAATCTGGCACAGAAGAGTAGGATATAAAATTGGAGAAAGTGGTCTGTGGATATCCTATGAGATAGGGCGGGCAAGGTAATTGAAAGAAAGTTATGGCTCTAGGGAAAATTAAAGCACGTAAGGGACACAATGACCGTGTAAAGTCTATCATAACTTCAGAAGACGGAAAAGGGATGGAAGGAACTAAAAACAAGAGTGAAGGAAACAACAGCCATGTGGAGGAAGCAATACCAGGGACAAGTTGTAAAAACCAGACTAAACAACCGCAGACCAAAACCCCCAATCAAAATAAACTAGAAGTAGCAAAATGTGGTGCATCGGTTTCTAAGTCAATAAAAGACTTTGTAGGCAAACACTTTAAGAAGAGCCAACTAATAACTGACAAAGCAACCAACAGTTGAAAACCTGACATCACAGGATGCGGAGTCGTCTTACGTTTGCCACCATGGTATAACAAATATAAGTGATCTACTGCTAGAGCCAAGACTGTCCTCTTTGCCCTGTTTTTTTACCGACACTGAGTTTCGGAACATAGAGGGGGAGGGAAGTACAGACAGTGAGCATAGTAGTATGGGGTTGACTAACAGGGAAGGAGTACAGTTGGAGATAAATAAAAGAATGGAATCGCCCCTAGCTATCGCGAGTGACCTGAATTAAGGATCAATGTCTAACCTTGAGATTACCACAACCTCAAGTGCCTCAATGCTGGAAGTAATGCTGATCCTACAAAAATCTTAGCAAGGATGGTTCGAAGTATCAGTGTTGAACAGTGAAATTTTAAAACCCCAGAAATAACAGTTACAACTGATTGTGGGAGAACTGGAACAAATTAAAGATCAAATGCCTTCAATAGTTAGACCAGAGGGGAGGGGAGAAAGAAGTGACTCCGCAGAACAAAAAACAGTGTGTGTTCAATTCACGTTATCCAATGCTTATTAAGAAACTGGGTGATATAAACAGTACATACCTAGGACATAGAGATTGGAGAATAGATGTAGGAAGGGGCAGAATATGGATATAATACATATGAAAAAGGAAACCAAAAATACAGAAGGAGGGCACAGTGGGGCAGTAAAACCCCCCAAAAAAGATCATAATGCAAGAAATTTAGAGATCAAAAGGGGTACTGGGAATGTAAATGATATGGAATGGAAGGGTAGATAGCAAAGGAAATTGACAAATAGATCAAAGAACCCCAGAGTACAATTTATGAGTGCAAAGCAGTGGGACACTGGTATGAATAATTCAGTGGAAAGAAATGAGAGAAAGGAGAAAAATGAGGGAATAAAGAAGAAGGGGAATGGCAAGTGAACATCATTAGACAAAGACTTCTGGCTATATTTTGAATCAATACAACAAAAGAAAGAAGGAAAGAAGGCAAAGAAATCAAGTCCATTAAACCAAACTCACTTACTCTTCTCTTTCTCCAAGTGTATAAGCCTGAGAGACATAGGGACTAATAACCTTAGACAAGTGGGATTCATTGTAAATAGAATGGGAAAAGAAACAACAAAGGTCCTGCTGTATTCACGACTGGTCAAGTTAGCAATAGTAAATACGGTAAAGGAGCTACTTAAAGAAGGGATTAGATTTGCCCCCAGACCTGAAAAGCCGGAAGGAGACATCTGTGAAAAACCTTTCCTGATAAACCACGCAGGGCTGGGATCAAGACAAATTAGGTTGATAAGTCAGGAATGCAAAGATAAGGAGACTCTCAAAATCGTTATAAGACCCTATGCTTTGGATGAATCCAGAGAAGGTTTAAGCTTAACAAATAGATATAATGTGCTAGCACAGTCAGAAAATGAGGAAAAAATCTGGCTAAGTGAAATTGATTAGAGGGGAGGGTCGTCACATCGCCTGGGCATGCATACTTGTAATATAAATGGATTTAGAAGAATATCAAAATCAGAAAACTTAAAAAAATTAGTTAACAGTCATGAAATTGTATGCCTACAGGAAACCTGGCTACGCAACGAAACTCCTCTGATTGAAGGATATGTTCATTTAAAAACACTAGCTAAAACAGGAAAATGTGGGTGTGCATCTGAGGGACAAACAACCTTGATATAGTCTGGAATAGCTAAAAAGGTGGTCCCCCTGAAAGTAAAGTGCAAATGGCCAGTGGCCGGCAGAGTGACTCTTTTGGATCCCACCCCAGAGTATGAAGGTATTGTCATAGTTGATGTGTATATGCAGGGGGTTGGAGATAAGACGTATAAGTTAGAATTGGAAAAGTTCAAAGAAGATGTGCAAGATATAATTGAGGTACACCATAGAGCTCTGTTTATACTGATCGGTGTTAAACTTGGCATCTTTTGGCGTGTTTCCCCAAAGTTTTTGCTTTCTGCCCTCCCGGTTTTGACTGTTTTTGCTGGTATAACGTTTCTGCTCGCTTTGCGCACTGCTGATCGGTGGTAAAGCGCTGCTGCTCCTGTGGTAAATTGTGTTCTGATTGGATGTGTGACTTACTTGTCAGTCCTCAGTAAATGGCACTACGGGTGCCGGGGCTTGTGAGTCAACCGCTACTTGTGGGCCTGCAGCCCGGATTGTGCCACCCACGTACGCAGCCCGAAAAAGGTATAAGTGAATGAAGCTTGGTGTGCCTGAACTCAGCATCTAAAGACGCAGCCTTTAGCGAGGGTGCCCTTTTCATTCTGAGTTCATAGAGGCCACTTTTAGAAAGTGGGTATTATTTTGCTCGGTCATCCTGTAGGCCTCTGCTCAAATGTGGATTGCCTGTCTGGGTTTTGGAGGACAGAAGGCTGGGGGGCTGGAGGGGCTCCAGATGGTCTGGATAGGTCAGGAAAGGGCTGATTCGACCTGGGCTGTGATGGGGGAAGGGGGAGGAATTTCCTTGCACCTCAAAGGACCTGGTCTACCTCTGACAAAGCCGTCTCCACCTCCTGCCAGGAATTCATGCCAGAGAAGGCCCAACTGGTTCTGGCCAGACACCAACACCCTCTGCCTGGCAGATCAAATGATTTTTGTGTACAAATGCTGGGTCCCAGACCCCTGAATTTTAGAACTCACCTGGATCAAGAAGATTGCACAGGAGAAGCACCGGAGAAACTGCTAAGAGGAACGACCGCTTTGCGGCGTGCTTTGCTGGGCTGACCTGCAGTGGCTTTTTCTGTCGTGGGAAGTGAAAGGCCTGGACTGGACTTTCTACAACCAAATTGGTGAGACTCTCCAAGGGCTTGAGGTAGAGCTTGCCCCCTGTTCACGAAGTCTCAGGAACAACAAATACTTCAGGTTCTTTGACCCGCAGCACTGGACACTGTGTGTTTTGTGCTGCAACCCAAAGAATGCCACTCGATGGCGTCGACAATGACCCTGCCGAACCCGTGCTCTGAAGGCACCGCAGAGGGCACTGCCGCAACGCCGCACCCCCAACCCTGGTCTCACCGAGGACGCCTGCTGATGCCATCACTGAGCCGCTGCTCGCACCGCGACCTGTGGGCACCGTACTACACACCGCCTTGCTTCACGCCGAAGCTTTGGCACCGCAGAGGGCACCGCCGCCACGCCGCACCACGACCCTGGTCTCACCGAGGACACCTGCTGACGCCATCACCGAGCTGCTGCTTGCACCGCGACCTGTGGGCCTGCACTATGCACCACCTCGCTACACGACAGCGCCGTGGCCTTCCTGACACCGCCACCTCCCGCCAAAATCGGCACCGCTGCTTGCATTGTGGTTCGGGGGCACCGCTCTTAAGTTACACGACACAACGCCCTCATCCCACACCGCAGCCTTGGCCCACCGATGCCGGTGTCATTGACTCCAGTTCGTCAGCCGACTACAGCGCTCCAGCAACGACAACGCCGTTGCTCGCACTGTGACTCGCCAGCACCGTGACGAGCACCGCCTCCATCTCGCACCGCGACCCTGGTCTCATCGACTACGCCATCTGACACCGCCACCGAGCCGCTGCTCGAACCGCGACCTGGGGCACCGCACGCCGCACTGCTGCACTTCGCACCGCAGCACCCGACGCCTGTTGGCGCCAGCGTTCCTGATCCCATCAGAGAGGAGCTCGACCTGCAACGTGAGTGACTTCAAGGGCCCCATCGCGCTGCAGCTCTGAAAGGTACTGTTTGCGGGTCTTCCTGACACATAGTTGGCCGCAACCCCGCGGTCAGCCGGAACTGTTTTCGGATTTGTGGTGTCCTTTTGTAGTGTGTACGCTGTATTACTGTTGGTTATGTGCAAATGCTTTACACACTGCCTCTAAGATAAGCCTGGCTGCTTGTGCCAAGCTACCAAGGGGGTGAGCAGGGGTTATTTTAGACGTGTAACTCCCTTATCCTGACTAGAGTGGTGGTTTCTGCCTCGCTTTGGCGCAAGTCTCAGCTAGCCAGAAATCCCATTTCTAACAATGGGAGACTTTAATCACAAATTAGATCGATGCTATAAGGAGTTATTGGCAGCCTATAAAATAAAGCCTGCTTATTTTCCATGGGGGGGATGCTCAATGCGAGATATAGCCCTAGGAAACTTTCTGGGCTCATTGGGCCTAGTTTGTATAAATGGAAGGCTGGAGACAGATCAGCTAGCAAATCGTACATTTAGGATAGGCAATCAACTATGCCCTATAGATTATATGTTTATTCATGCATGGAACTTTGACTCGATTAGAGCCTTTGAGGTAAGGAACGAGGAGGGAAGTGATCATTGGCCTCTAACACTTAGGTTTACAGGAGGCAAAATTAATCCAAAAGACAGAATTATCCCTTTACAATTGAACTATCCCTGGTGGCTCACCACTCGTCTGACATAGAAGTGTATGGGAAAATTAGCAGCGTTCAAGCAGTACCAGACACTAGAGATTATTCCTAATACTGATAATCTAGGATGGTTCGAAAATGTTATTTCTGAAGTGGTTCAATGGTTAAGGGTGGACCTTAAAAAGAAATAGCCATAGGGGCCATAATAAGGGGGGGGGGGGCACAGAGTAAAAATAAGAACTGGTTCAATGAGGAATGCAGGAAATTAAAATGAATATAAGGAAAAAGGAAAGACATCTGAGAATAAAGTACAATTTATATACGTTTTTATAGCCTGCAGAAACTAATGAAATTATATAAAAACTTTACGAGGAAACACAAAAGAAGAGAGGTGCTGTGGAAGATTACTGGAAGCTATAGAAACAAGAAATGTAAAAATGCTCTGGAAGCAAGTCCAAGATGGATCTGGTAAGAAACAGGGGGCTATACACTGTGTGGTAACAGAAGATGCCTGGGAGAGCTACCTGGAAGAACTATACGGGGGAGGGGTTTATCAAGAAAGATACATCATGGATAGAGGTGGGACAAGATATTAGGTCTTTTTTCACAGTATGTAATGTAAGACACATTATATCAAAGTTAACATTAACCCGGGCAGCTGGCCCCGATAATCTTCCAGCAGTAATCATAAGAACTAAAATTGATTGGTGGGCAGATTTCTTCACCAAAATGTTTAATAGCATCCTTGACTCTGGGAAAATGCTGGAAAATTGGAGGGGAGCAATTATTAGACCTATCCATAAACGAGGAGATATAATGATACCCAAAAATGACAGGCTAATCAACCTTTTGGATATCAGTGAAAAGGTGTTTCCGAAAATAATTCTAGAAAAACTTAAGGAGTGGGCTGAGGATAACCAAATTGTGCCTCCAGAACAGGGTGGCTTTAGGGAGGGCCACTCCACAATTGATCATTGCTTTGTGTTATGGGCTATGGCGCGGAAGTCGAAGGAACAGGGGGGTAATTTGTTCTGCTGTTTCATAGACTTCCGGGCAGCCTTTGACCTGGTAGACCGAGAACGACTGTGGGAGATGCTAAGTGACCTGGATTCCTAAGGGTCTCCTGTACATAATACAAGGGTTACACAGCCAGAATTGGGCTCAGGTTATTCTGGACACAGAGGGAACACTGTCACAGAAAATATTGATTGCAAATAGCTTAAGACAGGGGTATGTCTTGGCCCAGCTGCTTTTCTCCTTGTACATAGCAGAACTATCAGCCATTTTGAGAACAGTGCGGGGTGCCAGCCCAAAATAGATGGGAAACACATTGCATGCTTACTTTATGCAGACGATTTGGTGATCTTGGACCAAACTGAGATAGGTCTGCAAAGAAAGCTTAAAGCCTTTGGTGAATACTGTAATCGTAAAAAATGAACAGTAAACTTGGAAAAAACTAAGATCCTGGGCTTTGGTTAAAAGATGAAGGAATTCAGCTGGGTTCTAGGCTCGATAAAACCTGAGATTGTTAAGGAGTATACATACTTAGAAATCTGGTTTAAGAGATCTTTGAAGTGGAAAATACACCTGGATGCACTGAGAATTCGGGCCCTAACCTCGGCTAGTGGCCTGAAAAAATGTAATAAAGCTATGGAGAAATGACGGAAAGGCCAGTTCTGAAAGCTTACACAGCTATGGTACCTCCACCTTTCTTATATGGTGCTGAATTGTTATATATAAGTGGCAAAAGGAAGTGGGATGCTGAAGAAGGGAAATGTATAAAAAATTACTGTCCCTACCCAGATCCTCCATGATCCCGGGAATAAGAATAGAAACCGGAATGGTATCATGGGAGAAAATGGCAATTATGGGACTAATAAGATACTGCCAATGTCTGGGCTGTGAAGTGGATCAAAAAGTATCCTATTGGTGCAAATGTGAGATCCTACAGAGTGAAATGAAGTGGGCAAAGGGAGTTATGTAAACGGTTGCTATGGCCTGTAGGGAATTGAGGGTTGACGTAGGCCAGCAGAACTTTCATTCTACCATAAGCAAGAAGGAACTTAGGATGTTAGGGAAAGAAATATCATGTGATCAAGAGCAACAATATTTGGCAGGGAAAAGATCAGTATGTTTTATGATTAAGTCATAGCAAAACAATTAACAGTTCCCATATATGGATATACTTCCCTATCGTTGGAGTAGGAAATAACTATTAAAGGTACGGCAGTGGCGTCACTAGGGGGTGCGGGGGGTGCGGACCGCACCGGGTGACACCCTCACGGGGGGTGACACCAAAGGGCCGGTCCGGTCGGTGTGTGTGTGGTGCACTGCACCATCCGTGCAAAATGTTATTGAAACAAACAGTCCAGATTCCGAAACCGAAACGCAAGGACCGTGGACGCGACGCGCGCGACCTAACCTAAACGGTTACCTTCTATTCAGCAGGAGGAGGTGCCGCCTGTGCGCAGAGCGCACTGTCTCCTCCTCCACCGCGTCTGCGCGCCTGATGTCACGTCGTCACTAGAGGGTGCAGTGCAGTCGGCGATGTTGTGAATCCCGACCCCCCCGCATGCGCATTGGGCCCCAAGTGCGCGTGACTCACGAGGGACGACTAGGGTGTCCGTGCTTAGTGTGCACTCATTCTCGGAGCTCCCTCCAGTCTGCACCCGAGGCCGAGGGGGTCCGTGCTCACACCCCGAGCCTGGGGTCATCACTCTCCATGCGGAGCCTTGAATAATATTAGTGGGGGGGGGGTGTTCTTCCAAGGGTCTTGGAAGCACGTGGTTAGCCCTGTGCCTCGCGTGAACTGATCGCTGCAGACTTTGGGGTCCCCCCTGGCGTCCTTGTGGATCGACCCCTCAGAGGTTGAGAAGGCTCCGAGAGGTCTGTACTTACCCCTGCTGAAGTGAGGGGGCTCCGATCCCCCCCCCTCCCAACCCTGGTGCGTCTGTGGATCGTGGAAGGACCCCTCAGAGGGTTCCCAGCACCAGAAGTGCCGTGACGTGCTGCACGTACACCACCTTCTGGGAACGTCCAGGGCGACATTAGGTAAGTGGAAAAACACTTCGAGGCGCTACATTGGCAAAGATCTCCCACGCTGGTTGGGATGGGATGGTCCGGTGCTGCTTTCACACTGCGCTGTTGGCATTTATCTTAATAAACTCATTATAATACAGGGTCCCAAGTGTCTGAATGGAAATGGCAAAACCGTGGCTGGGCGCGCCACTCACCCCTAAGGAGGGAAGACTGAGTCATTCACTCCGACCTCGTTCTTTCCATTCATAGGCTTTGATTTAATAAAGCAGTGCATTGTGGGAGTTGTATTTTTCGTTTGCAAGTACCCAAACTGTTTAATGCGTGCGCGCCTCAAATTCACAAGATGCACATAACGATCAAGATGACAGTGCGCGTGATTCTGATGTAATGTCCGCGAGCACGCGAGACAGGCTGTCCTAGTTCCGACCCTGTTTTATTTTTCTGCTTTGCATTTTATTTTGCATCTTTTATATAGCGCAAACTCGACCCGAAGGTATTGGAGCGCTGCACGTGAGCACCGTATTTACATTACGTATTCAGGCACGGGGAGATTAAGTGATTTGCCAGAATCACAGTATGTGGACGCGACCCCGAGACTCGAACCCTTTTCTCGAGTGCCTCAGTAATGCAGGAGGGAGGCTGCCCAGGACAGGTCGTGAGCTCTGCTGGCGGGTACAGGCCAGGGTGTGTGGGAGCTGGGGGGGTCGGGAGTACACGTATCGATTCCCGGAGCGTCCCAAGGAAAGGGCAGCGATTGAGTGTCTCAAGGCACAGACTGTGGGTAGGAAAGCGGCAATCTGATTAAAAACAGAACCGGGAGACAATGGTAGAGAGTAAACAAAGGTAAACTGGAGACCGCATAAAGTGTGTGTGTTGAAGCTGCCTTTGAGACTACATAAAGTGCGTGTGTGTGCGTGTGTTGAACTTGTCTTTAACTTTTCAGGCAAAAGCACTCACTGATTTCTGAACAGTGAGTGTAAAAGAGTTAAGGTAACCATGTTGTTCCTGCTTACATTTCACATGGTTTGCAAAATTTTGCATTCCCTATGAGTGTTTGCTTTTTCCAGGATGCTGTCACTTTTTTTGTAGGCCACATATTGCTCTTGCCCAGTGCGTAATTTAAATTGAGCCGCATCCAGGTGTTTATAGCTGACAACAATTGGGTTGTAGTTGAAGGCAGTGTGAGTTTTTCTCAGTGGGGCAGTATGGTGTTCAGTGGGGGAGAGGATGTGGCACTATGGCCAGAGCTGCTGAATTTGGAACTGGGGACCCAGGTTCAGCCTTAATAACCAGTCCACCAGACCACTCTCCTGAGAGAGCACAATCCCATGCTAGACCTTAGAAGGCTTCGCAAGACATTAGAAGCCCCGGTGTCGTAGCACCAGCAGGTGGACCCTAGCATGACAAGTGTAGGTTAACCTTCAAGGCTTGTCCACCACTATTCATACTGAAGTTCACCTCCAGTCTTGCGTGCAGGCCTATGAAGCAGTACACCCTAGAACAGTGACCCTGTCACTGAGATCACAGGACCCTTGAGAAGGGCCAGCTATAGGGCGGTGCAACCGGTGTGACCGCACCAGGTGTTCACTTTAGGTGGAGGCATCATTTTTGCAAGTCTATTATGGTTTTAAAAGTGCTTGCTGCCTCCTTCCTGGCCTCCAGTAATTTTCGGTAACAATACAAATGTCATAATGACTCTGATTAATGTTCTTCCTAGAGCGAGATCGGAATTTTGTCTAATGGAAGATTTGACTCATGGAAAGGTAGTTCAGAGGGTTAATGTACCTGCTGCAAAGAACATGTACCATGCAGATCACAAAGTGCACATAATGTAAATAGGCCAGTGGGCTACTGCTTTTGTCAGAGAGATCCTTTTGTTACTTGCAGTTTATAAGTTAAAATCCTAACATAGAACAGTGAGCTATTAACTGTCATCTACTCCGCAGCAACACAAGTCACATTTTTTATTAACTTTTGATACGCTTGAGCTACAAACAATTTATTAGTTTAAATGGTCAGATCATGCTGCAGATCTTGCATTATGAGGCAAATATGGCAGAGCCATTATTATTTAGAAAACATTTGCAAACTAGGATTTTTAGCCATTCATGTTTGAACTGCTGTTTTGGAAAAGGGAGAAGTGCTGATGACAAAAAACTCCATGGCTCGGAGACAAATGGCTTGTGCTTCCACATTTTATCGTATTTGGGACATTCTGTGATTAGAAGCATATCCCACTTTGTGAACACATTTTACTGTCAATAACTCATTATAACCTTAAATAATCATGTGTATCCATTGGTTGCTAAAACTGGGCAGTGAAACCAAACAAATAAAAAAATTGGGATGTTTGCGCATTCTGGCCACACCTCTGGCTCCGCCCACTGAGCCAATCCTTGGGTCATTCCCGCCCTCTGATTCTCCGCCCACAGTTCCCCTACTTTTTTCCCCCACTTTGACCACTGATATATCGTGTTGCTGGATAGTGGGAACACCACACCAGTAAAACGTACCATACCTATGATATTATAAATTCCAATAAACTGTTGACTAGCAGGTAGCCCACTGTACAACCTGATTAATGAGTCATTATCACACTGTTGTTAACAGGCACATTTTGTAAATATAGGACCTACATTTACAAACGTTACTAAGGATTCTCTATGGTCCCGTTATTTGCCAACTGTGTCCACTGGCGGACTCGGTCCATGCGGTAAGTCGTGAGGGGGTGACACCATGAGTTACCCGCACCGGGTGACACCAACCCTAGTGACGCCACTGAGGTACGGATTGTGATTTAACCCTTGTTATGTGAATGACAGGATTAAAAGGGTTATGATGGACCACAAAGGGAAGTGTGCCTTTAATCTAGGCACAAAATGCGATTTTGTGCACATTTTACTAGACTGTCTAAAAGTTCTTGATGCACGAAAATTGTGTTTACAGCCAATCTTTTTTTTTTTTGTCAAAACACAGCCAATCTTTTTAAAATATGAGGTTAGAAATTGAATTGTGTACAGGCAGCAGATTTGTTAACTGAAATGCACTCATTAGATATAGCATGTGCAATAGGAAAGTTTATGCTTGAAGTTAAAAAAGTTTTAAAAAATGTGTAGAGCTGAAGCTTTTTTTTTTTTTTTTTTTTGAAACCGTTTATTACAAGACTCAAAAGAATTATACAAGTATGGGCCTACAACCTTCCGGCCGGCCGCTAGCAATAAAAGGAGCATACAGTATGCATTTATAAAACACATGGTGCTGCGGCCGAGCATTTACAGGAGATAACATCATTGCGTGCCACACTATTCAGACCCCATTATACGGTTCCATTTTAAATTTAAAGCACAACAAACACAAACAAACCCACAAGGCAATCCTCAATCGGAATAGCAACACGTGCTCCCCTAAAGGAGGGATTCTAGCCATCCATAGGAATCTCAAGAGTGGGGGGAGAGATCAGAAACTAGGGTTGGGGACACCCAATGCTCAGGTACTGGGGGGATGAGTTGGCTAAGGGGACGGGGCCGGCGACGGATCAGGCAGTAGGGGTGGAGCACAGATTCCCCCGCGGTAGGCGTTCCAGGGGCCCCACACTTTCACCCATGTCGCAGGCTTACCTCTCGCCACATACACCACCTTTTCCCGAAACATGCACCAATCCATATGTTCCTTCCAGGCCGAGACAGTCGGGGGGCTCTGGGATCCCCACAGCTGGGCAATATCACGCTTGGCAACCATATACCCCAGAGTCACCCACCACGTCTGCGGCACCGAGTAATCGGTAGGCTCCCACACATTCAACAGGCATCTCCTCGCTTCGGGCAACAGCGCAACATGCGTGACCACTCGCAGCACCTCATGCACACCTCGCCAGAACCCCTCCACTCGCGGGCACTCCCAAAGGATATGCAGAAAAGTCCCCAGCGCACCACACCCACGCTTACACAAACCGTCCTCAGCATAGCCCATACGAAGGAGCTTTGGCCCCGTCATGTAGACCCTGTGGAGTATCTTGAGCTGGACGAAACGAAGGCGAGCCGGTATGGCCACCTCTTTCGGGGAGGCCACCGCGGAGATCCAGTCCTCATCGTCCAGCTCCAGCCCATCGGCTACCCAAGCCTCACGAAGGGCAGTCAGCAAGTCTGAGCGATCGTTGATCAGTTTTTTGTAGATCAGTGAGATCGTGCTGTCAGGGACGTGTCCATCCAGCACTCTATCCTCCAGGGGGGAGCACTCCGGGATGGAGGCAACGTCCGGAAAGACGGAGCCCAGCGCATGCCGGACCTGCAAGTACCGAAAGTACTCGCT
The DNA here is from genome assembly GCF_964204655.1 of Triturus cristatus. Lineage (NCBI taxonomy): Eukaryota > Metazoa > Chordata > Amphibia > Caudata > Salamandridae > Triturus > Triturus cristatus. The sequence goes on from NC_140584.1 coordinate 820,522,484, forward strand.
GCCCTGCAACTGAAATTCCGTCTGCAGCATCTCGAACGTTTTAAATCCTCCCCTCGTCCAGAGATCCCCCACTCTGCTGATGCCTATTAAATCCCACTTCTCAAAGCCCTTCGAGGTCCATAAGGAGCCCAATCGCTCAGATGCGTATAGTGGTGACGCCCGGGTCAAACGGTCCTTCCACCCCATTGCAGCATTGGCCGCGTGCCACACTCGCACCATGACGCGCGTGGGGCCCGTCAGGCGAGCGTCGGGCGCGCTAGAGTAGAGCGCTCGATTATAGTCACCACCCGGAAGTAGCATCCTATCCATTTCAAATGCCGGGTTTAAGGCTGGCCCATATAGGCCCTGATTAATTGCAGCCAGCTGGGAGGCTCAATAATACCGTTTAATATCCGGGAGGGCAATCCCCCCATCATACCAGGGGAGCGTCAGCTTAGCCAGGGCAATACGTGGCCTCCCGTCCCAGAACAGCCGGCGCTGCAAGCTCTCCACTTCGCGGAAGTAGCGCGCTGGGACGAGGTCCATCGTGTTCTGCAACGCGTATAGGAAACGCGGCAACGACATCCTTTTAAACAATGCCGCCCGACCGAGCGGCGAAAGCGGCAAACGCCGCCAGCGCGCGACATCCTCTTTTAGACGCTGGAGGGGGGGGAGCAAGTTCCGATCATACCGAGCCTCCGGGTCCAGAGTAATGAAGACCCCCAGGTACCTAAATCCCTGCGGGGCGACCTGGATCGGACAGCCCCGCGGGAGGATAGGAGCCTCCCCAGAGAGAACATACACACACGATTTAGCCCAGTTGATGACCAGACCGGAGTTACGACCGAATGAATGCAGAACATCAACTAGTACTATGAGTGATTTACGTGGGGAAGCTAGGTACAAGAGGATGTCATCAGCGTATAGGGATACTCGGTCCTCATACTCGGGGGTCCAGCGGAGACCACGGATGGAAGGCTCCCACCGCAGCCACTCCGCCAGGGGCTCCAAGGCAAGTGCAAAGAGGAGCGGCGATAAGGGGCAGCCCTGTCGAGTGCCCCGGCCCAGCTCAAATGGAGCCGATACTCTTCCGTTCACCACCACCTGCGCCAATGGGCCCGAATATAGCAACTTGACCCAACTGATGAACCCAGGGCCAAATCCAAACTTCGCAAGCATCGCCCAGATATATGGCCATTCCAGCGTGTCAAACGCCATGGTGGCGTCCAAGGACGCCAAAATGGCCGGCTCCCGTATAAACGGGGCACGTGCGAGCACACCGTGCAAACGCCGCAGATTAAGGGCTGTGTTGCGATGAGGAATAAAGCCAGACTGGTCCTGATGAACCAAATCGCCCACCACGCCGACCAGCCGATTGGCCAGTACCTTAGCGAGAATCTTGGGCTCCGCATTCAGCAGCGAAATGGGCCGATAGGATGTAACCCGGTCCCGAGGTCTCCCCTCCTTGTGGATGACCACGATTGTAGCCAGACGCTGGTCCGGCGGGAGGGAGCCCACCGAGTGTGCCGCCAGGAACATAGCCCGGAGGTGGGGTGCCAGCGTATCCGGTCGTAACTTATACAACTCGATAGGGAGACCATTCGGACCCATGGCCTTGCCGGAAGCGACCGAGCGTATGGCGAGGGCGATCTCATCGGAGGTGGGGGCGGCGTCCAACGATACCCTGTCCTCCCCGGAAAGGGAGGGCAGCGCGATATCACTAAGCAGGGCAAGGGAATCCTCTTCCGAGCAGGGAGACACCGGGGAATATACCCCATGGAAATAATCCGCGAAGCAGGAGACAATTTCTTCTGGCTCAGTCACACACACACCATCTGTTTTCTCAATCAGCGGGACCACACGATTCGCTCTCTCTTTTTTGTCCAACCACGCTATAAGTTTACCAGCCTTATCACCCACATCATACAGACGCCCCTGTTGCTCTCTACTGAGGCCCCTGGCCGCCTCCGTGACGAGGGCCCTGTAGGCCGCCTGCTTGAGTTGGAGGACATGTAATGCAGCATCCGTCACCCCACCTTCTAAATTCCCCTCCAACTCGGCTATTTCAGCCTCCATCCGGGTCACCTCCTCCCGCTCGCACCTCCGGGCATGGGAGATAAGGGATAGGGCCTCCCCTCGGAGTACTGTCTTGAAGGCCTCCCATAGCGGTATGGCCGAAGGCACAGACCCCACGTTCTCATCAAAATATCGCTGAAGGGATTTAATCAATGCAGCGCGATTGGAGGGGTCGCGCAGGTACCAAGGATTGATTGGGACCACCCTACCCTCACCCCTCGGAAAGACATCAAAGTGCAGTAGGAGCGGGGAGTGGTCCGAAATACCCCGTGGCAAATGGCGTACCTCCCCCACCCTCCCAACATAGGCCGCCGGGACAAGGACATAGTCTAGTCGTGAAAGACTACCATGGGCTCCCGAGTGGAAAGTATACTGCAGCTGCGCGGGGTGTTTTAAACGCCAGCAGTCCACTAATCCAAATGTATCTAAGAGGCCGGGTAGCCACGCCTGTGCCCGGGGGAGGTCCCTAGGGGGGTGACGATCCAAAGATCCAGATACCACCGCATTGAAATCCCCCCCCCCCCCCACAACCAAAAGCCCCCCCGGAAGGCCAAGGAGAAGGCGCCCCAGGTCCGCAAAGGTGGTCGACTGCAGCCCCGGTGGGATGTATATTGACACAAAAACAACCACTTTGCCCTCCAGTCTTCACACCAAGACCGTATAACGTCCCCTATCATCGTGGAGCACCTCATCAATCTCCAACGGGAGCGAGTTCTTCACCATGATGCCCACACCCCGTGAGCCGGACGTAAAGCCTGAGTGAGCCACTAGGCGATAGCCGCGCCGATTCATGGCGCAGAAGGAGTTACCAATGAGGTGTGTCTCCTGCAGAAAGACTACATCAGGCGAGATTCGCTTCAAAAACTGCAGGACCACACCTCGTTTGATCCTGTCCCCCAGTCCATTCACATTCCAGGATAACAAAGTTAGTTCCCTACCCCCCATCATAGACAAAAGCCATCATGCCTACCCCGGAGAGCACTGTAAAACCAACACAATAATACGTTTGCCTTGTGATAAAAACGAACAACACCCCATCCCTACCCACCCACCCCAACAGAACTCCCCCCTCCCTGCACCCCTGCATGAGCCCAAACAGCCCCCCCAACGTGCAGTGTGCCTGTCGCCCCATATGTAGTTAGACTAACTAAACCCCCTAGAGGAGGAGGGAGAACCCCCAAGAGACTCAACACAACCTCCATAGGAGGGGAACTTACAAAAAACTGACGCAGAATTAAAAGTGGCATCATTTTCGTCCAGAGTGAGGCCCATAATTAGACCCTCAGTCCTGATCCAGCGTGCCGGCTCCCCCGCCGCCCCCCCCCCCCCCCCCCCCCCGCCCCCCCCGATCACGATCCCCGGGCAGAGTATCCAGCCAGTCCCCGGCCGCCTCGGGACGATCAAAGAAATGCGTGCGACCATCCACCTCCACACGCAACTTGGCCGGGAAAAGCATGGCATATTTGAGGTTTAGGTCCCGAAGACGGCGTTTGACACCTAGGAAGCTCAGTCTCTGCTTCTGGACCGCTGGGGTGAAATCAGGATAGAAATTAACCGCCATATTGTCAAGCTTGACCGGTCCATGCAGTCTGGAGGTTTGCAGGATAGCGTCTCTATCCCGAAAATTGAAAATCCGGGCGATGAGAGGTCTCGGAGGGGCTCCGACATTCGGCCTTCCCCCGGGAACCCTGTGAGCCCTCTCCACAGCGAAGAATTTGCTCAGCCCCCGTGGCTGGAGATGGGTAGCAATCAGGTCCTCCAAAAAAAAAGATCCGCCGCCGCCCCCTCACGTCCCTCGGGCACCCCGATAATGCGGATGTTGTTCCTCCGTGCCCGACTCTCGGAGTCCTCCAGGCGTCGATCCATTAGCGCAGTCGCCCGACTAAGCCGGCGCACCTCCGTTTGCAAGGCCGCCACATCTGTTGTTAGACCCGATGCGGTGTGGGCCAAGGACTCTACTCGGTCATTGGTTTTGGAAAGATCGGCCCTAACCAGGCCAACATCCACGAGGACCGAGTCGATCTTCTGCGCCAGTGTATCAAACCGCTGGCCCACCGAGGCCTTCATCTCGGCAATGGCGCCCATAACATCTCGCAGAGTCAAGTCTGCGGGCAGGTCTGGGGCATCAGGAGGGCTCTCAGGGGACTTGCGCGGTCCATCGGGCGATCCCTTCTGGAGGGTATAGCGGTCCATACTGTTGGCCTGATGGACGGCGCCGCACCGGGTCGATTTGGTCTTTGCCCGGTCTCCATCTTGTTTCGTGGCCATGGCCACCAGTCTCCCAGTCGCACCAGCCACGTCGTGTAGGGCAGGAAAGCAGACACGAGCTCCGGGGGGGCCCCCCTCAGAGCAGCGGGGTGGATCACAGCCTGCAGGCAGGCAGGGTCTCCCAGCAAGGCCACACCACACCAACACCAAGGGCTCCGCGACCCAACCTCGCCGAGACGACAAGGTGGTGCGAAAGCGAAAGTGCGGGGCACGCGAGTCGCCAGGCCCTGCCTGCCGCTGTTGTTCACTTTGTCACTGGATCACCCCACAGCGCAAATCCGGGGTCCGGCGAGGGGAAGGCCGCACACTTCAATCGGTGCTCACTCCGGTGTCCGAGGTCCGATTCGGAAGCGGGAAACGGGTGCCACCTCAGCTCAGGTTCACCAACCTAGTCCCCTCATCCAGGGCAGGATAATGTCAGGATAATCGTAGGAGGTCGCGGAGGTCCTCGGGAGCCTCGCACCTACGCAGCCATCTTGGTTGCGCGCTAGGCTCCTCCAAGTTCGAGCTGAAGCTTTAGTACTGGTATTGCTTGGATAAAATGTATACCTGTTTTTATATATGGATTGTATTTTTAGAAGATTTTTAACGGAATCGGAGTTTTATACCCATTGTTATATAGGTTACATCTTGAGATGGGTTTTTAATGGAAGACTGATTTGTTAGTATGTTTATATATGTTTAAGGACCTACAGTCTAAATAAACAATCTTTTTAACTGACTGACTACTGAGAGACAATGTAGTTGTTACAGAAGAGGAAAGACAGAAGAATGTGCTGGCAGTTTGGGAATAAGGTGAGCTATGGAATTTTGAAATAGTTGGAGAACTTGGAGAAGGTAAGATGGGAATTACAACAGTCCAATCTGGATGGTTTAAGAGCTTGGAGAACAGACTGTTGCTGGCTGTGCGGGAAAAAGAAGAGCTCATGGCATGCGATATGAGTTAAAAATTGGCACCCATAACGACTGAATGACCCAGAGGTGACACGAGCTCGGTACTGCAATGTGGGCCTCCCAAGCAGGGTTATATGGCAGAGATCAACTAGCTGGTGAGCTCTTGAACGAGATACTGCCACTGCAAGAGTCTGGGGGCTGCTGCTGGAGAGGACACCGTAGCTGAACATGAGTAGAGAAGCTGACTGTGGAGTGGGGAGTGCCATTGAGCTCTGAGCACATTGGCAGCGGAGAGTGTGAGGGCGCGCCGGAGCCCCGCTGGCCACTCTAGCCCTGCAGTGGATTGAGACATGATTGAGCGGAACCGCAGGGGGTCTCCGCTGAGGAATGATCTCTGGACTGCAAGTGAGGTACAGCAAGAACTTGTCTTGTAGCGCGGGGGCTGCATGGGTCGAGGCAACCGTCTGCTGCAGACCCCCTGTAAGTGGGCAACTGGCCTCCCGTGTTGGTGCGGGCCTGGAAGAAAATAGTGGTGCTGCGCTGATCGGGCCGGTGGACCTTGGGGACCGGCATGCCAGGGCCTACCTTCTGCCTGTGGACTGCCACCAAGATGCTGGTCCAGGTGCTAGGGCTGACCCAGAAGTGACACAGTTGGTGGCACAGCAGGCGAGAGAGAGACATCCCTCTGCGACTGAAGGTGCTCGGGGGGTCTGGTGCGGACTGCCTGGCAGAGGGATCTGGAGCCAGTCCATGCATTGTCAGGTAGCAGAGATGAGTGGCCCAGGCACCGGGATACGTGCTCAGAAGATGACAGTTAGGATCAGACTGTCGGCTGGGCAGTGGGTGGACCGAGCGGTGAGCAATGAGTGCAGTACTGCTGCGGGTCCATAAGTGACATTTTAGGGCTGGGCCCTGCTGGAATGAACTGATCTTGCTCGCTGCTGTGGCCCACAATTAACTATCCCCTGGCTACAGCACTGAACATGAGTTTGCAGAGCAGCTGCTGGCTGGGGCAGCGGGCACTATAAGAAGGAGTAAACTAAGGGCGTGCGGCCGACGGACGGTTGGAGTCAGTGGCGTGGGACTGAGACTACATGAGCATCCCAGTGGTGGCGGCCTGCAGGGCCTGTGCTGACTGAATCAAGCCTCAGAGGGGTGCACCCTGGACGAAGCGTGCCGCTTACTGCATCCCTACACTTTGATCCCCTGGTGGAAGCTTTGATATGGGCCTGCACTAGGATCAGTGACCAGATTGTATTAAAGTGCCCAGAAGTGTAGAATAGGAGGCTGGCCTGCTCTGGGGGGTCCTGTGGGTATACTGGGGTTCCCCCTGGTGCTGCCAGTCAATACATTTGACCCGAATCACGAAGCCTGCTAGACAAAGATGCTACTGACATTGCTCTTCCGAAGTGGGAGAGCTCTCTAGTCACTTGTAAAAACTGGGGGATTGAGCCTCCATGAGACTCAGTGGCCAGTTAGCGCTCACCTGCCTATAGAACAATCAACAAGAATGGAAACACTTACCTAAATGGGGAAAACATACAAGCCGCAGTCTTGTCTCACATTTAAGAGTAGATGTTTCCCCCAATCACAGATGCACGTCCACTGAGACTTGGAACAGGAGACCCAGCCTGTGGCTACCCTGCCACTGGAGACCACAATTTGGGCTATGCAACAAATCCTGCAATCAATAGATGGTAAAATCGACATGCTGAATCCCAGAATGGACCATATGGCTACAAAGCTGGATAAACAGGCGTCTTGAATCACTGAGGCAGAACAGAACATTTCGACAGTGGAAGGTGACGGTCACCACTAAGTGCCTCAAAATGCAGTGGCGGCTGCTCCCAGGCAGTAGTAGTGCGGCAGGGAGATGGGGGTTTAAAAAAGAAAAGATCACTTACCTGTTGTCCGGCCGCCGCCTCTCCTCCGTCCTCTGCGTGAACCGGAAGCACACAGGCTTCCAGACTTCCCTAAGCCAATAACAATGCTACTGTTACCATGACAGCAGCATCACGATTGGTTTTAGTGCTGTGGTTCGGTGCTCAGGCAGGGACTGGGAGGCTGTGCAAGTTCTCCACCCAGGCTGTGTATTACAGCCCGGTGGAGAACATGCTAAGTGCGCATGACTGTTTGGCAGCCCGCGACGGCAGGCCAAACCATCATGCGCACTTAGAAAGAGCCCCAACCATTCCTCCCTCAGCTCTGTGAGCAGCTCTACCCTACCCCGCAGAACTAGCTCCGCACAGAAAAGTAAAATGCTAATGACAGTGTGTTATTATCATTTTATTTTTCCTTTTTGCAGTGTTGAAAACCAGAGGGGCGACGCTTCTCTGCCTTAGTGTAGGAGCCACCCCTGTCAATATGGAGAATGTTTTGGAAGTGATCCAGACTCGAAAGGAAGATCTTGAAGAGCGCTTGCAGCACAACAACTTGAAAATTATTGGCGTACCTGAATCCACGAATACTGGCAGGCTGGAAGATAAAATAGAAACCATGTTGAAAGAAATATTTAGAACCGAGCAGCTGTGGGTGGTCCAGATTGTAGAATGTACGCACAGGTCGCTGATGGCACGACCGTCCCCCGGGATCGCCCCGAGACCCACAATCGTCAAATTATTAAACTATCATGTCCGGGACATGGTGCTTCATCTATCCAAGGAAAAAACAGACTATAAAATATTAGGGCAATGACGTGGCTTTCTTTCCATACTTTAGAGTAGCAGGGCAGGCGGCATATAAAGAGTTCATCCAGGTGAAGAAAAACTGCAAGCAGCAAATATAAGATATGCCATGCTCTATCCGGCCTGACTCCGATTTCACTACAACGGGAGCCAGAAGATTTTAACCTGCCCAAAAGCAGTACTGGAATTTCTCAAATCTATTCAACAGCCGCGCAAGAGCCCATTGAAATCTCCCTCCACATCCTCAGATGCTTAAAAGTGGTAAATAATGGACATCACAAACTGTGCATATGGGGAAGGTTGGGATACAAGCACCTGTACTTGTGAGCTGGAGGTTATTTGTGACCAGAGAAGAGACTCTGGGTAGACGCTGCATATTTGATGCCACACCCCAGACTGGAAATGGTCTGCTCGGGGCAGACAAGTGAAGCACACAGTGCAATGAACTATGCTTGCACAAAATTGCCCATACTGATGGCTGCCGACTGGATGGCAACTAAGTGTCGATTAACTAAACCGTACAGGTCACCACTGTGCCCAGCCACCCCGTACATCGGGCGGGATACCTGGCATCTTGCTGCCCCACAAAGGTATACCACGCAAGACAATGCACAGTATAGATGTAATGGTTAGAATGTCTGTTGCTTTTTGGTTTGAATGCTGGAATTTGTTTCTTGTTTATATCTGTGACAGCTTTAGCAAGTTTGGAATGCTGAAGTGGGAGGGGGAGGGCTCTGTGTAGAGTGCATCATTTTATAATCTGCTATGACCATTCTGTCACAGTTCACACACATGCATCCAGCTGAGGGGACGCCACCTGTGGACCATATTAGGTTTCTAATGAGCATCCCAGTGGTGGCGGCCTGCAGGGCCTGTGCTGACTGAATCAAGCCTCAGAGGGGTGCACCCTGGACGAAGCGTGCCGCTTACTGCATCCCTACACTTTGATCCCCTGGTGGAAGCTTTGATATGGGCCTGCACTAGGATCAGTGACCAGATTGTATTAAAGTGCCCAGAAGTGTAGAATAGGAGGCTGGCCTGCTCTGGGGGGTCCTGTGGGTATACTGGGGTTCCCCCTGGTGCTGCCAGTCAATACATTTGACCCGAATCACGAAGCCTGCTAGACAAAGATGCTACTGACATTGCTCTTCCGAAGTGGGAGAGCTCTCTAGTCACTTGTAAAAACTGGGGGATTGAGCCTCCATGAGACTCAGTGGCCAGTTAGCGCTCACCTGCCTATAGAACAATCAACAAGAATGGAAACACTTACCTAAATGGGGAAAACATACAAGCCGCAGTCTTGTCTCACATTTAAGAGTAGATGTTTCCCCCAATCACAGATGCACGTCCACTGAGACTTGGAACAGGAGACCCAGCCTGTGGCTACCCTGCCACTGGAGACCACAATTTGGGCTATGCAACAAATCCTGCAATCAATAGATGGTAAAATCGACATGCTGAATCCCAGAATGGACCATATGGCTACAAAGCTGGATAAACAGGCGTCTTGAATCACTGAGGCAGAACAGAACATTTCGACAGTGGAAGGTGACGGTCACCACTAAGTGCCTCAAAATGCAGTGGCGGCTGCTCCCAGGCAGTAGTAGTGCGGCAGGGAGATGGGGGTTTAAAAAAGAAAAGATCACTTACCTGTTGTCCGGCCGCCGCCTCTCCTCCGTCCTCTGCGTGAACCGGAAGCACACAGGCTTCCAGACTTCCCTAAGCCAATAACAATGCTACTGTTACCATGACAGCAGCATCACGATTGGTTTTAGTGCTGTGGTTCGGTGCTCAGGCAGGGACTGGGAGGCTGTGCAAGTTCTCCACCCAGGCTGTGTATTACAGCCCGGTGGAGAACATGCTAAGTGCGCATGACTGTTTGGCAGCCCGCTGCTGACGTGTAGCTCACGTAAAGGCCTCATAACGCGATTATATAATGCCTCCCAGAGGGAAGTACTGGATAGCTCGGCTGCACCACTGGACCGGTGGAATGCAGTGCTTGATGCACCACTAACACAGGAGGACTGGGTCGCATGTTGCACACTCACTAGGAGACTCACGCCTAATTGTAACCTCCAAATAATATATTTGTAATATTTGCAGCAACTTTACTATACAGCACTTCAATTACACAAATATGGGCTCTGAGCCAGCACCAATGTGGTAGATGTGGGGGAGTGGATGCAGACTTCCTGCACTTGGCCTGGATTTGTCCATTAATATACTGATTTTGGACGCAGGTAGGCCCTGTGTTGACAGACATGGTAATGGAGAGAGTGGAAGGCACTCCACAATTGTGTCTCTTGGGTCCTGTTAAATCATAGCGGCCATGTAACCGCATGCTTGTGACTTTCACTACTTTGCTGGACAAACAACAGGTGGCAATGCAGTACCTAAGTTTGAATATTGGCTGCGAGATGTGGCATATTGTAGGGATCAACTAGACACATATGCAGAGAATTGCCCATGGCCTCTAGGCCCAAGAATATATGGGCACCAGTTACTGCCTACCTAATGTAATTCCAGTCTGTGAATTAATAGAGCCACGATCACGAACTGACTTGAGGTCCTCAGGGTTTGCAATGTGCTATACTGCTGAATGCTTCTTTAATGAAAATGTATACTGCAACATATAGCTGTACCTTCAGCCAAAGGATGTACTGCATAATGACTGCACTATTGTGTAACTTATGTTTGAGAAATGCAATAAACAAATAAAAATAAATAAAAAAAGAAACCCCAGATAATAATAACTCTGTAGCCCTCCTTCTGATTTGCAGGACACTCCTGTTTGTATTTTGAGCATTATGTAAAAAAATAACCATCTCCAATTTCAAGTTGTCATCTTACTCTGCAAACCCTATGACATGATCCCTTTCTAAGGAACTTAACGTAAATTCCTACCTGGATCCATTCATGTTCCTTTGTTTTCCTCCAAGGGGGCACTGTTCATTCTCATTTAAAAAACCCAGGGCAGATGCTAATAATCTGGAAAACCAGCATCCATTACAGGGTTAGCATTCCTTGCCTTTTGTCAAACTTTTGGCTACTAAGATGGAAAAATTCACACCTGTAAATCAGATCCTGGGTCTGCATCATCCCGCCTTTTGCTCTGGACACAGCTCAAAAATTGCAAAGCTGAAAATCCTAAATGACTCACTTCAGTTTTTTTACGGAGGCAAAACCTGCATGCTCGTACTTCTTGAGCCATCAGCTGCCTTCCATGCTATTGACCATAGCAACCTTTTTAAACCACTACAAATCAGGATGGGCATCAAATGTGCACTTCTAAGCGGGGTCAAGTCTTGCCTTCACAGAACAACTCAGTGCATCAAAAGAGGTGACTCTTGTAGAAAATCTGCTAGATAAGGCAGACCAATATGCATTTGTCAAAAGTAAATTAGAAGGGCAGATCATGATTAAATCTACGCTGTTAGACCTGTCAGCCTTTGGATGGACTTCCCCCAAATGTTTTGCCTTCTCCACTCCTGTTTCTCTGAATTCGTTTTAGCTGGCCTTATGACGCTGTGCACTTTACCACTGCTAACCAGTGCTAAAGTGCTTGTGCTCACTCCCCTAAACATGGTGAAATTGGCATACACTCAGTTGGAATATTTTTTTTAAAAACATTTTTTATTTGAAACAAAGACAGCAGCAGAGACAATTGCATAGACAATGTAAATACGTAAGTTTCTACCATTTCCATACTCCCTCAATGCACCTCTAGTACACATGAGTCCAGGGTACTTAATTTTACATGCCACCAGCCTCCCCCTCCAACAAACCCCTGTAGGTGAGAGGACTAAATAACCCCAAAAGAATTGGCATACCTTGATCGTCAGCATATAAAGGTGGTGTTGCTGCAAGAGATACATCTCACACGCTCCACAGAACTGAAATATAGGTGTGAGATGGTCAGCAGTGAGAGGGGGCTCATCTTACTCATCTTACTCCAAGGGTGTGCTATTGTTGGTAAAAAAGGGGATCCAGTTCGCACTCACAACTCAGTGCATCAAAAGAGGTGACTCTTGTAGAAAATCTGCTAGATAAGGCAGACCAATATGCATTTGTCAAAAGTAAATTAGAAGGGCAGATCATGATTAAATCTACGCTGTTAGACCTGTCAGCCTTTGGATGGACTTCCCCCAAATGTTTTGCCTTCTCCACTCCTGTTTCTCTGAATTCGTTTTAGCTGGCCTTATGACGCTGTGCACTTTACCACTGCTAACCAGTGCTAAAGTGCTTGTGCTCACTCCCCTAAACATGGTGAAATTGGCATACACTCAGTTGGAATATTTTTTTTAAAAACATTTTTTATTTGAAACAAAGACAGCAGCAGAGACAATTGCATAGACAATGTAAATACGTAAGTTTCTACCATTTCCATACTCCCTCAATGCACCTCTAGTACACATGAGTCCAGGGTACTTAATTTTACATGCCACCAGCCTCCCCCTCCAACAAACCCCTGTAGGTGAGAGGACTAAATAACCCCAAAAGAATTGGCATACCTTGATCGTCAGCATATAAAGGTGGTGTTGCTGCAAGAGATACATCTCACACGCTCCACAGAACTGAAATATAGGTGTGAGATGGTCAGCAGTGAGAGGGGGCTCATCTTACTCATCTTACTCCAAGGGTGTGCTATTGTTGGTAAAAAAGGGGATCCAGTTCGCACTCACACACTCTGAAAAGTATGATATGGGGAGGTGCCTCATAGTGCAGAGATGCCTTGCAGGTACATCAATAGATATGCCCATATGTGGATAATCCAGAGTTCTACACGAGAGTGTGGAGGCATTTATATGCCCTACACCCTACAGTGGTAATTTGAGCAGGAGACCTTAACACATACATAAACCCGATGCTGGGCCGTTCTGCCTCAACAGAGTGCACGGTAAGCAATCTGCTCAGGTTATAAAGGACAATATGAAAGAATGCAGGTTGGTGGATGTATGGAGCGCGAAGCACCCAGAAACTAGAGAAGGGACGTTTGTCTCATCAGTACGCAATACATGGTCTTGATTGGATTATTTGTTGGTGTCTTAGTAGGTATGCACTTGGACGACTGAGGTAACTCATCTACCCAGGATATTCTCGGACCTTGCACCGGTCCTGTTAGGACTCGCAACACCTACACATGCTCCCGCACTATATCAGTGGCGACTTCAGGCCACCTCATTACTAGACCCCTTATTTCGGGAGGGTATAATTGCAGCAATCGCACACTTCTTCAAGGAGAATGACGGCACTGTGGAGGAACACTCTGGGAAGCATTCAAAATCACTCATGGAGGAAAGTGTATGGGATTACAGACAGTGGTCTTGAGGTCTATCTGCTCCCAGCTAAAAGCTATAGAGAGCAAATAAAAAACACTGGAGAGAAGCTACAAACTATGCCTTGACCAGAGTACATTAGTGGAAATATGAGGGCAACTCACTGACTATACTGAAACAGTTGCACAGGAGGTACGACATCTGTATAGGAGATGGGTAGCAAGATAATATGTGGAGGGCGGAAGGTCAGGGCGCACGCTAGCTTCCAAAATAAAAGAACCCAGAACACAATCATGGAGATAGAGACCCTGTGGGAAGGGAGGGGGGGGGGGAGAAATGCCATGACACCCAAGCCATTCAGGTGCTGTTTATATATTTCTAATCACGGCTATATGGGCCGCGCGATGCTGCTGCAGCGACAGATTGGGCTGCCTACCTTGATGATGTGACTTTAGCATGGCTTTCCACAGGACAGAGGTAATTTCTGGTGCAACCAATCACAATAAAAGAGGTGAAAGACGCCATAAACTCATTACCGAATGGAAAAGCATCCAGTGTATCTGGAATCCCTAGGGAATTCTAGAAGACCTATGCACACTTGCTGGTGCCTTACTTACATGCACTGTATATGGAAGCATGCGAAAAGCAGAAGCTGCCCCGACTCTCCGGGAAGCGTTAATAATAACGTTATTGAAACCAGACAAGGCACCAGAAAGATGCAAATCCTTTAGACCATTGTCTCTCATCAATATAAACACCAAAATATTAGCGAAAATAATAGCTGCCAGGCTACAACCGCTTCTCCCAAGCTAAGTATTGCCTGACCAATCGGCTTTTGTACTCGCTCGCTCGACCTCGCACAATCTGTGGACCTTATTTGCAGTCTTACATCAACTAGACTCAGATATTGAAGCAGCGGCTGTATTGTTAGATGCCGCAAAGGCTTTTGATGTTATACAATGGGACTACATGTTCACAGTGTTGCATTACATGGGAATGCTGCTGTCATTTTTGCAGTGGATACATCTGCTATTCACAGACCCAATGGCAAGGGTGCACATTAACGGCAGTGTCTGGGACCTAATTAAGAACTGCAGGGGGACAAGACAGGGTTGTCCATTGTCACCAATCTTATTTGCCCTCGCCTTAGAATCAATGGCTTGTGTGATTCGACAGACATTCAGCAGCTGCGTTGCGATTCCGACATCGCTCGCTTGCCATCTTGCTTTATGCAGACGATAAGGTGCTCTATGTCCGCAACCCAAAGACATAGTTGGCACCTCTCAAAGGTGAATATGTTGAATATGAATGGTATTCGGGGTGGAGTATAAATTAGGACAAATCAACCATATTCCCTCTTACACAATCCACTGAGCCTCACTCACTGAAATTCCCTCTTGAGTGGTGTACAGAACCAGTCAAAAACCTAGGAATATGGGTACACAGGGATCCAGGGATGGTGATTATACAAAACTATGGGCTAGCAATTGCAAAATTGGAAGAACAAGTAGCTAGATGGATATGAGTGCCTCTGTCTTTAGCAGATCAAGTGGCAATTATGAAAACAGTTATACTGCCCCGGTTTTTATATATGTTTGTTAACATTCTTATCCTATTAACGAATGCATTTTTTAAAACCCTCAAAACTTGCATGATATCATTGTCCGGAGCTAGAAAGAAATCTAGATGCCGCTGGAATACACTGACTTCACCCTATGAACTAGGTGGGTTCGGCGCCCGGACATGTACCTGTATTACCTGTGTGCACAGGTGCAGTTCGCACAATATTGGTACTTTCCTACACAATACTTGCCCCACCTAGCGATAGAATGGGACGACACCCACCCAATACCACTTACGACCATCCTGACACAAGCGAGCAGAGATCCCACGACTGGAAATTAACATCACATGCAGAACTTCGACAGCATGGCATAGGATAAGTGTTTGGGCGGATAAGTTCCCGATATATTCACCAGCACTGCCTTTAACATCCCACCCAGCTATCTCCATAACTCAAAAGCCTAAAACGTTAGCTATACTGTCAAGAGCAGGGCTGGGAACGATGGGGGACATGTACCCTGGGGGAACATTCCTGACACTAGATGCCTTCTCCTCAACCCAGCCTTGCTCCCCACTAGTAGTATTTACATATCTCAGACTAAGGGAGGCGGTGAGGACTCTGTATCCACTATTCCCGGATGAAGCGGCACACCTGGGGGTGCTGCAGACGCTGCTGACGTGTAGCTCACGTAAAGGCCTCATAACGCGATTATATAATGCCTCCCAGAGGGAAGTACTGGATAGCTCGGCTGCACCACTGGACCGGTGGAATGCAGTGCTTGATGCACCACTAACACAGGAGGACTGGGTCGCATGTTGCACACTCACTAGGAGACTCACGCCTAATTGTAACCTCCAAATAATATATTTGTAATATTTGCAGCAACTTTACTATACAGCACTTCAATTACACAAATATGGGCTCTGAGCCAGCACCAATGTGGTAGATGTGGGGGAGTGGATGCAGACTTCCTGCACTTGGCCTGGATTTGTCCATTAATATACTGATTTTGGACGCAGGTAGGCCCTGTGTTGACAGACATGGTAATGGAGAGAGTGGAAGGCACTCCACAATTGTGTCTCTTGGGTCCTGTTAAATCATAGCGGCCATGTAACCGCATGCTTGTGACTTTCACTACTTTGCTGGACAAACAACAGGTGGCAATGCAGTACCTAAGTTTGAATATTGGCTGCGAGATGTGGCATATTGTAGGGATCAACTAGACACATATGCAGAGAATTGCCCATGGCCTCTAGGCCCAAGAATATATGGGCACCAGTTACTGCCTACCTAATGTAATTCCAGTCTGTGAATTAATAGAGCCACGATCACGAACTGACTTGAGGTCCTCAGGGTTTGCAATGTGCTATACTGCTGAATGCTTCTTTAATGAAAATGTATACTGCAACATATAGCTGTACCTTCAGCCAAAGGATGTACTGCATAATGACTGCACTATTGTGTAACTTATGTTTGAGAAATGCAATAAACAAATAAAAATAAATAAAAAAAGAAACCCCAGATAATAATAACTCTGTAGCCCTCCTTCTGATTTGCAGGACACTCCTGTTTGTATTTTGAGCATTATGTAAAAAAATAACCATCTCCAATTTCAAGTTGTCATCTTACTCTGCAAACCCTATGACATGATCCCTTTCTAAGGAACTTAACGTAAATTCCTACCTGGATCCATTCATGTTCCTTTGTTTTCCTCCAAGGGGGCACTGTTCATTCTCATTTAAAAAACCCAGGGCAGATGCTAATAATCTGGAAAACCAGCATCCATTACAGGGTTAGCATTCCTTGCCTTTTGTCAAACTTTTGGCTACTAAGATGGAAAAATTCACACCTGTAAATCAGATCCTGGGTCTGCATCATCCCGCCTTTTGCTCTGGACACAGCTCAAAAATTGCAAAGCTGAAAATCCTAAATGACTCACTTCAGTTTTTTTACGGAGGCAAAACCTGCATGCTCGTACTTCTTGAGCCATCAGCTGCCTTCCATGCTATTGACCATAGCAACCTTTTTAAACCACTACAAATCAGGATGGGCATCAAATGTGCACTTCTAAGCGGGGTCAAGTCTTGCCTTCACAGAACAACTCAGTGCATCAAAAGAGGTGACTCTTGTAGAAAATCTGCTAGATAAGGCAGACCAATATGCATTTGTCAAAAGTAAATTAGAAGGGCAGATCATGATTAAATCTACGCTGTTAGACCTGTCAGCCTTTGGATGGACTTCCCCCAAATGTTTTGCCTTCTCCACTCCTGTTTCTCTGAATTCGTTTTAGCTGGCCTTATGACGCTGTGCACTTTACCACTGCTAACCAGTGCTAAAGTGCTTGTGCTCACTCCCCTAAACATGGTGAAATTGGCATACACTCAGTTGGAATATTTTTTTTAAAAACATTTTTTATTTGAAACAAAGACAGCAGCAGAGACAATTGCATAGACAATGTAAATACGTAAGTTTCTACCATTTCCATACTCCCTCAATGCACCTCTAGTACACATGAGTCCAGGGTACTTAATTTTACATGCCACCAGCCTCCCCCTCCAACAAACCCCTGTAGGTCTCCGAATCAGGAGTCGCCGTATCACTCCCGCTATTCTGGTCGCATCTCACCCTTTGTGAATGTTTCTGCACTCATCCCACCTGTGCCCTCTGTCTCTCCCCCCTCAGCTCTATCATCAGTGAGACACATATATCCCCCCTATACTTATTCAATTTTCCCCACTTGTGGTCCCATTTACGTGGGCATCCCCTCCCTTTGAATACCGTTTTCTCGGCGAGCATGGCATGATCCATGTCTTTAGCCCAATCCCTCAGTAGTGGTATGCTGTCTATTCTCCACCTTTGGGCGATATTCCGCTTAGCCAGACACCACCCCAATGTGACCCATTCTTGCTCAATTTGCGTAAGGTCCGTCGCTACCCAGACATTGAGAAGGCACAGCGCGGGTGTCGGGTGTATAGCTTTGCCACATGTCCTAACCATTTGCCTGGTGACGTTAGTCCAATAACTCTGTATGTGGGGACATTCCCATAAAATATGCAGGAATGTTCCAGTCTGAGCGCATTGTCGAAGGCAGAGCGAGTTGGGACGCCTATTAAGTTTATGTAATAGAGTAGCATCAAAGTATACTCGGTGTAGGATTTTTAACTGCACCAGGCAAAGACGCATTGGGATAGCCACCTCCCTAGGTGATGATAATGCCTCCCGCTAGTCCTCCTCGGCTAAGTCCCCTAGGTCCCCTTCCCAGGCCATCCTAAGTTTCGACATCGGGTCCACCCGGTTATTGATTAGTTTACGGTAAGTGAGTGATATGGCCTTGCGGTTCATTGGGTCTAACAAGAGCCTGTCCTCCAAGGGGGAAGAGTCCGGAATGGGCACGTTTTTAGTTCGGGCCGATTCTATGGCATGGCTTATCTGCAGGTAGCGAACCCCCTCTGAGGAAGCCAATTGGTATTTGGCCAGAAGCTCCTAGAATGTTACCATTTTGCCTTTTTCCCATAGGTCGCTGACTTTGGAAATTCCTATAATTTCCCACTTATCGAATCCCGCCGATGTACTCAGTCTCCCCAGAATATCTGGCTCCCATAGGGGGGTAGCCTTCGTCAAGCGGCCCCTCCAACCCATCCGTTTCTGCACTCCATGCCACACCTCCACCGCGCGCGCCATCGGGCCAGTAAGTCTCAATTTCTTATAATTGGTGTAGAGGGCTCTATTATAGCCACCTTTCCCCATCAACCAATGATCTGTACGGAAACTCGGATCATCATGCCTCCCAAACACCCAACTATTAATGGCCGCCAGTTGCGTGGCCTGGTAATACAGACGCAGGTCCGGCAATCCAATGCCCCCATCATACCATCCCATTGTTAACTTAGTCATGGCTATGCGGGGCGGTTTATTGTCCCACAGGAAATCTCTCAATACCATCTCAATCTGAGAAAAATAGGAGTTTGGGATCGGATTGGGCGTATTCTGTAACGCATAAAGAAAGCACGGCAGGGCCAGCATTTTGTATAAGGACGCCCGGCCCAGCAATGTTAGTGGAAGAGATTTCCAGTGTACTACTTCTGTTCGAAACCGCCTTAGCACCCCCTGGAGATTCTTCTCGGCAAACAGTGTGGTATTGGTGGTGATAAATATCCCCAAGTAAAGGAAACCCTGGGATGCCACCGGGATATCGTAGCCTCGGGGGCTTCGTGGAGGGTCTCCCCACAGGGAATACATCTGGGATTTAGTCCAGTTGATTTGATACCCAGAGTGCGCCCCAAAAATGTGGAATATATAGAGTACCCGTCGCAATGAACGGGCCGGAGAGGCAAGATATAGCAAAATATCGCCAGCATATAACGATATCCGGTCCTCGTGGTCTTCCGTCCATCTCATGCCTCTAATCTCAGGATCCCCCCTTATCCACACCGCCAAGGGCTCGAGAACCAGGGCGAATAGCAGAGGCGACAGTGGACAGCCCTGTCTCGTGCCTCGGCTGAGGGGGAAGGTGGTAGAGCGATAGTTATTGACCGCAACATGGGCCCTGGGCTGTGAATATAGCAACCGGACCCATCCCATGAATTTAGGGCCAAAGCCCATTCGCCTAAGACTGCAAACATGTACTCCCATGCCACCGTGTCAAACGCCATTTGTGCGTCGAGTGCCAGTAGCACCGCCTCTTCCTCCAAGGTATGGACTCGGCCTATGACTCCGTTAACCCTATGCAAATTACGCGCTGTATTACGTGCCGGCATGAACCCAGACTGATCCGGGTGGATCAATTCTGGTAGGTAGGGGAGCAGTCGATTCGCCAATAGTTTGGCCAATATCTTTGCCTCGATTGCGATCAGAGAGATAGGTCTATATGACTGACACTCGTCCGCAGGCTTGCCGGGCTTATGAATTACAACTATCGCCGCCTCACGAATGTCGTCTGGCAGAAGGGCGCGCTCGCAGCTTTCGTTGTACAGGTTGAGAAGGTGAGGCGCTAGCATGGAGGCCATTGGCTTAAGTAACTCGATCGGGAGACCGTTAGGGCCCGCCGCTTTTCCAGATCGAACATCTTGTATGGCCTTATGTACTTCCTCAGCGGTCAGCTCCACCTCTAGTGCCAAGCCATCCTGCTCAGATAGCCCCCTCACCTCAATAGTTGCTAAAAGATCTGCTGCCCACACCACCTGAGAGGCGGTTGGGGCCTCATAGATTGTTTTATAGTGCTGAGCGAACGTTTCAGCGATCTCCCGTGGATCAGTAATCAGGGTATCATCCGCCCCCTTGATTGCGCGCACCCATCGTGCTGCCTGCTCTCTGCGTTCCAACCAAGCTAATAACTTTCCTGTTCGTTCCCCCTGTTCATAAAAGCGATCTCGGCTGGCCAGTATTCTCCCACCTGCAGCTGTTTATAATCATGTCGTATTATATTTAGTGAGTGTTGAGCATTCGAATTCGGATCTCGGGAGTTCCCCCCTTCGAGTCGAAGAATATCAGTTTCCAACTCCAGTACTCTTCTGCAGCGTTCTGCCCTGTATCCCGTAATCACTGACAATGCTCTACCCTTAATGACCGCCCCAAATTCCCCCCACAATGTTATCGCTGATGTGACCGAATCGGTGTTTTCTGCAAAATAATGTTTCGTGTCCGTCCTCAACGCATCCTTAATGTGAGGGACCTTTAGTGCCCAGGGTGGAATCCTTATTGGGCCTGGTTGCGGTGGACGTCTCATGCCCAGGGTTGCCAATACGGGGAATGGTCTGAAATCCCACGTGCCAGACATTGGGAGTCTGAAAAGTCGTGGATATGCTGTGCATGTTTAAACAGGTAATCTATTCTTGATTGACTCCCGTGGACCCCCGACTGAAACGTGAAATGTGTGTCACTGATATGCGCCCAACGCCAGATGTCCACCAATCCCAGGGCTTCCACAAAGTCACGCAGAGGGGACCCTCTTGCTGAGCCCGGTCTAGGGGGGGGATCTATCCACTAGTCCATCTATCGTCCAATTAAAATCGCCCCCCATCACTAGTGTGCCCATAGGAAGCAAAGTGGCCACATCTGACAGCGTCCCCCGTTGAAGGCCAGGAGGCGCGTAGACTGAGACCACGTTAAGTACCATCCCCTCCCACGTACCTGTGCAAGCTATGTAACGCCCCAGCTGATCTGTCCAGGTTTTATGGAGCACGTATGGACATTTCTTCCGCAGGAGTATCCCTACCCCCCTTAGTTCCAGACGTGAAGCCAGAGTGAGCTAACATTCGATACCCCTTTCGATCCAGTGCCCTACATGAGTTTCCCTGCAGATGAGTTTCTTGCAGGAGCACCACATCAAGACCCTGGCGATGAACATACTGCGACACCACTCCCCGCTTAATCTTGTCTCCTAACCCGTTGACGTTCCATGTGACTATCCTAAGCCCTTTCCTCGTTGTCATGGAGTTCTGGTTGTAACTGGTCGGCCTGCCTCAGGGGCCCTCGGTAACCCGGCCCCCGCAGTGGAAAGAGTTGCTTACCCGCTGGACGCTCCATGGTAGCTTTGAGGCACCAAATTCTGTCTGCTGTCGCCTGAACATTCTGCCCCAACAATCCGTGTCTGTCTGCACTAATACAAAATATTGCCAACATGCCACTCCCCACGCTGCCCTCCCTCCCAACTGAACTCACCTGAAACTTTTGCCTTAAGACCAGACCCCCCTCCCTGCTTCCCTGCATTGCGGACCCAAAACTGCCCGCCACCCCAAACTTGCAAAGTGCCCGTCGCCCTCCCATTAACAGTTCTCGGGGACGCCAGTAACCCCACCCCCTATACGGTCATGCATCTACCCATAGTGTCTCGCCCCCCTCCGCCCGATCCCCGCCCTGACCTCTTGCACCCTCGTTTTGGGTCCAGCACCCACCCTTCATTGGACCCCCAGAGCTATCACTGGTATACTTGTTTGATCTTATTGCTCCCCTCACGGACCTAGTCCAGTCCCGAGCCGCTCTGACCCCCCAAGGGACCACTACCCTCCGTGGCCTACCGTTAATCATAATGTGAGCAGTGGAACAGCTCCAAAGCGGTTATGACACTTCAGTCCCTGTAGTGTCAGCACCAGTCCAGCCCCTTCCCCCCCCACGAGTCCAGGTCCCCTGATCGTAGTGCTGCTTTATTACATTGTCATACTCCCCAGAGCCCCTCGGTCCCCCGGGTAGGCGGCAAAACCAAAGTGTCTCACACGGCGCCTGGCTAGCGCCCTCCCGTCGGCTCCTGCGGATCCGTGCCAGAGTGTTCTCGCAAACGCCTATGCTGGCGCCAGTCCACATCGTCGTCCGCTCCTGAGGATGTCTTGTGAGTCTTTTTTTCCACCTTGCGCCAGCCCTCCAGCCATTCCCAGGCCTCCTCCGGCCGGGTAAAGAACCAGGATTTTCCGTTTGCTTCCACACGCAGCTTAGCAGGGAACATCATAGCATATTTTATTTCCTGCTCATGTAGTGCCCGCTTCACGTCCAGGAAGCCACGGCGCTGCCTCTGCACCCTCAATGTAAAGTCCGGAAAAAATATGATTCGACTGTTCTCTATGGTGAGTGGTGAGGCCGCACGCGCCGTCTGCAGTATCACATCCCGGTCCCGGAAATTAAACACCCTCGCCAGCAGTGGTCTTGGGGCCGCCCCAGGCTTCCGACGGCCTCCAGGCACCCGGTGAGCCCTCTCTATTGTGAAACATTTGGAGAGGCCCCTTAGTTGTAGCTGCTTAAGGAATAAGTCCTCAACGAACAGGTCCGCCGCCTGCCCTTCCGCTCGCTCCGGTACCCCAATGATGCAGACGTCATTCCTGCGCATACGCCCTTCGTAGTCATCTAGCTGCAGGGCCATTGCCTCGTGGGAGGAGCTGAGCACCTTGACCTGCTCCTGAAGCCGGGCTGTATCCGCGACCAGGTCCTTAGTTGTACTCTCGACCGTCCCCATTCTCTCCGTCAACTTCTTCATGTTTTCGCGGATCAGTGTCACCTCCGTGGCTACTGTGTCAATTCTCCCCTCCAGGGAGGTCCTTACCACCATGATTGCCTCCAGCAGCTCCCTATTCGAGGGCTCCATGGCGTCATCCGGTGCCTCGGCTGCTGTTTTGTCCTCCGACTGGTGCTTCTGCCATGCGAATTTATCCAGTTTCGACTGGGTCGCCGTCCGGTTCGCCCTTCCGGTCGCCATCTTTTCCGGTCCTCCGACTCCCCCACCGATGGACTGGGCACCCCCGCTAATCCCCGCCGCCAGCAGCAAGAGCCCCCACTCGGCCTGTCGGTTTTCGCAGGGGGTGCCTTACTTGGGGCGAGATCTGACAGGCGCCAGCAGCCGGCCCTCGGGGCAGCCTTCTCCGCGGCGGCCTCCTTCTCAATTGGCAGGTGAGCGCCTTCCCGCCGACTCAGTGTACCAGACGCCACGGCAGTTCCAATCGCACACAGGCCCCAGCCTGTCTCACAACTCTGGCAAAACAGTCCGTACCCTGTCACCACTTTTCGCTAGCACCCGAATCTTCGGACCGTGGATCCAATCGCCATGGCAGTGCGCAGCCCCCAGCCTCCCCCGCTGGGCCTCCGCCTGCCGCCAGGGACTTAGTAGCTCTAGGGTCACCCCCTCCTCTTACGTCAAATCAGTGTCCCCGCGGGCTATAGAGGCTCGGGTCCTCAATACCTCACTCCACTGGAGGCCTCTTTATAGCCCTTCGCTGCCAGCTCTCCGCCTGTGGTTTCAGCCTGCGGTCGCCACCCCAGCCGCAAATTCGCTAGTGCAATCAAGTCCCCTCCACTGCAAGCATCAAATTATCTCCAGCTGGGTAGCCTCTTAAATGGACTATCGCCTCCGCTGCACTGGGGCTCCATATGAACTTCTCTAGACTTCTGGGCTCTCCCTGGGGCTGCCGCTCACCTCCACTCCTTCTGCCGCCAAGGCCCAATCACCAATTCCTCCGGCTCCGCTCGCTGTGGCCCTTGGCCCTCCACCGCTCCGCCGAGTCTTGTGTGTACTTCGTGTTGGGGGCACACCACTGTTCTGGCAGGCCGTGCCTCGGCGCTATCACGGCTCGAGCACACCTTCGCTCGCCGCCCCCATGCCGGACCAGGCCGCATCCCCGACCTCGCACCGGCCGCGCTCCTCAGCACTTCCGCTGGCCCGGAGGTCCGCTCTCTTCGGGTCCACGGAGCTCGGTCCGATCGCCGATTCCGATCGGCACCAAAATTACACCAGGGCTCCACGGGTCGCCGGACAGTAGGCTCCCAGCTTCAGGGCATGAATCAGGCCGGCCTGGGCGATGTTTGCACGGATATTGCGGGAGTGGCGCTACGGAGATAAACTACTGAGCGGCCATTCCCGTCGGCGGTTAGCCACGCCCCCTCAGTTGGAATATTTAAATTACTTATAAATACCCAGTAAAGTGGTAATGCATGTATCCAGGGCCTGTAAATTAAATGCTACTAGCGGGCCTGCAGCACTTATTGTGCCACCCATTTGTCTCAGGCTTGCCATTGCAGCCTATATGTAGTTTTAAACTGCCAATTCACCTTGGCAAAATAACTTCTTTGCCAGGCCTAAACCTTCCTTTTTAATACATATAAGTCACCACTAAGGAAGGCCCTAGACAACCCTAAGGGCTGTGTCAAGTGTATTTAAAAAGTTGTGCATGTTCTTCTAAGTTTTTACATGTCATGGCAGTAAAAAAGTCTTAAAATCATTTTTCACTACTACAAGCCTCCCTTCCCCACAGGATAACATTGGGTTAGCTTATTACAGTTAATAAGTTCTAACTTTTGTTTGGGAACAGGCAGAAATATTGGGTTTGGTCTCTACAGAATTGTAATTTAAAGTAGTCTTTAATGATAAAGTCAGATTGTAAGTCACAATTCTAAAGATGCCACTTTAGAAAGTTTGCCTTTTCTTGTCTTAGCCATTTGGTACCTACAGCCTGTGTCACATGACTAGATATAGTTGGCAGCTGGCCTTTGTGTAACAAGGAGGACTAGCTGTTGGCAGGATTAACCATCCTGCCATGAGAGGGGCGGAGCTGTTCACAGCCCCACTTACATTTCAAAGGAACTGTCTCAGCACACTCACAAAGACCTTCACACTAGCCTTTGTTGTACCACAGACATCCTGGGAGCAGGGTAGGGAGGCAGGAAATTCCAGAACCATCTGTGGAGGGGAATCTCCAGAAGTTTCTTCAACTTCAATACTAACACCAGGTATAATGATAACACCTACAGACCCACTCTTCAGTTCACTTCTGGACCTTCAGAGGACTCTCAGAGCACTGCACTACTGCTTCCAGAAGACTGCTCTACTGCCTGAAGCCTACACTGTGCCATTAGACAACTGCCCTGTTGTTTGAGACCTACATTGCTGCTTGAACCCAGGACTACTAGAGTGACTCCAAGGGCTGGTTGGCTGGCCTCCTGTTCAGAGTTACAGGGACATAACAAGCTCCAACAACTTAAACCCTGCACCTGGACCTGCCTGAAGATAGTCTTACCCTCCAAGGGTTGCCCACCTAATCATGGACACTGGGAAGTGATGCTAAAGGTGCCCAAAAAGCAGAAAACTAAGGGCCTCATTTCTGAGTTTTTCCCGTAGGGTAGTGCCGCAGGCCTTCCTGCTGCGCTTCCCTATGGCAAAAGAAAAGGGCAGGAATGCACTGTATCTGTCAGATACAGAGCATTCCTGTCCTTCTCCCATGCACTGGCGCACAATGAGCTGCCAATGCAGGCACCTTTGCACCATGGTGCAAGATGCCTGCGTTGTGGGGATGATTGATTTTGTGCAGAAAGGGAAACCTTACAGCACAAAAACAATCACAAGAAGCTTTTTCCTCTTTCTATGTGTGCTGAAGAATGCCAGCACCTGACTCTAAAAATTGTCACGCCTCTTTCTTAGTTCGAGGCACTGGGTGTGTCACGCACATTGAAAATATAAATGGTAATGAAATAATTTATTTCATTGCCATTTTAATTTCTCACTGGAGGCTAGCAGCGAGTGGGGGGCGATGCTCCCTTGAGCTCGTGGAGAAGCCACATTGCACATGATGAACACATACAGATCATTCAACTGAAACTGCCATTTCAAACATATTTTTAAAATAGTTTTTGTTAATATGCTATGTTATGATATCCTGAGAAAAGTGCTATTGCCAAACTGTATAGTCACTGCTGAAAAACTAGACATACGGTCATGCAGCTCTCTTACAGAACGTGTGGTGGGTTTGGGCACTGAGAACTAGGCAAAGTTTTGCCCAGCTGAAAAAGTACATATGATAACTGAAAAGACCTGCAAAAGTTGGTTTTAACTGGTTTTATGTGGTCAAATTTAGAGTTTTTCATGTAACAGAATGTGATTGTGATGGCTTCTCACTATGTAACATGAAGAACTATATAGCTCTAAGTAAAAGATGGCATTTGGTGGAAGCGCTTTTTCAAGACTTTAGGAATTTAGATATCACCCCACGGTAATTCATCGAATCACATCATGGTTACTGTACCTGTACTGAGACACTTTTGCCTGGCCTGGTAGTTGAAGTGCTCGTTCAATCTCTTCTTTGCTACCACACAGTTTTTGTTCAAGGACGTCTATGCGTTTGATTCTGAAGAGCAGCTCACAGAGAAAGGAAAGATCACCCTCTTGGAGAAGTCCTTCCTCCTGCAGCTTCAGGAAGAGGTCCTTGGCATCTTGGATCTCCTGCTGCTGCCTCAGGGAAATCTGCTCCAGGCACAAGAATTTCAAAGACTGCACGTCCTCTGTGTCCAGCGCCTCGCTAACATCGTACAGAAGCTGGTAAAAGTCCATCATAGTATCTGGATCCGGATCCAAAATGGTACTGGACTAGAAACAAGCAGAAACGTTTTGCGTAAGAACTATTGTTAAGCGGCATGTGAGTCTGGTCCATGTGCTAATAATACAGGGTGTGATGGTAGAGGCTCTGCTCCTAATTAGCCCATCCTCCACTTCATTATGTATTAGGAACAAGAAGATGAGTAAGTTGCATAAGATGATAGTGTTAATAAGGCCTTGAATTGACAACGAGGGCTAGCTGTAGGTATTATTGGTCATAATTACCGCTAACTACAATACTAACATCACCACTCTTCTTGGTGTTCATGTGTAATTAAACTCTCTGTAGGGTGGTTTGAAGTATGCCTATCCTAGACTTCTCTCCTTTTGCTCTTGTTTGTGTCTCTCTCTGCAGGTAACTATCTTGAACTCTGTCCTGATCCCATCTGCTAACGCACTTCGGGGCACATCAACAAGGGCTTTATCTCTGCTTTTTTGGCTTTAAAAGCCAAAAAAGCAGAGATAAAACTAGCACCCAATCAACAACAGGGTGCTAACATGCAAATTTGCCTGTTAGCACCCTTTTACTCTACGCTTCCCCTTGCATCTCTAATGAGATGCAAAGGGGGCGTTCCAGAGTAAAATAATAGGAGAAATGTCAAGAATATCGCTAACCCTGTTAGAGACAAAAAAAGCAGCGCTAACCGCGGTCAACGCTGCTTTTTTACGTCTGGTATTTTTCTGACTTAGCCATGATATCCTATGGAAGGAGGATATCATGGCTAAGTTTGTCTGTCCCTATCAACAAGCTAACGTGAGATTATCGCTGGGTTTCCAGCGATAATCTCACGTTAGCCACTTAGCGTGAGGATTTTTATCGCTATTGAGATAAGCGTTGCTAATAGCACGCTATCTCAGCGATAAAAATCAACACTAGCCGGCGATAATTATCCTAGCGCTAAGTGCGCTTAGCGATAATTATCGCCGGTTGTTGTTGATATGCCCCTTCCTTTCTATCTCAATCTGTTTTTAACTAGTGTCATAGATTCTGACAAAGTAACACCAGGGAATGGCCATTGTAGGCAACACCGGGGTTAATGTGAGGATTATAAAAGTCAAGATCATCTCAAGGGGAGCTCTTGAATATTTATGATTTTGTAAACAGGACTATAGTTGCATCTCCTCGATCTACCCTTCTGGATAAAACAGCATCAGTGAGGGATTAGGGTGTCCATTTTGCATTCCCCATACGATATACCTAGACTAATGGTGAATCTTTATGGACAGCAGTCCATGGCCCAGAGTCTGATGGGGGGAACAAAAAACAAAATTAGGGGAGGTTGCCTTTCAGTTGCTGGCCGATTTAGTGGCCCGTTTAAGAATTAAGTGAAGACTGTTCATTGTTCACAGGAAAGCCTTAGCTCTGGCCACAGCCGCTTTTTAAAAAATAAAATAACAGGACGTTTTCATGTGCCCAATCTCTTTTCTGTTTCACAATGGCAGTGTGCTGCATTATACTTGTAAGTAAAAGGTAAATGTGGACAAAAATATGGGACAAAGAGATCTTTCCTGGTTATCTGGGTATGTAGGTAAGATATTAGACACGCCTTTCTGAAGGATTTGAGTTTGTTTCTTAGGGCACTGAGATTTGCTAAAAATATTAGAGACTTATACAAAAGACAGTTTAAAAAAAAGAAAAACAATTATTTTTTGCAGGCCAAAGAGATTTCAAAAACATCCGCAAGACACTAGGAAAAAAGAATGTGAGATATCCTTGACTTAACATACATAGTCGAGACATTGCATAAATAATAGAATAATATGGTCATTTACACATGTACTACTCATCACATAGGGATTTTTATTAAGGCACTTAATATAAATTGATAATATTACATGGGAAAATGAAAGTCAGCTCCAGCAGCATTCAATCCTGTGGCATGCAAGTTACACATAAATCGCGGCTTCAAGAACATTACTATCTTATTTTTTATTTTTAACCATGGTTCTCTTACTGGGATTTCAATTCAAAGAAAACATTTCTGAGACACACGTAAGTATACTGGAGTTTATCTCTGACAGACTGAGAGGCAACAATTCTAAAGAGGCCATCAAGTGAATTTTAAAACACGTATCCTTGTTATTTTTATTTTTTATTTTTATTCTTACTCAATGTCGTCATTGTTTTTATGTCCTTCCTTCCATCATTTTTGTAAAGCGTCCTGATATCCTTCGGGATCTTGTTCGCGCTATATAAAACTTTATAAATAAATAAATAAGTGAAGGAAAAAAAACTATTCTTTTTACTCAGTCTTACATGTCTAACAATAACTAACAGGCATTCTGTAATGTTCTTTTGTTTGATGATATCATCTGGGGTTTTGAGATCTGGTGTGACATCACTCACCGGATGGCCCCTTTAAGGAGAAAGAATTGTTGCATATTCTGTAATTCGGCAATGTACTTTGTAAATGTGACCACCTGATGTAGACTCCAATCAGCAGACAGCGGATGAAATAAATACACAGCTAGCAAAAAACTGACCTCTCAGAGGAAGGCTTCTCAGACAGTCAGGGCCTCAACCACAAGTCCGTCATCACAAAAGCATGGAAGCTCACTTTAAAAAAAATACATTTGTATTGTCATCACACATGAGTTTGTCACACCATATTGTAAGGCATTTCAGCCAAGTATCATCAGATTCATTACATTCAATATACTGCACAGAGGTATCTGTAACATTTTCTTATTATGGCGACCCTAATTTTTCCTTTTCCATTTGCAATAACAAGCGCAGCACGTACACACTTTTAAACTTGAATTACTTTACCTCGTCCCTCCCTAGCACACAGGCTACACAGACTATTTCATCATGTTTTGCCACTGGCAACTATACTCATTTATATATAAACTCAGGTAATGTCAATGAAGCATCGGTGGAATAATTTTCTTTTCTTTTTTGGTGATAATGAGGCACCAAGAAGTAGAATTTTTAACATAAGTGCACTGTAGCACAATATAATATCACCTGGGGATGAGTAACATTTGAAGAGAAGTTCCATCTTGAAGGCTATGATGGCATATTTCACAATAAGTTTGATTTTTAAGTAAGATAGCATTCAAACTCTCCCTAATTATAAATTCTTACACATAACCATCTTAAATATATCTCTGTTAAATTAAATTAGATCCATTTGATTGATGAAGATTTAACAATTGAATTACCTTGATGATGCCTTAACAATTGAATTACCTTGATAATTGTGTTACTTCTGTAGTTTCCATAGTAGCACAAAGGTTCTGATGTTCTATGTGGTAGCTAATTTTATTTTGAATCCAGGTCCGACTAATACATACATTTTTATAAAACGTTTTCACTCTTTTATTAAGTTTTTGCTATTTTTGCGATGAAAACCATAAATATATATTTTAGAAAAGTTATTTAGCGTCATCTCTAATTGAAAAATGAATGTTTGTTTTTATGTTGTATCCATTGGCAAAGAGATTTTTGATTTGAAATTGAAGAAAGCTGGATGTGAGTTATAGATTTCTTCCATTGTCAAACCGCGTGAATTGAAGTTTTGGCAAGTGTTTGGTCATTTGAAAAACATGTCAAAAACCGCAATGAGAAGGACGCTGGTTTGACTTAGCGTAATAGCCTTGTGACGGAGGATTCGAAAATTATTTTCTGTATGAATAGTAAGATATGCTTGCGAGCGCAGTGCCATTTCTCAATTGAATTACTTCAGAAGGAGGGGGTTATTAAGATTTCTAATTAACTTGTATATTAGATTCCCATATCAAGGGGAATATTCAACATTGTCAAAACTAGACAATACAAACTAAGCAAAAACACCAAGAAAAACGTGAGGCAAACACATATTATTTTGTACTGTGCATGGTTATGTGTCAGTGATTTTTTCAGACAATTCAATGTAGTATATGAGAACATAGCTATACTATGAATTTATTATCTTCATTGTTTTAGATAACATTAATGTGAATTCCTGGATGTAAGGAAAGGGATTTAGCAATATGTTGCATGTACAAGCTATATGGTAAGATATGTTTCGAGTTAAGAAAATTAATATAAATAATGATATTACATTTTAAGACCTGTTGATATGAATGATGATGGTGAGGATTATGAGGGCATCATTAAGATTTGTTTGAACACAGTATTTTAAGTTCTGGTATGTGTGTCCCCATTTATAGTCATCCATGGAGTACTAATTTATATGCTAATCCTATGCTTAAACACTATCATAGAAAAGCAGATGTTTGAGGTGAGCAAATTCAGAGAATCACTAGTGTTGTTGAGTGCTCTATACAGTAGCTGCTCCATTCAGTCGAAGAGCCAGGTCTTGAATGTCTTCCTGAAGATGTTCAGGGAGGGGGCACACCTGAAGCCGATCTGGATCTCGTTCCAGGTCTTGGCCATGATGTAGGAGAAGGCTCTTCCACCTGTTCTGGCGCTGCGGATGTGCAGGGTTTCGGCGAGGTCGGCGGATCGAAGGTTTCTCTTGGGTAGGTGAAAGGAGATTCTTTCGTTGAGGTATTGGGTCTGGGGTTGTGGAGGCATTTGTAGGCATGGGTGAGTATCTTAAAGGTAACTCTCTTCTCAACAGGGAGTCAGTGGAGGTTCCGCAGGTGTTGGGTGATGTGTTCATGTCGAGGGATGCCGTGGACGAGTCTGGCTTCGGTGTTCTGTATGGTCTGGAGCTTGCAGAGCAGAGATTTGTTGATCCTGGTGTAGAGGGCATTTCCGTAGTCCAGTCTGCTGGTTATGAGTGTGTGGGTGACGGCCTTGCTTGATTCGGGGGGGGGGGGTCCATTTGAAGGTCTTTCGGAGGATGCGGAGGGTGATGAAGCAGCTGGAGGCGATGGCGTTGACCTGTCGGGTCATGGAGAGGGAGGAGTCGAGTACAATGCTGAGGTTCCTGGCGTGGTCCGTAGGGGTAGGAAGGCTGCCGAGAGTGGTGGGCCACCAGGTGTTGTCCCATGCAGAGGGGGAGGGTCCAAGGACGAGGACCTCTGTCTTCTCCGATTTGAGCTTCAGGCAGCTGCTGCTCATCCAGGATGTGACGTCCTTCATTCCTTCCTGGAAGTTGAGTCTGGTGGTGATGGGGTCCTTGGTGAGGGAGAGGATGAGCTGGGTGTCGTCGGCATATGATACTATGCTGAGTCCGTGCTGTCTGACGATGGCGGCGAGGGGGGCCATGTAGATGTTGAAGAGCGTGGCTGGGCGATGATCCTAGGGGTACTCAGCAGTTGATTTCCATGTGTTTGGAGAGGAAAAGTGGTAGTCTGATTCTTTGGGTTTTGCCGATGAGGAACGAGCTGATCCAGTCGAGGGCAGTTCCTTATATGCCAGCGTCAAGGAGTCTGGCAGTGAGTGTGCGGTGGGATACGGTGTCGAAAGCTGCCGAGAGGTAAAGTAGGATCAGGGCCGCGGTGTGTCCTTGGTTGAGGAGGGTGCGGATGTCGTCTGTGGCTGCGAGGAGGGCGGTCTCGGTGCTGTGGTTGCTGCGGAATCCGGATTAGGAAGGATCGAGGATGTAGTTTTCTTTGATGAATTTTGTTAGTTGTGCACAGACGGTCTTCTTGGTGACTTTGGCTGCGAAGGGGAGGAGGGAGATGGGACAGTAGTTCTTGAGGTCCGTGGGATCTGCTGAGGGCTTCTTGAGCAGGGGGTCTGACTTCTGCGTGCTTCCAGTTGTCTGGAAAGGTGCCGGTCTTGAAGGTGGTGTTGATGGTGCATCTTAGTTCTGGAGCGATGGCAGCTCTGTGGAAGATGTGTGGTGGGTATGGGTCCATGGGGGCCCCTGAGTAGATTCTTTTCATGGTCAAGGTGGTGTCTTCAGTGGTGATAGGGGTCCAGGAGGAGATGGTTGGTTGGCAGGCATTGCTGGAGAGGGAAGTGGTGTCTGGTCATTGAAGTTGTCGTAGAGGGTCTTGATTTTCAGATGGATGTAGGATCCAAGCTTATTCCAGAGGTCCTGGAAAGGGTGATGTCCTTGGTTTCACTGGCGGGCTTGGTGAATTCCTGGATGATGCTGAAGAGTTCCTTGGAGTTCCTGGAGTTGGCGAGGATCTTGTTTTGAATGAAGGCCCTTTTGGTGGATATAATGCGTTGGTGGTATTCCGTCATGGCGTTCCTGTTGTCTGGCTGTTTCTCCAGTTCTTCTCGAGATGCCTGCAGGTGCGTCTGGATACCTGGAGGTCGGTGGTGAACCAGGTGGCCTTCCTGGAGTGCTGTCTGTCGGGGTTCCCTAGGGGTGCGAGTTTGTCTGCGCAGTTGGAGATCCATCTGTGGAGTTCTTTGGCTGCGAGTTTGCCATTGGTAGAGGTGGTGGGGGCGTTGTGGTTGAGGGTGGAGTTGAGCTGCTCCTCTGTGACTTTGCTCCAGTTCCTTTGTGGAGGGCGTGGTTCAGGTTTGGGCAGCGTGGGTTTGTCGATGTAGAAGTGTACGCAGTGATGGTCGGTCCATGGGGGTTGCATGGTGTGGCTGTAATGGATGTTGCTGTCTCCTGCAAAGATGGGGTCGAGGGTGTGTCCTGCCTTGTGAGTAGGCATGGTGACGAGCTGTTTCAGTCCGATGTTGGCGAGGTTGTCCAGGAGGGTGATGGAGTTGGGGTCACTGGGGTTGTCCGGGTGGAAGTTCAGGTCTGTCGTCCATGGAGGCGATGGAGTGGGGTGCGATGAGGTCGGTGATGGTGGTGGCGAATGAAGCGCAGGGTCCGGGGGGTCTGTAGGCGAGGCTGCTGTGAAGTGTGTTTCTGGGTCTTGTCTGGACCTGGAAGTGTTTGGTGGTGGAGAAGGAGTCGCTTGTGGTGGAGGTGGAGAGTCGAAGGGAGCTCTCCTGGCAGTGTGTGCGATGGTGACTTCTCCTGGGTGGTTGGGGCAGTCCTTCCGCTGGATCTTTTATCCATCAGGGATGGCGGTGGCGATGTCAGGGGCGGAGGAGGCGTTGGTTCAAGTTTCAGTAAAAAGGCCACATCTGGTGAGAGGATGTCGAGGAGGTCCCAGATCTCTATGGCGTGTCTGTGCAGGGAGCGCACATTGAGGAGGAAACAGTTTAGGGCTCTGGAGGTGTTGTTTTTCGTCGTGGGGATGGTGTCCGCGGGGGCAGAGGTGAAGGTCTGGCAGCAGTTGCGGCAGGAAAACTGGCCATGGGTGGTGTTCAGAGCGGACAGTTGTTGTTCCTCCCTGGGTTGAGTGCAAGGAGAGTAGCTGTGTTGTAGCGGTGTGCGGTCGTAGAGCCAGTGTTTCAGGTGCTGGTCGCGGTCGGGTCGCAGACTGGCTTGCCTTAGGCGTGCCAGCGGTGCGCCCACTGTGCGTGTCAGCACAGCGGTCGCCATTAAATCGGGGAAGGGGGAGGGGGAGGGAGGAGCAGCTGGGTGGTGGGAGTGGGAAGCTGGCAGGGGGAGGAGCCACGGGGGCAGCAGCGGCAAAGAATGGGCGGGAACCGGGCACAGGGTCAGAAAGGCAAGGCAAGAATAGGGCAAGAAGAGAAGAAAACAGGCAATAAGGCAATGGAAAATAGGGCAAAACCAACAAGGAATACGGAGAGAGTATCAACTGGATACAATACCCTGAGTAGGACCCAAACCTCTGACAGGCGCAGAGGTGGAGGCACAGCTGCAGGGAGGCTCTGTCAGCAGAGCTGCACTGGCGGAGAGCTGGGTCTGTGACCAGGAGGTCAAAGGGCCTCCTGGCCCCCACCGCCCCACTGCTCTTATCTGCAGCGGCCGCGGCTGTCCATTCCTCCAAAGATAACAGGCTAAAAGGTGTGCCCTTCCTCAGTAAAGAACAGGCCTCCAACACAGAAGGGGGAGAAACACTTCACTAAGCTTTTACATGTCAATTGTGGTGAAAATAAATTGATGGCCCATACAGTTACACAGACAATCCTTCGAAGAAAGCTTTAATCATGATATCTTCTTAACTTAGTCCCGAATCTAAAGCAAAGGCAGTACTCTTGTTTTGTATGGATGTCCCATCCAACAACTTTTAATAGGAATGTTTATAAAACATTTTTAAAAATCAAATTACTAAAGGAAAATCAAACATATCTAATGGTATCTCAAAACTGTAAATTGATTTCAATGTTTTCAATCGTTAGGCAAAGTCATGGTAAATTCCCAAATTCTTTTGACTCAGGAAGCTCTGCACAGAACTTAAAAAGTGTCGGAATGTAACGGGAGTAAAGGGAAATGCTTGCCAATGCTTTATTTACATTCCACGGGATTCAACCATTCGCTCCTCTATGATAGCCCAGGGACTAAATTATGAGCCTACGGGAGAAGTGTCATGGTAAGTACACCTTCTTCCTCAGATGCCAGCTGAATGAGTGCAGTACATGACCCTTTCCCCAGTATTATATAAAAGCCTTTGTGTGGCAAAGGGTGTGCTTTAATGCAATATGTGGAATGCATGCAATAAAACGAAATTAGCCCAGTTGAACAAAATAAATGCTGCACTCTGACATCAAGTAAAAATGAGAACACTGTTGATCATTCTGCCAGAGCCACTGGAATTATGTGATTTTGCAGCTGCAGCATTTTTCCTATAATTTTTGATTTGTTGCATTTGTCACATAATCCATCATCTGCTGCAAAATTTGACAAAAATGTAGTTTCTATTCAATCTAATTAAAAGTTACCTATAATGCAGCGACATGAGTTGCTTTGTATTTGAAGTCCCTTTGTGAAGGTTGATGCGTCCCTTTCAGAAGTTTATTGCTGCATTTGGGTCTGAAGTGTTACTAATCAGGTGAAACCTTTTCTAAGACAGTGTTAACATGGGTACAAATGAAAAAATGGTGAAGAATAACGTTACAAAACGTGCTGCATTGAGCTACATGATTTGCATTTTCTTGACACATAATTAACTTGGAAATAATTTGGTCCTCTCCTACTGCATAATTCCAGTGGGTCTAGCATATGCGCATGGCTGTAATTACCAGCACTCTGCCTTCTGCTGTGATCTGTAGCTCCACTAATAGACCTCCACTGTTTTCCGACAACTGCCTGCACAGCCTGAGGGCCTTTATTATTCTCTCCGACCTATTCTAGTAGCATCCTACTTATCCCCGAATGTCCCAGCTACAGGTCTGTTGGACCCCATATCCTATGCTGGGACCCAGGGCCTACATTGCGACTTTTGTCTTTATCACCTCTTGCATACACTGTGTATACAGTGAGATGAGCGCCCACCTCCTCTTTGGTTATCTCTGCCAATCCTACCATGTGCCAGCAATAGGGACCCTGCCCCCTTGACATCTAAATGTCAGACCGAGAACACTTAAACTGGACCATTCACTAATGCCCCATCGCAACACTGTCATGGAAAGGTACGGCATCATACTGCATTAAATTCCCACAAAACCTCTCCAAATAAGCCACAAAAAAATTCAAATATAAAGATGATCCAGAAACGCTAATAACGGACATCTACTACAGTCCAGCACAAGGTGGACGACAAATTGACTTAATCTTCTACACAAAAAAACTTGCCAAATGGAGAGAGACCTTCACGTAACTAAACTAAAATTGCCAACATCTCCGAATCACCATAGCCACGGCAATGAACAGGTACGGACCACAGCGTGGAGATTTCAAAAGAGCAGTGCTTTATTGCAGAATTTTCAGCATGAAACAATATAACGGCAAGTGCCCAGCATGACGCGTTTCGACCGCGACAACACGGTCTTGATCACATGACGCGCTGGACCTCATACAACCCTTAAGTAGTGTCAAAATTAATTAGGATGATGAAGTTCAACCACACCCCTAAGCCATAGAGCTAAAAACATACTGGGCAGGCACTTAATTTAAAACAAAACCAGTACTACAATTGTTAAGAGAAAGGGTCACTGCTTGCGGATTTAAAAATTGTTGTTGTTACACATTGGAAAGAAAGCTGTAGTAATCAGAATTAATAACATAATAATACATATGTATGCAAAATGTCTAAAATTGTACCCAAATGGTAATGACCATTCCAATCTGAAACATCCCTAAAGCTTCATTTGATTGGCATGATCTTACATTACAACATCCCCTTACCAGTATTCATATCACTTTCACTTACTCAAAGGAAAAGTGCTTAAAAATAAAGTGCAAGTGCAAAAATGTGCAAAACGTCAAATGATGCCAACTATACTTTGTAATAGTTGGCCACAATAAAATCATAAAGCTTGAGGCAAGCCCATTTCATATGCAAATAAAGTGCAAGTGCACGATAAACTTACGGCTGGGTGCAAAAAAGCGTTTAGGCAAATTTAACATAAATGATTTACAGTACTGTTATCATTCATTATATATACATATATATATATATATTCCGCAGGACACACGTATCTTACAAAGAACGTGAGACAGGCCACACCAACTGTGCTTAATTCATTCCTTTATTCCAGGCAAGAACAGGCATGACGCGTTTCAACTCTAGACGAGTCTTAATCATATGCAGGCTTCAAAATGGTGGGATCGCCAGCTTTTAAAAGTACGTGACTTTAAACATTGAAAAAGGACTTGTACTCCCAGGTTTGATTTAAAGCAGCAGTTAGTATTTAAATTCGGCAGGTTTACTTTGCTCGGAGATGAAAAGTACACATTTTCCGTTTTGTAGTTCAAGGATAAATACCTCACAAAAATAAAGTATTGTCACAAACTGTCATTCATCTCTGAAAGATTCGTTGATTTTCTCTCTCTTTTCGTTTCTTGATGTAGAAACTCCTACAATAACCAAAATGCACTTCTCCTGCTGCTTTTCACCCACTCGGAATTCAATGCAGTTTATAGCAGAAATTCAACTTGCCTTCTATGCGCACTCCTGTATATATAGCGCCTTCAGAGGAGTAGTTCCATATTGTGGTCATATCAGGAGGGCACATTGTAAAAACCAGTCTATTCCGCTACCACCAATTTTTCAGTTTGTTAATTGCCTTCCCAACAAAAAGCTTGAAAGCACACACCGGCTGGAAATATTGAACATTCACGAAGGATGGATGGTAGGGCCCTGTGAAAGGCCCACCGCTACTTGGGAGATGGCCAGTACGACAGCCAGGGTTTGCGAGAGGAAGATCCATGCGCACTGTGTGCTTTCAAGCTTTTTGTTGGGAAGGCAATTAACAAACTGAAAAATTGGTGGTAGCGGAATAGACTGGTTTTTACAATGTGCCCTCCTGATATGACCACAATATGGAACTACTCCTCTGAAGGCGCTATATATACAGGAGTGCGCATAGAAGGCAAGTTGAATTTCTGCTATAAACTGCATTGAATTCCGAGTGGGTGAAAAGCAGCAGAAGTGCATTTTGGTTATTGTAGGAGTTTCTACATCAAGAAACGAAAAGAGAGAGAAAATCAACGAATCTTTCAGAGATGAATGACAGTTTGTGACAATACTTTATTTTTGTGAGGTATTTATCCTTGAACTACAAAACGGAAAATGTGTACTTTTCATCTCCGAGCAAAGTAAACCTGCCGAATTTAAATACTAACTGCTGCTTTAAATCAAACCTGGGAGTACAAGTCCTTTTTCAATGTTTAAAGTCACGTACTTTTAAAAGCTGGCGATCCCACCATTTTGAAGCCTGCATATGATTAAGACTAGTCTAGAGTTGAAACGCGTCATGCCTGTTCTTGCCTGGAATAAAGGAATGAATTAAGCACAGTTGGTGTGGCCTGTCTCACGTTCTTTGTAAGATACGTGTGTCCTGCGGAATATGTGAGGTGTCTGACACACCTGTAACAGGCCCTGACCCGAGAGGATGAGGCTCTTATATATATATATATATATATATATATATATATATATATATATATATTTCACTGAAAAAAACAAAGGATACAGAGACATTATAGTTAGGCTGACACTTCACTCGTACAAAACCAGAGAAATTATGCAGTTACAGTTAGCTGAGCTAACTATAACTTGCGCTCCCGCAATGCACTGCTCATGACCTCACATATTACATCACTCATGACATGGCCAGTGACATCACTGATGACATCATCCAGTGACTGTATGTTTAAAGTGTTTATGAGTGTTAAATATATGTACCAAAGTGTAATGATGAATCAGTGGGTGTATGAGTGCCTGCATCGATGATTCGGTAGGTGCGTGACTGACTGTTTAAGTAAGTGATTAGGTGTCTCAGTGAATGTATGGGTCACTGACTAGGTTGCCTGCATGTCTGTATCAGTCTATCAGTTGGCGTTGAAGTGGCTGTATGGGTTGGGGAGTGGGTACATGTGTGGGTGTATGGGTGGTTGTTCAGCTGTCGTACCTGTATGGGTGTATGAGCGTCTGTGTGGGTGAGTGAGAGGGGGTGTGACTGCCTGCATGGATGACTGAGTGCATGAGTCAGTGGGTGTTTGGGTTAGTGAGTGTAAGAGAAGGGTCGTATAAGTGACTAGGGCTGTGTCAGTGAGCGAATGGATGTGTCAGTGGTATATGGGTAAGTGGATATGTGAAAGGCAGTATAGGTGAGTGTTGGAGTATATCAGTGACTGTATGTGTGAGTGAGGAATTGTGATAGTGGTTGTATGGGTTAGTGAGTGCGTGTGTGAGGGTCTGTATGGGTGAGTGATTATATGTCAATGCCTGTATGAATAAGTGAGTGGGTGTGTGTATAACTTTATAGGTGAGTAAATGGCTGTCTGATTGACTCTTCAGGTGAGTGAGTAGGTGTGTGAGTAGCTCTATGAGTGACTGACAGTGTGTGCGTGTCTGTATGGCTGTATGAGTGGATATATCAGTGGCTGTATTAGTAATTGAGCTGGTGTACAAGTGGCTGTATGGGTGACTGAGTTGATGTGTGTGTAGACTTATGAATTAGTGAGTGGGTATGTAAATACTGGTATGGGTGTGTCAATGGTTTCGAGAATTGTAGCATGGAAGTCGCAGTGAGTGTATGAAAGGTTACATGGAGGTATGAGTGGTTGTGTCACAGATTATGTGGATGATGTCATCAGTGATGTCATTTGAGATGTCAGTCATGTTATGAGTGATGTCACTGACTATGTCATGAGTGATGTAATATGTGAGGTCTTCAGCAGTGCATTGTGGGGGCGCAAGTTATAGTTAGCTCAGCTAACAATAACTGCTGAATTTCTCTGGTTTTGTATGAGTGAAATGTCAGCCTAACTATAACGTCCCTGTAACCTTTGTTTTTTTCAGTGAATGTCTAAGATTTTTTTTAATTCTATTTTTTAACTATAACGTCCCTGTAACCTTTGTTTTTTTCAGTGAATTTGTAAGGTTTTTTAAATGCTAACTGTTAACTATAACGTCCCAGTAACCTTTGGGTTTTTCAGTTTCTAAGGTTTATTTAAATTCTATTTCTTAATTGGAATGTCCATTTTTTTAAGTGATCATCTAGGATTGTCATACTTTCTTTCTATAATTCGATATTGTGTATTATATTTATATAATACACCACTCATTTTTTGATTTCATATGTGTTTATCAGAAAGTAAATTAATAACTGGTTTTATTTTAAACAATTTTGTAAGTCGCATAACATTGTTGCATTTACTGTGGAGAATCTGTCATCAGTAAATGGATTTTACATACTGAAAAATACACTTCAAGACATTTTTTAAATAAAGTTTAAGTCTAAATATTTAGTCAAATATTGTTTTAACTTTTCTTTCTGTGATCAATTTAGAAGAAAGCCACCTTTACAGACAAAAATTATATTCGCGACTACCGGCGTCATTGCAGTGACGTCGGTAGTCGCGAAGAGCGCATGGTTTGTGCAAAGTGGAGTGCAATTTACAGATGAAGGCAACAGCATGTTTCTAAGTCACCTAAAACTCTGCATACGATTTTATGTGTAGCTGTCATATACAACCAACTAACCCTAGTACCCCAAAAATTGTGAAGCTTTTTTCTAAAAGGTTTTTTTCCCTTTTGTTTTTGACAATTTTCGCGACAATGTCGAGATCCCCACGGCCATGTCGTGAAAACAGAAAACAAAAGCAGACATTCAATGAGCACCAACACACCCAAAAATAATATGTAAAAAAATCCATTCTGAACATTGCACTACACCTATTGCTATATAAATACTTCTTTCAAAGCATGTTTAACCTCATATTTTAGTACTAAGCTTCTTTAAAAACCATCTTTCAGACCGATTTTCAGTGTTTGTGGTTATTCGGGATGTCGCAAAGTCGCCATTAACCGCAACAGTTGCAACTTTTCCATAAAGTGTAAAACACATATAAAGAAACATATTACAGTATTTTCCACACTAGGGGTTTATTACTGTACACATCAAACTCATGTTTTTCTAGTGTATTTTTAGAACAACCATCTCTAAAACCTATTTTACATTTTCGCGGTGACACCGGTGATCGCGATGACGTTGGTCATCGCGGTTCCCGCAGTTACGTCGCAAAAGCAGAAAGCAAAAGCAGGAATGCAACAGCCACCACCACATATAAAATTATAACTAAATAATTCATTCTAACCATCACAGTAGATAACTCACTAAATAAATAGCTCTATAAAAACATTTATCAATATCTCAATAACAATGCATATTAATGATTTATAGTTTTTTAAAAATTGTAACCAATATTTGTGAAGACGCTGATAATCGCGATGTCTCTGCAATGGTACACAGGGTACCACGCTAGCGGTCACGGCGTTGTCTCGAATATCATGCGCAATTAAAAAAATACATTGTGGACACATAACTTGTATTTGTATTTATGTATTTATAAAGCGCGACATTCATCCCAAGGGACATCACGGCGCTAGAGAATAAAACACTAACTAAAAGTGAGAGGGGAGGGAAGAGCACTCTGAAACAGATTAGTAGGTTGGGAAAAATATGTTTTTAATTTCTTTTTGAACATTGAGTAATCTTCAGTCAAACGTAGATGCAAAGGAAGCACATTCCAATTTGTAGCTGCTACTTTAGAAAAAGATCTGTCACCCATCTTAGCTTTGGATGTACGTTTGACTGAGGCCAGTGCCAAGTGGCGTGATCGCAAATTACACAAAGGTGCATGGAATTTTAATCTTCCATGCAAAATTTGAGGGGCAGTTTTGTATAAAGTTTCATGAGCAAAACACAAAAGCTTAAAATTAGCTCTTTGACGTACAGGGAGCCAGTGTAGTTCCCTCATGCAGAGAGAGGCAGAACTGTATCTGCTTTTATTACATACCAGTTTGGCAGCAGCATTTTGGACTACTTGCAGTCTATTAAACAAAAAGTCAGCCATACCAACATATAATGCATTACCGTAAACCAAATTGCTCATCAATAGTGCCTGGGTCACAGTTTTTCTATAGTTCAAAGGAATCCACGGAAAAAGCCTTCTGAGGAGTTTTAATATAGCAAAGCTTTTTCCACATATCGACCGGACCTGGTTCTGCATGGACAGGGCATTATCAAAAATAACGCCCAGATTCTTGGTGGCCTGCCTAGGTTCTGGAGCAGTTCCCAAAGCCTGGGGCCACCAGCTATTATCCCAAATTGTCTGGGCTCCTCCATAGAGTAGAATCTCTGATTTTCCGGCATTAAGTTTTAGACAGTGTCCTGACATCCATTTTGCTATTTCGGTAAGGCAATTCATTAGATTGTCCTTAGAGTCCCCTATATGCAGCTTATCAGACAAAGGGACTATCAATTGAGTGTCGTCTGCATAGGAGCATAGATCAAAGCCCCATTTCTTACTGATAGTTGCCAGGGAAGATGCGTATAGATTAAAAAGGGTAGGGCTCAGGGTGGCACCCTGTGGTACTCCGTAGTCAATATTCTTAGCCGTAGAGGAATAAGGACCCATCTGAATTGTCTGAGTTCTGTTTTTTAGAAATGAAGCGAACCATGCTAACGCATTTCGACATATTCCTTTTTCGTGTAAAATTCTCAATAATTTATCATGAGACACGGTGTCGAATGCTGCTGTGAGGTCCAAAAGGATCAGTGCCACCGTTTTTCCCTGATCAACTAAGGATCTGATATTATCTGATACGGCTAACAAAGTGGTCTCAGTACTATTATTAGCCCTGAATCCAGTTTGTGAGGGGTCAAGTAAATTGTTGGATTCAATAAAGGCCGTAAGTTGTCTATTGACCAGTTTCTCCAAAACCTTAGACAGGTATGGTAATTGCGAAATCGGTCTATAATTGGCTGGGTCATAGATTTCGAGACCAGGCTTTTTTAGGAGTGGGAAGACAACTGTCTTTTTCCAAATATCTGGAAAAGCAGCGTCTTCTAATGATTGATTGAGGGCATTAGTAACATAAGGACAGAGTGTTAGCACCAGCCGTGAGAAGATAAAATGTGGGCAGGGGTCCAATGGTGAACCTGCCTTAATTTCGGTCATAACTTTGGCCACTTGCTCCTCAGAGAAAGGGGTCAGCCTATCAAGATGACTGTTGGCTGCAGGATGAGGAGCTATTTTTCCCCAATCCTTGCCGTCATCCAAATCTGAGGATGCAAAAGTAGTATAGATTTTTGTCACTTTGTTAATGAAATAATTATTAAGGAGTTCGCAATTCTCAGGGGAGGGTGCCATGGCTTGTGAGAGCAGAGAAGGCTTACGGAGTTCTCGAATTATTTTATAAAGTTCTTTAGAAGAGCCACCGGTTTCTTCAATTCTTTTAGAGTAATACTCAATTTTGGCCTTTTTTAGAGCTCCATAGTAAGCTTTTTGTTTGGCTATATAGATGCATTGTATCACTAACACCTCCATTTCTCAAACATGGGGTCAGTGTATCTCCATCCTGA
Organism: Triturus cristatus; assembly: GCF_964204655.1. Lineage (NCBI taxonomy): Eukaryota > Metazoa > Chordata > Amphibia > Caudata > Salamandridae > Triturus > Triturus cristatus. The sequence continues at coordinate 820,565,769 of NC_140584.1, forward strand.
CCCCTTATGTGGGCTTTCACACAGATTCTCAGCCCCGGGAACCATTCCCGATAGTTAAAATGGCAGCCACAACTTTCTATTCAGGTTGCGTCCAGCCAATCAGAGCATTCCTGTGGGTGCGTGCATTCGCGATTCATCGTGAAACCACTGCAAAATATCTGCTGCCAGAGATATCACTATAATTTTTAAATTACATTTCTCAAATATTACTACTGCCGATTCACACCAAATAGGCAAAAGGCCGTTCCTTGAATCAACATCTACCTTCCTGCAAAATTTGGTGTAAGTCCGTTCAGCGGTTCGGGCTGTAGAGGTGGATAAAGGTTCCGATTGAAATTAACATTACAAACGCAACCTTATTTCGCGCCCCAAGTTCTAGGTCCCCACTGCATGGATCACCCCCAAACTTTGCATAACAATAGTACCCATTATGGCACTTTTTTGGCAAAATGTCATGCAGGCTGGTCAAACGACACCAAAGTTATAGCCGTGTCAAAAAATGCTTTTACTATGGAAACTAGGTCCTAACTATAACTACCTACTGGCGACTGCCAATAGGTAATATATATATATATATATATATATATATATATATATATATATATATATATATATATATATATATATAAATATATAATATATATATATTAATTATATATATTAATTATATATATCTTCAAGGTAGGTAGATGTTCAATATTATGGTCTTCGATATTTTTTTCCATGATATTCCTGTTTAGCCTCAATATTTAGTAGTATAATCAACAGAAAAGTCATCTGGCCTGTTCAGACCAGAAATATCGGTCAAATCGGAAAAGTACCCCACATATAGAGTTGCTCAGAGATATATGGAAAACTAGATGGAATGAACTACTGACTGATGGCTCTGGCTCACCTAAAAGCTATTGTAAATGTTTGAATAGATAAGACTCTCAGTATGTAAAAATAAGTTAATGCAGCAAGGTACAGGATATATATATAATTTTTTTAAAGAGTGGCAGTGACTAACTGCAGTGTAGGTCTGCAGTAACGATCCCGTAACCTTGCTTTACAAAACTTGACTTGCTGTGGTCTGAAACCCTACCACCTGCCAGGTGCTACTTTGCTGGTTTTAACGTGAGCCATACATCTATTGTTGTGAGCTGAAGGACGGGACCCTGTTGACACCATTGTTGTGATGGAAGTGCTCCGGGTATCAAATTCACACGGTGTCATTTCTTGTGGAATTGTGACCCTTGTCCTTTTAAGGAGTCGCAGTGTCTGAAAAGTGCGAACGTGAATGCTGGGATGAGGCCTGTTGTCCAACGCAGGCCTCCATAGTTTGCAATGCGTCAAAAGCCAATTTCAGCACCGTTGCTATTAAGGAGGCGAGCATTCCCTCTGTGCTGCCTGGGACTGAAGATTCCCAGGCACCATACATTGTGAGTCTGGATGCAACACAATGCAAGAACTGTGCTGTGGCCAGACTCTCTGTGCATTAGGCCCTGAATGCTCTTTTTTATTTACATTGTTTTACCTTTTATCAAATGTTCAGTATATTCCAAAAAAGAGAGACAGTCTAGAAGTACCTGGTTGTTTTATTTGCGAGCAACTGGCAATATTTGTGTATCTATGGTAACCAACACTTCTTAAATAGTGTTCAGACTTTCAAGCGTTGCTTAATCTGTACAAAACATTTTATTCTGAAACAGGAAGTGGCAACTGCTTCGGCATGTTGAGGATTTTCTACAATTGCATAAGATCTAATCAAAGCCAGCATGGTCTACTTTCAATATGACTTCTGGAGAAGTTGGTTGGCCAAGCAGCCATGGTGTCACCCACGTGCTCACTCACACTGGTGTGGCCGGAGGTTCCTAGATCAGACCTCCTGTTTTTAAAGATGGTTTTGTTAGAGTTTCAAATTCCGCTCATTTAGTAGAAATAGCTGTCGCTCGATGGAACACTAAACAAACATCATATAGCAATGAGTCCGACGATTTACCGGTGCCCCACAATTTGTGATTTTGCATAGCAAGATATGCGGATCTTGGCTGGTACATTTGGTCCTAATGGCAACACAGCGATATGGTTGCTAGATGCATGTTTTAAGCATATTACTCAATTAGCTCCAAAGTGATGGCTGTGGAAAATGCCTGGAAAGAAGAACTGAAGAAAAATAAAAACATCATATAAACGATCACAAACCCAAACTTCCCGATTACTGCAACTGGTCTTGTAGAGTTATTCCCCAGTTCCCTGCCTTGGGGTCGTGTGGTAAGGGTCTTGCTGAATCGCTCCCTGACATCCTTTCACATAGGTTTGCATTTTGGTGACCCAGATACGCCGGGCAGGGGTACCTGTCTACCATAAGTGGTTCAGAGGAGGTGGTCAAACCCTTCAAGCTGTGGCGGTCAAGGGACTACTGTCGCAGGACAGTCAACTATCACACGTCACCTCTATTTTCCAGCGGCGGCTCCTCCGCTAAGGCGGAGGAGCATCACCCCACTGCTCTAAGAGCAATGCAAAGGAAAAATAAAATGATAATAACCGAACGTTATTATAATTTTATTTTTTGTCTGGCTGCAAGCTCCATGTTAGGGCGGGCGGGGCTGGGCCCCAATGACCTAGAGGGAGGAGGAGTGGCTGCTGCAACTTAAGTGCGCATCACGGCTTAGCCGGCCGTCTTGGGCTGGCCAAACCATCATGCGCACTTTGGATGTTCTCCACAAGATGTATTATACAGCCTGGGCGGTGAACAGGCACAGCCTCCCAGTCCCTGTCAGAGGGCCAAACCACAGCACTCAGACCAATCGTGACGCTGCTGTAAGGCAGCGTCGTGATTAGCTAGGGGAGTCTGGGTGCTTCCGGGATGCAGGTTACAGCAGGAACGGAGGAGAGGCGGCAGCTAGTGACCCACAGGTTGGTTAGTTCTTTTTTTCTAACTTCCCTGCACCCTCCACCGTCCCCTACCAGCCACCACTGCTATTTTCTCCAGGTGTGAATGCCACAATGCAAAACTTTCCCCTCTTCCGCCCCTGGTGGTGGAGGCTAATCACACTGTCACCTATGGATATACCCATCTCAAGGTATCTCACCACAAGTCATGAATTGAGGGCGTCATTGCTGCCTTCCAGGTCATTGTGATGCATCTTTTTTGTGGAATGAAAGCTAAGTCTATTAAGGCGTACACATGCTTCGACTTTTTGGTGAGGGCTATTACATCAAGGAGGCTTGGAGAGCACTGTAATTAAGGCTTCTTGCATAGAGGTGGGTAAGTACCCCAATCACTTAGATTCCTCACATACCTGTACCCATCTAGGGGCCAGCCTAGAGCTATATGTGGCATATAATTCTACCAGGACCCCATCTGGTCTCGGTGCCCTGGCACTGGCCAAATTCTGTAATGGACAATTAGATTTCGTGCAAATGTAAGGGTTCACTCAATTCTAGTCGCTGGATGTCATACACTCTTGGGAATGGAAGGGGTTTGAGATATTGGTGTACCCCAGAACACTGTGTCCTGTGGAGATTCATACAATGTTTTATAATAATTTCTAAACACTGTACTGAACCCCCTTTGCGTGTTAATTACCTCTCCAGTGACGTCCTGTATTGCCCCGCCACTGTTTTAGGGGTCTCTGCCTTAAGGAGCCAAGTTAATTCCGGGCCCGCTTTATCCCCATCAGTGTGATTTCTAGCAGTATGTTCCTTGCGATTCAAGTTACCCAGGTGTTCCAATAATGTTTGGTATTCTTCCCTGACCCATACCTGTTTATGTCTAGAGTGTACCTGTATGACAGAGTTAATCTCTAACGTGCGTATTCTCTCCTCTAGTGTCTCCAATCCTCAGAGTAGAGCTTGCTCACCCTGCGATTAGTATGTAAAAAGTGTCCCCTCACCACCACATTGAATCCATGATTTTAGTTCAAAAGGTCTATTATTAGCACAGTGTGCGTGTGATACTGCAAATAACGATATGGGTTTGTTTCTGTTACCACGGTGCCTCTGATCCCTTTTGTAGATGTTGTTCGTAATCCAAAGGCAATAACTCCACATCAACAAGGTATCGGATGGAGTTCTGCAGGGCTACAATAACCTGCCTTTCACATTCAGCGCTGGTGCATTGAACTGCGCTCACCTGTCGCCACCTGGAGGTGGGAAAGCAAACCTTGTAGAACTACTCCAAAGTCAAAGTTTATGCACACCTGCTCCCCTGATGTTTTCCCAAACAGGAAACTTTTTTTATTAAAAAAGCAACAGCAGTTCCTAGCGGAACACTAGCTGATTTGAGAGAAACTTTGCAGTTTGTAAATGCAGATGCAGGCATGTTCCTGTTCTGTTCCTTGATGGCCACTATCTACAGATTAGGTAAATTATTATTCATTAGGTACATCATTCTGAAACCCCCCTGCAAATAAGTCACATGGCAATAAGACAATAATCGGTGCAGTTTGCTACCTTTCTCTTTGCACACTGGGGAGTAAATGCGAAGAAATAGGTTTGACAATAATTTGTGTTGGTTGCTGCAGCCCCAAAAATGCTGAATGAGAGGATGCGCTGGGCACGAAAAATGAAAAACAACCGTTGGATCAGACTTCTCTGTTTGAAGAGGAGACCTTCAAAATATTTGGGATTCTAGCAGGATGAGAGCGTTGGAAATGGGAGAAGCGGAGGGGTTTATGCAGACTCAGCGAACTGTACGTTGACTACTTTGAACGTTATCAAGTTAAGAATTATTCCAAATGTTACTTGTTTCGCCGTTAGCTGAAGGGCTAAAGACACAGGTCTGTTTTATAAACGCGCAGACACCTGTAATTATCGTTTCGCCTCCTCTCTTGGTGGTTTTGCTGAACAAACAGGAAATATCACAAAATAGCAGCCACGAGGGGGCTCGAAAGAAGGCGACGTTCATGTGCTAGACATTGCTCCCTGCTCCTGGAAGGTTGCACTTACCTTGCGACGCACCCTTTTCTCCCAGGCGTCGCTGTGCACGTGTGCAGGACACGGGGCGCTCTCCCGGCTGTGTTATCTGGGTCTCATCCGCTCAGGGACGGAGAGATGACAGGAAGTTGTAAGTGCTGTTCACTGAGCACTTCCTGCTCACTACTGAAAGTGAGGGCATGCAGCTGCTTGCAGAGTTTCACAATGGTTTGTTTGAACTCAACTTTAAAGGTCAATAATAGACAGCTTTACAGGTGGCAAGGGGTAGCTTTATTGTCCTCACAGAAATCACATTCTTGGCCCCACCCTCGCACTCAACACACATCCCTAAACGTCATCATAATACATTGGTATTTCTTTAACTTTTCTCATCCCTTAAACAACAAGCATTTGCAATGCAATAGGTCTCGCATTTACGTGAGTTTGAGCTATTGGCATTGTAAATGACAATGTGTTTCATTTATGCTTATAAAATCAAAACATAAATAAAAGGCATTGTCATTTACAATGCCGATAGCTCAAACTCGCGTAAATGTGAGACCTGTTGCATTGCAAATGCTTGTTTTTAATGATGTGACTTGCACCTCTGAGGATGCAATCGTAAAGAAGCTTCTTTTAAACAGCATCCTTTGCTTCATACCTTACGGTAGCATGTTAGCCTGTTTTTTTTCTTATTAAATGTGTATTTGATATCAGAATATCCACATGTTTTCTGGCGTTCAAATTGCTGCAAACTGTTTAGAAATAATTAAAAACATATTTTGCTGGCATTTTATGGGCTAGCCGTGGAGCACTGCTGCTCACAGACGGGCATATCAGCAACAACCAGCGATAATTATTGCTCAGCGCTCTTAGCGTAAGAATAATTATCGCCGGGTAACGTGGATTTTTATCGCTGAGATAGCGAGCTATTAGCAACGCTTATCTCCTCAGCGATAAAAATCCTCACGCTAACTGCCTAACGTGAGATTATCGCTGGAAACCCAGCGATAATCTCACGAAGTGTGGCGTTAGCTTGTTGATAGGGACGCACAAACTTAGCCATGATATCCACCTTCAATAGGATTTCACGGCTAAGTCAGTCCTGAAGCAGGCGTAAGGAAAGTAGCGATAACAGGGGTCATCGCTACTTTTCCTGATGCTATACTTCAGAGCGTGGGGCTTGATGATAGTAGAAATGTCGCTTAGCGACATTTCTCCTGTCATGTTAGGTAAGGAACGCCCACTTTGCATCTCATTAGAGATGCAAAGCTGGGCGTTAGGAATCCCGACGCTAAAGCACGGTTTAACGCGTTAGCGTGGCCTTGCTAATTAGGCGATAAAATTATCGCCGCTTTTTGGCCAAAAACGGCCGCAAGAGCGGCGATAATTTTTTATCGCCAACTTGTAAAAATGCCCCAGGGTGATTTAACACAGCTTGCAGGGCAGTTGTACTTGCTTTTTGTCTCAAGGGCCACAAATAAACCAGGTTTTCAGGATAACCATAAATATGCTAATGAGCCATTTTTATGTAAATTGTAATAATTGTGTGCAAATTGGTTACATATATGCAGTATGGAAATTCTGACAATCTGACATGTCTGTGGCCTCAGAGGACAAGGGATGAGCTTTACGCTATTGGACATCTTTGGTGCAATCTATTTTGCAAGATGGACAATAAACATGGCTTGTCAGGATTTCGATTTTGATAAAGCAACGGGGCCACTGCTAAATTGATACAATACCCAAGCAGGGAATCAAATATTTGTGAAAAGGTGGGACACCGGGTACAGTGTCAAGATCAAAACTCGTTGCATATTGACTCCCAATTACATAAAATTACTTACAGTTAGATTACAAATTTACTTGCATATATCACTAAAACATATTATTGCAAATAACAGAGCAAACGAATTTGTATATTTATCATTTATCTCTTTAATTAATGCTATGTGTGAATATTTTTTTTGTTATTTTTGTTTTCTTGTTTTACAAAAAATATATTGTTCAATCAATTAATTTCTCTGTATAGACATATCATAATGCATCAATGAAGTATCTCTATATATACTGAATGATTCTTAAAAATTGCAAGTTGAATCTAGCTGCGACATGATTCGATATTCAAATTCAAGATTCAGTACATAATTATCATAACAGAATTATGTCAAACAATAAATATTTCCAAGAGACAATGTATATTTTTACTGTTCAAATTTTTACTCTATGAGCAGCGGCAATACATGGGCAGTAGGTAGACAACGCGTTTCGGCTAGGCCTTCATCAGGTGCCCGTTCAGGTTTGTACTCTATATACAAGAAATATAGTAAAGTAATTACAAAATGATAGATATATAAACATTTAAAAACCTATTTTAGAATTAGGGAGTCAATATAGCAATCCAAAATGGTTCACGACTATACAAATCTATATTATAATTAAACAAGAAAGATCCTAGTCTAGGGTCTCTAAATCAGACTGAGAAAAACACCTCTATAGTGATATCTTTTAGACAATTTTTTTTTTATATACAGTAAAATAAAGATGACTAGTTAGGCAAGTGAGGTCTATAGGTAACGTTAATTCAAAGGCCAATAGAATGTTACATGTGACCAAAATTTACATAATAAGTGCATACCTTTTGTTTTTTGAAAGAGTAAAACGATATCTGGATGCCTAGAGAATATCTGTATCAATCCTGTGTCAATGGTATCTGTGCCTGATGGAGTCATAAATACGTCACAATTATTATCGCAGATTTGGATCTGTGTCTAGTCTATCTAATCGACCATTTAATTATAAATCTGTAACATATACCTGTTGCAATTCTTTACTAAGGCCAGACACATAAACTCAAAAAGTATTCTTCTTCACTTCGTTCTTCTGGCATAATGATGATTTGTAGACAAGAAAGATACCAGGGTTAGAGTCAAGATTCTTAAGGGAATACGTTTTCAAACTATAGTATTTATATTCTAGCTGTATTCATTACAATATCGACACTAACAGTTCAATCTGATATCTTGCTTTTTTATATCTGTTCATGTTATCCAAATTGCTACTTTAGCTCAATATTTTTAAATTTGTAGTGTCGCAAATACTCACTTTCTTAAATCAGTTGAAATTCGACATGGTGTCTGATATTGTGAAACAGTCTCTCTTTGCCAAAAAAGGAATAGGATAATTTATATCTTTCTTCAAGGGGAACGATGGGTCAGAGTGCCTAGATATAACAGAAGATCTCAATCAGATATGGACATGACCGGAGTCATGTGTGTTCAATTAAAACACTAGATGCGGTCTACTAGATTATCTGATACTTGATTAATCAAAATACTGTGTGAAGGGTTTATATATTTATTTCTATTGCCGGGTACTTCACTATCTCAAACTTTGTCAGTTCGTCTTGCGTTTAGTTTATTAATGGTTTCACTCCTTAATTGACAAGATCCACCAATATATTTAAACAAACATACCTGAGTTAGAGTTGGTATTATGTTCTAACTAAAATGAATCTTTATCCTGTTTGCATGATCGTTTTTCTTCTCTGTACTCGAACCCAATCCATCAACCTAATTCATAGCAAAAATGTTTTCCTATTAGTTGAAAAGTCAGTCTATATCTGTTTATATACACAAATTGATCTACCTGTAGATAAACCTACAAGGTTTGTAGTTTTTACAAATTATATATTATTTAGATTTATTTCGGCGAAAAAGGTGAAGGATAACTTCCCCATATAATTTCTAAAGTATCCCTCTTCATGATATAGGTAAGGGTATAAAGTTAAGTACTGGCCTAATCCATGATTGGTATTATCTAATTTAGTCTTGCTTCAAATTAGAGGCTCCTTAGATTCGAACAACTTGATGTATATCATCACAAATCGCTGCTGACTCTCTCTCTATATCACATGTGGGCTTATATCTATCTAGAATCTGGCTGCGATGATATAACAGATCCATCTGAATCCCCCTTAACCAACTAACCTCTTCCTTTCTGTAGTCCGCGTCCTCGTGTGGTTCTGTGGCTACCCGATTCACGGTTATTTAGATCTATTTGAACACGCCGAGTTTGCGTACGTGTGCTCGGCGTCCTCATTCAGTGCCATAGATATGGGACTATGGTGGAGTCGAACTGGATTAGTTAAACTCGCGCCATGTTGGACTGGTTAAACTGTGTCTATCTGCGAGTGATCTATCAAAATATGCCATATTAAGTTACTGAGTAGTAAAATACGGTTAACACTTAGTGTTTAACTTTCACCACGAGCTTCATTTGGGGGTCGGGAAGGCGACGAGTGGCGCTGACCACCTTGCGGCGACCGCGGGCGGAGGGAGGCTTGGCGGCTCCGGACTTCGAATGGTATTATCTGGCGGCCCAGCTCCAGTGGCTCACACAGGCGGTGGCCAGGGAGTACAGGGGCCCGGACGGTCCCCAGGGCAGGCTAATCCCGCGCTACGTGCTGGCCTTTATAGTCCTTCACCAGAGGCTGGACCTCGCCCAGCTCACCATGGAGGAATGTACCCTCCGGTTATGTTGGAATAGATGCCAGAGAAAGGCCGCCATAGTTCACCCCTATGCCCCTGAGATCCCTCTGGGGATGTGCACGGCGCTCCCGCATGGAGGAGACTGGTCGGGGTTGGCGGTCTGGGAGGAAATGGGGGTCCAGATGGTAGGGGATCTATTTTGTGAGGGAGTACTGCTGCCTTTCCAAGACCTGCAGGACTCTTATGGGCTTCCGCGGGGAGACTTCCTGCTCCATGCGGCCTTGGTGGCAAGCCTTCAGAGGCATTGGAATGTGGGGCTGTCGGAGCCCCCGACTGCCACGGGTTGCCAATATGTGGTGATGGCGGCGGGGACGGCCAAGGCCATTACATGCCTTTATCGTAGGCTGTCAACGGAGAGCCTCCCCCCATTGGGCGCCTTGAGGGGAAAGTGGGAGGCGGACCTGGGGAAGGAGATCCCTGAATCCACGTGGTCCACGCTGGTGCGGAGGGCATGGAAGGGGACAAGGAATGCCAGGTTCCAGCTTGTCCAGTTTTTTACACTACACAGAGCGTACCTGACGCCGGCAAAGGTTTTACAATATTTCGGGGGAGCGCACTCTCAGTGTCCGCGGTGCGGGGCGGACGGAGCAGACTTTCGCCACATGTTTTGGGCCTGTAGGCAGTTGGGGGACTACTGGGAAGCGGTGGTGGAGTGCCTGAACCAGGTTACGGATCGCTCCATTGGTCCGGAGATGGGCACCTGCTTGCTGCTTTGGTTCCCCCACACCCGTCGCACGAAGGTCACGAGCAAATTCTATGATCTAGGGCTGATATTGGCCAAGAGGGAATTGACGCTGCACTGGAAATCCCGGGGGGGACCCAGTTTCCTGCGCTGGAGATCAGCCCTAGAGCGTTGGGCGGGGGCCGAGGGCACGCTCCGGGTGCAACTGGCCCACCGGCGAGATGATGAAAAAGCGCTAGCGACAGCCCGGGCGTGGGAAGCGTTGGTGGTAGAACTCCAGGGGCTGATGTCCGAACCGGGGGAGGGAGGGAGCGGGCCTGATGAGGAAGTGGTAGTGGGGAGTGGGGAGTAGTGGAGGCGACTGGCGGGCCCTGACCGACTGCACTCTGGATAGGGTTGGGGGGGAAGGCATTGTGGCTGCAGGGAGAGGTGGGGCTCCTGTATTGCATTGATTGAGGGGAGGGGAAACATCGAGCGTGGGACCGGGGTAGCAGACGGGGGCACACTGACAGAGGGTGGGGGGCGGGGGGGGAGGGGCCGGGTGGGACAGCTGAATGGAAATGCTGGTATATGTGGGGTGTTTCCTGACTGGGCGGGGATTGAGAGCTGATTGTTGTATTGCTGTGTATGAAAACAATAAAAAATGTTTCAACAAAAAAAAAACACTTAGTGTTTAACTTATAAGTTTGACGTGTATATCAACCTAATTTCCATGTCAACAGGTGTATGAATAATTTATTTCCTTCTCAATGAAGAGGCCTGAATTATTATCCTTCGATCCCACAATTATAAGCTTAGATGATCATAATATTTAGAATCCTATGCCTAAATCTCGAATATTGAAGCCCTTATACAAATAACCAAAAATTCTGTTACTAGTAATGTTTGTGTTAGTTGTACCTAGAGTTACTTGGGTATAATTTTGAATTCATTATCTATTGTTTTTGATTGCTTGATCCCAAGGTATCTCTTGGTTCAAGCCTGATGTTGCTGTATTGAGGACAAAAATCCAGTACACCTCTCTCATTTTTCTGTTTTTGTCCATCACTAAACCTTCTCTTGGCTCAATGTTTTCAAGAATGTACCACTGTATGTCATCTGGCATATGCCCCAGGTTCACAAAATGTTGTACCATGGGTGCCGATAATTTCTGCGTTCTTATTGCAGATCTATGTTCCGTTGGTCTTACATTAAATGCTCTTCCTGTCTCTCCCACATATCCCATATGGCATGGACATATGAGCAAATAAATCACATTAGCTGATTTGCAGTTATTGAGCGTATTGGGAACGATGTTAAAGTCATTAAATGTAAATGATGGTGCTTCAATAGCCATTGAGCACGATTTACATGAAGTACATTTGAAGTTGCCAACCACTTTTCTACTTCCATCAAAATTCCTTTGATGGAGGATGGTCTCATTTTTCATCCTAGAGTGAATTATGTGATCTTTTAAATTTTTATTGCGTCTATACGCGAATAGTGGTTTAGATAGAATATCGCCTTCTCTAGATTTGTCAACATTAAGTATGTGCCAATTCGAACAGACTGCTTGGCGAATTCTGGCATTCAACATGGAGTGCCTCGTTATGAAAACCAGGGATGGATCTTTTTTGGTTTTTGTATTTGTGAGCAAATGTTGTCTGTCATAATATCGTGCCCTTTTGTATGCATCCCTTACAGTTTTATTGGGGTAGCCTCTAGCTTGAAATTTTTTCTTCATTACAATGGATTTCTCATCAAAGTCTAAGATGTCTGTACAATTACGCCTAAGGCGCAGAAATTCGCCAAATGGTATATTATCCTTTTGACTCTTAGGATGAAAGCTATCGTAATGTAGCAGTGTGTTCCTTGCGGTGGATTTGGTGAATAATACCACTATTAGGACTCCCATATGATGTTTAATAAGGATGTCCAAATATTCTACTTGTTCCGTGCTGATGTTATGAGTGAAACTGATATTACTTTCACATAGATTAATCCACTCAATAAATTCTAGTAATTTCTCTTACGAATCTGACCAAATGAAGAAAACATCATCAATGAATCGTGACCATTTGGTCACAGATTCATAAAATGGTGCTATCTCATTGAAGATGTATTTCTTTTCAAAAAGGGTCATGTAGATGTTCGCCACAGTTGGAGCACAAGACGCCCCCATGCTGACGCCTTGATTTTGTTTATACAGTTGTTGGTTGAACTCAAAGATGTTATCTTCCAGCACAATTTTAAGACACTCTAACACGAAAATGGTTGGGCATATGATGTTATATGCATTAATGAACCAATGTACAGCTTCCATAGCTCCTTCTATGGGGATGTTGCTATACAAGGCCTCTATATTCATAGTGACCATGTATTGAGAATCAATGCAGAATGGTGTATTTTCCAACAAATTAATAATATGCCGGGTATCCTGGACAAAAGCTGGAGTTTTGGTGATATGTTTACATAATAATGCATCTACGTATTTTGCTAATGGCTCCGTCGCTGATCCAATTGTCAGGATTTCGAACTGTTGGTAAAACGCCTATGGTTAGTATTTATCTCCAGCCATGGACCGTCACGTAGCACTGCTGCAAGTAATGAAAGAACACTGCACTCGTTATAAAACCACAGCAGATGTCTTGTTGCGTGATTGTGCAACTATCTATATTTATATAAATGCCCCAGTAAAAAAACAGCACTTTCATTCACTACAACATGCTATCGAGCATCACACAGATGTGACGTACTACTAGGTGTGGACTCGAGGCTGAGCGTCTTGCGGCCCTGCACACTGTGAACTCGAAGCTGTGAAACGGATCTGTGAGGGTCTGGTGTTTGTTCACAAGGCAAATGGAAGGAAGGAGCTGCGGCACAAAAGGTGTCCTGCAAAATTCAGCTTTGGAAAACGCGACCCGTTTAGAGATGCTAATAAGAAGAAAAGAAAACACCCAGAGTGAAGCAGCTCTATACCAGCAGGGAGCAGCCCTAAACCAGCAGGCCACCATCACCATAGCCTTGAATACAGCGCAGCCCACCTGACATTGGCCAGTCAAAAACTCTAGTTCCGCTGTTGAATGAGTGAACAATAGCATATGTTTTTACACCAATCAGTATAGTATAGCAGGTCTTAAAAATGAAAGTGCGATTTTCATCAGATTTGAGATATGGTGGTCACTTGTATTCAAAGAGCACTCAAAGGCAGAGAAATTTTGAGTCTGCATGTAAGTTAAGGAATACGACATGCTTTTTAGGTCGAGGACCGTCTGGTCTGCCGAAGGCAGAACCGGAAGTCGGAGATTTAATGTTTCTGAGAGTGGCTCCTTAGCCCGCCTCTCTTTTTGCCTCTCCTCCATTGGCTGGCTTCCTAAACGGAGGCCAGCCATTGGAGGAGAGAGCCGTCCCTCCAAATAGGCTCCGTCTTTTTCAGATTCGGGGGCGTGTTTCGTGCTGTTCTTTCCACTTTTTAGCAACGCCCTTTTTTAGGCGTGTTTTTCTCTCCTCCTGCCAATGGCAAGAGGAGAGAAAAAGAAACACGACCCCGAATCTGAAAACGCCACTGCGTTTCTCCGAGGCATTTCTGCTTTGCCTCGGAGAAAGGCAGTGGTGTGCTTGCCTTTTGCTCTGCCTTGTTCCTGTATGTTCCTTCAATATATAAAGGTATTATACTGTAAAAGACGATGGATATCCTGCCCATCACAACAGTAGACCTATTTTCCGTATTGACTGAGAACATATTAGAGTCCGTCACTTAGCAGGGCGAGGTAGTCTAACTTTTTGTGTGCTTAAGTCAGAATGAACATTATGAACACTACCGTCTTGACATCCGACCAAACTCTATCGTCTGAAAACATGTTCCTCCTAACAAGCTATTTCTTCTTTTTAGCTCTTCCAGGCTTTAGCCACTCAGGTTCACTCTTTCAGCCAGCAATAAATCTCGCAAATAAAGTCTGCTTGCAATTTACGGGCCGCGCCAGAATCAATTGACGTAAATTCACCAACTCAAAGCATCAATACTTACCTACCGTCTCGCGACGGAGGATCTTCCATAAAAAGATCCGCTATCTCCGCTTTGCTTTTTCGACTCGAAAGTACTTAACCAATAGAAGGCAGAGGAAGCCAATCATAAAGCTCGCTCGTATTGAGTGACAGGCAATGGGCAGTAGTGGAACGGGCAGCATATCTGCACCGCCCCATGAAGCCAGCAATTGGTTCAAAGAGAAAGATACGGACTCATTGAAGACGGCCCACTTTCCCAGTAAGAGTACCGCCCCCGCCGACAGGAAGTGACCTCTAAGTCGCTGGTGCACGAGGGAACCATTCCAGGCTGCGTGCGCTGCCGGTCGTGCAGAAAGGGCTCTCTGATAGGCTGACATCGGGGAAGTCAGACCTCTGTGGCAGGTTTTAGGGCGGGGCGTTCAGTCTTATGGAGCTCCGTGTATCTTGATGCCTTATTTCCCTGTAAGCGCATGTGCATGATGATATGCATGCGCACTAAAATATTCTCTTTAAAACCTGTTTTTCACAACTCCCCAGTCGCTGGGCAGCGGAAGGTTAGCAAATAACTTCAGCATTCGATAGCTCTGTTTTGATGCTGGGAAGCTGAGAGGCCAGACATGTATGTCTGGGGGATACACTTTGTATGTGTGTGGCTCTGTGTGGGTGGTTCTGTATGTGTGTGGGGTTGGCTCTCTCACTACGTCACTCTCTCTCCCTAACTCTCTCTCTCACTACCTCTCACTATACTACACTCTCTCTCACTAACTCTCTACCTCACTCTCTAACTCACTACTCAACTCTCTCTTTCTCACAGCAACACAATATCACGACCACAGTAACTATCTCTCACTCTAACACACTACTTAGAAACTTCACTCTCTCTCTATCTCACTACCTCACTCTCTATCACTACATCACTATCTATTTCTATCTCACTCCCACTACCTCACTATATCACAACACACTCTCTCAAAACTTCACTACATCACTCTCTCACTACCTCGCAAATTCACTCTCTCTTTCTAACTCACTAATTCACTCTATCTCACTACCTCACTCTCTCTCTCTCAAATACACTAAGTCACTTACACTCACACATTCACTACATCACTCTATCTCACTACTTCACTACATCACTCTCTGTTTCTATCTTAATACCTCACAACATCCCTCACTACCTCACTCTCTCTTTCACTACCTCAATCTTTCGCTATCTCACAACATCACTCACTGTTTCTATCTCACTACGTCAGAAAATACCTCACTCACTAACTCACTCTTTCACTACCTCACTCTCTATCTACCTCACTCTCTCACTACCTCACTCTCTCTTTCAATACCTCACTCTCTCTCTATCTCACTACCTCACACTCTCTCTGCTAATTCAATAGGTATCACATATGCAAAAAAAAAACTAATGCCAATAGAAATGACAATGCCATTTATTTAGGGATACAAAAATGATAAAAAAAATAATGAGCAATACCAATAGCTCTACCTATATTATTGCCGAGACCATTGCATTGTAAATGCTTGTTTTAATATATGTTTGTAAACCAGGAATAATAGCCACTTCCTGGGAAGGCTAAAACAGAGAATATGGTAGTTGAAACCACCAAAGGTGGATCTAGCCGGTGTGGACGAGTCTCAAGGACAAGCTCAGTAAAAAATAAGTTAAAGATGTAGGCATAATTATTATTTCAGATCTCGCCTTTCTGTCCTAAATAAATATATTGGTGAAGAGACCTAACTTTAAACAGGCCACCAGCTTGAATTCAGAGCCTTGAGACAGGAATCCTAAAATACATCTGACCTCAGACAAATACATGTTGACCATCCTCTAAAACATTAGAATTCAAATGCCTAAAAGGATTGATTTAGAGACAGTTCTACGGGCCACAATAAACAAGCATTGGTCGCGGGGAATGCAAAGATGGGGGCTGCAGCGGGAGAGAGAGGAGGAGGCGCGCGCGCGCCGGCAAACACGCGAGTGATGCGCGCGCACAGCGTCCAAAGTGAAAGTAATTGCTCGTTCACGCGAGCGTGAACGCAAGCATTAGGCCAGCAAATGCCGGTGGGAAGCACTTTTAAATCCCACTTACAAAAGTCGAGCAACAGCTCATGCGCTGCTGTAGGCTCGACCTAAAAACAGCACATGTTGACTCCAGCGTCCTATCCCGGTCCCTGGCCTCTTCCCAACTGCTTTGGTCTCCATCTTTTGTTAGTCTCCAGAATCACTGCTTCATCACAGACAAGCCAACCGGCTAAATGGACCAGTGCAGCCTTAACTCGAAACCATCTTTGTATCAGACTAACAACCAAACGGATCACTGAACAATATCGTTTGACATAAATATTGTGTCACAAATATTGTTTACCATAATACCGTGTCCCTATACTTATAATGATAAGTACAAAAATATCGAAAATAAAATATCGTTTAACACTAATATCGTTGAAAAACATCCTCCCCCCCCAAAAAAAATAAATAAATATATATATATATATATATATATATATATATATATATATAGTTTAGAGTACTTAATCTTAAATATTTTAGCATATAACATTAATATAATGTAAATTATATAAATTCCACACTGAGCACATATATAAATAAATACCTATATAAACACACACATATATATGTATGTGTGTTTATATATATATATGAATATATAAAGTGTAGCAATTATTAAAAAGATCTATATTATATTCAATGTATTTTGTAAAATGTATAAAATTTACTACACATCCACCACTTAATCCCACCACCGACATGTTTCAACTGTCAAGTCTTGCTCATGGTTAGTGTGTCCATCTTCAGTTTCAGCTATATATACACACATCCAACACAGCCATTAAGGGGCATTGTGGAAGTTGTAGTTGGCAACGTAACATTTTCCTTTAAAAAAAATAATATATACATGCATACTAACACTTCATTGCTGTGGAGGCATAGTTGTATGGCTTCTTACAACATTATACATGAGCATAGAATTCTCGAGAATAATCATTTCTACAAGATCAATTAATTCATTCATAATGCAGATTCATCTCAATTTCACAGTATGGGGGAATTATAACTGTAATGTATGCTCATCATCTCGCCGGTACTTCGTTATACTTATTGGCAGTAATTAACCCAGATGTCATTTGGGGTGAATATCATACATCATGTATTGTCTAGGTGCCAGTGGGGCTTTGTTGTATGGTCTATATAGTTGTAGTATAGTGTACATAGGTGGGGGTATCCAGTTCGCATTCACTCCATGCCAGACTGTGTAAGATACTGTTGTGGCTATGAGTCAGGTTAAGTACCCGCATACTCTGAAAGGCGGCTATATACCATCCCTACTCAATGGACATACCCTTATTTGTCTTCTACATGCAGCTGTTGTTTTTACACACATTGTGATTATCTGTCCGTAAAGGAATCAGAGGTATACAGCAAGTCTTTAATATTGCAGTGTACATCATCGGCTAAGTGCCCATATATAGTTCTATTTGTGTCATATCCCCAATGTATGGTGATTGTTAGTAAAAACACGTGATGATGTACCCATAGTAAAGCTATGTCAGAAAAGACCTATTCCCAACTAAATTTGCCAGATATTACATCTCAGATTGACCGATGCACTGCGAACCCCAACCGCATTCACCCAATTTCTTACAGGAGTATTGCCGAGCACCTTATCACCTTGTTTAACATCAGTTCATATACACAACTGTGTTTTCCTTACAATTCTTCAATCAGACCAATCCAATATGAGCACATATGTTCACAGTGAACATAGAGTTCCTCCTCCCCATTCAATCTGTGTGGTGCCTTCATTTTCAGTCTTTTAATAACATGTGACTCCAGTCGTCTCAATTTGAGGACTCTATCCCCTCTCATTCTCAGGTATGCTCACTATCCCATAGTAGCGCATACTTTGCCAGTCTATCTCAGGGTGTTTAAGGAGATGCTTGGCCATGGCATCGTTCAAATTCTTGTTCTGCACTGCTCTAATGTGCTCTAGTATGCGTTTATTCAGAGGGCAGATGGTACTGCCCAATATATATATATATATATTCACTGAAAAAACCATAGGTTTCACACACGTTATAGTTAGGAATTAGCATTTAAAAAACCTTAGAAATTCAATGAAAAAACCAAAGGTTTCACACATGTTCTAGTTAGCTGGACATTTCACTCGTAAAAAACCAATGAAATTTCCCCGTTATAGTTAGTTCAGCTAACTATAACTCGCGCGCCCGCAATGCACTACTGATGACGTCACATATTACATCACTCATGACATGGTCACTGACATCACTCATGACATCACTGATGACATCTCAAATGACATCACTGATGACATCACTGATGACATCATCCTTGTGATTGTGTGTTTTTCTGAAAATTAAATATGTTTTATATTTATGTATAACTCAAGGTCAATGGAAGAATAAATTGGTATTTTTAGTGTAACTGACTGATTAAGTGTATCATAGTGAATACATGGCTTACTGAGTAATCTTTAAATATGAAAATATCTGTATCAGTTTCTTACTTTGTGTATAAGTGGCTGCATGGGTTGGTGAGTAGCTACATGGGTGTCTATATAGGTTTTTAGTAGGTTTTTTGTCAGTTTGAGTGTCTGAGTGTCTGTATGGTTCGGTGGGGGGTATTACGTAGTGCATAGGTGCATGAATGAGTGACTCACTGTTTGTATGTGTTGAAGACAGCATGTGTGCAGGACTGTATGGGTGGAGGACTGTGTGCATGGGTGTGTTAGTGAGTGAATGACTGTCTCAATATTTTCTCCATGAGTAACTACATATGTTTTTAACTAGTATATGTGACTATTGGTGTATATAAGTGAGTATATGTGAGAGTGAGAGATTGAAAGAGTTCCTGTATGAATAAGTATGTGTTTCTTTAAGTGATTGTTTAAAAGACTAAGTATGTGTAAGTTTCTGTAGAAGTAGGTGTGGTGGTGTGTGTATAACTGTATATGCAAGTAAATGGATGTTTGATTCTTTATTAGCATGAGTGACTATGTGTGTGAGTAACTATGGATGAGTGGCATTGTGTAACAGGATGTATAGGTGTATGAATACATATGATGAGTGAGTACATGTATGAGTGACTGTAGAGGACTGTTGGTGAATGAGTGGATGTGTATGTGGTTCTTAGAATTATTGAAGATGTTGTTGTAATTGGTATTGGTATGTCCATTTTTTTTGAAAATTTCAGTCTCTATTTTTGAATGTGTGTATCAAAAGTTATATTAGGGTGAGAGGAGGTCTGCTACTCTTTCACAAGGATGATGTCATCAGTGATGTCATCAGTGATGTCATTTGAGATGTCATCAGTGATGTCATGAGTGATGTCAGTGACCATGTCATGAGTGATGTAATATGTGACGTCATCAGTAGTGCATTGCGGGCGCGCGAGTTATAGTTAGCTGAACTAACTATAACGGGGAAATTTCATTGGTTTTTTACGAGTGAAATGTCCAGCTAACTATAACATGTGTGAAACCTTTGGTTTTTTCATTGAATTTCTAAGGTTTTTTAAATGCTAATTCCTAACTATAACGTGTGTGAAACCTATGGTTTTTTCAGTGAATTTGCAAGGTTTTTTAAATGCTAATCCCTAACTATAACATGTTTGAAACCTATGGTTTTTTCAGTGAATTGGCAAGGTTTTTAAAATGCTAATTTCTAACTATAACGTGTGTGAAACCCATGGTTTTTTCAGTGAATTTGTACGGGTTTTTAAATGCAAATTTTTTTTTGTCATTTTTTGTAAGCCTTTGTATAAAATAATATATGTACTATATCCTGCATTATGGAAAGGTTTTTTTTTTTTATGCATTTTTTTCCCGTGCGCGTACGGTAAGCTGACGGTACGCGCTTCGTAGGATACGCGTACGGTAAGCTGACGCTACGCGCTCTCGACGTCATTAGTACAGCGCGCCTACGCGATACGTGCGTGACGTACGCGTACACCCGGAAGCAACGTCGCGGTTACGCAGGGGCGTGTAATGCGCATGCGCGATACGCGATACGTGCGTGCCGTACGCGTATACCTGGAAGCAACGTCGCAGTTACGCGGGGGCGTGTAATGCGCATGCACGAAAGTGACGTACGCGCTTCGTAAGCGCACCGTAAGCGTCACGTGCGCGCACGGCAGGTCATGTGACTTACAAAGAACACTTTTTATTGGTTGAAATTACTTTCACTTCCAGAAACTTCCCATACCACACCCATTCCCCTCATTACTGCTTGAAAGAACACTTTTCATTGGTTGAAACTACTTTCAGTTCCAGATTCTTCCCACACCACACCCATTCCCCTCATTTCTGCTTGTGATTCTGTAGGAGCAGGAGCTGGATTGACATTGGGATACAATGGCAGAACAGCAGACCTCTTCTGACAGTGAGGCTAGCAGCACCACCATGATCCAGAGAAGGAGGAAACAAAAGACTTCTTTTGTATGGGAGTATTTCACTTTTCCAGAGGGGGAGAAAAAGGTTAATGCTCAATTGGTCACTTGCAAGAGGAAATCCAAGGAAGAAATATTCCTTTGGAAATCACTCTATGAAGAGACACCTCCAGGACAGACACCCAAGGACCTTTGCTCGACATACTGGAGAAAGCTCTTCAGTAAGTCACCAGAGCCCAGCCTCAGATGCTCAGCCGAGTACATCATCGGCAGCTCAGCTGAGCCCTTCCTCTGTTGTTGGAGCATCACCTTCTTCTTTTCCTGTGGACATCAACCCTCGATTTGGGAGGGTTGAAATGAGGTGTACAAGATGTGGTGGTCTTATTGTTTTTGGGGAGATCAGTCTTCCCCTTATTAACAATAAGATAGACCAGCATGTTTGTAGACGCTCATAATACTCCCATTCTTTCTTTCCTCCATCCCTGTATGAACCCAACGGCTCTTATAAGAGCCAACCTTACCTCTCAACTTTTTTTTTATTTTTTATTTTTTCTTTGAAACTTTAAAAAAAAAAAAAAAAAACTAAAAATCAATTACCACATCTCAAGATCCTTGAGAAATTAATAACTAATTTTTAAAAATCTTTTTGAGATAAAGTGGAGGAAAGAGACCTTCTAATTTCTCACTTACCTGTCCCACCCACCATTTTATTTTATAATTAAAATGTAATTGTATTAACTTAAAAAAAATGGTTGGTTTTTTCTTGAAAATTTTCTTTCACAATCTGAAAAAAGTATTAATATTAAATAAATCAACATATAACACAGTACACATATTTACTTATTTTTCCCCAAAAAATTTTTGCCTTTTTTTTGCTGTTTTCAGAATATATTGCATTTCACTATAAATTGTGAAAGCAATTGCATTCATCATTTTACAGCGGGCAAAAAAAAAAATAACAATCTCAAAGATTGTATAAAAAAAGCCCAGAATCACTTTTAACTTAAACATAACTTTAAAGAAATGCATAATATTCTCAAAAAAATATCATCTAATATCAAAACTTATTTCTTTAAAATACCGTCTGACATTTTTGTTTCAGAAGTATAATCACAAAAATATATCTCAAATAACTCCACAATACATCTGGTTCCATTTCCTTTAGGCCAAATAGTAATTTTAAAATTCTTTTTTGATTAAATTTCCAATGGTAATCCAATAAAATTCCATAATTTAAATTGTACAGATCTCACCGATTCTCTGTAACATTTTGGTTTCCGAAAGATTATTTAATAATTAAATAAGTCCACAATACAATTGGTTATCTTTCCTCATGGCCAAATAGTAATTTTAAAAATCTTTTTTGAAAAAATTTCCAATGGCAATCCAATAACATTCCAAAATTTAAATTGCGCAGATGTTACCGATTTTTTCTAAATTTTGGGTTTTCCAAAGATTCATTAAATATTTAAAAAGTCCACATTACAATTGGTTATCTTTCCATTAGGCCAAATGATAATTTGAAAAATCTTTTTTTTTGAAAATTCCAATGGTAATCCAATAAAATGGTAAAATTGTTTTGTACACATCTTGCCAAGTCTCTCTAAAATTTAGGTTTCAGGAAGATTAGATAGGAATTTGCTAAATCAAAAGGCAAACGTTGCTTGAAAATCAATTGGGAATCATTACACAGTGTCCAGCCTTTTTCACATTTAAGATAAACTGTGTAATGTCCAGAAGTTACAGTAGGTCCTTCATGGAAAATTATTGCAACTGTTACAAAAGTTTTTCCGGAAATTTATAATTGCTGTCCTGTAAACTTCTTTATTAAAGTATCCAATTTTGAACCATCAGCTTTACAGCGTTGCATCATTAAAATTACATACTGTCCATATTCCTTTAAAATTAACGTTGAAAACATGTCAGATTGACACTCACTGCATTCCATGCTATGATTAGCATCTTTAACTAATTTAGCAAAAGTGACTGTTTTACTTTCTGGCAATGTTAAATAAATAAACCTTTCAGAATCAACATTAGAGCCACATGTATTAAAACAGTTTTCACAACTATGTTCCCATTTATAAGAGACACCAAACATATTTTCAATTGGCACCCCTTCTTCTTGCAGTACCTGAAGAAAATAGATCAAGAATTCCTGTGCGTCTTGCTGTACATTTTGAGAAAACTGTGTTCGTCCTGAACATACATCTAAAAGTTTTCTAATTTCAGTAGCACTTTCTATTTGAGTTGTATCATTACTCAGCTTTTGAAAAAGGAGACTCAACTCAGAACAGAATCTTCTTCCCTGATTTACTATTATCTGCTCTTGCAAACTTTCCATATAAAATGCAACATTCAGCACTACATTAGCGTAGCAGTTGACACCAGAGCTATTTTCAAAATGACATCCTACAACCTCTTCTTCATTTCCCTTTTTCTTTTTGCTTGCAATTACATCACTCCTCTTTTTTTTCCTCCTCTCTACATCTTCATTACAGATATTCTCATTTCTCCTTTTACGAGAAACTACACGTTTCTCCAACACAGGATACTGACCTAAATGAGGAGCATAGCTTCTTCTTAATCTATTATACTCCTTTACACAATTTGTATCAGCACTAACTTTTGAATCATCAAAGTCTATCATGAATAAACCTGATAATGTTTTCACTCGTGACAAAGCAACATATGCCATACCTTCTTTGAACACAGTTGAACCAATGTTCACAAATGCACAATCTACAGTCAATCCTTGAGACTTGTGAATAGTTACAGCATATGCTAGAGAAAACGGAAACTGCTTCCTACGTACATATAAGTCTTTCACAAGCATGAAACGAACTGAACAACGACAAATGTCTTTAACTTCTTCTATCTGATTTTATTTTTAAACATTCAATTCCATCTTTTTTCTGATAATTAATAAAACCCACAACTCTTCCCATAGCTCCATTAACTAAACCTTTTTCCACATCCAAATTTCTCCTTAAAAATACTCTACAGTTCATGCAAACATATAGATTTTTTTCAAATCCAGCAGTTTTGGAAATGTTCTTCTCTAGTGAATCCAATTTATTTTTCAGTGTGCCTGTTAATCTGATTGTAATTCTTCCATCCTCAATTTTGTCCACTGCTTCCAATTTCCTGATATCTTCCTTTTCCAATTTCAAAAGCTCCGCATTGAATATTGAGCATTCACGTAGAGTTGGCATTAAGCAGATGACACTTTTCTTTTCTGCAATGTTCTTGTATATCTTCTCTGCAACTATTTCTTCCTTTGGAAATAAATTATGTAGCAGCCGACTTTGTAATGCTTTTTTTCCAACTTCTGTGAGTAGTCCAATCCTGATATCTTTCAGAATACTTCCATATTCTTCATCGTTTGCTTGTCTCATATTAGTAGTAAGTTCCTTGTACTGAAAGAAGGACCAAATATTTGCATTACCGATGCTTCCCAATGACTTCTTTGTGTCTTCATGTGTCACAGTATTAAACACTGGTTGTCCTTTAACTGGAGTAAGCTGTAGAAGATCCCCAAAAAACTATGACATGTTTTCCACCAAATAACACGTCATAGTCTGTCCTTAGAATTTGCTGCATTCTTAAATGCACAAAGGCAAGCATTAAGTTTGATACCATGCTCACCTCATCAATAATGAGAACTTGCATCTTCTTCAATACTCTTGAAACTTCCAAGCATGCTTCTCCAGTTAGCTTGTTGTATTGTATTTTGTTCTCATGCTCCACTGGTAACATTAGCAAATGATGTAAGGTGATTCCTTTTATGTTATAGGCTGCTAACCCAGTTGGAGCAGTAACCACACAAGACAAAGTAGAATCCGTTTTTTGCTGTAGGTAGCTTCTGATGACTTTTATTAGGAAACTTTTTCCAGTTCCAGCTTGTCCGCTTACATACATCCTGATTGGATGAAATGATGTGCATGAGCACTCTTTTTTTTCATGTAGAAATCCGTGATCAATTTTGCTTCTGATCTCTTCATAAATTTGTTGCTGCTCTTCATTCAGTTGTCTTTCCAAATTTTGTAAGTCTATAAATTCTTCTTGAGCTTGATTCATAGCCGTTTCCACTTCATTCATGGCTATTGATGCTTCATTTTCAACGATTGGTTGTCCTAGGGGATCTTGTCTGAGTGTTCCTGAACTTTGGCTGTCTTGAGAACTGTCTCTAGCTACTTCTGCTGCAATTGTAGTTTCCTGTTCAATTTCTTCATTTAACATTTGCAGATAAGTTGTGAATGTACTGCATTGTATGCTGTCTTTGCAAGCATTAAAGGAATCTTCATAGCTTTGAAATTCTCCCAGTAGTTCATCCTCTGTACGCCATGGTTTAAACAGCTGTAAAAGAGCCAAGTAGTAAAATTCCTTTTTGTCAGTAGTGTCGCAACTCAGCTTCCGGTGATTTATCAAACTTCCTTTTGTTTGCTTCACCAAACATCCTTCCTCACCAATGACTTTATATTTTCCATTGTTGATGTCTTCTGCGGCTTTCCGTGAATAAATGTAGTTCTGCAGCACTTCATAGAGACACATGTTCTCCAGATGATGACTTCTCTTGGGATAATATGTGTCCAACATGTTTGATTTCAAAATATCTGTACTTTCTGGGTCATTCTCGGCCAAATATTCAATTTCACCAACAGATTTCAGTACCCGATTTCTCATTGCTGCAAGGCCTAAACTTGCCCAAATTATTCTTCTTGATTTCGAGTAGAGACTTGCAGAAGATAACCTATCTGAACATTCGTAGGATCCAATTTCTCGATGCGATAACATCTTTAAACTGAAACTGTACAGCTTCTTACTGACAGTCTTCTCGTGAGAAATCTCTTCCCACATTTCCTTCAATTCTGTTTTTTCTGATTTCGTAATGTAAGACGTTACATATCGAGCAACAGCAATGGAATTGTCATACTGTATATCCATGTTAGCATTCCACATGGATAAAATGACTGGGTTGTAGTCATTTATATTTTTTGATTCTTCTTTTCTTTTAAGGTTGTAGGTATTCTTAGGTGATTTTCTTGTGATAGTATGTCTCACAGATGACATAAAACTGTTTACTCTTCCATTTGAAAGAACAGGTCTAGGAAATCCAAATCGACATTTAGTGTAGTATTTATCTTTGCTCTTGTATTTCCGTCGACAGTATTTTCCACACCGATGACTTTGGAAACGTAAAACTTGCTCCTTTAACTTTTTCTCTTCTGTGCTTTTTGGTATAGCACATGTTGCATATTCTTCAATGTAAGATAACACTGCTTCATCAGCATCTGTTCCAAACTTTGGGGCATCCTTGATCCACAACAGCATATGAATATGAGGAGCACCTCTTGCCTGGTACTCTTTTCTCCAAAAGAAATCCACTACTTCTCCAAGGGGTGGATTTTTTTTATTGCAGATGAAGGACATCATAGCCTCAAATCTATGATTGAAATATCTGCAAACATTAACCGGATCCAATGAGCACAGTTCTCCTGCTGTCTTGTATTCGATGTTTTTAATGTTTGAATTGGCCTCTCGTAGAAAATCCAGTAAATCTTCCCAAGCGTACTCGGCACAGCTTAGGGTAAGGAACCATGTTGGTGTTCCTAAATTCCGTAACATGCATTTTAGTTCACCATGGCGTCGGTACCAATATTCATTAGTCCCACGCTGACAAGCCATCAGATTGATCAGTTGTGTTTCCAAATGATCATCTCGGTGCTGCACTTTGTCCATAAAATCCTTAGCAGACACATTTTGTAAATGTACTCCACTTTTTAAAATGTGATTTACTGCATAAGACAGTGCAGACAAGTCGCTTTCAAATAAAAGATGGAACAAATAAGGAATACTTTGTCGAAATCTAGGATCTTCAGCATATAGTCTTGTAGTCCGATACTCAGAAGCTGGAATCTGTTCTGGACGTTCATCGTATCGTCCTCCTTTTCCTGTTGGAAACAGCTGGGGAAAACATCGAGCTTCCAAGCTCTCCTCCCATACACTCACGGGAGTTCCTTTTGCTTTCTTCATATGAAACAGATCAATATTGTCTCCCATAACTTCTTTTGAATGAAGAGGATGTATGCTAAAATGTTCATAAATTTCTTCTTCCTTTGACTTGTCCACTTTTTCAATTTGTCCAGTTGGTGTTTCTGTGTCTTCTTGTAAATCTTCTTCTTCTTCTATATAAATTGATTCATACCATTTGTTATTCCTTTTCAAATACAAATTTGCTCTTTGTACTTTCCGTACATCTACCAGCTCCTGCCAAATCTTCTTATTCTTTGTAGGTACACCATTAACCAGAATAATTAATGGTTCAGTTTCCAAAGTATCCGCATCAATAGTTTCCATATTTTTTTTCAAATCCAAGGGCAAATACACCACTCTACCTTTTAAACCTCTCAGTAAATCTGAAGGAGGTAATTTACCAGTTTTGGGCTCCATACGTACTATGGTCTGGAACGGATGAACACATTGAATGAGTATAGACTCATATGTATTTAATTCTGAAAGTTCAGCAGGAATTGCATCCAATTCTAAATTATTATGTACAGCTCTGTTCGGCATTCTATTTTCCTCTAACTTGTTGTAACAGTATTTACAAATACGCTGAACTTCACCCAATTCAAAACAATTTTCAAGAAATATATATGTGGCAAAATCCTTCCACTTATAATTATCTTCATTTTCACTCTTTCTGTAGAGATCAACATTCCTAGTTTGTTTTCTATAATGAGTTCTGCGGCAACAAATACAAGTAATATTAGGTCTTTCATTAGAAATTAATGCAAATTTTGTTATGTGATCATTAAATGTCTTACTTACACAGGGTTCTTCATTCTCTTCCACTTGTTCCTCATTTACTGTGTCCTTCTCTGCACTGTTTTGTTCAGGACCAAAGTAACAAAACTGAATTTCATCAACAACCTTCTCTACATCTGATACCGTTCCACGGAACAGAGCCCTATTCAATTCATCTAACTTTATTGCTGGACTTTTAGCAAAATACAACCGTCTCACAAACTTTCTCATTTCAATATGATGAACAGCCAGCATCCTAAAATGATGGAAAACACTATTACACACTTTTCTAGATAGACAAGCCAGAGAATGACCCTGCAAACCAGTATTCTCTCTCACTCTGCATGGATCTAGACTTTGAAGCACCTTAATCTTTTGTTTCACACTTTTTTTTGCTATATTCTCTTAAAAACTCACGAAATTTATCAATAGATTCCTGACGCACAGTGCAAATACTACTACAATTCCAAGTGTACACTGGGGCTTTAGGACGTCTCCCCATAGCCTCATCCGCCATCACTTGTACCTCATCTCTTGGAACCATTATCTCCTTCTCCATTATGCAACCATTTTTCACTTCGTAAGCACGACCTCTGGTGTCAACTGCATGCAGCAAACTATTACTTTGAAAATAGCTCTCTTCATTAAAAAAAGGTTCACTACTTGAACTATGCATCCATTTTCCTAAAAACACTTTACAAAAGTTTGTTCTATTTACTACTCTTTTCCTTTTGCTTTGTGATTTCAGTACATTAACCTTTTTTTCTAATGTACGCATCCTATTCAAAATTAAAATGAATAGTTTCCTTTTTAAGTCTAATGCCTTTGCTGCAATGGCTTCAATTTCTTTTTTTCTCTTATAAAACTTAGCCTTTTGCTTATATTTCTTCACATCCTTTATCAAATTGGACATAACTCTTCTCTGAAACATTTTTCTACGTATCTCTTTAAACGCTGTTTTTCTGTTTAAGTTGTTTTAGTTGCAGAAGGTATATTTGCATTAATTAAATTCTCAATTTTTTCCTGTCCTTTTCTATTGAGAACATTCTTTCCAGTACAGACATTTTTTACATTTTTCCTTTTTTTGAATATATTCTTTAAAAATGTTTGTCTGCTTACCAGAAGATTTTTTCTTTTTCCCAACATGAGCATCTCCAACTAACTTAGGTCCTCCAGTTGTCTTCAAATATAGGTTTTTTTTGTAGTCTTTCTTTTCTCTGGATTTTGTAGGCATCTTAAATTTTGTTCACTGCTCTTCAGCAATACCTGAAAAAAACTAAAAAAAAAATCTTTTTTTAATTTAAATATATTACTACATTTTTTATGATCTTTTCAAATATTTAAATACTATGTACCCCTTTCCTACAAGTGAAAAGCACAATAACACCATCACAAATTAAATATCTAAAAACAATTCCTGTGTGCACACAGAGTCATGGTTTGAAATTAGGCAGAAAACGAAATTTCTTTGCCAATTTGAAAGCACACTTACTACTCTTTTTTTTGGCAAGTGATAAACACTTTTACAGTCTGTCACATTTTGAATCCACTTTTCAGATTCTGAAAACAGCACATGTCCAAACTGCTTTTTAAGACCACCACCATGTGTAACCTGGGTGACTGCCTACACTCCAGCAAGGGCAACCAGCCTTAGTGATGCTGAAAGTATTTGCATTACTGACTGAAACCTCAAACCCCACTCGCTTGTAAATACTGTGCATGATTCCACATGGTTAGCAGCTGGGTGTGTGCTAAGAGTCTGCTTCTGCACCAAAAAATGACTCCCCCTTTCCATCTAATGCAACTGTGAAATCACCAGAGCAATACGCAATAAATCTCTGCCTTTAATTCCTCTTTGCACACAGAGTCATGTTTTCACATTAGTCACAAAACGAAATTTCTTTGCCAATTTAAAAGCACACTTACTGCTCTTTTTTTTTTGCAAGTGATAATCACTTTTACAGTCTGTCACATTTTGAATCCACTTTTCAGATTCTGAAAACAGCACATGTCCAAACTGCTTTTTCAGACCACCACCATGTGTTACCTGGGTGACTGCCTACAATCCAGCAAGGGCAACCAGCCTTAGTGATGCTGAAAGTATTTGCATTACTGACTGAAACCTCAAACCCCACTCGCTTGTAAATACTGTGCATGATTCCACATGGTTAGCAGCTGGGTGTGTGCTAAGAGTCTGCTTCTGCACCAAAAAATGGCTCCCCCTTTCCATCTAATGCAACTGTGAAATCACCAGAGCAATACGCAATAAATCTCTGCCTATAATTCCTCTTTGCACACAGAGTCATGTTTTCACATTAGTCACAAAACGAAATTTCTTTGCCAATTTAAAAGCACACTTACTGCTCTTTTTTTTGGCAAGTGATAAACACTTTTACAGTCTGTCACATTTTGAATCCACTTTTCAGATTCTGAAAACAGCACATGTCCAAACTGCTTTTTCAGACCACCACCATGTGTAACCTGGGTGACTGCCTACATTCCAGCAAGGGCAACCAGCCTTAGTGATGCTGAAAGTATTTGCATTACTGACTGAAACCTCAAACCCCACTCGCTTGTAAATACTGTGCATGATTCCACATGGTTAGCAGCTGGGTGTGTGCTAAGAGTCTGCTTCTGCACCAAAAAATAGCTCCCCCTTTCCATCTAATGCAACTGTGAAATCACCAGAGCAATACGCAATAAATCTCTGCCTATAATTCCTCTTTGCACACAGAGTCATGTTTTCACATTAGTCACAAAACGAAATTTCTTTGCCAATTTAAAAGCACACTTACTGCTCTTTTTTTTGGCAAGTGATAATCACTTTTACAGTCTGTCACATTTTAAATCCACTTTTCAGATTCTGAAAACAGCACATGTCCAAACTGCTTTTTCAGACCACCACCATGTGTAACCTGGGTGACTGCCTACACTCCAGCAAGGGCAACCAGCCTTAGTGATGCTGAAAGTATTTGCATTACTGACTGAAACCTCAAACCCCACTCGCTTGTAAATACTGTGCATGATTCCACATGGTTAGCAGCTGGGTGAGTGCTAAGAGTCTGCTTCTGCACCAAAAAATGACTCCCCCTTTCCATCTAATGCAACTGTGAAATCTCCAGAGCAATACGCAATACATCTCTGCCTATAATTCCTCTTTGCATACAGAGCCATGTTTTCACATTAGTCACAAAACGAAATTTCTTTGCCAATTTGAAAGCACACTTACTGCTCTTTTTTTTTTGCTAGTGATAATCACTTTTACAGACTGACACATTATGAATCCACTTTTCAGATTTTTTAAAAAGCCCATGTCCAAACTGCTTTTTCAGACCACCACCATGTGTAACCTGGGTGACTGCCTACATTCCAGCAAGGGCAACCAGCCTTAGTGATGCTGAAAGTATTTGCATTACTGACTGAAACCTCAAACCCCACTCGCTTGTAAATACTGTGCATGATTCCACATGGTTAGCAGCTGGGTGTGTGCTAAGAGTCTGCTTCTGCACCAAAAAATGACTCCCCCTTTCCATCTAATGCAACCTCAAACCCTTAAACTATTCTTTTTTTATACCAGTACACCTTAATTTATCGTGAAAACATAGTCCATATTATTTTACATGTTCCTCACATTTAAATTTCTCCCAAAACAGAAAATGATAAACACAACTTCAATAAAAGGAATTCCATTTCTATTATTCATTTCTTAATTTACCATATACATCCCCTCTCAAACTCTAAACTCACCTTTAAAATTAGTTAGCTGTGAAAGAAATGTGGCACTCAAACAGCAGATTATCAGAGCCAGGATCTCTTTTCTTTACACCTCTCTCCTCTCAGCAGAACCAGATAATGGCAAACTTTCCCTCTCTTTTTCCACACATATACATGTTAATTTCAAATCTCAGTGCTTCCCCCTTTTTTTCAAATGTAATCACACATTTCTATTGGTTGTAAACCAACACTTTTCCAAAAGTACCCTTCCCCCAACTTGACTTCTGCCTAGTACCCTTCCCCCAACTTCTGCCTGCTACCATAGCAACAGCTCATGGAACACTGCTGTGTGGAGTTAGGTCAGAAGTTCGCCACACAATGTTTCAATTCCACAGAGCAAGAGTGCTTGACTTTTCAAACCTAACAGCAAATCCATAGTACTGTTCTTTGGTAACACATTTTTCTGTACCAATACAAAACATGCTTCTATTAATTTACACATGCAGCCTAGTTTTTATTCTAGAATGGTATGAAACAGCCAATCAGTTCTTTTTTTTATAAAAAAAATATGTATGCCTCCATTTCCAAACTGTCTTTCATTTCATTTTCCCATTCTACTGAATTACACCTCCTGAGTGCATCCAGATCTCCTTGGAAGATGTTCACAGTGTGGATTGTAGGGCACAGCTATGTCTTCTGGAGTGAAAAGTATGCAGAGAAAAGAGATATGGTGAGAGACCTTGCTTTGCCAAATGTAGACATTAAATGGATTGGTCAGAGAGGGTTAAAGTGGCACCAATTGATGCCATTGGTGAAATCCTTCATGCAAATCCAACACCCTGACCTCATAATAGTGCACTGTGGTGGCAATGACCTAGGCACTTTGACTGGGGTAGGTCTGGAAATGCTTATGAAGGAGACCTTTGCACAACTGTTTTCACTTTTCCCTAAAACTGCCTTTGTTTTTTCTAACATATGCCAAAGGCAAAAATGGAACTGGTCCAATCATTTCTGTCCGCAGATTGACAAAGCAAGAAAGCACGTCAACAAATCTGTTTCTGCTTTCCTCCGTGACTATGGTATGGGTTCCATTTACCACAACAACTTGCGTTACGACATGCAAGACATTTATAGAGGAGATGGTGTGCACTTCAATGATGAAGGGAACAGAGTCTTCCTCTTGAACCTTAGACTCTGCATCGGTACTTACTTGTAGGTACCAATAAAAAATCACTTCATAAACACAACGGCTCTTTTTAGAGCCCCCTAATATCTAAACTCTTAAATCTGAATTTTATTTCTCTTTTTATTTATTTTTTCTACCGTACGCGTACGGTAAGCTTACCGTAAGCTTACCGTACGCGTACCCCGCGATTTTTTTTTAAAATCAATAAATGTTTTCTTTGAACTTTTCTGTCCTTCTTTGTCCCCCTTACAAATGTTAGGGGGTCTGTAACTCTCCTCCTTGCCCCCTTTTCAAGATATCACTCTTTTTTTCAGAGTGAAACACACGAAATGGCGGCCGCCGCTTCCTGGTTTCGACCGATTCGAATGTTTACTAAGATCTAACAGCCAATCAGAATCGCGCTCGCGCACGCCACCGTACGCGTACGGTAAGCGCACCGTAAGCGCACGGTAAGCTGCCACAGATATATATATTGATTTAAAGGCTATTTTCTCAGATTCTACTGAACAGATTTACACCAAACCTACAAAAGGCACTTCCTTGACCTGGGGACTACCTCTCTGCCAAATTTCATTAAATTCTGTTCAGCCGTTCGGGCTGTAGCCCTGTCTAAAGGTCCTATGGAAAAATGCATGGGAAAAACGTGTTTTGGGACCCCCCTTTTATCTCAGCCCCCGCTTGACGAATCCCCCCGACACTTTCAGGGTAGGAGCGGAGCGTAGCGCCCCACCTATTTTGAAAAATTCGCGAGGATTCGTCGACCGGCGCCAAAGTTATTCAAAATAGAATGTTGCGGATTTCCTATGGAAACGTGGTCCTAACTATAACTACCTACTGGCGACCGCCAGTAGGTAATGTCTATATATATATATATTCACTGAAAAAACCATAGGTTTCAGGCACGTTATAGTTAGGAATTAGCATTTAAAAAGCCTTAGATCTTCACAGAAAAAAACATAGGTTTCAGGGGCGTTATAGTTAGTTGGACATTTCACTCATACAAAACCATTGAAATTCTCCCGTTATAGTTAGTTCAGCTAACTATAACTCGCGTGCCCGCAATGCACTGCTGATGCCGTCACATATTACATCACTCATGACATGGGCAGTGACAAGTTGGAGAATTAATTCCTCCTCAATCCTGAGTGTCCCTGGGGGCCATCTAGCCCACCAGGTACCTCCAGTATGCGCCAGAGAGCTGCGTTGCAGAGAGGTGTTCAGGGGCCACACCCCTTTTTACAACACTCTGCAACGCAGCTCCGTGGCGCTTGCTGGAGGTACCTGGAGGGCTAGTTGGCCCCCAGGGACCCTCACGATTGAAGAGGTATTAATTCCTCAACTTAAAATGCGCCACAGGGCGTGTTTGCACACATGTCACCTCAGGCCCCACCCCCTCCTTTCACCACTGTACAAACGTGCCCTGTGGCACATTTTAAGTTGGGGGATTAACTCCCCTTGAATCCTGATGGTCCCTGGGGTGCAACTAGCCCACCAGCTACCTCCATTAAGCGCCACAGAGCTGTGTTGCAGAGAGGTGTAAAAAGGGGCGTGGCCTCAGAATACCTCTCTGCAACGCAGCCCCCTGGGGCATACTTGAGGTTCCTGTTGGGCTAGTTGGCTCCCAGGGACCTCCAGTATTCAAGGGGAATTCGGGGGCATGTTTGC
Source organism: Triturus cristatus (assembly GCF_964204655.1). Lineage (NCBI taxonomy): Eukaryota > Metazoa > Chordata > Amphibia > Caudata > Salamandridae > Triturus > Triturus cristatus. Next base: position 820,599,698 of record NC_140584.1, read on the forward strand.
AGAGTGCTGCAAGGAGGGGGCGTGGCCTCGGCTCAATGCCGGTCTTTTTTTTTTTTTTTCAGAAGGGTGGCTGCGTGGCCCCCCTTCTTTTTCTAATTTATTGGCCCTGGGGACCCCATCCCCCAGGGCCTGCCCCTAATATTATTTTTTTTAATTAAAAAATTTGGAAAGGGGCCGCGTGGCCCCTCTCCCGAGGCCTTCATCGGCCCCGGGGACCCTATCCCCCGGGGCAAGGCCTTTCTTTTTTTATTATAATTTTTGGGGAGGGGGGCTGCGTTGCCCCCTCCTCAGGCCACTTATGGCCACGGGGACCCCCATCCCCCGGGCAAGGCCTTTGTTTTTTTATTTCTTTATTTTTAACTGAAATTTTGGGTAGGGGGGCCGTGTGTCCCCCCTCCCAGGCCACTTGTAGCCCCGGGGACCCCATTCCCCGGGCCTGGCCCTCTCCGTTGGGGACCGTGGGGGGGTCACAAATCCCCCCCAAGGTCCTGCCTGCTCCCCGCGTCCCTCGGGAGCCGGCATTGCTTTTCCACATGGGGAGCTGCTAAGATGCAGCTCCAGTGTGAAAAAGCAATTTGGTTTGCATTTTGAAAAGAGAGAGTAGGTTTCCCTGCTCTCTCTTTCAAAATCCAAACCAAGTTTGCTATGGCAGGGCGGGAGCCACGAGGCTCCCGCCCTGCCATAGCAAACTACAGTGTCCCGGGGGTGGGCACCCCGGGACACTGCAGGAGCCGGCCCTGGGGGATGGCGGTCCCCAGGGCCATCAACGGCTCCAGGAGCCTCCCACCATTTCAAAAGCCCCGGGGAGGTGGTGGTCCCCGGGACTGGAGGGTCCGTCACGGACCCCCCCCCAATTAAAATATTTAGAGCCCCGGGGAGGTGGCGGTCCCGGGGCTGCGGGGGGGCCGTGAACCCCACGCATACATTGTCTTAAAGCCCCGGGAGTGGCGGTCCCCGGGGCTTGGGGGGGCATTTGAGCCCCCACCCATTTATTTTCAAAGCCAGGGGCTAGGGGGTCCCCGGGACTGGGGGGGCTGTGAGCCCACCCACATAATTTTATAAAGCCCCGGGGGTGGCGGTCCCCGGGGGCTAAATAGCAACGAAGCGCAGGAGACCGCACTTAGTTTTTTGTAAAATTTCGGCCGAAATTCGTGCTGGGTGCGCAAATATCGCCTCGTTTTTTGGGCCCCGGGGGTCCTTGTGGGAACACCTTAGCAGGCCTAGGGGGTCAGGGTGTTTCTACCCTGCCCCCTTTTTGCGTTTGGCGCATTACTTTTTCTGGCTGCCAACACTTCCTAGTTTGGAGTGTTGACAGCCAATTAGCATAAAGCTCGTGATTGGGAGGGTGCGCGGATCCTGCCCGGCCATAGATATATATATGTCTTTACTTTTGATTTTCTCAGCAACTACTGAATGGATTTACACCATTTAACAAAAAGGGTTCTTTCTGAACCAAGAACTACCTCTTTGCCAAATTTGGTGTAATTCCGTTCAGCAGTTCGGGCTGTAGCCCCGGGTAAAGTTTCCTATGGGAAATTGCATGGGGAAAACACTTTTGGGAACCCCATTTTTTCTCGGACCCCGCTTGACGATTCACCCCGAAACTTTCAAGATAGGAGCGGACCGGAGTGCCCCACCATTTTGAAAATTTTGCGAAGATTCGTCAACCGGCGCCAAAGTTATTGGGAATAGAATGTTGCGAATTTCCTATGGAAAATAGGTCCTAACTATAACGGTCTACTGGCAACCGCCAGTAGATAATTTATATATATATATATATTCACTGAAAAAACCATAGGTTTCACACACGTTATAGTTAGGAACTAGCATTTAAAAAACCTTGCAAATTCACTTAAAAAACCATAGGTTTCACACATGTTTTAGTTAGGTGGATATTTCACTCGTAAAAAAACCAATGAAATTCCCCCGTTATAGTTAGTTCAGATAACTATAACTCGCGGGCCCGCAATCCTGCTCATGACGTCACATATTACATCACTCATGACATGGTCAGTGGCATCACTCATGACATCACTGATGAAATCATCCTTGTGATAGAGTGGCGGTCGCGCGAGTTATAGTTATCTGAACTAACTATAACGGGGGAATTTCATTGGTTTTTTCCGAGTGAAATATCCACCTAATTATAACATGTGTGAAACCTATGGTTTTTTAAGTGAATTTGCAAGGTTTTTTAAATGCTAATTCCTAACTATAACATGTGTGAAACCTATGTTTTTTTCAGTGAATTTGCACGTTTTTTTAAATGCTAAGTTATGTATGTATTATTATTTTTTTTATATATCTATTTTACAATAAACTACGTATTAAATTCTTTTTTTTCTTTTCGTTTTTTCACCGTGTGCGCACGGTGCGCGCACCCCCGCGATTTTTTTATAAAAAAATTAAAAATGTTTTTTCTGCCTTCGGGGTCCTTCAGGGACCCCCTGACAAAGGCTAGGGGGTCAGGAACTCTCTACCCTTTCCCCTTTTCACGTTCGCCACCTTCCTTTTTCACTCTCGCACTGAAAACAAACAAAATGGCGACCGACACTTCCTGATTTCGACCGATTCGAACGTTGACTAACATGTAACCTCCAATCAGAATTACGCTCGCGCACGTTAGGGTGCTCGCACGGTGCGCGCCTGTATATATGTATGTGCTTTTAACTGCAATGTTCTCAGGAACTACTGAACAGATTGACTCCATATATGCAAAAGGCACATCCCTGACCTGAGGACTACCTCTATGCCAAATTTCAAGTAATTCTATTCAGCCGTTCGGGCTGTACCTTCGACTAAAGGTCCTATGGGAAAATGCATGGGGAAAACGCGTTTTGGGACCCCCCTTTTTTCTCGGCCCCTGCTTGACGAATCCCCGCGAGACATTCAGGGTAGGAGCTGAGCGGAGCGCCCCATCAGTTTGGAAAATTTCGCGAAGATTCCTCAACCGGCGCCAAAGTTATTCAAAATAGAATTTTCAGATTTCCTATGGGAACACGGTCCTAACTATAACAATCTACTGGCGACCGCCAGTAGATAATATATATATATATATATATATACACACACACACACACACACACACATACAGACATATCTAGATATATATTTAAATAAAACATGCAAATATTAGCAATTCAAATACAAAATATCAAGTAAATTACCAAATAGCATATAAAACAATTAACCCCAAGTGTGTGTTACTTTCCCTGCTCGTATTTCTAATAAGTACTGCCACCCCCTTGGTTTTGTTTGGGCTGTAGCATGAATATGGGTGCTGTAGTGTTTCAATGTGACTCTTCCTATGGCTCCAGATCTAGAAGTAGAACTTCTTCCTCTAGACTAGCGTACTTTGCAGATATTGCATTTTTTCAGTGGGTGGTTGTCCTGCAGTGATATCTTCAATTGTTTCATCAACCCTCCCTCTTTTTCAAGTGTACTTGATTTCTTTTGCACTGTTTCAAGTTTTTGTGGATGTGGAGCAGGCCTCTGTGTTTTTTATTGAGCAGACCGTGACTCAGATGTGAATGCGGGCCTCCGCAGTCCACCCTTTTTTGTTTTTATTGCAATGGTGCGTCCCCTGGAACCCTGCTTCTTATCTTCTGTACGGAGTGGGGTTGCCATCATGCCCCTGTTTTTTTGTGTGTTTTTTAACGAGTTGGTGCCCCCATAATTCAGGTACCTTGGGGGCTTTGGTGCCAGGCGATTCTGTAGGTCTGGCCCCCAGGCTATTTGGGTGAGGTGGCGCAGTCCAGAGGCTGTGAGGCCAGAATTGGTTTAATTCACTTTGGGGGCAGGGTCACAGGGTTCAAGGCTAAAGGTAGGTGACAGTTGGCCACCATTGTGGGGAACCCACACAGTGGTTGGTCACAATCAGTTAGTTTGTGGCTAGTTGGTTGATTTGTCAGTTAGGTGGTGGTCAAGCAGATAGATTGCCTACGGATATAGGTTTGGTATAGGAAGAGCAGAGTGGCTAGAGCAGAGTGGGGAGAGTAGTGTAGGCGGGAAACGCTGTTGGGACCCACTTACTGAGATGGACAGAGCTGCGGGTGTGGCTGAGACACTAAGGATCTTGAGGGTTGCGGGCCGACAAAAGTAGTTGGCGCCTGGAGCCATGGAGGAGATGGGGCATGGGGGCGCATTCCCGGTGAGGTGCTCAGTAACGGGATAACGGCGTCAGTATTTGCCTGTTCGGTGCCGCATCCCAAAGTCAAGCAGAGAGAGCCAGATGAGCGGTGCAAGCGAGGGGCGACAGCAGGGCAGGGGAGCAAAGCAATAGAGTGGGTACTGAGCAGGCAGGCACCACAGCAAGGATCCATCACCTTACGGAGCTACCAGCATACAAAAATATCGATTGCATGGTAAGACCCGGGGGCGCTGAAGATACAAGGCTGCATGGCAGACCTCGGTGTCTGTGGTGGATCGGCAGGGGGCAGTAAAGTAAACTTGGTGGATCGATCCAGCCTGGAGCACATGTCAGTCGAGAGAGGACTTGTATTTGGCTGCAGTGGTCGCCCCACGGCTTTTCAGCAGTGCAAGGAAAATATAATGATAATAACACAATGTTATCGTAATTTTTTTTCTTCTTGTTGCAGAGGCAGCAGCTGTAAGGGGCGGGGCAGGGCAGAGCAGGGCTGCTCTACTGACAGGGGAGCAGTCGTTTTCACTCCCTAAGTGCGCATAAATGTTTGTCCAGCCGTCTTAGGCCGGTCAAATATTCATGCGCACTTAGCATGGTGGAGAACATGCCCAGGCCCCCAGTCCTAGTCTGAGCACCGAACCACGGCACTTAGACCAATCACAATGCTGACATGGTGACAGCAATAACATCAATAAAGGAATACTGATTGATGTAACCAGAATTGTCCATGGGCCTATACCACATCAATCAGTCAGAAATTCAACCTACTGCTGAGACGGCTCTTGATTGTGCCGCAAGTGATACCAACTTTGACCACTCTGTGAAGAGGCTGCCAAAGAGGACTCCTCAGTGTCCGTAATACTGGATGCTGGGCGACTTACCAAGCCAGAGGCCTGAACAGCACTCTACGAAGATGTGATTAGTGGAGATAGAGGCCTACCCGGGGGCTGATAGTCTTGGGGTACATAACCAAACTCTTCCTCAATATCAGTCATGCCATCTGCTGACCCTCCCTTCAGTGGATCATGTCCTTCCAGCCCTGGAACTGGAGATGAGTGGGCCCTTTTGAACTGCAAAACATTTCTGGTAAAACGTTCTGCTCTTCTCAGAATGCTTGCCCTTGATTTTGGTGGCAGTCCAAGGGCTCAATCTCGAAGGGTAGGCGGAACCTGCCCCAAGATAGTGGCCTTTCATTAGGAGTTTGTCTCCGAGTTGAAAGATGGTTAGTTTGACTCACTGTTTCCGCAAGGTATACTCATTGTTGTGAGCTCGTTTGGACTTAGAGCGATTGGGGGATTTGGTAGGTCTGCCCACGTTGGATGATGGAGAATGGTATCTGTCAATGTCCGTCCGAAGCACAGATTGCTTGGGGAAATTCTGGATGTAGAGTCTGGTGTGAAACGGTATTCTCGTAGGAAGTTATACTAATACCGCTCAATGTTGGTGTTCTTGGCCACTGCGATGAGGATCAACTTTGTTAGGGTTCTCATTAGGCACTCTACCTCTCTGTTCGCCTGGGGCTTCCTGGACCCTGGTGTTTGGTAGCTCGAGAGCAAAGGTATTCAACCCATTCATGTCCGCTGAAGAGTGGACCGCTACCTGTATGGATATCCCCAAACTACCCATGAGTGGCTTCCCCATTTTAGGAATATCTTCAGAAATAGGACTAGTTGAAACAATCTCTACTTCAAGGTACCTGGAATAGTCATCCACAACAATAAGCATGTGGGAACCATCTGGGAGACTCCCGAAGTCTGCACTGACACGCTGTCAGGGGGCAGTCAGAACTTGCTCCAAGATGATGGGGTAGGGGATCAGGCTCGCTGGTGGCCTGGCAAGCTGGGCATTGTCGTACAACTTCTTCCACTTACTGGTCTAGACCCGCTACCATACCTTGCTCCGTAGCCTGTTCTTTGACCTGACAACACCTTGGTGAGCCCCATGGGCTAGGAGGACAGCGTTTTGTTGTAGGCTTTGCGGGAGTACGTACTAGCTGTGAGCCTCTCATCAGGCACTCTTCATCAGTGACCAAAAGTTCCTGACGGACGTTATGCAGTGATAGGAGTACCGCTTCTGTGGTGCGAAATGCACCGGGCATCGCAGGGGTTGCCAACACCCTGACAGACTGGCCTGGATCGCAAGTTGTAAATACTAATACTAATACTGCTCGGTGTCTTCCACTAAGACTCCAACGGTGTGGCGGGACATGCATAGCGGGATAGAAAATCTCTGGGATTGTGATTCCTGGTCAGTACTCAACCTTGAAATTGAACTTTTGCATCTGCAGGCCCACTTTTGTATTCTTGGAGGGGGTTTGGATGGGACCCTCGGAATAGTGGGTCTGAATGGGACAATTGCCCTCACAACATGGACAGTTCTGGTGTCATCATAGTCATCTTTGAAAACAAGGAGAGTGGGCTCTCAAAGCCAAAAGGTTGGAGCACCCAGGAATACAAGTATAAGAATATGTGTACCTCTTGGCTATAGATCAGAAATTACTATCCTTTCAATCATCAAACAAGCTCATATATCCACTCCATTTTCCCCTCAATACTGAATCTATAAGAAGCACTTGTCATAAAACAAAATTGGTAAAATATATCTGCATTTTAGTAATCAAGGTAAATTCATCAAAAAAAACGTTTATATAATACAATAAATCATACACAAATACTCATATACAATTAAAATGATAAAATCGCAAAACGTTTTTTTGCAGTTTAAAAAAAAAAAGTTTTTTGCATGCTATAAGAAGGAGAACAATAATAGACAAGCAATGTTTCATACATATGTCAATTTGGATTAACCAAAGGCAGTGTCAGACATAAGTCACTGATCCCTGTCTCTCCCTAACTGCACCAAATTTAACACATTAAAGAAACAGGCGTCGACGCGTTTCGGTGGTGAAAACTCCACATAGGACCACCTTCCTCAGGACCAAATATATTTTCACCTTGTGTGTATATGTGTTCAACTACGATGTCGAATTCACCTATTAGAAAAACATATTCATACACTATAAGGTCCAAACTGGCAATTTAAAAATTTTCACAGTGGTTGATTTACATAAGTTACCCATACAGATATATAATTCCCCAACAAGTATTCAATACTACAGTAAACGCCATATCTTTAAGGAAACTCTTCTCAATAGAAATAGAAATATTTAAAACATAAGTGCTTCCTACAATTCAGCAAACCCTTCAATTCCTTGTGCGAATATCTACTTCTCACTCCATGAGTCATACACTTCTCATTCATCACCTTCACTCAACTCTATTATACACTTTAATTTAGCGTTTTAATCAAAAAACTCACCGGTACAACCGTACTTCGGCAAGAATGTCTCCTACATGGGAGTACTTCTAGAATCCTTGACGGATGGTTCAGAACTTGCATAGATTGCTAGAATGATAAGACACCCCAGGTCAATTCCTTTAGGTCATATAAATATCCACATCAATTCGACCCCTTGTGTCACACTAATTTGACCTTCTCATGTAATAAAGCATTTTAACGGAAGATATGAAATGCATTTCTTCTTTCATGCTTTGACTATATATCATCTCATAAAATCCCTATACTTATACTGTGAAATTATGTTACTATATAGGTCTGAAAACCCACCTTTATACCTGTCAAAGGACGCATAGAAAAAGTAGACTTCAATCCGAATTCATATTAGTGGCCGGAACAAATCTCGGTCGCTACAAAGACACATATTTTAGTATATAAATTATCGAACTTAGTGTGGAACAATGGTCATTAATTAATTTTTCCTTGTATTGTAACCTCTTATTAAGGAAAGATATTCTCACTTCAAGCTCCAGAAGAGACTCCAGCGGATCCAGAACGCCTCAGCCAGACTCATCCTCGACATCCCATGAACCAGCCACATCTCCGGACATCTGAGAGACCTTCACTGGCTCCCCGTCAACAAAAGAATCACCTTCCGCCTCCTCACCCACGCACACAAAGCCCTACACGACCAAGGCCCGAGCTACCTCAACAGCCGAGTCAACTTCTACGCTCCCAAACGCCACCTCCGATCAACCAACCACGCCCTCGCCGACGTCCCCCGCATCCGAAGAGCGACTACAGGAGGAAGGTCCTTCTCCTACCTGGCCGCCAAGACCTGGAACTCCCTCCCGACCGACCTGCGCCTGACCCAAGACCACCTCTCCTTCAGGAAGAAGCTGAAGACCTGGCTGTTCGAGCAGTAGCGGCACCCCCCCCCCCAGCGCCTTGAGACCCTACGGGTATGTAGCGCGCTCTATAAATGTCATTGATTGATTGATTGATTGACCTCTTCTATCTGGAACCGTATTAATTCCATGTGGGTATAGATCCATATATCGCGTTTTCTTATTATTGTATCGGGGCGAGCATATATTTTGTCGTCTCCCTTTATGCGTCTGTGTAGGTGATGAAAATAGAGATATTAGTCATCATGTATCCTCATTACCCTGCTTTTGATACCATATTATATCTCTTTTTATCTATTTATGCTAATCTTTTGAAAAGCTACCCGTTATCATGTTGTTTATTAGACTATTCTCAATGGCTGCATCGTGCTAAATCATTTCCTACTAAACTGCTCGCTTTCCTTTGCATATCTAATTCTATGGTGGTGGGGGTCTCTGTCAGAGCTTTTATTTTACATTTCCTAAGCAAAACAACAAATACGAGCGTGTTCTGAACGTATCTAGACACTGTAAGCCCCTATTTTGTTCGTAGTGTACTCATAGGTTTATATCTACATTACCACCTACGTCTCACTTTACAATGGAGCCCCTCCGACCGTGATTCTTAGTCATAAATTTCCAATAAGTAGTGTCCCTACTCTGTTTGCACGTAACGGTACTTTGAAAATATCCATACCTACACTCGTTTTCTACCAGACTGAAGAACTTATTCTTCCCATACGTAAAAATACAATGTCCCCTACCTAACCTTTGCTTACCGCTTGTCGGGGTAGCGTGTTCGTTCCTCCGTTTATCATTTATTTCTCCCACTTTGAGCTAACGCCATCCCAGACTGTTTGTTTTATCAGATGGAAAACGTGTGACGTATCGCTTTGTGTCCGTCACCCGATCACGTCGTTATTCACGTCCATTCCGTTACCGCCATCTTGGAATGGGGGAGAAAAATAATATTCCTGCACGTATTGGGCGATTATTTAAAGTTTAAAATTTCCCGTTTTATGAGCTACATACTCAAACTCGAGAAAATCCTTTTTCTCCAATTAGGTGTCGGCATATTTCTATATGTATAGATCCAAGTGTGATTTATTTAGCATTCCTATTGCTCGAAGGGCAATCCAACCCTGATACTCAAAGCCCCATTCTTGATTGGGGATATCCAACACACCAGCGATCAGTTTCTTTTAAAAAAAAAAATTTGGGTTTGGTAATATTTAATATGCGACCCCCACTCAGAATTGTAAAGTGTAGTGCTCATATTTAATCGCCTCATTTATAAACCACTTGTATTCTGCAATATATCTAAGTCACTCCCTTCTTACAGAATTTTTTTTGTGTGGATATTTTGAGTCTTTATTTAAAACGAACAATTTTGTTGCAGATAATCATCCTTTACAGGGCATTTAAACCACTAGTGTCATCCAATCTACTTTGGAATTTCATCATTTATAAATCACTTGTATTCTGCAATATACCTAAATCACTCCCTTCCTGTAGAGTCTTTCTATATGGATATTTGAATCTTTTATTCATCCATATCCCTTTGAGAAGTGCATTTACCGATTCTTCTTTGATGGGTGCGGGTTGGTTCAGATCCTTGTCAGCAGCTTGGGTCTTGGAGAGTTGCATTGAGCGCCCAAGATTGAGGATGTCCTGCATCACCATGTTGGGTTCTTGAAGTATCCTCTCCCAGAGTTTGGAAGAGGCACACCCTTGGATGAACTGTGCTCTCATTTCATCCACTTTCGTCAGGCAGGGTGCATGTGCCTGCAAGCTCCTTTATGTGGTTGAAGAACACGTCAACGGACTACTTCAGATTTTGCTGCGCTAGGTGGAGACGAAAACATACATAATCAAGGTTTGCGTAGGGCTTGAAATGCGCTATGATGGCATTCTTTAGAGTGGTGTGATTTCGCGGGGGCCCAGCTTCGACAACAGTTTTTGAGAGTCTGTGAACTTCAGTGCCACCTAGATGGAGAAGCATGGCTTGTTTTCTGTCAGCACTTGTCTCAGCTGTCTCAAAGTATGTCTGATTGTTCCACCCAGGCTTCCTAGGGGGTGGCCTGCGATGGTGGTGGCCCAGTGACTGCAGGGTCTCAGGCAGGGGTGGAATACATCGTGAGGTGTTCACGGGAGTGAGGGAGATGTCGTTCTGACACCGAGGTTGTAGGTTGCTGAAGCAGTGGTAGGTGGAGCACCTTGGTACACCTCAGTCATGTGCAATGTGAGAAGGTGATGCTGGGCGACAGTCAATAGTGGGGGGGGTTTGCCGGGAGATGGTGGAGAAGGGATGAGCACTGTCCTTTATGTGTTTGAGGTCCTGCAAAGCTGAGGCATATGGGTGGCAAACAGTGCTGAGGCCGATGTTATGAGTTCCGACTGGTGACCACCCAAAACAAAGTCTTAGCCTCATGTGGGCAAAGATCAGCCTGTGTCATGCAGCCCTTCAGTTCACCCCACCGCCTCACAGGACAACTGGGCCAATGGTTGCAGGCAGGGCGGAGAAGCCGCAAGGCCAGAGCACATGGAGGGGCCTACACAACATAGGAAACGCCTCATGGAGCAAAGACCAAACAGAGTCAGAGCGAGGAGTGGTATCCAACGGGGGGCAATAAACTCGTCGCAGCTCCAGGTAAGTTAAAGTTGCAGGAGTCACGCTCATGGGGGAGCTGCCAGACAAACTGCAGTGGCCCCCTTTTCTGGCGAGCCCCACATGGCACAGCAGACAGGCATGCTAAGGAAGCAGAGAGCATAGCAGCTGACTGGGAGCAAGGGCCGCTGCACTGGGCGAAGTAGGCGGACTCGAGGAGAGGCACTCAGCAGCCAGCCAAGGACAGAGAGTGCAGGTGGATGCAGGGGCAATGCCGCCTCCTTATCGCCAGTGTAGTGGCGCAGCAACACAACAACTTTAAGGAATGGAGACACATGGTTGTTAACTGCTCGTGGTCTCTAAACTGACCACACCATTTTTTGCTGGACTATTTATTTCCAGTCTGACGTGAGCGTCGGGCTAAACCAAAACTATTTACACCCTCTGGGTGATATCCCAAACTCCCTCCGCTAGGGCACCCCATATGGTGTTGTCTGAAACATCGCAACACTACAGTTGTCAGGGAATACAGTGTGGGGCAGCGCAGTGTGTCTGGAGGCACACCGCTACAAACAACATTGTCGAATATCGTGCACGTTTGATGATGAGGGTGGCAATGGAGCATAGTGCCAATATCGGCAACACTCCCCATCCCTCCCACAGCCATATCCTGGAGAAATAATCAGACAAGACACATTCTTTGTGGAGAAAATAGCTGCAGGTTTATTTGCATAACAAATATGCCAAAATGGTGGGTTATCTTACGGGCGATCCCAGGGCAGGCAGCCCCTCACCGCCTGCCCACCTGATGAGCCAAATTACACTGTGGCCCTAGCCAACTGGTGTTTCCAGATTTGGGGGAGGGGATAGCCCCTCCCTCTGGTGGACCGCCAGTCCACCCCCTTACTCATGACCCCTTAAAGGGGGCAGAGCGTTGGAGGCAACCCTCGGTTCTTCATGTCCACAACTGCCCGTAGAACTAACGGGGCACCGCCGCTCCTCCAGGGTCCAACGCGAGGACCTCCCAGGGCAGGCAGCCCCTCGCCTCCTGCCCACCTGATGAGCCAAATGACACTGTGGCCCTAGCTAACCGGTGTTTGCCAGATTTGGGGGAGGGGAGAGCCCCTCCCTCCGGTAGACCGCCAGTCCGCCCCCTTACTCACGCCCCCCAGAAAGGGGGCGGAGCGTTGCAGGCAACCCCCGGTTGCTCAGGTCCACAACCGCCCGTAGGACTAACAGGGTGCCATCGCTCCTCCAGGGTCCAACGCGAGGATCTCCCTGGGGCTATTTAGCTTTTGCACTCTTGTGGTGCTCGTGCAGAGGGTAACCCTCTGTACCTTACAGCCTCTGGATCGCCCTGTAACTCCGCCTGCAACACAAAATAATAAGTTAGATAAACACCCCCCACCCCGCCTGTATGCCAGGTACACGGTGGGGAGGGAAACGGCGCCGGGCAGCAGGACAAAGAGGGCGACCAGTGGGCGGGAGAGGTATAAGTACCTCGCCCCCCTCCTGCACGGAAGTGACGCGGGCATGGGGACCCTTGCAGGTCCCAAAACCTGGGCGGCTGACTTGTGTGCCATCCTGTGGCACTAAAGGGGGGCACCCTCTTAGGAGAACCCCCTTCATGGACCGGGGGCAGCCCTGCATAGTGACAATATCGGCAACACTCCCCATCCCTCCCACAGCAATATCCTGGAGAAATAATCAGACAAGACACATTCTTTGTGGAGAAAGTTGCTGCAGGTTTATTTGCATAACAAATATGCCAACATGGTGGGTTATCTTACGGGCGATCCAAGGGCAGGCAGCCCCTCGCCGCCTGCCCACCTGATGAGCCAAATTACACTGTGGCCCTAGCCAACTGGTGTTTCCAGATTTGGGGGAGGGGATAGCCCCTCCCTCTGGTGGACCGCCAGTCCACCCCCTTACTCACGCCCCCTTAAAGGGGGCAGAGCGTTGGAGGCAACCCCCGGTTGTTCATGTCCACAACTGCCCGTAGAACTAACGGGGCACCGCCGCTCCTCCAGGGTCCAAAGCGAGGACCTCCCTGGGGATATTTGGCCTTTGCACTCTTGTGGTGCTCGTGCAGAGGGTACCCCTCTGCACCTTACAGGCTCTGGATCGCCCTGTAACTCCGCCACAGCTCTGGGTGTGGCCAACGTCACCCCATGGCCCCCCACCAAGATAGGAAAGTTACCTACACCCTGCTAATTCCAAGGCCTCCCCCATATCAAGCAAGACCAGGTCCATACCCACTCTGAACAGGTGTATCCCATCTTCATCGAAGCACCCTATGGACTTAGCGTGCAGTAACCCATGTCGGATGAAGCCAAACCCACTTTGTTCGGTGAATTTTCACATGGCGCAGCCTGATGCAGAAACTGCTACCCAGCATGGCTGCCGAGCGTTGCTGCAACACCACCCATGTCCCTTGAATCACCCTCCATCCCCCGTGCAATAGTCATGTTGTGAGTGATACGCCTTTACTTGACCGCATCGAGTCTTCTTCCACCTTTTCAGACTTTGAGGCAATCTCACTGGAAAACTCACTGATGGAACTGTCTAGATGCCGCTCCGGCTCACCACTTGACCCTTGGCCAGCCAAGCAATCTAAATTATTGGCCTCTTTTCTTAATCCCTTCCTTAACTACATCTGGAATGACTCGCTCAAAACCAGAATTTTCCCGGAGTCTTGGAAACATGCCCAACTGGTCCCGATTTTAAAGAAAGCTAATACAGATCCTAATGAGCCGGTGAACTATCGACCCATTTCTCTGCTCCCAGCCCCTGCCAAGGTCCTTGAAAAGCTAGCGCAGCAACAACTGGCAGGTTTTCTTGAATCCCACGGCCTACTTCATGAATCCCAACATGGTTTTAGAAAGTGCCATAGCACTGAGTCTGCCCTTATAGAAATGGCCGACTCTGTGCGGTGGAAACTGGATGGGGGTTCCAGAGCGGTGCTGGTGCTGCTCGACTTGCCGGCAGCATTCAACACCGTCTCTCACCCCATCCTGATTGACCGTCTTCGGTCGAAGGGCATTCAAGGGAAGGCCCTGGAGTGGCTGACTTCTTTTTTGTCTAATCGCACCCAGGCAGTCTATACTCACCCTTTTACCTCTGTTAGCCGTACCCTGAAATGGGGTGTCCCTCAAGGCTCGGCTTTGAGCCCACTATTCTTCAATGTCTATTTTTCTCCTCTGGCTGAACTCATTGCTACTTCCTATGCAGATGATATTCAGCTGCTTTTCTCCTATGAGAGTGCCACGCAGACTACTTTTGATCCTCTGAAGGATTGTCTGCGGGACATTTCAAAATGGATGGACCATAATTGCCTCCGCATGAATGCGGCGAAAACGGAGGTTCTCTTTTTCCATCAACCCTCCCCTCTTGATGCAACTCTCTGGTGGCCACAGGAACTTAGCCTTCCCCCTGTCCCTAAGGACTCTGTAAAAAATCTAGGGGTCAAGTGGGACTCAAATCTTTCTTTTAGCAACCAAATACAGACCGTTTCAGCCGCTTGTTTTTCCAAGATCAGGATGATTAGGAAATTCATCACCTATCTCCCTAGTGACACCAGGAAAACCATAGTCCAAGCATTGATTACATCTCACCTGGACTATGCGAACGGCCTGTATTTAGGGTTGCCCGGGGGCCTCCTACATCGGCTCCAGACAGTCCAGAATGCGTCTGTTCGGCTGGTCTGCGGGGTTTCCCTACGCACCCATATTTCGCCTCATCGCAGAGCATTACATTGGCTACCAATCCATCAAAGAGCTGCATTCAAAGCCATGACCTTAGCCCATCGAGCAACTAGGAGTAGGGGATCGGCCTACCTCTCTGTTAGTATCCGTCCTTACTGTAACTCTCTGTAAAATTCTGTTAGATACCATTGGGTTCCACATGTATTTGCTATCAAAGATAACACCTAAATAGGAAAGGGAGGCTGTCTCAGCCACTCAAATGGTGTTAATATGGTGTACAGTGCATCAGTATGTTGCTCAGTTGAAAACAGCACAGCATCTAACGTCTAGAAACCTTGTCCCTGGGCTGTATTTCTAAAGCAGTGTTTTCTATTATATACTTTTTTGGGTCAGAGAGGAGCATTCTGGCTGTGATGACCATTCTGGAACGGCTGCCGTACTCAATGTGCAGCCCTGGACAAGCTAGATATACATTTCAGAATGAGGGATTACCAGGCTACCATAAATATCCAGGTATGGGGGCTAAGGCTAAGATCACGCAGATAATGCTTGCCCCATGCTCTCAGATCAGGGGTAATTATAGATAGGGAAATAGTTTTCCTCCAATATTTATTCTTTTTACCATGTTTTTAATGCTGGTTACAGTATTCTGCTTCATTTGCATAATAATTGCAGCTCATACATTTTATGCAAGACCACAATAGTGGCAATATATTGAAAACTCTTTTTGTGTCTTTATGTTCACCGCTGTCATGCATGAGTAAACAACGAAAGGGGCAAATCTGTTTCCACGATTCCCTTGGGGATCAGAGTGTCATGTTGGAGGTTGCCGAAATCCCTTTTTACTCTGGTTCGGTTAGGAGTTCAGATGAGGCACTGTGTGCTAGTCAGGAATTGGATAGGCAGATTCGGAGGGGGTAGATGGACAGAGTCCCTACATCCTGATGGTCTGTCTTCCAAATACACAGTTCCATGTTATATACTATGATCCGTATAACAAGGCGCCACCAACGTTCCTAGGTCAGATACTTATTTAGCGAGTCATACTTATGTGTTCCTTAGGTTCCAAATTCACGTCTATACGGAGACATCTGTGGTGTTAAGAATGTATTCTCCTCAACATTTTAGGTAGCACCTAATTTAGTCTGACTGTTGTTCAAGCTTGAACCTGTAAAAGAATAACTAAGTTTGAGTGTTCCCTCTCTGAGTTCCATTCTATAAAATACAGGTGGTGCTTGTTAATATAGCTGCTGTCAGCTTCTCGCTTATAATTGCATGGACTGGAGAATGGTGGTGGTGATTAAAAATTCCCAAAAGGCATATAGAATCGAAGTTTATTACTCCTGCTCACTTTTCCTGTAGTTAATGCTCAAACATTAACATGCCATACAAACACTGATGCAGCCGCACTCAATGCATACATACCTTAACAACAGTTAGGGATTCCACGAACATATTGGGACATTCGGGATTGGTTCCGAGGCGCCTTCCCACACGTGCTTGATATAGTGCATATTGGTCCCCTTGGTATGGATGGAGCCACATTCCCAGCATTAGCGGTCTATAAACCTTATCAGCCTTTGGCTACGCTAAATGCGAATGACTTATGAACTTTATATAATCATTTGGTTAGATGACAGACAATTTACTGCATATGTGGTGCGCAAAGCAGTCTCTCCCCAAGCCAGCTCAAGCTGTACAGCAACAAATAGCTATGCCAGCGATCAGTCCAGTGAGTATTGATTCCATTATGGGGGAAATCCCCTCCAGACAGAATTAAATTCTGTTTTGGATAGCCCATAAAACAAATCAGCTTGAAGCTGTGTTTCCCCTTACAGGACTGCAGAATAAACATAGGATTTTCACTATGTACTTGCCACTTGTGATGGTACCTCAGATAGGAGATTGTTCCACATGGAGTATGGTTTTTACTGAGGTCTATACCATAACACCTGGTACACTTTCTCTGGCTTTATTGCCAGAGGTGTTGAAGCAAATTCAGAATAAATACGGGGAAGCTCCTGCCCTGGATTTGGGGATGAAACTGATGGGCAATTTTGCCACAGTATCCTCAATTATTCTAGCGATTATCAAAGGGGAGGCAGCAGCGTTGGCTATATGCCAACAACTCACGCAGGTTGCAGCCACAGACCGAGAAAGCAAGCTACTAATCATCATTGCTGATACTTAAACATTTATAGCTTGGGATAAATTAGGAGCCAGACGTAATGAGCCACAGCTTGCCAAAAGCAGTTCTGATAATGAAAAAAGCGAAGCAGGCCCAAGAGTTTTCTAAAAAGCTCTGGGATAAACAAAAACCCAAAGAACAAGTTAGATCACAGGGAGGATCTCCAATACCTGTGCTTTCTGATAAATCTTACAATTTATATGACCATGCACAAATTAAACAGCCTAATAGGTATTAGTATTCTGATACATGTCCTTCTCGTTCCTTTCAGGCATCTTCGGATAAACTATATGAGAGTGGAGGGCGTTCAGGATGCGGACAGGAAGAGTATGTGAAACTAAAAATGGACTCACAGCGCTCGTCTGTAGTTAAAATAAAATAAAGGAAGGGAAGCCTCCTCAATTCAAACCCCAATTTCAGAAAAAAGAAGGTTGTGGAAATTATGGCTAAAAATAACAGAATCACTGAGAACTCTCCTTCTGAATAAGACATGGGCAGTGAGTTTCCTTGACAGCGCAGCAGAGGTCACAAAGTTTGCCAGAATCTTCAAGAATATCTGGAAGCAACTGATGACTACATTGAAGTCAAAAGCCCGGATCAGCGCATGAGCCCTCTGGATAGAAAATTGAATTTGACTATACAAATTAAGGGCGACAAAATGTGCACTATTAGAAGTGATATTCTGGGAAAATGAATGTTATCATATGGAATCTCCTAGCGGAGGTCAATTGTCCCCCAGAGTATGTTAGAACAGCCCCTCAAGGAGAGCAGGTAATAATACCATCATTTTCTGTGCTTGTCCCTAACAAAGTTAAACAAGGCTACGCACCAGAATGGGCTCTTGCACAAGCCTGTGCATTATACAGCAACCATGTGGGCTGGGATAAAGAATCCCCTCATCACATTATTCCCAAAAGGAGCAGCCTGCAAGTGCAACCACAATATCCAATTAAACATGAAGCAAAAGCTCCTGTGAAAGTAATACTCTCGCAACTTGAGTACCAGGGAGTAATAGAACTTTGATGAATAATCTACTGTTTCCAGTGGCGAAACTGGATCATTCTTATCGGATAGTCTTAGACTACAGACATTTGAATACTCATACACGGACATTTACATTAGAAAAGTGCACACAGTAAGGCACTGATTAACAATATAGTCTGTAAAAAATATAAAACTACCTTGGATATTTCCATGTTTTTCTGCCACAACATAGCGCTTGAAAGCAGGGACTTAAGTGCGTTTTCCGCGCTCGGTTCACATAGTCGATTTTGCTGTCTCCCTTTGGGGTACAAGAACAGCCCTGGACGGTTTGCGCCCAAATCATGTCAATTCTACAAGAGATTGACCCAGAAGCATTGTCCTTTGTAGATGATATCTATCTGACGGATGATTACTTGAACGAACATCAGAATAGATCACATAATATTGGGACATGCTAATTGTGGCTACAAATCCAACTTTAAAAAGTCTAATATTGCTTTCATTAGTGTCCTTTTCTTAAGATACAAACTTACACATGAAGGTAAAGGCCATGGACCACCAACAGTATTCCTGCTTTTCTGTGGGTGGGGGGGGGGGGGGGGGGGGGACTACAAAAATCAGCATCCTCAAGGTCCCTGGAGGCATTCCCTGATTACCTCACCACCTGCCACTGATTGTAGTGCTATAAAGCATGTTTCCTTATTCCGCTGCGCGATGCCACAATAGCATTGCTGTGGTGGGGGGAGGGAGGGACTACAAAAACCAGCATCATCATGGCCCGAGGAGCAAGTCCCTGATTACTTCACCACCTGATTGTGACACTATAAAGCACGCTACCTTGTTTGGCTGCGTGGGACCACCAACAGCATTCCTGCATTTCTGTGGGGGGACTACAGAAACCAGCATCCTTAGGGCCCCAAGAGGCAGTCCCTGATTAACCCACCACCTGCTACTGATTGTAGCGCTATAAATCACGTTTCCTTGTTCTGCTGCTCGGGCCCACTGACATTCCTGCATTACTGTGGGGGGGGGGGCTATGAAAATCAGCATCCTCAGGGTCCCAGGAGGTGGTCCCTGATTACCACACCATCTGCCAATGATAGCAGCGCTATAAAGCGCGCTTCCTTGTTCAGCTGCAAGGGACCACCAACAGCATTCCTGCATTACTGGGGGGGGGCCACAAACATCGTCGTCGTCAACCCCCTGCTTTAACAGCTACAGAAGGGTGGGGTTCTTGATGGGCCTATTCTGTCTGCAATTCGTTGGACAAATACCCATAATTTATGTGAAAATTTGGGTGGGTGAAGTAGTGAGAGGATGGATTGATGGATAGATAGATGAATGGATGGGTTTGGAATGGTGGCTGGGTGGATAGATAGATGCATGAATGAATGAGTGAGTGAAAGAATGGATGCAAGTCTGTATGAGTGAAAGGGAGGAAGGATGGTCTATGAGTGAAAGGATGGATGTATGAGTAAAAGGAAAGATGTAAGAATTGAGAAGTGAAAGAATCGGTGGATGAATGAAAGGGAGAGTAGATGGATGCCTGGATAAAAGGTTGGATGGATACATGAGTGAAAGGGTGGATGGATGGACGGGTGAGTGAATAGGTGGGTGGATGGATGGAAGGGTGAGTGAATAGGTTGGTGGATGGGTGAGCGAAAGGGTGACTGGATAGATGCATGGATGACTGAGTGAAAGGATGGATGTAAGGATGGATGAGTGAAAGGGAGGAAGAATCGATGAAAAAGTGAAAGTAAATGGATGGATGAATGAAAGGGTGCATGGATGCATGATGAGAGGAAGGGTGGATGAATGGTTGAGTGAAAGGATGAATGGATGAGTAAAAGGATATTTGTAAGAATTGATGAGTGAAAGAATGGGTGGATGAGTGAATAAAGAGTCGAAGGATGCTTGGATGGACGAGTGGATGGATAGATGAGTGAAAGGATGGATGGATGGACAGATGAGTGAATAGGTGGATGGATGGGTGAAATGGTGGATGGGTGAACGAAAGGGTGGATGGATAGATGCATGAATGACTGAGTGAAAGGGTGGGTGTAAGGAAGGGAGGGAGAAGTGAAAGGGAGGAGGAGTGGTTGGATACATGAAAGGGTGAATGGGTGGATGGATGGATGGATGGTTGAATGAAAGGGTGAATGGATGCAGGATGAGAGGAAGGTTGGATGAATGGATGAGTGAGTGAAAGGATGGATGGGTGAGTGGAAGGGTAAATGGATGGATGGAGTGAAAGGCTGAATGAATGGACGAAGTGAAAGGGTGGATGTATGGACAGAGTGAAAGGATGGATCGATGAGTAAAAGGGTGGATGGATGGATGGGTAGATGGATGTGTGAGTAAAATGGTGGATAGATGGGTGAGTGAGTGGATATATAGATGCATGGTTGAATGAATGAGTGAAAGGATAGATGTAAGGATGAATGAGTAAAAGGGATGAAGGATGGATGATGGAAGGATGGATGACTGAAAGGGTGATGGATGGAGGATGAGAGAAAGGATGGATGGATGATTGAAACAATAAATGGATGGATCGATGAGTGGAGGGATTGAGGGATGGAAGGCTGGATGAATGGACAGAGTTAAAGGATGGATGAGTGAAAGAATGTTATAAGGATGGATGAGTAAACGGATGGATGAGTAAAAGGATGGATGAGTGAAAGAATGGATGAATGAGTGAGTGAGTGAAAGGGAGGGTAGATAGGTAGCTGGATGAAAGGGTGAAGGGGTGGAAGGATGGATGACAATGGGTAAATGGACAGACATATGAGTGAAAGGGTGACTGGATGGATGAGAGAGTGAAATGATGGATGGATGGATGACTGAAACAATACATGGGTGGATCAATGAGTGGATGAATAGAGGGATGGAAGGCTGGATGAATGGACGGAGTGAAGGAGTGGATGGGTGGACAGAGTTAAAGACTTGATGAGTGAAAGAGTGGATGGATGGAGTAGTGAAAGGATGTTTGTAAGCATGAATGAGTGAAAGAATGGATGGATTAGTGAGCGAAAGGGTGGGTAGATGGGTGGCTGAATGAAAGGGTGGAAGGACGGATAACTGAAAGGGTAAATGGACAGACAGATGAGTGAAAGGGTAAATGGATGGATGAGTGCATGGATGGTTCTAAGGGTGGATGGTTGAGTGAAAGAATGGATTGATGAGTGAACGGGAGGATGGATGGACTGAAAGGGTGTGTGGATGGATAAGTGAAAGGGTGGCTGGATGATTGAAAGGAAGGTTGATGAATGGATGATGAAAGGAGGGATAGATATGTGAAAGGATAGATAACGAGTAAAAGGTTGGATGGATGTTTGATGGATATAATTGAAGATGGATGGATAGGTTTTGGATATGGATGGGCAGACAAATGGATGGAATGGTGACAGACTGCATGTTGGATCAAAGCCTGAATAAATGGCAGAATGTACAGGTGAAATGGTGGATATCAGTGGGTGCACTGAAGGATGAATGGATATTTGAATGAAAGAGTCAAGCAACCTCTTCCTGTGAGGGGGCGCAATGACCTGCTTCAATTGCTTGGTGCCATGAAAGCTTTGGTTCAAAGTGTGGGGTATTTAAATGTTCTGGCTACTCCCTTAACTACAAAAACCAGCATCCTCTGGGCCCCAGGAGGCGGTCCCTGATTACTTCACCATCTGCCGCTGATTGTAGCATTATAGAGCGCACTTCCTTGTTCCGCTGCGTGGGACCGCCGACAGCATTCCTGCATTTCTGTGGGGGGGGGGGGGGGGGACTACAAAAACCAGCATCATCAGGGCCCCAGGAGGCAGTCCATGATTACCTCACCACCTACCGCTGATTGTATCGCTTTAAAGTGTGCTTCCTTGATCTGCTGCGCTGGACCATCAGCAGCATTCCTGCATTTCTGTGGAGGGAGGACTTAAAAAAACAGCATCCTTAGGGCCTTAGGAGGTGGTCCTTGATTACCCCATCACCTGTCGCTGATTGTAGCGATATAAAGCATGCTTCCTTGTTCAGGCCGCACCCAGGCAAAGCCTAGGCCAAGAGCAGGCCCATCCTACCAGTGGCATAGCTATCCCTAGTGTGGCCCGTGGTGGTCCCTGCGTTTGCGGCAGACGCATTGAAGAGTGGGGGTGATGATTGCCACCCCGAGACAGCAGGTAAGAGCGGGAGGAGGCTGCCCCCCTTAAGATGCCACTGCGTCCTACGCCCATCAGCAACAGGAAGAGGCAGAGCAGGGCCACCCCTCTTGGGTTCTCTATCAAACTCACTGGTAAGAGCCTCTAGCCTACAGAAATGTTAATATCCACCTGCTCAGATTCGTAGAGGCTGAGAGTTAATTTGGGTTTGACATAGGGCATTGGGGTGTGCAAGGTAAAGGGAGTATCATAGCAGCAAGTTACTTGGGGGTACCCTTGATTGCTCTTAGAACTGAGTTACAACACTTTCCTAGGTATGGGGAAAAGAAAAGCTCGAAATAGCCCACTGGGAACTGTTAAGAGCAAAAGGGCTGCCCACCATGAAGCTTAGAACTGCATAACAGACGAGATAGATTGTCTAATCGAAGAGGTAGGGCTATCCTGAACAATGGGAAAAAATTTAATCACCCCGAAAATGGCCCAAACATTGCTGACATTTTCAACAAGCATTTACAATGCAATGGTCTCGGCATTGTTAACCTCTTGAGTGCCCATGATGAGATGGTCTCGTCATGGGCCGCGGTTGCGCTGTGCCCATGACGAGACTATCTCGTCATGAACCCCGCCCGCTAATGAAAGGGCCGGCACAGGGCGGGGAAAGGGCGGGGCACTCAAGGGGTTAAAGTTAGAGCTATTTGCATTGCTCATGACATTATTTTTGTTTATGTTTTTGTTTTTAATACCTTGCCTGGGATTCTGTGTTATGGAGTGGAATTATGTGGAATGGTATTTTGTGTTGTGTAGTGGTATGGTGGAGTTTAACTACGTAGTGTGTTGTTGAATTTGATAGGATTATGTGGTATTCTGTGGCATGGATTGGATGTATGTGGTGTGTTGTGTTGTGTATATGTGTTGTTGAGATGAATTATGAGGTGTGTTGTCGAATTGTGTGGTGTAGAATGGTAGTGTGTGGAATGAAATGGTGTTGCGTGGAACTGTGTGGTGCTGAATGAAATCATGCTGATAGGAGTTATGTGGCATGATGGCTCGGTTGGAAGGAATGCAAGAGAGAGGCGACAGAGAGAAGGAAAAGCTGGTAAGGATGAGAGTGCATAACATGGGAAAAAGACAGAATGAAGGGAAGAGAAGAAAAAGGAAGCAGCAAAAGTGGATAGAGCGGCAAGTGAGAGAAAGGCCAGAGGATGGAAGAGCGAGGAGGGCAGAAAAGGGAATGAAAGGAGGAAAAGTGACAGCAAGAGGAGTGCGAGAAAGGAGAAGGAAGAGAAAGAAAGGAGAAGAGTGGTAAGAGTAGAGGAGGAGGGAGGCAGACTCAGAACGTGGAGAGCTGAACCGGCTGCAGTCAGTGCAGTCGATGCTGGTCCGCACATGAGCCTCACTGAACTCTTGATGTAATCCCTACATGTTCATGTTAAGCTAGAGCTTTTGAACTGTGGTGTTCATTCCGGGGCTTTCAGATTTTCTTCCACCGGGTGGCATGCAAGGGTGCAGCTCCGGTGGCCTTTGTCTCAGTTACCTGAAGCTGCACTCTCCGAAGGAGCGCTCCTTCACCCTGTACCAAGCTATGTGTGTATAAGTAAGATCCTTAATCAAACATGTAACGTAGTGGGAGAGGTAGCGGACAGGTGCAACAAGCAATGCAGCAAGGACATGGGAGGTGCGACCATAATGATGAAAAATGAAGCGCGGCGGCCGGGAACAAAGTAGTGTACGTGTGATATCCAGCCGGCATCCTTCATTTACACAGTCCGAATCGCACCGTAAAACTCACATTTGTTGCAAAAACTGTAGCCCGGGTATACGCCAAGCCACCAAATACTGCTCTGTGACCAAGAAAAAAATATGACAGTCTGCTCTGTTGTGAGATCATGCGCTGTAAAAATGTGAGGTGTCAAAAGCATTGCTGTTCTTGAATGAATGATTGCACAATATTACCACACTCCTAATCCCTGCTCTGGATTCGTGCTATTTTATTTGGCACAAAACATAGCCATTTACTATATACACACTTTCCGTGATAAAAAAATGCTAGGAAAATTATTGGGGTAAGGGGCACGGTCACTTTTTGGAATGTTATAGCGTGCACAGATATAGAAATGGCACATGGTTGTGAATTGACGTATATAAACTCCTAGTGTCACAATATTGTGTTTGCTGAAGGTAATGCCCACACTAGTCTTTTCAGGCGTGTGCTGTACAAACCACACTATCACCGGCTTGTGAACGATCAGAAATCAAAGCTCAGTTTTCACTGTGCACAGCAGAGTCTAATAACACTGTGGTGCTTGCCATTTTAAACATGGCATGAGCAACAGAGGACGCAGGCAGTATGCAGACAATATTAAGGAAACTCGTCTTTCTCAATGAGGATTTCCCCAAAAACGATACTCAGTCTAAATGAACATCGAAATCAGCTAGCCGGAGTTGGCTTCAGTTGCGGAAAGGAGAGTGGCGCGGGCTGAAGCTCTGTAGCTGGCTGAGTGCAGACGTGAAAGCCTCCTCTACGTTTATATAAATGACACATTTTTAAGGACTATTTGGTGTTTCTGTACAGCCTTGTAACGTTTACATGCACTGTCATCGCATTTTGGGCATTCAGCAACAATGTTGCTGGGGAGTGCATTTTTATAGCCTCATCCACACCGGTTGTTAAAATTGCGTTTGTGCGCCCAGATCCGCCGCTGCTGCGCATCTTCCACCTCACCCACAGTAGAAGCCACGGATCTGACCCAAAGCACAAGGTACTCTGCCCACCCACCCAGAAAGGCATGCACGTTTGGCTCACCTCGGCCACCCCTCTGCTCAGCTCTCGCCCGCATTCCTGCTCCGGGGGCAGGAGGCAGGAGACTCCCTGTTCGGCTCCGGCACGAGCTCATGGTGGATGCGGGAGCATGCTGGTCCGCGCACCCGGGTGGAGGCTAAAGCCTGCGGGAGAACACAGCCCAACTCCTTCTCCTCCGCGCACCGCTCACACACTCCTCTGGAATCGGTTCACATGCCGCTGCGGGCGGAGACACAAGCTTTCAGCATCTGCAGTGCCCGTGCGCGCTCCAAGCCCTGCCCTGGCTGCCACTCTCAGCACAGCAGCCCGACGGCCATGATGGTTTGGGGGCACATTCTGACAGGGCAACACCAGTAGCCATGATGGGAAAGGTATCGATAGCATGCTTCGTTATAAGGGCGGTAGTAGCCATGATGCGTTGGGCAGATGTGAATACTTCAATAACTAAGGAGTACAGCGTCTTCCGATAATAATAAAAAATAAAAGCGTCGTGAACCGATGAGGTTTAGCTCATTCCGGCCATAAACTTTTGAGCGATAATTCTACTCTACAAGTTTTCATTTGAAAGGTGTATCGTTTAGCAAATGGGGTTTGCACAAATGCTAAGAGTCAACTTTTAAGTTTGAGAGGGGCGCAGGCAGTGGGTAGTTGGTTTAATGCTAATAATGGGCAGGTCAGGAATGGGTAGGAAACTACGGACCTGGAGCCCACCGTTTTGTGTGTCTGTGGCAAACGGTGATACTGTGTGAGGGGATGGGTAAAAGGGAGAAATAGTAGCTAGAGTATATCGTCTTACTGTGTATGCAGTGCTTTCACACATAATGCCCCAAATAATGTCAAGGGAAACAAGCACACCACTGCCTTTCTCTGAGGTGAAGCAGAAATGCCTCGGAGAAAGGCAGCAGCGTTTTCGGATTCGGGGGCGTGTTTAAAAACGCCCAGAGAAAGAATCGAAAAAAACACGCCCCCGAATCGCAAAAAGATGGGGCTTGTTTGGAGCGACAAACCTCTTCTCCAATGGCTGACCAGCATTTAAGAGGCCAGCCAATGGAGAAGAGGAGAGAAGTGGGGCGGGTTCAAGCACCTCTTCTCCAAGTCATTAAATCTCGCGAGCGAGACTGCGCAAGCGCAGCCTTCGCTAGCCGAGACCTAAAAAGGGTCCCAAAAGTACTCAACCAAAGAGCAATCCGCAGGGATCCTCCTAAACCACTCCAATGAAGGGTGACCCAACTTGCATTCCTATGGATGTACAGCCAGTCAACACCATGAATTTGGAGAGCGAGACCATGACCAGTTTGGAAAGAGGAAGCAGCAAAGAAGTTGTCTGTATAGCTGATACTCCTTGTTCTAATCGATATAGCCACTGATCCAGCACACAGGACAACATTTACAAATTCTCCTTATGTCACAGATTCTTATTCACAAAGGTTCATTCATACATACATTCATTGGTGGGGCCCATAACACCAACACGCTTCTCATTCACACAACTCACTCGAATCTGTACACAGGAGAAGGGGCTGCTGGACAACGTGGGTACCTTATTACCTATCAGAACTAATTTTCTTACTATTTTATATCTACATTCTATATACACTCTTCAGAATCCTGACTTTATCATCAAGGCACTCCACTGTTTGGTCAATGGACCAACTAGTTGGACTGGTTAATGATGGATTAGAACCAGTTAAAAACACAATTGATATCATCAGTGATTAATTTAAGAACCACAAACTAATTTCTTGTTATTTCAATTTTGTTTATCTAAATCATTAATCAATCCCTTTAATCTTACATTTATATTCTATAGCTCATCATTTTAAATTTAGATTTATTAAAGAGCAATTAAACATTTAGAAAACTCATTTAGGCATGAATTTAGAAAAATGCAGTAAATCATTTACCAATGAATAGGCGACGAATAGCTTCAGGTCGATTAGGGAATTATCCGCATTCTTAAGTAAAGACTCTCTCGGACAGGCAGTCTGACCCTCACCAAAGGATCAAACCGCCAGGCAAAAATACAGGATATATCACAATATCTCTGAGATTCAGCAATGTCCATACATCAATCCGCAGCATGGATTAACACCACACCCATACTGGCAGCATAGAACTTAATGAAATAGAAAAGTCGGGAAATTTGAAAGAGGAACAACCACCCAATAAGAACTCCCTCTCAAAGAATAACCCAAAGACAAACGAACCAACAACTCCAACTCCAATAACAACTTCAACACCAACCCAACCCGGGACTTTTTCGCAATTACAGATGAGGGGTTATTATACCTTTTCGTGCCTTACTTCATACAAAATATGGCAACTTTAGGGGCAGACTAAATGTTCTGATTGGACAGTTCGAGGTTATCAATAGTTCATTGCACTCTTCCCAGTGCAAACTGGTTTTGCATAATGACTTGGCACAAGAGTTCACAAGTTGTCATAGTCCTTCCAATTCCCATGTGGGGACCAGTAAATGTATCTTTTCCAGGCAAAAGGGTCCTATTGACAGGTTCATTCTTTGTCTCTTCCGTGGTTCACATACGGTCATCTATTGGCTTGCGGTCAAGTCCCCTTCACATCGACCTTGGCAAGGAACACAATGTCAGGAGTTTATTTCACATCGTGATCTCAAGAACCATCTAGGCATGCGCAGAAATCATTGCGCGCACATGGTGGCATCTGCTTCAGAGAACGCCATCTTGAGTACTGCGGCCTAGTAGGCCCAAACCTTAACTAAGCAAGAATAGACATAGCAACAATTAATATGTAGAAATGAAGGTTCTAAGGTTCAGACCCACACTAATCCCAATATATATTAGTATTTTCCTAGCTGCAGCAACATTTAAAGCGATAATACTTACCATATGATAACTTTAAACCACAATACAATCACAAAGCAATATAATCCATATCATTTTACTATTTCAACACAATCTAAGGTTAGTTTGCGTACCATTGTTAATGATTTAATTTTGCCATGCAATTAGCAACTTAGTACCACGTGTATTTATGTTTATCAAGGTTCAAATATTGATTAGTACCACTTCCACTGCAAACATGCTATGCAAATTAATTTTCAAAATGATTACGTAATTAATTTTATGCAAATTAGAGCAGGTATACAAAATCTTGTTTTACCTGCTCCATCAATCCCCCCTTTGGTGATTTTAAACATCACCACTACTCACTAATTTCACTAAATCTATCTAAGGAAATGGTTTTATTCGAATCCACTTGCATTTGTTAGTTTAAACAATAGTGTTCTCTACACTGTTCTCTTTAGTTTTCTTGTACACATTTTCTTTAAATTCTTCTAATTCTATTTCCTCTATTTCTCTTTCCCTTATTTCTTAATCTTATTTTGTAGTTTTCTTCTTTTAATGCACAGACATCCTAATCTCCACATTAACACTAGAATAATCACAAAAGTCACAGGTATTAGTATTTTGCCCACAAAAGAGCTACCTAATTTTAGATTCTTAATAGTGGAAAAACTTTTACCAAGTTTCTCCCATACACCTTCAACCTCCATTGGAACAATTTCTTCA
This sequence comes from Triturus cristatus, assembly GCF_964204655.1. Taxonomy (NCBI): domain Eukaryota; kingdom Metazoa; phylum Chordata; class Amphibia; order Caudata; family Salamandridae; genus Triturus; species Triturus cristatus. The sequence goes on from NC_140584.1 coordinate 820,628,003, forward strand.
TGCAATTCAGGTATATTCTTAATATATTTCTTTATGTTCTGACTTTTGTCAGGAATGTAAGTACAGCAATGTTGCACTTTCAGCATTCCACAGACTCCTCCCTCTTTTGCCAATACAATGTCAAGGGCAAGTCAATTTTGCATTACCATGGCTTTCATGGCAACCATTTCGGTATTTACCATTAAGAACCCTCCAGCTGTGTTTGCTGATAAACGATCCACTACTGTAGACAATTTTCTAATTTTGTGTGCATTCAGAGATATTCCAACCGCTGGTGTCAGTGCTCCAAAAATATCACCAATAATTTCTGTCCAATCTCCGTTCTTCAACGTGTTAGCTGTCTACCTATTTCATGCAATCCATTTTCTCCCCTTTCCACATGAAATATCTTTGGAAAGACCAGGCCTAAGTAGCAAGTTCCGTACCAATGGTCCGCAAACCTATAATAAGCTCTGTTTCCACAAATGTAATATATTCCAGGGAATACTGGATCTTTTCCTCCTTTAAATCCCTATCCTCCCAAGATTTTGTATAAATCCTGGCACTCACTTGCACCTAAAAAATTATTATCATATACAGTATTATCTCTACTTATGCATAATTTCCCTTTCTGGGGCCAATCTAAAGCCATTGCCGGGTTTATCTCTCCCTTTAAATGATTTTCCTTCCCAATATCCCAAAATGGTGTTTCCATCCTTTCGCCAGTCACTTTCTTTTGCATTTTAATTCTCCTCTCCTCTACCATATTCAGGAAAGTTTTCTCTTCTTTTCTTAAACTACAAGTAAGGTTGTTCTTAAACACTTCTTCTAAAGTTAGTTTTCTTGTTTCTAGGAAAAATTCACCAAGAGTTTTACCAGGCTTCACCTTGTTTAATTCAGGAACTACAGGAATTTTTGAGAAAATATTATCTATGTCAATGTAATAATATTCTAATTTGCCTGTTTTATAAAACAAACTTGGTAGGATACTACAAGTTATCCCATATGTCAAAGGAAGGTGCTGATAAGTGACACCTACAGATACAGATGCAGGCAACTGCATACAAACGTAACAATCTCTAACATCCATTGTTTCTACATATTCGTATAATAGCTTTGTGAAAATATTCTTAGAAAAATCGTTTATAGACTTATCTTTATGAAGTTCTGTTCTATCTACCAGTTTTGTGATATGACTGTCATAAAGAGTTTTGGCTAATGGTTCCATTCATTGAGTGTCTGTCTACTTTTTCAAATGTTAATATAAATGAAATAGTTATTGCTAATATGATCCAAACAAGCATTAATAATCCTGTACAACAAAAACACATTCTACACCATATTCGAAAAAATCCACATGTTGGTTTTCTATTCTCAGTGTTTGCCAAGTTGTCAATAATCAGTGTCTTTTGACTTAGCCTCTTTCTTCAAACATTTTCTTTGTTTAAACCTAAGGCTTTAGTTGCCTACTTGGTTCTTTCTGGTCATGCGTCTTATCCGGGCTTTCAATTCCTTTCCGAGTCTTTTGTCTTTTAATTCATGTGTGAATCATCCTTATCCATAGGCTCACAGTCTTTATTCAGAATTTCTTGGTCATCCGTTTCTCCTCCAGTGTCAGACACTATTACTCTCAGGATTTCAGAACCTTCTTCTTCCTGGTCTGCCTCCTGCACAGTCACTCTCGAACTTTCTCGGCTATCAGCTTCCTCTTGTATATCAGGAAGTGCCACATATGTCTATTCCGGTGACTTGTACTTCTGGTTAGGCCTTTTTATCCTCTTTGTACGTTGCAAGTGTTTCTGATCCGTGTCCTCTTGTTTTTCCTGACTGGACACTTCATTCACTTGTTCAGCATTATCATGCTTTTTTCTTGTCAATCGGTATCTCGATTTCTTGATTTTGTTGGGCCAAACATCTTCTTTCAATGACCTTTTCAATTTAGATCCTTTCGCTTCTCGATCGGTTTTCCAAGCCCTTTTTCTCAAATTTCTTCCCCATTTATGTCCTGTTTCACTTTCTTCTGATTCCGTCTCTGTTTGGATATCACTTTCCTTTGATTTTATTCTCAATATTTCAGGTTCACTGTCTGAATCTATCCCTCCTCGTGTTTCTTCCACACAATCTTCCTGCTGACTATCTGACCCTTTTTCTACCTGTTTAGGTTGTGTCCCTAAGCCTCCTCTGGGTTCTTCCGCAATCACTTCACCCTCACTCTCTGTATCTAATTCCTCTTCTTCTATCTCTATAATTTCTGGAGGAATTTCTCTTGTACTTGTACTCGGGATTTCTTGGTCAAAGATTACTTGTTCAGTTTCTCAAGTTTCATGATTAGTTCTTTCTCGTATTCCTGCTTGCTCTGTCTCAGATTCAGAACTAGTATCTGAAATTTCAAGGTGTCGTCTTAGTGGTCTTTTACCTGACCAATAATTTGACTTCGACCTTGTTCATCTGCTTCTTGTTCTTGTCTTGTTTTTGTTTCTTCTGATTCTGATTCCGAACTGGTATCTGATACTTCCTGATGTTGTTCTTCAGATTGTTCTTCCGGATTTGGGACTCGAAGAGTGTGACTGGCATGTATCCAGTTCATCACCCCTGCACACTTCACAGCAGTTGTGGTTGTCAGAATCACTTGGCGTGGTTTTCCCCAGCTTGGAATCCAGACAATTTCTTCTTCAGTGTACTTTTGTGCGGACCCAATCTCCAGGACTCAGATCATGAGCTGGCTTCCTTTCAAGAGTGGTTGCATCTGGTCCAACCTGATGAAACACAGAATGTACCATATCAGCCAATCCTTTACAATAGTCCAAGACAAAGTCAACAGATATAGGCAGAAGTTTGTTGACAGGAATGAAAGCATGTCTCATTGCTCTGCCCATTATAATTTCATGGGGGCTCAGACCAGTTTTCCTATCAGGAATTGATCTAATGCTCATTAAAACAAGAGGCAAGACATCTGGCCATTTGAGATCTGTGGCCAAACACATTTTCCCCAATCTGTTCTTTATGGTGCCATTCATTTGTTCTACCACTCCAGAAGCCTCTGGTCGGTAGGCAGAATGCAATTTTTGTTGTACATTTAATGCTTCACAAATTAGTTTTATAATTTCATTCTGAAAATGTTTTCCTCTATCTGTTTCAATCATTACTGGGAAACCAAACCTAGGAATGAACTCTCTCAGTAGGAGTTTGGCTACAGTAACTCCATCATTTCTTCTGGTCGGGTAAGCTTCAACCCAACGAGAAAACAGACAAACAATCACCAGTAAATATCTTAACCTGTTGCAAGAGGGCATTTCAATGAAATCAAGCTGCATACGAGTGAAAGGACCTCCCTCCCATCCTATAGTTCCCAAGCTCACCACAGTTTTCCTTCCTGGATTGAATTGCTGGCATATGAGACATCGCTGGCAAAGGCTCTCAGCTATAAGCCGGAATTTTGCATTATACCAGGTTTGTTTGAAAAGTCTAATCATGGCATCCCTTCCTATGTGTGCCTGCCCATGGTACATCCGTGCCATGGTAGAGATCATGCTATCAGGCATTAATGGTCTTCCATCTCTGTAAACCCAAACTTGGTCTACTTCCCGTTGTGTGCATCCTGATTTTATCCATTGTTTTTTCTCCTCTTCCCCTGCTGCTTCCTGTAACTGTCTCACTTCATCCCATGTACTTACTGTGTTAGTAAAAAGCAAGGGACATAAATCCATTTCCTGTTACGATTCAATGAAGTCAAATTTCGAGCACAGTATTGGGCTATGTCATTTGCAAATTGATTACCAGCTGACACATAATCTGTCCCTTTCTTGTGTGCTGTACATGTTATGACAGCTATTTCTTTAGGCAGCTGCATCGCCTCAAGTAACTTGCCAACTATTTCTGCATTTCTAATTGGAGTTCAACTCGACGTCAAGAAACCTCTTTTGGACCAAATCTGCCCAAAGTCATGCACCACTCCAAACCCATATTGGCTGTCAGTAGCCACAGTGACTCGCAAATTATTTCCCAACTTGCATGCTCTAATCAAAGCAAACAACTCAGCAACCTGAGCAAATTGTACTCCTTTCAAACATGATGCTTCCAAAACAGTTGCTACAGTGCACACAGCATATGCAGCACTCAAAATTCCTTCTCCAGTTCTTGGGCATGACCCATCTACAAACATCGCATAGTCAGACCCTTTCAGAGGCACGTCCTTTATATCAGGACGCGGTTTGGTGCAAAAATCAAGCACTTCCAGACAATCATGATCAACATCATCCTTTACTTCCGCATTCACAGCATCAGGCAGTAATGTTGATGGGTTCACATTAGTGCATCTTACAAGATTCACATTTGTAGCACCCTAAATCACCTTTTCATATTTAGTTAGACGACTATGCGTCATAAACTGTGTTTTACTTCTTGTCAAAAAGATTGCCACATCATGTGGAACAAACACTCTTACAGGATATCCCATTTCAATTCCTTCACTTTGTTCCAAGCTCTTACATGTAGCAGCTACTGCTTTCAATCATCCAGGCAATGCTACAGCTACTGGATCTAGTACAGCTGAAAAATAAACAATTGGTCATCTCAGATTTCCATGTCTCTGCACTAACATGGAAAGAGCACATCCATCTCTTTCACTGCAATAAAGCTCAAATTCTTTTTCATAATCAGGCATTCAAAGAGCCGGTGCTTCACACAAGCTGTCTCTCAATTGTTTAAAAGCTTTCATACCTTCTTTATTCAGCTCAATTGGATCTCTCACATCACTCTTTGTCAGACGTACCAATGGTTTTGCAATCAAAGAAAAATTACTAATCCAATGGCGACAGTACCCCACCATTCCAAGAAACATTCTGACTTCTCTTTGTGTCATTGGGGTTCTCATTCCTTTAATGATTTTAATCCTATCCAATGTTACTTTTCTGAGGCCTTTTTTCAATCTTATGACCTAAGTATTGTACTTCTTTCTGACAATACTGCAATTTCGATGGTGATACTTTAAGTCCTCCATCTGCCAAATGGTTTAACAGGGCAATTGTGTCAACAACACAGGCTGCTCGTGTCTTTGATGCCACTAATAGGTCATCAATATATTGGACTAGTACTGAACTTTCTGGCATCTTTAAATCTTCCAGTGATTTCTATAAGATCTGATTAAATATTGAAGGACTTTCTGAATACCCTTGAGGGATACGGCACCATGCCAAAATATGCTCACCAAACTGGAACGCAAAAATTTGTTGGCTATCAGGGTGCAATGGAATAGAAAAGAAAGCATGACACAAATCAATGACTGTGTACCATTCTGCATCATGGGGAATCTGATATAGAATTATTGAAGGGTTTGGTACAATGGGACAGCAAGGAACAACAATTTTGTTCACCTTTCTCAAATCCTGTACTATTCTATATGTCCCATTTGGCATTTTCAAACCCATGATCGGTGAGTTACATGGACTGCTCATTATCTCTCTTAGAATTCCTTGTTCAATCATTCTGTCTATTACATGTGTCACTCCTGTAATTATTTCTGGTGTCAACTTCTACTGAGGAAAATTCGGGTAATTTAATCTGACATATTCTCCTGTGAAATCCCACACTTCTGTTTTCACTGTTTCTTTTAATTCGTTAGGTATTCCTTCTGGATCAAATACAACAAATGCATCAGTAATTTCTGGTTCTAGGTTAGCCATTGTCATTCTATAAAGAACATCAACTGGAGTTTCAAAAGCTATACCATCAGGTGTACAAAAGATGGTGCAGTTCATTTTGCAAAGTAAGTCCCTACCCAACAGATTTACAGGACTAGTGTCACATACTACAAAACGATGCATATCAGCAAATTTCCCTATTCTCACCTTTACAGGATCGGTAAGATGGGCTTTTATCTGTTTGTTATAAACTCAAACCACTTGGATTGTCTCACCCGAGAGAGGAAGATTTTTCACTTCAGCTGACCTAATAGTTGAGCGAGTAGCACCACTGTCCACTAGGAAAGTAACATTTACTTCATTCACCTTCCCATCCACAAAGGGTCCCGTCTGGTCTACTTCTAGAGTTGCGCCAAGTACGCACTCCTCTTCCTCTCCTAGGCACCGTCAATAACTCTTCTCTGACTCACTTTCATCGCGTTGCAGCCAATACCGCGAAATGGCACCAGTGCGCGGTAGCTTTGTTTCCTGTTCTTCATTGTAGAATCCTGTCTCATTACTGTATCTTTGAGGATTTAGGTTCTGTGGAAAAGGTGGCTTTGGCACCTGACACTGTTGGGTAACAACCTGCTGCTGTCGTGGCGGTTGGCAACTCACCTCATTCTGCACCTTTGGATTTAATGATGAATTATCACCATTAGCTTTCAGTGGCAATTTACACTCGGATATCCAATGTCCTAACTTTCCGCAATAATGACATGGCCACTTCTTTTAGCGTCATCTATGCTAATTTGCCCTTTTCCCTTTTCAATATTAGGTTTTGGTCTTGCTTGCCCTATTCCACTGGTTTGTTCAATTAACTGGGCTTCTTGTCGCTCCGCTACTTTAACCTGTGCCCACATTGCCTTTTCCTTCACATTTCGTTGTTTGGCTTCAATTTCATCACTAAAATATTTTGAAGGACGTAACACTTCGTCTATCTTTTTATTTTGCCAGTCTACTGTATGTTGTTTAATCATTTCACTAACATCAGGCCTTAAACCACAAACAAATCTGTAAACAAAGTGACTCAAATCCTTTTCACTCAGTTTCTCATCTCCACTGTATTGCTTAAAAGCCAACAGTAACCTCTTGTAATATGCATGTACTGATTCTTTAACCTCCTGGTGAGTTCTGTCAATTTTTACCCAATCAGTTTCTTTCGGAGGTACTTTATTTTTCAATAACGTAATTACCTGATCATATTTTTTCATTACTTCTGGATCTGGGGCTCCTGCCTTAGGATCCCTAGGGTACTCTTGGGTTGGCCAATCTATAGTGATCTTACATTCTATCCATAAATCTGCAGGCACAATTATGTCAAAAAGACCATTCAGATCTATCCATAACACTTTTGAAAGTTTGACAAACCTTACTACCTGTCTATACCATTCAACTGTTTTTTCTCTCAACCTTGGAAAATCATTGGTAAATGACAAAATATCCTGTCTAGTCCATGCAACATGTACATATCCTCCTCCAGGAATTTCTCTCATGGGACATTCTGTTACCACTTGCTCTTTCTCTCTCATTGGGAAAGCTAGGGAGGCTTTGTCTGTAGTTTCCTCTCTCCTTCTAAACCATTTGCTTTTCCATCGGTCCATATCACCCCATTTTCTTAATAATGCAATTAATCCTTTAATTTGGGTTAATCTTCCTGCAGTATTCGCATTTTCAATGTCCTTTTCAGTAAAATCTACTCTGTATGGTTTCTGCAACTACCTTATTTTTTCAAAATCTGTTCCCATTTCACTTGCTGTCTCTTCTAACTTTTCATGCAAAGTCCTTGCTCTCTAAGTAATGCTTTTACATAAAAACATTAATTCCTCATCTTGGTATGCCTTTAATTTTTCAGTTGGAATGGTTCCTACAATTAATTCTTCAAAAGTTATTTTTAATTTCGCCACATCTAAAGGTTGTGGTTCTGTATCCTTTTTCTGCAAACTCCTTAACCAATCACTTAATTCTTCAGATGTTAGTCCTTCAGGGGCTGTCGCTATTCTTATTTTACCTACCATTTTCTCTGGTGTTTCTGTGGCTGATTCTGTTGCCATATGCGTTTTATTTGCTGGACTCTGGTTTACAGTCAAATGTTTAGGTGTACTTAATCCTGATATTCCGGCAATAATCTTCCATTCATTTTCTCCTGAATTACTCCTTTCTTTCTCCTTTTGCATACTGCCACTATACGGGACTGTTAAACAATGCTCATTATCCTTTTGTTTATCAAAAACTGGTATCACTGGTCCTATAGTTACAGGCACAGTCACTGCTTCCATATTCTTTGTTAATTCTCTAATCTTTTCAGTTAATTCCTCTGTTGTTTCAGCTAATTCTACTGACTTTTCATTATCAAATCTTACAGTTTGTGACATTTCTGAATCATTAAATGGATTATTTTTCCCAAACTTATTCGGCATTTGTTCAAAACTTTTATTTGTTACAGTTTCCTTTGGCAGTGCACTTGGTGTCACCATCACAGAATCCTGTTGATATGGAGGTTGCTTTTTATAAAAAATGTCCTCCAGCACTTCCTCCTCAGATTCACTCACTCCTTATCTATAACCTTCTGACTCTGTATTATTTATTTTCTCTGTACATTTTCTACCACCTGTATCTCCAGCACTTCTCAGAGGAAACATGCCTTCAGTCATGCTCGCATTCCGCCATCTTCTCATTCTGTCATCATGGCTTTCTTGACCATAATATCTACCAAACACATAATTATACCTTCTTCCACTCCGATGCCTTTCTCTTTCATACATCTCTTCTTCTCATTCCGTCAAAGCCACAAATTGGGTAGGTCTCGGTTTCAATCTCATCATTCTATCCCTCAAATTTCGTAGTACAGCTAGACTAAATGAACCATTATCCGGAAACACTAGTACTCCATCATCTTTGGTATACTTTACCCAATTTTCTAACCAAATGCATGTATGATAACCATATTTCACCACCATAAAGGATGCAGGCGTTTTCGGTGGAGGAAGTATCTGTCCATCTCTAGTCACAATCGCCTTATCTTTCTTGAATAGGTTTTTGATTTTTCCAAACCATGACTTTTTCTCCTTTTCAGGTGGATTGTAATACATCTTTTTCAAACTCTTACTCAATGAAGCTCCACAATTCCCTTTTCACGGCTTCTCAGTTTCCTGACCAATCCTAGCGCGACTCACACTAACACACCAATCCTGAGCATCTACGTCACTCTTGTAATTCTCCAATCCTAGCACGTCTCACACTAACGCACCAATTAGTGAAAGCTTCGTCTTTCCACAGCTGAACAATCCCAGCACGGTCTTTCTGTCATCAGCCTTTCCCACTACTCCTGCTCTTGCTGACCCCTCCTTTACAAAATTTATCGGAAAACTTTTCTTAAGTTTTCTTTAATCAAAAATCTGTTAGTAACATAATCACATCTCCATTGCCTGTTTCGCTAAACCAAAGAGATAGCTTTGTTCATTTAAACAAGAATTCTGTCTTTCCAGTAGGCAGCGCTTACCTCTACCCTACCACAGAATTTTCAGTTTCGCCGATAAAGTAGCACTTCCCTCTACCTTACCCTTCTAACAAGCAAAAGGCAAACCCGTTTCTCTGGGGATAAAACACATGTGGAGACTACAATGCTCCTGAGAATTAAGGTCAGAGTGTCACAAGGAAACCTATTGCTATTCCACTCACACAGATTCATACGGAAATTTCCCTAACATAACACAATTCTTGAAACCAGACAATGTTCAATTCCATGTGACTTCTCTTGCCACATAAATCCACTCCCTACTTCCCGGAACCTTCAAATTTCCAACTACACTTAACGTAAACAATGCTCAACATATAGTGTTAAAACATAAATCAATAATCACCAAACCAATACAATAGAAACCATCACCTCTACTACCACGAAATACTGTTCCAGCGCACAGGACAAAATTTACATATTCTCCTTATGTCACAGATTCTTATTCACAAAGGTTCATTCATACATACATTCATTGGTGGGGCCCATAACACTAACACGCTTCTCATTCACACAACTCACTTGAATCTGTACACAGGAGAAGGGGCTGCTGGACAACCGGGGTACCTTATTACCTATCAGGACTAATTTTCTTACTATTTTATATCTACATTCTATATACACTCTTCAGAATCCTGACTTTATCATCAAGGCACACCACTGTTTGGTCGATGGACCAACTAGTTGGACTGGTTGATGGTGAATTAGAACCAGCTAAAAACACACTTAAAGTCTGGAAAACATTTGATATCTTCAGTGATTAATTTAAGAACCACAAACTCATTTCTCGTTATTTCAATTTTGTTTATCTAAATCATTAATCAATCCCTTTAATCTTACATTTATATTATATAGCTCATCATTTTAAATTTAGATTTATTAAAGAGCAATTAAACATTCAGAAAACTCATTTAGGCATGAATTTAGATAAATGCAGTAAATCATTTACCAATGAACAGGCGACGAATAGCCTCAGGTCGATTAGGGAGTTATCCGCATTCTTAAGTAAAGACTCACTCGGACAGGCAGTCTGACCCTCACCAAAGGATCAAACCATCAGGCAAAAATACAGGATATATCACAACATCTCGGAGATTCAGTAATGTCCATACATCAATCTACAGCATGGATTAACTCCACACCCAGATTGGCAGCATAGAACTTGATGAAATAGAAAAGTCGGGAAATTTGAAAGAGGAACAACCACCCAATAAGAACTCCCTCTCAAAGAATAACCCAAAGACAAACGAACCCACAACTCCAACTCCAATAACAACTCGAACCACAACCCACCCTGGGACTTTTTCGCAATAACAGATGAGGGGTTATTATACTTTTTCGTGCCTTACTTCATAAAAAATATGGCAACTTTAGGGGCAGACCAAATGTTCTGATTGGACAGTTCGAGGTTATCAATAGTTCATTGCACTCTTCCCAGTGCAAACTGGTTTTGCATAGTGACTTGGCACAAGAGTTCACAAGTTGTCATAGTCCTTCTGATTCCCATGTGGGGACCAGTAAATGTATCTTTTCAAGGCAAAAGGGTCCTATTGACAGGTTCATTCTTTGTCTCTTCCGTGGTTCACATAGGTCATCTATTGGCTTGCGGTCAAGTCCCCATCACATCGACCTTGGCAAGGAACACTATGTCAGGAGTTCATTTCACCTCGTGATCTCAAGAACCATCTAGGCATGTGCAAAAATCATTGCGCGCACATGGTGGCATCTGCTTCAGAAAACGTCATCTTGAGTACTGCAACCTAGTAGGCCCGAATGTTAACTAAGCAAGAATAGACATAGCAGCAATTAATATGTAGAAATGAAGGTTCTAATGTTCAGACCCACACTAATCCCAATATAGATTAGTATTTTCCTAGCTGCAGCAATATTTAAATCGATAATACTTACCACACGATAACTTTAAGCCACAATACAATCACGAAGCAATATGAACCATATAATTTTACTATTTCAACACAATCTAAGGTTAGTTTGCGTACCATTGTTAATTATTTAATTTTGCCATGCAATTAGCAACTTAGTCCCACGTGTATTTATGTTTATCAAGGTGCAAATATTGATTAGTACCACTTCCACTGCAAACATTTTATGTAAATTAATTTTTAGAATGATTACGTAATTAACTTTATGCAAATTAGAGGAGGTATACAAAATATTGTTTTACCTGCTCCATCACCACCTTGTAAAGATACTGATGTTGTCAATGTACTTGCGCCAGGAAGCGTGAATCAAGCGGACTCGGAAAAAAGGCTAAGAGGCGATCCCTGGCATCATACTAAAGAGTTTGTGGTGCAAATTAGGGCTGTAATAAGCAGCCTACGGTCGGAAGTACTGTATTTATGATCTATAGGGGAGAGGATGGGTTAAATCAATACTATGCTCATAAGTTGGTTGAGAATAGAATTGTGTGTAAAGTGGATTATTATATGCAAAAACCAGGAGATCGAATGGGTGGACTGGGCCCACAGGTTGGTATCCCTTCTGAGATGGTCCCTCCTCATGCATCCGGGAGGTTACCAGGAAACGTATAAAAAGGTGAGACTATCAGGGCGAAGGAGGATGAACATGGTCAGAGTTCCCTTGGAGCTACACATAATTATCAAAGCATATCCCAAGTAAGTAATTGGTGCGAATATGATGAAGGAAGGAGAAACACGAGATTAACGAAACTGTCTCAAGCACCCTGGACCCAAATGGCTAAACCAAATGGTAGGAGATGGTATGGGAAGGGTTGAGCCAGTGAGGAGGGCGGGAGCAAACTAAGACGATCACATTCACTGGGGGCAGGTTCAAAAATACTATACATGACTAATCTGCAGAAAGGACCCCTGGAATTAAAAGAAAATAATGAGTTGCTAAAAAGCTAAATAATGTACTGGGTTAGGTATGATAGACATTGTTATTCCTTGACTAGATCTGATTTAGTGGAAGTGAAGCGCTGTTTCCTACAGGATGTACAGTTGGAGTAAATAGTCTTAGACTTAAGTAGGTAGGAGTACCGTGAAGGACTAGTGAATTTGGATTTGTGTACTTGCCCCCCAGATAGCTCGCTAATACAATATAAGTACAATATTCCACCCCTAGATAGTCATCCTATTGCCAGAAGTGGAAACACCCACTTAACATACACTACAGAACAGCTAAATGTGGTTAAGGAAGGCTCAGTCCTCAATGAAGTAGACTGACTGGCGAGTTCCAATGTCACAGTAGGGGATATGAACACAGTGACAACCCTACGTATAGGGCCCTGAGTAACTGTGTTACAGGGTAACACCCAATATGTCAAACTTGAGGATGTGATTGGCAGGATGGCTTTCGAGAGAGAAATAACCCAAACAATCATCTCGTCATAGCTGGTGACATGAATATATTCTTTGAACCCTTAGATTTTGTACAGGAACTTATGAGGGAGGAGGATGAGGAAAGAGGGATCCCAAGTCTGACAACCCCACAACTTAAGAAAGGATATAAGGTTGCACTACAACTAGCCTCCATTTCACTTACATTTGGCCTATGAGCATGTAACAGGCATTCAGATTTGGATAAAGGGGTACATTTTACCTTCAAGCAGCCCCATACCAAGAGTAGAATAGACTATATCTTATTGGATATGGATCTTTGGCCAAAATTACTTGACATTAGGGTTGTTGATTGATATGATGACAATCATAATGCCCTAGCACTTGAGCTGGATAATATTCCTTTCCTACAATCAAACCAGAATTATTGTAGGATAGTACCACCATTATGAAACCAATGATAGAAGCGGAGTGAAGTGGTCCCAGGTGTATATGAATATGAATATGGATACTCTGCCTGTCTTTATACTGAGGTTGAAAGGGCCCTCATCCAAATTAAGAACTGAAGGACTAATGGAGTGTGGTTTGACGCCCAAGGAAGATGGAGGCACACATGTAGCTCTCGATGGGGTGACGGGGACTTCCGACAGCAGTTTCCTCACCGCAGAACTACTGACGAGCCGGCACAGCATTTCGGAGATGCAGAGAGCGATGCACACCCTTTGGAGAGGAGCGGTACCTCCACAACGGCGGTATTGATGTTTTTTTTCTGACCGCACTCTATCTCTCCTCAGAAGTTGATGCCATTTTAGGTTGCGGCTGCTTCTTCCCGCTGCAGTTGTGCGCTGAAGGACAGAATGTTGAAGAGCTTTACCTCAATTGGTGCATACCATAACATTTAAGGTTTGCTTTTCATAGCGTTTTTGGGCTAATTGAGCTTATAAATATTTTGGCACATGTCTTGCCCCTCTGTGCCTTTCTGGTATTATATACTGAGCAGCATTTAGAAACAAAGTGCCATACTTTCTCTCCTACTCCTAATGGAACCTTTGAAAACCTTTTAGTTTCACTGCCATATGGGAAGACTGAAGAGAGCCGATTCTTTTGCTCTGCCTTTAAAGCAAAAACTTGTTAACAATTCTACGATTTTCATGAAATTTGCAGCCATGGAAGCCTCTTTAGCCTCTTCATCTAAGAATGGCGCCTCTACCAACACAACCTCCGGTCCGACGACCTCTGGGAAAGCCTCTAAGAAACGTATAAAAAAAGATCCGCCTTCTCCTACAAAATCACCTCCTCCGGTTTCTTTGGACTTACTGCTTGAAGAAATTCGCGCTTTGCACTCCTTCATGGAGGAAACAAATAATTAGCCGCAACACCTTAGGGGCAGATGGTTTTAAATGGATGAACGGTGCTTGCAGTAGAGCGCAACATCTCTTCTTATGGCACAACTGAAAATAAAGTTAACTCTCTTCAAGGTCATATTTTGTTTCTACAAAAACAAGTTGAAGAGTTGGACAACAGAAATAGAAGAAATAACTTGCGTATTTTTGGTCTGCAGAAAATGTGGAGGGTCCGATCTTCTCACTTTCTTTTAGAATTTTTTTCCTGAGCTATTAAAGCCACCTGAAGGCACCTCTTTAAATATTTAACGTGCACATCGACTGGGGCGTATGCCTGCTGCTGGTTCTTCTTCAAGATGTCAGAGAGGTGTCATTCTGTATTTTCTGGAGTATACGGATCTCGTCAAAGTCCTTTCAGCCTTAAAGTCAATAAATTGCATCTCCTGGTCAGGTCACGCCTTGTATAATTTCATCTGTGGCTGTGGTGGGACGGCAATGGACCTAGGATGCAGGCCAGTAGTGAAACTCCTTAGCCACAATTGTACTAGATGCAGAGAAAGCATTCAACAGGGTCCATTGGCCTTTCCTTTTTCAGTCTCTTAAATGGTTCGGATTTGGTCCAAAAATTACATCTTTGATTTCTCTTCTCTATTCGAAACCCTAAAGCAGCAGTTTTTGTTAATGGCATATCATCCCCGTATTTTACCTTAGGCAGAGGGGCCAGGCAAGGATGTTGCTTGTCTCCTTTTCTTTTCAATCTAGCTTTGGAACTTTTCCTGTCTAAAATACGTCAAAACCTGAAAATACACAGTTTTAAGTCTAATAAGATACAAGTTAATTTAGCAGCTCCTGCTGACGATATTCTGTTATTTATTTCGAAACCCCACTCCTCCTTTCCTGCTTTTCTACAAGAAGTAACTTTCTGCTCTTTTGTTTCTGCTTATAAATTAAATAATGATAAATGTGAGATATTACCCTTAACCAAATTTAGGTTTAAAGATGATTTTACTAGGTCTAATCTCACCTGGAATTTAAGCACATACAATATTTGGGGTTATATTTAATTCGGTCAATTAAAACTTCCATTTCCACGAATATGATTTTTTTTTTTACTAAAGTTTCCTGCTTTGACGGATAGATGGCATCCTTTTATCTCTCAAGGTGGGGACGCCTAGATTCTATCAAAATGATGCTATCACCTATCATACTTTACATTATCTCTAATACTCCAATTGCTATATCCTCTAAATCCTTTAAGAAATGTAATTCCATACTTTCTTCTTGTCTTTGGGGCAATAAAAAAGCTTGCATGTCTTTACCGAAGCTCATGCGTCTGAAACTAGAAAGAGTACATTTCCCAGATTGTTCTAAATATCACAAAGCATTTTTGCTACATCAAACCTCCAAATGGATCTCAAACTCTTCACTAGCTCCCCCTCTTTGGGTATCACTTGAACAATCTTACGTGCGTCCATTCTCTTTCCAAGATTACCTCTCTGCTACCCGCAAACCTCAACATTTATCCACTCCCATTTTTAAACACTCAAGTAAGCTATTAGAATCGGTTCTACCATATATGCCTATGGATTGCTAAAGGCATCTTAAATCCACTCTATGCTATAATAAATTTATATTGATTAAAGGTAAACCTTTTTATTGGAAAACCTGGAGACAAAAAGGCCTATTTTAGGTAAGTCAATTATTTGAAAATAATATTGTAATGTATTTTTCTCATGCTTGCCTTCTATTTGACCTCCCTTCCTCCTTTTCGAAACAAATATCAGCTATTGCATAACGCTTTATGTTGTGCCTTTGCTCAATTTAATTCATCTCCCACTCGTACACACAAAACTAGCAATCAATTCCACAATCTCATTAACACAAATCCTAAGGCCTCAACTATATATTCTTCTTTACACATGTCTAGTATCATTAGAGACAAAACTAATGTAGAATTAGCCTGGGAACAGGATCTTGGTAAGGAATGGTCAATTCTCTCCTGGAATAGAATCTGGACTAAAGTTTAGAAAAGCCTCTAGAGCAGCTAACACCACTCAGACACTCTTCTTTATATATAATAGGCGCCTTCTTTCTCCCACGACATTACATAGGATGAACAGTGATACATCAGATGCTTGTTGGTCTTGTTCATCAGCACACGCAGATTTAAAACATTTACTTCTTACGTGTCCTTTTGTTCATGATTTTTGGGTAGGCATTTGGAAGCAGATTACTTTAATATTTGATTTATGTTATGTGGCTCCTTTTTCCTTTACAAATTTTTTTTAGGCTCTTGCTCAGATGTTTGGGACAATTGCACCTCAAGTATATGAATTTTGGACTTACGTATAGCAGTAGCGTTTCAACAAATCACTAAATATTGGAAAGATCTCTCTAAACCATATTTTCAAGCCTGGTGCTACGCAGTCAGTCATAACCACAGATTAGACACAGCTTATGTTTATCCTGCCTCTCTCGCTATGAAACGCATATTGTTATGGTCCCCTGTTACAAAGTTCCTTGATATTAGTGGAAAACATTATTGTATGCGTACTCCCGTGGAACAAGAGGTTTTGCATCCTAGTTGACATCTCGAATTGAGCGATCATGAATATTTACGTTTGTCTAACAAGCATATATAGTTATAAGTTAGTACACATTACCAGACTTTATCATTATGTGTTTTCCCTTTCCTTTTTTTTGATAGTATAACCACAACTCTTGGTATGATATTATGTTGTATTTTTTGCTTTAATAAACTTACTTTTTCAAACTGTAAAAAGAATTTAGGACTAATGATTTAGCTGTGATGAATGTGTCAATAAACATGATTTTCTGCCAGATAAAGGGGGTGAGATTAAACTGATAGGAATGGGGATCTACAAGCCTATCTCCTTTACCATGGAGGATACTATTGCAGCCATTGGTAGTATGAAAAATGGAAAGGCACCGTGCCTTGATAAAATTCCCGGTGATCTATATAGCTCAGAACTAAAAGTCTGGGGTTTCATCCTTATCAGAATCTCCAATGCAATCGTTAGTGGGGCAGATAACCCAGTAACTTGGATAGGGGTGGAGATCATCCCCATCTACAAGGAAGGGGATAAGGAGGATCCTGCCAACTTTAGACCCATCAGTTTGATAGATGCAGCCCAAAAAGTCTTCAGTACACTGCAACTGGTTAATATTCAGATTTGGATAGAGGAAGAACAGATATTGTCCCACTTACAAACAGGATTTAGGCCAAATACGAGCTCCATAGATCAGTTGTTTTGATTCTTACAGATAATATGGAAGTGGGTTTTAATTAACAAGGGTCATTTATATGTTGTATTTGTGGATCTCAAATCAGCCTTTTACCTAATACCAAGAGAGAAGTTATGGGTCGCATTAAAAAGAATGGGGTGCCAATAGAATTGTTAAATTTTGTGATCCACCGGCACCAGGGGAAGTTCGCACAGGTCAGGTGGGGCAAAGAAAAATTGACAAAACGTATAAATGTCTCCCTTGGTGTCCGCCAGGGCTGTGTGCTATCCCCAACCCTTTTTACACTATATACAAGTGGGCTAGCAAATTTGCTTTATCATTACAAAGGGGATCCCCGAAATTAGCTGGTCAGCCAGTTCCTGCCCTCCTTTTCCCCGACGACACACTACGAATCTCTAAGAATCCAGAGGCATGAGAGTTGTACGGCCTAGAAATAAATGGCCTCAAAACCAAGTCCCTGACCTTTCGCCCACATAAGTCCTTTAAAGGCAAAATGAAGCTTGATCACGAGTATCTAGAACAGATCAAATAATTTGACTACTTAGGTGTAAGGTTGGTAAATAGTTTGTCCTGGTCAGCCCAAATTCTGAAAAGACAAATGTCTTTACATCATGTTGGAGCCGCAATAGTGAAGAAACTTCAGGGCTCGATCTATCGCCCTATTTCCCTCACACTGAAAATTTATCGTGCTAGGGGACTCGGAGCTACCCTCTGTGGAGTAGAACTATGGGGTTTCGATAATGTAAAAGGGCTGGAGATGACAGAAAATAATTTATTAGAGCCATTTTGTCACTGCCAAAGCGTGCACCCCTTGCCCCGTTGCGACTTGACCTGGGATTAAGGATGGTATGACATACAGCTACTTTGAAACCAATTCTTTATTGGATTAAGATCTGGACAGGTAAATCGTAAATTCTAATTAAGCAAGCTGTCCCTAAGGTTAAAGCTTTGGATAATTGGGGAAATGTGAAGAATTGGTTGTCTTGGTTGGACCTGGAAGAAATATGGGACAACTGGAAAAGCTGAATAAAGGGATGATAGTGAAACTAATGGCAATATACTGGGATTATATTTTAGGCTTCGGTCCTCAGCTGGTAGATCACTGTGTCTAAAGTTCAGATATGGTACCCTGCCTGTTAACGTAGTGAAAAGCAAGTGAAAGTCGGGCTCCACAAACTTGTTGTTCACCTTGTTGTCCTGCATGTAATTGTACCTCCGAATTGCTGGAACACTTTTTGTACTTCGGTCCTGCTTACTTGAAAACCAGGAGAAGATAGTTAATTCCTGTGTGTCGGTCACTCTCTGCTTCAAGTTACGTTGAAGCAATGCGTATCTTAAGAACTGAAAACATAAAGTGGATAGTATTTTCAGTATCAAGATACCGGATGTATGCTTGGCATATTCGTGGAAAATTATTGGTAAATACTAAAGCCATCTTACCATTATTTGCACATGCTCTTTTCCTGGCTATAATGTATTAAAATTCGAACTGATATCACTAGGTTAAAACCTTTATGTATATAAGGGCATTTTATCTTGTGTAACCCAGATGTTTTAGTATTTACATTTTTAATAGTTTTAACAACTGGTCTAAAAATGTTTAATATGTTTCCTTATGTACTATTGATCATTGATGTATGGTTCCTTGTTTTTAAACAGAAGTAGTGTATTTTTTCCTTTTGTAAATACTGTGATGTACTTCTTTTCTTAATATGTTTATTACCATCTTCTCTGCTGGGCACAAGCGGAGAGTGTGATGCTGCGTCGGAAGGACGCTATGGGTATTTGTAAACAACCACTTGCGGGGAACTGGGAAGTAATTTTGACGGATT
This sequence comes from Triturus cristatus, assembly GCF_964204655.1. Classification (NCBI taxonomy): domain Eukaryota; kingdom Metazoa; phylum Chordata; class Amphibia; order Caudata; family Salamandridae; genus Triturus; species Triturus cristatus. Next base: position 820,646,939 of record NC_140584.1, read on the forward strand.
TCCGCGCAATCTGGTGGACTCAGGCTAAGGGCCCACCATACCACATACACTACATGGGAGCTAGAGCTGGGGAACACTGTTGGGATCTAGGACCTGTACCAACACCTGCCTCTAAAATATATTTAGTGTATCGGGCACATCTGCCCACTGACCACATCAGCTAAGTCAGCAGGCATTAAGATCAGCATAGTGTGGCATGCATCCTGGATGATGGGGGAACAGAGCAACTAGACTCTGTCCAGGCGCTGCGTGCGGAAGGGTGAACAGGTTTTTGCAGCTAGCAGACATCAGCAGTGCATCCATTGTGTTGCTACGATTGCATGATATAAACCCAAATATAGGAGTCAATGTGATGATTGATTTATTTGTTACATCAATGTTGTGTTGCAAGCTGCCTAATCCTACGTTTACCAGGTTAATAACTATATATTGAAAGCACCGGACTTAACTGTTATGCATTGACGTTTAATTCAGAGATGTCTTCACTTGGTACCTTGGCCTACTGCGCCATACTTGTATTGATATGCAAAACACAAAACGATGGTAACAATTGTATTGTAATGGAAACATAAACTTTCCTTTTTCTTGAAAAATCAATAAAAACACATTTAAACAAAAAAATACGTTTATGACCATATTTTGGCAGAATAAACTACTAACACTACTACTACTTCCTTGCACCAAACTTCTTAGAGAGGTGTGCTCTGCTACAACCACCTAATACACTTAGGAATTTGCAATCCTTGCCAGCATTCTTAAATTTTGGCAGAATGTACATTCCATATTATGCACAGTGCATAAAACCTTTGTATTAATTTATTCATCCAGATTTCTCCAATACCCATTTGGAAATCAGAACATTCTGACAAACGCAGATCTTTACAGACTGATGTGCTTGCAACAAGACACCTATATAAACGTGTCAATACCACCAATCTAGACACCTTATTTAGGGCTTGTTTGATTCTGACACAAATGATTTTCTTGAACGAAACGGTTCAACAAACTACTTGTTTAGTGTTGGGCAAAATTAAGGAAATTAACTTGCCTAGTATACCTCCATTTGCGCGGTTTCATAATTTCCAACTATTGACAAATTTCACTGAGGAACAGCTCAAAGATAGTGTGCAAAATGGTACATTTAATTCAACACACTCAGGTCCTGTCGGATGGTTATTGTGGCCAGTAGAAACAACTGGTTGCCATGCATTTTATTTTAACTCTACACAGGGTTGTAAGGCTAGCCAATCTGACCCTCGTTACACGCAGTCACAACACTCAGAAATAGTTACAATCCTATTCAGTAGGAAAATTGTGTCAACAATGGTTGGGACAATTCATGCTGTCTGTATATGTATATATATATATAAATATATATATATATTGTGTATAGTTCCTTCTTCTCACTGCCAAGGAACGGGTATAGTGATTTCCGTTCTGGACCCATTTTGGTTCTCCCCCTAGTTTCATATATTAGACATATTAGGCTGACTTTGTTTAGCAAGGTCTTAGTTTTTATATTGTGCTTGTACAATCTTGTTCTATGAATACGCAGTACATACTGCTTGTTGTTACCAGCCTTTTCCTTCATGTAGTCTGAATATTCTGTACGAGGCCAGAGTGTTTAAAACAAGATAGTGCACTGTTATGTTGTTCATTCGAAGACAGCACGGCTTCTAACATCTAGACACAACATTGTGTCAAGATTGTATTTCTAACGCAGTGGTTTTTATTCTATAAAAAGTGCCCTGTCCATTTTGGGACAGAGAGGAGCATTCCGGCTGTGATGACCATTCTGGAACGCCTGCAGTATTCAACATGCAGCCCTGTGCCAGTTGAGCATAAATCTCAGAAAAGGGGATATCCAGGTATGGGGGCTAAGGCTAATCTCAGAGTTCATACAGAGAACGCTATCAGCATCTTCTCAGAGTAGGGGGGAGCTACAGACATGGAAATGGGTTTACCATGGTTAGAATACTTATTCTCTTTATCATGTTCATAATGCTGATTACATTTTCTGCTTCATTTGCCTAGTAATCGCAGCTCATATATTGTGTGCAAGACTATGATAGTTGCAATAAATGTATTGCAAACGCTCTTCGTGTTTTTCTTGTGTTCACTTTGGGCATGCATGAGTAAACAATGAAAGGGGTAACATTTGTTTCCATGACTCTCTTGGGGATCAGTGCCATGATTGAGGTTGTCGAAATCACTTATTATTCTGGGAAGGTTAGGAATTCAGGTGAGACACTGTGAGCTAGTCAGGAATTGGTTAGGCAGATTCAGAGGGGGTAGATGGACAGACCTAGACCTTACATCCTGTTGGACTGTCTTCCAAATACTCCGTCACACTTTTTATAGTAGGATCAGTATAACACCATGTTCCTAGAAATCCATTCAAAGAGCAGGAAGGAAGGGTGGGTGAGTAAGGAATTTGGGGCTATACATAGTCTCTGGCAGATAAGACATTACCAAAGGTAAGTAACTTGTTCATCTGATAGTGACTTCTAGATGCAGATTCCTTACCTTTCAATAGATACTCAAGCAATACCTCCCCGCAGGTAAGTTTACGGACCAATTTCAAACAAGAAAATCCTGCATAACCGAACGGGCGAAGTGATTATCCCTATGGACCTGACTGTCCAGTCAGCTGTATTTGATGAACGTGTGCACGGAAACCCATGTTGCTGCCTGGCAGATGTCCAGGACCGGAACTCCGCATGCTAATGCAGTGGTCGCAGCTTTAGCTTTGGTGGAATGAGCTTGCAAACCTTCAGGAGGTTGCTTCCTGGAATGTGTGTAGCAGATTGTGATGCAGAGCACGACCCATCTAGAGCTGGTTTGCTTCTGCACCGCCCCTCCTTTCTTCGTACCAATATACCCCATAAAGACTTGATCACCCACCTGGAACTCTCCTGTGTAGTCAAAGTAGAACGAAAACGCTCTTTTGGTGTCCAGACGGTGGAGTCATTCCTCTTCTTTAGAGGGATGTGGAAGAGTGTAAAATGTAGGCAGGGTAATACGTAGAAAGGAGACACTTGTGCGAAGCACCAATTTGTCAGGATAAATTGAGAGGTAAAGCAGATTAGATTATAAGGCCTGCAGCCCACTCACTCTACGGGCAGATGTAATCACCACAAGGAAGGCTGTTTTGATTGTGATAAGCATGAGGGGGCAATTATGTAGAGGCCCGAAAGGAGCACACATTAAGAAAGTCCGAACCAAATTAAGGACCCACTGAGGCATACTAAATAGTGAAGGAGTGAAGGGAAGTACAAGACCTTTCAACAGGGGACTTGAACAATGAGGGTTGGTCAGGCAGCCACAAAAAGGCAGAAAGAGCAGACAGGTAACCCTTAAGCTTGTCCAATGCAGAGCCCTGCTGGGCAAGGGAAAGAATGAAGATTAAAACTTCAGAAAGGGGTACAGAAAGGGGATCAATGTGTTTTTCTGCACGAATTCTTTTCCAACGGAAGGAATATACAGTCTTGGTTGAGGGATGACTGCCTGCTAAAACGACAATACAGAATTCTGGAGGAAGGTTGAAAGATGTCAACTGCCGCCGCTCAATCACCACGCAAAGAGAGTGGACATATATGAGTGAAGAACCCTCCCCTGTTGCAGAATATAGTCCCGAAGGGGAAGCCTTATCAGAGAATTTGTCATGCACAATAGCTCAGGATACTAAACTCTCCGTGCCCAGTCCGGAGCTACAAGGGTGGCTTGGGCGTTCCTGAACTTCTTGAGAACTCTGGGCTGAAAGGCATACAGGAGGCCAGAGAGAAAAGCGTTTCTGAGTGAGAGCTGCCTTAGAAAATCCCATGCACAAAACTGCTGACATTGCGTGTTCTTGACGGAGGCAAACACATCTAACCAGGGTTCTCCCCACTGTTAAAAGAAACCTTGCACCACCTTCGGGTGGAGATGCCATTTGTGATCTGCTAGGCATCGACAGCTGAGTTTGTCGGCCTTGACGTTCAGGGAACCTGCCAGGTGTTGAACCACCAGGCATATACCCTGCTGTCCCAGCTATGTCCAGCGATGCAGGGCAGCTAGACAGAGGGTCCACTACCCCACACCACCCTGTTTATTACAGTACCACATGTCGGTGGTGTTGTCCATGAACACCTGCACTAGCCTTGCCTTGATGGAGGGTAAAAGGGCTTTCAATACAAGTTGGATTGCGCGGAGCTCCAGCAGGTTGATGTGGAGTCCTGATTCCACTGTAGACCAGAGTACTCTGAGCTCCACCGCTTCCAGATGGCCGTTCAAGCCCAGGGGCGATTCATCGGTCACTACTGTGAGAACTGGTTGGGGAAAGGAGAGGGGTCTGCCTCTGATCCAGTCGTGGTTTGTTAGCCACCACTGTAGATCAGTGGCGGTGCGTCCATTAGGGTGCTGGGGCATTGACCCACAAGCCGCACCAGCAGCTCCCTCGGCGGCTCTGTCTGAACTGACAATGCATGTCAGTCAGCATGACACCGGACTCCCCACCCCCTTCAGAGTCTGAAAGGGGTGGGCAGTCCGGTGTCATGCTGACTGACATGCATTGTCAGACCAGGGTGTGGCGCGGAGTGCACAGCAGGTAGCAGCACAAGTGCACATGTTGGGTTTAGGTCGGAGAATTTTTCCGACCAGCCCAGCCAGCGCACTAGTGTTTGCTCTGGCTGGCGGATGCGCATTAGGAGAGCAACCCTCGATTTCCTAATGGGCGGGCGGCAGGTATCCCTGCTAAGCCAATCCTGGCATTGCTGGAGCAGCGTCAGTATTGGCTGAGAGGGGTTGCTTGCCAGTGACGCGGCTGTTCCTGTATTCAGTTGAAGGCGCAAACGTGGGACCCCGGCCCAGGAGCAGAGGCGGCGCGGACCCGGTTGGTCAGGTAAGTTTTTTTATTTTCTTTATTTTAAACTCCCCTGGCTCCCACCCCAGCGAGACCCCCCCCTCCCCCCCCCCCGCGATTACTTCGAGACGTGACTAAAAGTAGCGCAACCTGGCATGGAGTGGAATCCTAGTGCCAAATGGAAACAGGTGCAATCACTGGACAAAAAGGAAAGTCGTGTGAAAATTCCATGCTTAAATTGTGTACTTTCAGAAAAATTGTTCATAACATTAAGAGATTTGCCTATGGGCGTGTGTCTATGCATAGAAATTTGAACTGGAGGCGGTGCCACAAATACAAAGCTCATGCAAGACACTGCTCGCCTTTGCGTTGCGTCACCGTGGCATATAACACGCGGCATTGTGCACATCAGGCATTTGCAGAGTGCGCATGGTGGATGACGTCATATAAATACGGTGCTATGCAATCTTTGCAGTATGTTCAACACAATACTGCAGGTGTCCATTCAGCATTGTGTTCTGCAAATCTTGGTAAATCTGGGCTGTAGTTTGCTGCCGCAGAGAGATGATGCTCTGGCCCTAGCCCTGCAGCATTAGATCGTTTAAAAAGTTTCTCATTAAAACCGTCTGTGAAATGTATGGCTTTTTCGTCAATATATTTGCGCAGTGTACAGCAATTTGAATATTTTCCCAATTTGGAGAATGCTTGTGTGGGTGGGGATTAGGGGGTAATTAATAATTATTCGTCCCCCCTGCAAGAGAGCTGGCAGCCCAGGTCCCCGGTCAGCACTAGGGCTCGAGGAGGCGTCAGTCCTAAACAAACCCACTCGATGGAGGTCTAAAATGGTTGGGGTGGCCTGTTAATATAGGGACGTGGCCCAGGAAAGTGGGCGACCTCAGAACGGGGTGTTTGGGCAGATGAGCCGCACAGCGCCTCTGTTATTAATATTAACTTAATTCAGAGGGATCATAGTGGAAATGGAGCTGTTTAAGATGGCGGATGCCGGTTGTTGTTTATTTTTTTTAAACAGTCTACCTTACTTTTCGGCTCGCCCTTACTGAAAGATCCTATGTTGATTTCCCGGTGGTTAACAGATACAGCACATGCTTGAAGTAGTTACGAATCTGGACACTGTGCAGAATTTCGGTGGTTCTTGATCAATTAAGGTGAAAGTTTGTTGTCGGGTTTTCTGAGTACATGATCTGTAATGGTTGGGCCATCTCAATTGTACTGATGATTTTACTAAGTCTCCTCGAATTCCATTGCAGCCACCCTTGGGCTTGGTTCACCAGAACTGTACTTTGAAAATACATAATGTGGCCGGAGGGTGAAGGTTTTGGTTTCAACTATGTTGTTAATTGTAGAATTGCGTGATCACTTCCTGGCGCGAAGTTAGCTTTTAGGTATGAGGCTGAACTGAACAGATCCAAACTACAGATCATATAGTCTAGGGTTGAGGAACTGCAGTTACCTTGTCTTATGGATGATGCCGGAATATCGCCTATATTACAGTTTAGTATTACTCCATTCGGCATTGGAAGTGAGGCTAGTAGGATTTTCCCTCTTTTGTCTGCTTTACTTCCTTTTGGAAATAGAGGAGTTGGAATTGCCAGGGTTTCTTCTTTTTCACAATTACCCCATTTTTCCAGTAGGTCGTTAGATATTTTTCCGTTTAAGTTGCCTGTTATGAAGACTGATGGATAGCCTTGGTCTTCTACTACCTTTTCGATTCCCTCGAATATCTCTATAGCTAATGCTTCCATTTTTGACCCAGGGGGATATAGACATTAAATATGAGGAGGATTTTCAGCGTATCTAATGAAGCAATCCCAAGTGTGACCTTAATACATTGAAAAGTCTTTGACTTTATTGGGACAATTTCAGTTGGAGTCTTTGCTAAGAAGAATTGCTATCCCACCTTTTGCATGTCCCCGTTCAACCTGTTCTGCTGGAATATCATATACAAAATAGTCTTGCTGGTCAAAAGTTGTTGTTGACCATGTTTCTTATAGGGCCCCTATCCCTGGTCGATTTTCCACATTCAGATTCTCCGCAATCCAAGCCCATGAGTATTTGTTTGTTGTTATTTCCCTCATAGGTGTGTTTTTGCTCCAGCTTCTCCTTTCTCCGTTCGTTATTGAAACAGATATATTTTCTTTAAAGAAATTTGGAGGATTGTTTATTGGACTTTGCCTTTGAATCCATTGGCAAGTTTTCGTTTTAATAATTTCTTCAGGATTCTCTGGTCTTTGAGTCTCATTAATTTGTACTGGTGACAGGTCGAATCCGTATTTATGGAGTCTCGCTTTCCTTTAATATTATTCCTGGTATCACTGGAGACCAAAATTCTACAATCGCTGTTGTGGTTTTTGATTTTTCTGGGAAGGTTACTAATTTTATTTAGCTTCTTGAGAGAGACTGTAGCGGCTGTATATTTTGGAATACATTTGTGATTCTCTCACGATTAAGCAGAACGTCACCTGAAGGGAATACATCTGTAATTTCCAGGCGACATGGTGAGTCTTCTCGGACTGAGTGTGCATCTTCACATGGGATTGAATTCTTAGTGGAATATCCTTTTGAGCCGGCATATTTGTTCCAGACACTATTGCTGAGAAACTTAAGGGCATTGGATTAAGTTGATTGAAATTTACCCTTTGTTCTTTTATTGGAACTTTCTGCTCCCTTTCTGCCTAATTTTGCACTATTTCTAGTCTTTCGTCTTTTCCTGGGGATTTGGGAGTGGGGGAGAAGGTATTCCGGAACCTTGTCTTCCGGGCTTTCTTCTTTGCAAACCTTCTTATAGCCCTTCTTTTTGTCCTTTTCTGATTGATTTTATTTTGTCTCCTTTCGTTGTCCAATGTTTCAAGGCCAGAAAAGACTAGGGGCCATATGTAGGTAGGGACCCATTTACCACTTCATAAATACCGAATTTTACCGATTCGGTATTTATGAAGTGGTAAATGATATGTAGCTAATAAGTCGGTATTATTTACCGATTCGGTAAAAGTCGGTAATTACCGAATCGGTATTTACCGATTCGGTAATGAGGCATACCTTCCCATTGATGGGAAGGTATGCCTCATTACCGAATCGGTAAATACCGATTCGGTAATTAGGGGAACACATGCAAGGGTGGCAGGGTGTCACATTGACACCCTGTTGCACCCCTGAGACGGCCATGTGTGCACATGTGGCACACATACATGCCCTAAGGGCATGTATGTCTGCCACATTGCACACGTCTAAGCGCTTTAAAACGCTTACACACATCCATTCATTATTTACCACCAACTAATAGTTGGTGGTAAATACCGACTCCAAAACACACACACACACTCCCCCTACATCTCATTTTTGTAATCGGAATTTACCGAATCGGTAAAATTACCGATTCGGTAATTTTACCGATTCAGTAAATTACCGAATACAAAAATGATCTCCCTACATACCAAAATCCAAAATACCGGTCGGTAACGGTATAATTACCGAAAATCGGCCGTTACCGACCGGTATTTGGCTTCCTACATGAGGCCCTAGGTACTCAATTGCAGAAGTTTCTGTTTCTTTTTGATTGGATACTGGAGTGTTATTCAGATTTGGTAATATTTTTTGTTTGGTGAAGATTGGATAATATGCAATGGCCAGTTGATGAGTGTCCAGCTTGTTATTTTCCTTGAAAAGTTTTCTAAGGGAATATATCTGATTGGGGTCTTGTGTTCCCTTTTTTACTTTAGGTATACTCCATCCTGTTTGGGTTGCTACTTCTTTCTTTTGTGGAGTAAGATCTTTTATTGAATGGACGCCTTTTGGTTTAAGGAGGTTTTCCGCGTTTGGTTCTTCACCTTTTTCTGCTGGTGGTGTTATTTTTAATTGTTCTTTCCTCCTTTTTTTCCACTAGGTATTTTAACATTGCTAATTGGCTGTCCAGCATCTGATCAGAATTGTCCACGATGTTCCCAAGATGGGCAAGAACTGTTTCCAAATTCTTTGTAGGGCAAATAGGGCTTTAGATACCGGGGTATTTTCATTTGAGAATCCCGTAGTCTTTAAAAGTGAAAAGTCTGGTGAATGAGAAAGGGATCCTTCTGGATCGAATATTTTTTGTGGGGTACTGTTCTGGATTATATGTGAATCCTTTGGTACATCCTTGTAGAAAACCAAGTCCTTGATGTTAATGTCTGGACAGGTGACATTGTAGTCTAGAGTTTGCTGTGCTTGGTGTATTACTGATTTTGTTGGTTCGTAAATTGTAAGGTTACTAGTTAGTTCTTCCAAGATTCTAGGGTTGCAATTTGTCTCTACCTCCAGTGCTTTTTTATTTTGAGTGAGATCGATAGTGTCTACTAGTTTTTTTTCCTTATCGATTTTCATCTCATTTTGTTGTTCTCTTGGTGTTTCCCCCTGCTCAGTTGTACTTTGTTTTGTAAAATATTTAGTTATTCGAGGGGTTGCTAGGGAATTTTCTAGTCGGACTGACTTACCGGCACTCCTTATTGCTTGTTCCGTTCCCGGTCTTTTCATAAAGATTGTTCGTGATCTCAGTTTTTTGTAAGCCATTTAACTGTGTGGAACCTGACTGTATTTTTGAGTATAAATTTGAATGTGTAACTGTGGTTTCTTGAAAGATGATCTAGACGTAGAAGGTAATGTTAGACTGCAGTGAATAGGTAAAAGCGGACAGGTGGAAGTCGGCTGGATGAAACAGTTGTCGAGTGGTTTGGAGGAGGACGTGTTTGTATTGCTCACTGCTGTTCAGTGCTCTTCACTACTCCACCAAGGGGTGAATTTGTTCCCCGCCAGGTAATAGAGCCGCAGAGACTTAATTACAGTCTCTTTAATATCCAGAACAAACAGCTCTCTCTACAACAACTGGAGCCGGAACTTTCCTTTCTCTGCTAAGATAAAGGATCCAAGGATGAGAAATAAGGGACAAGGGGCAAAGGGACAAAGTCACCCCATAAATACACCACAGACAAACAAACAAACAAATAAAGCAGTCCAGAGTCACCAATATCCCGCGACAGAGGAACCCTGCCTGCTGCGATAACCCGCGTGCAGGCGACTTTTCTTTCATTCGTAGCTCCCGGTGTCCCCACAATGTCCCTGCGGTGCGCTAACTGCTACTGACCGAGTTTATCTGCCCTGGTCACAACTGTTGCGGGGTGAGCATAGAATAGGAAAGCGTCCAGCAGCTTTGGCTGCAGCGATTAGACAGGCTGTGACTTCTCAGGTCAGCCTCGCCAACGTGTCTTCCTAGTAAAAATTGCCCGGTGGCGCACTGGTGGCACAGACCCGGCCTGGCAGTCCGTTCCACTTTTCACTTTCTGCCTTAGAGACTCCCAATATTATGCCACCTGCAGTCTCTGTGGATGTCAGTAGCCCACTAGGTGTTGATGGGGGTCTTCGGGGGATACCCGTAGATAGGAAGGGAGAGGTAAAGGGAAGCAGAGAACCGTACCTCCGTTCTCTGTGCTCTCCAGTGCAGGCCTCCCTCCTGGGCTCCTAGGTGCACTGTGTGTGTCAAACTTGCACAGTCCTCTATAGAAAAACACAGCCAGCTAGGCAGTAGGGGCTGGTGTAGAGACACTGTGTGTGTCAAACTTGCACAGTCCGCTATAGAAAAACACAGCCAGTTAGGGGTGGGGGTGGGAGCAGGGGCGGAAGGGAGCACCACCATGCTTGAATTGCTCCACTCCTCTCATGCACCACACCGCTTCCTGCTGCCCCTCCCCTCACCTCACTCAAGCTGTCCAGTTCTGCCCGGCAGAGCTGGGAGCGGAGCCGAGTAAAACCGGACAGCTTGAGCAGTTGCCGGTTTCACGCCTCAGGCACTCCTTATGGACCGGCTCTGCAGTCTCAGAACCCGATGGCGGTCTCGATGGCAGGCTCGCGGGCAGGCTCGCGGACGCGGTTCACAGCCTGCAGCAGACTCGAGTGGGCTCCTCCTCCACAAAACGCAAACGTGCTGGTAGTGCTCATCAAAATGTGAGCTTTGCTATATCGCTCCAATCTGCAACAGCAAGAGCGAGAACGGCCCAGGCCTCCTCTGGGACCTGTAGCAGCACTTGCGCAACTGTGTCCCAGAGTGTGGGAGTAACAGCCCAATAGGCAAGCGGTGTTCACAGACTGCAATGTCAGGCAGGCTGAAGAAAACATCTTCTTACCCAAGGACTCCAGCCTCTTGAATTCCCTATCCGGGGGGCGGTAGGGAATGCGCCATTGGATGTTTAGGCTTGGACCAATAAGCTCTCCAGGGTAGGGTGTTGGGTGAGGAAGTGTGGGTCCACTGGAATGGGGTGGTTGCAGTGGGCAATCGTCCAATTTACAGGAACCCCTGAGTTGGGTTTGGACCAAGTCCCCAAAAGGACATCAGTGACGGTGTCATTAAATAGGAGTAGGGGTTCGGAACTGGAGATTTCCGGTCAAGATAGTAGTCTTGACTGCCACAGAGTGCAACTGAAGGTGAAGGACCTCAGCTGCCCTTCGCACCACCATTGCGTATGAGACTCCATCCTCCGTAGCTATGGTAGGGGTAGAAAGAATACCAGTATCTGGAGAAGTATCCGGTCCACCGGCTTCACCCAGTTTCCCACACCAGTCAATGCTAGGGTCTTCCTCATATGGCTGATGTAGGAAAGTGACTATTTTTGAATACTTAGCCCTCACTTTCTGCCCGATGTAATTTCGAACTTTAAGTGCACTGGGTTGCTGCCAACGAGGCTCCTTGTGCCAGATCTCTTTCCCAAAATGGTACCATGATTGGCACAACTTCAGTTACATCTAGAAGTCCCTAGTAAATGGTTCCCCTGGTACCTATTGCACGGGTAATGAAGAAGGTCCTCTGGTGTTGCAGTACTGGTTGTGCCACCTGAGGGACCACTCACCAAGGCTATGCCCTCTGCCATTGCAAGCTGCATGTCTTGGTGCAAGAAGTCAGAAGAGTTGACATGGCACACAGCCTGTGTGTGTGCCATGCCTTCCATACACTGCATAAGATATAGGTAAGTCACCTGCACTGCAGGCCTTTAGCCCCAAGGCAGGGTGCACTATATTCTATGTGTGGGCATAACAGCATGAGCAGATATGCCCCTGCAATGTCCAGTCTATTCTGGCATGTGCACAGGGAAGCCATGAGGAGTACATGGATTGGATACTTGTCAACATGAGTGTCCTAGCTCCATGATGGATTCTATGATTCCTAAGATGTTTGAAACCAAACATCTTGTCTTAATAAACCCTCCCAAATGCCAGTACTGGATTTATGAATAAATGCACACAGCAGACCATTTAAGAGGGACCCCCTGAAATCTTACCAACCCCTGGTTTGGTCCTTGACTGGTTCTCACTAGTCTGCCACCACCAGACATGTTTCTGATGTCATGGGGTGAGGACAGAGACAAGCCTGCTCTGGGTGGGGATGCTTCACACCTAATCCAGGACAGAATGGCCTTCCTGAGCCGGAAGCTTCAAAGTCGATGCCGCCTTTGAAATCCAACCCAGGAACCTTCACATAGTGATAGGAACCAAGCCCCCTTTCCTCCTCCTCCTCGTTTAGTGGAAGGGATGGTGGGAAAAATAGTTGGATGAAGAGGAGGGTCCCCACCTAGGATAGGTCAGTTGTTGTGAACCCCACTCCTGAATTCCCACCATTTTGGAATGGTGGAGAAACCTCCAATAAGGGCTAGGGTAGTGGCCCTTCTCACTGGAAGGGGTTGCTAAGGGGTGTCGACACAGTAAAGGTTATTAGCCCTTTGGTTACTACCGGTCTCCCCTTGTAACACCCCTAAATTCAGTATTTAGGTGGCACTAGAGACCTGAACATCAGATTCGACAGACAATAGAACACCAGGACAAAGAAGACCCGCTGCTCAAGAACTGAAGCCCTGCTGCAGAAGACAAAGGTGCCAAACCCTGCCTGCTGCTCTCAGGACTCAACAATCGCTGCTGCTGTGTCGTCCTGAAATTTGAAAGGACTCCAAGAGCCCCAGAGCACCTTCAGACTTGGAGAAATTACCTAGAAGCTCCCTTGGAGGGAAGGGATCACTCCCATGCACATCACAGGCACCAATCCCATGAATTCAGCACCAAAGCACGAAAAGGTACAACAGCTCTAGAGGGTCAGATCTGCCTCCACCAAGTTTTAAGGCACCCCGACGTACAGGAGCCGCAGCGTACCATTACCCAGGGTAATGGACCTCCAACGGCAAAAACTGAGAAGACGTCCACTACAGACTCCCAAAGCAATAGAAGCAAGCACCGATTCAGTGATTTTGAGACACCGGAGACCCACTTCCTGAGTGGCCCAGTTGTCCCAAGCTCTTTTCTCCAAGTTGCCTGTTCCTGACCAAAAGGCCCTTAAGACGCACAACACCCAGCTGATCTGTTCGCTCTGCGCCCGGCCCCACCGGCCCTGACATTGACTAACCTGCTGTGTTCCCTGGGGGCCCTAGCCCATGTGACCTCCTCCCTCTAAGGAGACCCACCGGGCTTACCTGTAAGCCCCCCTGTGCAGAGTGAGCGTTTTCAAGTGGCCCCCTTTGTCTTTGCGCACCAGCTTCCAAGGACCTCAGCACTCTGCTCCTGCCCAATTCGGGGCACTCCCGAACTTCTCCTGCACAAACTTTGGTCCTGGTCCCGACATCGATCAAAAACAAGAAGATGAACTTAGTGAAAGCATTGCCTGAATTTATATGCATTTTTCTACTTTTCCCCCCCATTGTTTCCTATGGTGCGTAATTGAGCACAAAAGTGATATGATTTTTCAAAGTTTGCAAAATATAACTCCAAAGGTACTGACCTCAGGACTGTGTTCTTGGTCAGGTTAATAAATTGGTCTCTGATTTATTCTTGAGTGTGTTTCTCATTTACTGCCTCTGTGGAGTACAACAAATGCTTAGAATTACCCTCTGATAAGTCTATCTCCTTGCCTACGCTACCACAAAAAGAGCATTCGAATTATCTGCGTTTACCATTTGAGGATTCACTGGACTCTCTGCACAGTGTACTTCATTTTAGTACACTATATAGAGAGACAGCTTCCTACATTTGGTGGTTCAGCAGTGGGATAGAAGACTGCATTTGCTGGAATCACTTTGTCAATAAGTGACCATGGGCCAGATGTACGACCCTTACATTTTGCGAGTCGCAAATTGCGTCGCTATGCAACTCACAATTTGTGACTCGCAAAATGCAATTTACAACTGTGTCTCAGACACTGCTAGCGATTCCTAATGGGGTTGCAAATTGCCTGCCTCATTAATATTCATAAGGCAGGTGCTATTCGCAACCCCATTAGGAATGGCTGGCACTCCCAGGGATGGTGGCATGCTGGGGTCAGCAGACCACCATGTCTGTGACTGCTTTTTTAACAAAGCAGTTTTTTCTTTTTTAAATGCAGCCAGTTTTCCTTGAAGGAAAACAGGATGCATTTAAAAAAGAAAAATTACACTTCAGTTTAACTTTTTAAGGACAGGTAGTGGTCGCTGGGAACACTGCCAGAGGGGAAGGGGTCCCGTGGGGACTCCTTGCTGTTTGCCAGTGGCTTACCTCCTACTTGAAGTAGGTGGTAAACTGCAAGTGTTTTGAAGCCGCAAAAGCGGTCACAAAACAATGGCACATACCATTTGGACTCGCTATTAGGAAGGGATGCCCTTGGAACACCCTTTCTTATAGTGAGTCACAAACCCTATTTTGCAACTCAGTAATAGGTTACAGAGTTGCAAAATAGGAGTTGTACAAGGGCCAGACCAATTTTGCGGTTGTAAAGGGGCTGATTTCCTGTTTGCAACCGCAAAAAATGGTCGTACATCTGGCCCCATACGAGGAACCCAAATTCTAAATCTCTAAAATTAACTATTAGGGCCTTGGTTAAGTCTCTGAAACTAACTGATTAGAAATGGAAAAGGCTGTATTTTAGTTAGGACAAAGTATTTAGGTTTTTCATAACCTCATGAAAAAGGTCCCAACTATTCAAAATAATTCCTGAGGCCAGGATCAGGAGCTCGACCGGACGCCTTACATGGACCTAAGCCATAGCCCTCTGTAAGGGGTATGGTATCAAACCAGGCTTAAGTCCCAAAAAGGAATCTCTTAGGCAACTGGTAGCTCAGTTTGAGAGACATCAGCCAGAACTGGTAGCCCAGTCTGAGGACGATGATAATATGAATATCAGCTCCGGGACAACGAAAGACAAATAAAAGAGATGGGCCTAGGACCTATCGCTTGTGGCAGCATACAAATAAATAAGTTGCTGTGGAATGGACCCCGGCATCGCTTAGCTTGTAACTGTTAATTCCATAGTTACTTGTTGCACACAAGTATTGTCTCCACCGGCCCGCACAGTTAGGGAGGCAACGCTGTGACCGTCGATAAATGTTTCCGAAATATGCTTTGAATCTCTCAGTAAACTGAAAGCCTTGCTTTTTTCAAAAGGATGTTACCTTAACACCTGCCAGAGACGTTAGA
Source organism: Triturus cristatus (assembly GCF_964204655.1). Lineage (NCBI taxonomy): Eukaryota > Metazoa > Chordata > Amphibia > Caudata > Salamandridae > Triturus > Triturus cristatus. Next base: position 820,662,246 of record NC_140584.1, read on the forward strand.
TTTCAAAGTTGCAACATCCTCGTCCAAAAAACAGACGCTACTTCACACTAACTTCCCACTGCATTTGGGGAGCTGGTCCACCGTATCTTTAATATGTCTGATACAAAGGGAATAGCGCACTTTTTTAAATGTACTGGCTCTGGATTGGTTAGCACCTTTCAGACAGTTTTTGGAGTTATTCCATCATTCATACACTCTGTACTTGAAAGCATTTTTGTATGTCTTCCGCTTGTCCTGCTACTTGAGGCGGGAATTCGGATTTTAATTTTCCTGCTCTGCAATGGACGTCCTGCTTCAAACCGGAATGGAGACAGCACTGGCTGTGCTACTATGCTGTGAGCACATGATACACTGCTTCCGCACACCTTGCTTCGAGAACTGAATGAGCATTGGTTCTTGTTATTCAGGCCTGTTTGGCCTCACTGCGTACAACCAGTATTCTGCTGCCTGCTTTGCAGCCATGAGGGCGAACAGAATTTCTGCCTTGGATAGCAATTGGTTGCACCATTGGACATTGAGGTGCTAATTGACCCTTTAAAGACCGATGGGTACAGTTGTCTCCAACATATTCTTTTGCTGTGGAACCCATTCTTCAAGCCACCCTGGGATGCTTTGGCTCCTGGTGAAATGGATACCAGCTCAGCGGAACACTTACAGGATGTAGTCCCTCCCTCTGCAGCTGCTGGGGGACTGAATGGAACCACCTTTGCTCCATAAACCTGCTTCTAGGTGCGTCTCTGGGAACTTCGTCTGCAGTTGCCAGTGACAGCAATGTTGCAACTGCCACTCGAAACACAAACAATTGGCTTTTCCGTTTGATAGGAACAATTTGGCCTGTTTTTAAAAAACTGAAACAATGTTTTTTTTTTTGCTTTATTCTAAGCACCATGGCTTTCTGAGTGCTTGGGATTTCAAACAGTATAATGACTTTTAATAGCTTTTGATGGGTATTTTAAAGGGAAGTTTGCTTTTAGAGGATTTTAACCCCTTGCGTGCGGGTTTATTTCTCCCGTTCGGGGACACGACGTCTCCCGGCCATCGTGCGCACACGCCCACCGTAATGCACGACGGCCGGGAGACGTCGTGCGCACGCAAGGGGTTAAGGGGTGGTTTTTAGTTTACATTTTATATGGCCTGCTGCCTTTTTTAAGATAGCTTTTTGGGTCAACCCTTAGTATGAGGAGTGGGTGTTATGTGCCAGAGTTAGGCCCATGTACCAAAGTCACACATTTCTTACATTATCCTCTTTTTGCACAATACCATTATTGCTGGGACATTTGGCACATATTAGAGTTACAATGTGGGATTAGTTTTTCTGAAACGACTTTTGTTTACACATCTGGCTTCAGACAACATTATCATAATGCCTCAAACACTGAGTACAAGGCCTTTAGACATGATGTACAAATGTCGTTCTATCTTCATACTGGGGCAACAGGGCTATCAACATATGCACACAAAGCTAATCTGTGGGAACATCGCAAGGATGCTTTTTATTATAAATAATCATTTCCGGAGGCTAGCATAGGAGGCACTTTAGCTGACACTGAAGGTCCCTGTATGCTGTTGCTTCACAGAACAGCTAGCTGGCATCTCTGTGAGGGTTGTCCAATTCATGACCAAGATGGGGTCCTACATTCTCTCCCAACTGGAAATGGGGTTGGATCATCCCATGGGAGGATTCTAGGCTCTACACCTACCCACTCTAGACATACATAGTGTGGGGATTGCATAGTGGAAGTATGCCTGATTACTACCTTCTTTTATATGCCTGCATGTATACACTGCCTTAGCACCATCGTGGAACTATATCTGCTATTTACTCTTTTGGTGCTTGTAATCACTTTCATCTACTTCGGACTACTGATTATCGCAGCACATGTATTTTATTCAATAACGTTGGTTCAATAAATATATTGAAAACGTCCCACTGTGTATTCTCTGTATACTTCTCTGAGAACAAAAGAGCAAGAGTGACAGAGCAGAAGGGTTCTGATCTGTTGCCACGGTCTCTGAGAGGTCAGGGTTGTCATATTCAGTAGTTGCCAGAAACCATTCGCTCCCTGGTTGGGATAAGGGGGCTTATGGTGGCACTGTGAGCCAACATCTCCTGCAGGAGTGCTTGGAATCAGTCTAGGCACCTCACCCAAAGTTTATGTTGTCCGCAAAAGGGCAGGTCCTACAGATTAGTGGGAACTACGCGACACCAACATATATGTAAAGCATCCCCCATAGCTCTACTGCCCTTCAAATAGTCCAACATTGGATATGTTTGGCGGGGGTGGTGGAGTGTGTTACTCCAACCATACCAAATGTTATATTTTTAGTGTCTCAGTTTGCAATGAAAATGGGGGAAGATCTGTGTCCCTCCCCACATGTTCTCACTGTTAGTGTGCGATTTGTCTGTCTATGCCCCTTTCCCAGCCCTTGTAAAATTTCCAGTTTCCAGTATTACTTAATAAGAGTTTGGAAATAGTACCTTTGGCTACAATTGATTATGGGGAGAGAGTTTCTAAATAGTTTCTTTCTATGGCGGTTTGTCGGATTTTGGGGTGGGTAAACCAGTGTCTAATCTGTCCATATTTTAGTTGTTCCTTCTATCAATGTGAAAGTCTACTTTGATTTGCTCAAAGGTTTTCCAAGCTTCATTGTGGTACATGTCTGAGATTATTTTACATCCTAATTGCCATGCTGGGAAAGGAGTTTCCCTCAGTGCAGGTATACATTCTTAATTGTAAAAAGGAGGGAGGGGGGGGGGGGGCTCGCCAGTTCTCGGTTTTCCACAATCCCATTTCAAACTATGACTGGAGTGCTGACTCGGCTGCTGAGGTGTGCGTTGGTAGGCCTATGGTTCTGTTCTACTCATATCAACTCCCAGAAATATCAATATACTATAGCGTGGTCCATGTTAATCCAGTTTTTATTGCATGCTGCCTTTGTCTGTCCCACTGCGGTTCACAGTTGGGCTGCAGCACAATAACAAGAAACTGGAGAGAGCTATCCCCTCATTTATTCCGGGTTGACATAGGAGTCAGGGTTCCTTATTCTACCATACGAACTGCAAGATTAGTTTTGGAGTCTGGTTAGTATTGGCTTTCTCAACTACAATTGGTAGGGCCTGGACAGGATAATGGAGCCTCGGGAGAACATTCCTCTTGATGGCATTAACCCTGCCTGTCCAAGTGATGTATTGTTTCCCCTAATATTTTATCGCCTCTCTTTATGTCAGCCACAAGGTGGAATTATTTGTTGAGGGGTACATCTTGTGTTGCAACCTACCTTGTTCGTCTTTCAGCTGGTGAGTTTCCTGGAGACAGAGGATGTCAAGCTATCTCAGAGGCTTTTCCAAATTACCCATTTTATAGGACTATTCAAAACCTTTGTGTTAAGATTTTAACCCCAGATATAGCTTAGGGTAACAGACAACTTTTGTATACATCGTCATGAGTTGTATGTGGCACAGTTCTCTCTTGAAAGGTTTGTCTTGATTGTGTCCCTCTGCCCCCTCTGTCCTGTTCTCCCCTTCTGTGTTGTTAACTGTTAAATAAACATAGAAAAACACTACAACTTACTTAACACAACTAACATCCCATTCTGAATGTTGACTAAAATTGACTTGGATTCAAGAGCGCGTTTTCACACGGAGTCTTTCAACTCCACAGCATAAGCTGCCCCTCATCTCAGGGATGGGATTCAGCATCAGTCAGAATCTCCTGGAGTTTTCCTGGGCTGCCATTGATGGCACAATGGACTGGAGTTCATGGTCCTACTAGGCGTGGCTACCGCTGCTTCCCGCCTGCCTCTAATGTCCACATCTTCTGAGATTTTGACATTAAAATGTTTGCCAGCTTCTTTTTTGCTCTTTACACTATGTTGCTTTCAATCTATCCAAAAAGATAGGCTGGAGGAATGTATTCATCTATATTTAATCTTCTCATTATGCAGCCACAGTTTTTGTTATGGGTCGAAAGCTCATGAAGTGCTGCAATGTGGTTTGAGAACTGTCTTGAAACACCACGAGTAATCTGCAAAAGTCCCCTCCCTTTAAAGTCTTGCTGCCTTTAGCACGTACTCTTTTTCACTAAAGTATTGAAACTTCACCAGGATATCCATATTCTCTGTAAGTTTTTATGCCTGCCAGTGATCCACAGGTACTCATATCAGGAGTGATTTTCTAGATCATCCAGTTTTGAGAATGAGCTTTGAAATTGCATCACCAGGTCTTCACATTGCTGTATATCACATGTTGTGTTCTGTTCTAGGCTCATACGTTTACCCTCAACCTCCAGCACTCTCTGCCCCACTGAGTTCACCTCATTTCTAGGCTCACCAATTTTGTGTTGAGGTTGTTATGCAGGTCTGTCAAGCTTTTTGTTGCAGTCATTTTTGAGTTAATTCCAGAGTACCCGCTGAACATGTGAAGGTTTTCCATAAGTTCAGGTTTTCTGAGGGACACTGTTGCAACTGGGGCGTTCTCCCCTCTCAGCCAACATTGACATCAGCCTATCTGTGGGCCCAAGTCAACTCTTGGATTTATGCAGGTAGACTAGGAGCCTGTTCCAGGATTTCTTTATAGAGGCCGTGCAATGAGGAGTAGTGGCCATCACAGGTTCATGTCACGCTATGCTGCTTAGGGCACACCAGGGTTCAGACCCTCTTAGAACGGTTGCATACCTCTGCAATCCAGACAAACATAGCCAACAGGAGTAGGCCAATCCAAAAGGACTGTTCATGCCGGTCACATTGAGCGAGTTAGGGAGAACAGCTCAGCAGTGCGAGCCACACCTCACACGTGGTTGTACCCGAACACTCTTGCGGTTCGCACTGGAGGTGGGTCTCCATTTGTTTTGTTGAATATGGCATCTACCCCCAATCCTCTCGTTGGTCTCTTATCTTCGGAGAGGCTCTGCCGCTTCTCAGGATCCTGAGAGAATCTTTCACTCAGCAGAATACCACTCCAGTGGCCTTTGGTGCTGTGGTTTACTGCACACACAATTTTGAAAGGCTGCGCTGCTTCGTTGACCTGCAGGCCCGGCCTCAACTTCGCCCCTCCTGGATCCTCCTGAGGTAACCAGTGACTCAGAGTCTGCCATCTTGCAATCCCCTGATGTGGGTCTTCGGCTTCTGGAGGTCACTGGGTTCTGTGCAATAGGGGCCGGAAGCGATGCCACAGTGGGCAGAACACACTTTCTCATACCACCATCTTAGCCACACCCATCTCTGAGTTTTTCAATATTTGAAATATAAAGTCCAGAGAGAGGAACAGCCCCAATAGGTAATGCATCCTAAAATATGCTATTCGATGGAACTATAAAACAAACATTGGCAGTGCCAATATGTTGAGTTCATGACTGCTTTGTCAAGCCAGAGCTAAAAATCTATGTACGTTAATGACTGCCCTCCTTCCATCTGTGCTGCTGCCAGAGAAAACGGAGGTAAATTATCTACAACACTTTAATAGCATTGCAATGGCAAGTGTGTGCCCCTAAACGTTCAAGCTCAGGCAGTTGTATAAACAAAATTATCACAGCTGTGTGGAGGACGAGCACTTCTTTTGTGGACGTACACAACTTCTGCCCAATCAAAACATGTACTCCTTGCTCCCATCGTGCGATTGGAGCCAAGGCCCCTCTCTCCTTGTGATACTCACATAATTGCATGAAGACAGCTTTGCCATCAAGCCAGACCATAAAACACAAGTCAAGGAGTATTGGCTATAGAAATTTTGCTTCATGCTCAGTTCACCCATCTTTCCTTCAGAAATGTTAGACCTGGGGGTTGCTAGTTGGCTGAAGTAGGTAACTTAGGCCAAATAGGGACCCTTGCTTTAACGTCAGGGAAAGGAAGGACACCTTCTCTGATAGCGCCCGCTCACCCCCTCTGTAGCTTGGCATGAGCAGCCATGCTTATCTTCAAGCAAAAGACACACAATTGATGGACGGAATGCCGAACAAATCAAAACATTCACCCCCAGTCAAGAGATCTGGGTTAAATCCATCATTCTTTTGCTCACCATGCCACCCCAGTTTAGTCCTGGCCATATGCAAATCAGTCATGACCCTGTGCCTCATGGGAACAGTCCAGCTCGAACTGCCAAGCCAGGTCCTCCCTCGACCGGAAACAAGCATTCTAGGACCGGTTTCGGGGTTTCACCCCTCTTCAGCCAGGATAGCTTGATTCCAGTAGCACAGTGAGCCCAGGACCCACATCTGGGCATACCTGGCGCACTTAGGGTGAGAAAGCAAAAGACACACAATTGATGGACGGAATGCAGAACAAATCAAAACATTCACCCCCAGTCAAGAGATCTGGGTTAAATCCATCATTCTTTTGCTCACCATGCCACCCCAGTTTAGACCTGGCCATATGCAAATCAGTCTTGACCCTGTGCTTCTTGGGAACAGTCCAGCCCAAACTGCCAAGCCAGGTCCTCCGCATGCCACTCGAATCAAGCTATCCTGGCTGAAGAGGGGTGAAACCCCGAAGTCGGTCCTAGGATGCTTGTTTCCAGTCCAGGGAGGACCTGGATTGGCAGTTCGGGCTGGACTGTTCCCATGAGGCACAGGGTCAAGACTGATTTGCATATGGCTGGGTTCAAACTGGAATGGCATGGTGAGCAAAAAAAAACGATTGATTTAACCCCAGATCTGGGTACTGGGGTGAATGTATGACATTGTTCCGCATTCTGTCCATCAACTGTTTTTTTGCATTTGTCACCCCGAGTGGGACGGGTATGCCCAGACGTGGGTCCGGTGCTCTCCATGCCACTAGAATCAAGCTAACCTGGCTGAAGAGGGGTGAAACCCCGAAACCGGTCCTAGGATGCTGGTTTCCTGCCCACGGAGGACCTGGCTTGGCAGTTCGGGCTGGACTGTTCCCATGAGGCACAGGGTCAAGAATGATTTGCATATGGCTGGGTTCAAACTGAAATGGCATGGTGAGCAAAAAAACGATGGATTTATGCCCAGATCTCTGTACTGGGGTGAATGTATGACACTGTTCTGCATTCTGTCCAACTGTTGTTTTTGTATGCTTATCTTCAAGGCAAGTGTGTAAAGTATTTGCAACCACGCTCTCAGTAACCCAATGATGACACCACAAATGGACTCTACACGAGTTTCATAAAAACAAGTATACATTTATATAAAAAGATAAACAATGAGACCACATGATATGAATCTAACATATGCGTATTTGTAATATTGCTCCTGACCGGTTATTGGGCTAGCCAGCCCTTGTAAGTTCTGGCGAAATTAATGAACAGTTCTAAATGATCCACTGCAGTTCTAATACAATGCTTTGCAGTTCGTAATGCAAGAATCTGGCACTTTGCAATGTAAAAATAATGTGGTTCGTTATGCAACAATCGAGCAGTTCGTAATGCCAAAATAATGCAATGCATAACACAACAATCAGGCAGTTCGTTATGCAAAACGAGTGCAATGCGTAATGCAACAATCAGGCAGTTTGTAATGCAGAAATAATGCAATGCGTAATGCAACAATCAGGTAGTTCGTAATGCAGGAATATTGCAATGTGTAATACACTAATCGGGTAGTTCATAATGCAGAACCAATGCAATGTGTAATACACTCCAGCACCGATCACGGTGCCTTAGGCGGTCTCTCCGCCACTCTTATTGACTCGCGGTCAGCTTCCACCAATAGAAGCTCCCAAAACGGGTATGATGTCAACCAAAGTGCAGCTCCGCACTCCGGCCCTGGTACTGCCACTCCTTGGCAAGTACGGGACGCGATACGAACCGAAGCAGAGGCTCGCGCTGCAGGAATGGGAGAGGCTGAGAGCGTCCCTCTCTGAACCCGCACCCCGCCCCAGGCGGTGACACACGTTACACCTGGCGGTGGGGGGGGGGGGGGAGGGACGGGTGCGACCTCGCTCTCCTCTCCTCTTCCCGCGACTTGGGCCTCCGATGCAACTTTGTGGATTCCGGGCAGTGGGATTCGGACACTCACCCGGCAGGGTTGGTTCGAAGTCCTGCTCTGGCAACGACGGGCTCGGGCCGGCGGCTCAGCTCCTCCGGGGCTGCCTGTCCGGGCTGCAGGCAATGCGACGATCTAAGGCTGCAGCAGGGCACACGCACACAGCGTCGCTGAGATTCACTTGGGCTTCGGGTGTGCACGATCACAGGGCACTCCTCCTGAAGGTCTCAGGCTGCAAGAAACACACGCACACAGCGTTGCTGAGACTCACTTGAGTTCCAGGTGCACGATAACAGGGCAATCCTCACTAAGTTCTCAGGCTGCACAAAGCACACAGCGTCGCTGAGACTCACTTGGACTCCGGGTGCACACAATCACAGGACAATCCTCACGAAGAGCCTTTGGGAAGATAGGCTGGAAAACATATTACACAGCCTCCCCATTCTGTCCTAAGGGTGAAGATGGCCTTTCAACAGTGAAAAACGAAATGGGGAGTATTTCACTGTCAGGACATAGTACACACCTTAGTACATGTCCTACCTTACACTTGCACTGCACCCTGCCGAGGGGGTACCTTGGGCCTACCATAGGGTTGTCTGATGTGCATAGAAAGGGAAGGGTAAGGCCTGGCAAATGGGTGCACTTGTCAGGACAACATGGCAGTTTAACAAACTGCGCGCAGGCACTGCAGTGGCAGGCCTGAGTTCTCTCTTTAAGGCTACTTGTGTGGGTGGCACACTTAGTGCTGCAGGCCCACTCGTAGAATTTTCATTACCAGCCCTGGCACACACAGTACACTTTACTAGTAAGGCAAATATACCAATCATGGACAGCCAATTACCATTACACTTTATACAGGGAGCACTTTCACTTTGACACTGATCAGCAGTGGCATAGTACCCAAAGCATCTAAGATGGTAACACCATGTCAGAAAAAAGGTCTAGGGGGAAAGCAAAATGTTTAGGGAAATTTAGCAAGAAAGGGCCAAGTCCAACAAGAAACAATAACATACTTGCATCCAACTGATTAATTTATAAAAATACAACACCAGGGAAACATCGTTGACATATCTCAAGCAGACAAAATGAGCAATACTTAAACTGTTTACAACTGACACCAGTATTTCTTAGGTCAAGTAAATAACATTGTCATACAGTCACAATGTATCTCTCTCGCACACAATACACAGCCTTACATTTCACCTTTCAGTCCATACTACATAGAGTTCCACAGCTATAAAAAATAAACCCACTTGTCAAGCCCAGACAGAATGGGCAGTACATTATTAAGGCAAATCAGTGTCAGAATGTTTCTTAGAACCATTATTGATCTATGGCAATTAATATTTAATGTACAGAGACACATGTGCAATTAAGTTTATTTCATGATTGTAATGAAAACCAATTTGACAGCTAAATAAGACAAGAAAACATCAGTCAGATCTCCAACCCGGCCTGTATTGTACATCCAGCTTCATTTTCTGAATGTCCATGGGGAGATGGATTATATAGGTGCTAAAGAAGTAACTAGTCCTATGATCTGTAGTGGGTTAGGACAGGAGGATGTAGACTTGGATTCTGTGTGTCAGAAGGGGAGTTAGAAAAAATCAAAGCGTAGAAAGGAAAAAGGTGAAGAAGAATGATAGAGGGGAAGAAATCTAAGAGAAAGTAGAGAAGATTTGGGTTAGAGTAACTGCACTTATACAGCACACTATTATGTCTCCTTGGACTGTAGACCATCCTGATACCTACATTCTAGGCTCCTTATTTCTGAACCAGAAGCCCATCAGAAGAATACGTCACTTACCATTAATAATGCTCTTTGAGGGATACTCTATCTAAACTCAGATTCCTCACCTTGTGAATTCCCACTAACACCAGACTGGATCCAGAAATCGTTCTCAGCAATTTCCTTGTGTACCAGTAGATGGCATCATGTGGTTCTACCATGAGTCAGTCCTACCCTGGAATGCCACTGGAGCCACAATTTAACATAAAACTGGAAGAAGAGAGGGTTGCGAAGGAACTTACAGTTAAAGTATCCACTAGAACGAGCATTACCAAAGGTAAGTAACCTTTTCTTCTGATAGGTACTTCTAACCACAGATTCCTCACCTTGTGAATAGATACTGAAGCAGTGTCTTCCCAAGTGGTGGGTCAGCAGAGTGGCTCAGACCAAAACAACTTGCAGGACTGGAAGGGGAAAAATACCTCTCCCTAGCTATCCAAGCAATAGTGCCTCGTAAACATGTGGACTAATGTCCAGCAAGCAGCCTGGCAGGTGCCCATGGCAGGCGCAGCACACACCAGCGCACTGGTGGCAGCCTTGGCCCTGGTGGAATGAGGCCTTCAGGAGGCTGTTTGTTGCCCAATCCGTAGAAGATGTTAAATACAGAGGACAATCTATCTGGAGATTGTCTGCTTCTACACTGCCTTCCCTATCTTTGTTCCAGAGACACCAATGAAGAGCTGATCATACACCTGATGGTCCCTGGTGAGATCAATATAGAACCTCAGAGCTCTCTTACTGGCAGACCGAGGGCGGTGCGCGATCTAGGGTCTGCCCCATGCATCCCTGTGGCGCTTTCCTGCCTGTCCCTGCCCACGTGCTACAAATCTCAATGTGGGAAGGCACACGAGGCAGCCCTTTCAGCCCACTGGTGGTCACACTGTTCATATCATCTTTAACTTGAAGCTGGTGCGCTTTCACATACCGCTGTTTCACCACTACATATGTGCTGCAGTGCAATGCTTGTTTATTGTCATGCTTACTGCTTTGCTATTGTGCAATCCTTGTTTGTTTCCCTGCTTACTAGTAACACTGTGCCTCCGTGCACGGTTGCCCTTCTTAGTGCTCTTGCCAGTGTCTTACAATACTCGTTTCCTTCAGGCTCATGTAGTCAGCTTAGAATAGGTTTCTCTGTTTCCTCCGGTGGCGGCCATCTTGGGCGTGGTAGGATCCATAAAGCCAGTCATGCCCTGATCTCGGCACTCACTATTCTTCCGGAGTTCTCCAGAGATGGAGCTCTCTTCCGGTGCTGTCCCGCAGTCGAGGAATCGGACTTCCTGGGGATTCTCCTGGTATCCCGCTGCGAGGGATGTTTCTTGCTGGCTACCACTGTATTCCTCGTAGCACATAGCCATCGGCTCCCGCAGCATTTTTGATGATATGTTAGAGTTTATTCTCGAACGCGCGTGCTGATTGGTATTATGTACTACTGTATGTATAAACACTCACAATCTTAGAAGTGATGAACGCACGTAATTAATGATTAGGATTACGTTCTAGCAGTGACAATCACATTTATGTAGAGCAAGTGAGAGTTTCAGTTTCTTTTTGGACATTAATACTTGGTGTATGTTTACAGTAACAGAACGTTAGAACCTCGGATTCAAGGTATTGATGTTGATTATCTCAGAGGGCTCAGCTTAAAGAAAACTTGTAAGTTAATGAGTTGCTCTCTCTCTCTAAGAGAAGAACAATTTGCATTAAATGTTCAAGAGAACTCTCCAGTCATTAGTGCTTCTCATACTAACTAGAGTTTCCATGGTGGTATGTAACTAGTGAGTTGCAGCCTTAAAAAGTGATGGTTTATTTTCTTGTTTGTGGCTAACGTTTTACTTTTCAGATCTCCTTCCCCCACAGTTCCCTTCCCACACCCTTCCCCCCACCTGGACACTATTAAAACGTTGCCACTCTGGCACATACCCTAAGCGATGGAGCCTTTTTTCCGCCTTGTATGGATTTTGGGGGCGGGCGTGGGAGGGGGCAACGCAGGCAGGGTGATAGACTGACTCATGTGGAAGAGCATGAAAACATTTGGAAGGAACACTGCTTTATTTGTTAGCACTAGTATGCAGAGAAAGGTGGTGGTGCAAGGTTGCTGCAGTGTGCGTGTAGCTCTCTCACACGATGGACTGACAATCTTATGATGAACATGGTCTTCAGGGTTAGTAATCTTAGCGAGCAAATGCCAAATGGTGCAAACGGGGGTGCACATTAGAAAGTGAGACCCAAATTCAGATCCTATTGGCGAACTACAAAAGGTTGCGGTGGAAACATACAGGTCAGCCCTTTTAGGAAATGTATCACAACAGGTGATTTAAATAGAGATGGATGTTGAGGTGACCTTAGAAAGGCAGATAAATAACCTTTGGCCACATGCTTTGCTGGCTTAGAAAAAGTGAAAAAAGAAGGATGTCAGATAACTGGACTTGCAGGATCCAGACATGCCTAGAACAAACTTCTCATAGTATCCCGCATAGATGGTTTTAGTGGAGGGACACCTGGCTGCTAAAATGAAATTTACTACCTCAGGAAGAAGGTCAAAAGAAGTTAGCTATCACCACTCACTCTCCAAACATGGAGGTGTATGCTGTACTGGCTGGGTGTAGGACCCTGCCCTAATTCTGCAACAGAAGATCCTCCTGGAGAGGCAACGGGATCAGAGGACAGATGCTCATGGCCAAAAGGTTCTGGGTACCCCACTTTCTTGGCCCAATTGCGCATCACTAAGTTGACTTGGGCCTGGTCATTCTTAATCTTTTTCATAACTTTGGGCGCAAGAAGTAGAAGCAAAATGGCGTACAAGATTCCAAAGCTCCAATTCAATTGAATGGCATCTTGGAGAAAGAATGCCCTTCGAACTCCAACGCAAAAAGGTTTGGACACTGCATTCATGGCTGCGGTGTAAAGATCGAGACAGAGTTTTCCCCATTGCCGGAAGATACTCTGTGTCACTCCTTAGTGTAGCCACCATTAGTGATATGCCAAACAATGCTGGCTGAGTGTGTCCACCCTGGTGCTTAAAAATCCTGCCAGGTGTACAACCAGAGAGATTAATTGACGAATCAGCCAGTTCCAGAAGGGTATTGCCTCTTGGCACAGGACCCACATTTCCACTCTGCCCTGGTTGTTGCAATACCTAATGGTGGTGGTGTTTGACCTAGGCACTTGCACCCTTTCCCCTTTGATGGATGGGAGGAAAGCCTTTAGTGGCAAGCAAATCATCTGCAACTCCACAGGTTGACGTGGAGGCGGTTTTTCGCTGGAGACCAAAGTCCTTTGATCTCCACTTCCTCCTGATGGTCATTTAAACCCAGCAGCGATGTATCCGTCACAGCTGTCAGCCCCAGGTGGGTTAGGGAGAGGGGTCTGGTACCAGTCCAACTGCAAGCAACTACCACCGCCGTCTTTTACAGTCTCCTCCAACACTTGGATGGAATCGGAGAGGTTCCCTTGGCGCTGAGCCCACTGAGACTTCAGACTTCCAGAGATGTGCAACCTGGCCTGGTCCACTAGCAGGATTCAGGAGACGCTCTAACTAAGACTTACGTCAAGGGTTGAAACATCAGGATCATAGCCCAAACATCCTGGACTCTATGAGGAAGAAGGGAAGTCATGACACAGCACCATGTTCAAGATGGCTTCAGTGAAAGGGAGCTTCTGTGAAGGAGTCAGGTATGACTTTGGCACGTTGATGGAAAACTCCAGGTATGTCAAAAGGGCAGCCGTTGTCTCGAGTTCATTGACAACTGTCTGAGCTGAGCTCACCTTTAGCAACCAGTCAATGAGTTATGGGGAAGACTTATTTCCAACCTCCTTGGATGGCAAGCAACCTCTACCATCACTTTTGTGAACACCAGAGGGGCACTGATGAGGACATAAGGGAGCATGGAGAACTGAAAGTGCTCATGGAAACTGCAGATAGCATCTGTGAGACTACAGGATGGGGCTATAGAAGTAAGTACCCTGAAAATCCGACCCTACCATCCAGTCACCTGACAGAAAACAAAGGTTAAAGTGACGTTATAGCTAGGTGAAAGTGTTAGTTAAAACATACCATTATAAACTTCGCCATGCACTGCTTATGACCTCACATACTACATCACTCAGGACATGAGATGATCTATTATATCATTGATAACATCATTGATTATGATATTTGAAACTACATCATTGATAAGAACACTGTGCATTGCAAATCAAGAGTAGCACATATATACAACACACACAAACTCACTGGTAGGAGCTTATCTGGGTCCTACCTTTAAGTCCTTTCTCAGTTTCCGCTAGGCTGGTACCCATTTTATTTTTTAAAAGGTCCCTTTGTTTTATTCTGAAAAGCAGTTCCTTTAGGAGCTAGCTGTCTTTTTTTTCAAGCTTTCATTTGTGTTCCAGAGCCTGGTAAAGTTCACACCTTCAATGATCTTCTCAAGATCCCATGTTGTGACAAAGTCTATGCACAAGAACATGAGACACTTTAAATCACATTTTTACAGCTCGTTGCTGATGGCCAAAAGATCCCACATGTCTGCTAGGTATCAGGACTGGGCCTTCTGAGCCTTCCTGTTACGCCTGGCGACGTATAGTTTGGTTTCCAAGTCCAGGGTGGGCTTCAGATTAACCGGAGTGCATTTGTTGCACAATGCAGATTTATGTGAGGAGCCCAGATACCAGAGACAGACCTTTTGAGGGGCAGTCACTGATACTGGTTTGTGGCAATCCTTACAGGGTTTAACTCCTGTGGGTTTGAAGGGGGACATATCCCATGTACACTGGAAAACGTTTTAGGTAAGTTTTCTGTCAGGTTACAGAAACCGAGGGAGCGAGCCCCGGATCTGCGTCAGATGATGCAGAAAGAAAGGAACCGGCATCGATGTACAGTGGTGATAGTTAAATTGTGGGCCGACATCATTTTAGAGGTGGGGCACGGCAGAACAGATATGGAATCGCACAACATCACTTAGCGGCACAGGAGGGAATTGCTGAGAAAAATCTCCAGATACAGTGTGGTACTTGTGATGTTCAGTAGGTAAGGAATCTGCCGTTAGAAGTACCCATCCGAAAATCATCAATAGAGGTGCCACAGTATTCAAGCTGAGAACTGACAACCTCACGAATTACAGGCATTCTCTTTCCCTTATCTTAACAAAAATGATTGACTGTGCTAGAATAGAGATGATTTTATGGAGAAAATAAATCTCTAAAAGACAGATGAAAAGAGATCAAGGAGACAGGGAGAATGAAGTACAGGCAGAGCCCAGGGAAGATATTGAATGTCTGTGGGTACTGCATGGCACAAAGGATAGGAGAAGCAAAAATATTCTCCTAGGAATGAGAGAAGCAGCAGAGTGGAAGTACAGGAAAAAGCAATGAGGACTGAGAGACAATGTGTAATGTAAAGGATGTGAGGAGAGAAAGGTGAATGAAAAAGGTAAAAGTTTCAACAAAGGTAGCCTCGGGGAAGTGAGAATTAGGAGGTGGAAATAACAGAGTTAAGTTAATTACACTGTCTGGCCCCTGACTAAGCTCTTTAAAACAACTTTACCAGCAAAGCAGTTTGTGCGTGGTGTCTGCCTGCTGGAGCACGTAGCAGGTAGACAGTAGGCACAGCACAGACAAGTTGCTTAGAAGCGCCCTGTCAGAATGTTGGCTATATATTGAGGCTTAATGCATAATGCTTTTGGGCTTATTTTCATCACCCAGGGAGCACTGGATCAGTCCCAATTGCACTCTACTGGGAGAAAAAAGGGAGACGTTCCAGCATTACTATGCAGAAATGTTGCCCACCTCTACTGGCTTACTGCTCACTGGTAAATGAAACTGTCCTAAAATACAAAAGAAGAAGTGAAAAGTTTGCAAACACAGTTCCAGATCTGTTGAGACATTCCAGTTCAGTTGCACATGAGCTGGAGGAAGAGTAATCAGGTGGGTGGGGCTTGCAACGGATGGCGGTGGAGGGGGTGGGCATGGGTACGGATTTTATTTCAGGTGTATTTATGGCAGATGTGCAAAATCAGTTTAAAATGTTGTCTGACTATCACTCATTTTACAGGATCCAAGCGGATGTATATCTTGAGGTAGTACATCAAACAGTCTTTCAGCATCCCTGAATTGAAGCAATAACATTCTAGCTGCATGTATCCATATCTTCCTCTTCTCTAAATCCATCAGGCTTTTGCAGAGGGACAGGAAAGATCAACTTCTTTCGTAGGGTTGCCCTGATTTCGGGCATCTGTTTAAATCCCCTCAGAACTTTAGTTGCTACTTCTTTGTTCACTTCAGTGAGAATAGTCATCAAATCAAACTCCCTGAAACACAAAGTAATATAAATGTCAATGCCATGTACAAATAATCATTTGTGTCATGTGATCTTTAAGATCTATAGAAACAATGTTCATGCATTTACAAGTGAATGCCCCATAAGCAGGACCAACACTGATTTACATATGGCTCGGCTGAGTCTGAAGTGGCATACTGGGAAAACTAAAACAGTGGACTTTCACCTGCTATCAAATGGAACACATGCTCAGAGCCCAGATTTGCCACCAGGTGATGGAGCATTTCACTGCCGAGCAGCATCACTTAAAGTCCACCCTACTGATGAAACATCAATGCATACGCTTCCTCCTAGTCGTGCTAACGCGCCTGCATGCTACAACTCAAAGCATGGCTGTAGGTATTTTGTTGTGATTGTTAAACTTTTAAACAGGGACATTACCCTACAGGATCCACTGAGATACAAAGGTCTGGTGGACAACTTTCTCATGTACATTTAGTGCAACCACACCAATCTTATTCAAGTGCAACCTCGAAAAGCTCTCCCAATTCTCTGTTCTGGAAGGAGAAAGTAGAGGCGGTCTGGGAGCCACATGCTTGATGTACAGGAGTCTGTGTAGCACAAGAATGGGTGGCATTTGGTAGAGTCCACTGACATAACTGAGGCATGACAGAACCAAGGTGATCGTGGTCTGTACCATATGAGAAAACCCCAGAGTAGGAAAATGTAATTCATAGTAAAGAAGGAGAATCTGGTGACCTGATTTACTTGGTGAAGAATGGAGAGGACACCCTCAGGTTTGCTTAGGGAATGTGGCAGAATATTATTTTCCAAAGGTAAAGGGCAGAACAGTGATGTGGGGACTAGTGTGCACATGTGAAGATCTCCATTTTGGAAGAGTTGCGCTTGATGTGATTATACAAACAACTTTGGTCCTCTGTTATGAGATGTATATTCCAATCTGAGGATGTTCTGCATGTCATCAGCATGACAGTAGCAGGTGATGGTCATTGATTTGATGAATGGTAAAGGGTGCTGAGTTAAGCAATGAAGAGGAGGAGTGATGGTGGAGTTGTGAGGAACTGGTACATTGAAGAGGAAATTGGGAGATATGAAAGAAAAGAGGGAGATAATGTGACTATTTTTCAATAGATGTGATGAGGTCCAGGACTGTACTGTGTATCCTGAGGTTGCTCGGACTTAGTAAAAAGGTTGGTGGTGCACTGTGTGTATGGCATAGGAGCGGTCCAATAGAAGAAGAGCCCCAATTCAATTCCCATTGACGGTAGACCTGAATGGGTCTAATGAAGTGATTAAGGATGGTTCAAAGAAATATAGGAGGTAGGAATGTCTGGTATTCTGAAGAAGGCAGGGAGCATGTAAATAAATACCTTACAATAGGTTCGTCTAAGAAAGTTCTATAGAAGATGTGACTGTATTTGAATGGATTGATGTGTAAGGTTAATAAATTCTAAATCAATATGAAGAGAAAACTGAAAAAGTTCAGAATTTGTTTGCCCATATGTCAGTACCGCACTCAGAATCTGACAAGCTGTAAAATGTACCCTTCATACCTACGCCCAGATTTACCCGCAGCTGCATTCGACCTGAGAGTAGAAACTTCATTTTCTGCAAAACCTATGGATTTAATCTACTACAGGTTTGTTACATCAGTGTGGCCCCTATTCCCATTGGAAAGATCTTGTGAACCAATCACCCAAAATCATGGTCATGGAAAAGGTAGCCTTAGTGCATCAAAACCGTATGCAAATTAAGACCGTAGTAAGAAGTTTTTCTGTAAAAATTGTTCCATATTCGACTTCTAAATCTGGAGTTTCAGAAATCATAGTCAGTTTTCATATACAATTCTGGGCACTTCTAAAGCACTGTCTCAGTCCCTTTCATTCTGAAGAATAGTAACCACAACTAATCAATCAGGATTTCCCTGCCATTCTGGCCAAAGGGATGATTGCCTTGGTTCACCCACCCAAGTGTGGTTTCGCCAGCAACATGTTCCTCAAAAGAAGGAAAATGAATGGGGTCGTCTTGGTAATCAACCTGAAACTGAGGAAGATTTACAATCACTTTATGCTTTCTTCTGGTTTTTAAGGATGCATTTTTTTTATTTCTATCTGTTGTGCGACATACCTCAAGTTTAAGTGGATGGGGGCTACTTTGTAATGAACTTGCTTTCCTTTTGGTCTCTCCTTTGTCCTCTCTTGCTTTCAGAAGTGCCTATGTTTGTCGGATTGCCATCTGGAGCAGAGAGCTGTCTGGTATCTAAGTGTGAGGTGAGCGTAGCATGCATGAGCAGGCAGACTGGGTTATAGAATGCGTACTACATAGTGTTCAGAGCAGGTCATTGTTCTGCCAGGAGTCAAATAGGGCGCTCTTTAAGAGAAGGACTAAGCAGATTTTAACATCTAGCTCGAGGTGAGTTTTGGTATACACAAAACCTTGTAACTCTCTATAGTGTTGACAACCTTATTGAGCTGAACCTTCCTACATCTTGTTTTACCTCAATGCCATTTTCAGTCAGGCACAACTTTGTTATAATCTACCATGTTGGGTGTATGGAGAAACCACACCTTGTCCAGGTACTCCAAGCTCTTCTGTGAAGTAGTAGTAAGGCAAGATACAGCACAACAATGGGACTGTGTCTCCATCTCATGAGAGGATATGTTACGATGGGGTAGACTAGTGTATTATGGCAGAAAGAAATCAGTGGGTATTAGCAGAGGCTGCAACAAGACGTTTGAGAGATCTGAAGACAGTGGAAGAGGTTCATGGTATTTTGTGGGGCCATGATATTTACTTCCCTCCTGTATCACATGACACTTGTGCAGCACCGGTTATACTTTTCAATTCATTTATTTATATACACATAGTAGTAGATCAACGGACACACTACTGTACTAAAAACAATTAATGAGCCATCATTAAAGTAATACTTGCGAGAATAATATACAACTACAATTCAGGTGAGGAAACAGCAAAGCAATCTCAGATCAAATCAAGAGCTAGTATAATTTTAAGATGCAGCAAATTGAAACATTCTATACATGTAGAATCAAGTTTTTAAAAAACAGTGGTACGGTTATTCATAAGAGGCACGAATAGATTAATGTGGTGTGCTTGCTTTGAGATAGAGCATGTACAGAAGCTAGAAAACAACCAATATGAAATCATGATTGAAATCTGAAGAAACGCTGTTGAGATAAGGGCACAGGCGTGTATGGCTACCATGAATCGAAGTAGTGAAGTAAAGTGCACTGCATGAATTGGTGATATGATAAAGACTGCTTTGAAAAGAATGCTTAATGCTAATTATGTTAATAAAACAGATCCAGGAGATGATTGGATTGCAAAAAAAAGTGAGGTGAAGGGAATACAAACATTTGGTAAAAGAAGAAATGGGATAACAGGCAAAGCAAAGGAAAAAAAGTTAGTGGCACTCAGGCGTAATAAAAACGCAAGAGATGTTTTGAAATTTATTGCTAAGTGTTGGTGGAAGAAGATGTCTCGCTGTATAGGAAATGACAGCGGCTGACTGGTACGCTCACTTTGTCACCTAATCAGGAAAACGTTGTGACAATGGAGTGATTTCTCCGCATTCAGTCTTAGCTGATACAACACGTCTTGTTGCCAAAAGAAAAAAAAAGGAAAGACAACTGGCCCAGATTTCATTCCCTTCGAGATTATAACATGTAAGGCAAAGATGGGGATGTTTGTTTTACAAAATCTCTTCTCATCTATAGTTCCAAACCAAGGGGTTCTGGCTATGTAGAAGAAACCTGAAATCAATCCTGATTTAAGATGTCTAGCGCCTACAATGAGATAAACACCGATAATCACTGACCTGAAGCAATATTGCATTCCCATGTATATGAAATTGTACCAATTACTGACCATGATCAACCCAGATATTAAGATAATGAGTAATCTGTTTAGTAATCTGTTGGCCAATAGATTTCTGAAAGTAAGCAAACATTTAGTGCAGGAAGAGCAATGTGAGTTTATCCCTTGAAAAGGCACACTATGCAATATCAGACAACTCACACATTTCACAGTTTAGAACCCAAGGTTAGTATAGTACTAGTACGCCCTAATATTGATGGATATAGAGAAGGCATTTGACACAGTTGGGTGCACATATATGTGGGAGGGTTTGGAACATGTAGGAATACGACAAACGTCCCTTAAATGAGTTAGGCTACTATATGCAATGCTTGTGGCTAGGGTAAACACAGATAAAATAGTCTCAGACAGTACAGCCCTGGAGAGAGGAAACAGGCAAGGCTGCCCACTCTCACACCTACTGTTTGCTTTAGCAGTAGAACCTTTGGCATGCAGTCTGAGGGCAGTCTTAAATTTTGAATTTAAAAAAAATATTTTTTTCAGAATAAAAAATATATCTCCAACTCCCATCTTGTGCAAGACCGCAAACATAAAAGTGCCACTCAACCGAATCAAATGCTTTTTTCAGCGTCCAGAAAGACTGCTGCCGCTTTAATTTCTGGGTTTAGTCTCTGCACTGCGCCAAATAGGGTCCACAGGTTATGAGACAGATTACGACTGGGTACAAACCCTGCCTGTTCTGGGCGGATAATACCCGGGAGTAATAAGACTAATCTATTAGCTAAGACTTTAGCGGACAATTTAGCATCTACATTTAGTAGGGATAGAGGTCGATATGAGGAGCAACTGGTAGGTGATTTACCAGGTTTTCATAGCGTGACGATTACTGCTTCGCGTTGGGAGGGTGGCATAATACCTGCCTCTGCCATGTCCTCAAATAACGTTTTCAAGTGGGGGATCAAAAGATCTTGAAATTCTTTATAAAAGGCGACGGTGAGCCAGTCTACTCCTGGGGCTTTCCCCGACGCCATCCCGCTTAATGCCTCTCGTATTTCAGCAGTTGTTAAAGAGGCCATCAAGTTTTCCTTATGTTCCACCGCCAGCCATGGCATCTTAATGTACGAAAGATATTCTTCTATTGCTTCGATATTAGAGGTGTTTTGAGAGGTGTATAGCTTCTTAAAGTATGTGCGAAATTGGGCTTTTATGTCTGCTGCTGTGTGTAATGTATTCCTGTCCTCGTCCCTCAGGCCTACCATAGTGGCCAGTTCCCTCTTTGGTCTTAATATCCCTGCTAGCGTAGTGCCAGGTCTCTCGCGTTCCCCATAGCATTGTGCTGAATCGTATTTGCACTTGTGTTTGATTTTGTTATTGGCTGTATCTAGGTGTTCTACCAGCTTCTGTTTTAGATCGGCAGCATCTTGCGTGTGCACTCCTTCCTCTGCGACCCTTTCTAGGTGCCCAATTTCCCTTTCTGGTGAGTTTAATCTACTCTGTATGGAACGTAATACACCTGCATGAGCGGACATAGCCACTCCTCTAATGGACACTTTGAATGTTTCCCACACTGTGGTAAATGAAGTCACTGATCCAATATTTTCTGAGAAGAAATTCTCTATAGCTGTGGCTAACCCTTCTTTAAAGACAGCGTTGAGTAGTTCATAAGGGGGGAACCGCCACGTAAACGCTGGTATGTGTGGAGGCCCTTATCTTGGGGTCAGTTGGACATGGGAATGATCCGAATATGTGCGCGGAAGACGTGTGCATGCCGCCACCCTGAAACTCAGCCCCCCAGAGATTAGCCAGTAATCTATTCGAGTGTGAGTGTCATACACTGAGTAGTGTGTACAGCCTCTCTCGTCCAGGGATCTATGTTGCCATATGTCTATGAGACCTTCTGTTTGCATTATATCTCGGATGGCAGTAGCAGCTGCCGTTGGACGCTTGGGCGGGCCCTGTGATCTATCTATGTCTGGGTTTAATATGCAGTTAAAATCTCCGCCCCAGAGCTGCTGGACTCCCTTCCATTGTGCTAACCTGTCAGCGAGTGAGGTATAAAATTGTGGGTCATCGTAATTAGGGCCATATATACCTACTAGGAGGAATTGCAGGTCTCCTCGTTTACACAAAGCTACAACATATCTACCTTGTGGATCTTTAAGCATGCCTGTCATTTCTACCCCAGCTTTCCTATCCACCCAGATCAATACTCCTCTCGCATGTGATGTGAAATCTGCAGAGTAGCATATCCCTTGGAATTCACGACATACTGCCTCACTACGCTCGGGGGCAAGATGCGTCTCCTGTAGTACAGCAATTGCTACAGAATATCTTTTTAGGTAGGCACCCACCCTTCTGACCTTTCTGTTATCATTTAGGCCCCGAACATTCTAGGTCAGGCGCTGTAGTACTTGTGTATTCTCACCCATTGCAGCCATACTATTCAGACCGTATCCGCCATTTGCTGTTTCTCTTGGCTCTGGTATCTAGTATATGTAATCTCAATTGCAACCTTTGTTCAATACTCTCATCACGCTTTTGAAAACAACAACCCTTCCCTCCCACGCCTCTAAAAACCCCAACTGTCGTGGCTGTCTGGATACCCTCCCTCCCCCCAACATCTGAGAAAACCAGTCTTAACTCAAGAACAATTAAGATGAAAGGTGTGTTACACTCAGGGGCAGATGTGGCCATCATGTCATATTCCCAATGCCACTCTTATAGTTCTCATTGTGACTCAAGTCTCTGAAGTTAGCGCATCTCCGAGGTGGTACAGGTAGCAACTACAGTGTCTTTTGTACCCTCCACCACTCCCGGCAATGCACCCCTGTTCGTTAGCAAAAGTTTATGTTCATGCGTGGTTTGTGTACTGGCCCCTCTGCAGGGACAGATGACACTCTCTGGCGGGGAGTCACAAAGTACATAGTGCATGGACGATTAATTCACTACGTTACCCTACTGCGCCTCAGTCTGTAGATATTCTGATGATCACTCCTCTGTATTTCGTTCTTCTTGGGCTTGTGGATTCTCCGAATGCCCAGCCGAGTGGTCCGGCGATCCCGGACGTCTGTCACGTTGCTCCTTCTCGGCAATTAATCGCAGTGCGGCCTTGGGTTCAGTAAATAGGTGTACCTTACGTCAGCTTTTACCCTTAGTTTGTCTGGATATAGCATGCTATACTCCAGATTGAGATCGCGGAATTTCTTCTTTGCCGGATTGAAATGTCGTCGCGACTCCTGCACATGCTTTGTAAAATCAGGGAACAACGTTATTTCCATTCCCTCATGACGAAGGTTCTCCAGTTCTCTGGCTTTGCGTAATGCTGCATCGCGATCCCTGTAATTGAGGAGCCTGGCAATGATTGGAAGGGGGGTAGCGCCTGGTATTGGTTTTGGCGCCAGTGATCGGTGTGCACGCTCCACAACCAGTATCTCCGAGAAGGTGTCACGTCCCATGAGGTGTACCAGCAGTTTTTCTACATATTGCTCCACATTGCCAACCTTGGTGGATTCTGGTACACATAAAATACGAATGTTATTTCGTCTAGACCTCGCTTCGAGATCTTCAGCCTTCGCCTGCAGGGTGCGTAGAATCTTGTCTCTCTCCTTGTCAGTCTCCGCTTCCGCTCTGGTGATGTCCACCATGTCCGAGATTCGCTGTTACGCTACATCGAGGCTGCCGCCATGCTTATCCAGTCATTCAGACATCCTGTCCATACGGCAGGACAGTGCATCAAGTTTTCTGTCTATTTTTTATAAGCTTTGTTGTATGATACGGAAAGCGTGTTTCATGTCCCCTTCAGATCCAGAGTCAGGGTCATAAGGAGTGGAGTCTTTCTCCGGATTCGTTCCCTGTCCTCAATATCAGAAACTGACTGCAATTTTGCTGAAAGGTCTCTGTTGGCAGTACTGCTCAGCTATCGGCGTAGTGTTATCGGGAACCCCAATGCGCTTGTGGAAAGTTTCACCAGATTATCGTGTGGTGCCGGGTAGATCCGCAGTGCGCCTTATCGTGTGCAATGAAGCTGCGCCAAGAAGATTCTGAATTGGCCTGCTCATGAGTTCTGGGCTGAACCGGGAGTCCTCTGGGAGATCACACTCATTAGTTCTTTTTATCGGGCGGCAGCAGACCAGAAGTGTTTTCAAGTTTTTTATAACTTGTTTTTCTCCATGTAGTTATGCCCGCTATGTTCCTCTTGTGCAATTGCGCTGCAGTTGGACACATCACTGAAGTGAGGTGAGGTGTGCTCCCCTTCTACTGACACACCGGAGAAGGGTGTACTCTGTATAGCTGAGCAGCTGGTCTCCTCCTCTCTCGCCGCCTCCTGCGCTCGCCGGTGCCGCCACTCAGAAGGGGGGCATCTGCACTGTAGCGTGCGCAGCTGGACGTACCTGGTTTCTCATAGGAGCGTCTCGGCTCTCGGTCACGCAAAAACTCCTGGCCGGCAAAAGCTGCAGGTCTCCCGGTGCTGCTGATTTTCACAGCGTTCGACTACGCGGCTGCAGGGAACGCTGCAGATGTCCCGTAGCTCCTGTCCAGGGGCTATCACTCTCCTGGTCATCTCTTACAGGCATCTCTTCACTGGACTCGCCGCTACTCTCCCAGGATCTGCGGTGAGGCCTGTCGCGGGCTCGCGTAGATCCGGGCAGCCACATGCCGTGATTCCGAGGTACGTCACTCTCGCGGCAGGCAGTTTGCCCGGTCCGATCTTGGTCACAAATAGCTCTTTTTGAAGCGCTTCTCTGCCTCAGTGCTTTCTACCCTCGGAGGGTCGAGTTCTTTCAGCTAATTAGGAGGATAATTACAGATATTTGGTGGCGTTAGGGAGAGCTTCCCTTGATTGCGGCCATCTTTGGATCAGACAAGCTCCGCCCCCTGTCTGAAGGCAGTCTTACAGGTTTTTGGAGTACAATTGGGTACAACAAACCATTCATTGTTTCTGCAGATGGCACACTCATTTACCTTACACATTTCATTCAACACACATCTACACATCTGCAGGAATTAAAAAACAAATTTGGAGGGCTGTTTGTATTGTTCACAAATTGGACAACATTTAAGCTGTTTCAGCTGGGTGCTTCAGAGGGTTAGGATACGACGACTACACAGACATTTCCTGGGAGTTATCCAGTTGCATTTATCTAGTTAACTGCCTATCACCTAACGAGTCTATCACACTTAAACATGGGTTGGATCTTGGCTAGACTGAAGTCTTACATTGCATTCTGGAACATCTTACCTCTGTCAGTGATGGGCAGCGTTTCAATAGCTAAAATACTGTTTTTGGCGAGCTGTGTACACACACACACACACACACACACACACACACTACAATAATGCAGAAACTCTAAATGGGGAAAATCTCTACAGAACGGGACTCACCAAAACATGTCACTATCAGACCTGGTGGGTGGTAACATTCGAGTCAATACCCATGCATAATTAAACTGATTGTTAAGGTGTGGAACAGAGAAGTAACAATAGAGCTGAGACGCCCACCTTTCGCAAACTATAAGCTGCTATGGGGTATACACCCCTTAAAACAGATAACCAGACATGAACATAAAGCCCAGGAGAATGGGGATAGTGAAGTGCTAGATGACTTGTACTCCGAGAACAGATGTATCACATCTGCAGAAACTTAAGAAATATTTGCATAGGGAATGGGTCAGTTTATAAAATACGTGCAAATTTCTCAGACCTCTAGAGAGATCTGGCAAGCATTACCTGAAGTACTAGATATCACGCAAACCATGGCCATGATATATGTACTGGTTCTGGGCAAACTACTGATTGCTAATATCTATAGGCACTCGGAGAGGACAAAGGGAGATGGTAGAATTACAAGACAGCTGAAAACTAGCTGACAAACCGTGATGAGGCACTCGCCGAGTCAAAATGGGTCAAGACCTGTCAAGGAGTGAAATGAATATTGCATAATGCCACGTTCAATTACATTACCTTCATATGACCTTCTTGACTCAACTTAAAATAAGTTATACATAGAAAGTTCTTGAGACAGCCTGAGATGCCGCACAGAAATTGCACACCTATTACATGCCCCAGAGTTTTTGCACTGAGACAGTGGAAAGATTGCAGCAGCATACTGGTAGGCTCCCCATGTTAATACAGAAGCAATTAGCAGATACTAAAAAGGAAAAATTAAAAAATATTCTGGTGAATTAGGTACAATATTGGTCAACAGGCAAATAGCAGATACAGGCAGGGTCCAAGACAATCTAGGGTTAGCAGTTGGGAGCGACTAGAGACATGACTGATTAAACAGTGACTGAAGAAAGCCACATGAAGAGAGTGAGAAGCGACAATATGCTTACACGGGATGCGGCTAAGTGGGTAGCGCAGTTGCGTAAACTCATGGACCTTAGATGCTAGACCGCCATGAAATCAAATCGAAACACATGCCTATACACGTAAGAGAAGTAGATGGAGTATGTCAACGAAATATAGCCATTTACAAAGAACGCATTAACACTGGATGGTTACCAATGTAACAGGGATGGCAGCACGTAAAGTTATAATAGTGACATAGATGAAAATGTATACAGCATGAATAAAACAAAACAACAACTAAAAACACTAAGTACAATAGCACAAAATCCGAACCTCTTTAAAGTGAATACAAATTTAAAAATACTGTTCAGCACAATAATGGTAAAGCTTTTTTATATATCTATATTGATACACACAAAAACCAAGACTAACACACAAAACTTTTGACGGTCAGAATATGATAGAAGGGTGATTAATGTTCAGATTAACGCCATTAAAGTGCACTGCATTTTTGTTCAGGTTTCCAATCTTCATTTCAAGAAATCACATACTGTTTGGTGATGTAACCTGCTGAAGTGTGATTTATTGTCAAAGAACCATCAATAAAAAAAGGTTTAAAACAAAAATCTTAAATTAATTTTCATGGTTTTCGTTGCCTCCCCGCCCCATGCCCAGCTTCTAAGCTTCACATATTTCAAAGAGATATACCTCTAATTCCACATGTAAAGCCCGAATGGACCCCTATATCATCAATAAACAAGACACTGACAAATGACTTGTTTTGGGACAAAAGCTTTCATTAATTCCATCTATCACAGAGAACCTATTGTTCAGATTCCATTGTTGTACAGCTGAAGCCTGGTCCCGGAGCTGTATAATGTGGTCACCATAGGCAGATATGGTCTTCTTTGTGATTTCTTCTATATGTTTTGCAGTTTCTTCAGGTTGTCGCAGGTGTTCCTTCCTAATTATATCTGAGGTTCAGTGCCACCCATGGTTCTGGTAGTCTCCTGGCCCAGGTTTATTTTCCTGCCATACTACAGATGCTGGAGGATGTTCTAAGCAACCTCTTGTTATTTGCCACTATTGTTGGGAACCCAAGGTTCTTGCCACGATCTGCTCCTGATTTCAAGGGTACTTTGTCAGCAAAGAGCTTCTCTTTCAAGCATCCCTGGCTCTGGTCACCGACGCACAGCATGCCTCCTCTTGGTCAATGGAGGTTTGTTGGTGCATGGGACCAAACTTTGGATGTCATTAGCTCTACTGAGGAGGTCCTAGCCACCTGCCTGGCAGTATTTTTTTATACAAAGGCTTGGCTTATCATTCTGTCAAACCCCTCTTATCTGCCGTTTCAGCTACCAACTAGCTCGAGTCCAATCTGTGAATATGAATTAAATTATCTCATTTACCATTGCACAAGGGGCATTCACCTAGAGAAATCCTCAACTGAGGAACATCACCCAGGCCTACTGCTTTCTTATCTTCTGACCCGTAAATGACCTTCTGTTACTGAATCACCTTTCCTGTAAGCTTGCTTTGCTTCTGTGCCTGGTATCCTTTGTGAGACTTTTAGACATTTGCTCCATTGGGTTTTCTGGAAAGGCATTTTCCCCACAGAGGGATTTGCTTTTCCCTAATGCGTTGCACTAAGGCGTTTTAGACCTTTATGTATATAGTGAGTGAGTGGTTTTTGTACAGCCCAAATCTGGCTAAAAGTCAGTGGAGCGCAGTACAGGGTCAAAGGCAAAGATAAAGTCAATCACTGCCAGAAGGGGAAGCAGGGATCTGAGCACTGCGGTGGACCACTGCTTCACTGAGAAGTAGTGTTCTTTGAAAATATGGGTCTTAACTTCTTTCCTAGGTTGGAGCAGTTCTGTTGCATACATGGAGAAGGCCTCTTGCCTAGTTTTCTTTTTTTCTTCAATTCTGTACCTACAGTCTTATGGAATTGTGGCTACGGAAGTGCTGAGAGCTCTTTAGGTCTTGAGTTTGTCACCTAGATAGGCAGAAGTGCCTGTCTTAATGGCTTTATAGATGAGGAAGCTGGTTTTGAAGATGGTGAATGCTGGCAGGGGAGCCAATAGAGTTTCTCCAGACTTGGGGTGATGTGGTTATATATTTTCATGCCCTTAACCTGTTATGCTGCAGTGTTCAGTATGCCCTTACAGGGGCCCACTGTTGAGTGTGGGAGGTCATGGATCAAGGCGTTATCATCCAGATGCAAGAGTACGCAAGACTAAATAGCAGTTTTGAAGTTACTTTCAAGAAGGAATGGCTTCATGAGAGATAGACAGCACCAGTGCATCTTGGGCTTCCTTCATAATATGTTCCTTGAGGCGGAGTCTGGTGTCCACGGTTAATCCAAGGTACTTGACATCAAGTGAAACTTGGGTCTTCGATCCGTTGAAGGTCTTGTCGCCGAGTCAGGTTTGGACTACTTGTGTTGTTCCCGGCAGACTATATAAGTGTTGCGGGCAAAGGCATTTTGCCCATGTTTTGGCGGTATACAAGATTAAAATCCTGCCTTCATTGAGCTAAGCCTGTGAAGTAACGGAAGAGCGGTATTGGCTCTTATTTTAGAAGGCTTAAGGGCGCATTTGGCGCCAAATTTGTTATTTGAATTTCAGCTGTACCTTCGGCTTTCTGGCATGAATTTGGGCTTCTCTCTACAAATGTTTTTGCCATGGCAGCTGCGTTAAGGTGGGGGAATAACATACTAAATAGTGACTTGGGCTCTATGCGGGCTGCATTAAAACAAAATCTTTTATTGCTTGAAGGGAAGAAGTGTCGTCTTAAATTATATGAAAGATCTGGATATGTTTGAAATTGCTCAGAGTGAGGTAGTGCCTCTCCCAAAGCTTAGTTTGAAAAATCTGATTAAAAAATCAATTTATGATGTTAGTCGGAAAGGAATATTATACTCTGCACAGCCGGAATTAAATAGGAGTGGAGAGTAGCATCTGTAAAAAACCTCAGCTGTATGTTCTATGGAACCTCTCTCATGGTGTGCGTAGAACTATTTAGTTCTTAAGGTTAAATTTGCTTCTGCAACAAATTATCACTGGAGCCTGAGAAGGACCATCTAGGGAGGAGGGGTTTTGTGATCTTTGTGGTAACTATGTTCAAGATCTAAATCATGTGTTATTTATCCGTTGTCTCCTACATGCTTTGCGATGCCAGCTGCTAAGACCAATATTTTTAAAGTATGATATTACTTAGTTAGGTAGCCGAGGCCCAGAAATGTCATTTGAGCCACCATTGTCATTTGAGCCACCATTGTAAATAGTCTGTTCAAAGATTTTTAACATTTTTAAACAATTCATAAATGTTTTCTAGATTGGTTTGTACGTTGTAATTCTATATTTCACTGTATGCAGGTCAGTATTTGTTAAATAGGGCATTTTTAGGCCATAAGACTTTGCACAGTATAAATAAGTTTACTGTATTGGTATTGTTCTTTGAAGCTGAATGTATTGTATCACTAGAAGTACTGTATTAGTGTTGCACTGTAAAATATTGTTGCACTTTTTATCTGTTGCATGTACTATGCTTGAAAAGATTTTTTTGTATTATCTAAGAATTGTCTTACAATGATTGATTGAAATTTAAGAGCGCATTTGAATATCAAAGTAGAGCACGTTCATATGCTGAAAGGCTTCTTAGTGTGTTTTATAATTCTGTATCTTTATACTGTGTCAATTGCTTTTTATAAAATTCTGTGTGTATTTTATGTGAATCTCTTTGATTTCCAAAACTTAATAAAATACTTTTGACTTGGACTTTGTGTTGTTCCCGGTAAACAGTCTGAATTCTATATCGGAGGGGTTGAACATCAGGTAGGGTTAGAGGTTTCAAGGTCTGCATGAGCTGCAGGCAAGGTTTGTCCTCTGTTTTTACTCTAACAAGTTCTGTGAGGTTTGCTGCCTGAAATCATATAAGGACAATACTGAATCAACAATGCAAGAATTGGCTTCTGAAGACCTTTTCACCGGTTTCCTTTCCTCGCTGGCTCGCAGGATGCGATCCAATACGTCTGAATTGTGGACAGATTTGGGGGAGTATAAGACATCCAAGAACTTTGGTTCATGGCTAAGCCTACAAGTCATTCTTAAAGCAGCCGAATGGTCATGGGTGTTAACCTTTTGCTTTATTTTCCACCAGTGGACCACTCACCTTTTAGTGTTAGACTAAAAACTAAACCGTTCTGCACTGAATATAGCTAGCAGATGATGCAGCCACCATCATGCAAGAAGCAATACCATCAGAGTATAAAATTATCTTGATAAACTCTCTGAATAAAAGGGCTAAACCTGTACATGATTATTCTCCAGCACAATGAGAATCCCTCCTGCTCACAGTGCAGGTCCGTAAGGAAAGCCTGGACATCCTCAAGAAGCCAGTTGCTCTCGGCCAGGCATGGCGCCTATGGGCCACTGTTGTTGAAACTGCTCTGCCCAGCGAGTCTGTCGTGTCAAGTCTGCAGCAAATTGTGAACTTAGCCGCGTCTCTACCGTCAGTAACAGCTTGGAAGAGTACAGCCCAGGCGTCCTCTGGGACCTGTGGCAGCACTTGAGCAAACTGTATCCCAAAGACTGTGGGAATAACGGCTCAAAAGGCATGTGGTGTTCGCGGACCACAATGTTAGGCTGGTGGAAGAAAACAGATTCCCAAATTAATCCAGAGTCTTGGATTCCCTATCCGGGGGAGTGGTAGGGAAAGCGCCTTGGGAGGTGGAGGCTTGGATCACCAAACTCTCAGGGGTAGGGTGTTGGGTGAGGAAGTTTGGGTCCCCAGGTGCAGGGCGATGTTGACTCGCAATTGTCCTGTTCATAGGAGCCCCTGTGTTGGGATCCAACAGGAGGTCAGTGGGGGCGTCATTGAACGGGATTGTGAGTTCGATCGTGAAGAATCCTGGTTGCAACACCTTCGTCAAAACAATAGTCTTGACTGCCACTGTTGGCAACTGAAGGTCAAGGACCTCAGCCTCCCTACGCACCACCATTGCCTATAATGCTCCCTCCGCTGTAGCCACGATAGGGGAAGAAAGTAGAGCAGCATCTGGAGAAGTGTCCAGGCCGCTGGCTTCACCCAGGTCCTCATACCAGTCGACAATCTGTCCATCATAGGGCTGGTGTTCAAAAGGGTCCAGCAACCACTCCCAGTCTTCCCCGAGGCATAGACGATGAAAATAATGCACAGGCTCCGATTTGGGAGACCTGGTTCCCATCAGCACCAAGCGTGCCCCCCCAGCTCTGTATCGGAGTTGGGATGACAATGGGGCTATCGGCGCTGGGAGCATCGGCGTCAGGACAGTCGCTGGGGAAGTTGAGATGGCTCGACTGGCGCGGGTCCGTATCCAGGAATTAATTCGGGTTGCCCCATCAGATCCCGGAGCAGAGCTGTTGGTGCAGCAGCAGAGGGGGCCCCTTCCAACCCCGCAGGGCCATAAGCTGCATCGTCAGGGTCAGGTCGCTTAAAAATAAGATGCTTAGCCTGATAGAACTCTCTCCACTGGGTGGTGGTTGCTCTGACCTGCGGAAAATTCAGGAAGGCATGTAGTCGACCCAGGCGTAGGTTCTGGAGAATGAGGCCTAGAACCCCGAGGCTCCCTGGTCTTATCAGCTGGCGGACAAGGGGAAGTTTAAGAACACTTCGACTTCTTACTCTTCTTCTTATGCCTCCTACCTGAACCACTTTG
The DNA here is from genome assembly GCF_964204655.1 of Triturus cristatus. Lineage (NCBI taxonomy): Eukaryota > Metazoa > Chordata > Amphibia > Caudata > Salamandridae > Triturus > Triturus cristatus. The sequence continues at coordinate 820,694,096 of NC_140584.1, forward strand.
AACAGGACGAAAAGCACTTCGGGTTCCGCCAACGATCCGGGGACCTTCCCCTTGACTGGGATCTTTACTGCTGCGAAGTCAAATGCAGGGCCGCAAGCAGCACCAGGGACATCTCCATCAAAACCTTCAGAGCAATGACCCGGCAAACAGAGCACGCTTTGGTTTCATGGTCACGGTCCAGACGCATTAGGCAGACGATGTGCGGTCTGCCGCCAACTTCGGGCTGTTACAGGTACCGCAGAGCTTAAAACCCATCTTGTGCAAAGACATCCTCGACACACCAGGAGGTAAACCGCAATAGAAGTCGACAAAACACTGAGAAAAAAAACTGTCAAAAAGTGATAGAGGGGTAGCTCTTCCCCGGATCAGTGCTCGCGGGGTAGAAAGATAAGATATTACATCAGCGCTCCTGGGTGGCACCTATACAAGTACCACAAGGTCACTTTCGGCGTGGATGACACCAACGACGGGAGCAAAGCCAATCAACACCACCTACAGGCGCTCAGGGATACTGCTCCGAAAACAAATCCAGATCCAGTCTGAAACCTGGGAGAAATTCTATGGTAAGGAATCAGCACTCTAAGTCTCTATCAGATTGAAATAATTGAAAATGTCACCTAAATTCAAAAGCAGGAATTAATTGAAAACCAGATCATTACAGATACCAGATTCCAACCTTTGAGAGGGACAAAATATAAGTTTGTCACTACAATGGATAAACTAATGAAATGTGAATGCTAATGGAGCTGCAATCATGATCCTACTAGACTTTTCCACATCTTTTGTCATGGTACATCACTGAACAGCAGGCTTACAAGTGAGCCTACAAGGAAACACAAGAAAATGCTATCTTTGATGCAGCTCTTACTATGGAAACACAAATGGATACTCTAGTAAGTATGTTCAGAATTTCAAGACACATTTTTGCCCATCCTAGGTTCCCCCACAGAGTTCAAGCAAAAGCAGAGTATGTGTTCTTCTACTCCCTTAATTAGCAAAAGGGTACACCTAGGAGCCCTGAAATCTCTCCTAAGCAAGTTACAATGGGTCCAAAACTCAGCAGCTAGACTATTTTTTCACCCAGCTCTCGTGATCTTGCACTGGCTTTCAGATTCTCATTGGATCGCATTCAAAGCACTGTGTATAACACATTAGGCAATATATCGAATCCGACCAATATTTCTACAACACAAATTTGAGATTCAGTGCCCTCAGAGTGGCCTCCGATCCAATACATTGCAACAGCTGAAAGGCTATGCTTAGTAAAATAAAAAATAAAAAGACTTGGAGGGTATTCTTTCTCAAATCAATACACAACAAATAAGAAAGTTAGATTACTTATTTTCTTTTTGGAAGGCTGTAAAACCCTGGCTGCTAAAATGTTCAGTCCCTAAGTGACACCTAAACAACTCGAAGAAAACACACATCAACCACGAAACAAATGTACTCCAACGCAAAATGAGACAATACTACTTACAGACTGAAACTCAACTACTTTTCAAGTTAAAAAAAAAGCTGCAGGACACTCAATCTATCGCTTCAACATACCCTTTAAAGATGACTATGCATATGGGAGTGCGAGATCCGCTGCAAAACAACCAAACCATGTTTCAGGACCTCACCCAACTGCTTCTTTATATTCATACCACAACCACACACTTCTACACCTAAACATGTAGGTCCACCTGCAATTGCTCCAGACAGTTCAGAGAGCCAGGATGCTACGCTAGTGGCAGCTGCACGCTATGCAAGAGACATCACATTACAAAAATCAACAACCAAGATGGTCTGCTACGTTTTTGGATGTTTAACGGATGAAAAATCAGGATTTAGTCAAAGAACTCGTGGATCATGTTTTTTCTCTCTGCTCTCTGTCATGTGGCAGGATGTAGACAAAAAGTGGGAATGAGCACTTGACACTTTTGCTGTGTTACCACTTGACTGATGGTATGGCTTCTCTGTATGTGGACATTTGGAGCACCAGCCAAAATGGGGCCCCGAGACTTCCTTCTTTTCGTTTTTAGAGAATAGTACAAGCATACTTAGGCCTAGGCAGAATTGATTTTTTTCATCTAATTGGAAAAAGAAATCAAGTCTCTTTAAATAATAATGTATTTTTATAATAATTTTCGTTAAACTGTTTGCAAATAAATGCCTCAAATTCGGGGCTGTGTGAGGAAAGGAGTAAACAATGATTTTCGGGTGATGTATTGCACCTCCTTGTATTTATCAACGGATATGTAGGGTTGGAATTGGTTGAATTCTGCCATCTCTGCCCACCAGATGAGTAATTGGCTAGTCCTCTGTAAGCAGTCTCTAAGATACACGTTTACGAAGCAAAGATCCACACATACATGTGCCACCACACTACAGATGCAACATAACTCACCTACTCACCTTGGGCAAAGCTTTTCCAAGTGCTTACAGAGGGACTGCATGTAAATGCTGCCATCTGATGTGTGCCTGTAGCTCTCAAAATCTTCTACTGTAGCCATTCCGAGTAGGAAGTCGGCCTTGATAGGAATGGAGTCCATAGGGGCTGCATCAGATTCAAAGTCCTGATCCGAATCTGTCTTAATTTGGATGCCACTCTGTGACTTATTGCCCTGACAGGCCTGGATGAAGAAGACTTTTGGCTTGTCAGCAAGGGACTTGCACCTCTGTCCATTGACAAAATCAGCCAGCTTATTGATCGGCACTTGCAGCCCATCTGTCCCATACACAACTCCTTTATCCCCATGGGACAGAATACAGCAGACAAAGCAGGACATGTCCCTGTGGTTCTTTGTTCGGTATTCCTCTATTGCCTGGCAGATCCCATTTGCAGTCAGGTCTTGGCGCTCCTCTACTGTAAACTGAAGCCACTGAAAGATTTTCTTCAGTGTTTCTGTAAGACAAAAAGAAATTAAGGTGTGAACAAATACAAGAAACAAAATTAAATAAAAGAAGAGACTTTAGTCAGTGATGCCACAGAGGGGGCTGATTTGTGTTCGCTCACCCACACTGGTCCACCTTTAATGTGTGGGTTGGTATTAACTCGCTAAAGTGGCACAAAGTATACAGGGCAGGGGAGGTCTGTGTATTGCCCTTGCCGAGGAAATGTAAAGTCCATTGACAGAATTACACCCTGTACGGCCTTCCCACCCTGGTCTAGAGCAGCCTTATAGCATCTGACCTCATTCCTCGCGATTCCACAGCTATGTTGCAGATTATACCTTCTGTGCAAGTTCCTCCCTCACAGTATCCCAAGTAAATAAATGCTGGTCACTCACAGGCATAACTACACAGTTCATGTTCACAGTATGCAGGGCTGAGTGAAGGAATCCATCTCAGACAAATCAAGGCATTCCAGTCCACAGAGAAGTTTTAATTCAAGTCTCTCAAGGTGCAGCACAGATGGAAAATCTGCACAAGTCCATGCCTAGCAACAGGGCCATGTAGGCCAACGGTGTCCAGGACCTGTACTGAATTTGTGGAATGTCAAAATGTGGCTTTAGTCAGATGCATCGTTTGCATGCAGTATTATTGCTGCAACGCCAAATACAAAGAGGCAGACTGTGGAAGCATGGACTATTTATTGTGAACTTAGACCCTTTCGCATGCTACTAAGCATGTCGGAATTACTGATGCAGTGGAGCCTGTCTTGCTGAAAACAACTAGAATGCATAGGTGGCCTTCTTGCTTGACTTCACCCACTTCGAGTTCTGCTTGCCAGGCACCTGAAGTCATCGCATGCCTTCTTCCATCAAGTTTTCTTTCCTTTTACCGAAACCTTGCCTATTGGCCCTTACTTGGCTGACTTAGCTTTCCTGTGGACTCTTATTGTGACTGCACTTATAAGCTTTGTTGACAATAGGCCAATCTTGTGTCTGGACCCCTTCTTCTCGACTTTGCCCTTATAAATAGATTTGTGCATCCCAGTGATCACTATGTGGTAATTCAAAATCCAGTACTTAACAGACTTCGAATCTCCTTCAACAGCTAGCTGACACTGTACAGCAAACAAACAGTTCAGTAGATGGACCACCAGAGCTGTAGGAATGTCTATCATACTTCCCTGCGACCAAGCCTGCAATGTGAAGTGTCCGTAACCTTACCCAAAACCTTTTGTGCTAATGTTTTTATGCCACCACACGATAGAGATAGACAATGTCACCCTTTCAATCAAAATCAAATATGGTGGTGTAACAACAAATGGCTGATTGGTCTCTGGCCCTACACATCTTTTAACTTGATGCAGGGTATTAGCAGATGTTAAATATTGGTGAATAAGAGTATGGCCCACACACAATTTAACTGAAAGCAAGACTCTCTCTCTCTGTAAGCCTTATATGTTCCTTAGATAGAGGGATTTACTAGGATTTAAGAAGGCAATACCAGCACTAGGAGTCTAGCAGACGCAATAAGAGGACATTCAAAAACTTCATAAGATGCCAAAAAAGAAATTGATCAAAACAGACAATTTTCATATAAAAAATACACTATGCAAACTCAGCAAGACACCTCACGATATGATGGGACTAAGAGGGTAAGTTTCTATTTTTAAGCTCTAGTTAAACCTAGAAAAGCAACTTTTTTTAACCAGGCAGCTCAATATACCCTATTTTACTTAGCCGGCAAGTAGAGTTCAAGTACTTCTCGTTTGAGGCCTGTTTTTGTGTAACACAATGCTTTAAATGGTCAGATACTGTCCCGCACCCCGTATCGCTATATTATTAATTTGAAGGGGAGAGTACCAGCACTTCTTAGCACAGATGAAATATTTTTTCATGAAAGAGTACCAGCAAACAGGAACCGCGCGCTGGTGATGACCAGCGCTTTCTTTTTTTTCAATTCTTGGAATTCAATTGTAACAGAACAATAGAACGAGGTAGGCGTTTCAAAGGGGTTCAATCAGATACACAGTTTGTTTCTACTTTGAATAATGCCAGAAGAAACCCCAAACCAAATATTACTACATACACTGGTTAGATAGGGGTGAATAGGTACATTCAAATGTTGATCAGTAGATTCACTACATTTTTTTATAGCACTCATCTAAAGTGGGCGGGGTATACCAGATTCCTATTATAAACTTTCTAATTTGGGAAATCCTCGAACAATCTATTGGTTCTTCACCTGCTCATATGTGTTTTTAATCATACTGCCAGAGTGGAGCGGTACAACAGACATGCACTAGACCACAGGTACAGAGGCTCATTGACATGTTTCTCATATCTTTGTGTTAATGCCTACCAAAGCTAGCCGCACTAGGGCACGCGCAAGTCAAATGAAAGAATGTTGCACCAATGTTTCTACACTTAGTTCATCTGGAATCATTATCATTGGTTCAGTTTATGTAGGATCGGAGGGAATATATACATCTAGGCCATTTGCACAGATGACTTAGACCCTTGCATTACTGAATATTTGCATATCAAAATTAAGAAACCTACCTATTTCTGTGCAGACAGTGATTTACTATGTGTTTCACATTTGTGTCTTCATCAATAGATCTTCCAGAGGATTATCCTTCCTGACTGCACAGTGCAACTTCGCGATCATTCCCCTTCCTTGATTTACAGGTCATGTCTATTAATAGTCATTATGGCTCTCCATGCTTTTTCGTGCCGCCCGAAATGCTGTTCTGTACATTTTCTATCTTGAAGAATGCATCTTAAATATTGAAAAATCCTCCAACAGCACAGCCTTCTTCACCGTCCTGTGCCCTCCTCAAGTCTTAAATAGTCTTCTTGTCTATGACATTTCTGTGCGAGCTTCCAAACCAGACCTAAGGTTTATCCTGAGGAACCCCAAACGGGCCAGGAATATCGGTTAAAATAGCAGTAGTAGTACTCACCCGCATCCGTATTAGTTCCTTCCCTCTTTTTAAGTGTCTGGATTACCGATGCACTAAAATCAAAGTTATTGATGATCAGGCAGTATCCAAGAGTCCCAGAACCCATCCGGTATGCTTCCCCAGGCTGTGGATACACAGACAGAGGGCATCAACAATTGGAATTATTTTAATAAGTTTCTCTTGTTAAGGCAGTTTAATGCATTCAGTTAGTGGGAGAAACATCCCTACCACCGATTCAAAGTGAAAAATAATACATTCATGTTCATTTCGGAAAGATTTATGAAGCCATTCTTTTCAAAATGAAAAATATAAACTTTTAACAGAACAATAATTTTCCATCAAAATACAATTATTACAAGTAAAATAAAATTGGTAGTTGTTCCATAGTTACAGTCCACCTTAACAAAAGAATAATATTGTAGAGTAGAGGAGGCTGCTTATATCAGCTACTTTTCAGAGAAGCTTCCGGCGCATTATCTATCGAGAGTGAAATCATGATACTGACCATTGTTTCAAAATAGCAATCTGAAGCACATATTACAGAACAACTCCTACTCTACACATTCCCTTAGCGCTGTAGAGAACAAATACAGCTCAAAGGATACATGGGAGAACTCCATGGCTAGTTAAATCTCCTAACTAATTGTGTGTCCTGTTCTTTAAATTCGGTTAAGCAAAGTTTTGCTCACCAAAATATTTTTCTTCATGAAAAATATTGTTAAAAGTACTATTAGTCAGGTCAGGCCCTGGTATAGTGGGGGGTTGTTCCACCAGGTTCTTCTTACCGGCTGGTTGACAGCCCCGAGAAGAGTGGGGAGTGGTTTTGCAATGATATTTAGAGAAAGCCTTAAAGTTAAACTATGAACTTCTCCCTCCATCTTATGTGGTATACGCTGAAAGAGATGTTGCTTGCATCACATTGTAGCAGTTCGGTGATGTTAGTGACCTAGGAGAGCTTTTTACATCTTTTGCTGACGTGCCTTCTAATGTCCTAGTCTCCTGTAATTACCCTGTTATTTTAGGCAAGGTTAACCTGCATCAGTATGATCACATGGCCTCTGAACTTATTGAAACATTACACACTGCAAATCAACCGCAATTAATTAATACCACCACACACAAGGGATGCCACGTTTATGACTTGATTGTGTCTCTTCCACAAGTTCCATTCCAGAATGGATTCCTTCTCCAGTCCTTTGGCTGCATCATCGCTTGGTGGCTTTTCAAGTGACGAGCATCGTTCTAGTCAGCCTTATAATAATCCTAAACCGGCTGTTCAAAGGGATAAAGTACTTAAAGCTCCAACTTTGCAAGTATAATTTAGCAGAACTTCTGATCTCATATTACGCATCCTTCACATACTGGATGAAAGCTTCCTTAGACACTTGTCCAGTGCCCCTCTTGGCCTTAAAGCGATGCCAGAACGCCTCTGGTTGAAAAAATCCCTATTGAAATTGCAAACAGAACTGTGTGTAAAACTTGGAATGATACTGGAGACGGAAGACAGCCCGGAGGATGAAGCCCACTTTCTGTATCATAGCATGCAAAGTAGAGTTTACTGTAGTTTTAGTGCGAATAAATTCTTTAGTGTAAAATCAAAGTAATTCAGGATCCCTCCAATTCAGCTGGAGCAGCCTAGTTGCTGACCCTTTCCTATAGCTCTGTGAAGGCCTATCTTCCTATTTTACATTAAAGCTGTCACCATTAGACAGACCTTGGGATCCGTTTGGAGGCCCATTCTTAAGTCCACAACTATTACACAACAAGTGCGGACACCTTTCAGCTCTTTTCATCCCGGTTTAATATCTAACTCCAGTCAGAGATTAAAACCACTATGAACCATAACATATAGGATTCAACACTGTTCTTCACATGAACAGTATCTTCGTGGTAAGATACAGCAATCATCTAGGTGGTATAAGGCCCTAAGTATTAGGGGAGCTGGACATGCACTTTTGATACCTGAATATGAATCACATACCATCTGCTCAGATCTCCTTGGCTCGTCCAATGTTGTAGGGCATTGGCACCCGGGGAGGTGAGTGGATGATAGACAAGAAGGTTTGTTTTCTTGTGCTTGATGGACAAGCAGGGCTCTCATGCCATCGACTTCTTCGAATGAAGCCTGGTCCCACCGGCAAGGGTTACAAAATTCTTCATTCAGAAATGGGTTCTATTTATTACATACTCTTTTACATCATTTGTGTGGATTCTTAGTTTGATAACGCAGGCGTGGCATATTCCAGAAATGGTTTTGGTCAATACAATGCGACTGTTATCAGTTCAGTTTGGTTACCAGTTCTGATGGAACTTTCAAAGGATTCAGTAATACTTCTTTCCAGACCCCTATTCCTGGGGTATGGGACAAGCAGGTGGTTACTGGACCTTAACCGTGGGAGTTTAAGTCATTTCCCTCGCATTTCCTGGGGTCTGTCCCATTATAGCTCAGCAAACGGGGCTGAATACAACCCTTTCAGTGCTTGATATTACCTCCTCGTCTGACCTCCCTTAACAGCCAATACCTCATGAGCATAGCTGCCCCCCCACCCTCCCCCCAAGAACTTCCAAGCAAAACTCGTTTAGCCCATTCCTACCCTCCAGGCCACTCCCACATCCTGTGGCATATAACCCATGACCCCCGTAAGCACATCCTGTTATTTTTTCAGCCGAACTAGTCCATGCAAGACTGTCTACGGGGGGGGGTACCTGATGCCTCCTGTCCCGTTTTAGGTAAGTATGAGGCGGTTGGCTTTAGCGTCCGTTGTGTGGGTTAATTTTTGAGTCCCTGCTTTAGCGGGACTACATGTTATTGGCTGGGCTGCCTCTTTGCTGGAAGAGTAGATGGTTGGCCTGCTGCGGCTTCCACCCTTCTGGGTTCGGTCCCTGCTTTAGTGGGAACACCTGGGTGGGGGTGGAGGGGTTATGTATTGTGGTGTGCAGCAAAGGCTGTCTCAGCGCGCTGGGGGCGTGGAAGGGATGGCTTCTCCTCAGAGGAGGAGGGACTATTACGAGAGAAGGCGCAGGTCTCTTGTGAGCGGGATGGCGTTTCTCCTATTTGGGTTTGATTTTTGGAGCCGATTGGCTTGGCGCCGTCGAGACCTCAAACCGGTGAGTTCCTTGCTTTAATTTGGATTTGCAGCCAGTCAATTGAGGCCGGGTCCTGGTAAATGGTGCTTGGGGGCTCGAATTATTGTTTTGTCAATTGACTTAAAAGCGGGGGCCGGGTGTGTTTCAGGCTCGGTTGGGGTCACGACGTGGTTGGCTACAAGACATTGTGCACTACTGTTCATACACTCCCCTCTAAAAGGTTCTTAGTAACAATAATACGTTAGGTATTGCTTTTTGGATTCTTACTTGTGTTTTCCCAGGGTTGCTGGTTGATTCATAGGCTCCAATTTTGATATGCTTCAGAGGCTCTGCCACAGACCCTTAAGGCAAGGGCCTGGTTCGGTCATTGGTTTTTGTTAGGGTTTGGATACCTCTGATTGGCTGAATTATGGGTCGACAACAACAATGTAATGGATGGAGGGTTTAAGGGAACGTTTTTAAGACCACTGCATGGACATATTATGGGTCGGCCTACGTTTTGTCCAAGGGGCTGACCTTCACAGTATTTTGCAACAGGTGCAGGACAATTTAGGGTTCTCTAATCCCCTGGAGGGTGAGGAGTCAGAGGACCTTTTCACCAATTTTCAGAAATGGGTGTCAGAGTGCCTTCCTATTCATAAATCTGTGAGGAATGTGCTGGAAGGGGACTGGAAGGATATTGACAAAAATACCTTTCCCCGGTTTCTGGCTAAAAGGTATCCTTTGCAGGGGTTCTCAGAGGAGTCCCCATCTGTGGTGAAGGTGGATTCCCTGCTGGCGGGACTGGCATCTCAAAGCCTGGTGGTTTCCGAGTAAGCAGTTCCCTCTGATCCTGAGACAAGAGGGTTGAAGGGGCTTTGAAGAGGTCCTTTGCTGCCTCTAATCTGGCGGTACGTTCTGCGGCTTACACTAGCTACTTGGTTCAGACTCTTCTGAAGGACTGTCAGAAAATTTCAGAGCAACTTTTTCAGGATGAGGACCCCTCTGTGTCTTTGACGATAATGCAGCAGTAGTTGCGCTTCCTGGCTGATTTGTCCTTCAATTCTCTTAGTGCTACGGCTGCTGGGGCCTCGGTGGCGGCCAGGAGACAGTTATGGCTTAAACCTTGTAAAGCGGAGGCAGCGCAGAAGGCTGCCCTCCTGAAAATTCCTTTCACGGGCTCTAAACTTTTTGGGGATCAGTTGGAGACCTTGATTAAAAAGACTGCGGAGGACAAAAAGTTGTTGGCTTCGGTTCGCTCTTCACAGAAGGGGAAGTTTGGGGGTTATAAGCGGGCTTTTGGGCAGGCGTTTCAATCTAAAATGGCCACCCAGCCCTTTCGTGGTAGAGGACGTGGCCTGAGGGTCCCTTCCTTCCACAAGACTCTGGGTCAGCATGGAGCCTCCACTTCTTCGGGTCCATCCAAATCATGACTATGTGAGGGGTTAATAAGTGATGCCGGTTGGGGGTCACCTCAAGGCTTTTCTTCAGGTCTGGGAAGAGTTCGTCCGGGATCAATGGGTCCTGCGGATTATCAAGCTGGATTATCAGATCGAATTTGGGGTTCCACCGGCAGATGTGTTCAGGGCTACCTCTGTTCCCAGATTTCAGGACAAATGTCGGGCTCTGTTGGAAGGAGCTCGGGATCTGGTTTCTAAAGGGGCCGTGGAGAGGGTGCCTGTGAGTCAACAGAATTTGGGGGTTTACTTGATCCTGTTTTTGATCCAAAAACCAAATGGGGACTTCCGTCCCATTCTGGATCTAAAGTTGCTGAATTTGTGCAGCCCTCATAGGCCCTTCAAAATGGCATCGCTGCAGATGATTCTGCCCTTCCTGTCTGTGGGGGATTTCCTGGATCTCAGGGACGCCTACTTTCATGTGCCTGTTCATGCGGCTTCCCAGGAGATTTGTATGGTTCTGTGTGGGCGTCTATCATTACCAGTTCCAGATATTGTCATTTGGGCTGTTTGCCTCGCCTAGGGTGTTTACTAAGGTGTTGGCACCCTTGGTGGGGTTGTTGCATGCTCAGGGGATCCAGGCGTTTCCTTACTTGGGTGACTGGTTGATCTCTTCCTCTTCTTTCCTTAAGGCTCAAGTGCATACTCGCGAGGTTTGACGGCTCCTTCAGCAGTTCGGGTAGATTCTGAACTTGAAGAAGTTCCATCTGTGTCCCACTCAGGAACTGCAGTCCATTGAGGGGGGTTCTTCAACACCAAGATGGGGAAGGTTTTCCTGTCAGAACCTCGCAGACTGACTGGTGCGCGAGCTGAGGAAGGTGTTGGAAGCCCAGTCTTCCACGGCTCGACAGTGGTTACGGGTTCAGGGGTTAATGTCTGCTTCAGTAATGATTGTTCCTTGGGCCCGTTTGCACTTGTACCCCCTGGTAAATCATGGTCTGGGGCATTGGAGTCCGGGGTCTCAGAATTACAAACAGTTGAATCCGGGGGAGGGGGTGGATTTTGCCAGGCACTTGTCCTGGTGGCTGGAGGATCGGAACCTCTTGCAGGGCTCTCCCTTTGTGTCCCTGGAGCGGTTGGTGCTGACAACAGATGCCAGCCAGCTGGGTTGGGGGGCGGTGTTTGCCCAGGAGTCTGTCCAGGGGATCTGGTCTGTCCGGGAGGCAGGGATGTCTTCGAATTGGAGGGAGTTGAAGGTGATGCAGTTGTCCTTGACACATTTTATTCCTTGGGTCCTACAGCAGGATGTGCTAGTGCGGTCGGACAACATGGTGATGGTGTGTTATGTCAGCCGCTAGGGGAGAGCGAAACTTGGCTTCCCTCAACTTGTTGGCACAACAGATTTGCCAGTGGGCAGAGTTGCACTTGTTGTCTCAGAGTGTTGCATCTGCTGGGAGTTTTGAACTCTGAGGCGGATAGCCTGAGCAGGTTGTTTCCATCCCTGTCCGACATATACCTGACTCAGGAGGTGTTTGAGGGCCTGATAGGGAGGTTCGGGATCTCGTGGTGGACCGGTTTGCGGCTCCAGGCAATGCCGTGAGGGAGCGGTTTTGCTCTCTGGTTCAGTCGGAGTCAGTTCGGAGAGTGGATGCGCTGTCCTTTTGGTGGGAGGGGGGCTTGATGTATGCCTTTCCTCCGATCGCCTTGATTCCGAGGATCCTACTGAAGGTCAAGTTTGATTGGGCTTCGGTGATCCTGGTGGCCCCTGCTTAGAGCAGGAGACCGGGGTTCCCTCTGTTGTTGAGGTTGGTGGTGGGCCCTTGCCGGTGGTTCCTTGTCCCCAGTCGTATCCTCCTCTGTCCAGGGATTGTCTCGTCCACTTACATCTGGCCGGTTGGCTGTTGAGAGGTTGAACCTCGTGGCTATGGGGTGTCCTCCTGAAGTAGCTCTGTTTATTCAACAGTCCCGGCGCCCTTCGACTCAAGTCATAGCTGTGTCCTCCTTGCGGGCTTAGTGGGCGGCTGTGAGGGCCTTTCGGGGTTCGGCCTGTGAGCCTGTTATTCCTTTGGTGTCCCTGTTATTGCAGAGTTGTTTCCTCAAAAAGCCCATAGTTAAGTCCTTTACACCTGGTTGGGATCTGCCTTTGACCCCAAGGGCTTTGCAGTAGGCTCCCATTGAACCTCTGGAGAGGGTGTCTCTACGTTTTCTGACAATCAAAGTGGTTTTTCTGGAAGCTAATACTTCGGCTCGGATGGTTGAGGAGTTGCTGTGTTCAGAGCCCTTTTTGCGTTTTTTTCATGATCGAGTCGTTCTCTGGCCTGATCCTTCCTTTGTTCCCAAGGTCCCTTCCTCTTTTCACTGCTCGGAAGATCTGGTTCTGCCTGTGTTCTGTCCTGATCCTCTCTCTGAGGAGGAGGTACGGCTGCACTGTTTGGACGTGAAACAGACTCTTTAAGTGTACTTGTTTTGTACTCGGCCTTTTCGTAGGGTTGATTCCCTTTTTGTGATCTTTGGCCTTGCGGGTCAGGTTCTGTAGCCTTCCGGTGCTACTCTCAGTCGGCAGCTGCAGTGGGCTGTGGAGCAGCGTATGAGGCTTGCAGGATGCTGGTGCCTGGGTCGGTGCAAGGGCGTTCGACTCGGGGGAGGCTGCTTCTTGGGCTTGTTTTCACTGGGCTTCTATGGCTGAGATCTGCAAGGCTGCTACTTGCAGTGCTGCTCACACCTTTTTGTCCCATTATTGTTTGGTGGTGGGTGGGACTGGATCTGCTGTGTTTGGGGATGCGGTGTGTGCTGTTCAGGTGGTGTGACTTCCCGCTTGTGCTAATAAATTCTGTTTTCTGCTATATGGTGAAGCCGATTCTTGCTATGGTATCTGCTCATGAGGTATTGACTGTGACGGGGAGGTCTGACAAGGAGGTAATGACCGGTTACATACCGGTAATATTCATTACTCCGAGTTATAGACCTCCCAGTCACAGTCCTGGTTCCAATCCCTTCCTCCCCGTTCGGCTTCTTGTGCTTGGATGTACAGGATGTGCTTACGGGGTAATGGGTTAAATGCCACAGGATGGGGGAGTGGCCTGGAGAGTAGGGATGGGCTAAACGAGTTTTGCTTGGAAGTTCTGGGGGGGAGGAGCTATGCTCATGAGGTATTGACTGTGACGAGGGAGGTCTACGACACGGAGTAATGAATATTACCGGTAAGTAACCGGTCATTCACTGGTAGAGATAGCGAGAAGTCACAGGCTTCTCTGAGAGCTAGTAGGAAGGTGCTCGAGCTCAGTGCTTAAACCCACATCAGGATAATAAAGAATTGTCCAAAACAGTGCTTTACTTTCAAGAACATAAGAAGAAAAGTAATTGAATTCAAATTAGAACTAGATACTACTCATAGGAATATACACATAGCAGTTTAGTGTCCTGGGCCTGGAGTACGCCTGGAGTACGTCGGCCCCCCTACTCACTATAAATCTTTCCATCACCATAGTCCAGGTGGATCCCTCCCTTGGGCAACATTTACAGGAATAGCTTCAGTTGCAGATTACCCCAAACCTAAAAAAAAAAAAAATAGCGCTCCTATTTACTTTCATCAATAGTTTTCCCACAAACCAGTTTTTGAGTCACTGCATCTCAGCAGCTGCCCTGCTTCTCTCAGGCTCAGCAACTCCCCTTTTCTGATGCTGATTGTGAGTCTGCAGTTTCTTTCAGCCTGCTCCATAGTGGGCTGCGCCGGGATGTCAACTGCTGTTCAGGGAAGTGCTTGTTTGCAGGTTGTCCATTGGTGTACAGTGCAGCCCTGTGAATGCTAGTCACGTCCAGATCAGAGTGGCAATGCGCAAGCTGAGCTCTCGTAGCAAGTAAGGCATCAAGTAGGTCTCCGCAGCTAGATTGAAGGCTAAGGCAATGCCTCGGTCTCAGGCTGAGCTATGGCTCTGGTCATACTGCAGTTTCAAAAGTTGGACACAGCAAATCAGGTTCCGCAGCAGTTTCACACTACGGGTGTAGCATATCTGGGCACATTGCGCCTTGAAAATTAGGTCTCAGTAACTTCTACAATTACTTCTTGCTCCAGTGACAGCAGCCAGGGTCCCGCCACAACTTCACACTCTAGGCAGAACGGCTCAAGACATGCTGCATCCTCATGTATCAGCACAACAGCTCAGGACATGCCCCACTTTATGATTCCTAATTGGAAATGCGGGTAGAGTCTGGGGACTGCCGTCACAAGGGTACACGGATCACTCTCCATAGACCTTTGCTACTGCACAACCACTGCACCGGGTTTATGCTGCACCTCGCTTCTCTCTGACAGTCGCTCCTCCTGCAGGGATGGCAGGCTTCGTTCCTCTCTTAGCAGGCAGGCTACTTTTTAGGTGCTCCAGGAAAGGTGATCAGCTTTTGGAGTAAAATATAGACTAGGACAATGTTTCCTCACCCCTGGGAAGCTAGTTGTTAGGTAGACATTTGCTATAACTGTACAACAGTCCTCAGAGTACTCTGCAGAACACTCGGTGTAACTCAGGTCATAGAGAACTTGAAATAGAACAAAAAGTGGATCGCTGGTCTCACTTTTACATAGCCAAAGCAGATAAGAGAGATGGAGCTACTGTCTACTCACAGCAGGACTGTCTCCAGCCTGGAGCATCCACAATTGAGGCACAAAGATGTAAGCTTTCTGCAACTGGCTGTTATTAGCCACACTGAAGAATAACCATGGAAAGACAAAAAGGTTAGTCTCACCTATGGGGTCCTGTTCACATTGCAGTGCCACCTTTCACTGCAACCATCTACCAAAAATCAGTGGTCAGCAGTTTATCTCAGTAAAAGGCCTAATCAAATTTCAAAGGAACCTTATGTACTCTCTCCCCACTTTAGTGTCTAGATGTCCACCCTCCAGCATCATCAATGTGAGCAATACACTTCCACTGTATGTGGAAACAACTTCCCCTCCATCTTGTGCACAAGTCTGGGCTGGGGTCCTCCAAAATGGATCCCAGAAACCTCCATTGCTCTGGTTCACTCATATATGCATACATGTACTACGCTCACATACACAAACATGAACAATATACACTTGTAATGGTAACTCTAGGATATGGGTTAGCACATAGAAGTGGAACGTTACATGAGCGGGCCAGTAGGCCTCCACTCCAATGACACAGATAAAAAAAAAAAGTCTGGGGATAACTTTTGATTCTCAAAACAAAGTATGCTATCACCACTACTCCACGTTCTAAACCCATGACCTGCACCGTAGTCCTTCGTCTATACGAGTGCATGCCAGGTGTACTTCTCCAGGCCATGGAACAAGTCCAGGAACTCACGCATGTCAAGAGACAGGCCAAGGTCTCCAACTACACAATGGATTAGTGTGAGTTTAGGGTCCTAATCAAAAACCTGGACACCAGATACATGCAGTGAGACACTGGGCAGGAGAACACGACAGTACACCAAGCAGGAAACATTTCCATTCGAATCATTATTAATTTATTTAGGAATTTGTTCATAGTTACATAAACATTTCAATCAGAAAGGCTGTACATTAGAATATAGATGGTACATAGGCTACATTTTGGTGGATGCAACATTTATTTCCTAGGACTGGAGCCTTTAGCAGAATCTAGTGGAAGAAACATGGCTATCAGTGTACAATATCAGTGAGAGGGAACAGTCACAGAAGATTTTCTTAATAATCGGTTTTATACATTAGATCACTGGTGTTGGGACATAGGCCATTCTACCACAGACTGGGTGATGTGTCACGTAACTAAATGAATGAAGGGTTCTAGACTAGTCGACTATTCTAGTTTTCTTAAAACTGCGTGTGGCAAGATGTTTTCAGAAGTACTAGACTTAAAGGTAATACCAAAGTTGTTTGAGTCTTTCCACAAGATGTTTGGCCCCACTTTCATATATTACAATTGCTAGTTGGGTCAAGCGGGTTAAACAGGAGACGGAGAAAGATAAATTTAGGTTTGGGACACATTCTACCAGCGTAGAAATAGCCGTGAAGGCATTCATGGTGGAATCCAGGTTAGAAAATATCCTTAAGTCTGTCAGATGTTGGCAATTACATTCCCGCCTGCTACTCAAACACATCCAGTAAAAACTACTTGTGGTTGAATTGGGTAATAAGGCTCCTAGAATTACAAAAAAACTTTGTATAAGTCCATATATGATGGAGGTCTCTCATTCCCTCATTTAGCAAATTACATTTAAGCTACACAACTGAGGACCATTTTAGATTTGAAACATCTGATTTTTGGTAAGTATCCTATTTTACGTCAACAAAGCAAACAAATTATCCCTATTTTCTAAAATTTACTTTAATTCACCTGCAAGGACATTTCGAGAGGTAAAGGTCACACATCATGTTACAAACACCAATACTGTAAAATGATACCTGCAAAATACATCTTAACACAGACTCTCAGACTCGCCGCCTCTGCAACACCCATCATGGCAAAATGAATGTTTTACTAAATATAGCCATTTCTGAGATTCCAAACAAGGGCGCAGACTATTTTACACTAGCGGATGTCCAGGACATTGCATAAAAGGGCTTATGTTAAAGTAATAGTACTTCAGCCTGAGTCTGAGAACAATTGCAACTATAATTCTCTTCTCATATCTCATGTTGCAAGTGTGTATTTTGGTATGAATGTGGTATTTGTATAAAATGAAGATAGCCAAAAGAAAGTAATAGGCAGTACAGGGTGTAAGGTAAAAATACATGCAATGAGGATTAGCTAGATTTTTAGAGGTGAAATGGACATGCACTTCCTAGAGATGTAGTGTTCTTTAAAGAGATGTATCTTCCTAAATTGGAAAATGTGCTGGTGGCAGTTCAGGGATATGGGAGTTTGTTCCATATCCTGCGTGCATCCTTCCTACGAAGACTATCAAATGTGTGACATTACATGAGGAGCGCGGGTTTCACGTACGTTTGGTGCTGGCACCTGCTGCTGTCTTACCACTGGTGTTGGCAGCTTCTGTTGCTTTTCCCTAGGCTGGAGCTCACGTTTTGTCCACATTTTCGCATCTGTGTGGCTCTCTTGCTGTGGTACACCTACAGAGAAAAGCAGAAAAGGATACATTCACAGATCAACATAGATGACGATTTAGCATCTTGCACTTTAACTGTATACTTAGTATCGAACGTTAGGACCGAGTAGCTACAGAAGAAAAAAGTAGCTAAATACTTTCAAACCCAGGAACCTCATTATATCATACATCTGTATTACTTGTGAGAACAAAAAGTTAAGCATCGATGAAAGTTCATTTAACATGCCCCCAAGAACTCATAGTAGATGAGTCATATCAACACTATTTTCATCTAGCACAATTAACTAAGAAAGCTATTATTACTGGAGGTAAACACCATGTGTGGCAAAAAAAAGAACGGGTGAAGAAGGAATTTGGAAGTGAAGAAGAGTTGGAAAACCTAGAAAGGATTCCACTGGATTACAGGTGAAGGTCTAGGGATACTAAAAATGTGTGCCTGGAGGGGTTAAAAACCTACCAAGGTACGCCCCCGTCCTGTCAGACTACTCAGAAGTAGGACACAGGTGGGTAAACGTGGAGTCCGTTTCCGTCAGTTTGATTTAGCACTCTCTTGGGATCGGTGGACTGGCTATAGGAGTAGGGTAAGACATAGAATGGATTCTTAGTGACCAGCTCACTACTTCCCATATTGAGGAATGTCTCAATTATTATAATTATAATCATGTTTTCCTCTTCTACGTGTCCTCTTTTTTTAGATTACAAATGTTAATCATTTAGGTACAAGTGTCAAAAAAAGAATATATGTTTGTTAAATATGTTTTCATTGCGTCGTGATATTAAATCCGCCCTAATATATTCCCAGTATTTAATCTGAATTGTATTCTCTGTTCTGAAATAATTATTATTGAGTTTTGAACCAAGCTTCATCATTGCTTATTCTGAAAGATGTTACAATGACCAGATAAATGTTATATAAGTTAGAAATAAAGTCTGAAGGGCTGGAGAGGGCCGTCATGTCAGATGACTGAGACGAGACAGGTCACACAAAATTACTTCAGCTACATCTGCTGAAGGCTAACGGGGCACACTCAGCCTTCACTCGCTGAGCTCCTCCGCCTGCCTTCCCACGCGAACCAGAATACCAGACCGTGCTATTATACTGAACAGCAACTTCATAGTTTGAAGCAGGTATAAAAGCATGAGCCATCTGTAAACTTAAAATTACGCTCTTTCTTTTGGTGTCAAATTTAGATTAGCAAGCCAATGATATGAGGGTAGGATATTTATAACATTACAAAGCCAATATTGATGTAATGCTTTCTGCTGCTCACATTATTTGCAAAATTGCAGCTAGTGCAGTTTATTTTCCTAATAGTTATTACACATACCGTGTGTACTAGGATAGGAATTTGATCGTCAAATATATCCATTGCTTACTATTGTTCGCAAGTGTGCCTTTCTACCATGGAAGAAGGTCTAGGTTCCACTAGTCATCCCTGTGATATTTCACAGAATTGACTGTTACCTGAAAAGTATCTCAATCAAGTACTGCTCAATGGGCTGTATGGTGACTGATGTAGTCCTTCAAGCCAGATGGCCAGAAACCCCATTTTCAGGGCTGTGTTCTGGAAAGATCCAGAAAATGTTCACAATCAAATGTTGGTGTCTCCCACCTTCTCATCACGATCTGGTGTTGGCGATAATTAACGATTAAATACTGTTGTGTGTTTAGCGCCCCGCATTCAGACGCACCTGCTGATATTAGAATATTCTGTGTAAAGTACCAACACCTCTCCTTGCAGCTAGGTTCACACAATCTCAAATACCCAATATAAAATACCAACAGCCTTTGGGTGTGCGAGTTATGGCTTGCATGCCAGCTGTGCAAGTTACAGATTGTGGAGATAACCATGTGGGAGCCTAACCCCAATAATCACCTGAACCCCGATATTTTGAACACCTCGATTTTTATCTAATCAATTCGGCTCCAATATCTTTAGCTGATCTAGTGGTTGGCGACACCACTCCTTATGAAAATACACACTTTAGTAGAATTAAATAGTATAAATATGCCAGCATTAATAACTGATTTCTCGATCAAAAATAGGGACCAAATTACTTAATTACAAAATTTGTAATAAATGGAGTTACAAAGAAAAATGCATGAATCTCAATGAAGGCCCAAATACAAAAATACAAAGTCATAAAACCTAGCCCTAATTAGACAAGTCTAGGAAAAAACCCGAGCCAAACCCAAAGAGTACTGAGCATCCCCATAAAAGAATTCTAAGACACATGGACAGAGTCTCAGAAGGAAAATCGAAAGTCCCACCAGCAGCAGCTAATGTAACAACATTCCTTGAAACCACTGTAAAAAAAATGAACGCTGCACGATTACAAAATCCAAGAGTTTTCACACACAATTCATGCAAGCTATTAAAAGATTCAGCAAATTCAGCATGATATGATCATGATTAGGGTTGCATTAGCAAACCAGAAACAGCAATGTAATATTTTAACTCTTTAGTACTAACCCATTTCTTAAGGTAAAGGAAATCTTCTCCACCTACTCCCTCAGCAACTGCACTCCAGAGATGTTCAACATAAAATTAAACCTTTCTTAAACAATGGCTCATAGAATTAGCACAGCTACAACGGAACTTCCAGTGGAAGTCCTTCAAAATGATACCTTTGATACATGAAGGAAGACACAATACACACTTTCTAACAGTTTCTATCTATCTAATATGTTTGAATCTTTGACATCTGGGGCATCTATTCTTTTGAAACTAGAGAGAGACCTGGAAGATTGCATTTTCTGCCACACCGTCGCTCTACTATGTGTCTTGTTAAATACACATAAAAAAGAGAAACTATGCATTTGATAAAGCATTTTATAGAGTTAGTTGGGGTTTTCTTGGCTAGTTGTTGCACGATCAGGGATTCATCTTGACACTTCAAAACATGGCCATGGCTAGATATGCCAGCCCCACTACTTTTATATTGTTGAATGACAGGAACTCGCCAAGAACTAGGTAGAGCACAGAACTTGACAGTGATACCGATGTACCCACTGGTATTCATGATGCATCTAAAAGAACTAGCTCAGAAAATATGAGAATGAAAATAAGTATTCCTGGATTCAAACTCATATTGTTTGCTATTGACATATTAGTTTCTGTAAGTTGTCAGAAGGATTCTCACAAATGTATTTGGTAGTTTGTGAGGGTAAGCTAGATCAAGTACTCTCAGTTTTCTATCTTCTCACAAATGTACTTGTTCACAATGATTCTTATCTACTCACTTCTAAGTGTTTCTGGTGATCATAAATGAACTGATGTTAGGGTCTTCTAGCGTCAGGGGAAACATTGTCCCAAGCAAAATACTCATAAGACAGGTAAGTGTGAAAACACTTGGGAAGCTTTGCTTCTTTCCTTACTTAGGTTTCTCTTTATCTTTCTTGGTGTTGGTCTTCTGGCTTTTCCATTTAATTCTCAACCCCTTACTGCCGAGTTATGTGGTTGTGAACTTCGGAAATCACTTCCTATATTCCTCTTTTCCTTGTGAGACTCTCCTTTCATAAATTAGGCTTCCAATTACCTATGTCTCTAGAGACTGGATGTCTCTTAAGAGTAAGAAAATGCAGGGAATTTGGGGTGTGTTGAGCATTTTTCCATTCCTTCTGCGTCTCCTAGTAGTTTTTTTTAGTACTCCTTCGTACCCAACCTTCTTTCCCCAGTGAGTAACTGAACAGAAGAAAATCTTAGCATACAAGAATAAAAATTTATAATAATTAAAAAAAAAGCTCCCTATTAAGATGCACAGTCTATCCTCGGACATGTAGGGCTAACCAGCATTCTCCTGACCAGGGAACCACGAGTCACTGGCACTGATCCAATTCTCTTTGTCGTTCTCTTTGTCCCTTTCTTTTTCCACCCAGAGTACAATTCCTACATCAGCTTTCTACAATTGGCGGTCCTTCTACTCATTCGGCAAAGGCTTTCCTTGTTTTAGGCAACCGGTCGGTCTTTCATAGGTCCTCTGACCTGTGTGCTTCACTTCACTTCCCGCTCTTCCACCCACATGAAGTTCAGTTTCCTTTTGCTACGTCAGCTTCTGCACACTGCACTTTAGCCTGGCTTGCTCCGACCTCCCTTTAGCCCATTTACTCTCTCCACAGCCTACATCCTCATACTCCCTGCCGGGATGTTATACCTACTCCCCCTCTAGTACAGTGATGTGCTCTGAGGCCAGCAAATCACTATTATTGCAGGGAAGCTCTCCACAGTTTCAGTATCAAGTTATACTAGATCCTTGCCCCTTAGCTTAAGGATCTCCTGTGCAGTATCAGTCAAAGTTAGTTTGTACGAATCAGAAGCTTCAAGTATCAACATTCCTAGGAAAGATATGGATTGGTTTCTGGTTCATTCTCCAACTCACGTGGTTAGATAGTCCTAATTTGACATGGTTCTGCCACACGGCATACCTTAAGTACATTTCCAAGTGGACAAAAGCAGAAACTTAGATCATACCGTAGTAGGAGTGCCCCCTATGGTAGATGCTCTGGTTCAGCTACAAAGATAGTCCTGCACATATGTTACACTCTACTATTATGTGCACAGTGTTGAAGGCAGGACCAGGTAGAGGTTACGATGGGTCTCCCCTCCTTTCTTTCGCCATATACACAGATCCTGGGTAATCAGGTCTTAAATCCTTGGTTTAAATGAAGAAGCTTTATGAAGTACTAAGATCAGAGACTTGTATGAGAAGGGGGGGGGGGGGTCAATCAATCGTTTCAAGCCACTTAAGCAGGATTTTGACTTTGGCAAATGAGGAAGGTACAGCAATGCAGGTCCAGCATTGGGTATGGGAACATGCAAGGAGAGCAGCAGCTAGGAGACCCATTACTGTATCTGAAAACTCATACAAAGGGTGGATGATGAACACTACACTTCTAGAATATAGAGATTGCTACAGAAAGGAAGGTACAAAAGGGGCCTATTTTGAGCAAGTGGGAGGAGGAACTGGTAGATGACTCTCTCTGGTGAACAATGTTAGGTGAAATGAAGAATTCAAGGAAGGGAATTGTTCACACTCGGGGACTAGAATCGGTTAGTAAGATGGCATCTGTATGTGTTTCCATTGAATGCTACCGATGTTAGTAAATCAGAGATATGTTGGAGAGGATGTGGGGCAATGGGAACATTTGGGCATGTGCTATGGAACACTGTCAAGATAAAGGACTTTTGGAATGGAGTGATGGGTATGATGAAGGACGCCACCAAGATACCAATACGACAGACGTAGGTGGCCATCTCCCAGGGTGGTTACCCAAGGGTTACTGAGGACCCTGCAAGGCAGCTGCTACATTGTTCAATGTAATGTTACTAGCAGCTAAGAGGGCTGTTTTGGAGACGTAGGGGACTGCACTGGAACATCATCTTTACTACTGGTACATTTTGGGTATAGAAAAATTAATCCACATCAGAAATACAAAATGTTTGCAATTATAATCCCCTTTTTTTTTAATACTGTACAGAGATTACATGCCTGAGAATGTTAAGAGTATTACAAATCCATCCTATATGATCCTAATTTGGGTGCCATTTTGTCGACCTTATTATATACACTGCTACTATGTTCCACTAATTGGCTGTTCTCTTGGATTTAGATGGGTGTACTACCAGGGGAGAATTGGTTTTGAAAATGCTGACAAAAGATGTATTAAAGCTTAAAAAGAGGATACCTTTTTTCCTTGTCTCTTCAAAACACGTAATTTTGTTAAGTAGGTCAATTCGCTGAATAGACTTCATCTGATCTTTCAGCTCCTTGAAATCGCCTTCAGCCAGAAGTCCAGTCCTTTCCATTTCAAGAATTAGCTCCAGCATTATCTGCAGGAAAAAATGTTGCAGCAAATGTAAAAGACATTAGGGATGGACTCAAAATCAAACTTTGATAATACAGACTTGCATTTTGATTTTTAAAGATCGACTAATCGTAATGTGTTTTTGCTCCGCTTGCACTTATTTTTCTACTCACTCACAATGATGTACACCAACTCCCCTACTTTGGCCTTGGAGCCGATTGATATGTTGGCTAATATTACCGACAAGTATTGTCCAACTAAGGTCCTGGACCACTTGGGCTTCACTATATTGATATCTAAATTGGCCATCAATAAATGAGTCTATTTTGGTTTTGACAGTTTACACTTAGACCATCTAGGGATGGTACTTGACCAAAGTCAAAGCTGTCTTCATGAATTCTGATCAGCACTTACCTCAATAATATGTTGACACTGGAGTCCAATATTCTTCTCTTTATGAAACTGGTCAGTGTTTTAATTACCAGTAACATACTGAGACATATTATGATAGATATATATATATATATATATATCGCTCAGACCTGAAAGTAATAGAAACACTGCTCCTCAATATCGTTTAATTTAAAATGTCGATATGACGTGGACCCATTTAGGTTAAATGGTTATTATTCCCTCTAATGAAATGTACTGACATGCTAGACGTAACAATGCACTCGTGTCTTTAGACAATCGGTTTTACACTAAATATGAAAGTATTTGTTATGAATTCCTTTACCTCTCATGCTTCCATCTTTTTATGTTGCATACACTATATCTGTGAGTAGGCCATCCATGTCTATGAACTGGGCTTATTCAAAGGTAAGTTTATTATCTCCAAGGTTTGTGGAACTTGCAATTGCCATTGAGAAAGGCAGAATGCCGTAACACATTATACAGTCACAATAAAGGGGTAAGCAGAATTTTGTAGTGCCAGCATTTTCTCTTTAATTCAAGGAACTATGGCCCCACCAGTTTGATCTGTGGACCATGCGTGGCCCTCTACCCTAAAATTCACTTCTAGAGACTACACTGAACATATCTGTACTTCCCTTTTTAGGTCTCGGCTGCGAAAGGCTGCGCTTGCGCAGTCTCGCTCCGAGATTTAATGAGTTCGAGTGACTTTGAGAAGAGGGGCTTGCACCCGCCCCTCTTCTCTCCTGTTCTCCATTGGCTGGCCTCTTAAATGCTGGCCAGCCACTGGAGAAGAGGTCCAGTCACTCCGTTGAAGCCCCGTCCTTTTCGGATCGGGGGGCGTGTTTTTTAAAGAAAGTCTCATTCTCTCCTCCAGCCAATGGCTGGAGGAGAGAAAAGACAAACACGCCCCCGAATCCGAAAATGCCACTGCCTTTCTTCGAGGCATTTCTTCTTGACCTCGGAGAAAGGCAGTGGTGTGCCTTTTGCTCTGCCTTGTTTCTTTTTCTTCAGACCTGTCTGCACACCCTGCGCTCGCCGAGGACTGCGCCCCCACCCTCCGCACTGATCACCCTTCTCCATCACCCTCCCCCCCGGCACACATCGACTTCCTCCTGTCTGCCACCGGAAAGCTAAGGGTCTGCTCAGCTCCTGTTCGTGGACACCTAGCGCCGTACTCTGCTGCGCCAATGCCGACTCCCGGGAGCAGCCAGGGTGCCCAGGACATGGCTCTGGGAGCCGGGATAACCCCTTGCATGGAACTGGGGGCAGCTGTGTGGTGACAGACAAGCGCACGCCGCCTTTCCACGGTCCACCCCGGGCGACTGGTACCGCCTCATACCCTCGGATATTCGGACCCCGGAGACCCACAACCTGCACCCCGATGAACCAGTGACGGATTGTCCCCTGCTTCGACTCGCCGTGGATTGGGTTTTGATTTGCGCTTTCCTGTGGCTCCGTTTGCAGTCCCTGCATCTCTTCTCCCCTGCCTCCCGGATCTAATCTAGCGGACCACGGAGACCGTATACAAGGAATGTGGGGCCCTGGGGGGTCTCTTTCAGGCCATCATCAACGACATGAAGGTAAGAGCCGAGGGGCTTCGCTCGTGACCTGCAAACCACACTCTATACAGCGTGCACCACGCTCAGAACTGCTTCTTGGCGCTTTAATCCCCCCACCCCCATTTAATCTGCCAGGCGTTATAAAGCCCTCCCGAGCCCTAGTCCCCTTTAATCTGCCAGGACGGGGAGGTGTGAGCTGCTCTGTGGCATTATTCCGCATTGCCTGGTGTGGCACGTTTGCCTGCAACTGCGAGTGTGTTTGTTTTTGGGAGCACTGCGTCCGTCTGGCGGCCTGTCATGTCCGTGCAGTGCGTGCTAGCAGGGCGCTGCACACAGACGTGGCTTTCGTTGCATCTGCTGCAGACATGCCCCTTCAGCACCCCACTAATCATCCTACATGTTCACTGGAATAGGTTGTTCTCCACGAATGGCAATTCAGGTGCATTTTTGCTGAAATTCTGCCCTGCGAAAGTACAAACATGTGGAAATTACACTAGAAAGACGCGAAACCTCTTAAAGTTTTAGTTTTTTTTATTGTGGCATTATATACAGTATGAGTCACGGCTGCTGCAGGACACATGCGAACTACACACTCGAAAGATACGTCTCCCCTTGTCCCAGTAGCGCCTATAAATTGCATATTGGCCATGAAGGGCTTTCCTGGGTGGAATGTATGCTTTCATTAAAGCGCTACAAGCCACAAGCATGCATGGCCTCCTTGAGCCCCCGCGCAGACATAACGAATCCAGGATAACTGCTCTCGACCTGCTCGTCTATGCTGCAACTTCAATCTCATTTTTATATATTTTATTGCAGTTTTATATTAAACGCGCGTTTAATGTCAACCGATGCCCGAGGGTCGGTTTAGAAGACCGAAGTCCGAGGCTGCGCGGTCCTGAATCTACTGCATGCCTCTTTAATCCGGGGCTACTGCTTTTCTCTAAATTTGCAACCTATTGATAACAAGTGCTACGTGATTGTAAAGCGCAGTTTTACCCATGGTTTAGGTGTAGTTCGCTATAAACACTGAAGACGCGGGGACCGCCGTGCACTGCCCCCCCCCCCGAATTAAAATGGTCTCCTTACAAGAGGAGGGGGTCCTTGTCCAACTAAGAGCAAGGCGTGGACCCACCCCAAACTCCAGGGGGTCATCTTGCGCGGCTACACCCAACGCCATCACCCCAAACCACGTTCCTTTTCCCGTGGGATTTCCACAAGATCAATCCTCCCCAAAAGTTCATGTCTAGCTCTCCAAGCACGCTGGAAGGGAGGGGAGGGTGTTGTACACAGTCACCTTCTCAACCGGATCTCAGTTTCCCCACTAAGCTGTAATGAGGGGTGGGGGAGGCACCCATGACCAAATGCAGCTCTGCCACTAGAGGCTTATTATTTAGATATCACGTAGTACCCTTGGGCATCCTAACGCTTACGGGTTCCATTGATGGCCCCTGCAGAAGGGGAAACCTGTTTGACAGTATGTTTTGTGTCTGTGTTGGGGAACGGCATATAAAGCATGCATTGACCTTGCCCCGAGAAGTTTGCCGTGAAACGTCTGCCCCTGCTCTCGTGCTGTACCACCCCCTCTCCATCTGCCTCTAAGATGGCGTGGCCGGCATCGGAAGCCGTGGCTCTGTGCGCAATGAAGGAGTTGATTTGCCCGCGGCGGGGAGGAGGAGGGCGAGGCGCCTGGAAAATATTAGGAGCAGCAGCGTTTGACCTCCCGTGTGGCTGGCTGCCATGGCCGGCTCATCCCCGGCAGCAGCTCCTACGAGAGTGGAGGAGGAGGGGGCGCCCACCCCCTTTCACAGTACTATGATTAAAGCAGGATGCGCGCGTGTGTGGCATACACACCAACCACTCATTTTAAAAGTCCGATCAGTTTTGCGCATCGGATTTTTTGTCTCGCCCTGCCTTTGTGACTTGTAGACTGAACCTCGGGCAGGGCCGCCAGCGTGCAGCGTGACAACTAGCCAGCAAGACTGGGGCACTTCTGGGCTCACAGGCCGGTGTTGCCTGGTGTAGGCAACAAAGGCACAGAGACTGCTGAGTGGGACCCTGACCAGGTTGTTTCAAGGCGGGTCTCACTCTCAATGGGGACGCCATTGCTGTGCCATGTGTTTCTGTCCGTGCTGCTAGGAAAATGTCAGTAGCAGCAGAGTCCAACATGAGAAAACAGCCATACACTAACAATGCCACTTCCTGTCCAGCATCGACTTTATTCAGCTAAAAATAGCCACAAAAGCTTACAGGATATATGCAAAAGAACAATAACGTCAAAATACACAGCCCACCGTAGAAATTACAACACAGGAATAAAATGCATAAAACATTGTTATATCATATCAGATACAACAACAGCGTTCAAAAGTGTGCTAGACCCGCATGCTGCATAGTTGAGCGACCTTAGCGTGATCCATCAATACAATCATTCTACAAGCACGGACCTCCTAGTGAATTCTGGAACTTGGAGAAACACAACTACACAGCCACAAGTTTCATCATCTGACAGAAGTTTGTAAAAAAAAAAAAAAAACGATAGCCCTGCGAACAGGATCGTAACTTTCTAAGCCTCCTAAAAGGCACAAGGAATTGCTTGGTATACAATTTATAATAGCTGCAGAAACAGACAAGAAATTGTTTGGTATACAACTTATATTAGCCACAGAAACGCACAAGAAATTGTTTGGTATACAATTTATTTTAGCTGCAGAAAAAACAAAATGCAACATAATTTCTTTAAAACAGATTACATGGGCATATTATCAAGCTTGTGCTGGTATCCAAGCCAGGAGCATAGGAAATATTTCATTGTGCCAGCCCTAAACGGTAGAAATCGTTCCCAGCTCCTACTTGTGTTCCACAAATTATTTGTGGGGGCCTCCACTGGGTTAAGGTACAAATACATGGTAACACTTTGTTTCCCAAAGAGCTGCCTGTCACTCATAGAGACAGTGAGTTGAACAGCTGACGCAATCGGAACTGTCAGTGTCTCTCACAACAGACTTGTGCACAATGTTTCTGTTGTTTTCGCGTGGCCTTTATTACCTTGGAGGATCACTAAGTGTATTTTTCTAAAACTGTATACTTACGATCGATGTTTAATGTTCTTCCTAGAGAGAGAGCGGAGTTTTGTCTAGTGGAAGTTTTGACTCCTGGAAAGGTAGCACATAGGGTTAATGTGCCTGCAGCAAAGAACATGTACCATGCAGATCACAAAGTGCACATAATGTAAATAGGTCAGTCGGCTACTGCGTGTGTGTGTAGGTGGCTCTATTTGTGTGTGGGTTGCTCTTTGTGAGTGGCTCTGTGTGTGTGGGTGGCTTTGTGTGTGTGGGTGCAAATGCAATAGGTCTTGCATTTGAGAGAGATTAAGCTATTGACATTGTAAATAACAATGCCGTTTCTTTAAATGTTTTAAAAACAAAAACATAAACAAAAATAATGTCATGAGCAATGCCAATAGCTCTAACTTTAACAATGCCGAGACCGTTGCATTGTAAATGCTTGTTTCTTTGTCTGTTTGGGCAAGTGCACTTGTATTTACATGCTTCTATGGACATTCTATGCTAGGCTAGGCTAGACGTCAGTTGTCAGCTGTGTTGGGGGCTACGTCTAGCTGGCCTGTTGAACCACTATTGGGTGGTCCTTCTTCCTACAGGATCTGATGGGTTCCAAGTCCTCGCTGATGTGTCGCTTGGGTGACGTCTGGGGCGTGGCTTTTATCCTGTGGGAAGCTGTTCTTGGAGCACAGAGATCTGCTCGGTGGTTGCATGCACTGTTGTAATGTTCATTTCCTTCCTGCTAGTGGAATCTGCTATCATAGTCAGCATGTGACCCCCAGTGATAGAAATTCTGGAATCTCTCTAGAACTACAGGGGTAGGATTTCTAACCCACAAGTGCAAGGATTCAGTTCAGTGCACCAGCACCGAGTATAAAAGTCTTATTGGTCCGCAGTCCCACCAGGAGCCTGCCAAGTTTTCTTTGTGCCGGCAATGTTTTCAGGTTACTATCAGCAGTTCCGATAAACAAGTTCAGAGAGACAGTGGTGATCCAAACAATGATTTCATCTCCTGACCAACACACTCAATAACTGCACTAAGAAACCGGGACTTACAGCTTTAAAACATTTATTTTAAATGTCTTGATTTCCTGCATAAAATATGAAAGGTAAGCATACAGAGAACAAAAAAGGAAAGCATTTAAAACTGTCAGCGAGAACAGTACGAACATTTCTTGCATTTTATGGAACTGGCTGGCATCCTATACCCAATACTACCGCTAAGCCTGCACACTTTAGTGAGCTGAAACATTAAATAGCAGCTCTGCCTGTCGAGTTTCCAAGAAGGATTGCATAGCAAACCTTTTAACCAGCAAGCATGGCTGTTTCTTATCGGAGTTCTACTATGGGAGAAAATCACATCATGCATCGTTCATCTTCTGATCTGGCTCTGACTTTCACTTTGAGAGTCTCACTTGGGACTAGATGTACAGTCAGTTTGCAAACAGTGGGTGAAAATAGTGCACCATCGTTTTTTGCGACATGCCTGTCGTTTTACAACCTATGTACTAACAGATCCCATAACAAAATCCCCATTCAAAGGGGGTCACAGGACATACCTAACGAATATAAACTAGGCAAGCTGCTATTTGTAACTGCCCATGATTGTCTATGAACACTGGGATGGTGGCCTACAAGCGTCAGGCAACCACCATCCCTGCATAAGCATTGCCAAATGGGAATTATTTTAAGGTAGCAACTGTTCCTTTAAGGAACAATTGCTACTTAAAACAAGCACTGACAAAGCCAACATCTCTCAGCAATCCAAGAGCTACAGGCGTGGTCAATGTTAATGCGTTGGTGTATGATTAGGGGCAGTCCACAACATAACAGAGTCAAGTCACAGAAATATATTTCAGTTTCACACCAATTCTGGGTAGGAATAAGATCCACAGTCAATAATGCATGTGCACTGCACTGAATTGTGTTTATGTTTTTGTTAGGTTTGACACTGTCAACTGCGTTTATAATATTTTGAGCATGCACAGGATAGTGTGGGCTTTACGAAATTGCTCCCGGGTTTGTTAATAACAATTGGAGAGCTGCTGACAAACAGTAGGCTAATGAAACCGCATTTAAGTACGAAAAAATGACCCTGGTTTTATTTTGTATTTTATTGTAGATAGAAATTCAAATATTACAACAAAACCAGATTACATGGGTACAGTACAGACATGAAGTGCTGAGGTGAAAATCAGTCATTGGAAAATGATGATGTCATAGTGAACTAATGGACATATAGGACTGTTGTGACAAAAGAGAGAAATGTGGTTTTGAAATGATTAATGAACTATTGAGAGGAAAATAAAACTACATTGAAACTATAGCAGTAAAACCTCCAAGTACAAAAGATGATATAAACTTGGCCCTGGAAGCTGCTCTCCGCAGCCGTCATTTTGGGAACAGCGCACTTCAGGTTGAGTGGCCAGTTACTGGTCTCAAAATACTAACTCTTAAACAGTAGTCGAAGCGCATTAAAAGAAGTATGGGAACTGTGATGCTGCATACAATGGGGGCGGAGTCAGTAAGTGTGGGGGTGGGGTCAAAGGTGTGGCTAAAAAACTCAAAATATTCTGTAACGCCTTTTGGTGTTCCACGGTTGGGTAGCTACATATAAAATATACAGCTTAATTGAAAAATAAATGTTAAAAAATTGTTACTGTGGGAAAAGCACTATAGTACATTATAACACTTCTATTAGTTAATGCCTCTTAGATATCAGTGTGTAACCAGAGAGCCACAGAATCAAATCTTGGTTGGTAAGGAATATGCTACTTACCAGTATGCATCTGTTCTTAGCATGTAGAGCTGCAGATCTATACACTGTGCATAGATCGCCATCTGGTGTTGGGCCCGGATGTTTGCAGTTTGTTTTTCCTCTTGGAAAGTCTTTGGAAGTCACGAGGTCGGTGACTCCTCCTTTGGATGGTATTGCGCATGGGCTTCGGCTCCATCCTCAGATTGTTTTTCGCCAGCAGGGAAAGATGGAGCGTAGTAGTAAAAGTAAAGAAACCCATGTGTATTGTATCTAAATAAGATACGACTGGAACGGATACAGGTAGCCGGGGAGGCGGGTGGGCGTGTATAGATCTGCAGCTCTACATGCCAAGAACAGATGCATACTGGTAAGTAGCATATTCCGTTCGAGGCATATGAGCTGCAGATTATACACCATGCATAGATTATATAGCACTACCCAACCCTAGCGGCGACCACCGGCATCCGTTGCAGTTGTCTGAAACAGTGTTTTTAGTACAGCTTGGCCCACACTAGCTTGTTGTTTGGTTTGCACATCTACACAATAATGTTTTGTGAAGGTGTGTGGTGTTGACCATGTCGCTGCTTTGCAGATGTAATCTAGTGGTATGTTCCCTAGGAAAGCCATAGAAGCCCCTATCTTCCTTGTAGAGTGTGCTTTAGGGGGAACCGATAGCGTTCGTTTTGCTTTGTGGTAGCAAATCTGTATGCATTTTACAATCCACCTAGCTATCCCTGATTTGGAGATAGGATTGCCTTTGTGTGGTGGGGAGAAGGAAACAAATAGCTGTTTGGTTTTCCTGAAAGGTTGTGTTCTCTGGATGTAGTAAAGTAAAGCCCTTTTAACATCCAGTGTGTGTAAGGCTCTTTCTGCAACTGTTTGGGGTTGCGAGAAAAAGACTGGTAATTCTACCGACTGGTTTAGATGGAATGGAGAAATGACTTTGGGTAGAAATTTGGGATTGGTGCGGAGTACAACCTTGTTGTGATGCATCTGAAGAAAAGGTTCCTGTATAGTGAGTGCTTGTATTTCACTAACTCTTCTGAGGGAAGTGATGGCCACTAGAAAAGCTGTTTTCCATGTGAGGAATTGCAGCTCACACTTATGTAATGGTTCAAAAGGGGGTCCCATTAACCGTGTGAGGACTATATTCAAGTTCCAAACAGGTGAGGGTGGCACTCTGGGTGGAATTACTCTTTTGAGGCCTTCCATAAAGGCTTTGATGGCAGGCACCCTAAAAAGTGATAGGTGCTGCCTGTTTTGTAAGTAAGCAGCAATTGCAGCAAGGTGTAACCGAATGGAGGTATATGCTAGGTTACACCTTTGTAAATGGAGTAAATAACATATAATGTGTTGTATGGATACATTTAAGGGATTGATTGTGTTGTTGTGGCAGTAAATAACAAATCTTTTCCACTTTGCTGCATAGCACGCCCTAGTAGTAGGGCGTCTAGTTTCCCTGATAATGTTCATGCAATCAGGGGGAAGGTTAAGGTATCCAAATTCTAGGACCTCAGGAGCCAGATCGCAAGGTTGAGCTGAGCTGGGTCCGGTTGCCTGATCTCTCCATGGTTCTGGGTTAGTAGGCATGGTGAGAGGCGTAGCTTTTGGTGTGGTACTACTGAGAGTTCCAGCAGTGTGGTGTACCACGGTTGTCTGGCCCATGTTGGAGCTACTAGGATTAGAGTTAGGGAATGCTGCTGTAGCTTCTGAGCCACGAATGGAATTAGTGGGAGAGGTGGAAAAGCGTATGCAAATTTGTTTTACCAGTTCATCCATATCGCATTGCCTTCGGACAATGGGTGTGGATATCTGGCGGCAAAGCTTGGGCATTTTTTGTTTTCGTGGGTGGCGAATAAGTCTATGTGTGGATGCCCCCACTTCTGAAAGAACGGGTGAAGAACCTGTGGGTGAAGTTCCCACTCATGGATCTGTTGCGTTTGTCTGCTCAGCAGATCTGCCATGGTGTTTTGTACTCCTGGGACGTGTTGGGCTAGGAGAAAAATCTTTTGTGGAATTGCCCATCTCCATATGCTCTGTGCTAACAGAGAGCTGTGGAGAGTGTGTGCCCCCCTGTTTTTGAATGTAGTACATGGCAGTCATGTTGTCTGTGTGAATGAGGACTGCCTTGCCTGAAATCCGCGCCTGGAAGGATTTTAGGGCGAGGAAGATCGCCAGTAACTCCAGATGGTTTATGTGGAGTAACTTCTGTTGCGGCGTCCATGTGCCCTGTGCTGTGAGATGTAACAGATGAGCTCCCCAGCTGGAGAGCGATGCATCTGCCGTTAGGATTATTTGTGGGACCGGGTCCAGGAACGGTCGACCTCTGGAAAGGTTTGTGGTGTTCCACCACTGCAGAGAGCGATGGGTGCGACCGTCTACCAACACCAGATCGGTCAGTTGTCCCTGGGCCTGGTTCCACTGGCGCGCCAAGCACTCTTGGAGTGGGCGTATTTGGAGTCTTGCATGGGGCACTATAAAGATGCATGAGGCCATCATCCCTATGAGCTGCATAAACACTCTTGCTGGGAGAGAGTGTTGGGATAGGACTTTTTGATGCAGCGCCTGTATTTTTGCAATCCTGGCAGGGTTGGGATAGGCTATGGCCTTTGAGGTGTCTATGGTGGCACCGAGATATTGCTTTGTGTGTGATGGTACCAGGTGGGATTTTTGATGGTTCACTGTGAAGCCTAGCTGGTGAAGTAGTTGGACTGTAGCGGCGGTATGTTGCACAGATTGCTGGTAGGACGTGGCTTTTATGAGCCAATCGTCCAGATAGGGGAAGACGTGAATGTGCTGTCTTCTGAGGTGTGCAGCCACTACTGCCAGGCACTTGGTGAACACCCTTGGTGCTGTTGTGACCCCGAACGGGAGCACCTTGAACTGGTAGTGTTGTCCGTCTACCACAAACCTGAGGTACTTTCTGTGAGATTGGTGTACTGGGATGTGAAAGTACGCGTCTTTCAAGTCCAGAGTGGTGAGAAAGTCGTTCTGGGAGAGAAGTGGAAGAACCTGTTGGAGGGTTACCATGTGAAAATGGTCCGAATGAATGTAAGTGTTTAGAGGTCTGAGATCTAAGATAGGTCGTAGGGTCTCGTCTGTCTTTGGAATAAAAAAGTACAGGGAATAGACCCCTAAATTTTGTTGATTTATGGGGACCTGCTCTATTGCTCCTTTTTGCAGGAGAGAGATCACCTCTTGTGTTAGTAGCGCAGTATGTTCTTGCGATATAGGGCGGTGCCTGGGTGGAATGTTGGGGGGTGTAGATGTTAATTCTAGGCAATACCCTGACTGAATAATTTGTGTCACCCATCTGTCTGAGGTGATTGTCTCCCAGACGTGAAGGAAATGTTGAAGTCTGCCTCCGACCGGAGTGGAATGGTCTGGAGGGAGCGGGGGAAAGTCATTGGGCAGGAGGTGTGGCAGAGCGGGCGGTATTTGTTTTGCCTCTGCCCTTATTATTATTGCCTCTGTATCCGCCTCTTTGATAACCCTTTGTGAAGGTAGACTGAGGAGGGGATTTATAGGACGTGGATGCACTGTCCGAGGAGTAGCCTCTGCCCGTGCCCCGAAAGGAAGAACGGCGAAAGGAGCGCCTGGGAGTCTGTGTTTGTAGGGCTCCCATAGATTTCGCCGTGTCAGTATCTTTTTTCATTTTTTCCAGGGCTTCATCTACTTTAGGACCAAATAGATGATCTTGGTCGAATGGGTGATTTAGTATAGAGGCTTGAACCTCTGGTTTAAAACCTGAAACCCTGAGCCAGGCATGGCGACGGAGAAGGACACTGGTGTTTATGGCCCTGGAGGCTGCATCTGCTGCATCTAGGGCACATCGTATCGAGGTATTGATTATTGTCTTTCCCTCTTGAATAAGTTCATTAGCCCTAGTCTTGTACTTTTCAGGGAGATGGTGCATGATGGTCTCTAGCTCATCATAGTGCGCCCTGTCGTATCGGGCCAACAGTGCCTGCGTATTGGCAATACGCCATATATTGGCCGCTTGTGACGCAGTGCGCTTCCCTGACGCATCTAGGAGCTTGGACTCTGTCAGGTGGGGGTGCCTCGCCTGATGCCTGAGAATTTGAGCGATTCCTGGCTGTAGATACCACTAGGGAATCTAATGGTGCAGGGCCCTTAATGTAAGAAGGGTCTGTAGGGTCGGCTTTGTATTTCTTTTCTATCCGAGGGTTTAAGACCCTGGCCCTAACTGGGTCTTTAAAAACCTCAGGGGCATGTTTAATTACGCCCTTTAACATAGGTAGAATGGCAGTGGACCTATGTGTATCGTCAAAGGTGTCTAGGAGGAAGTCCTCCTCCACTGGGTCGGTATGTAACTCCACCCCGTGGTAGTGTGCCGCCCGTTGTAACAAGTGGTAAAAACCCAAGGAATCTTCAGGAGGGGATGGCCTAGATGGATAAAGGTCATCCTGTGGGACATCTGGGATGTCCGGATTGTTATAATCATCCCATGGGTCTGGAGATCCAGTAGGGGTGGGATCTTGTGGCACATCTGCTGGATCATAGTAAGGGTCCCCCAAATCGTCTGGGACAGGAGACAAGGTGGGAGAACGATGAGGTGGAGGGGGTGGAGGAGGTAGAGGAGGTGGGGAAGGCACCCTGAAAGGAGCGGTAGCAATGTCCTTTCTCTTTGGAGGTGGAGGTGCAGCCGGCTTGTCCAAGTGTCTCTTTTTTGAAGACAAAGTAAAGTGTCCGGTCTTTGGATCCTTGGTGAGGGTTTTTTGCAAAGGATCCGGTGTGAAGAGCTCCTGCGACACTGGTTGTTCGGTCGGCGCCGAAGGTTTCGGGGCCGACGGCTGTTTAGGTTTGTTGAAGCCGTGCTTCCTGGGAACCTCCAGTTTTTTGGTCGGTGCCGAAGAAGGTTTCGGCACGGGAGTGTCGGTGCCGAGGGTCTTGTGATGTTTGGTCGGCGCCGGAGGAGCAGGTTTTGGCACCGAAGGCTTCGGTGCCGGGTTCGGTGTGGAGGTGGAGGCCGATTTTTTCTTCGGTGCCGAAGGGTGTTTGTCGGCACCGGTGGCCGGCTGGCTCGAGCCCGAGCTGCCGGAAGGCTTAGAAGGCTTCTTTACCGGGCCCGAAGGTGGGGTGTGAGAATCAGTGTCCTTGGTCTTGCCTAGGCCCGGAGGCGAAGGTGTGACCGAAGCCTTTTTCGGTATCGGCGTGGGAGGGGGAATTGTACTCACGACCCGCTGCGCCGGGGTGATGTCCTCCACATCGGAGCCGTCGGCCTCGGAAGCGCTGACGAGGTAGTCGTCCTCCTGTTCGATGTCCTGCTGTCCCAGAGCTTCGACGTCATCTCCGAAGATGTCGACTAGAGCGGAGGTCGAGAAGTGCGCCATGTTGCGTCTAGCCCGTCGATCTCGAATGTTCTTTTTTGAGCGAAAAAACTTGCAGGCGGGACAGTCTCGGGCCTCGTGTTCTGGGGAGAGGCAGAGGTTGCACACCTCATGGAGATCGGTGTGGGGAAACTTGGACCCACATCGAGGGCACTTCTTGAAGGGAGTTCTTTCCATCAGCCGAGACCGGAGCCGGAATAGGCCCGAAGGCCGCCGTCGACCACCGGAATCGAAGAAGTGCCGAAGAGAAGATGAATAAGATGATTTATGTCGTTGAACAAGCTCAATGAGCGAGGATTTGTTCGTCGATCGGTGAACTGGGAAGTTCGGAACCGGAGCGCGAA
This sequence comes from Triturus cristatus, assembly GCF_964204655.1. NCBI lineage: Eukaryota > Metazoa > Chordata > Amphibia > Caudata > Salamandridae > Triturus > Triturus cristatus. The sequence continues at coordinate 820,730,754 of NC_140584.1, forward strand.
GTTTTACATCCGAGCCCGATGGCGGAAAAAAACAATCTGAGGATGGAGCCGAAGCCCATGCGCAATACTAACCAGAGGAGGGTCACCGACCTCGTGACTCCCAAAGACTTTCCAAGAGGAAAAACAAACTGCAGACATCCGGGCCCAACACCAGATGGCGATCTATGCACAGTGTATAATCTGCAGCTCATATGCCTCGAACAGTGGAGAATAGTGACTTGTGTATTTTTAGTGCTAGAGGTCACAGCCTTTGAAGGAAAGCACTGTGAACATGCAAGTAATTTGAAACTTGCATTTACACACAATATAGGATAGACTGCTACAAAATGCACAAAAAGGTTTGAGGTAAAATTCTGAATCCAAAATACAGATTTTAGTAATACACAGACTGTATATGATACAATTTTTTTCATAACTATCCCTTCAATGTCCCAGGAGCTATATAAACAGTATTATTAAAATGACACACTTTACAGCTCAGTTGTTAACTCTCTGCACTACCACTCAAAAAAAGATAAATCTGTGTCATCACAAAGCTTCAAGTGATTCGATCAATTAAAGCCAGTACCGGCTACCAGGCGTCCCTTACGTGTGCAGATCACTCTTTACGTTTGCAGATTAACTCGTTGGGCACATTTGCATTTCTTTCACGCAAGCAGGCACCCTGGCAGAAGGGCTGGTTTAGCTGTATGTCCGGCTTCGGTTTCACAGCACAGGAGAACCCCTGATTGACAATTAAGCTGAAGCATTTAAACTATCAGAATGAACTGTCCTGGGATGTTTGTCTTTTTATAAAAAGTAGGGGAGATGGTTTTTCATAAATCAAAAAAGTCCCAATGAATAAACAAATATTAAGAAGCATTGACTTTCATTTGTCACAAATTGTTCGTCAAAGAAAGCAGAGGTTAGCTTGTTTCTCGTTCTGGGTCATAAATTATTACAGCATTATACATCGTGGCTGCGGTTCTTGGACAAACAGCCTGCCTCTCACTGATCCTTCAGCAGAAAGAGCCTATCGGCAAAATCTCATCAACACAGCTGCCCTCAGCTCTCCTCTGTGCATCCAGTAAATAAAAAGATTTTGCGTCGATTTGCGTCTTTTTGGATGCAAACAAAGCGCTAAATCTTAGTAAATATAGCCCCTTGTTTGAAAATGTTTCAGATTGTGATGTACATCTCCGGATTGGGCTGTTGCTGTGGAAACTAGTGGATGACTCCTTAACCTTAGAAATGGGTTAGTGTTATAATTATTTGTGTGACGATCATCGTTCTAATTTCTTCAATATGTGCTATCCCTAGTCATGCCATGCTGAATTTCCAGTTTGTGCTTATTAAATAAAAATGTATATAAAGCCTTTGGTTTTGGGGGTGAGTGAGAGACTTTCTCTGCTCTACTAGAGATGCTGTCTAATTATTGAGAGACTTTTCGTTTCCTTCATAGAATTCTATCCATTTACCTTGATGACTTTCTCTTTATTCCTGAATTTGACTATGCATTCTGTATTTGAGCCTACATTGCATATATTTTGCATTTTTCTGTAATACCTATATTGAGGTTTGTATTAAAACTTTTTAACATTAAAAAAAAAAAAAACACTGCACAATGTATAAAAAGCAGAACCATGTGCACAGCAGCATATGGAAAGTAACATCTAGGTGTGGGAGAGACGAGGAAGCTGCCTGGAGAGAATAACAACAGGAGGTGGGAGGGGGATGGAGGAGATGTAACCAATGAAGGAAGAGGGGAGGGGGTTGAAACAGCGATGGGAGGCAGCATGTCACTTAGTTAGAGAGGAAGAAAAGGTTCTGTTTCCTATGCTGACGAGAGTCTTGGTGTGCTAAGGGGCTTGTCTGTATGCAAGGTGACTTCTCTCTGGGCCGTCGCTAAGTTCGTGCTTTTGAAAAGCAACAGAAAAATAACAAACCCAAACCACTTAATATTTCATCAAATCGATGGAACAGCATCAGATGCATATCTCAGCTGTGAGCGAACAGATTATGCAATAAATGCGTCAGGTTTAGCCCGTCTTGCCAAGTACCCAGTTCTGGACTTCGATACTCATCATGCACCTCTATACAAATCCATGGAAGCAAAACTTGCAGCAGCGGGTTGGGGTGAGGTTGAAATAACAATACCAATGCCTCAAATCAAAAGAAAATAAAGTTGGTAATCTGCAATTAAAAAGTACTCAAGTTTGCTTTTCAAGTTAGCAATTCTGAACCTCTGCTCTCTAATGCGTAGAAACTAAAATTGCCCACAAGTAGGTAAACCAGGAACAAAGTACTACATAAAAACATTGACAATTTTAGACGAAATGAATGTAAACTAAGCAGCCATGCACCCAGAGAGTCGGTGACACTAACATATAAGCAATCACTTTGAAGTCAGAGAAATAAAAGGCGCTCTCGTACAAAAGCTTCTGACATTTGATCTCGGTCTTTGAATACACCGCAAATTTGACAAGATAAGAACCAGATTTACAGGCCTGTTTAATGGAGGTCTGTGCCAGTGAAAAAACGACCAGTCGTGTGAGGTGTTCAATGAAGAAAAAAAGTGTTTCCGAAAACATTTCCTAAATAAGAGCAGGGAATGGATAGGAGTAATTGGTCCCTGCTCTTGGGGAGGGCTAAACACAGGAAGAGGCATGATGCAGGCATGCCATGGATACATGGGGAGAAAGAATAGGAGATCGATGATGGAGCCAGCAAATGAGAAGCCTATTGGCAGGCTGAAGCCCACAAAATATATCCAACATGTCTCGATGAGACAACACAAGCGCAGTCTGGCCAAGATCTAAAAAGGGAAAACATTTTAAGAGAACCAGTGTTTCTCAAAGGAACAGGTGCTGCTGAAATGTTTTTTTTTAAAAAGGAAAATCCCCTTTAGGGAGACATCAGGGGAGCAGACAGCGGTCTTGTGTTACCTCTTAAGGCCCTCAGACAAGATTTTCAAAAGGGGAAGTTGTCCAAGGGGGAAAGATTGCCTTTTGAGATTCAGCTAGCACCTCCTTTGTGTGCATCGGTAGGAGCTCAATGGTTTGTGACCACAACCGCAGTCACCAATCATTAATAAACGCCATAACAAATTTAAATTACATGGGGCCGAAACTTTCCCATCCCCTTCTAATTGCAATTTGGAATGAGTAGCAAAACCCCTTTTGCAATTCAGAAAGGCTTTACCAATTCAAGTTCAAGAAACTTTATTTCGGAGTAACTCCATAAAAGTACATAAAATGAATATAAAACCATTTAACAACAATAAGTAAAATGTTTAAAATTAATACAGCCACATGACTAATACATACTAATTACATACAGTGGATCAGATTGGCATTTTTAGATATTTTTTCCTTTTGTGCCAAAAAGCCCCCAAAAATTTTGCCACTGCGAACATAATGTGCACGGCCGTTTCGCTCTTAAGAATTCTGAAGGCTTCATGGCACCTGATAAAGCCCAGGTTCCTACAGATAGGGATAATCCATTTTCTGCGGGCCTCAGTATAACCCGTGCAAAAGAATATAAAATGCAACTCAGTTTCGTCACATGATCTGCAAGCCGGGCAAATACTGGGTGACGACAAAGACCAAGAACTAGTAAAAGCACGAATTGGCAAAGACCCGTGCCTCCATTGCAAATAAAGCTTCCTAAGTATTATAGGATAAACATTGTCGAGGGCCAATTCGAAGGTATAAGTACTCTTCATAAGAAGGAATTGATTTGTTAAAGACCCTAAGGATTTGGAAGGTCGAAGTAAGGGTGCCTTGGAGTCATGATACACTTTGGTTAGAGCTTTCTTGGAAAGCTTGGGACAGGCGTTGCAAGGATCATTCCATAGTGCATCAAGACCTAGGCTCTCCAAACTATTCCTTACGAATTTAAGCCAGGCAATGTTCCCCGAATTTGGGAAGCTAAGAACTTCCTGGAGGCCCTGTCTATAGTGAGTCAATTCGGGCACCGTCCACAATCTGCGCCAGTAGATCACAGGACGAAGTGCCAACTCCTCCTCTAGTGGTCTAATGCCTAGGTCTAGTCGTAAAGGCACTAGCGGTGTACTCGGAGGAAGGGCTACTAGACACCTGAGGAATCTATTCTCCTCCTTTGTCAAGCTGTCCAGTACTTTGTGACCCCATAATTCACTCCCATAGGTAACTGCTCCTCTTGCTTGGACCCTATAAATGTGTAGGAGAGGACCTATGGGTTTAAGGGTCGACCTATTCTTCCCAACCATCCCTAATATTCCACCAATGTGTTGTGCTAATTTCAACCTCGCTTTCTCCTGATGTTGACCCCACCCCAATTCCTCGTTGAGTGTAACACCGAGGTATTCAAAGGTGTTTACTCGTTCGAGTATATTGTCCCCTATGCGAGGAATACGGTGAAACCTGGGTGGCGGATTGAAGGCCATAAATTTGGTCTTTGTGGTGTTTATTTCCAATCCGTGGTCTCTACAGAAGTCCCCAAATCCATCCAGCACACGCTGGATTCCCATAGGTGACTTGGAGAGAAGGAGGGTATCATCAGCAAACATGATTGCTGGGACCCTCCTTCCCGCCAACTTCGGGACATCCGAATTGGGGACCCCGTTAAGATGGTCAATAACACCGTTGACAAAGAGGCAAAACAGGGTCGGTGCAAGTACGCACCCCTGTCTTACCCCTCTCTCAACGGGAAATTTGTTTGAGAGTACACCCTGTGCACCGCACCTCACTCGAGCATAGGTATTTGTGTGTAGGCGGATGATCATACTCAGGAGGTCAGCTGGCATCCCAGCATTCGCCAGGACCTGCCAGAGCTTGCCACGAGGGACCAGGTCAAAGGCTGCCCTTAAATCTATAAATACAGTATAGAGGCTGCCACCCTCCAACTGTATTGTTTTCCAATGTAGAAGGGACAGCCTGAATACCTGATCTATAGTAGAGGTCTTCTGGCGAAACCCAGCCTGCAAAGGGCTCAAGATGTCCCTCTCCTCGATCCAGTCCAAAAGTCGATCCAACAGAAGCCTCGCAAAAAGCTTCTGAGGGACGTCTATCAGACTGATCGGTCTGTAGTTAGCGGGGAGCAAAGGTGAGCCCTTTTTGAAGATGGGCACAATCTCCGCCCCAAGCCAAGTTGGAGGAAGTGCCATCCCATGGATGATGGCATTAAACAATACCAGGAAGTATGGTGCCCAAATGCTGACCTCGTGCCTTAAGAGGTCTCCTGGGAGCTTATCTAAGCCTGGCGCTTTTCCTGTGGAAAGGCGAGTAATTGCCATTTCTAATTCCTCCAGCTTAAAATCTTCCAGCTCAGTATGATTGTCGATGGTGGGGACCACTAAGCACTCAAGCAGAGTTCCCATTTTATCTTGCTCAGCTCTACAATAGAGCGATGAAAAATGTTTTTCCCAGACTTCCGGTGCAATATTACCTTCTATAGCCATAACAGGCTCAACTGAGCCATGTTTGACTATATGCCAAAATTTCCTTGAATCTCTGGTTTTGAGGGCAGATGTTATTGCTGTCCAATTCTCCCAGTCCCAGTCTATTTTAGCAGATTCAAGGAGAAGCTTATAGGCCACCCTCTTCTCCCTAACCACCGAGGATGCTTCCTTGTTTTTGAGCGCTTGGAGAAGATCTTTCTTAGCTCCCCTGCAGGTGGCATTGAACCATGAGGCTCTTTCACTCCTCAGTTTCCTGCCCCGAACCACAGGGTTCAAAACCCCAGCTAAATTGTCACAGAGTGTCTGATGGATGACCTCAAGGGAAGAACGGCCTTCTGGCGAGGACAACTGAGGGAGGAGACTTTCCACTCTTTCCAGGGTATAAGCCATTTGCTCGTATATTGCCCTTATACGAGTCGGTTTCTCTAACAATTTGTCCCACCTTATTCTTCGTCTGTTACTGGATAAGGTGAGACTGGGGGCAGGTAGTCTATTTCCTCGAGTTTCAGTCCTGAGGAAGCCATCTGCATCTAATGAAAGAATTAGGGGGTTATGATCACTATCCACCCTTGGGACTGTTTTAAAATCTAATGCCAATTTCCAATCCTGAAGTCTAATCAGTATGTAGTCAATCCGGGACTCCTGTCCCGGTCTATTAAAAGTTGACTGGGGTGGAATATCCCCATTGAACCTACCATTGCATGCTCTAAGTGAATTTGCCAATGTTAATGTTAGAACTTGCAATAGGAGGGGTGATGCTGCCCTTACTGGTGGACCTGCAATACTTTGGATTCCCCAAAGATCGTCCTCTTCACTACTAATCCCACCTAAGTGAAGCGGAAGTGGTTCAAACTGAATATTAATATCCCCTCCGACCAGGAGTATATCTGGGCCAGTGAGAGAATCAAGAAAAGTCGTTAAATCCTCCAATGTCCTTGAGGTGGCCGCAGCTCCGACTGGTCTGGAGTATATATTTACCAGACTCAAACCCCTCCCAGTGGGCCAACGTAAGACCACACACAGGATGTCAAGAGAATTTGTTTCTACCACCTCGGCCGTACAGCCTAGATAACAAGCAATCCATATTGACAGTCCTCCAGACGGGCGTCCCTTCCCACCCCATCTAGCCGGAATATTAAAAACTGCGAACCCGGGGTGGCAAAGGTTTTCTCTGGCCCACGTCTCTTGGAACATGCAAATATCATGTTCTTTAATAAAAGTTTCCCAATCAGTATTGCCTAGCTTATTTGGGAGCCCAGCCACGTTCCATGACAGTATCTCTAATGGCCTCAAGGCCCTGTTTGTAGGCATAGAGATCTCATACAGAGTGCTTTCTACCGTCCTTGATGGGGCACAGACCCCCAACTCACTTCGTACTTTAATTGAGGACCCCTGTAGCACTTTAGTCTTTCCGGAGAAGCAACCACCCTCCACCTCTACCCTCTCCTCCCTGTGTTCGGAGTGATAAGGTTTTAAAGCTAGTTCGTCTGCAGCCGCCGGAAGATATTCCAGGGGCACTATATGAGTCACCGGTAAGGACAAGTGTGGCCCCATGAAAGTAAAATTATTACTTGGACAAGAAGTCAACAATTTGGGGATCAGATCCGTATCCTCAACCTGGTCGCCCTGTGTACTAAGCCCATAGTCAAAGGTAGTACTATGTCAGTCGCAGTCATCGACTCCTGTTAGGGCCCCAAATCTATTAGCAACTTCGAGAGGGGTAAATGGTAGCCTATAGTTCATCCTCCGCGGTCCAGGTCTATGATTCCCGGAGGGAACCGTAACCCATTCTACTGCATTTCCGTAAGCCACAGGACTGGGTACATACATGTTACAGTGTTGAACTTGGGGACCAGAAGTTGCTAGAAATGGGTGAGGGTAAGTCACTGTTTTTACTGGGGCCCTGGGGTATGCATTATAAGAGACTATTGATCTTGGGTAAAAATATGATAGTGCACGGGGATTTATAGACCCCCATGTAGAACCCAAGGGGTAGTCTAAGATGTATTTGACTGCTCTGGGGTCTCTAAAGTTGATGATAATTGCATCCCCTTCAAGATCCTTGATTCTGCGACCTAGCCAAGGAAGTCTCCGGACATGCAATATCTCCCCATTGATGTTGGGGGGGAGGGGTCTATTAGTCCTAAGCCAGTGCATAGTTTTATTTTTTAAATCGTAATAGCCCTCATTTTTACCCTTAACCAGAGGCGGAACTTCTGTTAACACTACCACATACGGTACCGCCTCTGGGGGCAAGTTAACTTGATGGCTATATGGATCACTTGCTCTAGCTAGGTGATGATTCTCACCCCTCTCATTTGGGGACGTTACTAAGATGGGATTTGCTATTTCCTTCCTTATTTCACCCTCTTCATTTTGACGATGACTTTGAAGTGTTGTAATGTCAAGCGGCTTGTCCCTATACTGGGAATTAGAGCTACCTGGCTCATTAGTCCTAGTGTGAGTAAGAGGTGCGTCTGAAACCATGGGGGGGGGCGGGAGTAAGTGAGCCGGATCTTCCCGTGGCCCCGGGTATTTTATGATTAAAGATTCTAGATTCCCCAATCGTGACTCTATATTTTTTAGTCGTTCTATAATAGGTAAAGTGAATGATCTTATCAATTTCTCGATGCTCTCAAGATATGATGGCATTGTACCCAAATCAGGTGGGAGCAACGAAGAACGAGACAGGTCAGGAGGAGGGGGAACCAAAGAAATAGAAGATGTTAAGGCCACATCGTGTATTCTTAATGGCAATGATGGAACCTTTTTCGGCGATGCAATGCCCACAGTTTGCATAGGGCCCTTGCCAAAATCAGTATGATTAATCTTACCTTTTGGCAAGTTGCCTAGTCTCTTTCTTCTCTTCGGCGGAGGGGGCCTCGGAGCATTAAACACCAACGCCCTCCCTTACCAATTCACAAGAGGAGATTAACACATGGGCAAACACCATTTTGTGGTTTTAAACCCAGTGATTTTGTGAATCTCAGGGTTTGTGATTGCAAAGTTGTTTTGTCCATCTGGCCCTTATTGCTTTGCGCATAGGAAGAGACTTTAAAGAATATGTTTTTTGGGTGTGTTCCCTTTTGAGTGTTTGGAGTTTTTCTAGCACCATACCTGTGACTGTACGCTTCCAAAAATAAGAGGGGTTTTGCTAGCTTTGTGTTTTCTGTGTCACGTGCACCTCATGGCCTTTGTCTGCTTCTCCTTTTCTCTTTTCCTTCCTCGTGTTGCCTTTGTTTTTCCTTGCACGGATGATGTTGCTCGCAGTGTCCATCTCTCTAGTAGTCTTCTTGTGTTACTAATTCCCTGAGCCATGCAGGGCAAGTTGTGAAATGACTGTGGTGAATTCCATATTTTTTTATAACTTGTTTATTAAGTTTATCAGGTTTACAAACACATTACCACTATCAGTACATCCCATGGCTTATACAAGTATCAGAGGACGATACATAATGCATTGGATTAGGCAATGGCTACACATAATAGTGACAAAGATCTGCGACAGGTGAAATATTTCAGGAGGGCGACCGTGTGCATGCTATTGTATGTAGCGAGAGCCAGAGTGTGGCCCTATGCTGCGTAAAGGTACCTCAGTAGCAGGGGCTTCGCTGGTGCAGTGGAGAGGGGGACCGGGCATCTATCCAGTAAGGCAGTGGAGTTCCGTAGGACACCCAGTCAACCAGTGTCTGTTCCCATAGGGCCGTCCTAGCCTCTCAGGGAGGCAAGGTATGCAACAACTGGTCCCCAGATATCTGAAAGTCGAGATGGGTAAGCCCAATACCACTCCAGCTGTTCTTAGCAGTCTGCTACATCAGTTACCCAGTCCCACACTTTAGGGACCGAGGTTCTACCCTATTGTACTTCCAGTCTGAGTTTGACTAGGAGGATCAGCATTGCTCTGAGTCGGTGGGAGGTGATAGAGATATTGTGGACCCAGCCCAACTGTACAACCAGGGGCAACCTAGGGACCTGAAAGTCGAGATGCTATGAACTGTATCAAATATGTCTGACCAGAAGGCAGCGTTACAGGTACATTCCCAGAACAGGTGCAGAATCCCTACATCTGGAATGTGTCATCTCGCACAGCATGTGTCCTCAGTGAGGCACATTCTATGGAGCATCAATGGGGTGCGGTAGAATCTGTCCACCACTTCTGTGTGGTGTTGGAGATATAAGATCTCTCTCTCTCATTCCAACGGAGGCCATGGAGTGCTACAGGGGCCTCAGTCTGCATGGCTGCATGAAAAAAGACAGATAAAGAGCTTCATAAGGGACTGCGATTGAAGCAGCAGCTGTAGTGTGACTGATGAAGCGGGGTCGTGGGCAGGACTCAAGCAACGTTGACAAGTGGCTCTAAGTCTGTAGTATAGAAACGAGTGAAGAGGCGTGCTGAGCGGGTGCTGAATTCCAGATTTAGTTTGCTGTCTAACTGAACAATTAGGCTTTTTACATTTGTTTTAGGAGACGGAGGAGGACCTAGGGATAGTGTCCAATGAGCTGGAGATGAGGCATCAGCAATTTTTACTACAATTCGAATCTTGGTTTTCTCCATATTTATTTTCATCCAAAAGGATTCCACCCATGTTTTTATTTGTGCAAGCATTCATTGAAACCGTCATACTTAGAGCAAGGGTTGGAAATCCGAAAAACCAGCTTTGCATCATCAGCGTTAAATATAAAATTTAGATCAAAATTTCCTAATTCATTTTGTTAGAGCAAGGGTATGAATGTTAGACAGGGTGAAAGAACAGGGCATTGGGGAACTTTAGTGGTAATAGCAACAATCTCAGAGAGGAATCAATCATAACTTGCTGGGATCTATATGCAAGAAGGTAGGACATCCAGGGTAGTGTTTAACTTTGATACCACATTCATACAATCTGGATATTAGTAAATTGTGGTCTATGGTGTAAAAATGCTTACCACAGACTTAACAGGAAGTTAGTGGAATCGCTGAGAATATCGGAGACTGCCAGTAGAGAGGATTCAATGCTCAGGTGGGACGAAACCCTTCTTGAGCACTGTCTAAAGCTGCAGTTTTCCAGATAGTTAGATAACAGTGTGGTGACTGTGCCTTCATTGATCTTAGCCACAGCTGGCAAGAGTAGTAGGCCAGTAATCCACCGGTTTGTTGGGGGTCTAACCTGGATTTCTTTATTTGATTCTTCTGTATGCCATGTTTAAACTCTAGGAATTCTCCCTTAATTAATATTTCCATGACTTTATAAAGAGTGAGACTAATTCCAGGGCTATCCGTATGCACAATTGTTAGTGAGAGGAGTCAGTGTAAGATCCAGATTTACACTATTGACATCTTTGAGAAAGTTTTCAAATAGCTGGGGGGATTGAGAAATGGGTTTGTTAATTCAGAATTATGGGATGATTTTGCAGTCCCCACCAACAAAGGAACGAGGACTACAGACATTAGTGAGACAGTCATGCATGTTGGATTCAATTGTAATGGGCAAACAGGATCACTGTGAAAGAACTGTAAATGTGTGTAATTGTTTTCTTCAAAAAAGTCAGAGTTTGCCACAGAATTCTTGCAAAGATGTAGATTGAGGAGCCGAATCTGGGTTATTGGAAATGTCATTTATAATCCAGAAAGTTTCCTTTTGTTTATTACGAACATTTAGGAGCTGGACGGAGTAATGTTGCTTATGAGCTAGAATTCCTTTTTTAGGTCTCGCCTACTACACCACACAAGCTGCTTGGCTGTGAAAGAACTACTGTGTGTTTACAGTAGTCTCATAGCCTGCCCATACCCTACCATTGGTTGGCTTTATTGTCTCTCTTCTTTGATTGCTTCTTAATTGATGGCTTGATTCCCTCTTTTTGTTCCTGTCCTTCCTTTGGAACATAGCCTTGTTACCATCCTCTTGATTCACTGGCTTGCATTCCTCCATTGCTCACTTTATGGGGACTGCTTTTTCTTGCGTGTTAAGCACTCCATGAAAGTGCACGTGTTTTCCAGCTCTTTCCCAGTGTGGTTCTCCCCCACAAACTCTGCCACCACGAACTCTGTGTTGCACTCTCCCTCGTGTAATGCGCGCTGTCGCCTATGCTCCTTCCCTCCACTCCATGGTCTGTGTTTTTCTCTACCTTGTGTGCCACTTTTCCCATCCTCCCACACAAACTTCACCCTGGGTGCTTTTATTATTTTTATTTTGTGCTTTCATGCTAATAAAAAGTAGTATTTTAAAAGACAAATCTAAGTGGCATCAGCCATCGTGATCGGTAAATAAAAAAAGAAAAATGGTGGCCTCCTCAATGTGTAGGCAAGCGCGTGTGTTGGCGTACGCATACAGAATAATGCCACAGGGAACAGCAGTTGCGTCTTGGTGCCTTTTTAATTAATTTATTTTTTATAATGCGATGCTGCACAGCATGGCAAACTATAGACCCAAAAGGGAAAACTTATTGGCATTGCCTGTGTTTGTTTTGATCGAGAGAGCTTGTTCTTGTATAAAAACTTTTATATTTTGTTTGTCAATCAATCAATCAAAGGCTTTATTTCGATAAAAAGATATCAAAAGCATTACAATAAAAATAATAATTCATTTTAGCTTAAAAGTAATTTTTTACAATAAAAATGGAAAGTATCATAAAAAGTTTTTAAAAACGTATTAAACAATTATTTTGAGCCTATTAGTTCTAATGCGCCATGCCCAAGATAAGAATTTAGAAAGGGCACAAGCGTACAATGACCGGGAGTCAGACCTTAGAATGCGTAGCGCCTCAACATGCTGCCTAGTACCTAATGAGCGGCATAAGTGTTTAAGCCATCTACTTCTTGGGAGTGTATACGCTTGGCATTCAAATAGGAAGTGTGCTACAGTCTCACTTCTAGATATACAGAAGGGACAAAATTCTGTCGTCTGTGCAGGAAGGTTCCATCCAGATGTAAAAGCATGGAGCGGAAGAGTCCCGGTCCTAAATTTAAAATAAAGGGTCCTATCAAATGGTCTCTCTATAATATCTAAATATAATTCCCGGAAGGGCAGGTCTTTGAAACTCAGAAAGTCCTCCGTGAGTCTACCTAATATACAGTTAGAGTTCTGTTGGGATGCAATCCAGTTCCAATATAAAATTTTAAGTGTGGCTTTCGGTTGGGAAGACCTGCTTTCCCATGCAGAGCTTAGACCTAGATTGCAAAGGAGGGTTTTCATATCTTTCAACCATTTAATCTTATACCACCCGGGAAGTGACATGACTTCAGAGAGGCCTTTGGCGTATTTGGCTAATTCCGGGACACGCCACAACCGAGCCCACAACAGTAAAGGGCGAAATTTCGCCAACTCATCAATTGGACGGCAACCCAAATCAAGCAACAGTGGGGTCGTGGGAGTACTCTGAGGAAGTGACATAATAGCCCTACAAAACTTTCTCTCAGATCTTGCCAACTCACTAGAGTTACATGAGCCCCATAGCTCTGCCCCATAGAGAGCAGCGCTAACTCCCCTTGCTGTATAAATTTCCATAACAGGGGCTATGGGTCTAATTGCGCAAGAGCGCTGCTCCTTTAGGAGTGCCCATGTCACCCTTTTATGTGCTAGCAACATTTTGCATAAATGGGGGGCCCAGAGCATATTGTGTGTAAGGCGAATACCAAGATAATCAAAAACATCCACCCTCTCTAGGGGTACAGCATTCAACCTCGGAGGACGCACAGGTTTCTTGGGTGGGTTCATCACAAGGAATTTCGTCTTGTCCGTATTAATTACTAGGCCCCTTTCTGCACAGAAAGACAAAGTTATTTAATAGTTTTTGGAGGCCCATTGGGGATTTGGAGAGTAAGATTGTATCATCCGCGAAGAGGAGGGTGGGAATACGTTCCCCCGCCAGGGATGGTTCGTCTGAGGGGTCTTTCAGCAGGTACTCGACCACACCATTAATGTAAAGAGAGAACAGGGTGGGAGCCAGCACACAGCCCTGGCGGACCCCTCTCTCCACCGGAATTCTGTCAGTTTTTTCTCCCTCCCTGCCCCATCTAATCTGCGCATAGGTGTTTTCATGCATCCTTACGATTAGGGATAATAAATAATGCAGTACCCCCAAATCAGTGAGCACTCTCCAAAGGGTCGCTCTCGGTACTAGGTCAAAGGCAGTCTTCAGGTCGATAAAAGCGAGATAAAGACTGCCCTTGGCCAAGACCACCACCTTCCAGTATACGAGCAGCAACCTAAAGGCTTGTTCGATTGTGCCAGTATCTACTCTAAAACCCGCCTGGAGGTCGGAAAGGATACTGTTTTCGTCGATCCATTGGAGTAGTCTGACCAACAGGACCTTGCCAACCACCTTTTGGGTTACATCGAGCAAACTTATGGGTCTATAATTGGATGGATCATCCCTAACCCCTTTCTTAAACATAGGCACAACCTCCGCGCCTTTCCATGATGCGGGAATGGGTGCACCCCTGCTAATAGCATTAAGGAGAGTATGGATCTATTTTCCCCATTTCAGAATGTCGGAGCGCAGCAAGTCCCCAGGAATGCCATCAGGACCAGCGGCTTTTTGAGGCCTAATGGTGCTGATTGCATATTCGACTTCTTTGGTAGAAAAAACGAAATCTACCAATTCTGACCCGCAGGCAATAGGAGGTACAATTAAACATGGGTTGCCAGCGGGATGATCGGCTCTCATAAGTGGGACAACAGGATTGGTACAGTCCGGCAACCAGGCTTGTTCTTTATTAGAGGGAGTTAAAGCAATATCACTGGCTTGGTTAGAATATAATTTAGAGAAGTGAGTGACCCACGCCTGGCTGGTGATGTTACATGTTATGAGCTCATTATCCGGTCTGCTTCTGGTTCTGATTATTTCCCAGAAGCGTCTAGGGTCCTTTCCAGAGCTAGCCTCTTTTAGGGTACACCAATACTCTAGGTCCCACTCCTTTCTAGCATTTGCCAGGATTTCCTTATAATTTTTCCTGGCTCCCTGGACCTCTACTTGGATTTTGCTTTTAATGGCCCGAATCAGAATGGTTTTAGCATATCTGCAGGCAGGTGTGAACCACTCCTGCTTGCCCCTAGGATTTCGAGCTACCATTTTTTTTCTATTCCCACACTTTTTTTTAAGGAAAACATTTCCGATGGTCTCAAGGGTTCCCTCGAAGATGGATGTAGTCCTTCCTTTGAGGGGAGGAGTTAAGTCAATATTGTCCTTTTCGATTTGGGAAACCATAAGGATTGTGTTAATAGTATTAAGCTTGATTTCATACCCTGCGACCATCTTCCACTTCAAACGTCTCCCGCAGGAGGAGACAGAAATAGTGTCTGTTGACCTGGAAGATGGTATGAGCACTTCATTCGGCCATGGATTCTTAAGGGACAAGGAAAGCGAGTTATGATCGCTTTCGATAGTAGGCAAAACTATCATATCCTGAACCAAGCCCCAAAGAAAAAAATCAAGCATAATATAGTCAATCCTTGAGGTGCGGTTCTCTCTATTATATGTGACCGCACCCATAGGGTCAGAGTTTGTGCGGCCATTGGCAGCTCTTAAGCCAAACTCTAGCGTTAAAGCATTCAGCTGGATCGCGGTTCGTGACCATTTTTTAATCGGGGGGATGGTTAGGGTAGGAATACCCCATCTAACATCATCCTCACCTGGGTCAGAAATATCGACCGTTGTGAGAGGCTCATAAGTACAGTTAAAGTCTCCCGCAACCAGGACCTGGGCTACAGCTGAGTTATTCCTAAGTTCCCATTCGAGGGAAGACACTGTCGAGGACATTGAGCCAAGTTTGGTACCTCTAGCGTAATCATTATACAGATCGAGGGTAGGACCCATATGGGGACCTCTTAAAGAAATTCCTAAGATATCAGGGGAATTAATTTTTTTCCGGTCTATTCGACAATTCAGGGCAATTTTTACCCATATGAGCAAGCCTCCAGATGGCCGACCTTTGCCATTTCTGGGGAGATTGGCTGGGACAAAATACGTGACATATCCAACCCGGTAAATCGGTTCTAGAGACCATGTCTCCTGAAATAGGCAGATCGTATGAGCCTCCACTAGGGCGTTCCACTCAGGTGAGCACAGTTTCCTTTGGAGGCCCGCTAGGTTCCAGCTTAGGATCTTGACCGTGTCCAAAGAATAGCAACAGTAAATTTTAGGAGAACTAACGCAATCATTAGGAGGTATGGATACAACTGAAGTAGAAGTCGGACATAGACATGGAGATGGAACCTGCAGGAATTCATGGACGGCAGGCTTCTGAGTAGAAGGAATAGGGTTAATGTCATTGGCAGTTTTAGGAGGGCTATCCGGAGGTTGAGGCTGGTTAGAAAAAATATAGTCAGCAACCTCCGTATCTTGTCTTGTGCATGGTAATGGTCAGTCTACTGTGTCTAGGCAACTAAATCTGTTGGTCAGAGGTATATCTCTCCAGTCTAAAGTAAAAGGTGCAGCCATACTCCCATAATCCTGCCAACCATCCCGCACCCTTCTATCGACCCAGTTAGCATCTTGGGGCCCACCCCCTCCTGGAACAGGACAATAGGTAGGCGAGGAGTAGAAGAAGGAAAGCCTTCTCGTCTCTATACCATCATGCTTGGCCCGTGTACCACGGCGGCAAATATAGTCCGCCGTGTGTGGGTTGTCAAAGTTTACAATAACACAATCCCCCCGGGTCCGTTTCTTTTCGCTACCTATCCAGGATACCCTGCGTACCATTAGAATCTTACTGGCACAAAAGGGTGGGAGCGGTCTATTTATAGTGAGCCAATGCTGCACCTTGTTCTTTAGGGACCCCAAAGGCTCCTTTGTATTGGGCCTTAAGCCTGGGACACCTGTCATAATTACAACGTAAGGGCCAGCTTCAGGTGGTAAGTGTATGCGCTGGCCATTCACATCCCTATCATTATCGGTGTTATTCATTACCCCAGGAGATTTAGATAGTATACGATTCAAATTTGCAACTGGGGATTGGGATTTAGCAGGCTCCACAACCTTCTTGCAGTCATCTGCGGGTGGCTTAAGTTTTTTGTTCCGATTTTTGGGTGGTATTGGCTCCGTCCTCATAGCTACGTTATTAGTTTCCCCAGGTGTAATCAGCTCCATACCCATCCCTTCTTTGGGAGAGACAGTCAAGGGAGATATATTCCTAGATGCTAACAGTTTTTCGATGTTTAGAAGCGATAGTTCTATGGGATGAATATAGGATTTAATAAGTTCATCTATTCTAGACAAAAGAAGATTGTTAGCCTCACAGGTCTTGCATCCCTCCCCCAAACTAACAGGGGCCCTAGGCAAGATTGGATTCAAGGAAGAGGCAGGGTTAGCCCTAGACCCTCCCTGCGCGAGAGTACTTTTGCTTTGTGGCCGGCTGGTGGGGGCTTTTTTAGTAAATTTACGTTTGCATCTTTTCATCTCCCTAGCCTTCTTGGTTTTGGGGATAGCACCTTCCCTCTCGCCCCTTAATACGTCAGTAATGGGGGACACCTGCCTTGGGCTCCTAAAGAGGGCTGGCGTCCTCTCGAGGGTCTCGCTAGATTGTATATCCGAGGAGGGAAAAGATGGCGCAAGATCGACAATGTTTGGCACTCCATGCGTCTCGGTCTGGACTGTAATTAAGGGCCTGGACTCCCTTGGGTTTAAAGGTGACTTAGATAGTGCTAAAGTGCCTATAGAAGAACGTCTCGCCAAGGCCAGGTCTTGGGACACCCTACGTTCTAAGAGTGATATGCCTTGGTTAATTGCCTCGTTCGCCCTGGTGATATATTGGTATATTGGGCCTGACACATGTGTTAAGCCATGTGATGGTTTGCTTTTGCTGCCCCTCGTCATCATTGTGCTACTTCACTTATATAAGCTGGCACAAGTATAACTGAGAAGAGGGAAAACAGTTCACCAGTTAGAAGATAGCGGTACAAAAGGCAACAGTTGTAAAAATAGATACTTCCGGGGCAAAGTTCAAGGAAGAGAGTCCAAACCAGTCTTGCCCGAACTTTTGGCGGGTTTGAGCGAGTCCATTACAGGAGGCTGATGAATGCTTTGCGCGCCTACAGGGCGCTCTCAGGCGTCACACAGCAGCAAAAGTCCTTTGGAGGCCTGCCTCAGGCCACAGCGTCCGTATCCACAAGCACAGCGTGGCCAGGACACATATACCGATGTTAGGGGAATGGCCCAGCCCAGTCTGGCCCGCCCGGGCGCGTCCCGCGCGCGTCCCGCACTGCGGGAGTAGAGGCGTTCTTTAATCCCCCCCGGCGCCGCCTGGTGACGTGGATGGCAGGCGCCCGGGATCGGGGATTATGGGAATTAGAATATCGCTGGCCGTTTCCCTCACAGCTGTGCAAAGGATTCGCGGCCCTCCTGCCGGATTTTTGAGAATAGAAACGCCGTTTCCCTCACGGCAGGACCGACAGCCTTGACCAGGTGGCAGCAGGTAGGAATTCTGAGCGTTTGTGCTCTGCATGTACGGCTTTGAGTTTTTAAAAATCTCATTGAACCATGGAGATTTTTTTTAAAGTTTAATATTGCCGTTTCTACGGGCCAGCAAGGCAATTTTTTCCAGAAACTGAATTGGCCCAATATGCGTATTTCAAATAACTTGACACTGAACAGACAACATCAGGAGGGGTGAGAACCCCCTCTTTAAATGCATTAGGAGGTAATTGGTGCCATAATCTATTTAATTTAATCAACCGGTAGGGCAATCGAGGCGTTTAGATTTTGAATGTGATAAGAGCAGTCTGCTCAGAAGGGGAAACATACACCGAATGGGCCCGTTCCAAAAGTGCAAGCAGAACATCAATTGCTTGGAGGTGCGCGTTTGTCCTTGTGCACCCCCGCTTATTCCAAGCAGTAAAATGATACAAACGACCCCTTGTCCCCCCACGGGGAGACTACCGTCAGCTCTGCGGTGCCCGTGTGCGGAGCAGATAGCTGCAGATTAACGCCCGTGCGCTCGCCTCCCATGAACGGGCGAGTCAGCAGGGAGGCTGTATTCTGGGGCTAGGGGCGGGGTGGGCGACTCTGGCGATTCCTTGTTGCCTGCTATGCAGCCTGAATTTCGTCACACTCATGCCCGGGAGCAAGATGGAGGCCTCCGGGGTCTGTGGCAGCGCCTCAGTGTCTGATGTTACCAAGATCTCTTGATGGGGATTAAAAGGCACAATTTCAATTTTATAAATCATGTCCCCTGTATCTCTAATATATTAATCATAGCGCTTACATTCCTTCTTAAATATGTCCCCTGCTTGGAAGGCTCTCATAGCAAGTTGTTCAACTTGTTTTTTTCGAAGTATCAAATACTCTTGGGTTTGCTCTTCTATAATGTTCTGGGACTGCTACCATTGTTTGTATTTTTTCAGTGTACTTGCTGGTGTCCATAACAACAATGTCCCCTCCCTTGTCACTGGGTTTTATTGTAACTTTAGAATTTTCTTATAGTTTTCCAAGGACAGCTACCTCCCCTGTGGTCAGATTGGAAGGGTCAGGGAGAATGAATTTAGAGATGTTGTTGAGGTCTTTTAATATTGCTTTCTCAAATACTGTCACTTCTGGACCCAGCATTTCAAGGGTGGTTGTGAATTTGTACTTGGGACTGGGACTTGAACAATTATCTTCTTGGTTCTCTAAGGTGTTCAGCATAAAGAATATTTTTGACCTGATCTTTCCAAATAAAAGAAGACATTTTGATTTAATCCTTTTATCCGGAGATAAAAGGGTGAGGGTGGGGAAAGCACGACTTTGTATGTATGCAGCTGTGAAGGTTTAGACCTCTGCCTATCTCTACATGCCACCAATATAACCAAACTAATGGTTAGAAGCGTCCTCCAAGGCGCATCTTTTTATGTAGATGGGTTATAAGGTAATGCACGTGTTTTCTGATGAACTTACACCACACTTACTGAGAATGTGCAAACTTACCTCTTCCACTATATGATTTTATGCACCACATTGGAGGTATCCACAATGTAGGTTCTAACAATGGAATCTCTTTTTGATAACTTACATATTAAATAAGTATGTTTGTGGTCTGACCAGTTGTTTTTTATATACTACCTTACAAATCATCCCCCATTGTAAAGAAAGGAATATGCTACTTACCAGTATGCATCTGTTCTTGGCATGTAGAGCTGCAGATCTACACACTTTTGCATAGATCGCCATCTGGTGTTGGGCCCGGATGTTTGCAGTTTGTTTTTCCTCTTGGAAAGTCTTTGGAAGTCACGAGGTCGGTGACTCCTCCTTTGGATGGTATTGCGCATGGACTTCGGCTCCATCCTCAGATTGTTTTTCACCAGCAGGGAAAGATGGAGCGTAGTAATAACAGTGAAGAAACCCATGTGTGTATCTAAAAAGGATAAAACTGGAACAGATACAGGTAGCCGGAGAGGCGGGTGGGCGTGTGCAGATCTGCAGCTCTACATGCCAAGAACAGATGCATACTGGTAAGTAGCATATTCCGTCCGAGGCATATGAGCTGGAGATTACACACTTTTGCATAGACTATATAGTAGTTCCCAACCTTAGCGGCGACCACCGGTATTTGTTGGAGTGGTTTGAAATAATGTTTTGAGTACAGCCTGGCCCACACTAGCTTGTTGCTTAGTTTGCACATCTACACAATAGTGTTTAGTGAAAGTGTGCGGTGTTGACCATGTAGCTGCCTTGCAGATATCATCTAATGGGATGTTCCCTAAAAATGCCATGGAGGCCCCTACCTTTCGTGTAGAATGGGCTTTAGGGGGAACGGATAGCGTTCGTTTTGCTTTGTGGTAGCAAACCTTAATGCATTTGACAATCCACCTAGCTATCCCTGACTCGGAGATGGGGTTGCCCTTGTGTGGTTGAGAGAAAGAGACAAACAGTTGTTTGGTCTTTCGGAAAGGTTGTGTTCTCTCGATGTAGTAGAGTAAGGCTCATTTGACATCTAGTGTGTGCAGAGCCCTTTCTGCAACGGTCTGTGGTTGCGATAAAAATACTGGTAGTTCTACCGATTGGTTTAGGTGAAAAGGGGAAAGGACTTTAGGTAGGAATTTTGGGTTGGTACGGAGAACAACCTTGTTATGGTGCATCTGAAGAAAAGGTTCTTGTATGGTAAGCGCTTGTATCTCACTGACTCTTCTAAGGGAAGTGATGGCTACAAGGAAAGCCGTTTTCCATGTTTGGAATTGCAGTTCGCATTTGTGTAAAGGTTCGAAGGGAGGTCCCATTAGCCTTGTGAGAAAAATATTTAGGCTCCACACAGGTGAGGGTGGTACTCTGGGGGGAATTATTCTTTTTAGGCCTTCCATGAAGGCTTTAATGGCAGGTACTCTAAAGAGTAAAATATGTTGCCTGTTTTGTAAGTAAGCTGCAATTGCTGTGAGGTGTAGTCGAATGGACGTATAGGCTAAATTACACCTTTGTAGGTGGAGTAAGTAGCCTATGATGTGTTGAATGGACACGTCCAGGGGATTGATGGTGTTGTTATGGCAATGAACAACAAAATGTTTCCACTTGGCAGCATAGCACACTCTAGTGGTAGGTCGTCTAGCTTCTCTGATAATGTTCATACAGTCAGGGGGAAGATTTAGGTACCCAAATTCTAGGACTTCAGGAGCCAGATCACAAGGTTGAGCTGAGCTGGGTCCGGGTGTCTGATCTCTCCATGGTTCTGGGTTAGGAGGCATGGTGAGAGGTGCAGTTTTTGGTGTGGTACTACAGAGAGTTCCAGCAGTGTGGTGTACCACGGTTGTCTGACCCACGTTGGAGCTACTAGGATTAGTGTGAGGGAGTGTTGTTGTAGTTTGCGCACCACTAATGGAATGAGTGGGAGAGGCGGAAAAGCGTACGCAAATTTGCCTGACCAGTTCATCCATATCGCATTTCCTTTGGACAATGGGTGTGGGTATCTGGCAGCGAAGCTTGGGCATTTTGTGTTTTGGTGGGTGGCGAAGAGGTCCATCTGTGGATGCCCCCACATTTGAAAGTATGGATGAAGAACTTGCGGGTGAAGCTCCCACTCGTGGATCTGTTGTATCTGTCTGCTGAGCAGATGTGCCACTGTGTTTTGGACTCCTGGGACATGTTGAGCTAGGAGAAAGATTTTGTGGGGAATTGCCCATCTCCATATGCTCTGTGCTAATTGAGAGAGCTGTGCAGAGTGTGTGCCGACTTGTTTTTGTATATAATACATGGCCGTCATGTTGTCTGTGCGAATGAGGACTGCCTTGCCAGAAATCTGTGTTGGGCTAAAAAGATTGCTAGTAACTCCAGATGGTTGATATGGAGTAACTTTTGTTGAGGCGTCCATGTGCCCTGCACGGTAAGGTGTAATAGGTGAGCTCCCCAGCCGGAGAGCGATGCGTCCGTTGTTAGTATTATTTGGGGAACCGGGT
The DNA here is from genome assembly GCF_964204655.1 of Triturus cristatus. Taxonomy (NCBI): domain Eukaryota; kingdom Metazoa; phylum Chordata; class Amphibia; order Caudata; family Salamandridae; genus Triturus; species Triturus cristatus. The sequence continues at coordinate 820,752,507 of NC_140584.1, forward strand.
CGAGGAACGGTCGACCTTTGGAAAGGTTTGTGGTGTTCCACCACTGCAGAGAGCAATGGGTGCGACCGTCTACCAACACCAGACCTGTCAGTTGACCTTGGGTCTGGTTCCATTGGCGCGCTAAGCACTCTTGGAGAGGACGCATCTGGAGTCTTGCATGAGGCACTATGAAAATGCAAGAGGCCATCATCCCTGGAAGGGAGTGTTGAGGAATGAATTTTTGTCGCTGAGCCTGAATGCTTGCAATACTGGCCGGATTGGGATAGGCTATCGCTTTTGAGGCGTCTATGGTGGCACCGAGGTATTGTTTTGTGTGGGATGGTTGTAACTGGAACTTTTGGTGGTTCACCGTGAAGCCTAGTTGGTGAAGTAGTTTGATTGTGGTGGCGGTGTGGCGTACACACATTGTATGTAGTGGCTTTTATCAGCCAATCGTCTAAGTATGGGAAGACGTGAATGTGCTGTCTTCTCAAGTGTGCCGCCACCACCGCTAGGCACTTGGTGAATACCCGTGGTGCTGTTGTGACTCCGAACTGGAGCACTTTGAATTGGTAGTGCTGGCCGTCCACTACAAATCTGAGGTACTTTCTGTGAGCATGGTGTACTGGAATGTGGAAGTATGCGTCTTTCAAGTCCAGTGTGGTGAGGAAGTCGTTGTGGGAGAGGAGCGGAAGTACCTGCTGAAGCGTTACCATGTGAAAATGGTCTGAGTGTATGTATGTGTTTAGGGGCCGGAGATCTAGAATAGGTCGTAGAGTCTCGTCCCTTTTTGGTATTAGAAAATATAGGGAGTAGACCCCCATATTTTGTTGATTGACAGGAACGTGTTCTATTGCCTGTTTTTATAGGAGGGAGATTACCTCCTGCTTTAGTAATGTTGATTTTTCTTGTGACATTGGCCGTTGTCTGGGTGGAATGTTTGGGGGGGTAGATGTTAGTTCTAGGCAGTAGCCTGACCGAAGTTTTTGGGTCACCCATTTGTCTGAGGTGATGATCTCCCAGACATGAAGGAAATTTTGGAGTCTGCCCCCGACCGGAGTGGAATGGTCTGGGGGGAAGTCATTGGGTAGGAGGTGTGGCAGAACGGGCGTTGTTTGTTTTGCCTCTGCCCTTGTTGTTGTTACCCCTGTAGCCGCCTCTTTAGTAACCTTTTGTAAAGGTAGTCTGAGTAGGGGATTTGTATGATGTGGACGCTGTGTCTGAGGAGTAGCCTCTGGATGTACTCCGAAAAGAGGAGCGGCGAAAGGAGCGTTTGGGCGGGTGAGACTGTAAGGACCCCATGGATTTTGCGTTATCCGTGTCTTTTTTCATCTTTTCTAAGGCCTCATCCACCTTTGGCCCGAATAGATGTTCCTGGTCAAAGGGATGGTTAAGGATGGAGGCTTGTACTTCTGGTTTAAAACCAGATACCCTTAACCAAGCATGGCCACGGAGAAGGACGCTGGTGTTGATGGCCCTGGAGGCTGTGTCTACTGCATCTAGGGCACAACGTATGGAGGTATTTGTGATTGTTTTACCCTCTTGAATTAACTCGTTGGCCCTAGCTTTATATTTTTCAGGGAGATGGTGCATTATGCTTTCCAATTCATCATAATGAGCCCTGTCATATCTGGCCAGCAGCGCCTGAGTGTTTGCTATACGCCATATGTTGGCCGCCTGGGATGCTGTGCGTTTGCCTGATGCATCTAGCAGTTTTGATTCCTTGTCAGGTGGTGGTGCATCACCTGACGCTTGTGAATTTGCCCTTTTACGTGCTGTCGATACTACTAAGGAATCTAGTGGCGCTGGTCCTCTGATGTAAGAGGGATATGAGGGAGCAGGTTTGTATTTTTTTTCAATACGTGGGTTAATGACCCTGGCTCTAGCTGGGTCCTTAAAAACTTCTGCTGCATGCTTTACCACCCCTTTGAGCATGGGCAGTATGGAGGTGGACCTATGTGAAGTATCAAATGTGTCTAGGAGGAAATCTTCCTCCACGGTGTCAGTATGCAAGTCCACCCCGTGATAATGTGCTGCCCTTTGCAGAAGATGGTTGAACCCTAATGAATCTTCTGGTGGGGATGGCCTAGAAGGGTAAATATCGTCTTGTGGCACGTTGGTGATATCTGGAATATTGTAATCGTCCCATGGATCTGGAGATCCTGTAGGGGTGGGGTCCTGTGGCACATCCCCTGTATCATCATATGGGTCCCCCTGATCATCATCGTCTGGAGACGGGGTAGGAGAACGATGAGGTGGGGGTGGAGAGGGCGGAGGGTGTGGAGGTGGGGAAGGAGGAGGAGGTGAAGGGGGAGGGGAAAGTATTCTGAACGGAGAGGTAGCAGAGTCCTTCCTCTTTGGAGGTGGAGGCGGACCAGACTTCTCCAAATGTTTCTTTTTGGTAGAGAGTGTCATATGTCCAGTTTTTAGATCCTTGGTGAGAGTTTTTTGCAAGGGATCCGGTGTAAATAGCTCTGGTGAGGTAATTTGGTCCGTCGGCGCCAAAGGCGTCGGGGCCGATGACTTTTTAAGGTTTTTCCGTGCCGGTTTGCTGTTTAGAACCTGGCTTGGGACCCTCCGGTCTCTTGGTCGGCGCAGAGATGGGCTTCGGCTTGGAAGTGTCGGTGCCGGTGGCCTTGTGTGGTTTGGTCGGTACCGCAGATGGTGTTGGTGCCGAAGAATTGGGTTTCGACCCCTAGGGCTTCGGTGCGGAGCTCGGTGTCGAGGTAGAGGCCGGTCTCTTTTTCGGTGCCGAAGTGTGTTTCTCGGCACCGCTGGAGGGCTAGCTCGAGCCCGAGCCACCGGAAGGCTTATTTGGCTTCTTCACCGGGCCCAAAGGTGGGGTGTTTCAAACAGTGTCTCTGGTCTTGCCTAGGCCCGGAGGCGAAGGTGTTTTTTTTACACATCTCAGTCGATGGTAGAATTAAAGGATGGACTGATTCATATTTAATGTGTTTATCCTTTATGAATTAGCATGGAACAGACGTTTACAGTCTGTGTGACACAGTTGTTTAATCAATACTTGACCACTGGTGTGATTCCGAGATTCTATGTCAGGACACGGAGGCGAGGATTAGGCTTTTCTTTCCTCGTTTATTTCAACAGCAGCCTTCATAAAATAAACAAAAACAACACCGAAGACTACATAACCCATGAGTCTTCAGAGAAACAACAACTTCTAGAACACAGAGACTCTAGCCAATCGGGCGTCTCCTGGCTCCATAACTGACAACGAGTCCTGCAGTGCTTCCTCTTTCTTCGCTGCTGCAGCCTCGGTTAAGTGACTCACTGCCTCAAGGGTTTGGGGGATTATGTGACCTTAGTGCTTTGGCACAGCTTTTGGATTGTGACTGGTTTATTTGTACTGCTGTGCAGTTTTCTCATGCTTTTGAAGCTTCTGCTTCTTCCGCGGACGTGGGAACGGTTTTCCGCTCCTACGTGGACGCAATTGTCGATTTCATTGCCGGGATGAAGGAGCGGCAGTCTGCCGGCCGCCAGAGGGCTCACGCCTCTTCATCTGTTTTCAGACGCTCTTTGCTTGGCGAGCGCGGGACGGAGGTCGCGTCAGTTTCAGGCTTTCGCAGAGCGCCTCCGTCTGCGTCCGTTGGGCTCCCCGGCTGCCTCGTGTTTAAACACCCCTTGTGGGGTAAGATCAGCAGGTTGGATCAGCCTGTCCTTGTGAAAATAAGGGTGTTTAGCATTCTCTGTGGAGCAGTGGCTCCCTGTCAGCCCAGTTTTTACTGACAGCCTATTACTGCGGGGCCTCAGTGGGTGAAACCCAACCCCCTTTCCACCCTTATTGATATTACACATTCCTTACTCAGGGTCCCTAAACCCGGGTGCTCCCACCCATTCTAATTAGCCCTCTGACCTGGTTGGTGACCACCCTACTTACCTGATACTCACCTCTTGTTCTCAGTTTCTTCAGGACCGTGTGGTCTTGGAGTAATTCGATGACTATTACAAGGAGGGTGAGGAGACTCAGTATTTCCCCATCACGGATGATTTTTGTGATGCTGTGGACGCCTTCATAGTCAGGGCGGTCTCAGAGGCGGTGGCCCCTCTAGAGAGGAAATTATTGGAACTGGTGCAGAAGTACCTACAGACCCTCCCCGTGAGAGAAGAGCTTCCAGGGCCCTCAGACCCTCGACCCCCAGAGCAGGCCACCGCACCCCCCTCTGAAAAATCGTGCAAGCGCCCACATCCAGAAGGGGTGGATTTGTATGTGTTTGGTAGGTTAAAGCAGGCGTTCTTGGACACCAAGTCGCCACCCACGCCTTTGGCCTTGGAATCGCCACAGCCATCAGGGCAGTGCGGACGGAGAGTCTGACCATAGCCGTTCTTGGCGCCCTTCCCCCTCACTGGCGCAGGTTCCCCAGTAGGCCTCTGAGGCAGTTGCGGATCCTCAATCAGATCTCTTGGACCCGCAGGATTCCTCCATCCCAGATCATCAGAATGGGCCCCTCAGGGCGGAGTGTCCTCGACCTTCCCTCGAAGGTAAGGTAGTCCTTAAGCCAGAGATAGATGCCAAGATGGCAACGTTTCTTATTAAGTATATCAAAGACCCCAATAGAGGCATCAGGTTCTGGCGGGGATGCTAGGACAAGCTCGTGGATGTCACGGGTCCTTTAGTAAAAATATTTCACATGGCGGAGGGCGCCAAGGCATCGGGCGCTTTCATTCCCCCGGAGGTCTTGTCCAGTTGGGCTCAGGTGGCCCAAGGGGGTCTCTTCGGAGACCCTTTTGTGAAGGAGCTCAGCAAGTTTGTCTCTACCTTCAACTCCCTGGACAAGGCCCAGTCCACGGTCAAGCATATTTTCAACGCTCCGGTTTTCGGCGGGGCTGGCCGTGGTAGGGGGCACCCAGCTGGCCACTCATCGCAGACAGCCTCCGGCAGAGGACAGCAGTCACAGAGAGCACAGTGACAGGACTCCTCTCGCTTTGGAGGTTTCTATCCCACCAGGGGCCGCTCCCGGTACAGAGGCCAGCACAACTGAGCCTGTTCATGGTAAGTTCTGGTATTATCTCTTGTCGAGCCTTGGGGGGGGCTGGCTGGCACTGTTTCTGGACAACTGCCGTTCCCCTATGTCAGACGCTTGGGTGTTGCAGTTGGTGCAGGGTTTCCATGTGGAATTCTACGGCTCCTCGGTTCAAGTCTATCCACTGGTCCCGATTGGGTTCTCTGGCAAGGAGGCTGCCTTGTATCAGCAGGAAATCTAGGACCTCCTGGACAAATGAGCCATCCGCCGTTCTTACCCCCACCCCAGGGGTTTCCTGAGCAATCGGTTTCTGGTTCATAAACAGGACGGAGGTCAGCGGCCTGTTATAAGTCTCAGGAAGTTCAACGAGTGGCTGGTGTACTGCCATTTCAAGATGGAGGGCATCAACCCAATCCACGACCTTCTGCGCCCCAACGATTGGATGGTCCGCTTAGACCTCAAAGATGCTTACCGGACGGTACCTATTTTCCACCTCACCGTTGTTTCCTCCAGTTCCGATGGCAAGGCCAAACTTTCAAGTTCACTTCCTTTGGCCTGCCATCCACGCCGCTGTGCTTCACCAAGATCCTGCACCTGGTGGTGGAGAGGTTGAGATCGCAAGGGATCAGGATGATCATATATCTGGATCAGATTCTATCCCAGCAGTTGCGATCGGCAATAGACCTCCTCCAATATTTGGGATTCATTATCAATCAGGCGAAGTCTTGCCTTCTCTCCACACAATCAATCACGTTCCTGGGGTTTGTGATTAATTCTGTGGAGGCGACCTGGAGCCTCCCGTCCAGGAAAATGGCAAAGATCAGCCACGAGATCTGGCAGATTGTACGGAGACCCCAGAAATCTCTGTGCAGCATTGCCAGGGTGGTGGCGTTGCTCTCGGCCTCCATCCAGGCCATTTTTCCAGGTCCTCTACATTTTCGGGCCCTACAAAGGCTCAAAGCGTCTCATTTACGCAGAGGCTTGACATATGCCCAACAGGTCCCTCTTTCTGAGGAGGCGAAAGAGGAGCTAAATTGGTGGCTCTCTCACATGGAGGCGAGGAACGGTTTTGCCATCATCGGAGCCCTTCCGGACCTGGTGATCGAGTCAGACGCCAGCGGTTCCGGTTGGGGGGCGCGATGTGGAGAGTTCACCTATGGCGGAAGGTGGTCCACCGAGGAGCGAGCGTTGCACATCAGCTGCCTTGAGTTGATGGCAGGGTCCTTCGCAGTTTGTTGCTGGACCAAGGACTGGGCTCAATCCTGCATCCTCCTGAAAATGGACAATGTGGCGGCAGTCCGTTACATAAATCACCTGGGCGGCACTCGCTCCAAAGCCCTGGCGGACTTAGCCAAGGAGTTCTGGGAATATTGCCTGTCACACCAGGTTTCAGTGACTATGGATCATCTTCCGGGAGCGTCCAACCAGGTAGCAGACTGGCAGTCTAGCCATCTCCGGGACTAAAGCCTTTGGAAACCTTTTCATCCGATGTTTCAGGTCCTACAGGATCAGTGGGGACCGTTCTCGATCGACCTTTTTGTATCACATCTGGACGATCAGCTTCCCCGGTCCTTCAGTTGGAGACTGGACCCGGGGGAGACGGCCACGGATGCGTTCCATCGGGATTGAACGGGGCTACACCTTTCCCCCCTTTGCCATGATCATGCGGCTTATGACGCAGGTCCAGCGCCAGAAGGTGGAGCTGGTAGTGATCACCCCGATTTGGAGAGTCCAAGCTTGGATTCCAGTTCTGATGTGACTTTCTTGGGATTCTCCAATCCGTCTACGCCCGCTCCCTGATCTCCTGAGCGACCCTGTGAGCAGTCCTCACCCTCTCATCATGAACGACTCCCTCTCGCTCATGGCGTGGCAGATTACCAGGATAGATGGACGGTCCCGGGAATTTAGAGAGAAGCTGCGGATCTCCTCTCAAAAGCCTGGTTGGACGGTACCATTAAACTAGTATAGGTCGGCCTGGTCTCGATGGATGGGTTGGTGCTTGCGACAGAGTCTGGATCCCATGGGGGCAGACGCTGTCCACATCCTGATTTTTCTGGCCCAATTAGCTTCGGAGGGCTTTGCTACAGGATGGTTAATACTTTTCTTTCCACCATCTCAGCTGGCCATGTCTCTGTAGCGGGCCATCGGGTGGGGGGGAACACCCATTGGTGACGAAACTACTGCGGGACATCCGCCTTTCCCTTCCCCCGCAACCAAGATAATCGGTCCTCTGGGATGTCAATAAGGTCTTGAACCTGCTTTCCGCTTGGCCTAGTAACAAATACCTTTCACGTTAACAGTTGTCTGCCAAGCTGGCCATGTTGTGGTATCTGGTGCCTTGCCAAATAGTCTTGGATGTCAGAGCCCTGGATATTTCAGGGAGGTCCTTTCCTCCAGATGGGGTTACCTTCCATGTATCACGGAGCACAAGTGTCACTCACGGGTCATTTCCTACCCAGCCTTTCCAGAAGTTTCTAAGCTCTGTGTGGTAAGATGTATCAAGGCTTACAAAAGCATGACGGAAGAGTCGCGTCCGCATGGAGAGCGTCAATTGCTCATTGCTCGAAGGAAACACTTTTTGAGCAACTCTTCCCCAACCATTGCAAGATGGGTTCGCTGGGTGATGCTCGAGGCCGGCATCGACACAAAAGTATTCGGTGCGCACTCTGACAGAGGCATGATAGCCTTGAAAGCGTTTGCGCTAGGGGCCCACTAAGAGGACGTCCTGAATGCGCTGACTGGTCGTCAGATTCCACTTTTAAGAGGTTTTACTTTAAACCGGTCTCCTCCACTGCGGCCTTTGTGGTGGATAAACTTTAAACTAGCCTAATCCTCGCCTCGTGTCCAGACACAGAATGAACAATTTCCTAGCTTTCGTAACGGAAAGTTTCAATTCTATTAAGGACACAGAGGCAAGGATTAGCCCTCCCTTAGAATAATTCTAAACCCACCCGGGTTAGGAGACATACGTAATGATGTAAGTAAAGTGTTTTCCTGATTTAAAGCTCTGTTTTAAGGTGTATGAGATAGTTTTCCTGCAAGCAGAAAGTTACAACCCATTTCTTTATCCATAGGTTCGGAGACGTCGAAACAGAAGTAAAGATCTTCCACAGTCAAGTTTGTCGCAGGAAGAAAGAGGAAACGCTGCAGGACTCATCAGTTATGAAGCCAGTAGACCCCCGATTTGCTGGAGACTCTGTGTTCTAGAAGTTGTTGCTTTTCTGAAGACCCATGGGTTATGTAGTCTTTGGTGTTGTTTTTGTTTATTTTATGATGGCTGCTGTTGAAATAAACAAGGAAAGAAAAACCTAATCCTCGCCTCCTTAATAGAATTGAAACTTTCCGTTACGAAAGCTAGGCAATTTTTCCTTCTGACACCGTATGTCAGAAGTTCACATGCATGCTCTAGGCACTCTTTTTTTGGTTAACTTTTCAGGTGCACCATTCAAATATGAGATTTGGGATATGTGTGTTTCTGTTCTTCACTCTCTTTAATTTCTTCTCGTCTCCCTCTTTCTTCCTTTTTTTCTGTAGGGCTTGTTAATTTTTATGCCCGTCTTAGTCACTTTTCCTTTCATGTTTGTTGCTGAATTTCCCTCTTACAGTTAAAACATGTGATGAAAGGCAAAACAGGGAAATCCAAATCGTGTAGTGATGTTTGCTGCTTTTGGTTGGGTTTCAACTGTTATTTATTTTAAGTGGTTTTTTATTATGTTACGTTATTATAAGTATAATTGTTATGTATATTCTCCCATTTTTCTTTCTCTATATTTTTTCTTTATGCAAAAAATTGTTAATGGGGATGTAGGAATGCCGATGGCCTGACACGAGTTATATATGGAGACCAGGCAGCATATGAGGTATTGTAAGGTCCTGTTTTAATAGTAACAAGCCACAGGGTACAGGATTTCCTCCGTTTTTAAACTAAAAATGAACTGAATGAGCAAACATGGGCAGCCACAAGTTAGCACCACAGGTTCAGGGCTGAGCCAGTGTAGTTCTGCTATCGCTCCTTCTCTTCTCTGATGGTTGCAATGACCTTCTTGCCCTCTTCTCTGGTTCTTCTCTCTCTTCGTAGGGGAAACTCCAAAACCCGGGCAGCCCCAAGGGAAAGAAAGAAACGCTCTGGTTAGGTTCTCCTCACTTCTACTATTTGTCTGTGCCACCGCCACCAAACGTCGTGGGAGGGGAAAAGGAAAAGTAGGGATCAGGAAGGGACGGTAGTGTGAGAGGGGTGAGGGGTTCCGATTCTCCTCCGAGTGTGACTGTGTTGCGCTTTACTATTTACAAACACCCCAGGTACCCCACCAAAAAGACCCTTTAAGGGGCACTTGCCTGTGGCCACGACCCGGGAACCGGGCCGTGGCAGCTGGACCCGGGGCGTCCTCTCCCTCTCTCGGGCCGCCGGGCTTGTGCGCAGTGTACGCTTCCTCCCTTGAGGGCACGGCTTCCGGGGTTCCCCCGTCTGCTTCACTGGTCGTCACAGGTCCCGCTCTTCTCTGAGTGTCGTCGCTGACGTCTCCGTTGGTCGTCCGTGGCTCCGTTGTTCTCTCTCCCTGGTTCCGCTCTTCCTCCGCGCTGTCCTGGAACAACGCCTTCCAGGTACCGCCCTCCTTATATTCTATTGGCTGAAGTGTGCTGACGGTGCGCGTTCCGAGCGCAACTAGACCGCGAGCTGTTTCCGGCATTTCCTGATAGTCGTAGTCCGTTTCGCCCACCTTCCGCCTGGCTGCGTCGTCGTCCTCCTCACAGGGGATTTATTGTTTAAATCTAAAATCTCTAGGCTTTTGTCTTCTATTCATATGGATATCAGTATTAGGTAGGGCACTGGTTGATGTCATGTGCCTTTTTTTTTATATATTTCATACATGTTGTAGATAAACTATTTATATGTATTTTTGTCATGTTTTCAGCCCTTAAGAAGCCTAAGTTTGGGCGAAATGCGTTGGCTGCATTTGTTTGTGTGTCTGAAGAAGCAAAGAATAAATAAATAAAAATTAAAGCAAAAACCAACTTGTCTTGTTTTTCTCCTCATATTTCAGCAAAGGATTTGGCTATTATTATTTTGTAACTTTGGTTGCCACTCATTTTTGTGTTATAGTGGAAGCATATAGTGTTGACTGGCATTGATTTGTGCACTTCTTGACAGAGACGTGAATCAATAAAAAGGACATTTACTGCCATAGATAATCTTTCATTTGTCTGATGTGTACATGAGTTGCCTCTAAAGTCCTACGCTGGTGAGCTCCAAGCTGCCTGTCTAGGTTTGTGCCTGGCACTCTAGGTAACTCCACATGCAATGTGACCACAGACAACTGGCTGACAAATTTGCTGCCATTATTTCTCACTCATTACTTTGAGTGTGTATTGTAAAAGCACAGTATTATTTTTACGGTGTGCAGACAATATCAGCTACTTCTAATCAGGGGTGTGGAATTCCTATAGCCCGACAGCCAGGACATATTGTTTGGGGTCAAGGACTAAAAGTTTTCATGTTTATTTTGTCTTTGGGACAAGTAGGTCCAACCCCCTGCAGCACAAACCCTGTGGCTGCCATATTACAGTACCACGTTATGGATCAGGGAAGGCAATTGTCTGCGGTTAAAGGAATAGTTGTGCCCATATGTTAATGCTGTTCGAACTTGTATTTAGGGCTCATTAATACAATGCCTTTATTATTAGGGTGAGAACTCTGAGGAAATGTGGTAAGTTCAGACGGCACTACTGACATTGGTTTCAGTATACAAATGTGTACACACGTTTGCAGAGTTTAACAATATAAGACTTCGTATAATGTTTCCAAGATGCTCTCTGATTAGATGCAAATATATGCGAAAGCAAGATTGATGATTCTTTGCTTTCAAAATAAAATAGTCATTAAAAAAATGCAACTAGGAAAAAAACATTTTGCTAAGCTACTGTAAAAGTTTAGGTACCATTTCTTTGAAGCATCATTTAGCAAAATGTGTTGATGCATGCTAGTATTTCCCAAGCATATTCATGATGGAACATGAAAATATACAATTACTGGCATAGCCAATAGATATAATTTTGGTGGGCAGCCTTTTGGTCAGGCCTTTTTTTTTTTTTTAAACAGACTTTTATTGAGTTTCAGAAAACCTACATTCAACCCTGTGGGCATCGTGATGATCAAGTTGGGAAGTCAGTAAGCAGTACAATGGTTACAATAACAAACTGAACAATCTCCCAAGGGTGACTGCCAGCGAAAGTGTTCCACCAGGGATCTCAGAAGCACATTAATGATTCTCAGCCATCCCCCCACAAGGAACCCGGGATACAGGTCAATTCGTCCATCCCCTCCCACTTCCAAAACACCCCAACAGAGACCCCCCACCCCAACCACCCACCAAAGCATGGCGCCGGTCGCTAAAATATTCAGGAAGTCAAACAAAATTCCAGCACCACCTATCAGAATCGCTACCTCGCAGGTCGCAGTGCATTTTGGTTATGCCTTGTTTCGACATGAGTCTTTTAAAACGTTATTGTTGTGGGAGCTGCTGGACCCTCATCATTACAGCAAACATTGGCAAAACCAACAATATTTTTGGACTAAAAAAAACAAACATTGCCACAGTAGTTTCTGTCACTGAACAAAACTACTTCGTGTGCCAATATGCCCCTTGTGAAAGAGCAGAATACTGCCACTCACAGTCAAGCCAACTGGTAGATAGAGAGAGAGGTGAATTGTAATAAACACAAAATGCCAGACCTAAACAGGGGCCCAATTCTTAAAGAAAGGCACAAAAGTGCACCCATTGGATATGTACTTGCAGCAGTGCAGATATACGGCTTTCGTGAATTCACAAGAATTTAGAGAAGTAGGCCAGGAAACTCTACTTCTAGGAAATATTTGTGAACGTCATTTTAGCACTGGCAAATAATCATGTGTAGATTTCCTTGTGCGACAATCTGTAGCGCTGAATCAAGTTCACTTTCCCAACACCACTTTCTTCCACAATCCTGGAATTTTTTTTATCTCCGTGCTCGTCAGGAGTAAATTTCCAACCTTTCTCTAAATTGGAAAATATTAGAGACAAGCTGATAAGAACCCATAAAGCATGCAGGTTAGTAGATTTGCACAGACTAAGAACCCACAAAGCATGCAGGTTAGTAGATTTGCACAGACTAAAACCAACCGTGGGGAACTATTGCTTACTGCTACCGCCAGCCCCATTGTGTAGATCTGTGGAAAGGTGGCAAAACAAGGGAATTACTAGTATTCAAACCCTGCTATGGTATGAGCTCTGGCCTAATCAGAGGTAATTATCACTGCTCTTATATAATGAGATAGCTGCCATAATTTGTCACCGCACTACATGGTACCAAAGGGACAAGTAGATTTTGTTACAGGACAAATCGTTTTATGAAGCAACCTGGCTCATGGACAAGTAGATATTTTACTAAATTCCACACCCCTGCTGTAATTTAGGTGGATGTATGGGGCCCTCAAACTGCATTTGTGTATGGAAAGTCTCTCATTCTCACTCCTGTTTTGTAGTACTTTTATGCTATCATCCATCTTTTCAGTTTGTGCATGTAGTCGGTCCTTTCATTATGTACCATTTAGTCAAGGGGACCAGCACAATATCAAGTACCAATTCTGGTGTGGTTAAATGCATTGGGAGCTCACGCCTTCAAAATTTTGGATGAGAGTCTGCATCTGCCTGCATGTGTTAATTGATTTTCTCGTTTGCCATAAATATTCATGAAACATGACAATTATAACATGCCTACGCCATGTAAAACGTTATAACTACTTGGCTTAACCAAAAAAATATAAATTTGATGTGGTTGTCACAGCAGGAAAGAATAGTTAATAAATGAGGACTGTGTGTTCTCTGCATGAGTCTAGAGTTTAATATTTTTTTTAAAACGTGTTCTACGTTGGGCACAATACCTGCCAGCAACTGGAGGTCAAAAAGAAAATCAGTGAATCTTTCCTATACACCTACGGTCACTACGATCACACTAAACCATCACCTTGGGTTTAGAGAGCAAAGAGAGAGAGCAACAGCTGAGTTTGTTACAGCTTTACATGCTTATGCTTTCACATTCAACATTTAAATGCACAAATTACAGCAGAACAGCTTCTTAATAGGTGAACCTTACCTAGAAGTACCCACAATTGGTTAAAGGTTAAGAACACATATTTGAATATGGAAAGGACCTTAGTAAATAAACATTGGCATAGCCAATAGGTCTCGCCTTTGAGGCGTCATAACTTTTTAGACAGAGCTAACGTTTTAAATACGTGTTATGAGCATTGTGAATGTTGTGCAGCATGTTAAAAATGTATAAGTTATAATTAACAAAGTATTATAACTATTTGTCACCTTATATCTAACCGAAAAAACATTATATAAGCATTATTTAGCAGCCGGTGCCAGTGAGCACGCACAAAGAGCAAGTACTAATAAGTAAGTGCCCATGTGCGCACCTGCAGACACCGGCTGAAATTAAGCCCCCAACAGGGGCCTGCGTTACGCCCCTGGAACGAGCGAGCCCCAACTACTGGACTACTACACACACAACCACACTCAAAGGAGCTGTAATACAAGGGATGCCTGGTATGCAGCGGCTGATCTGTAGGCCTCCTGCAGAGTAAAATGTGCTGGCTTTCTGAACTGTCCCCGTGTGCAGGCCTCCCATGGAAAGCTCTTTATTTAACAATATTCCCCAAACCAAAACATATTTTAATGCTCCGTGTCCTTTATTTTGTATAGGAGGCACCTTGTTGGATGTTTAGATGGTGTTGGCATATCAAAATAATCAGTGTAGCTGAAAAATAAAATAACTGTGGCAGCATAGGCCTGTTAAGGGTATTAACTTTCCTGCAGATTAACAGAGCCTAAACACTTACGTCTGTTGCACCAATCTCGGAGAGGAGACAGTGGGAGGGAGAGAGGGGAGGAGTGAAGGGGGCAGTGAGGAGCCAGTTAATGGAGATAGATTGCGGCGATAAGAAACAATACACAGACTGGTTACTGTAGAGCCGTCTGTTGGAAGTGAGGGAGGGGTGGTGAGTTTGCTTCCTGTTACAGTGGCGGTACTGGTGTGCTTCCTGTCTGGGCAGCACAGGGGCACAAATGCTGCTGATGATTTAAAAACTAACAAATAGTATAATAAAGGGCAATAATGTCAATGCCAAAGTTGCAAGGAATAATAATAATTTATAATATTATCATACTATCACAGTAGCTAGTGGCGGAGGAGTTTGTCCCTCAGCCAGGGTGGAGAGGACGCGCCTTGTAAGGAAAGCTGCAAGGTCCAGCGCCTTGGTGCTTCTGTCGGGGCGCCTTATAATCCAGTTTATGGCAGTGGGGTCTGTCCCTCGGCCAGGGTGGAGGGGACGCGCCTTGTAAGAAAAGCTGCGAGGTCCAGTGAGTTCACAAATGCTAACATCGGAACCCTGGGTATCTGTGTGTGAAATTTGTTTATTAAACTGAAAACAAGAGAACCACGTGGGTGTGATGGAGGGGGCACGTGCAGAGGGGTGAAGGAAACATGAACCACAGCTGTGCACTGTGCAGTGGGGTGAAAGGAAGCACGCACCACAGCTGTGCACTGGGGTGAAAGGAGGCACACGCCACATATCTGCACTGTGCAGTGTTGTGAAAGGAAGCACGCACCACTACTGTGCAGTGGGGTGAAAGGAAGCACTCACCACAGCTGTGTACTGTGCAATGGGGGGGAAAGGTAGCACACACCATAGCTGCGCAGAGATGTAAAAGGAAGCACGCACAACCGTGATGAAAAAACGTGAATGTTAAAAGGTGCGGTCCATTTTGAAGCTGTGTACTGTGCAATGGGGGAAAGGTAGCACGCACCACAGCTGCGCAGAGGCATTATTCAGCAGCTGGTGCCAGCAAGCATGCACAAAAAGCAAGTGCTAATAATTAAGTGCCCATGTGCATACCGGCAGACGCTGGCTCATATTAGGCCCCCAGCAAGGGCCTGCGTTACGCCCCTGGATCGAGTGAGCACCAAAAGCATGTGGGGAAAAGAAACACGCACCAAAGCTGTGCACTATGCAGAGATGTCAAAGGTAACACACCCCACAGCTGCGCAGAGGTGTATAAGGAACCACGCACCACGGTGATGTAAAAAGGCTAATGTTAAAAGGTGCGGTCGATTTTTAAGATGGTACCGAAAAAAAAAGGTGACTAAAGAGGCCAACTACAGAGTACAGCAAATGACTTAACAATAACATACTAATACAAAGATAACGGTGCAGGAAGAAAGTACTGACATAGGTGAAATGCGAGTGCTGGAAAAAGAAGCACGCACTTTTGTGGCAGTGGGGTCTGTCCCTTGGCCGGGGTGGAGGGGACGCACCTTGTAAGGAAAGCTGCAAGGTCTTGAAATGAAACAGGATCCACAACAGATGGCACGCTGTGCGCCTCTGCTTGCTCCTGACAGCTAAAAGCTGTGGGAGTAAACATTTTCAGAAAAGGTGGAACATGCACCAGCCTTTGGCCAATTGCGTGCTTTTATTTTTAAAAGCCACATGGAAAGGCCAATTGAATGTGTGGAAAATCGAACACCACACGCACGAGTTTGCAGAAAGTCTGAAGTGATTCCAAGAGGCCTTCTCCAAGAGCAACACATGCGTGGTGCTCTAGGCTCGGACTTCAAATAAAATGGGTCTGATGAAGTACTATTTATAGTCAAACGATTCCCAAATTCAACAAGTTATCTTCATGAGCAAAGACAGAAACTGCAAGAAAATGTGAGGTTACATTTTAAAAGTGGTAGTTTAAAATGTTATAGTATGCAACGTTTAGCTAAATGTAAGTGTCCTTGGCAGGCAAAATGTTCTGCAAGGTGCGCAGAAGTGAAAGGCATTATTTAAAGTTTTGCAGAAAGAATTGAGGGCAGAGATCTCATCGCTTACATTTTAACTGTAAGGGGGACTGAAATGTTGCTCCATGCTCATGACAAATTGAGAAGGTGTTCATATGCAAGTGAAGGATATTTCATGTGTTGCTGATCTATGGCTACAGTTCCATAAAGTGAGCTAAGTAGAATTTCCAATAAAGTGACAACTGAGTTAGAGGAAAAGGAGGAAATCCTATTGAGTTTTTTTCCTCGTACTGTACATGATTATAAAGGAATGTGTGTAGACTAAAGATATACCTGTGTCATGATGACCTAAAACATCTTTAAATCCGAGTATTGAAGAACTGGTTCTACAACTAGTAGTAACCCAGAAGACATGTTTACAAGGGGCACTCCTAGTGCATTAAAAGTTAATTTGACTAGGATAATCGATAGCTATGAGCTGAAATACAAGATGCCTGACTATGTGCATCTGGTGAGACAGGCGATGGTTGAGGGGTTCTTAAGAGGCGAATGTAGAGTAGAGTGGTGAAGATCTTGCAGTGATTTCTCAGAGTGTTTTCTAGACTTCATTTACATCTAATACTTTCTCTTCTCAGGCCAATTAATTAATTATTCCAGGAGATTTTAATCTTAACATACACTTTTCTGCAGTGGACTCCTCAGTGGAAGCTCGAGAGGACCATCGGGTGATTTACAATACACTTATTCACCTGACCAGGAAGAGACGGGCACATTGTAATAATTATAGGTAAATAATCTGACAAATCTGGTTGAAGAATGATAAATAGACTGATAACAGAAAGGTGCAAATAACTTAAGCACAATGGCTTTTAATATTTTAAAAGGACATTAGACTGTATATTGTTACAATCATTAAACATGTATTTGCCTTTTGTTCTGGTTGTGTCACGTCAATTCCAACCATTCCCTATGATGACACTTCATTGAAAGGCAGTATGGACCTGCATTGACAGAACAATGAAATGGAGAAACAAGTCACGATTGCCTGTAAAGGTTTGTACGAAGTTTTTTTGTGTATCCCGGCATTGTAAAAGTTCTGACAGGTGCATTTGGGAAGCAAATAAAAATTTGATCCAGGGCCATTCCACTCCAAACTGTGAACATTTGGAACAGAAGTGTATTTAGATAACAGGAAAGAGTTTATTTTTTCATGACAGTATTACCCATCCTTGACAAACAAACTGCAGACATTCCAAATATGTGCAATGTCTTCATCCAGATGTAACATCACACTGGTCATTGTACTTTACATGAGGACAAGAGAGCGTGACTTGAGTCCCTGTAATTGTTGAACTTGAATAAAGCTAAGCAATAATAAAATATCTTACATCTGAAGTGTGGCTCAATGGTTAGAGCGGCAGACCCTGATGCAGAGGTCTGGCCCGGGACCAGGGTTCAATTCCCGCCTCGGCGGGTCTTGGGCTCAATTTCCTCAGACCTGTTAATTCTCGCCTCGGTGCCTATTCTAATCATGGGTCCCACTCTGCAACTCTGGGCAATAGCTTTCTTAATCTCCACAACGGCCCCAAAAGCGCTAAGATGCCTGGCTTCACCTTGGGGGTGCCCAGGAGTGGGCACTTCACAGGGAAAGGCCAGGAAGGGTTCCACAGCGCCTGAGAGACCCTTTCGGGGGGGTGCGGAGCGCTATATAAATGCACTACATTTACATCTCAGGTAAACATGTTCAAGACTCCACAATGTGGCAATTAGAAACGGAATATATCATGCCCGTCAATCTGATTAGTCATCATAAGAGTAAAACAAAATATAAACATATTGATATATCTATATAAAGTAACCCCAGCGCATCAGAAACTTTTAAAGTAGATGTTCTTACCTTATTCTGCAATTTGGGCCTGGACACCTTGTCATTTAACAGGAACTTGATTTTGTCTACCTGGTCACGAGGCAGCTGTTCCGCCATTTGAAAAAGAAACACCCTGGCAAGGTAAATAAAAATGTTAACCAAAACGTTCCATAAAGTCATCAGAAGGCTTTCACGAGTCCTCCATCTTCAATCTTTGACTGAAGGCGGTGTGGGGTTGGTTACATGCGTGGGTTGGATGAAGGGCGTGGGCTTTGGCCATGCTCAGCGTGGCTGGCTGCCAGGGGCTGACCACAGGGCCTGGCTGTGCGCAACATGGGGTTGGCTTTACATATGGATATATATGCGCACACACTCACACGTATATCATACATACACATAGATAACTGAGCTTTCAAAGGAGGTCACACCAGGCCATACTGAAGCTCACCGGTAGGGGCTTATCTGGGCCCTGTCCTCGAGTTCTTTCTCAATTTCCTCTTGTTTGGCACCCATTTGATTTCTCAAAAGGTCCATTCGTTTTATTCTGAAAAGCAGCTCCTTTAGGAGCCAGCTGTCTTCATTTTCAAGCTTTCCATTCTGACGCAGAACCCGGAAAAGTTCATATCCTTCAGTGATCTTCTCAAGCTCACTTGTCGAGGCATATTCTATGCACAGGAACTTGAGACACTGCAGATTGTATTCACTCAGCTTGTTGCTGATGGCCATAAAGAGATCACTCATGTCCAATGGCTATCTGAAAGTAGAAAATAAAAAGACAAAATAAGATTCACAGCCATTAATCATCCAGTAAATAACTTTCTCTGATCTAGGGGGGAAAGCGGCTGCTTCCGCCCGCGTGTGTAGAATGAAAGCTAGTTTGTAATTTCCTTTGGGTCTTGAAATCCTAAACAAATCTCAGAGCATCTGAAAATCAGGTAAAACTGACAGGTTTAGTGTTTAAGTAGACACACGATTTTAAGTTAGTGGTGGGAAAAAAAAAAACCCCACCACTAAAACGGATATGTACATTTTTCTCTGATCAATGATATTCCAAAGGCGGCTACATTTTCAGTTTTTTAAATTACACTTTTTACAATTTACTTATCAGGTTAGCTGCTTTGAAGGTAGAGTTGGGGCCGGTTCTAGGTCAGTTAGGCCAGTGCGGCTGCACTGGGCGCTGACCTTGGAGTGGGGGGCACTGACCTCAGGTGAGGGCGCTGTGGTTCGCAATAAAAACGATTTAAAAGCAGCTGACGCAGAGTTCCTTCTGCGTCCAGATTTCATGCAGCAATAAAAATGTCAATATAACTCTTGTGATTAATGTTCCTTCTTGAGGGGGAGAGATAAGAGGTTTGTCTAGGGTCAGTTTTGACTCACCATAAAGAAGTGCAGTATGCCTGGTGCAAAGAACAGATCTGTATTTAAAGTGGATAGCTGAGTGATTTAGTAAAGCCAGCATTTACCAGAGCTTTAAAACAAATGAAATGTATGCGAAAGAGGGGCTATGGAGAGATAAGGGGCCCTTTTGCCGGTTGGTAGTGAGGGAATCTGAGAAGGGTGCCTAAAAAGATTGCTTCTCCAGGTGCCACCAGCGCTAAAGCCGGCCCTGGGTGGAGTCTGGGTTTTATTACTCCAACACCATCCTGAAGTCACAGCACAGGTGCCTATGTATGTCTGTGCTCCCAGTGCTACTGATCTTAAGTACCCTGTATCAGAAATACAGCAAGCTTAACAACAACATTCATTCTAAACAACAACTTCGTCGACCATCCACCAGGCGCCACAGCCGACCCACCCCCAACACACCAGCCAGCCCACCATCACTTTAAAAAAAAAATCTTTACAATGTAGAGCTTCATCCCTTTCTTTTTGGGAACCATGACAATAGTGCAACCAATGTTTGCACTTGGTTGCAAGTACAAAAAGCCAAGACTAGAAGTCGGCAGTCACTAAGAGGCACAATGTATCATGGACTAAATTGTCAAGAATCTTGCTTTACACCTTAGCAAGAAAATGCACGGTGTGAAACTGATAGTCAATTACAATCTAACTGGAAGCATTATAGGAAGGTGTGTTTTCTGATGTACAATTTTAGAAAAACGTTTAGGACTGCTAGCGGTTAGCATTCATCTTCTGCTGTCAAAACCAGAAATCTGTCACTTCCAGAGTCTTTGGGAGGGTTCCTTTGCTAATGTGCATCGTTCTGTCAGCAGAATCCTGCAATTTTTTAAGTCATCAGCATTGCCGGCAAAAGGGCACATTTATTTTTTGATAACCAATTTTATGGACATTTTTCCAGAATCAGAATTTGCATACAGGCATTGACAGTGCAGGGACTGAAAACAATATTCTCAAGCAGCACAGAGTTACAATTATAGTCTATAATAGGTACACCAATTTCCCCATATTAGGCCGAGCTTCTGAGGACAGCCACAAGCCACAAAAATCAGCTTTTCCTGTTGCCCACACCAGCCCGCCCATTTACGCCAGCACCTGATAGTTGGTGAAGGGCGTTGCTTCCAGGAGTGGGCCATGTCCCTCATAGCGACCAGGCACGCCACCCTCATAGAGGCCCGTTCTGCCCACTGGCCCTCAAAGCCCTCCACCAGCCCAAGTAGTACATTACAGGGGGTGAGTTCCACTGAGCAACCAAGAACAGAAGAAAGCTCCTAACCCACTTCCTCCCAATAGGTCCTCAGTGCTGGGCAACCCCATGCCACATGGAAAAAGTCAGCTGCCGGTCACGCACACCATGTGCATGTGACCGGGGTGTTGGGGGGGGGGGGGGGGGGGGGGGAGGCACTAAAGGTTCTGGGGGTAAGATATGTGGCGTGCAGTTGAATTGAACCATTCGCAATCGTGCAGAAATTGCCAACTCCTGGGGCGCCATACAAGCCTCCCGCCATTAGTCTTCGTCCAGGTCCCTAATCCACGCCTCCCATCGCTGCCTAGCACATGTAAGGCCAATCGGGGCAAGGATGACCAGTGACCGATAGATCCTTGAAATAGCTCCCTTTCCCAGATGCCAAAGAAAGTCTTCACCTCTAGCGGGCTGTACTCTGGGAGTGCCTTGTCTGGGAGAGCATGGGCATGCAAGGAGTGGAGTAAATGGAGATACCGAAAACAAGGAGTGTTGGAAAGGGAGTACCAAGTACTCAAATTGAGGAATGTCTTAATGGCTCCCTCTAAAAACATCTCCCAGGTAAGAGATCCTGATCCGGTCCTAGAGGACGAAGCCCTCCAACCAGGGGCGCCTCCTCCACGTGGGCGTCGGAGCATCGCACCACTTCTTTCTCGCAGTGCGAGAAGCAGAAACATAAAATGGTATAAATACCATTTTACGTTTCTGCTTCTCGCACTGCGATAACTCTAAATCACAGCCTTAGTATCTTCCACCTGCAAAGACTGTAATTATTGTCTGACGACACCCAAACTTTGGTGACTAAGAATAAATTCCGATATGTCTTGTCCATACCACAGGAGTTTCGATTTTAATAAAGTAAAGGGTGTACACTTATGCTACAACGCACACATAGTAATGGATTGTCACCAAGAAACTTTGTACCCTATGGTCATTCTGTGTCAAGAGAAAAAGGCTTTATGCAAACTATATTCCTTGGGTCACACGTGACACTATCTTGTCAAAAATGTATTTGGTAAATGTAATGACCTTCTTTCTGTATTTGAATAGGATTACGAATTATGATTTTGCTTAGGATAGTTGCACATATAATGCAAGCCTCCATTCAGTATGCCAGAAATGCCAAAAAGGACCTCTATCACATCATTTGCAACTGATCACGCCTCAAAATGGAGGTACATCTATCTCGGGTAGTCACGAGCAACCCATAGGTCCATGCAAACTGTGTATTAGGCATCAACTTATAACAAATGTTTACATGGAACTCATTTTTTAAAACAATTTGTTATTGTCACAAAAAATTTCTGAGTAGAATTTTATCAAAAAAGGAAAAATAAAACAGAACACATCTGTCATAACTGAATTAAAGAACAACTTCTATAGCCTGATTATTGCTGTCATGTAACCCAATTCAGCCGAACTGAGTTATTAATTTTTTGTAATAGTACAAAAATACAGAATATATATATATTTTTTAATAGAGTTTTATATAGCGCGAACTTGACCCGAATAGGGTATCAGAGCGCTTTACATAGCACCAGTTGCGTTACATTAGGGTTACATTAGGACACAATATGTATGTATATATATTTAACCTAGACATTAATAATAATATTTTAACAAAATAGCAATGGACTTTAACACATTTATATGATTGTATTTCTGCACATCGCACTTTTGTAAATAATGCTTTCTCAGGACAGTAAACCAATTAACTATAATGTACTTCACATATTAGTACTCTTGAAGAATTGTTACGGTCTAATGTCTCTTGAATGCATTGTTCTTTTAAATCCATCCTATCTTTTAATAAGAATGAGGTTTCACTTTGCACCCCAAAATACCTCCTTTGGGTCGTATTTATTTTACTCAGTAAAAATAAGAGCTCAGGCAAACACTGCTCTTGACTGCCTTTGAATAATGGTACTTTACCATAAGAAATGCAAGTAACAAAGTAAAAAAAATGGCAGCTATAAGTAGCCAGTAATTGTAATATAAATGAGGGTCAGCAGTCTAGTCTGTTTTTAATGGAAACAAACAAGGGATCTTATGCACAATGTCACTTTAAATGGATGTTCTAGACAGCGGGACTCTATGGTCCAGTTGAAGGCAGGAGCCGAAACGCGTTGACCATCCATGCTTGGCACTAATTGTGTATTGAATAAAGCACTTTACGGTAAAAATACCTGTGGACTTTCTCTCTGGTGCTGTGGGAACTTTCGTCGAGTGGAGGAGCGGGGTTGTGCTGAAGATAAATATATACACATACATATACACACACACACCTCAGTGTTTCAGTGATTCGTATTAAGGAAGTAGGTGATAGAGAGCAGGATCTCTCTTCTAAGTGGAGAAGGTTTTCTTTGAATGTGTAAGAGGAATTGGAGGCAATACATATATATATATATATATATATATATATATATATATATATATATATATATATATATATATATATATATATATATATATAGTCAGATTCTAACCTTTGCTAAAAGATTTGACCATATTTGAAGCATTGTGCAGAATAAAAAGACCACGGAACAACGGAGCAGTGACAACACGAAAAAGATAAATCCAACAGAAAAAGCAACTACAAGCCAACAGTTGGACATTGGTGAAAATGATAACAGTGAGAGCGATGTCTCTGTTAAATCTGAGCATGCAGGAGTAAAAACCAAAACTTTAAACGAATTTACCTTGATGCCACAGGGAAGGCTTTCAGTCCAAAACAACAAAAGTGCACAGGGTTACAGAGGTCGCAGTCGGGGAGGAAGAGGAGGCAACAGAGGAAACGTCAAATCACACGAAGATTTGGAAAGCCCAGTGGGAAGCAGAACACAAGGGCAAAAGATGGCGAAATGATGGATTCCAAAACTGTGGTAAATCTCTCTGGTCGGAATATCAGTAATGATGAAATCGAAGTTCTTTCCCTAGGCTTATCCTTTTGCCCAATAACGTACTTTGACTATACTCAAAGCCGGATAGATCTGTTCCACATCACAAGTAAACAGAAACTTAAGAAATGGTTTGGGGTAAGGGGTCCAGGTAATTTAAGTGACATAAAAAGCAGACCAAGTGAACTTAACATTGGCGATATCGAAATGTTATACATGATGAATTAACTTGAGTGTAATCCAGAATTCATTCAGGATCCTTATATCAAATTGGTCAAGGAGAGCATCAAACTTGATTAAAGCTATGAAAGTGGTTTTAAATCTAAATCAATTTTTTTGCCCTAAATAACGAATGAGGCTATAGAAAGATTTGAAAGAGGGATGATTCAAGAGTTACAAAAATTAGCTAAAAATAAATGTTATGTTAAGAACAATTTAACCATGCTCAACATCAAGCCATGAATGCTTAGAAAATGATGAAAATATTGTTGTCAAGAAATCAGATAAAGGGGGAACGTAGAGGTTCTCTCTAGAGAGATGTACCTGAGGGAAGGTAATAATCAATTAGATGACAAAAATAGATATGAGCCTACCACACAACTAAAATATGATACTTCAAATATAGTGTATCAAGAGAAATTGTTTGAATGGAAAGAGAGAAGCGTCTTAGAATGGGAGGAATATGAATTTTTTACTTGTAAATTCCCCAAATTACCGGCTCTGTATCTATAACCAAAGTTACACAAAGATAGCCTAAATCAACCAAGTAGACCAATATTATAATCTAGAGAAAGCACAGTGTAGATTACGTCCAGATATGTAGATTTTTTTCTCAAACCGTTTGTACAGGGACTCCCATCCATTATTAAGGATACAGAGGATTTTTTAGGCAAATCAATGAAATTGTACGGGATGAAAGCTATGTACTTATGTGTTTGGATGTCAACAGTTTATACATATGCATCCCACACAAGTTGGGAATAAAAGTATGTCGTCATTTTTTACGGGCCAGATGCCTGTCGTACTTATTCCACACTGAGATGCTGCTTAAAATTATGCATACTTGCCTTACACACAACTTCTTTACATTTGACAAAGCGATATATAAACAAATACAAGGGACTGTTATGGGGACCTGCTTTGCCCCCCGTTTCGCAGGGTTGTACCTGGACCGGTGGAAGGAGCAGGCCATCAGCAGCATTGATTTTTTTGGGGAACATGTGGTACTATGGGTGAGATACAGCAATTACATTTTTTGCATCTGGAAGGGGAATATTGATGAAGCAAGGAGATTTGTTGATATTCTTAATGTGAACACTTTGAAACTTTCGTTCAGCTGCCAACTGAACAAAGAGACCATTGATTTCTTAGATCTAACGCTGGCAGTGAATGGCAACAGTCTGGACAGTTATCTATATCGGAGAGAAACAACTGGCAACAGTCTGTTGCATGCACAA
The DNA here is from genome assembly GCF_964204655.1 of Triturus cristatus. Taxonomy (NCBI): domain Eukaryota; kingdom Metazoa; phylum Chordata; class Amphibia; order Caudata; family Salamandridae; genus Triturus; species Triturus cristatus. The sequence continues at coordinate 820,777,151 of NC_140584.1, forward strand.
AGCTGTCATCCTGAAAGTCTAATCCGCAGTATCCCGCTGGGAGAACTGCTAAAAGCAAAAAGAAACTGCAGTTCCCTAGAGGCATTTGAAAAAGAAAAATGTGTCATGACAAAAAGGTTTTTAGCTAGGAGCTATTCACACAAAATGATTGCACAAGCTTGTGTACAAGTAGAAAACAGTAATGAGGAAAATGACTCGTTCAAAAAAACAAATATGAGCCATATTCATAAAATTTGATTTACAACAACTTTTCATAAGCAATCGAGAGAACTAAGAAAAGGTTTCAAAAAAATTCTGGGAGTTATTGAAGAATGTTTCGGATTTGGCTCTACACATTGAGGACAACCTCCAAGTCACTTTCAGAAAGGCCAGATATCTAAAGGGCATAACCTGTAGAACCCTCACCACCTCAGATCAATGTAGAGCAAACATTCAGGGATTTTATACCTGTGGCAGATGTAAAGCATGTAAACACAGCCATAACTGTAAGGAGGTTAATTTGTCGAAAGACCAACAACCCTTTAAGATAACTTAACACCTGAAATGTACTATTGATTATGTGATATATGCTTTGAGGTCTCCCTGTGAAAAATATTACATAGTGAGCACCATACACAAAGCGAAAAAAAGAATCCTCGAACATTTAAGGGCAATTCAGAAAGATGATAAACAAATTCCCATAGAGAGACACATTAGAACACAACACAATCAGAACAGCGTCTGCTATCTATTTGTGTACTTGACAGAATTCCCATCAGGGAAAGAGGAGGTGACAGAGTTCAGGAACTCAGACGCCTGGAATCCAGGATAATGACAAAATTCAATACTTGCACCACACAGGCCATCATTTTGACGAAGAATTAGCGGTGCATTTAGGGTAATCTGACAAGCAAACATATTGGACATTAGTGCTCTATAATTTTATCCTCACTACCGTTTCTAAATATTTGTTGTTCTTACATGAATTAACATGTGACTTTTTTAACAACGTATTTATATTAATTTATTTTTATATTTTTTTCAGATTTTCCAGCTATTCTATGGAGAGAAGTTGGAGGCAAAAGAGCTAACAATATCAGATGTTACAACAAACAAGGTTATTATGTCGATGATATGCAACAAGTACAGTGTGTAATTGTGATAGGATCCACTCAATAGATGTTCAGTGTAGCCCACTTGGGCAGAATTGTATTTTGAAGTTGGATTCCATAAAGATTAAATTCTTAAGTAATAGAACAAGCAATGCTCATCTAAAATTGAAATACTCCTGTGTGTGGTTAGTCACATGATTTGAATGTGATATTGGCTACCACAGAGATGACATCAGCTAGGCTGCAAACGACACACACACTATGATTTTGTTCTGTTCCCTGATTAGATAAAGTTTTATTTGAAGTTTCTAAACTTTATTGGGATCGAGCCGTGACACAATAGTGAAATGCCAATTCAATGGGGTCTTAACTGTAAAGATCACGGTTGTGACTAAAATATCAGAAGTTCAATCTGAGAATAACAATGTTGCTTTTGTCCCTGCAATTGCTGGTAATTTTGTGAACATGTAATATTCTTCATGTTAAATAACAATATAAGGCTTGTTGAATTTGCTGGAAAAGTCTGTCTTCTATGTACACTGGCGTTTATGGTCACGTGGTGTGTTATTTAAACCTCAGAAAATGTTTGGCAAAATACTTGTGAACATGGAGTACAGCGCTCTGAAATGCGTAGAAATGTCCTTGCTGTATTAAACATGCTTGAACTGCAATGAGGGCCACGGTTTGTTCGAAAGAACTTGGCGCATGTTTTTGATGGTGTAGGGATTCGCTACCCAACCGCGGAATGCCGTCTACAAGAGGTTAAATATATATAGCAGGAATCATGCACTAAGCAATTATTACATAAATCCATGGTTGTGATAAATAGTAAATCATTTGACTACACACCATGGTTATAACAAAGAGCAATTTAATCAATCACATATTATGCCAAGTGAGTACATATCTCACAAAACTGTTCACTAAATATACATACTTAATGTGAACAATTTACAATCACGGATACAATGTTTTTCTCTTAACAGAGACATTAATACATAATCCATTTAGGATTATACTTTCGAGTGAAATACTTGGTACAACTTGAATGTAACTACAATTCCCACAATTCCTCCTAATGGTGAAAATGGGTATTAGTATAAATAAACAACATTGAAAACAGACTCACGCACCGTGAGCAAGACCAATTTTGGTTGAAACGCGTTGGTGGTGGAGGTCGGTGTTTAATTGCACGAGAAATTAAAGCAATCCTGAAAGTACACAACTCCCTTGGTGTGCAGTGGTTCCTTTTTGAGGAAGTTGGTGGGAAAAAAAAAAAATGAAAATATATATATACATATATACACACACATTTTCATGTACTATAACAAAAAATAAACAACTCCTTTCAGCTGAATTACCACCAAAGTTTAGACCTAGACATATGTAAATCAGTCTTGACCCTGCTCCTCATGGAATATATGGTACAAGAGCCTCAAAAGTAGTAAATTCTGCATTAGCAAGAGTAGAAATAACATGCATTAGTATTTCATGATCACCAAATGATTATGTTGACATAGTTAAATAGTGTAACCATACTAACCCCAGGGATTGACTGGAGAAGAGAACTAGAGGCACAGGGCGCTAGGAGCAGGCCAGCCACCAACACAAATTGTTCAACACAAATGGGGCCACTCCCAGAATAGTGACTGAAGGTGCTCAAGGATAAATTGTGAGTGTGGACATCTCACAAAAAGTGAAGGACTGGCCTCACACACCACCTGGTGTCATGCTTCAAGATCGGCCGTCCTCACCCTCTAAAAACTCGGTTTGATAGAAGGCGGGCATTTACCTGACAACAGGGATGTACTTCTAAACTAAGTGGGGGCCCATGGGATGTGAGTGAAATTTAAAACCCATTACAGTTGCCAAATTACATTGTTATAGGGTAGGTAGCTGTATGGCATTAAAAAAAGTGGACGGTGGGGTGGGGAAGTTTATTATCCCGTCACCGTAGTGAATAGGGTCAACATGTTTATGCCTGGTGTCCCTAAGGGGTACTGTTGCAGGGATTCTGCTTATGCACCGAACTATGCGCAGGAAACCAGGACCTCAGAGAATTGTGGTGTACCAGAAACTCCCCTCAGAACCAAGAACCCCTATCCGACTAGCTTAGTGTCACATTCGTTATCCGAGATTTAGCTCGGCGGTCCCAATGTATAGACAACCCAGAACAAGCGACTTAGATACTCTCAGGAGTGGTGGGAATCCGAAATACCCATTGGTAGCTATATATCAGTCCACAACAGAATAACAAAGACACGGTAAAGTTTAAAGAGTTTATTTTATAAACCTCGCGTCCTAAGAGGCAGTACTTTGGCTAACACAGGCAGACAAATGGTTAAGATCAGCACCATCAGCATTGTTACAATACCATAGAAAATGAAAGGAGCAATCATAATAATAATGACAGTGGAAAACAACCACCCTCCTTTCTCTAGCAACTAATAGGTTATTATTAGGCTAATAGAAGGTCTCTTAGGTTTGCATGGGGGAACCCCATACCTTATAGATCAGCTTAGTGGAATCACATCACAGGATCAGCTAGGCTTTCTCCTGCAACAGCTCTTCGTTTCGAATGTAACAGAAAACATGCTGCTCTGCAATATTAAAGGTATTGGCAGCTGTATGTATGTTATGGCTAAGAAGTGGTACGATCAACCTGAACACAACAACCTGCACTGTCTAGTGACCCAGACTCGTTCTTTACACGGTGTACAGACCAAGGTCACTGCTCACTGTTAAGGATGTTAAACAACAGACGGTTCTCATGTGAAGCAAAGTCGAGTCAGCAGTTCTCGAATGAATAACATGTAACAACAGTGTCGCGTGCAAAAGCAGCAGAAGCGGCAAGCTGGCTTTCTAACAGCCGACGAGGTTATGCTAATTTAGCGTTGTACATAGGGAGTGGTTAGCCCATACTACACCCCCCCCTTGATCGGACTACTAACCACTAGGGGCGCACTTATCAAGAACGCAGAGTTCAAGTTAGAAAGAACGGAACCAAGGGCATGATCTATAAGTCCATATAAGGTAAGTGTAAAGTTCGAAAAGAAAAAAAGTGTCAAAAATAGAAAAACGATGTCGTCAGGGAAAAAAACCATGAAAAATGGGGAAAAATGACATCGATGGATGCACCATGAGTTGACCAAGACAAAAAGTCAATCCATCAAGGTATAGGCACAATAAGTTGCAACACCCTCCAAGAGGAAATCATTGGAGCGTTCCGCAAAATTATCCGCCATCCAATCCAGCAAGGAAAAGGAACACACGTGTTCACTCACAATTGGAGCTTCCAGCACCACACGAGGACAACAGGAAGGTTCCTCGATATAACTGCGTTCCAGTAAGTCAATCGCAGCCTCTTCAATGGCCCAATTTCCAAGGACTCCATGTGCCGCACCCAAGGCCATAAACCCGACACCAGAACATTCAAACTCATGAGCCGTTAAGGGGCCCATTAGTTGACCAAAATCCGAGACAGGTGACACCGAGTTTGACAGGCATAAATCCAGAGCCCATTGGAATGGACAATCCAGGCAGTGAAAGACTGGTTGCACACAAGTAAAGAAAGGAAACCGGAAGGACAATCCATATGCGACACTTAAGGTCGCCAGGGGTAAAGTGCCATAGTATTCAAGCATCCGGTTACGAAGATGCAACAGCCGGGGCATGTTGTCGCGGTACGCAAGTTGCGCAGCCATTGCGTAGTACGCAAACCAAAAGAAGTATTCCAGCTATAAGGGCGAGAAGCAAAGGGATACCTCCGAAGACGCTGGAAAAAATAGAATGAAAAAATGCGGGAATCACACCAAAAATAGTTTGAAAAGAGGTCACGAGGCCGGAGCCCACAAGTTTAAAAAAATGAACTATGCCGGTCGTAGACGAGGCATTAAAGATAGTCTGTATCAATGTTCCAAAATGGAAGGGGAGGTCAGTATTCAAAAGTGCCTGCACCTCCGTGTGGGTGTTTGCCACTTGAAGAAGAAAGGTTTCACGGGACGAAGTCAAAGCGACCTCCCTTTGAGACAAAAGAGCCCTTATTCTGCTCATCTGGTTGAACTCTGCGCTCAAGGTTGGAATTGAAGGCCAGATAGAAACATCGAGCCGGCCATGCGGGGGTGGAAAAGGACATTTTTACAGCAAAACAACACGCTGTGAAACAGTCACTATGTACGGTATGCCCTTCAGCATCCCGCAGCAATCCTCATTATTTAAAAGCAAATAACTACCGTTAGCAAGCAGTGTGAAAGAAGGGGTTATAACCGGCACCGGTACACCTTTCAGGACGCAAGCCAAATTAGGAGCGTGTACACTGCAAGCACCATGCAATTGTATGTGTCTACACACTACAGAATGATCAGGGGCAGAAGTGCATTCCTCACCCTTTAAATAAACCTCTTTGCCCTCCCGCAAGCATCTATATGTGAACCGGAGCGACCAAACTTTGTGCAGGAATGCAGTACCAAGTTGTTCATATCTGCCAGGAGCATAATGTTTCATGCACGAACTAAACTTAAAAAGCGAAAAAGGTAAAGTGATCACTCCGATGATAAGCCACACGCCCGAATTTAACTCAGCAATAGAGAAAGGCAATGGTTCTAATTTCTCAATGTGCAATAATGAATAAGTTGCATCCTTCATAGACATAAACTGTTGTTTCGCAGTTAAATTAAAAGGGAGGAACAAAGAGGAAACATTCATGTAATCCCATGGGACCTTCCCTGCCTTTAACGTTTGCAAAGTCCATGCAAACTGCATAACAGAACGCAACTGATTCTGGCCATGATACAACACAGACAAATCATCCTGCACAATGTCTACGACAGATGAAACAATATTATCTAAAGTGTAAATTCTAGAAGACAAGGTATTTATACTATTATCAATCACAGCCAACACTTTTTCCATATTGGCCTGGTCAATAGCACGTAATCTGGACGCAGCCTCAATTTGCGACATTTTCCAAACTTCGTTGTAAATAGCATATACCCATCTTTTGGACCTGCCTATTGCAGGACCTTTAATAAAATCATTCAGGTCAATTTTGTCGTTTAAACGTGACAATTGAAGTTTAACAGATGCCAATGTAGAATGCTGCAGCCACGACTGGCATAACTTACCCACAGAGTAGGTAGTTACAGTGTGTGATGATTCAAAACGAGGATCTACCCTGATTTGAATATACCCAGGCGCCAAGGCTAAAAATCGTCGTTGACAGGAATCTGAACCAGTTTGCCATACCAACCACCCTTCAGGATTAAACGCTGAAACATTGAAGGTGGTGTTGGAAATGAGGGACTGCAACCTACTAAGGGAAAGATCTGTGTAATTACCCCAGCCGGGATAAGCACCCAGATCCGGGATTGTGGGGGAATTCAATTTTTTAGACGTTGCCAAACCAAAACAGGTTGTCTGAAAAATAGATGAATTCAAAAACAAAATGTGATTTGGGATAAGACAGGCGCGATGCAAAGCTTCTGTTCCATGAACCTGCCATGGTTTAGTACCCCAAACCGATTTAAGATCGATAGTAGCTTTCCATAGCTCATAGCCTCCGATAGCCAATTCGTCCATAAACGACTTGAAATGTAATAATTTAGTATGTGTCAACCTGACCTTAGAGGCGGTCTCAGCCGCCACTTTAAAATAAAAGGAGGTTGGTTTAGACACTAAAATCCGAAAAATATGTGAACTTGTTCACTAATGTGGCAGAACTGCCATGATAAGGGGCCGGACAGTGTTCCCATTGTGTGTAATTAACAAAATTACGAAAGGTATTTGCTCTGTGTAGGAAATGTGTGCCATAATGTTGATAACAAAATTGTTCACCATAATTAGCAGAATTTCAATACAAATCTTCAGCATCAAATGCAGCATAATATTTTAGATCAGAAAATAGTGCTTCTAGTGCTTGTACATCCCAATCATCAGATCGGATATTCTGTTTAACTACATCACCCATAGAAACACGAAAGACATTAGGCACATTAATCACTTCGGTAGGTCCATGAATTTGAAATTTAACAGCATCCCAAGCGATCCCATCACGCACAGGCCAGGCAGTAATGTTCACCAAAGTCTGGTCCCTTTTCATAATGTGTGATGAGGAATGGGGGGCCAAAGTTCCATCAATTAATCTAATCGCAGATCGCTCAGCCAGGTAGTGTCCATTGATAAGTTTAAAAAACACTACCACAAAGCCAATTGTCATGAACAAAAAAATACATATTAGCACCAGCTAGATGTAAGTCCATGGTGCCACCAAAAAATGTCTCTTGAACCAGGCAAAAAATACAGAAATTTTGGAAGGGGCAGTGGAAGTCATTGATTCAGTGTCAAAGGAAGAACGTGACTGGTTAATTGCTGTCGAATGTAACAGAGGCAACGGGACACCTGCAGGATAAGCATACTCAGGATCATCAGTCAAACCACCAGCAGTAGGTGGCATAGAAGGAGCAGTAACTGCATGCATCTCAACGGCAACCTCAGGCATGATGTTCGAGGGCGGCATCACAACAGAATTTCGCAGAATGGAAGGGCAAGAAACTGAAGGTGTCATACTATGGAGAATCGGCCACCCACTGTAGCTTGACATTGTCAATCTAGATGTACCCGTTATCCTTGCGACCAGGAAGTGGTGGTAAAATAACTGTACGTGTACCCTGGACTCCAAGCACCGGGACCGGTGCACGATAAGAGGGGCCAAACTCCTTCTTGTTCTCCACCTTCTCACGGACCAGGTCACCAAATCGAGGTAGCCAGCCGACTACCGGAATCTGGAGCTCAGCTTCGCATGTAGAGGGTACGTGTTCTTTTGCTAGAGTGTCTCTGGCTTCTTGAAGATTCTGCAATACAGCACAGTGATCATCTAGGTCAAAAGGCGCGGCAGCAGCCGCCGCCATGTCTAGACCCTCAAGGGCCGGAACAAACATTCGTACTCCAAAGAGCATCATGTACGGGGTCCGCCCACCCAGAGACCTTCTAGGGAGATTATTAAGTGCACGTTGCACGTCATACAAGTGGGTTAGCCAGCTTCGGCCTGTACCTAAAACCCTTGCTGTCAAAGATTGCTTTAGGTCACGGTTCATTCGCTCCACAACACTATTGCCCTCAGGCCGGTATGGAGACGAAAATTTGAGTGGGACCCCCAAACTTCTCATGGCTTCTTTGTACGCCCTAGAGGCAAACGCAGGGCCCTGGTCAGAATGAAAGGTACCACATGCAAAACTCCCAACAAAGACACGCAAATCCTTGATGACAGTCCGGGCATCAGTACTCCTTTGCGGCCACACCCACAGAAAACGTGTGCAAGAATCCACTGCAACCAAGATGTACTTGTACGCAGTATCAGAGGAAAAAGGACCGCAGTGATCTAAATAAACACACGCAAGTGGTTGATTAGATATATACAGCTGTGTTTGTGGTGGACGCGCGGCAGAAGAAGGTTTAATCTGCTGGCAAATGTCACATAAAAGGACATAAGCCCGTGCCTGTTTGTACAAACCGTACCACCAGTAACGTTGCTGCAAAAGAGATGCAGTAGCCGAAACGCCGGCATGCGCAGACGCAACACCTTCGTGGGCAGCTGTAATCAGAGATGGTCTGCAGTCCGCGTTGGGAATCAATCTGTCACCAACGTCGTTAATCCTCACTAACGGGACGTTATCAGGACTTAAGCGATAATGGTAGCGAGAAGGGAAACCTTTTGGAAAGGCTGTCCCTGTCTCGGACGCAGCAATAGCTGCCAAGATGTCATCATCATCAATCTTAGTTTTGGATCTTGTAACTGCTGCTACTAAATATGTCGCCACTGCGGTTTTTGCTGCCTCGTCAGCCAAACTGTTACCGACAGCATGGACACCAACCCGTTGGTGACCAAGAGTGTGAATTACACTCACGAGTGGCAAAGCTTCTTTAAGGTCTGCCACTCGAACCCAAAGCGTTTTGTGCTTTACTGTGCTACCTGTCGAATCACGAAAGTCATTGTGACTCCAAAAGTGTAGATTCTCGTTGTATGATTGAACACAATAGTACGAGTCACTCACTATAAGAGTAGTGACTCGAGGATCAGCCAACTCCAGTGCAAGCACCAGAGCCCTCAGTTCCGCTAACTGCGCGGTACAATCACCCAATGACTGCGTATGCACGACATCAGATCGGAACTCACCGTTCACGAAAGTACCCACCACAATTGCGCAGGCCGCTGAATAGGCGTGCTTTGATCCAGTCGCGGGTTGCGCAGACCCATCAGTGTAAATGACACAATGGTACTCCTCGAGCGGGCGCAAAGTCAGAGGAGCCGGATGAACAAACTCATACTCCAAGAACTCCTGTGTCTGTAATGCCGCGTCAAAGATATATGTGACGTCAGGCGAGGTCAAGGAGGTTGCCCATTGTATCCACCTTGGATGCAAAGCCTTAGAATTTGGTACACTGGCTTTTGTGACCGCCTCAAGGGCAGGGTACGGTGTTACCACCAGCATGTGCTTCCCCTGTGATAGCGCTCGCTCTTTCAGGATCGCCATCTGAACTGCTGTCAGTACTTTTTCGACAGCGGAAAAGCGCAGCTCAGCCGAAGTGTACAGATGAGATTTGTAGGCAATGGGGACGGTGTCGCCCTCATTGAAACCCACTGCACCCAGTACAATTCTAATGACCAGGTTAGTGTGGTTATCACGAGTTTGTAAGAATTTCGAAGCAAGAAGATCAGACTGCAAAGATTGCAATGCAGCCGAATGCTCAGGCAGCCAGCAAGATTTGGTAAAAGTAGGTTGTACCAAGGCATAAAGCGACTTGATACGCTGGGCATAATCAGGAATGTAGGTACGACCGAAATTCAGAAAACCCAGCAAAGATTGTAATTTCTTCAGTGTCGTAGGAGTACTAAGGCGTGCGCATTTCTCAAGGATCTGCGGAGCCAAGCCTCGACCCTCATGATTGAGTTCGTACCCCAAAACAACACTGTGAACTCGGCAATGTGGAACTTTGCAAAGTTGAACTTGTAACCGAAGTCTGCAAACATAGTTATTATGTTATCCACGCGAGCAAGGTGTGGAAGCAACTCGTCGTGTGTTAGGTAGATGTCATCTACATACGAATATGCTTCCGGGTCAATCATCTCCAAGAGAGAGACCACACGAGCAGCAAAAACACCGGGGCTATTTTTATAGCCCATCGGGAGCCTTTTGAACTTCTTTTGTTTGCCACCCGAGGTAAACGCCGTCCACTCATAGCTGTGACGGGACAGATTATGGCTGTAAAAGCCATTGGAGATGTCAAGTGTGGTTTTAAACCGTTTTCTCACTAGACTGTCGACGAGAGCCGAGCTATGAGTATTTTGTACCGCACATGTCCGGCAGTGCGAATTTAAGTACCGGTAATCCAAAACTAGGCGGTACGATCCGTCAGGCTTCGTCACAGTGAATAAAGGATTATTCATGGGTGACACACGTTTCAATTACTCCCTGATATTCCAATTGTTCAAGGATGGATGCGACGTGAGATCGAGCCTCGAGACGCATGGGGTATTGGGGCTGTGGCTGGGGTTCCGACCGCAATGGAATCGTATGATTGGGAGACAATTTGTCCCAGCCCACCTGAGTACGGTACAACGCAGGTGCGAGCACCTGCGCCCACTCCCCGGCAAACCGGTTAGAATGTTCCAGTGGCACTGTGTGCCCAAAGGACGGGAGGATCACTACCTCCCCTCTAGGAGCCTCTAAAACGAAAGCCGGGGGCCAATCTGACTCCGCCAAAAGGATATCATAGGTGGAGGTTAGATTATCCCAAAATACCACTTTAATCTTACGTTGTATGTCACCCTCAATTATAAGGATAATTTCAAACATCCGTTCAGGGGGAGAAACGCGAGTATCAGCAGTCTCAACACTTACAAATGTATCAGTTGCTGTCGCCGCCAGAAATGGACGCAGCGCTTGTCGCACTACTGTAACTTCCACCGTGCTGTCTAGCAGCGTTAGTGCCCATGTCTGGTTCAGAAGCTGTGTCCGTACCATCTGAGGCATATCTCGCAGTTAAAGCAGCAACTTTTTTCTTCTGAAACGGGGGTCTTTGACGTGCAGATTCGTCCTGCTTGCCTTTACCGTCAGTCTGACGGGGCTGCTCACGACCTGGAGCACCCCTTCCTTTCCCACGATCTCCGCCACCGGCTTGAAAAGCCGATGTTTCCTGTGAAGAACTAGGAGAGCGTTGTTCAGGAACCTGAAATCTATCAGGTGACTTAATATTAGAACGATCGCGCAAATCGGAAGTGCGTTCACTTTGTATCTGCACCGGCGACGCAGAACGAGACCTCCGTTTCTCTTGCTGCTTCCCCTGTTTTTTGGCTCGCCAACTTTGTTTTGGAAAGTTGGGCTTTTCGTCTTTAGTAGACAAACTCACTTTAGGTTGCTGTACTACAGTAGGAATGATCACGGTGGGCTTCACACCCAAGGCGCTAAGACCCACCATTCTGTAGGCTTTCGCTATAATTTTAGCGAATTCCTTTGGCCTGTCGGCCGGATCCACAAGTGCCAACATATTGCACACTTGGAATTGCATGGCATCTCCTTTGAGGTTGCCCATAACCATGGAACACACCACATCGAAGCTGTCGACAAGCCTCATTCCCAACTCAATGGCTGCCTCCGCACCATGATTGTCTTGGACCTTCTTGATGACAGAGGGTAGTACGGACATAGACGGAGTGCCATAGCACTTCGCATAGGTCGCAGCAAAGACCTTGCCCCAATTGTCACAGTTGACAATATTCGGGACCAGGTCCTTTGGCAAAGTAATAGTGAGTATCCTGAGTTTATCCACAAGAGAAGTATGCGGAAACACGGCTTCTAATTGATCAAACTTCTCAGCAAGCCAGTAAGGAAATTCATCCTTATTCTGGGGGCGCTTGCCGACAACCGCATTAACCATAACAGGACTGATGACCACCGCGTGATGGTCAGTCGTGTGGCCCGCAACCACAGGTGCCCCCACCTGTACATTGCGAGACACGTACTGCACTAACGCCCTATGGACCGTAATCAGGACAGTGTGTAGCACACGCAACTCCGCCACCGCCACAGTAATGTAGCGGGGATGGGGTGTATAACCGGCCAGCACCGGCAATGTGGCCCCTGCAATAGACAACGGGCCCATTCTCGCCGGTACCACCGCATGAGGAAGGGCGCCATTAAACCAAATAGTATACTGCAGGTAGTGAGAGGAATTTCAAGTGTCCGATAAGGGGCATAGGCTGCAGGCATCGCTGTGGCAGTATATTCGTGGAACAAATTGTCGTTTGCCACCACTGCATTGAACGTCACACAAGAGTAAAACAACTCATATGGGAACGCCGCATCAGCCCCTACCACAAAAATAACAGCCAACCCATCATCAGGAACCCCATAGACCCGTAAATGTGCGGTCAGGGGAACCTGACTATGCGCGGCAACATTGACCGCCATCGGGACACACAGAAGAACAACAAGCTCTACAGTAGCACTGGGGTTCAGAAAAAGAAAACCTTTTTAATTATCAAGCTTGAAAGAACCTTTAGTCGAAACCTAGGTAGGTTAAGCCGTCACTCCCGTTGTCCGGAAACCAGAGTGAGGGCATTGTGGACTAATAAAAGCACTACTAAGGCGTTTCAGATCAAAAGACCAAACGTTAGGTGCGCCATGTTGCAGGGATTCTGCTTATGCACAGAACTATGCGCAGGAAACCAGGACCTCAGAGAATTGTGGTGTACCAGAACCTCCCCTCAGAACCAAGAACCCCTATCCGACTAGCTTAGTGTCACATTCGTTATCCGAGATTTAGCTCGGCGGTCCCAATGTATAGACAACCCAGAACAAGCGACTTAGATACTCTCAGGAGTGGTGGGAATCCGAAATACCCGTTGGTAGCTATATATCAGTCCACAACAGAATAACAAAGACACGGTAAAGTTTAAAGAGTTTATTTTATAAACCTCGCGTCCTAAGATGCAGTACTTTGGCTAACACAAGCAGACAAATGGTTAGGATCAGCACCATCAGCATTGTTACAATACCATAGAAAATGAAAGGAGCAATCATAATAATAATGACAGTGGAAAACAACCACCCTCCTTTCTCTAGCAACTAATAGGTTATTATTAGACTAATAGAAGGTCTCTTAGGCTTGCATGGGGGACCCCATACCTTATAGATCAGCTTAGTGGAATCACATCACAGGATCAGCTAGGCTCTCTCCTGCAACAGCTCTTCGTTTCGAATGTAACAGAAAACATGCTGCTCTGCAATATTAAAGGACTCGTCTTTCAGGTATTGGCAGCTGTATGTATGTTATGGCTAAGAAGTGGTACGATCAACCTGAACACAACAACCTGCACTGTCTAGTGACCCAGACTCATTCTTTACACGGTGTACAGACCAAGGTCACTGCTCACTGTTAAGGATGTTAAACAACAGACGGTTCTCATGTGAAGCAAAGTCGAGTCAGCAGTTCTCGAATGAATAACATGTAACAACAGTGTCGCGTGCAAAAGCAGCAGAAGCAGCAAGCTGGCTTTCTAACAGCCGACGAGGTTATGCTAACTTAGCGTTGTACATAGAGAGTGGTTAACCCATACTACAGTACATGGCATTCATCAGGACCTGTATCAAAAAGGGCTCCGTTCTTACCAACTTCGTGGTGAGAAAGTACCACTAGGTGGGGTGATCTTTGCCACTCTCCACTTCAGGGGGCTTAAATAAAATCATTCAGAACCACAACCACACAAGTTAGCGTGCATGGCTATATGTGTGTAACACTCATCTGTGCACGCCCGAAAAAATTGGGAGATAAAATCTCTCACACTTTACCCTGGAACCTCAACCTATGTGCTCCGTGGGTTGTAGGAATGGGGGGAAAGCATCTGTAGTAAGACTCTAGAAAAGTAAAAACAAGAGTAGCCATGGTAAAGTTATATGCATTGTATACATTCAATTCTTACATTGAAGGCACAAAGAATGTTCTTTCCATCCAAGCACACACTTATCACACATTTCATGCATTCCCTTACTGCATCAAGGTGTGCTTTCTGCGGTGTCAGCTAACCGTATTCTTCTGTCCTCCCCGGTGATAACTGAGCTGAGAGTGGGGAAGGTTTAAATAGTGGTCTAAATTGGGCATGTGGCAGGAGAATAGCCATAATAAGCGATAATTGCCAACACGTGCATAGGATCCGGTGTCACAACATGTGCCAGTGAATGAAATGGTCTTTTTTGCCTGGACTGCTCTAAGTGTTACAATCGCGTTGCCCCGTCATCGGGATCCGGTGTCTCCGAAAATGCGGGCGAAAGTCATCAGGCAGGTGCCTGGCTGTGGGCGCAGCCTGATTTGCATCCTTCAAATTGTACAGGCCATAATAATGGTTTACTTTGTTGCCCCTCACCTAGCCATCCAATACCTTACTGGCGAAATCCATAAAATCAAGCCAGGGCTGGTGTATGTGCTCCTGGCTATCACTGAACCTCAGGGGATAATGTTCTGGGGTTAAACCAATCCTTCAAGGGGGCGTATGTCATCTGGTCAGCTACCTCAAGGATCAGCAAGGTCTCCCTCACAGACTGGCCCCCATTCCTCCTCTGGGACTCTATGCATACGCAGGGTCACCTCATATGCTGCAAACTACGTATCGTTGTCCTCCTCTACCATGCAGCTAGACACAAGGCCTTTGAGAATGCAGACTCTTACCTCTTCTATGCACTTCACTGTTGCTGCAACCACCATCACTGGTCTCAGAGGCCCTCTTGGCCCTCCGGTCCAACTCTTGCTAACTCCTCTTGTGAGCCAGCAGCATCTTTTTCTCCTCCAGGGTCAGCTTTTTCTGCTATATGACCAGGGTTGCTACTGCTGCTGCCATTCTCTCCTCCACAGCGAAGGTAGCCAGTGGCAGCTTCTGGGCACTCTGCCTGACTGTCCACCAAATTTGCAAGAACAGACACTGCTCCCTACTCTAGACAATGCTGTTGATCTAGCTTCTACAGGCACATCCTCTGAGGCACTGGCCCCATGCCATGAAATCTTCTTCCTCCATGTTTTACTTAATCATTCCTGCCTCAGTTCTTTCATTCTCTTGCTCCAGTGTGATGGACTGCAACACGCAGACTCCCTTCCTTGTTCGGAGGGAATTCTGGTAGTCCCCTTTCTTGGACGCCTTTGCCAGCGTTAGCCCTCTCTCCTTGCAAATCTTGTCAGATCTGTCATGCTTAGGCTTTCAATGCTACTTAGATCCACTCCCGTTTATTGTATTTTTTTTTATCACAGATGCAAAATTAGAGGGTAGAAATGAAATTAAGGGGAAAAAAAAAAATCAAAAAAAAAAAATCAATAAATGACCAATTAAAAATCAGAAGTCACTTTAAAAATAAAAGTGGATTTTGATACCAAATTACAAAAGAGTTTTTGATTTTAACATAAATCACTCAGTGGTACTGCGAAACACTAGTCTGGATCCCACCGGTGAACACCAATGAAAGAAATTGGATTATTAACTAGGATGGATGACTACACACCTCAAGGAATAATCATGACCATTGTCAGATTGAATCCTTGAGGTCCTTTAATTAACGTGACGTCAACCCCCTATTACCTATGGCAAAGATCTGACTGGTTTTACTCATGAAAAGGTGTTAGTATTTATGAAGTACAGAAATAGTAATTAAGTAGAAATGCAAAACAATAACAATAACAATTCCAAACCAAATTAGAAAACTAAAGTAAAATTTCATACACAAAATGACACCACAATGAAAATAACGAAATAAGGGGAACCGGAGATATGACTTTTTAAAGTTTTAAGTAGGAACAGTGCAAAGAGGCATAAAGTGGCAATGATAATTAAAGGTCGCAATAAAGCAGGACCAATTTGAAGCTGACCGTGATGGAGTACCGGTCACATACACCAACCAGGTTTGTCCTGGTCAAATATTTTCACTTCTGACTTAGTTCTTTAGGTCCCAATCCACCACCTGTGTACACTTCTAAAGCCCCCACAGGCCTCACTCAGGTAGAGGCCAATCAGAGTCCAGTACAGGTTCAGTTGCCAGGATATACCCTCTTGTAGCTTCTTTTGTCCCTGTAGCTTTAACAGAGGGTTAGCCTTATGACCTTTGGATTCCACTCTTTGTACTGGGTACAAGACAGCATAGATACTATCATTTCAGGGCTCTTCTCAGGTTACAGACAGCGGGTTCAGTGCTCCTCTGATCTTCCTCAGGTCCAGGAAGTGTTCTGAAGTGGGTGCCTGGAGATTAGACATTTATACATGGCACGAGCTAGTGGGTGGGAATGACTCCTGGGCATGCCCTAACCAATCGGGTAAAGTTCCCTGGTCAACCCTACCTACCTTGGCATTTTCAAGATGAAAGAAGCTTTAAGTCACTCTAAACGTGGGGTCTGAGAGCTGGGTATGTCTGAGGGAAGTGTACTATGGTAATCCTATTGTCCTCCCACATCAAACATTAAAATCTAGTTTGGGGCAGTCACTGTACCCCCAATAAACCCAGAGAGAGACAGAAATCTGGTAGAACAAAAACAGGAGTTTCCAGCAACCAGATTAAGAACACACACAAATGGTATGGCATCCTGTTCTTGCCCCATCCTGTTCTTGCCCTTTGAAGTGCGTCCTGAGTGTTATATGGAAATTCAGAGCAGACCTGACCAGCATGACTTGACACTGTAATATCACAAAAGGCCCACCCTGCATATTCTGCAAGGTTCTGAGGGGTAGTCTCTGCCAATTTAGATAAGCCTATTGTTAGCTCCGTTGAGGCATTTTACACATTCACACCTATTCAAATGCTAATTACTTGCTGGCAGAAGTGGGAGAGCAAATGCAAATGGGCCTCCAGAGGCATCAGGTTTGGAAAAGTTAACTTTCTAAAAGCACCTTTTCCCCTAACATTTATTAAAAATCTGACCATAATTGAATTGGATTTTAATAATATGAATTACAAATAGTAGTTTCATTATTTTTCTAGTTGTTTTCTAACTGAAATTAGCATTAATTGTAATCCTGTAACCCACTGATTACCCATGGAACAGCCAGCCTTTCTACAGTGAAAATAGCTTTTAGGTGCTAGTCACTATAAGGACATTTTAACATTAAATTACCACTTGTCCTACCATGTGTACCCTGCCTTATGAGCAATAAGGCCTACACAGAGGTGACTTATACATACTTAAAAGGAAGGTTTTGACTGGTCAAAGTGGGTTATTCTGACATGTCAAATTTGAAGTTCAAAACTGCAACAGCCAGGCTACAAATGATAGGACTGCAGTCATGTTTGCACTGTCACTGTATTGAATGGCACAATGGGTGCTGTAATTCACTAGTGACATTAAATTTACAGGCCCTGGGTATACTTTGTACCAAATACTAGGGATTTATAGGTAGGTTAAAAATGCCAATTAGGGGTTGCCAATTTGCCCATGTTGGAAGGGAAAGCACAGGCACTTTATCACTGGTTATAAGGAGTCAGATGCATAGAGTTCTACAGTCAGCAAAAATATAGGTTCCAGCAAAAGGCAAAAAAGCCAGGGAGATCATGTAGAAGGACGCAAAACGTCAGTGCACAATTTGCGACCACTTTTGCGAAACTGAATATTAGTACATCAAGTACATCAAGCCCTAGTTCTGTCAAATGTTACTAGCCTCAGTGGCCAAATCAGAAGATAGAAGTAAAAACGCTGCTTTGAGTTCAAGTGCAGATACTAAGGGGCCTATTCACAAAGGCATTTTGGAATACATAAAATGTACTCCTGTAGTACTCAAGTACTTTTACAAACCTTTTTTTAATTAGCCTATTCTGGCAATAAAATCGGAATATTCAGCAAACAGCCATGTAAAATTTTAACAAATAGAGAGCAGAGTCCTCTTTGTACTTTTCCCAATAGGAGCTTGGATGTTTTTTAACCAAATTAATATCACGTGTAAGAGAGCATTAAAAAGTGGTACATGAGTATGTTTTTATGTACTCCAATATGCCTTTGTGAATAGGCTCCTAAAAACTATAATATTTGCCATGTTTTGGAGATTTCACTGTCATGGAGTGAAGACAGACAGCGATTAAACTATTAACAAGTAGAAACTATGATGTAGGCATTTGGATGAGGTTCTGAAATGGAGATATGAAAATCTCCACACTAGTCATCAGTGGAAGGTTGAAAAATAAGCAATTCCTCATAGATGCTATTAGGCATAAAACGTTGAATCTGGGGTCTTAGCCCACTCGATAAGCACTGATTATTTCCACAACCTTTTCAGAAGACACCGTGAATGTCATAACATGGACAGAAAGGTGCTATATTAGGAATTATTGTCTGGAACTTGAGTGTAGGAAAATCTATAATAAACAGAACGAGTAGGCAGGAGGAAGATGTTGAGTAATAAATTACAAACCAGTGAACAGTGCTTTAATATAAATAGCAATCCATAGAATGACAGGAGGCTGCATGGGAAGAATAAAGAAATATAAAACTTGGAAGGCATGAAACAGGAGGAGTTTTTATCTTTAAAATCGTAGAAGTATATAACTTGGAGCAGAAGTCAACTTTTCAAAGCAGCACTTCACATCACAAGAGCAGGACAGGCCATACACTTAAATATGCAGAACCTTGACATACAACTCATGATTTCCATACACCATTCTTCACAACCGCAGGGACAGGGAATTGTGAGCCATAAGCTAGCAGAGATTTATTCCATCCAACAGAAGGGCATAGTTTTTCACATTGCTCCCTGATAAGGCCTTCACTGTCAAGGGGGGCGTGGCCAAGCATCCATGAGGGACACCTGATAAGCCCAGAGGAATGACCAAGGTGGTAATCATGATGATGCCGCCAGGAGCTCCGGCAGGGTCGCAGCCGCCACTGTAAAATGGTGGCGCCTTGCGGACCCTGAGCGCTTCCGAGTCCGAGCCGGGTCCCGAGACAGGGCCTGCTGATCGCCGACTTCTGGACCCTTGGCGATCATCCATAGAGGTCCAGCGGCCCCCAAGCGGTGGAGAAAAGGAGAAGGGGACAGGTGAGAGTGCTGCTGCGGCTGCTCGCAGGCACACCACGAATCCCACGAGTGGGGGCCCCTCAAGAGACGACACGCCGACGCCAGGGCACACTGCAGCACTCCCACAGAGCACCCACGCAAGACACCCTCCCCCGGCACGGCACCAGACCTCGAGGAGCGGGGGAGATGCAATCGGGATACGGCCTGGCGGGTAGGCCCATGTTGGGAGACCCCAGTGGCCCACTCTGTGGCGGCGGGAGCCGGCGAATTACCCCCATCACCGGTAATAGCACCCTGGTGCAGTGACCTCCTAACTCTGCTAGGCACCAGGCCCCAGGGCCCATGGGGCGCGACGGCACTCGGGGACACATCGGCCTGGACAGAGAGGGCGGGAGCCTGCCGAGCTCGGCATTGGAACCACCCGGGGCTGGCACAGAGCAAAGACCGCAGGAGGACCGTCCAGGGAGTGGAGCCCCCTGGGAGTCACCCGGGACCCCTCCGGGGCCTAGTGGGGCACGAGTGAGATCTGGGTGACGGCGGGATTGTGCGGCTGACCGCTCCCGCACATGAGACCCTGAGGCACTTCAAGCATCACATCAAGCCACCACCCCTTGCTGAAGATCATGATCCTAAATAGCGCGCGGTGCACCTCGCACTCCGGGTGTCCCCCGTGCCCCGCCAGCAAACATCAGGGCCGGGGAACATTCCTGCCTGCCCAGTCTTCCCTTTGACTGCCGCTGATCCCGGAGGACACCGTGCCAAAGGAACCACGCAGAGACGACTGGACACCCCTCACTATCATCCCTCGAGGTGATATTCTCCACCAGTTTGCGCGGGGCACCTTCCGGGAGGAGTGCGAGCATCGCCCAGCAGCATCCATGCGACTATTGGGAGCCATAATCGCAATAAGAGCGAGGGACACCACAAGGAGAAACATAGGCCTCAACTGACCGCAAGCCACTGGACCTAAACAGAAGGAGAGTGACACAAGCAACCACTCGTGACTATTGTTGAGGGACACGACCACTAAGGGGTGCCCACGTGCAACTGGCACGGCACAGACCCCGGGGCCCCCGAGAACAACATCCCCGGCACCCAACACCTCGCAGCTGGGTGGGGAGCCCTCGAGCTCAGAATCCATGTCGAATAAATTAGACAAAGTTCTAGCGGCAATTGAGCACTCAAGAGTAACCATGGAACACAAGTTCGGAGAACTGTCCACGGACCTTAATCTGCTCCGGGACGACCACAGTTAGTTGGCAGATAAAGTTAAGCAAGGAGAAAAAACACTGCATACTCTGGAACCGCAAATACAACAACAACAAGACACCCTGAAAGATCGGCAATCACGGGTGAAGATCCTGGAGAGCAAAACGGATGATTTAGAAGGACGGTCCCGCAGAAGCAACATTCGCATCCTCAATCTACCGGAGGGAGTAGAAGGGACTAACCCTCTCGGCTACATTGCGACGTAGATCGCGACGTTCACACCAGTTGGGGACCTGACCCAATTCTTCTCCATAGAAAGGGCACACCGGGTACCGTCCCGCAAGCCACCACCAGGGTCGCCACCCCGACCATTTCTCCTAAAACTGCTCCATTACCAGAATAGAGACGCCATCCTCCGGGCCGCAAGGCGACAGGGAGTACTCCTAGTGGAGGACAAGCAGGTCATGCTATTCCCAGATTACTCACGGGCTGTTCAGCAACAAAGGTCCACCTTCTCAGCGCCAGAAGAGAGTCCAATATGCGCTTGTTTCCAGCCCGTCTCAAGATCACAACGGAAATACACACTTTTTCTCTGACGGAGGCCAGCAGCTGGGTCGAGCAACAGCTGTCCCAGGAAGATTCGCAGACCTATCGACCATCAGACCGCCAGCGACGACAACAGAAAAAAGTCACGCTCACCCAATTGAGTTCACATTCGGTCTCCTCTAATAAGAACTCTCCAGATCTCTCACAAATCATTGCAGAATGCCGGGGAAGGCACTTCAAGCAGCCGCAGAGATGGGGCTCCCGGGGGACAGCTCGGATGGCGAGAGAGGCCCGCACCTATTCACTTCAGAGGAGGAGGGCAGTGACACGAACACTCCAGGAGATGGCTCAATGACACCACCAATTGTGACCCCCCAAAGGGCGGACACTCTGATCTGATACTCCCAAACTGGAACGACATACATTTGGGGAGGTGCCCTTCGGGTCCTTCATACCTACCAAACTAGGAGATATTGCTCGACACCAGAGTGGCGCTCCAGCAACCGGTCCCAAACTTGATGCACTTGAAGATTGTCTAACATCGCACTGCAACAGACGGCGGTGGCTACCATAGACGCAGTTGGGCACCACCGAAGCACAGTCAATGAGCGGGTAGTTGCAGCGACAGCGGCTGACTGAAGCGGACAACCACTTTCCCCACGTAACAAACTAAAGTTCGCACATGACGTGCAGTTTGGACGTATCGCCTCGTGCCATAGGTCCTTTAAGTTGGGACGGTTTCCCGTTGGTTCACTTTACCTCCCCCTCATTTCACATCCCCCCAACACTCCCAGGGGAGGGCACATACGGCATACAGAAATATGGTTCGGATACCAGTGGCAGGCATTCTGGCGGGAGGGTAGCACAAGGGATGAAGGGGACACTAAGTCAAGAGAAGTACCACCTAGACGCTAGGCGCAATGGCGACCAAGATCCCTAACAGAGACCTGAAAGTTGTTACATTAAATGTCAGGGGCATACACACAGCAAACAAACGATACGCGATTTATGCCTATATTAAATGGCAGCAAGCACAGATAGCTCTCCTAAAGGAGACACACCTGACAGCGACAGAGGTGGATCGCCTGTGTAAAAAATGGCGAGGTATTATTTGTGCTACAACATACTCTGCATTCGCCAGGGGTGCCCTGATTTGGATTAGACCGGGGATCCCCTTCAGAGAACGGTCCAGGTTGGTGGATAAAGAAGGTTGGCACTCCCTGCTAGCGGGACACCTTGAGGGCAGGGAAATACTGTTTGGAAGCATCTACGCCACCAATGTGGAGCAGGATCAATATTGGATCCGCCTTACTGGGGTGTTAGCACAATACATGGCAATGCCATGGTTGTTGGGAGGGGACTATAACTGCACCCTAGACATCAGCTTGGATAGATCTCATCCCCCCGGCACAGTCCCCCGCACTGAAACAGACAGAGCAGTTCAAAAATTGGGTTACCCACTGGTCACTAGTAGATATCTGGCGAGAAAGGAACCCAAACGTTCGGGTGTACACTTTTACTCTGCCCCGCACGATCTCAGGGTGAGACTAGATAGATTTCTCTGCTCCGCAGCACTGCTCCCCCACATACAGCACACAGACTACCTGGGCAGAGTACTGTCGGACCATGACGCACATACTGTGACCCTCAGATCGAGGCCGCCCCACCCCCCTGTGCCCACGTGGAAATTGCCCCGGGAATGCCTCACTGATCAGGTATTTTGTCACACATATGGCGACCATATTCAGGAATACTTCACACTAAACGCAGACACAGCCTCATCTAGATCAATAGAATGGGACGCGTTTAAAGTCGAGGCTAGGGGACACTGCAACCAACACATAATAGGAGTGCGAAAAATACTAGAACAATCACTACAAACTGCGGAAACACGATTGGTAGACCTAACAAAAAGCATGGATAAAGGGGAAGCTACCCAGGAGCAAGTGGCGACAGCTAAAACATCGTATGGGGAGACTATGAGAGACCTTCGCAAATATAATTTTAGAGCATATGCTGCCCGGGTACATCGGGAGGGAAACAGGGTGGGAACACTCCTGGTCTGGCTCGCGAAACAGGACACGGACATGCAACCCATCACAGAATTCATAGACGAGACGGGTGCCCCTAAACAGTCACAAGTAGATAGATTACACATTTTCCACGACTATCACATAGGAATCTATCAGGCTCCACCACAGTCATGACAACTAGCGTTGCCCCAGTTCTTCCACTCCTTACCTCTACCCGGCATCCCGTCGGTGGATGGAAAGGCGTTAGAGACAAAGATAAAATCCCTGGACGTCACCCACGCAATCAGGGCACTGGCACGACGTAAGGCGCCGGGAGTGGACGGCTTCCCCTCGAATACTATACCACCTTTTCGGGCCATCTGACTTTCGGGACGCGACTTGTGTCCATGTATGAAGACGCGTTACAAAGAGGTGAACTTCCTGGTTCACTCAGGGAATCTACCCTAGTAACATTTCTTAAACCACATAGGGATCCCACTCTCCCGTCCTCATACAGGCCCATAACTCTACTCAACGCGGACTGTAAAATTTTAGGAAAAATATTGGCGGATCGGTACATTCAAGTCCTCCCACAATTGATCCACCCAAATCAAAACGGTTTTCTCCCCAGGCGGAACGTGTCACAGAATATACGTACACTCTTCCATATAGAAGACAGAGCAAAAGATCACTTCCCACGAGCCGCATGCCTAATTCTAGACCTCAAAAAGGCTTTCGATACACTACTATTGCCCTAACTATTCGCAGTCCTCAGTAAAGTACACGTTGGCCCGACCCTGTTGGCATACACACAACTCCTCTACAAGGGCCTCACAACTAGTGTGAGAGTGGGAAAGTACATTTCAACTCCATTCCGGGTGGAGCAGGAGAGGAGACAAGGGTGCCCCTTGTCTCCCCTCCTCTTTGCCTTAGCAGTGGAACCTCTGGCCATTCGTTTGCGTCAGGGGGTGAAACCTGGGGCATTCCAATTGCAGACATAGTACATTGTGTATGGTTATACGCCGATGATCTCCTGATCTATGTGCGGGATATCACAAGCGACCTTACAATGTTACAAGGCTTTGCAGAGGTCTCCGGACTTAGTCATTCGGGGAAAATCAACGATCTTTCCCCTCAGCCCTCACCTAGCTCCCTCGGAGATAATGATTGGGCCCCAGACACTCGGTTGGAGTGCTGCGGCACCCCGATACCTGGGGGTGGGACTGTATCACTCACCCGAGAACCTTTATGAGGGGAACCACCGCAACACATTGGTTGCCTTCTGGAAGACACTTGCCTTGGCTCCCCTAGGGCGTGTAGCCCTAGCGAAGATGATTATGGTACCCAGACTGCTCTACTCCTTTACTAATCTCCCAGTGATACCGCCTCGCTCCTTTTTTCAAGAACTAGACACATTACTTACTGCTCTGATATGGGGGGGGGGGGGGTGATAGGCACAGGGTAGCCTTACAAACCCTCTACTTACCCACAACACAAGGGGGTCTAGAGGCCCCTCCTTTGAGGCTTACTTTCTAGCAGCGCAGCTTCAGTGGCTGTCCCATTGGACAGCAGAGCGCCAAATAGAGGAGACATTCTCTAACGACGGCCGGATACCTCTCCCAGCCATCCGGAGACTACTGATGCCAGGTACCAAGCCTACGCGTACACACCCCGTACAGGTATTGATAGCCCGCAAATGCATGATGCGCATCCACCGTATGTCGGGGGGTGTCAGCCCCTCTACTCCCCGCTGCTCTCATTGCTAGGATTCCCCCAACGGGAGAACTATTACGCCTCCAGCGCCCTCTGTATATGGACTGAGCATGAGGTGACAGAGGTAGAGTCCCTGTTCGAGGATGGGCAGCTGAAAATATATGCTCAAATGAGGGAAGACTATGAACTACCCCCGGGACAATTCCTGGTACATAGACGATTAGTAGACAGCGCCCGACACTGCTGGGACCTCACTGAGGGAGAGCCACCGACACACCCGGTGCTGCACACAATTCTGCGTATGGGCATGGGGAGACACTTAGTCACATGGCACTACAAAGCGATCCGGGAACTGACCACGGCCCTCTACAAGCCCCTACGGCAGAAATGAGAGGACGAGATAGGACGGGTGCTCCATGACAAAGAGTGGGAAAAGGCACTAGAGTACCCAAAAAAAGGTTTTGAGGAACGCACGCTTCAAAAACATTCAATTCAATATTTTACATCGTGCATACTAAACACCTCACCGGCTTCACCGATTTTACCCCAATACACATTTCTCATGCCCCAGATGCCAAACACCTGAGGCGAACTTCAAACACATGTTGTGGGACTGTCCCACAATCCAACCGTATTGGGGTAGGGTACATCGGACCTTGAGGGCGACAGTCAATCTCATTAATATTTCTACGTGGGAGGCGTGCGCTCTGGGGGTGTTCCGTAGGCGTAAGACAGAAAAGATGCAATGCAGGTTTGCATCCATGGCTATGCTCCTAGCAAAACGAGGAATAGCCATGCATTGGAGGGCCCCAGCAGGACCCCCTGAGGCAGCCTGGATAGGCGCCGTTAAAAAGTGGGGGGCAGCAGAGGAAGAAACACAGAGATAAGGAGGTGAACGGGATATGTAAACATCCCATCTCCATGGAGTGGGCACAACTCCTGTTTCAGTTTCCACAAGAGACAACACTAGATGACTCACCCATGGCCACACAATACCAATCCCACACCCCACCCACGTCCCCCATAGCGCAAGCAAACACCAACACGTAACAACCATGTGATATGAAAGGCCGACTGTGTACTAGGGCCCCACCAAACTAGCACCCCGGTCCATGATGGGAGACGCAACTCCCTTCTCTCCCCTCGCTACTGACACCACAGCTCCTTAATGGACAAACCAGAATCGGCCACAAAATAGACAACTACCGCAATACAATCCGTAGGCTCCCCGACCCCCCCACTTCCCCCCTTAGTTAACTGTTCTACTTCCCCCCCTCCACCCCCCCCCCGACACCCACATAGTCGGCTTATCTGTTTTGGGAACACAATCATAGACAATATAAAAGAAGGTGTACGGGGATAGAGAGGGGTACTGAATATCAACCCACGACTCGTGGAAACCCACATATGCAGGCACCAGACAACCTACCATTGCCCGTAATAGTCCACCGGAAGGGTCATTTCCATTTAATTTTGCTGTTTCTTACTCGCGATGTACGTTATATGATGGGATGGTAGTTCCATGATGCATTGATACCATTCGACAACCTGCATACACCTGTCATCATGTATTAATAAAGATGTGTAACGATGTACCATGAAACGTAAAACTCCCAATAAAGAAATTTAAAACAAAAAAAAAAGGCCTTCACTGTCAATTTCCCGAGGGACCTGGGTCTAGTTCTGCTTGGCTTGCAATAGCCAAGGGGGAATCTCATAAATCATAAAGAGGAAAAACGGGGAAGCATTTGGTGCTCAATTTGAGGGATTGGATCCGTAGACTGTGGGAAATCTTAGTTTTAGAGAAAATTGCACGATCAATTGAAAACCGACTAAAATAATATGATTCAGAGTGAAACTCTATCATCCAGATTCTTTAAAAAGAATTTAGAGCCGTACGTACAGAATGTAGGAGATTGCGAGTTCCTAATTGCGATTTTTTGCAAATTGCAGTTAGGAAATCACAATTCCTACTGTACAAACATGTTAAAGTTAGTAATAGCGAATTCTAATGAGGCTGCAATAGACCTACCTCATAAATATTAATGAGGTAGGCTGCAATGAACCATCACAGGTAAAGTGGCCTGCTGGGGTCACAAATGCAAAAAGAACAATTGATGGACAGAACGCAGAACAATGTCATAAATTCACCCCAGTACAGAGATCTGGACCTAAATCCATCGTTTTTTGCTCACCATGCCATTCCAGGTTAGACCCAGCCATATGCAAATCAGTCTTGACCCTGCGCTCAATGGGAACAGTCGAGCCCGAACTGCCAGTCCAGGTCCTCCCTGGACTGGAAACAAGCATCCTAAGACCAGTTTCGAGCTTTCAGCCCTCATCAGCCAGGGTAGCTTGACCCCAGTGGCATGCAGAGCACAGGACCCACGTCTGGGCATACCCGTCCCACTCTGGGTGACAAATGCAAAAAGAACAATTGATGGACAGAACGCAGAACAATGTCATACATTCACCCCAGTGCAGAAACCTAAATCCATAGTTTTTTTGCTTACCATGCCATTCCAGTTTGGACCTAGCGCCCAATGGGAACAGTCAAGCCCGAACTACCAGGCCAGGTCCTCCCTGGACTGGAAACAAGCTTCCTAGGACCGGTTTCAGGCTTTCAGCCGTCATCAGCCGGGATAGATTGACTCCAGTGGCATGGAAAGCACCCGTCCCACTTGGGGTGACAAATGCAAAAAGAACAATTGATGGACAGAACGCAGAACAATGTCATACATTCACCCCAGTACAGAGGTCTGGGTCTAAATCCATCGTTTTTTTGCTCACCATGCCATTCCAGTTTGGGGTCAGCAGACCACCCACCATGCCTGTGATTGCTTTTTAATGATTTTTTTTTTTTTTTAAATCCGATCTTTTTCCTTAAAGGAAAATGGGATGTGTTTAAAAAGGAAACATGGAACGTTTCATTTTGTAAGAGTAAACAGTGATCTGTGGGACTACCAACTGCTCTTAAAAAACATTTGTATCAACATCCACAAAGGGGAAGTGGTCCCATTGGGGAACCCCCCACATTTGCAAATGGTTACCACCACCCTTGGGGTGTGTGTAAAAAATGTATGTTTTGCAACCGTAATTTGGTCACAAAACACTTATACATACCACTGTGAATCGGCATTAGTAAGGGACGCCCTAAACACGCCCCTTCCAAACACCAATTCACAAACCCAAATTGCAATTCAGTTCCAGGTTAACAAATCTCAATTTGGCATTTGTACATTTTGAAAATAATTTTTGCGGTCACAAATTGTCCAATTCTGTTAATTTGGCCTATTGCGACCTCAAAAATGGTTTTGTGCATATGGCCCTTAGAGAGCGGACATGCTTTAAGTATCTGAAAATATTACACCTGATGCAGAGATACCTCATTGAAGAGAACTAGAGCGACTTTGTTGGGACGGAAAAGTTCCTCACATGGGGAAAGAGGTATACCCCAGTGCCAGTAATATCTGGTAACAATTTTTGGTCATGAGCGAACACAGATCGTACATGTGTACTTTGACCTAGGTGTGAAGTACAGGGAGACGAGATGACAGCAAGGCAAAGCTTCTTTTATTTCGGCTTCAGGTACAGCAAAGTCCTAGCCACAGGGCAGCCAGCAGCAACTGACTCTGAGCACTTGGCAACCAGGACCAAGCACTCTACATTCTATAGTCATATGGATAGGATGTTCTACATGGAAGCAGCTGGCTAGCACAGAGCAACACATAGGCAATTACCACACACCTACTCCACAACACAAAATTGCAGGTTATGAGAACAGAAAGTATATTTAATTCAAAACATAGTTAAGTAGTTTCTGTGGAGATTTACATTTGCCAATGCGCCTACGCAGAGGAGAAACAACCCTAGAAGAAACAAGTAGATTAACTCGACCGGAGGGAACAAAGGGACATACAGGAGCAATCCTACTCAAATTCCAAATACGCCCATCATCAAGTTTCACAGCATTAAGAAATAGCTTAGTCACACTACGAGGAGGGGAGAATTTTGCACTACCAGACTTCTGGGGAAAGCGTACACTCACACGATCACCCACACTAACCAAGGTGCGAGAAACCACATGTCTGACATCAAAGTTGGCCTTTCTTTGAGCTGACTTGAGAGCCTGCAGATCTGCAGGAGATGCCTTAGTGACCCAGGTGAGCCAAACAAACTATTTTCTGTCTGAGAAATGTTGGAGGGACAAGGTGCGTTCCTCTCCAAAGTAAGTCATCACTAAACAAAAGTTTGTTCCGTACATTCCAGAATTTCCAGACACCTTCAGTCAAGCTCTTGATACCCGTCCACCCTCCTGACACCAATCTGCACACATCAAGAAAGTCAAAGTCACTTTTCATAGAGTCTCTTCACTCTGCCTCAGAAACAACTCCTTCGACAACCTCGCATACCTTGAAGTCATCAATTTCCCAAGCCTCTTCAGGGTCAAGAGAGGTTTCGTCACACTGCTTGGGAACTAAGCGAGAGGGACAGTCTGCTACTTGCTACTTTGTTGTCCACCTTGGGGATGTATTTTATGACAAAGTCGAAATCTTGGAGTGCTATGACCCAATTACATATTCTGGGGGAGACAGAGTCTAAAGCCTTTTTACAGAACAAGTCCTTTAGAGGTTTATGATCTGAATAAACGACAAAAGAGGTAGCCTAGAGACATTTTTTGAGCTTCTTGATGGCCCAGAAAATGCACAGTGCCTCCTTTTCAATTACCGAATATCGAAGTTCTGGACCAACGAGAGCTCTTGAGAGAAACATGATGGTTTCTTCTCTGCCATCCCTTGTCTGTTTAAGGACAGCACCCAAGCCTTTAACTGGCATCAGTGACCAGAAAGGAGCTCGAAGAAGTGTCGAAGCTCTGCAGAAAGGGAGCGGAACAAAGAGCTTTCTTGACTCCCTCGAATTCCAACTGGCACATAGTAGACTAAGAGAAGTTCACACCTTTCTTTAAGAGAGACCTAAGAGTGAAGGTGCCGCAGGCAAACGGTGGAACAAATGTATTGCAGTACTCGGCCATTCCCAAGAAGGTTAACACTTCATCCCTGGACTGCTGGACAGGAAGTTCCTCAATGGTCCTCACCAGGCGATCTCTGGGCCTAACTCCATCACCGGTCAAGCGGTGACCCAGGTAGTCAATTTCGGGGTGATTAAACCTGCATTTATTATCACGCAGCGTCAGACCTCTCTCACAGAATCGTTCAAACACACTCCTCAGTCTCGTTTCATGTTCACCTTGAGACGAGCCATGGATCAAGACATCATCTTGGTATATTTTGACTCCCGCCACACCACTCAACACGTCTTCCATGACTCTCTGAAAGACCGAGGCAGCAGAGATCAAGCCAAAGGGAAGAGGTGTGAACTTGTAAGTTCCAAAAGGGGTTATGAAGGCAGTCAAGTCCATTGACTTATTATCAATTTTGGCCTGATGGTATGCAGCACAGAGATCGAAGGTGGAAAGGATGCGTGCGTCCCTCAACTGGGCTAACATTTCAGTGATGTTTGGTAGAGGGTACCCGTCAGCGACCACCGTGCGGTTGAGGGCGTTAAGATCCATACATAGACGTACCTCGCCAGAGGCTTTGCGTGCAAGAACCACTGGGGCCCACCACTCACTAGCCTCAGTTTCAACAATACCACCTTCTTTCTTTAATTTCTTGAGTTCGGAGCGCATAGTCTCCCTCATAGCCAAAGGTACACTGTGCACTTTACGTGTGATGGTTTGAGCATCGGGTTTTAGTGTGATCCTGTGAGTGTAACCCGAGAGACAACCCAACCTCTCGCTGAAGACTTCTTTGAATTTGGAACGTAGGGCACAGCTTGGATCACTCACACTAGCAATAACACTCATACTACTCTCACTCGAGATAACCTTTGAAGGAAGAGACTATGGGGAGACGTCTGAGGATAATGCAGGGATCACCACCAGGAACTAAGGACACGTCTAGGTCAGCCTGGTGAAACCAGCCGATTATGCGGTCACCCTTGCATGAAACATATCTTCCCTATAGTTAGCCTTCCTTTTTATTCAATATTGCCAATGAAGTAGCCAAACAATTTTATGGGTTGGCCACAATAGGCTAAGGGTTTTATATCGGGCTTGTACATTTTTACTTTCCCACGCAGCTTCAAGTCAAAGAACTCTTTGGGAATGAGAGAGATCTTCGCCCCAGAGTCAAAGAGCATCCTAATGTTGCAATCATTCACTAGAACTTCATCAACATGCCCCTTCCCCTTGTTTTTACCAATCAGTGTGATAACCTTCCCGCAGTGCAGTTCATTGTAGTCAGTCACTCCCACTCTCAACGGAAACCTCCTTGACACGCCTGCTTGACTTATTCTTTTTAGCTCTACAAATTTTGGATAGATGCCCAACTTTTCCACAGTTATGACACTTAGAAGTGAGAGCAGGGCACGACTTGTCGTTGGCAAGGTGACCTAACATGTCGCATCGGTAGCATTTCATTCTTGTGTTTCCCTTAAATTTGGAGTCAGAAGACTGGGTAGGTTCACAATGTTTCCAAACTAGCTTCGTGAGTTTTTTTTGGAACAGTGTGAACCTTTTCTTCCAAAACACCATTCTCTTTTTTAATGACTTCTACGCAAGCCAGAGAGTATTCTATTCTTTTGGCCATCACAACAACCTCGTCAAGCTTTGGGTCATCTTTTTGCCAAAGCTAGTCCTTAATTTACTCAACAGTGCAACCCAGCATAAACTGGTCACGTATGTGCTCTTCAAGAGATCCATCGAATTTACAGGTGGCTTCAACGGACTCATTGCATTTTTGTACTCGCTTTCCAAAATGGTAGCGTTCCTGGATGGTGCTAACCCTTGGGATATAGTGCTTATCCAGTTTCTTAAGGCAGATTTTTAACTCATTGAAACTATCGGACTCATCATCATTCAGGTCTGGAAGATGTTCGAACACTTCCTGCCCTACAGAACCCAGACAGTGCAATAGTAATGCTGATTTTCTTTCAGCACTCAGATACCCCGCAAACCCTTGCATAATTAAGGAAAACCTTTTTCCATTTTGACCAATGCAGGACTGGATCACCAGGGTTAGAGAGGAAGAACGGAGGAGGAGTTACGTTTTGCATATTGTATCAAGGATGTAAAAGATAAATAAGGTTGTAAAGCTGGCGCAAAGTGTTTACACAAGTATGACCAGAGTAAAGTACACAAGTAAGTAAATAACAAAAGGATTTTGACGTTCTTTAAGAATGCGTAAAATTCAAGCTGTGCGTGTCAGCGTAAACTGCATGCAAAGTTAGTAAGTAGTGAAATAGAAATCAATGCTTGAATGTATGGTAAGTCAGTAATTAAGTTGTGTTCATCAGCACAATGAAAGAAGCAGTGAATATTCCCAGAAGTGAATGGTAAGCTGTGCACATCAGCGCATAGACACAAATCCGAAGTAGAATATTCCACAGCTAATACACAAATTTAACTTTGGTGTGCTGTGTGTATCAGTGTGAAGATGTAGTTGTTGTGGAGCAGTTGTAGAAAATAAGGGATTAAGCTGTGCGCATCAGCGCATCATTAAACAAGGAATTGCTGTGCGCATCAGCATGAAGAAGTGCAGGGCAGGACAGCGAAGTAGATGGCTGTGCACGTCAGTGCGATGTCGGGGAGACCGTGAGGCTCCGTAGACGAAGCTGGTTGTACGGCAACAAGGACTCCGTGCAGCGTAGCAGAGCGTGGGACGTCACAGACTTGGACTCGACGGTGATGTCGGTCTTCATGGGAAAATGGAGGTGTTCCAGGAAGACAGCGAGGTGTTCGGCGCAAGCAGGTATAGTTGGTATTCAAATAATGCTCAGGGAAACGTTAGCCGAAGGTCTCTAGGAGAGTCTCAGGACTCGCTGATGTGTTGTAAAATATAAAGAACACAAACACAGAGTGCCCGAAAAGAGTGTGTACTTCTCATATTCAAAAGCAGCGGGAAGCAGTGCTGGGGAAAATCTAGATCAAGGGAACTCCGCAGGTAGTCAAAAGGCAGCTGTAAGACAGATTGGCAGTGATCCCGGGTATGCTGCATAGAGAGTGCGTGGAGTGCGTTAGAAAGCGTTCAGAGAGTCAAATGAAAGGCCGGCTGAAAGTAGGAACAGATCACAGGACAATGTAAGGCAGATGGCGAGGGGGCGGCCAGGGAGGGAGCTTTCTTTAAAGCAGCGTGCACAGTACCTTACAGTTTGAAGAAGGTTTGTGTTAGGACGTTTGCTGTAGATAGACAGGCCACACAGGGGGCTCCTTCTAGTCCTCTTTAGGGATGATCTTGCTGGGTTCAATCTTCTTCGCTCGTCACCAGTGTGAAGAAGTACAGGGAGACAGGATGACAGCAAGACAAAGCTACTTGTGTTTTGGCTTCAGGTACAGCAACGTCCTAGCCGCAGGGCATCCAGCAGCAACTGACTTTGAGCACATGGCAAACAGGACCAAGCACTCTTTACATTCTAGAGTCATATGGATAGGATGTTCTACAAGGAAGCAGCTGGCTAGCACAGAGCAACACATAGGCAATTACCACACTAGGCCTGTCCCATGAACTGCAATCTGCTTAGACTAGGAGGGACGCACAAATCGCTATCCTCAAGTGGTGGAAGACTACTGCCTTCAACCAAGAGTGAAGCAGCCCGAGCACGGAGGTGGCAGCATACTGTGGTTTTAGTTTTTAGTGCGAGTGACTGGGCTTTTTTACCTCCTGGCGCACTCTGGTAAAGTTCAGCTGCTGTGTGCTTAACTCACTCTTGGCCTGCATGGGATTGTGTGCAGCGCTTGGGTGCATCTGTGCCTGTGGGAAGGTACAGTGCATTAAGAAATAGCTCGCATGGTTGCGTTTCAGTTACATGTGTGCCTCCAAGAAGGTCAGGTGCATCAGGGAATAACACACGTGGTTACATGTACATGCAGGGATGTATGTGGACTTGTGAGCTGGTACCACATGTAGGAGATAGTGTGAGGTGTTGAGTAAACTCGCTGAGATGTATGGATGCCTGTGCGAGGGTACAGTACATTGGAGGCTTCGACTGGTTTCATGTATGTGCACAGAGTTGTGCATGTGTGTGCTTGCAATGGACACAACATATGGAAGATACTGAGTCCCATTTTAGGAGACTCAGGGCGTGTTGGAGCAGTAGGGAGAGGTAGAGGTTTCCCCAGACAGATTTTTGTATTCCTGCATTCCTGAGATGTGGGTGGGACAAGCATTGGAGGAAGGAAGA
The DNA here is from genome assembly GCF_964204655.1 of Triturus cristatus. Classification (NCBI taxonomy): domain Eukaryota; kingdom Metazoa; phylum Chordata; class Amphibia; order Caudata; family Salamandridae; genus Triturus; species Triturus cristatus. The sequence goes on from NC_140584.1 coordinate 820,810,993, forward strand.
GCCAGGGTCTTCGGTGCACATCAATTCTTTGTGTTCTTTGATTCTGAAAGGAGGACATTGGTCAAAGGGGTCTGGGCACTTCAGAGGAAGGGAATGGGGCTGATAAAAGAATCATAAAAAGGAGGGCAGGGGTCATTCAATAACCTTTTCATACACGTATCATCCAAGTGCGAACCTATAGTCACTTCTTTTGCCTATGTTTGGGGCTATCAAGATTTGAGAATATCCTGCTAAAATAGACTGCTCTCTGGAGGAACGAAGAAGTGGACGACTTCAAAGTGGACAAACTACAGAGCACAAACTGCAAAGGCAGACACACTAGCTCACAAGTGTGTCTGGAAATGGACAACAAAAGGGTAGCCTGAGGCTCCCAAAATGTTTAACTGAGGCTGTATATCAGCGTGGAAAAGCTCAGCACAGGTTTTGCCTGCTGTGACCAGAACTGAGCACCAACGGTTCACCATTCTCACAGGCTGGGTGAGACGACATCACCCAGGTGGATCGAAAACACTCGCCTGGAGCCAGTAGAGCCAGCTACTGCCTGACCAAAGACCACCAGGTCATGTGAGGTGAAGGAGAGCGCTTGGAGGGAGTGTGGTCCAGTGGTTTTCCCACTGCATGGATCGCAGACCAGCATGTAAGATTCTGGTCCACCAGGACAGCCCCACCAATTGAGATGCAAGCCTGTGTGTCAAAGTAAGTGACCCCCCTTGTCAGGTGCGGCCCACAGTGAAGTGTTACCACCCTTGGCGATGTGCTCCGAGAGAAAGAGGGCCGTTGCCCGATTCAGTGCCATAACCCAAAAAGGACCGTCACTGTTTTTTGTGCCCCCCACTGCCCCGTATGCCAGGTGGAGGCCACGCTGTATGTCCTGTATGTACTGCTACAACCCTACCTGCCTGTCTGGGGGAAGGAGCAATGAAGGAGGAAGACGACCGTAGTTCTGAATTCACATGTTATGTTATCCGGATTTGTAGAGCGCACAGCTGCCCCAGCAAAGGGGCGTCCCGGCGCTATAATGGACAAAAGAAACCGGACAACAAGCAGTATCAGGGAACACGGCCATAACAGCTCTTACAAGTCCAAAGGAAAGAGGAAGGTTTTGATGGCCTTCCTGAAGACTATCAGTTCATCAATGGCACGGATATGAACAGGAAGAGAGTTCCATAGCCTAGCAGCAAGTACTCTAAAAGAGCGGCCGCCGGCCCTGGCCCTCTTAAAACGCGGAGCTGTGACCAGGTGAAGCCTTGAAGATCTTAGAGGCCGTGGAGGTACATACGGTAAAATAAAATGATCCAATATCTGGGGAGAAGAATGCTTCAAGATTTTAAACGAAAGACAAAGAGATTTGAACTGAATCCTCTGAACAACGGGGAGCCAGTGAAGTTTATGGATAGTTTTTTTGGCCGAACAAAATCTCGGCAATCCAACCAGAGCCCTGGCGGCAGCGTTTTGAACACGTTGGAGTCTGGAAAGTTCGGCCACATTGGCTCCCAGCAAAAGAGAACTCGCATAATCCAACCTAGACAAGATTGTGGCTTGTACAATAAGCCGTCTGGTTGGAGCATCAAAAAATTTGAAAATGGGTCTAAGTCTACGAAGAGTCCCAAAACACATGGCAGCGGTTTTCTTCGTGTGGGAGACAAAACTAAGTTTTGAATCCAGCCAAACCCCTATATTTTTAATCTCAGTGACAGGAAGAGGAGTTGGACCAAGCTCAGACGGCCACCAATGATCACCCCAGAGATGACTCTGCCTGCCAACAATGAGAACCTCAGTTTTTTTGGTATTCAATTGTAGACCGTTATCAGTCATCCAACGGGCCACTGAGCTAATTCCCTCACGAAACTTATCTGCCTCAAGGTCGGATGCCCCACTTAATGCAACCGCCAGCTGCGTGTCGTCAGCGTAGGACACCATAGTCAGGTTCCAACGCTTGGCGACAGCAGACAGCGGCTGCACATAGAGATTGAAAAGTGTGGGGCTGAAAGCCGACCCCTGTGGAACGCCCTGTGCAATAGGATAGGGTTTAGATTGAAAAGGAGGAGTAACAACCCTAAAAGTACGACCAGATAGAAACGATCGAAACCATTCAAGAGCCATGTTGTCGACACCAGCCTCAACCAGACGATTTAATAAAATGGCGTGGGAGACGGTGTCGAACGCGGCGCTGAGATCCAAAAGCACCAAAGCCGCCGTTTGACCGGAGTCGACCAGAGTGCGTAGATGATCGACCATTGAAAGCAGCGCAGTCTCAGTACTATGGCCAGATCGAAAGCCGTTCTGTGAAGGATCTAAAATATTAGCAGAGTGGAGATGAGTGGACAGGATAGCATTGACATGGGCCTCGGTCAACTTTGCCACCCACGGAAGAAGAGATATGGGACGATAGTTCTCTAGCTTTAATGGATCCAGGGCAGGTTTTTTTAAAATAGGCCTCACCTGGGCTTGTTTCCAACTGCCAGGAACAGAACCTGACGTCAGAGATAGATTGACGAGGTCACGTAGAGAAGGGAGACACAGTGACGCAGATTCTCTAAATTGGGCAGGTCGAAGAGGGTCCATTGGCGAGCCTGATTTGACTTTCGCCGCAATACTGTTAAACTCCTCCATTGATAGCTCTGGGAGAAAGCACAAAGACATAAAGGTCTTCGGGCTGGATTTCAGCTTCTCCTGAGGTACAGATGAGCCAGGCAAAGAGCGGTAAATAGCCTCCACCTTTTCTACAAAGAAGACGGCCAAGTCCTCACAATGCGAAACAGAGCAGATCTCAGCGACTGGGGCTCTACTGGCTGTAAGATCCTTAAGCACCTTAAAATTTAGTGGGATTGGTGCTAATATTAAATTCACAAGAGTAATAGGCGGCCCGAGCTTGACATACCGCTCTATGATACTTCTTGATCTTAACAAGATACAGCTTTTTCCTAGCAGGCAGATATGACTTACGCCAGGCTCTTATAGCTTGTTTACATGATTTTTTTAGGAGCCGGAGTGAATCATCATACCATGGGCTAGGTTCAGCACGACGACATTTACTCTCGGCAATTGGGATCAGACAGTCTAAGGCTCCAGTCAGCCAGCTACAAAAAAGATCATAGCCCGACTCAACATCGGAAAAAGGGCCAAGCGGATAGAGCCCAAGAAGCCGATGAAAATCTGCAAGCTTTAGTTTTTTCCATGGGCGTCGAAAGGACATAGGCGCAATTGCTCTATGAGGGAAATCCTCAATTGTAAGATGCAACTCTATGAGATAGTGATCAGTCCAGGCCATCGGTCTGGAAGATAGCACTTTAGCCGAGGTTAAGTTGGTAAAAATAGGGTCCAAAATATGTCCACCAACATGAGTGCAATGCTCAACCAGCTGAAATAGCTGGAGAGCCTCCAGATCGGCAATGGTGCTGCTGACCGTAGTAGAAAGAGGAGCATCAAAATGAAGATTTAAATTGCCAATAATACTAAAATTGGCAGCCCCTAAAGCTAATGCGCTCACAACTTGAGGAAGAGCTGACCTAAAGGCAGCATCCGGGCCCGGAGGTCGGTAGATAAGTAGCCCCGAAAAAGTAAAATGAGGACTAATAGAAATACGAAAGTGAACACTTTCACAACCTGCAATGTCTAAGGCCTTCCAGGTACATGAATAGCAGGATTTTACTGCAGCCGCAATTCCACCACCTCTCGAGTTACGATTAGGAGTAAAAATCGCATACTCAGAGGGGAGAGCCAGATTAACCGCTGCTAAAGCTTCCTCATGCAGCCATGTCTCTGACATAAAAAGAACATCGGGAGCTTCTTCCGTAAGTAAATTATGGACATCCAAATGTCTAACCAGCGACCTCACATTGAGGTGACAAATCTTAACATCATAAGGGACCTGAGAATTAGGCTGCGGAGGAACAACGCTATCAGAGCATCCCAAGGAGGCTGGCCTGTAAGCGGAAATAGGGGCGGGGAGTGGGAGTTTAAAAACACACTTAGGGCACTGAGAAGGGCCAGATAGAGGATGTAACGAAGTAGAGATGCAGGGCGTAGAATCGCGAAAAGTAAGCAGTTCAAATCTGGAATACATTCGTAATACACAATCCCAAAGCAATACCGAGAAACCAAGGATCACTGCCCTGCCTTAGCCCTGACTCGGCGCGGACGAGCGCAGACGGGCAGGACTCTGGCACGACTCAGGCACAGAGAAGGCGTCCCCACTGCGCGTAACCACTGCGCGCTTGAAGGACTGGTTTAAATAGGGTGTCCGCGTGTGTAGAAGACCGCTAGACCGCTCAAAATGGCGGCCCCACACGTCCCAAACACCACTCCAAAATGGCTGTCTAATCCCCCTACTGACTGCCACCACCAGGATCGGACCCGCTAAAACAGCGGTGAAACAACAAATTTAAATGCAGGTAAGAGGGAGGAGGGAGGATGCCCTATATTAAGAACAAGGAAAAACAAATTAAATCAAAACGTAAATACTAAACTAGGTAGTTTAAAATACAAGCGCGAAGCGTCTTCGCTGCAGAGCACAGAGCGCGAGTCCTTAAAATGCTCAAATGAGCCAGGTTACCTTGTCCAAGCTGACCCCCTTGAAGTACCGCCTTAAATAGGGTGTCCGCGTGTGTAGAAGACCGCTAGACCGCTCAAAATGGCGGCCCCACACGTCCCAAACACCACTCCAAAATGGCTGCCTAATCCCCCTACTGACTGCCACCACCAGGACCGGACCCGCTAAAACAGCGGTGAAACAACAAATTTAAATGCAGGTAAGAGGGAGGAGGGAGGATGCCCTATATTAAGAACAAGGAAAAACAAATTAAATCAAAACGTAAATACTAAACTAGGTAGTTTAAAATACAAGCGCGAAGCGTCTTCGCTGCAGAGCACAGAGCGCGAGTCCTTAAAATGCTCAAATGAGCCAGGTTACCTTGTCCAAGCTGACCCCCTTGAAGTACCGCCTTAAATAGGGTGTCCGTATGTGTAGAAGACCGCTAGACCGCTCAAAATGGCGGCCCCACACGTCCCAAACACCACTCCAAAATGGCTGTCTAATCCCCCTACTGACTGCCACCACCAGGATCGGACCCGCTAAAACAGCGGTGAAACAACAAATTTAAATGCAGGTAAGAGGGAGGAGGGAGGATGCCCTATATTAAGAACAAGGAAAAACAAATTAAATCAAAACGTAAATACTAAACTAGGTAGTTTAAAATACAAGCGCGAAGCGTCTTCGCTGCAGAGCACAGAGCGCGAGTCCTTAAAATGCTCAAATGAGCCAGGTTACCTTGTCCAAGCTGACCCCCTTGAAGTACCGCCTTAAATAGGGTGTCCGCGTGTGTAGAAGACCGCTAGACCGCTCAAAATGGCGGCCCCACACGTCCCAAACACCACTCCAAAATGGCTGCCTAATCCCCCTACTGACTGCCACCACCAGGACCGGACCCGCTAAAACAGCGGTGAAACAACAAATTTAAATGCAGGTAAGAGGGAGGAGGGAGGATGCCCTATATTAAGAACAAGGAAAAACAAATTAAATCAAAACGTAAATGCTAAACTAGGTAGTTTAAAATACAAGCGCGAAGCGTCTTCGCTGCAGAGCACAGAGCGCGAGTCCTTAAAATGCTCAAATGAGCCAGGTTACCTTGTCCAAGCTGACCCCCTTGAAGTACCGCCTTAAATAGGGTGTCCGTATGTGTAGAAGACCGCTAGACCGCTCAAAATGGCGGCCCCACACGTCCCAAACACCACTCCAAAATGGCTGTCTAATCCCCCTACTGACTGCCACCACCAGGATCGGACCCGCTAAAACAGCGGTGAAACAACAAATTTAAATGCAGGTAAGAGGGAGGAGGGAGGATGCCCTATATTAAGAACAAGGAAAAACAAATTAAATCAAAACGTAAATACTAAACTAGGTAGTTTAAAATACAAGCGCGAAGCGTCTTCGCTGCAGAGCACAGAGCGCGAGTCCTTAAAATGCTCAAATGAGCCAGGTTACCTTGTCCAAGCTGACCCCCTTGAAGTACCGCCTTAAATAGGGTGTCCGCGTGTGTAGAAGACCGCTAGACCGCTCAAAATGGCGGCCCCACACATCCCAAACACCACTCCAAAATGGCTGCCTAATCCCCCTACTGACTGCCACCACCAGGACCGGACCCGCTAAAACAGCGGTGAAACAACAAATTTAAATGCAGGTAAGAGGGAGGAGGGAGGATGCCCTATATTAAGAACAAGGAAAAACAAATTAAATCAAAACGTAAATACTAAACTAGGTAGTTTAAAATACAAGCGCGAAGCGTCTTCGCTGCAGAGCACAGAGCGCGAGTCCTTAAAATGCTCAAATGAGCCAGGTTACCTTGTCCAAGCTGACCCCCTTGAAGTACCGCCTTAAATAGGGTGTCCGTATGTGTAGAAGACCGCTAGACCGCTCAAAATGGCGGCCCCACACGTCCCAAACACCACTCCAAAATGGCTGTCTAATCCCCCTACTGACTGCCACCACCAGGATCGGACCCGCTAAAACAGCGGTGAAACAACAAATTTAAATGCAGGTAAGAGGGAGGAGGGAGGATGCCCTATATTAAGAACAAGGAAAAACAAATTAAATCAAAACGTAAATACTAAACTAGGTAGTTTAAAATACAAGCGCGAAGCGTCTTCGCTGCAGAGCACAGAGCGCGAGTCCTTAAAATGCTCAAATGAGCCAGGTTACCTTGTCCAAGCTGACCCCCTTGAAGTACCGCCTTAAATAGGGTGTCCGCGTGTGTAGAAGACCGCTAGACCGCTCAAAATGGCGGCCCCACACGTCCCAAACACCACTCCAAAATGGCTGCCTAATCCCCCTACTGACTGCCACCACCAGGACCGGACCCGCTAAAACAGCGGTGAAACAACAAATTTAAATGCAGGTAAGAGGGAGGAGGGAGGATGCCCTATATTAAGAACAAGGAAAAACAAATTAAATCAAAACGTAAATACTAAACTAGGTAGTTTAAAATACAAGCGCGAAGCGTCTTCGCTGCAGAGCACAGAGCGCGAGTCCTTAAAATGCTCAAATGAGCCAGGTTACCTTGTCCAAGCTGACCCCCTTGAAGTACCGCCTTAAATAGGGTGTCCGTATGTGTAGAAGACCGCTAGACCGCTCAAAATGGCGGCCCCACACGTCCCAAACACCACTCCAAAATGGCTGTCTAATCCCCCTACTGACTGCCACCACCAGGATCGGACCCGCTAAAACAGCGGTGAAACAACAAATTTAAATGCAGGTAAGAGGGAGGAGGGAGGATGCCCTATATTAAGAACAAGGAAAAACAAATTAAATCAAAACGTAAATACTAAACTAGGTAGTTTAAAATACAAGCGCGAAGCGTCTTCGCTGCAGAGCACAGAGCGCGAGTCCTTAAAATGCTCAAATGAGCCAGGTTACCTTGTCCAAGCTGACCCCCTTGAAGTACCGCCTTAAATAGGGTGTCCGCGTGTGTAGAAGACCGCTAGACCGCTCAAAATGGCGGCCCCACACGTCCCAAACACCACTCCAAAATGGCTGCCTAATCCCCCTACTGACTGCCACCACCAGGACCGGACCCGCTAAAACAGCGGTGAAACAACAAATTTAAATGCAGGTAAGAGGGAGGAGGGAGGATGCCCTATATTAAGAACAAGGAAAAACAAATTAAATCAAAACGTAAATACTAAACTAGGTAGTTTAAAATACAAGCGCGAAGCGTCTTCGCTGCAGAGCACAGAGCGCGAGTCCTTAAAATGCTCAAATGAGCCAGGTTACCTTGTCCAAGCTGACCCCCTTGAAGTACCGCCTTAAATAGGGTGTCCGTATGTGTAGAAGACCGCTAGACCGCTCAAAATGGCGGCCCCACACGTCCCAAACACCACTCCAAAATGGCTGCCTAATCCCCCTACTGACTGCCACCACCAGGACCGGACCCGCTAAAACAGCGGTGAAACAACAAATTTAAATGCAGGTAAGAGGGAGGAGGGAGGATGCCCTATATTAAGAACAAGGAAAAACAAATTAAATCAAAACGTAAATACTAAACTAGGTAGTTTAAAATACAAGCGCGAAGCGTCTTCGCTGCAGAGCACAGAGCGCGAGTCCTTAAAATGCTCAAATGAGCCAGGTTACCTTGTCCAAGCTGACCCCCTTGAAGTACCGCCTTAAATAGGGTGTCCGCGTGTGTAGAAGACCGCTAGACTGCTCAAAATGGCGGCCCCACACGTCCCAAACACCACTCCAAAATGGCTGCCTAATCCCCCTACTGACTGCCACCACCAGGACCGGACCCGCTAAAACAGCGGTGAAACAACAAATTTAAATGCAGGTAAGAGGGAGGAGGGAGGATGCCCTATATTAAGAACAAGGAAAAACAAATTAAATCAAAACGTATATACTAAACTAGGTAGTTTAAAATACAAGCGCGAAGCTGTAGCGGAGAAGACACTGTGACCCTTGATCCATTGAGAGCGAGAGCAACTACTTCAACTTCCCCATCCGGGAACATTGGAGAACTGCCCCCAGACTCCAGGAGAAACTTACTACATTGGAGGAGCGCCAAGGACGAAGGCCACCCCAATTGCAGCTTTCCGCCACCTGTACACAGTCGTACTGCTGAGGTGAGCACCTGGGGACTCTGAACCGCCACTCCACAACAGCAGGTTAGGTTGACAATCGGGCCACTAAGCCCTAGGGGAACTTGCATTCCAGGCCAAAGACTTGGGGATGTTTGCTACAAAGCCCCCGTTGAACTTCTGAGACTTCAACACCGAAGCAGGGCCTACCTTGGATGTCGCCACATGTGAAAATCGTGGAAGTGGGACTGGAAAATTGACCCGGGGACACTTGTGGGCTTGCCTCAAGATGGCTGTATATATTATTTGCAGTGTGTTGGGTTGTAGTTTGTGTTGGTAGATAAATGGTCCCTTTTTATACAGAAGCAAGAATTTGACTGGACAATCATTTATCGGAGCTGTGGATGCACATTGATTTGTAAGCCTGTGTCCGCCTTACACCTATCTCCCTTTGCCTGAGAAGCCTTGGACTGCTTGACCCGTGCTATGACAGAGTCAAGTGCTGAAGGGGTACTTCGCCTAGTTATTCATAGTCCATAGTAGGCTGGGCGCCGGGACATCAGGAGTAAAAAGACTCAACCTCAACAGCTGGGCTCAGCAACGCCTGCTTGCCCTGTGGGCCTCTGAAAGGGGTTCTGACAGGCTTCATGAGACTGAATAGCTGTAATCACATTAGCAACAAGTAGTTGTAGAATACATGGGACAGCCTGTTCCTTCATTGAGGAATAATCCGTGAGAAGAGAGGTGTGAAGATAAATATATAGGTTTTCTTTTCTTCTTTAGTTGATTTGAATGTTTCTGTTGGGGAGAATAATATACAGTCAAAAACGACAGTCCTCACTGGACAGATAGTTGTAGGCAATGGTATTTTGGTGTCATATACTTTCATTAAAAAGAGGAAAAACATAATTTGCGTTTAATAGCATATGCCAACTCATTTGCAGTCTTGTGCCAAAAAAGCTTGCCTTACTTTACTGCATAATTTAGTCTGCGACGTTATTTTCTCCTTCATTAAGCCGGAATCCCTGTGACCCCAGCCATAATCGAAAAATATCTGCTCCACTCATGATAACAATCAAAGAGGTAATCTAAAAACATATTTGATAGACCAAATACTAAGAGGCACAAATGTGACTATTCTGCAGTACAAATTTGTTTTGGGCTAGTTCTATAACTAGCCTTGTTTGTGCACGTATGAAACCATCATAAACCCATGATTAAGAACAGAAATGTATCCCATTACTTAACCAGAGTGCTTCATCTTGCTAACATCACTAAAAAGATGCGTGCGGTTTTATTTAAACTTTATGGTTTCACTCCATCAATTCCCTGGGCAAGTCTCAAGTAGGGTGTTTCTGAATTGAAAGTCCTTATGAAATCCAACAGAGGTATGAATGTCAGAGGTCATTCACTACAAACACGCAATGGTCTTGGTCTAATAATCACCTCCCTCTATACATATCCAAATTGGACCCATAAAATGTTTTTAACTCATAGCACCTTTCTTCTCGGCTCTCCGCGTCCTACAAGGTACAGCTCTGTTTGAATGGCACAGATTATTGCATCTCATTAACACTGCAATTTTGTGTTCCAGTTCAATAGGACTAGTTCTGGTTAATCAGGATTTATGTAAGGGTTGATATCTAGGGGTTACCAAGCTTCAATGCTGAGGGAAGACAAAAGCCTGTCTGGTTTCTCTTAGCAGTCATATAATAAGAAAATGTAATAAATTCAGTCAGGCTGTTATTTGGAGAACAAATGTTTGAAGAGAAAGCCTGAGATACTGGGAAAAAAGTTATATGGTTTATATTTTGATAAAATCCTGAATAACGTGTAGAGATTGAGCCATTTCAGATATTTTGGAATAAATAACCATGTTCTAGAGGGAAGATCTCTCCTTAACAGTTACAGGGCATTGTCTCCCCCTTACCTGCCAGTTTTGGATAATCATATATGACAGTCTTCGATTCATGTGAGAATTCAGAGCCAACAAAGCGTTTCAAAGGCCAGCATCCACTACATTTCACAGTAGCAATGGTTAGGCAGTGTACCTTAGAAGGATTTCTACCGAAGATGAATGGGGATAAGGCCAGGTGTTACTTGCACAGATTTACTTTAGAGAAATTAGAGAGCGGATTATTAGTTCATTAATGGACAGGCAAGTTAGAAGGGTTTACCAAAGATATATTTAATAAACGAATGAAGGTGTCATAATGTCTGAACCACTAAAGTTAAACAGGCCAGGATTAAATCCTTGCCCTGCACTCACAGATGTAAACAACAGGCTCTTTACTTTATATGCAGTCACAAAACAATCTTTGTCTAATGCCCTAAGAACTGCTAATATCACTCCGCAAACAGGTACTCTGGCCACACCTCTCTGCTTCATAGTAGATGGAAAACCTACAACTTAAAGGCCAAATCTATACTACGGGCAATCCGCAGTCACCAAAAACCTCAAACATTGTCTGACAACAATTTTAAAATAGGTTTTGAGCCCCAGACATCTAAGGAATACCTTGATGTATTGGGAGCTGTTCTCCAGGCAGCAGCTGATTTCCTGACCAAAGCTCTGAGTACCAATCTCCTCATTCCTGCCCTTCCCTCTTTCAAATGCCTGCTGAGGGACATTGATCACTCAAACAACTTGCCTAGCACACAAAGTACTAAAAATAAACACTCTGAAATGCCTTATGTGCAGTCCTATCATATGTACCCAAACAGAAGACCTTCTGACTCAATTTGGTATCTTTTGCATTGCGGGCACCACCCCCAAAAAATATACTACATTGTTAAAATTTCAGTAGAGATGGCAGCATTTTACCACCTATAAAAAAAGGCTTTTTAAATAAGATTTTGCTCTCTTTAGGAGGAGTTCCAAAATGAATCAAGTCTGCTTTAAGGGGAGTTGTTTTATTTTCAGGGGCATATGAATATATACTACGTCCCTAATGCCATGAGGACAAATAGGCCAAAACGGCTTTTGTGTTAAAAATATAAAAACACACATATACAGTGTTTCTACATGTAGTGAGTCGGGCAACATTGATGTAAACTATCAAACATAGGTAGTCTCAGAGTGTCCGAGCAATATGGATTCTTTCGGATGGTTCTTTCGGATGCCATCTGTGCCCCAAGGAGAATATCCATTAACATGAAATGGAAGATCTAAGTCAGGTTAAAATCTAGGAGTTTTTTTAATACAGCAATGGTCGACTTGCCACTTATATTAGCTTGTGTTATATAGATGCTATATAATCAATATGCCAACACCTGTATTGTAATACTTGGAAGATGTAGGCTGGTCATATAAACTAAAGTAATTAAACTTTTTCATGTAGCATCGAGGTTCTGGATTTTATTATGCTAGCTGTGGAAAGGAGGAGTATGGTGCTTATTTTAATCTAAATATAAAATGCCCTTTACATTCGAGAAATTTCAAAATTTTTGCAAACTTTCCATTATTCTTAATTAGAATCGTCAGAGTACAAGAAATAACATTTTAAATCCGCAATTGCTAAGCTCGTCGAGCAACTGGGAGGCAAAAAGATTATCACAATTTATGACTCCTTCTTATCTCAATCACACTATGTAACAGAAGAAATTGGCTTTTTCACATTGATCTGGAGTAGTACATGGTGACATTATCAAATCTCTAGTCTAGTTCAGACAATACGTCCATTTTAAAAATATTCACTATGGCTGTGAAAGACTTTTAATGCTCATCAATTCATGGCAGCTGTTCAATGTTAGAACATAACCGGATTCTTAAGCAACATGGGTTCACAAATAATATGATAATAATCATTTCAGGCCAGTGTTCAAATATTATTTTTATTCTTGTGGAGAAGCATAACATATTACATTGAAGGCAGACTCAATATCTTCACACAGAATAAAAAAATCATCGGCACGTAGATTAGATGTGGGTTCCTGATGATAAATGTTAATGCCATATATATTACAATGATATGGAAAGACAGAAAGCTCCTACTATCCTGCTAGTATTCTATTGTTAAATTGCATTAAAAACTCCATTTCCCAGCAACCTTGTGGAAGTGACCCACCAATAAACAGACTTATTAGTCCATCAATAGTGTGTTACTAATGCCAAACCTACCAATGATTGAGACAAGAAATTACTCTCTTCTAGTTAATGTCAGTCAAGGTAAGTACCCGTCTCAGATCTAGACTATTGTCCTTTTGGTGTTTGCTTTACTATCTCCTGAAGATCTAACACCTATACTGTGGATATCAAATATCCTTTTTTCTCTTAGTCATTCCAGACTTGTTGTAGCACAATGTCCTTTGGTTTATAAAAGCAAGACTGGAAATTTTGAGTATCCTCTTTTCCAATAATGACTAACTTTTGGAAACTTTACAGCCCAGTGTCTTGTTCAACTTTTGCTCATAGAGTTAAAGGGTCCTAAACCTCACAGGCATTGATAATCAATATTTCCAAGATCCTTAAGGCCAGGGACATGGAACCTAGAGCTTTTTCAGCAAGGACTAAATTGGTCATTTACATACTGGACCACGACTCTACTGTCTACACATTTTATTACAATCCAGCATCTCACAGTTCTATGTAATTCAATATCATTTAGTGAAGCGGAACAGGAGCCTCTGGACTTAACATTAATATGCATTTTGCTAATCGGTCTTGTCGCAAAGGCCGGAATTTATCAAACACCTAGAAGAGAGTATCATACTTCCTCGGAGTTGAACATTACATGGACTTTATTCCTTGCTTGATAACTAATTTATGGCCTTCGTTCAAACCTCTCTTGCCACTTGAAATGCATGAGGAGAAGTTTAAGGAAATCATTGTTTACACTCTTTCTCCTCCTCCATATATGTGGTCAGTGCTAGGTCACCAGATGGAGTGCGATAGCTCTTCATAAAACATCAAACCATAAATTAAAGGTTGTGGGAACAAAGTGCATGTAACACAGAACACAAAGGAAGGATAATACTCATAGTGTACTCTAGAAGCTGATATTTCATCACTGGTGATACTTCATTCACCAAATTCAAGTTTGCTTAACATGTTTTTTCCTTCTCTGTGATTGAATCTTATTAAACGTGGCATCAGTGTCTCCGCTATGAAACCCAAACGGTTTTTTAAGTAACACTTTGCTTTGGGTGGAGGGAAGACGAGGACTGCACACTGTTGATGCCTGCCTATTCGGTCTATACCCACGACCAAAAAGGGGAAAGCAGACTCCAAATTTCTCAATCTGGCCCTGATGCACAGGAAATAGCGTTGCAACGGAGATCACCAGAGCGTCCTCCCCCATCCAGGTGAAAGGAAGAAGCCAAGAAAAGGGTGACAGCAGAGGCTAAAGAGCGCCAGGCCGCGCAAAATCCCTATTCCATACCTAAGGGACGAACTAATAAACTTGTTTACTGAAGCCCTCGATTGAACAACGCTTATTCAGATGAATGGAGAAGAATGCACTGACATGACTGCGCCATAAATCCATAGTAGTTGAGGATAATAGTCAACCAGAGGTGTGCTAGTATATATAAGCTATACTACTTCTAAGTTTAAATTAAAGGCTTGGGGGTGGACCGGGCAACGGTTCGGTTTTAAATTTCCACATGTTGGTTTCATTGTGTTGAAATTTCATCCTTTATGTTTATAGAATACTAGACTAGTCATCTACTTCCCTTCACAGGATATATAGTACCACAAGGTATGGACTACTAGACAAAGGCTGAAATATGATCTAGACAATTGCATGTACACAACATCACATTGATTTGTACCTAGTCGATAATAATACTGTGCATATAATGGATGGCTAAAGTTTGTAAAATCAATTAAAACAGTTTAGAAAAATAAGCAAGACTTTGATTTGGTCAGTACATCCTAAAGGAGAATTTTCACCATGAACCAAGTCTGTTTTAAGGTGAGCTATTTTAGTTTTGAAGTCCAGGGGCCTCGGATCACCTCCAACCACACTATATTCCATTTAATATACCCAAGAATGTCTCATTATTCATCATAAAGTAGTCCAATATTCTTTATATTGTTGATTTTTTAAACAAATAACTACATTGTTAGATGTCCTTGTGAACAGCTACACATTTCAAAAGAGACTGCCTTGTGATCAGGTGATTGCATGTAAAATAACACAGCAAAAAGTAGATTATAAAAAAAGGAAAGGTAAAGAATTTGATCAGAAATACGAGATTGTTGATAATTCTTGTGTGAATAAAATGTAAATCTTCTTAAAATGTGGCCTTTCTTTTACTAGGCAATCGATTTATATACATTTTTCAAATATTGGATTTTCTAGTTCTAGGTATTCTCTGTAAGATATTTAATACACGACATGCTCCACTGAAACTAATGGTAAAATAAAGACCCCTTTAATATTTTAAGCTAATGGTAAATTATTAAAGAGACGATGTTACTATTGGGACTATAGAAAAAGCTAATTTGTCCTGCAAACTTGTCTTAATCATTCAATTATTTACAGACAGAATCTACCTCCACAGTAGGCGCCACTTTTCAATTACATTTTGCCTGTGAAAAAGGCACAAGAGATCTAGGGGGCCATATTGAATATTTTATTAACCAAAACCAAATAAATACCTAAGAGGCTCAGGTAACAGTCACCCAAAACTGTTGCTAAAGGAAGGCCATCATCTCTTATTCAATTAGTCATAAGTACTATCAGTCTGACAAAGAAAAAGTAATTTGTCTGTGTTTGGTGAGAGTTTCTCTGGAAAATACAATGACAGGATGGTGGTATGCATCGCAAGATAATGTATATTAGAAAATAAAATTTAAGTCCATGAGAACTAAAACCTTAATGGCATGTTAACAGACAATCTTAGGAATACAAGTGGAACAAGATAGGGTTGCCCTCTTCCAACAGCCATATTTAGTATATACACTTGAATGTGGGCAGAAAAACATCTGGCTGCACAGAAATCAAACTTGTAGGCATGGAAAATGCTCTATGAATTTAGTGTTGTCAGTGAATAATTTGTTGATGTACTCAAACTTTGATTACCTTGTAAACAAGGTAGAGGATATTGCCTTGGCGTTCAGAAAGATCTTAGGGTAAAGATTCTACACAAAAACAAAAAGGTCATATTTTGGAACAGATGTCTAATAACTGATCGAAAGAAAAAGGAAATGTCTTCCTTGGAAAATATTCAGAATAAAATGCTGAAACAAAGTAAGAGACCATTAGAAAGAATGGTATGGCTTTGACTGTATTGTTACCATTGTCCTATGTTCAATGTCCCCTACAGGCTAAACAATTGGAGACTGTTGGTAATTTTGTGTGAATAAACTGTACAGCTTCTTAGCAAGGAGTTTTATTTTTACCCGATAGCAATTCAATTGCACTAATTTTTCAAATACTGGATTTTCTAGTAATTTATTAACGGGGCAATGTCACTATTGTGACTACAGAAAAAAATAATTTGGCCTTGGAAACTCCTCATAATCATTAAGTTATTTACATTTTAGACAGAATGTGCCTCCACAATAGGTGACACTTTTCAATTAAATTTTGTCTGTGAATTATCTAATCAAACTGAACTACCTCTCGTAAATAAATTTCCTCTTTTAATAAATATCTATTTTTGTTTCAAGAAAGATTACAAAAGGTCAGTCCTTAATGAGTGAATTGGTCAAGCATGTTATGAGGTATGTGAGGGAAGAACTGAAGATTGCAAAGTATGAAAAGGAAACAGACTCTGCAACTATATTTTTTGGCAGCAATGATGGAGCAGCCCAAGAACCCATTTTCCCCAACCATAGATTCAGACAGTATGAGCTACTGATAACCCAGGCTAGTTCTGCCCAAACTAAGGAACTTATCTTGAAGTATGCTAATCCTATACAAAGTTTTAAAAGGTGGAGCTGACATTCTTAGTGAATGAATTACATTACTGAAGAATCTGTTTCAATCTCTCTTGGATTAACCCATAGCTCAAGAACTGTCGAATAGCTCAACCACTCAGGCAGAAAGGAATTGCTGTCATTTGTGACTAAAAAAACGGTAGACTCCATTATACTCCGATCCACTGTGCACAAAACAGATAACTTCAGCATCAGCAGGTGTAAGTAAAATCAGTTGGATATGTGGTTTTTAAATGCAAACTATTTACAAGATGGTTTAGAGAGTTGAAAAACATCTACAAGAGATTCTAATTTTAATTGAATTGAGAAAGTATTGAATTAACCAGACTGGC
This sequence comes from Triturus cristatus, assembly GCF_964204655.1. Lineage (NCBI taxonomy): Eukaryota > Metazoa > Chordata > Amphibia > Caudata > Salamandridae > Triturus > Triturus cristatus. The sequence continues at coordinate 820,827,781 of NC_140584.1, forward strand.
TATGATATGAACGTACAGAAGTTTTGAAAAGATCCACAGTACTGATGGGAAGTACCCATGAGCATTCTGCAATGCGGTGAAGCCTGCAGTACTGAAATACAGAACATTTTAATTCTTAATTTTCTCTGAAAACATTATATTACACTGAGATGAAGGTCAAACACTGACGTCTGGGGAGTGAGACAGATGTGCAGCATGATTTGTTTTCTATCAGTTTCGGGGCTATGTAAGTGAAACGATCAACTCAGAATTTCAGGAGGATACTTAGGGGGAGTGCGCCCATGTTTATACCCAGGAGTTATGGCTAAGCACATGATATATTCTTAAGGTCAGAGGGTCTACTGGCAGGGGCTGCAATTACTAAAAGACAGCCACAATCAGAACCTCCTTGCCCAGTACACTGGCTTAACATTATAGACAAAACCATTATAATCAAAAGTGCTGTAATTTCTTTGTATGGAAGCAAATGATATGCAGGCAGGATTTTTGGCAAACGTTTCTCTATATTGAATTGAAAACCTCAAATCTTAAAGATGGGCAGATAAGCAGCATTTATCTAGCCTCTGAGGAGGCTCTCCATGTATTTGTTCTTTATCCTTGTTCGATTTCCTTGGAGCGCCTCAGAAAAGCAGGGTATGTCCGGTTGCAGGCGTTACCCATTTTGCTTACAAAAAACCTATTTTGATTCACACAAAAACAATCATTTTCGCAACATAATATTTAGTTTTTGGCAGGCTAAATAAAGCACATGGCTTTCAGTAAGTCCACCTGAGAAAAATCCAAATAGTTCAATAAAGACATACACAATAATACTCCTAAATACCCGCAGCACTTGTACGGAGTACATTTGTCCATATTAATCAGAGTCTCTACGAGTAGTAACTAATCTATTACAGGATTTTGCTTTCCTCGGGTGTAGAAGATATTTGAAAATACTATGAACAATTCTAGCAAAATGAAGTAGCAAGGAATATTTGTATTAGAAAAGACCAGGACCATGGGAACCCCGGTCTCTAGGCACTGTACAACTATACCAGGTAAATAAAGCTTGATTGTGCCTTAGTAAAGGCTGAAACAGGAAAATGGAGTACTGTCAAAGTATAGAAACACACAGATTGAGTAGCATGGCTTCTAAACTGTGCATATCCATCTTGTCCTGTATGTGACGTACTGCGTAGCCTGCTGGAGGCACTACATTTTCTCTACTTACATCCCATAACTTAGTGGGTTTTCATAACTTAGTGGGTTTTCATATCAAGAGAGTTCACAGAAAGCTTTGGCGTTGGCTGAGGATCCATTACTAAACAGATACATTCCAGAGAAGCCAAGCATTACATTCTGTGGAGCAATAACTATTGGTCATCTAATAGCTGTGAGCTATCTGCCACCCATACCTGTGTCACATACGTGGCACCGAGCTGGATTCTTCAAATAGATCAAATGTCAATTCTCTAGACATGGACAGGATAGGTCGTCTCAAATTTACCAAATTACATACCAGAATGGTCAGGCGCAGAATCCTATTAAAAATCATAGCAAATTTGTAGAATGTGTTGTAATCTGCCAAGCAAAAACAAACCGCCTTAGTTTGGACTATCATACTACTCGGCATAGGATTTTGAGGCATGTGAGAGCAATCGCAAACAAGGATCTCCATTACCCTATGTAGCTTCACCACAATGCGATCCACTGCATGGACACACATTTGCTTAAGATTTCATGGGTCACAATATATAGAACGCAACCTGAGTGGTGGTGACAAAGTAATTCAATTGCATAGGAAATAGGCACCCCGGATCACGGAGCTGTGATCTGTACTGCATGATCACAACATAGAGAATGAATGAAAGTACTCTGGGAAAGAATGACGATTATAAATCACCATTGGGCTGTATGGACGAATAACTATGAGGGGAAGATGGCTAGTGGCAACACTGGAGCAGGAGGGCTGTAAAACAAAGCAGTCTGTTTTTGAGGCGCCTGGAATGCTCCCACCGGTTAAGTGGACTTAAACACAGCTATTACCAGGAATGTTTATCTACAGTATTTCCATTCAAGGTAAATGAATTTTGGTAGCCTAATGCCCTTAATCTTCTTTATTAGTCCTGACACATGTTCTGGGGATTACAGGTTCAGTCTTTCTCCTTCCTATGTTTTTTAAAGGAAAAAAAAGCAGCAAATAAATTTGGACAGTGTAATTTAGAGGCCAGTATCGGCACATACCTGGTCAGCTGGATGAGGATTCCGTGGAGAGAGCTACCGGCGGGGAGTAAGACTAGAAATAAAGAAAGGAACTTCGTTAGTTATCAATAAAAACTTTATTTCGGTCAGTATGACCTTAAAAGTGCAAATAACAATGCATACAAATTTGTTCAAAGACAGTTGTTTAAACAAGAGTAGGCATAACTTGGCATACATATTAGTCGATAAAGATTGCCTAACACAGTTTTAGGATGTCCTCTAATCAGTTTACTTCACCAGATAAATTGATCGCTTCGGGTATGGCAGTGGATTGGTCAGGACAGGAGGCAGTGCTCACTTTTGAAAGTGCATAGTGCGAAATGAATAAATAATTTAAAAGATCAATTTATCCTAAAACAGTCTCAGATACTACATAGAAAAGATTTAATTAAAACATTAGATGTGGCAAATATTTGTAAAAAAAAAGTATTGCCTGCCATAACTATACGGTGCCCTCATTTCGGGTTATTTCACCAGGAAATAATCACATCTAGAACGACAATAAATTAATCAGGGCGAAAAACAGTACAAGCATTTAAAAGTGCATTGAAAAGACACAAACAAAACAAACCGCAGACCCTAAAAACAGACTGCTGCACACAGGAGGAGGCGCGTGGAGCCAAGAGGAGAAAAGACAGGAAAGGGACACAGAAGAGGGACACCAAAGCAGAGAACCATGAAGAAGATGCAGAGGATTGAGGGAGAACACTGCACCGTCAAGAGGGTCGGGAAGAGAGCCTGCAGGGGATCCGAAGTGGGGAACCAGCCGGTGGGGTCGAACAGGGCAAAACCCAACCCCCAGCCGTAGAACAAACAGAGAACAGTGAGGACGCCGGGTTTGAGGAAACGCAGGAGGATGAGGAATAGACTGAGGGAATAGTGGTTGCAGCTGACCAATGCATAAAAGTCTGCTACAACTTAGCAGAGTTGTGGCTACTGGGGTGAGTGATCGGCGACAGAATACCATTAGGGACAAGGAGGGGAATCCTGGGAATGCAGGGGTCATGATGCTTGTGTCTGTGCTACACTAGTCCTCTCTCATTAATACTAAGAGAACGACAGTATGCATTGTCTGTAAGGTCCTAGGGGGTGACTTCACTTTAATCCCTGTACTAAATCACGTGCCGGGCATCAAAACCGGGAGTGAGAACGGGGGAGGTAAAGCCAGTCACCCTGACAAAGTGGAAAAGGGAAATAGGAAAAGGAAGAAGGGATTAAGATTCACTGGTGACAGGACTATAGAAAACCTTAGAACCACTACAAGGGAATCCCCTCCCTCCTTGACAAAGGTTGAGCTTGAGGAGTTTGTCCTCGTCATGGTAGAATACACAACTAGGTATTCGGAGGCAGTTCCACTACTGCAGCCCAACACCACCCAAATAGCTTGGGTTACAATAGAAATCTTTGAGGGTAGGGTTTCCCCATGAAATACTCACTGACCAGGGAAGTCACTTAACTTCTAAACTCATGACACAAATAAAAACTGCAGCTTATCACCCCCAGAAGGATAAGTTGGTGGAACAATACAATGACACTTTAAAAATCACCCTGTAGAAGCTACTAGAGATAGAAACCAGAAAGTGGGATCAAATGCTTCCTGTGGCGTTATTTGCCCTACGGTGCAAAGAACAGAATAGCACAGGATATTGCCTCTTTGAATTGTTATTAGACAAGGCCCGTGTGGTATTGGAGAAAGAGAGAGGACTCTAAAACTATTCTTGTGCAAATGAGTCACTTAGGAATCAGTTTACAAGAGATGCTACAGATCATGAGGCAAAGTCTGGAGCAACATCAAAGCACCCTGACTGTACATTATGATAAGAAGGCTAAGCCCAAAAGATGCTGAGCCAGTGGCAGGGTCCGTACAAAATCCTAGAAAAACTAACCCCAGTCAAATATAGGTTTGAGTTGAACACAGCAAAAAAAGAAACCCAAATCTACAATGTAAACCTTTTTTAAAAGGGAAGGACCGAAACCCATGCTCTTCCAGGGGATGGGAGATCTAGCAACGGAGGATCAATGTACAGCTCAAACGTTGAGCAGAATAGAACAACAGGAGATGCTGGGTGGTTTAAAGTCATGCCGGTGGAAGTGGCGTAACTAAACTTGAGGGGGCCCCCCAGCAAAATTCATGGAGGGGCCCCCTCCAGACTCAATCAGGAGCTCTCATGCCAGGGTACTGTGCTGAGGACCCCACCAAGAGCTTGCCCCGCATCGTGGGGGCTTCAGGGTCGTATGTTACGCCACTGCTGGACATGAAACACGACTGTATTGATGGAGTCCTGGTTTCAGGGGTTAGAGAGCAAAATATCATGTTTATTTATTTGTGGAGAGGGCAATTCTATTATCTCTTATCCTCCAGCCTAGGATGCTTATTCTTTTATCCAAATGAACCATTAATCGTTTTCGCATACTTGTAGGTCTTCTTTCAATCAAATGCCTCTAGACAATTCTACAGTGAATAGCTCAGGCTTCCTCTATCACTCTTGCTTATTTCTCCTCTAATAGCATTGCCACCTTCACTTGCTCCATGATCCCAGAGTGTGTGGCCAATGGTGTCAACTTTCCATGCAGTAAGATGAAGGTGTCGGCCCTAACATCTGTAGTTGAAGAAGGTTTAACTATTATAACCTTTATTTACTGGAATTCATCATGCTATTCTTTTTTTGTAGATACTCTTGCATTTCCCTTCTCCAGCTGCTGATTGTCCCAAATGAATGTTGATCGTTCTTATTTTACACAGGGGCTATTTGAGAACAAAATTCTCGTGCCCAAAGGGTAGAGAGGATCTAGGTCAGAGTAACACCTCCCAATATCAATATTAACACAACAATATTTTACTCCAACTGACCATGTCGTGGTCTTTAATATTCCCTAAAGATGGATTTATTCGATGAGCTGGGGAACTTATAACTTCACCCCTAGGTGAGCAAGGAAGCAATTCCTTTTAGTTTTTATTACCCTCACACACCCTAGTGGTGTCATGCTTCATCATCGGGTCACCCCGACGCCTAAAAGTCGGGGTGGGCTCGACCACAGTGTTGGGAGCGCTTTGAAGAAGTTGCAAACCAGGGAGGCTATAAGATAAAAAACCTCAGGCAGATCCCCGGTTTCCCTTTATTCTTGGGTCTGTCTGGGTTGATTAAAAATAATAAGTAGGGTTATGTATAGGAATATTATGGTCCTATGACCCTAGTGCCAACATGTTTCAGTCCACTGTGGCCTTAAAGGTCCAGGACTTTCATCAGGGCAAGTGTAACCACCCTGGGATACAGAAGGTGGAATTCCCTATTCTGTTTTATTAATGGACAAGGGTAGAGTAGCTACTCCTTGTATGGGAGACGGATTAAATAATCTGTCTTGCGTTATGAATCCATCTGTAAGAAAAAACACAAAGAAACACATATCCAATTCATATAAATCGGTTTTCATCAAGGTATTTCCATAGTGACGTGTTTCAATTTCGTGTTTGAAATCAAGAGCCACACCTATAAGTGCCTAGTGGTCAAAAGGCATAATAGTGTGCAGCTGTATCCAAGTCTGTGTCACTCACAATTAGTGGCTCTGTACAGTTAATTGGCGTGTCTGGTATATTGTGCGGTGGCGACTATGCTCGCATTCTATATAGAACCAATCCGTGACCGTGGATGCTATCAATGTAAAACAGACTCTCATAAAATACTCCCATACATACCTCACACACACCTTATCTGTGGTAAACCACAGTACTTAAAAACATGCGTGACTCTTAACCTCTATGGGTAACAGTGCAAGTAACATTCATTCCTGCATCCTTGCTTACCCGCATTTCGAACGGAATTCGTTTCTCAGGGGATGGAAGGGCTAATGGAGTAGCTCTGTAGTCACACCCTAACGTTAGCCCCAGGGAAAATATAAAGCGAACAGTTGTCACATGCTTATGAGGTTTAGGGCATCCGGGATCTAAAATCATTGATGCTAACTCTTTTTTTTCTATTTAAAGAGATTCATCCTAGTATCCCAGACTTACTTCGTCAAGAGTCCTGCTCCGCTTCGCCACCTATTAGGACCCGATCCCCGGCGTTTCGCGCCGTGTTACGGGTCTAGGAAGGTTTATACTTCCGTGTTGATGTAGCTATTGACGGGATAGGTCCGCGTCAGCACGTGATCGGGGAAGTTCCCCGCACAGGATTGGTCAGACGTGACCTCTAACCCAATGTGGAAGCCAATGGGAAGCAGGGGCTTGTCAGAGGAACGGTACATCGCTCGCTAATGGAACCGTGGTTCCGATTGTACACAAATGTAGATGTCTACATGAACACTCGTAAATTATGCATTTAAATTCCTAAAACGAGTATATGTTTTATTATATTAGTAAATAGATCGAGACATAGTTTAGGACGTATTTTCTCTGCGCATGCGCAGGCTGGTGTCCCGATCAGTTTCGTCGTCTGCTTGGAGATCTAGAGCAACGTTCGTAACACGGGGCTCATATGATATCCGTGATAATCTTTTGACATCACTTACTCATAATTCTAAGACCAGTCTTGAATAGAATGTAAGAGGGAGTGTATATTCACTGATGGATAATGGTGTCTGAGGAGTGTTACGTTACTTTAGTGTACATGCTGCATATATAGGATGGTTGACTATTTTAAAGTCTAAGGTAATCAGTGTCTCACATTATGTGGTAACTACGGACCCCACTAGGGAGATGGTAGTTTGTAGAGGGTTCCCCACAGATTTCAGGTGGACACTTAGAATTATTCCCGTGCTCATCGAGATTACTGTGCTCCATCTATTTATTCAATTGGTTCCAAGGGATACCATCATTAAGACCCGTCTCGTGGGTCTTTAGGCGATACACCCATCGTTGTTCACGTTCTAGAAGTTTTTGCTGCAAGTTATTACCCAACGTGGTAACCTTTTCTAATACTGTCCACTTCAGCTCTGTGTCCTTATGTTTTTTCTCTTGATAATGGGCAGTAAGCCTTGTGGCTGTGACAGATCTGCGTATAGTGCTTCTGTGTTCGCTAATGCGGACTTTGATCATACGACTCGTCATACCAATGTACATGAGTCCGCAGGGGCATTTTATCATGTAGACTACAGACTCGGAGTTACAATTGGTGTGCGATCTCTGCTCCCATGGAAAATTAAGTCCCAGTTCCAAAGTTTTAGTGTGTTCAGTGAAGGGGCAGGCCACACATGACCCACACGGATAGTGTCCCATTACTGGTGGTAATCCCCATAGTGTCTGTTGATTAGTTTGTTTAGGGATGAAGGAGTTAGTGTGTACCAGTGCATTTCTCAAATTGGAATTTTTTCTAAATGAGAACATGGGTTTTTCAAAGGATAGCCTGTTCGATGTCAATATTGACCATTTCTTATTTATTATTTTTTTCAGGTCATTGGATGATGAGTTATATGTTGTTACACATATAAGTTGGTCTGATTGTTCCTTAGTGTGTGTCTCTAACAGTGCTTCCCTTGGTGTGTTGCGTGCTCTTTTGTTAGCCCTTTGTATGATTTTGTTCGGGTACATCTTCTGTTGTAATTTTTCGCTCAGAATGGTTGCCTCTTTTTTGTATGTTTGAAGGTTGGAACAGTTCCTACGAATCCTCAAGAATTGGCCTACTGGTAAATTCTCTCTTAAGGATCGTGGGTGGGCACTATCAAATCTCAATAGACTGTTCCTGTCCGTTGGCTTTGTATATAGCGAACTTTCCAGTATGCCATCTTTAGCTGTGAACGTAACATCTAAGAACGAGATACTTTCTTTGTTTACATTCATAGTGAAGTGGAGATGTGGGTTTAGGGAATTAATCCACATTTTGAAGTTCTCAAGACTGGTTAGATCACCTCTCCAGATCATGAGGACATCATCGATGTACCTATACCATTTACAGATATGTATACTGTATGGATTTTGAGTCCAGATGTGAAGGTCCTCAAAATAACTGACGTACAGGCATGCCAGACTAGGGGCAAATGTGCTCCCCATCGATGTCCCATGTATTTGTAAGTATAGTTGATCTTCAAAGGTGAAAAAGTTCTCTGTCAATGCCAAGTGTATGAGGGTGATCACCCAGTCAATGGGTGCTGCCCATCCCCAATCTTCCTTCCTGAGTATCTCTTGGATCACTCTGATGCTTTCCGCCTGAGGTATGTTTGTGTATAATCCGTCTCCCATACAAGGAGTAGCTACTCTACCCTTGTCCATTAATAAAACAGAATAGGGAATTCCACCTTCTGTATCCCAGGGTGGTTACACTTGCCCTGATGAAAGTCCTGGACCTTTAAGGCCACAGTGGACTGAAACATGTTGGCACTAGGGTCATAGGACCATAATATTCCTATACATAACCCTACTTATTATTTTTAATCAACCCAGACAGACCCAAGAATAAAGGGAAACCGGGGATCTGCCTGAGGTTTTTTATCTTATAGCCTCCCTGGTTTGCAACTTCTTCAAAGCGCTCCCAACACTGTGGTCGAGCCCACCCCGACTTTTAGGCGTCGGGGTGACCCGATGATGAAGCATGACACCACTAGGGTGTGTGAGGGTAATAAAAACTAAAAGGAATTGCTTCCTTGCTCACCTAGGGGTGAAGTTATAAGTTCCCCAGCTCATCGAATAAATCCATCTTTAGGGAATATTAAAGACCACGACATGGTCAGTTGGAGTAAAATATTGTTGTGTTAATGTTGATCGTTCTTATCATTTGTTTTATGGAGAAAGAGTCATGGGGACCCATCTTCTTTATTTTTCTGTTTTACTTCGGCCCCGTACACAATACTCCCAAAATGACCTAACCTTTTGTCAAGAATCCTCACCCTCTCGGTGCTTATATGTGTACAATACCTCCAGAGAATTCACTGAAGACACACATTACTCCCCAGTGCATTATTAGAATGTGGGTAAGACCTACAATGGGCCTTGAGCGAAAGGGCCAACCCCACAGCATTCGTGGGTTCTCCATCTTAAACACTTTACTTCCACCTATAATTTCCAATGACTCTACATTGCTATCTATCAGTGTGAGCATGGCTAGTGAGCCCAACATCAAAGTTAAAACTACCTGCTTTCTGTTTATTTGCCAGCGTCCCAAATGACCCCCAACTAGTGTCAGAGCCTCCATATGCCAGATAGCATCACAAAAAAGGATTAGTTACTTACCTGTAATCCTAGTTCTCTTCCAGGGGTATCCTCATCAAAGTCATAAGCATTAGAATATTCCCGCCCATGCGCGGGACCCGCGCATGGGCGGGAATATTCTAATGCTTATGACTATTGATGAGGATCCCCTGGAAGAGAAATCATGATTAGTATCCCTGGACTCCCCCATGATCCATGGCAGCATCATTTAGATTCCAGCAACAAAGTCGCCATGTCTTCTGTCATGCATTGGTATTATTGCCAGCAGCTCCAGTTTTTGTGTCAGTATTATCACAGTCCCATGGGTCAGCTCCTGCATCATCTAGAGGCAATGCTTAGTACCTGCCATGGTATCGGTGCCAAAACATAGTGGTGCCCCCATAATCAGCTCCAGCACCCCACAAATTACCTATGGTCTGAGAAAATATCTCCAGTACGTTCAGCATTAGTGGTTGCACATGCCAAGAGATTATTGCCAGATTACACCCCCCCGTCCCATCCCAAAATAAATCCAGTGGCCATATCTGAGTTGTTTAATGGACTAACATTGTTATTGGATACTGAGAGTGCAAGGTGCTTAGAACAGCTGATAGAACATAACGCAGCCAAAGCAGTATCCTCCATGCCTATCCAAATAGTGCCAGACGTATGCAAAAGAGATGATAAGAACAAGCAGCAAAGCGTTTTATTGACTGTCACCACTAAAAATAGTCAATCAGGGATTGAGGCCGTCAGTGGACAGCTACACCACACTGGGGATACCCAATAATCCCTCCAGAGACTGGGTAAATACTATGTAAAATAGCTCTGGTTTAAATTGTTTGTATTTCTGCGGTGGGAAAAAAAACCTAATGGTTTTTTTTCCACCCGCAGACATACAAACAATTTAAACCAGAGCTAGTTCTCATTGATTACTAACACATAAACTAGGGAAACGGACTAGCCTCTCTAGTTCTCTCTCTTTTTGATTATAACATAAATACTATGTAACACGGCCCTCTAGAGCAGTTCATGGACATTTCACTGGAATGGACGCGTTCTGTAACCAGACTAGTACAACTAATATCCAGTATCACGACACCGCGAGATAGAAATACTGCTGAGATATATAAAAAATCTGAATAATACTTTATTCAAGCAATGGCTGAATGTTTTAACCGTAGAAATCAAATGCCGGAGGAGGGCTGAGCTACAAACCCTTCTTAGTGTATTTTTTTGTCATTTGTGCACGAGATCTGGGCTGGCGCGCAGCTAAATCTGCCTGGTGGTGTGACATAAAAGTGAGCTAAGCTTGTTTTTAAGGGTTCATGAACTTTGGTCGGTTCTTGCAAAATAGAACGTTTTAGGGAAAACGCAATGTAACCATCACATCTGGCTTCTGTGCCGAGTACCAAATCTCCTTTAGTACCGAAAAAAAATAAAAAAAATCACAATCTTCCCTTAGTATACTGCCCTCCACTCTAACAAACACAATCGGAGAAGGCACAGTTTCTGAAAATACGCGCCACACAGATAGAGAGGGCGAGAAATGCTTTTTTCTTGGGGCAAGGCAAGAGAGGGGAATGCCACCCACGGACCACTCCAGTCTACTAGGCTCAGACTCACCCGACCTGAGGGCTGGGCATGGCCTGGCCTGCAGCTTCAGCGGTAGGCGCGAGCGGGCCGGGCAGGCAGCAGAAGGCAGGGCAAGGCTAGCCAAGTAGGGGCTAGTAATAATTTATATGGCCAGTGACGGACGTCGGGCGGTCCTTCTCAGTCTCTGGCGTAGGAGAGTGGCTGGGTCCTGGGATGCCACACCGCACAAGTCTCACGCGCACTTCTAATTACGTATGACAAATTCAATCGGGGCATGCATTGGTCACCAGCCCCTGCCCCACCGCTCAGACGTGTCGAGGAGACGAACTGTGCGCCGCGTGCACCCACCCAGGCCACCATTTAATATGAAGAGCCTCAGAGTACAATTTAATTATTGAAGAGCGAGGCCCAGGCGTGCGTGCGTGCCATGCGCACCATTTAATTTATTAAGAGGCCAGGCGTGCCGTGCGCACCATTTAATTCATGATGAAGTGAGGGGGGCCCCTGGATCGCGGGGGCCACCCCTGCAACGGGGGGGCTGCGGGGGCCTGTGTTACGCCCATGGACGGGGGTCTTTTCCACAACTCCCGGTCACATCCATATAGCTCACCATTGCTTAGTCACAGAATACGGAAAGCGAGTCAGGTTAAAATCATCATGTATTATGCCCGAGGCAAGGCTATAAAGGAGAAAGCGCTAAAGATGTTACAAATGGGGTTGATTGAACTCTCCATGAGCGATTTAAATTCGCCAGTGGTTTTAGTCCCAAAACCGGATGGCACAATTTGTTTCTGTAAAGATTTTCAAGAGATAAATAAAATAACTAAGTTTGATGTGCACCCCCTTCCCCGTATCGAGCTAAACTTGTGTATAGGGTACTGGCAAAAACCTCTGAACCCGAGCGATAAAAAAAGCATTTTCTGCACTTTGAAGGCTATATCAATTCACCGTTCTACCCTTTGAACTCACGGGGCTTCTGCCACTTTCCAAAAGATGAACACCTTACTCCGACCTCATGCCCAATATGCTGCTGCCTATATAGATGACGTGATCATTTAGAGCCATTCCCGGGAACAGCATTTAGGTCACCTCATGGCCGTCCTCCAAGCTCTACAAATAGTAGGACTTAAAAGTCAACTCAAAAATGCCATTTTAGCAGCTAACAAGTAAAGTACTTGGGGTATTTGTTGGGAGAAGGACTTGTCCACCCCCAAACTGAGAAAATAGCAGACATGCTGCCGTTGCCATTCCCCAAACAAAGAGACTTACGGGCAGGGCTTTAAGTGGGCTGGGTCTCACCGGGTCTGAGCACCGGCAGTTTTTTTAAGGGGGCCTCAAAACGGGTCTCTGTTTTGTGCCCTGGCGCAGGCGGTCAGTTTTTTTTCTTCTGGACTGCAGTGACTACAGGCACATCGAGGTGCGCGTGGTGAGCGTTGTAGAGGAAGGGAAATCCTTTAAAGAGTAATTTTGTCTCTGGATTTCCCTTCTCTTTTTGAAACTCAGGAGAAGCAACATTGTCGTGATGTCACCGGGGCTTTAAGTGGAAGTTATTTCAATATTATATACAAGCCATAGTTACTGCTTATTTATCTTAGGGAACTAGCAACCATTGACAAAGCCAATAGTCCTGACTTGTAGGTATGATGTGACCCGGTGTATCATATCTGGACGCAATGATCGGAACAGCAAAATACAAGTCTGGCGGCACACTGTGCTAAACACAGATTTTTAGCTTACGAGTTTTTAAGCCAAGCCCTTAATTGCATTGACCACACCCCTTTGAGAGACCCTCGTTTTTTCATCCCACAGAAAGCCCTGCTTACGGGCATTCCTTGAGCTAGCAGGATACTACCGTAGATTATTATTATTTGTATTTATAGAGCGCATCAATCATTCCGAGGGACATCACGGCGCTTAGGACAAGTTTTGATACAGTGCAAGTTGGTCAATTGAATAGGATCAGCATCTAGGAAACAAGGTGGTTTTTAATTCTTTCCTGAACAGAAGGTAATCAATCGTCTGTCTGACGAAGATCCAGGGGTAAGTTATTCCAAAGGACCGCGGCCGATTTAGAAAAGGAACGATCGCCCATCCTGACTTTGGAAGTGAGTTTAACTGAGGCGAGAGCCAGATGACACGATCTCAGATTGCGGGAAGGGACATGGAATTGTAATTTGTCTTGTAGAATGTGTAGCCTTTTTTTATGCAAGGTTTTATGAGCAAAACAAAGGAGCTTAGAACTGGCTCTCTGGCGGACTGATAGCCAATGTAGTTCCATGAAGCAGTGTGAGGCCGAGCTGTATTTTTTATTTTTAGATATTCATTTGGCGGTGGCGTTCTAAACCACCTGGAGTCTTGAAAAAATGTAGTCGGCCATGCCAACATAAAGGGCGTTGCCGCAGTCCAGTCTGCTTAGGAGCAGAGCCTGTGTTACTGTTTGTCTACAGTTTAATGAGCTCCAAGGAAAGAGCCGTCTGAACAGTTTCAGTGTGGAAAAGGCTTTTCCGCACAATGTGCGTACTTGGTCCTGCATAGATAGGGTGTCATCCCTAGATTCTTCCCCCTTAACCAGTTTGCTAAAACAAACCAAAGAAGCGGAAAAAGATTTAAGTACTCCGTCAAGGGATTCAAATTATTTTAAGGCATTATTAAATAAAAAAGACCCGCCAGGCATGGCCAAGAAGGCATGGAGGTGGCAGTGTAAGCACTGAGCTCCAGTGCCTGAAAGCCACAACAGCAATCTTTCCGTCCCCCTGACAATCCTGCGCAGGACCAGCTCTAGGGCGGTGCTACCGGTACCTCCGCACTGGGTGTGGATTCTTCGAGGGGGCACCTTGTTTGGAAGTATTTTATGGTTTAAAAAGCACTCGCAACTGCTTGCTGGCCTCCGGAAAATTTCATACAACAATAAAAATGTCAAAGTAACTCCGGTAATTAATGTTCTTCCTGGAGAAAGAAAGCGTTTTGTCTAGTAGAAGTTTTAACTCATTTAATGGTAACACAGAGTGGTAATGTGCCTGCTGCAAAGAATGTGTACCATGCAGATCACAAAGTGCAGATAGTTTAAATAGGTCAGTGCTTTTGTCAGAGAGATCCTTTGGTTACTAGCAGTGTAGATGTTAAAATCCTAACATGGAACTGTGAGCTAATAACTGTCATCCAAGAGCTGCATTCAAACTGCAAGGTATAGATTAGAGCATTATGATGTTTTCCTCCATCTTTCATTATTTCAATGTTTCAAAAAGGGTTCATTTCAGTTCAAAAAAATCCGAATTAATTCTGAGTCTGTGCTTCTCCAGACCAAGCACCTTTAAACTATACTGTCTACCAGTATGGATGGAATGTGAATCGCCTTGTAGTCTTCTGGCTTGCAGGAGAGTAGGATCTGCTTCTTATAGTTACCCCCACTTTTTGCTGATGTAGCACTGTTTTCGACTTAGCTAGACTGTTGTCCTGGATTGCAGAATCCCAGTCAATCTGCTTTCTCCTCTAAATTGATTGCATGTACTTTAGGTACACTCCAGATTGGATTCTGGGCTGCCTTTATAAGTTCCTAGTATATGGCATACTATGTAACCTGGACATAAGTACCCCAGAGGCCTCCCAGGGGCTGCAGCATGTATTATGCCACCCCTGGGAGACCATTCAAACTGACACCACAGGTCTGCTACTGCAGCCTGATTAAGGTGGTGCATGCACCCCTTACTTAGATAAAGGTTCACTATATCTATTCTAAATCACTGCACATATAAACCTATTAGTCACCCCTATGGCAGGCCTTTCCAATCCTGAAGGCAGGGTGCTGGGTTTTATGTGAGAGGGTGCACCTGCATGAGCAGAGCCCCTCTGCAGCCTTCGGAACCTATTTTCCGGGGTTGTTTGTGATGCAGCCGACCATATATACTTAAGTGCATTATAACCTTGGGGTAAATGCTAACTTTAAAACGGCTACATAGAAACATGTTGTGTTTGGTGTCAAACACCTTGGAATCATACCTCCCCGCCAGTAACTGGCAGTGGAGGTATGATTCCACCCTTCTAGAGGGACATATGTGACACACTGGGCTACCCGGTACCAGCTTTCACAACCTGGGCATCACAAAATGGATGCTGCCAGTCACAGACATGAGTCTGCCCTCCTGATGCTGAGCCACGCTCGAGCAGGGGGAAGGCTTGACAATAGGTTTCCTGTCACAGGGAGGTGTGACCACCTCCCAGACAGGATTTAGTGTATTGGGGCTGGGTGGGTGCACTCAGAGTGTTTGAATTCTGCACTGGGGGCACATTTGGTGTCCCTGTGCATAGTCCAGGTCAAACCGGTTGCAGGAGCAATTTGCTCCTGCTCTGGCGCGAAACAGGACAAAGGACATGGGTGTAGCCACCCCTCTGTCCTGACCCTCCCATAGGTGGGTCCCCAGAGTTTGTCCCACCCCTTCCTTGGGTATAAAGTAGGAACCCCTGACTACAGGACTTTAGATTTTACCTGGACTAAACTCTGCTACAGAAACCAAGTACTTCGATGATCTACACTACGCTGGATGACTGAAGAATCTCCCTTGGAGTAAAGAAGTAACTGCCCTGTAAGGCAGGCACCTTTAACGCATCTGACCGGTTTGCATCTCCCGAGCTCCTGAGAACCCTGAAGATTTCTGCAACACAGGAGGTGGGTTCCCAAGGTCTCTGAGGTCGATCTGCTCTCTCAGCACTCTCAGCAATTCTGACACCAGTATCCCTCGTGGGGACCGTGCAACCCCAACCCCTGTGCACCGCGTACTTTTGCAGCAGCATATGCTTTTTGGCAATCCCTGAGGCTGTGCTTTGGGCTACGTGTAGTTCCGACCCAGAGCAGTATTTCCACCGAAGATTTCCGGCGTACATTCCAAGAGTGTTCCGTGGGCTGGAATTTCGTGATTCAGCTCGAGGTCCCTTCGCGATCCCTGGTCCGTTGACCTGTGGGTCCCTGTGAAGGTAACTTTGACTTTCCGTGGGCTCTCCTAGTTGCTCCAGACGTGCCCTGACTCTCCATTATTTGGAGAGTCCCCAGGACCTTAATGGTCCTCACTGAAGCTTATTTCCTCTGCCCTCGGGGGTTGTAAATGCCTAGGCTTGTTGGGTGTTCAATCCGGACACTGACCCTCCAGCACTCGACATCCTTCGTGGGACAGCTCACCTCCGGACTTTGGTCGTCATCGACGTCTCCTGGTCCCCGTGGCTGCAGAGTCAAGCATCGCATCTTCTCACCAGTAGCACCCGACATAGGTGGGCATTCGTCCATCGTGCCCCTGGTCACCCTGAAGTGACCCAGACTCTGTCCCCTCTGCTTTCAGGTTCTTCTCACCACGGATCCAGGCTTGGATTCCACTGGACACTTTCCATCTTCCCGGCAGCAGCACTTTTCTGCATCACACCATTGAAAACGACGAAGGTTCTCGACATCACTTGACCCCTATGCACCTGGCTCCTCTGGGATAGGTAACACGGGTATCTCAGTACTCTCAAGGGTGCTGGCCATAGAACCTTCTATATTTGAAAGGGTTTGCATAAAGTCCTCTTAATCTTTAAAATTCCAACCGTGACTTTCCCACAGGATTGTACGGAGCTCGCGCCTGTGTTCACACACTGCACCCGTCCTCCGTGGGTCCCCTGTGTCACTACCTTGGGTGGTTCCTTGGGGTCCCAGCGATTCTACGTGCTCTAGGCACTGTGTCTAGTCAAATCGTGGTTTCTTAGTATATGATTTGGTCTCCCCCTGGAGCCCACTGCGTATTGTGCTATTTACTGTCGTTCTAGTGATTTAATATTGTGTGCTTTGTTCTCTAATCTCATAGAGGTTAGTAGAGAGTGTTTAGTAATAAATACAAATATTGTATATATCCCTTGTGTGGTTCTCCTTTCATTTGGTCATCAGGAGGTTCTAATCTGGTAAACCAAGCTGCTTTACATTCCTTCCAGACTTAGCCTGAAGGTTGCTCTCCACACTACCACTAGGATAGCTTTCAATAAATGTGTCTTTACCCTAATCATCAATAAGGGTTGTTTGGACTGGTACAAGGTGCCCATTTTAATTCGTGGTCAGCATATACCAGGCCAGCTTCTCACATGGCTTATGTAAAATTTCCTATACACTAATTTACACACACGCACCAAGCCCGCTTTAGGCTCCACGAGGATCAGAGGCAACAGGGATGAGGAGTCCCTCTCTCCTCATTGCTGCAAGAGGTGGGGTTTGAACCGTGGCACTGGAGCAGATTGGAGTCAACCTAGGGAGAAATGAGAAGTACTACAGCGTGACGGCGTGGAGGTCCAACAAGTGACTATTGGGAGAGAACTCGGGGGCCCTGCTGTATGAGACCAAAGAGGTAGGGACAGCTGTATTAAAACAGTGCCGCCCTCAGATCACAGAGGGTGACCCAACATGCCGCAAAACCGTAAGCCTCCTATCCAAAGGAAACAGAAGCCATTCATTCAGGGGGGAAAAGACTGACATTCCTTGTGATCCATTGCTACTGGAGCCCCTGCAGCAGGATAAGCATACTCCAGAGCAGTGGTCGAAGTGGGGGGAAAAAAGTAGGGGAACTGTGGGCGGAGAATCAGATGGCGGGAACAACCAGAGAATTGGGTCAGTGAGCGGAGTCAGAGGTGTGGCCAGAAAGAGCAAATCATTCTAATTTTTAGTATTTGTTTGGCATTTCATTACCCAGTTACAGCTGATTACATTATTTAATTCAACCAATGGTTACACGTTTAAGGTTTAATATGAGTGATTGACATTAAAATACATTCACAAAGTGGATATGTTTCCAATCACAGAATGTCCTAGATACTCTTAAAAGTGGAAGCACAAGCCACTGTCTCCGAGCAAAGCAGTTTCTGTCATCAGCACTTCTCCCTTTTTCCACAAGAGCAGTTTAAACATGAACAGCAAAATATCCTAGTTTGCAAATGTTTCTATATAATAATGGCTTTGCAATATTTGCCACATAATGCATAATCTGCTGCATAATTTGACGATTTTAACTAATAAATTGTTTGTAGCTCAAACAGATCAAAAGTTACTAAATAACGTGACTTGTGTTTCGGTGAGGAGGACGGCCCTTTGCAAAGGTTGACTGATGCCTTTCTCGCTGCTGCGTTTGTATGTTAAACTGGTACTAATGAGGCAAAATCTCAGCAGACTGTTAGCATGTGTAAAAAAGTTAAAATAATAAAGTACCAGAAAATATACCGCATTACACTGCAGCCTTTTTTTGTTGCATAAGTTAGTCAACACATAACTTTGTCCCTCTATTGCTGCATAATTCCAGTGCCCCCAAAGCAGGCAGCACATGTCAATGATGCTTGTGCATGAGACAGACACCATGAAGTTTATGAACTTAGTTTGGTGTGCGTGCGAATCCTGCATTGCCATCCCCTGGTGAGTTGCAGCTACTACTGCTGAATCAAGGCTAATAGAGGTACTAATGGTTGAGGTGGACTGGCCTCAGGGGCAGGGCCGGCTTTAGTGGTGGTCAGCTGCAACCCCTGCAGGTAAGAGCGGTGGGGCTGGTTGGTGGGGATTTCGGCAGACAACGAGGGAAAAATAATTATTTATTTAATTTGCCCATGAGGTCATTGTCAAATGCCCCACATTCCCCAACCCGGCCCCACCACTCTTAGCTGCATGGTCCTCAGCTGGTGCTTGTGGAGCCCTGTGCGACAATGTTTGTTAGTGCCCCCCAATGGCTCCCTCTGCCACAGATTCCCTCACTACCACCCTTTGGCAGTGTCCCTCAAGTCTCCATAATCACACTCTCGCTCGGATACATTTAATTTGATTTACAGCGCCACTGATACCAGTGTAGGGTGTCAGAGCACTTTATATCACTCACATTACACAGAGACAATAAATAAAATGTGTGTAAATCACTGTATAGGAAATGTTACATAAGACAAAGGACTGCAAGGTGTAGGAGTCACATGACCACCATACTAGTAGGCAGCGTAGGTTAATATCCTGGAAAAAGCAAACACTCAAGTGCATACAAGATTAAGTAAAGCACGTGAAATGTAAGCAGAACAACACGGTTACCTTACCGCTTTTATACTCATTCAGAAATCTGTGAGTGCTTTTGCATGGAAAGTTAAGGACATGACTACAGGGCCAAGAAGGGACCCATTTCAATATTCATTGCTTATATCCTCACAGAACGTAAGCAGTGTGGTAAAAAGACCACATCCCTGAAGACAGAGCCACAGTGCACAATTTGTTTTTCAATCCACATATCAGGCATGTATTGCACAGTACATCCGGGAATGGTGCACTTCACCCCCTTGCGAAGACAATGTTGTTGAAAGAAAGATGAGAAAACAAAAGTAGCGCTTCACTGGCAAACTCTGCAAAGTGGCGCTAATGTGTTTGGGTGTGAATAACATCGATCTGGCAATTTTGCAACTGCTCTATCTAGTTGTTTTTCACATTTTGAACCCTTCATTTCTCTCTGTTCCAAGGCTGCACTTTGGAATAGAAAAATGTCAGAAAAAGACGACATTTCCAGCAAAAGTGTTCTTCTTTTTTGGATCCATTTCACGGATGAACAAATACACGAAAGTAGAGAAAAGAGGGAGCAATAACCGTTTGTTGAAGTCACGGTTTTCAATAAGTGAGGAGGAGCTTGGCAAAAAGAGAGGGAGTAAGAGTAAGAAAGGGGAGGGGGAGGCTGCTGCCAGCGGCAGAGCATAAGCGGACACTGTCCTGGTCTGCTCTGGGCAAGAAGGAAAGACAGAGTCCTTTTCCTTCTCTGCCTACCTGCCAGTCCCTGAATGGCCTTGAACGCTAAGCCTTCTCTCCAGGCCGTGGCAATTTCTGCCGTCCTGGGACGCATGTTTAAAATAAAAAAAAAGTAGGGGAACGGAATCTATTAAATCTAAGAAGTAGGGGCACGCCATGTCCTGCCGATGTAAATGCAAATGTGTATGTACTTGCATAGCGCACTGCCACCCCCAACAGGGGTATCCTGGCACTTTTACTCATACCGCTGTGGAACCCTTCCTTGCCTTTCCCTGTGAAATGTCCACTCCTGGGCACCCCCATGGCGAAACCAGGCATCCCAGCGCTGCTGGGGCCGTTGTGGAGATTAAGCAAGCAATTGCCCAGAGTTGCAGCATGGGACCCATGATTAGAATAGGCACCGAGTCGAGAATTATCAGGTCCGAGGAAATTGAATCCAAGACCCGCCGAGGCGGGGGATTGAACTCTGGTCCCGGGCCAGAACTCTGCATCAGGGTCTGCCGCTCTAACCATTGAGCCACACTTCTCCACGATCCCGCCCACTTCTACCACGGCTCCAGAGGCACAGGAGATCGAGACGCTCCTTGGAGGTCGAGATCTTGTGAGGCGAGAACTGGATGGGCAGAGAGGGAGAAGGAGGGGCAACGGAGCGGCAAGGGTGCCTGAGGTGCCATACTGGGTGTCCTCCGAGAAGGGTGGAGAGCCTGTCTGGGCTGACTACCGAGGGGGGGTGCAAGTTTAAAGAGTTTAACAACACACCTAATTCGAATCACTGGCAGAGGTACCCACCAGAGGCGGCCATGTGACCCCAATTCAACCCGTCCCACAAACTCAATCTTTTTGCCTTGAGTAGGTGAATCCTACCCTTGCCCTGAGCCGCAACGCCAACAAACTAGTCATGGTATGGCCCATATAGCCAGACTGCTCCAAGGGGACGATACACCCCTCCACTAGGGAGACAAACACAAACCGATGATGGCACTGGTTGAGCAGGAACTAGAAATACACAGCCATCATACTGGAGCCATAAAAGATTTTAAAACGGCCCTAGGCACAAAATAATGGTACAGGAAATCTCCGACTACACCTCCCACGTATAGGCACTGGAGGATAAGTAACCCGAGAGGAAGAATTGATGAGCGGAAGGGAAATCTCACAGCAACAACGCCTGACTGGTGGGAATCCCGGAAGGGAAAGAAGGACCCAGCATGGAGCTATTCTTGGAGGACTGGCTATCATCAGTAGTGCTGGAAGGGGAAACATCCCACTGGTTTATGATGAAGCGCACCCAGAGTCTTCAGCAGACCGCCACAGCCTGGGACACCACCACGAGCCACTGTAGCCAGACTGCTTAATTTCCGAGACCGACAGAAATGCCATACTACAAAAAGTAATTATACATGGGCCCTGGCAGCAGGGCTTTAAGTGGGCCGGGTCCCGCCGGTGCTCAGCACCGGCAATTCTAAAATGCAGGTGCTGAGACAGGTCCCTTATCGGGCTCTCCATTTCTGCCATCACCCACAGGGTGAAAACAATCTTAACTCTGCAGCAGTACCACCCTTCACTTCCTGTGATGTAACTTCAAAGAGCCTTGTTCTAATTCTTTCACAGGCTCATCATTTCAGAACTGAAGCCTTTTCAATATTCTATACAACAGAACCATAGTTGTTGCTTAATTCGCTTATGCAACTAACAACCATTGACAAAACCAACCGTCTTGGCTTGCTGTAGGTGTAATGTTACTTGTATTTTATATACAAATGCAATCAAGCAGCAAACTACCACTTGGGCGGCACCCTATACTAAGCACAGATTTTAAGCTTACTGTGTTTTTAAGACACTCCCTTAATTACATTGGCCAAACCCCTTTGAGAGAGCCCCCAGTTTTGTCATCCCACTTAAAGCCCTGCTGGCAGATTGACAGGAGCAACATTACTATCTACCCAGACTACACCACGACAGTACAATAATAATGAGAAACCTTCATTAGGGTTGAGCAACATCTACACCACCTTGCTCTCCCTTACGCCTTGTTCTTCCCTGCAAAGCTCAGAGTAATTGTGAAAGGCACATATTTCTTTCTTTTTTACTGCTGCAGAGGTCTGGGACTGACTAAAAAGTCACAGATGTCCATTACCAGAGGTAGGGATCACGACTCCACCCAAACGTTGGCAAGATCGAAAGAAACGTCGCAGAACACGGAAACGCACCACTGTGGTGCTCACTAGAGATCAGGCCAAACTTGAATGGAACAAGTAGTAGCAAAGCTCCAACGTGACAGACCCAATCGCTCTGAGCCCCTGTAGAGAGAGGGACGGAGAACACTGGAGAGGAAGACTCAGAGACAGGAGGGCTAGATGATGAACAATCCCTGCCCAAGGTCACACCAATGACAGGCAAAGTGATTATTTGAGCCAGGAACTCTTAGCTTGTGAGCTCTCAAAGGAACTGCGGGCGGGTGTCCTGGGGCACCGCGTGCAGACATGACCACTCCGCCGCAAGCCAGATCCCCGAAAGCTATATTATCATACTGCAGCACTATTTGTAAGTGTTAAATGTTACAGAAACTCAATGTGAATGGATGATGGACCTACCAAGAAGCAAAGGACACACAACCAGGGGGTGGGGGAACAACAGAGGCAGGAAGGGGACTCGAAACATAAAACCTGACAACCCACACACTGAAACTGCTGACATGGAATGTCAACGAACTGGGCAGCAAAATGAAACAGGGCCTAGTAACCAAGGAGCTGACTAGATATGTACCGCTACACAGCAGCACTGGGAGAGACAAACGATAGCGCTGGTAAATCGTTACCCCGGCCGGGTTACAAATGTATACATTGCAAACTCTGGGTTGTCTACTCATGGAATTACTGCAGGCACACACTACAGTAGAAGGGGAGTTTTATTTTTACTTCTTTTTTTATTAATCAATCACTGGTACACCTTTACAGTATTACAGATACAGGGTGACATCAGGTGGCTTTGAACGGAACAGGATTACATATCATTTACAATCACCTAAACTATCATCTCATTTTCTGGTCCCACTTGCGCTTGCACTTCTCCCTCTTCACATTGTTAATTTCCATATTTTTCCCACGAGGTCCATATCTTTTCCTATTTTGCGGGGCACCCTCTACTCTGGTATATAAAGTCCAGTGCTTCCATACATTCTCGCTATGTTTCTTTTAGCCACTCCAGAAGCCAGCATTAACCAGGTTTTAGTGTGCGGGGGCCAGTCTGTATCCCCAGTCACCCCCAGGAAATGCCATCTTGCTTCCATCGGGATATGCTGCCCCACCACCCTGGTCATGATTTGAGTTACTCCGTTCCAGTAGCGTTGCACTTTGGGGCATTCACAAATGATATGAAAGAAGGTTCCAACCTCCCCGCAGCCCTCGATTCAGTGGTCTGTACCACATCAACCCAATCAATGTAGGAGGGTTCTGGGGACATATGACCCAAGTAAATTCCTGAGCTGGACCAGCCTAAACCTTGTTCTTTATGGCTATCTCCCTGGGGCTCTGGATGGTCTCCCTCCAATGCTCGTCCTCCAGGGGCCTCAAATTTACCTCCCATGCCTCCCTCAAAGGAACTAGGGTGTCCATGGAATTGTTAATAATTTTGTGGTAAGTGAGAGAGATAGCCTTTCCTATCATCGGATGAAGCAATAATCTGTCTAGCCAGCGGGTAATGTTTACCCTGTCTGTATATGGCATCGCAGGGCATGAAGATAATGAAATCTCTCGGACATTTGGTATCCTACTTGCAGGTCTTCGAACTTAAGCATAGATCCCTTTCGCCAAATGTCCCCACTGAGGTCTATGCCAATCAGTTTCCATTTATGGAAGCCCTGTAGGTGTCTTACTTCCTTCAACATATCGGTTTCCCAAAGTGGCGTCTGTTCAGTTATTTTTGCCTCCCATCCCAGGAGCTTTGTTGCCTCTCACCGGGCTCACACTACTGTCTGTGTGTGTGGTGGAAGTGTTTTCCCAGATTTCTTGCAGTATAATGCGGCCAGATAACCACCGTTCCCCATAGTGTGCCAGTCTACACGGTATGCTAGCTCTGAGAGAGGTGAAACCCAGTCGTTGACAGGGATGAGCTGGGTTTCTAGGTAGACCCCACGTTGTAGTTTATGTAGTGCTATGCGCAAGGCTACCACCTTCCCACAGTAGGGTGCGTATTTCTCCATCAATCGCCTTAAAGAACGTGTTCGGGACCTGACTAGCTGTATTTTGCAACACATATATTAGGTGGGGTAGAGCCATCATTTTGAACATAGAAGGGAATTTTAATGCACAACACACATTCTTGTATAGACTAATTCTTTACCGCAGCCTCACGCTCCATATGTTTAAGGAGGCAGAATCCAAAACGAGGGGAATCTCTGACCACCCACCCCTCAACAGCGAACTAGAGTCCTGGAAAGGGAGAATGGAGAATGGCTGCATGGTGTCTAACCAACAAAGCAGATCGACTACACAAGGCCACTAAAACCCTATTTTATAGATAACGCTGTCTCAGTGAGGGACGAGCCCACATTTTTGGAGGCCTACAAGGACACTATACGGGAAGTGATAATATCAGGAGAAGTGGGAGACAAAAGGAAGAGAGAAGACCAATGTGAGTCGATACAAAGGGAGCTATTAGGTCTAGAGAGGGAATATCTCAAGCAACCCTTAAAGTCAACAAAAGCCCGTATGGCAATGAAACAAGAGTAATATCAGGCGATGACAAGCAATGTGATTAAGCAGATCTATATGGCACAAATAAACGTATCTTGAGGCGGGAGATAAGGCAGGTAGGCTACTAGCATGGCCAGTGGTAGGGAACAACATGGTAATAATAACTAAGTAATCATAGCCCCACATGGTGTGCCCACCAAGAGCAGTTAGGCAATAGCGGCTGCTTTGGCGGATCACATGCAGATCTTTTATTAGATGAAATTACACTTGCCGGAGACAAACTTAAGAGACTTTGTCTGAGACCGCCCATGTAGGCATTTGGGAAGTCACAGGGCAATGACTCGAGAAGAGGACTTAACAAAACAGGAGGTCCAACTCGCCCTCACACAGTTGCAACTTGGAAAAACCTCAAGTCTAAATGGACTTCCAGAGGAATTCCATAGTGTTGCCAACACTATGATGCAACACAAGTTAGTGTGGTGAATGAGTGGGCATATGCCACATTAGATTACCCTACATTTTCCCTAGACCAACCGGCCATGGACGGGAAAGGTTACATTCACGTCCTCTATGATGGTAAGCTGACGAGAGATGCGCCATCTGCTAATGCAATGGTAATCTCCATATGTTATAGGCTACTGAGAGAAATGGGGTGGGAAAAAGGTCTAACACCCAAGACTCATCTTTGGGTGGGCACCAAACTGGTCCAGTAAACACAATACTGGGATTCAGGAGGTGGGACCGGATTGGCCTCTCTTTGCTAGAGGACATGTGGGAAGCGAACGGCATGGCCCCCTTTTATCACCTTAGGAAGCAATATGACATGGCATTCACACATCTTCAAATACCTAAAGTCATGCCATGCGTTACAGGCCAGGATCCCCCCCAATGGAGGAAACGAAGGAAGAATCCCCGCTAAAACGACAATTGTTAGATAGATGCATGACCACAAAGACAATTCCCCTAACATATGGTACGTTCATGATAAACACACAGGGTAACGTAATATACTACATAGTGTACACTATACCAGAACGCTTCTGCACATAATAGGCATGACACTGGACAATCAATGCTTACGTGCTTGTGGTCAAAAGGGTTCCTTCATACACACTCTATGGAATTGCCCAGCTCTTCATTCATACTGGAATGAGACATGGCATAGACTAGAAGCAGCTTTGGGCTCACAGATAGATGGACAGGCACCCCTGGTACTATTAAGAATATGGAGAGACTCCCTATTTGGACTCATTGGAGCTCTTATGGCTCGGTAATGCCCACAGAGAATATTTAGATGAGCCTTTTACAGTAGACGACATAGTGCAGGTTATTACAAGTCTCAACTTAGATAAATCACCTGGCCTTGAAGGTCTGACAACCACTTTTTACAAGACTTAAGCTTCACTATTAGCGCCCCATCTTGTAGAACTGTATTCAGAATCCTTACAAAACGGTACTCTTCCCCCAACAACTAGAGAAGCTGTCATTTCTACATTACTTAAGCCAGGAAAACCCCCTAACAAATATAATTCGTACAGGCCTCTTTCCCTCAAACATTGATAACAAAATCTACCTAAAACTTCGTGCCAATAGGCTGCAACCCTTATTACCTTTAATTGCTAGGCCGGACAAGTCCGGGTTTATACCTGGGCACTCCACATCACATAACCTAAGGACCTTCTTTTCCATCTTACATCAAATAAACCCACATGCACCTGCCATTGCATCTTTTCTCGACGCCACCAAGGCCTTCGATTCACTTGAATGGCCATACCTTTTTACCGTCTTGGCTAGACTAGGCCTAAGTCCCATATTTATTAAACAGGTCAAACTATTATACTCTAAACCAATTGCCAGATTACCCACAAATGGTTTGATATCTGCCCCATTCAAACATCACACGTGGCACCAGGAAGGGATACCCTCTGACACCCCTCCTATTCGCCATTGCAATGGAACCTCTGGCAGCAATGATCAAACAGCACCATAAAACACGTGGCCTAGACTACCCCACGAGAAATGTTATTATATTGTTATATACCAACGATATCACTTTTTATCTTCAGGACCCATTAGATAATTTGAACCACGTCTTTCGGGAACTTACCAGATTTGGCAGCCTCTCTAGTGTACATATTAATTGGGCCAAATCCACCCTACTAACACTCACCTCTAATCTAACTACCTTCGAACCAGATTATCCTATCCAATGGGCGCCCAGTCCTGTCCGCTATTTGGAGATATGGCTCAGTACAAACATTCAAGAACTTTGGGATATGAACTTCGGTCACATATTGGCATGGTTGGAGGAGAAAATAACTGTCTGGTCAAAACTCCCCATATCTTTAGCTGGCCGAATTGCTATCACTGAAATGATAGTGCTGCCCAAACTTTTAGATTTATTTACTAATCTTCCACTGCATCTCACTCA
The DNA here is from genome assembly GCF_964204655.1 of Triturus cristatus. Taxonomy (NCBI): domain Eukaryota; kingdom Metazoa; phylum Chordata; class Amphibia; order Caudata; family Salamandridae; genus Triturus; species Triturus cristatus. The sequence continues at coordinate 820,854,627 of NC_140584.1, forward strand.
ATCTTTTCTGAAAACTTTGCGATCCTCTATGATCTCCCTAGTCTGGGCCAGGAAACAACCGCGTATAGCGTTGGAAATACTCACACTCCCTTTGACACAGAGTGGGCTTGGCGCCCCTGATTTAGCACTATGCGTTCTGCGCACAAGCGCAATTCCTACACTATTGGAAATTCCCAACCCCCTTTCAACCCCATGTTGCAGTCGGAGCTGACAGCGTCGCACCGTTCCAATTGACGGTAGCCTTATACCAACCCCACAAACGCTAACATGCCACTATAAATACATCTGACACACTACGGTGGACTTGGGATAAACTCCGTATTTGAGCAGGGCACTCAGTATTATATGCGCCTTCTATTGCACTTGCATATAACCTACAATTACCCATACTAAAAGATAAAGGCAACTCTGCCAGCGCACACAATATGGGATGGGACACATTCGCTGACCTCCACACTAACAACACCTTTTTACACCCCTCCCAGCATCCCTACCTGGTGACACGTCCATATTCTCCAATATATTACTGTATTATTCCATTAGAGGAACATGTTGCAAATTACATGACACATGCCCCTCTCCACCTCCAACTCTCCCGGCCCTAGAATCAATGCTTACGAACTCCTCCTCAGATAAGCTCATTACTCGATTGTACAGTGGCCTGCAGCGGTCTTCCCCGATTACACACCCAAAAGCCTTAGCAAGCTGGAATGAGGACCTAGACGACCCATTATCCGAGGCTCAATGGCAATTCTGTTGCGGACAACTGGAAATGCTCTGCCCCAATTACAAATTATGTCTTATACATTTTAAATACTTACACCACATCTACAGAACACCCCTGCAGCTCAAGCGCATGGCTATCCGTCCCGAGGCGAACTGTTGGAGATGTACATCTCCAGATGCTTCATTTCTACATATGGCCTGAACTGTCCCGGCATTGAACACTTCTGGAAAGAAGTTCTTGAATCAATCAATGAGATCCTAGCAACCTACCTTACTCCCTCTCCCAAACTATGCCTCCTAGGGTATGTTAAAGAGGCCCCACAGGGTAATCGCAGGCTACTTGCCATGCTGCTACTCCTGGCTAAGCGCCGGGTTGCGATGCACTAGGGTAAACACAAACCACCCGCCACTAAAGCCTGGATCCTAGACACCACGTTCTGCCAAGAAAAGTTAAACATATATTGAGAATTATTGCAACAGGCGTCCAAACCAAAAGATATCTGGGGTCTGTTTTTGACTTGGTTGTCAACTCGTAGTTCGGATGTTACACAGGATCCAGAAGAATCCACTGAATCCCACCAGGAGTCGTCTACTAATCATGTTTTGACCTCATGAGTCACTCTGTATCCACACATCATACCATTCTCATACAACCCCTGCCTTATGACTACAGTTGTATAATCCGCATACGATTATAGTGCCTCGATTGTGAATTTAAGATGTATCTCACATATGTATTCGGTCAAATGTGATGCTTCTGCTTTGGTTATAATTTTTGTTTGTTCAGCTATAAGAGTCATTTTTTATCTGCATTATTTGGCACCACATGCTTTACTGCTGAATGTTTGTTCACTTCAAAATGCCCAAAAAAAAGAACAAAAAACAAAAAAAACGAAGAATATGGAGGGACTCAGATGCAACATTGTACCAGAAGCTCCTTATCAACCTGGGTTTCCTACTTGCTAAAAGATAAATTGTGCTGAAATGGAGAAGTGCTGAGCGCCCACGAGTACAGGAATGGATGAGGGAAATGGGTGCATGTCAAGCAAAACCAAAACTAGTTTATGAGGGAAGGGGGTGCCCCAAGACGTTTGGGTAAAAGATGGGACTGTTGGCCCACAGAAGGGTAGAGCTATGACCATTATAGGGATGAAACTTAGAACAACGAAGGAATTAAGGACTATTATACCAAGGTCAAAAAGGGCCCTAGACTCCCCAATTTATTACCGAATCTTGATAAGGTATAAGCCACAGAAATAGAAGAGCTGATATCACATTCACCGGGGTCGATGCAGGAGGGAGGGCGGTGGGGAGGAGATTGTGCACATATTGGAAGGAACGTTCCATCTTTTTTCTTTGCTGTTATTGTTGTATATGCAAAATCAATAAAATACACAATAAAAAAAAGAAACAAGCCCTAACCTCTGAACCGTTGTTGCGAACCCCAGATTATACCAAGAAATTCATCTTCAACCATTGCCTCCGTGGTAGGACTATGAGCTGTTCTATCCCAAGGGGATAGAAACGGGGTCGGAAAACCGGTTGTGTATAAATGTCGAAAACTCTTTCCCAGGGAGTGCAAGTATGCGATAGTCAAAACAGAAAGGATTGGCTATCAAATGGGCTATTGAAACTCTTCGATATTACCTAGAAGGGAGAGACTATCTATAACGATTATGCCCCTCTAGAGTGGATGTCCAAAAACAAGTGGAATAATGCTAGAGTACTGAGGTGGTTTCTGGCTCTGCAACCCTTTCGGTTCCAGATCGATCATAGAAAAGGAAAAGAGCAAATGCCGACTTCATTTCAAGATATCCCACAGACAGATTTCTTCTAGGGAAGAAAGTAAGGGACGAGGAGATGTGAGGAGGCTAAGGGCCAGTATCCAAACTTACCTGGTTGGCCAGATGAGTATTCCGTGGAGAGAGCTCCCTGCGGGCAGGTACACCTAGAAATTGTTATAGAAGAAATGAAATATGAAGAAGTGGCGTAACAGCAGGCAACAGTAGAGAGCGTAACAGTTATACATGTAGAAAGAGCAGTGCATGCCCAAAATCTCGTGCTGATAAGAGAAAGGTGAAGAGTTCACTTGAAAACAGAGTGAATGACCTGCAAGATCGAGACCGTAGTTATAGGAAAACTCGTGTTTGGCAAGCTTGAAGGAATTTATGGTTTTAGCACACAGGTACGTATTCTGTGTTCTCAGCAAATTAAAAAACTGATTAAACAATGAGAGCAGGAGATTGAATTAGCCAAGAACACACAGACTCTAATAGGAGGTCTTGAGAGCAGAATGTAAAGTACACACACAAATACACATGCATTTTAGGCAAATACATGTGCACTGAAGAGTAGAGAATAGTTAGTTTGTTAAGTATTAGTAGAATTGCAATAAAGGATGTGTAGAGAATTAGGTTAAAGTTTGGAAACACAAATGACTAAATGTTTCTGTACCCAATGTGTAACTTCTAAGTAACTTAATGTTTGACTTTTTGTAATAAGCATTTTCTGACTGTGCATAAAAGAAGCTGCCTGTGAAGCAGTAAATTGAGAATGGCTGTTTATCTGTGTGGAGATGGTCGCTCTAACCGTCGCGACAGTAATGAGCTATTTTTACCTTGCCAAAAGGAGTCTTTTTTCTTTATTTTGAGATTACCCTGCAACAAAATAAAAACAGGAACGAAGTTAGAAAGAAGGGAGGGGAAAGGACACGGACAAATCAAATTGCAGGCACGGAGGATCGAGGAAGGATGACAGACTTTCAAGAGGGTCGGCAAAAGAGTCTGCAGGGGATACAAAGCAGGGAACCAGCCAACGGGGTCGAACAGGGCAAAACCCAAGCCCCATCCACAGAAAACAAAGTACTGCTAGGACGCCAGAACTGATGAAACATAAGACTCTTCTGAAGACTGGTGGTTGCCACTGACCACTGCGTACACGCCCGCCACAGCTCAGGAGAGTTCTCGCTACCAGGGTGAGTGAATGGGGACAGAATATCGAAGGGGGATCCTGGAAAGGCAGGGATTGTGATGCTTTTGTCTGTGCTACACTAGTCCTTTCTCATAAATACTACGAGGACGACAGTGTGGAGTGTCTGCAAGGTGTTAGTGGCGATGGGTTAGTGTAATTTCACTTTACTCCCTGTACCAAATCAAGTTTCGGGCATCAATACGGAGGGATGTGAGGGAGGAGCCTAGCGCTTGACCAAGATGGCCGCGTGAGCTTAGAGCTCCCGAGACCCTCGCGCCCTCCGTCGACTATCCTGTCTCTAATCCGGTCTGCATGCATGGCATCGTGTAGATGATTGGTCAGGGAGGCGATTGATGCTACCCGCGGTCGGATCGTCCACCGGGAACCGGACTTGCACCTGGCGGAAGATTGCGGCCTATCTCCCGGGGAAGCCAGGGGCTAGAGTTGGCTGGATGCCCGACTCCTAGTTGAACAACAACGGCCAGGCGAGGTGTGAACTGTCGGACGGAGGTCCCCGCACTTTCACTTTCGATTTCGCTCCCTTTGTCAGCCCTGCTACTGGAGAGCTCTGGATGGCTTTATTACCCCGTGGATGCTCTGCAGGCTACTCTGGCGGTCCACGGTAGAACTGATCACTCCTTATTCCTCTCCTTGAGAGGGACCCGTCTTAACTGAACCGACCTGCTTGGAGTCAACCATGTCGGGCAAAGCAGAAGGGGATCGGCAGAAGCCTAAGTCTACCAGGCGGGGAACCTACACCCAAGTCAACAGCATGGACCGATATGCTCTGCAAAAGGGATCACCGAGTGGATCGAGCCAGGTGCCGGATGCCCAGAAGGAGGACTCGCCTGTGGCCCCGGAGCTCTCCCTGCAGGATGTCATGGGCGCGCTCGAAGGGATGCAGACTTCGATTGGGAGACAGTTTGAGGCCCTGGCGCATAAGGTGGATGCCATTTTGGTGGATGTCAACCTGATCCGTGCGGACTTGGGCAAAACGAATGAACGGGTTAAGACCTTGGACCTCAGGCCTCACTGATGATGTTACGGAACTGCAGACCGAGGTTCGTAAGCTGAGGACCGAGAGTGATCTCGTCGCCAGCCGGCTGGAGGAATTTGAGAGCCAGGCCAGGCGCAACAATGTGCGCGTTATCGGGGTCCCGGAGTCCTCGGATGAGGCTTCGGTTGACCTGCTTGTTGAAGACTTGGTCCTCAATCATCTGAAGCCCAAGGGCCTTGGGAAGTTCTTTGCTGTGGAAAGGGCCCATAGAGTGCCGGGCGGGAGGCCTAAGGCGGGTGCCCCGCCGAGGCCGATCGTGGCCCGGCTCTTTCACTTTCGAGATCGGGACGCTATTCTGCAAGCATCGAGGGTGACGGGCCCGGTCCCCTTCCAGAACGCGTCGGTGAATTTCTATCCGGACTTCACCCAGCAGGTGCAGAGGCAGAGACAGGGCTTCCTGGGGGTGAAGCGGCGGCTCCGGGAAAGAGACCTGAAGTATGCCATGCTCTTCCCTGCCAGACTGCGGGTGGTGCACGACGATCGGACATTCTTTTTTGACTCTCCTGTTATGGCCGACGAATGGCTGGACGCTTTGCCCCGGCGACGGACGGGGGACGACACAGCCGAGGATGGAGACAGTGGCCGGGATGGGCAGGGCTGACATCTCGGAGCCGGTCTGACTTGATTTGACTATACTTGAAGACTTGCATAGAGTGCAGTAACTGTGGAGGGTTGCGGGAGGACGAGGGTTGCTCTTTTCCTCCCTTAGGGTACTTTTTGTAGACTTTTTGTTTTTGTAGGGCGACAGGCACACTGCAAGTTGGGGGGGCTTTGTAAGCTGCAGCAGGGGTGCAGGGTGGGGGGAGTTTTAGGGATTTTGGGGTTGTTGTTGGGGGGTTTATTTCTGCAAGGCATGATGCTTATATCCAGGGCTGTTCCATGGTGGCTCCTCGGGTGTGGGGTGGGCCTCTTTCCGTTTGAGGATGGGGGGTAGGGGCTTAAGTGTTATAAGCTGGAATGTTAATGGGTTGGGGGATCGCATTAAGCGGGGGATTGTTTTGCAATTTTTGAAACGATCAATGCCGGATGTTGCCCTGCTGCAGGAGACGCATCTTATAGGAAATACGTGCTATGCCCTGAATAGGAAGGGGTATAAATTCATTGCACATTCAGGATTCTCATCTGGGTACAGGGGTGTGGGCATCCTAGTTAGAGCTTCGTTGCCATTTGAGGTGGACTCCACCATTGTTGATGATAGGGGGAGGTTTGTGGCGGTGGCGGGGCGGTGGGAAGGACGGACTGTGGTTTTAGTTTCGGTTTATGTCCCGCCGGCCCTGCAGGCCTCCACTTTTGCAGATCTGGGTAGGGCCCTGCTGGATCTCCCGGGGGTAATGCTTGTGGTGGGAGGGGATTTCAACGCTGTTTGCTCCGGCCTGCTGGATAGACACCCGCCCAGAGACACAGGGGGGGCTCAGAAATGGCTTCCAGACTTCCTAGACACGCTTGGTCTGATAGACTGCTGGCGGCTCCGGCACCCCACACAGAGCCAGTACACGTTCCACTCCGGGGCACATGGTAGCCTCTCCAGGATTGATTACCTGCTCACTCTGGCCGCGCATGCCTCGTTGGTATCCGAGGCGAGGCACATGGCGCGCGGTATATCTGACCACTCGCCAGTGTGGATCCGGCTGGATCTAGGTCGGGAGGGAGGAGGAAGGGTGGCCCCTATCAACCCTTGGTATTTCCGAGACCCCAAGATGCGCAGCGCCCTGGTAAAGAAGGTAGAAAATTTTTTCAAGGACAATCAGGGAACCGTTGACTCGGCAGTGTCGCTGTGGGAAGCTTTTAAGACCGTGCTTCGGGGGGAGGCCCTCTCCCTAGTAGTGGCTGCCAAGAGGCGTAGAGATGGTGAGATTCTGCAGGTGGAGGAGGAGATCGCGGCTCTGGAGGGAGCGATGGAGGAGGAGGTTACAGAGTCCTCACTGCATGAGCTTTGTTTGAAGCAAACTGAGTATAAAGACCTGGTGACGAACGCCGCTAAGACCCTCAGTAGGGAACAGCAGGGCCGACTGTATGATATTGGTGATAAGGCAGGGAAACTCCTGGCGTGGCTGGACAAAAAAGAACGGGTCAATAGAGTGGTGCCAGAGTTGACGGGAGAGAGGGGAGAGGCGATTGTGGAACCTGAGGGGATTGTAAAGAGCTTCTCGGACTATTTCTGTAAGGTTTATGCCTCTGCGTCGGATAGGCCAACCGAGGACTCGTGTGACCTCCTCCGTGATATCGAGTTGCCCTGCCTCTCTGCTATAGATAGGGACGATCTAGATGGTGAAATAACGGTCGACGAGGTGGCGGGGGCTATCCGCGCGTTAAACTCGGGTAAGGCCTCGGGACCGAACGGCTTGCCGATAGACCTGTACAAGCTGTTCCCGGATAGGGTCGCCCCTCACCTGCGCGCCATGTTTTTGGAGGCGCGGGGGGTGGGGCCCTCCCGTTGGATCAGCGACTGGCGTCGATTGTGGTCATACACAAAGAGGGTAAACCCCGCGATAAGAGCGCCTCATATCGGCCTATTTCACTTCTTAACGCGGAGCCGAAAATTCTGGCTAAACTCCTGGCTGCCCGTTTGATTAGGGTACTTGGCGACTTAGTCCACCCGGATCAATCCGGCTTCATCCCGCACCGAAACACAGCGCTGAATCTTAGGCGTCTTCATGGCGTAATCGCCAGGGCGGGCACGTTGCGTGAACCAGCTATTGTGGCGTCTCTTGATGCCACGATGGCCTTTGACACGGTGGAGTGGGCATACTTGTGGGCCGTGCTGGCCAAGTTCGGTTTTGGCAGCGGTTTTGTGAGCTGGGTGAGGTTGCTGTACGAGGGGCCGCTAGCTAGTGTGGTGGTGAATGGTCGGGCGTCGACTCCGTTTCAGCTTGGAAGGGGTACTCGGCAGGGTTGCCCCCTGTCGCCTCTGTTGTTCGCCCTCGCCCTTGAGCCCCTGGCTGCGTGGATACGTTGGCACCCGGATATACGGGGCCTTCGGTGGTCGCCTGAACACGAGGACCGTATTTCGCTCTATGCCGATGATATCCTGTTGTATCTTGCCTCGCCCAAGAAATCACTTATAGTGGTCTGTGACGTACTCACATCTTTTGGTAGGAACTCGGGTCTCGTCATCAATTGGAGCAAATCGTACTTGTATGTTCTTAGTGGCGAGGTTCCACCGATCCCTAGAACATGTTCGATACAGATCGCCCAGCAGGGTTTCGTGTACTTGGGGATCTTTATCACCATGGACTCGGCTGTGCGCTATGAGAAGAATCTGCTCCCCCCCCGGCACGCCTGAGGCGCGATGTTGAAGGTTGGCGGAGGCTGCCGCTCTCCCTCGTCGGGCGTGCGGCCCTGTTCAAAATGATGTCTCTCCCCCGCTTTCTCTACGCCTTACAGAATACCTTGGATTGGGTGCCGGCCAAATACTTTCGGGAGGTCGAAGGCCTCCAACGGACGTTGCTGTGGGATGGGCGGCCGCGAATTGCTATTGCAAAGCTGACGCTTCCATGGTACGACGGGGGCATTGCGCTCCCAGATATCCGTCGGTACTATTGGGCCACACAGCTGAGCGCGATCAATCATGGGCTTTATGGCCCTGCTCTCAGCCCTGGGTATGCCATGGACAGGTGGTTGCTGCGTGGTGGTAACTATTACAGGGCGTTGTACTCGCGATCCCTAGACTCGTCCCTCACGGGGCCCACCGCTGTGGCAGTGCGGGTGTGGAAGATGGCAACTGACTCGCTGGGCTGGAAGGATAAGCTCACCCTCGCTACCCCGTTGTTTGAATCGGAGAGATTGGGAAGGCTTTGGCATTCAAAAGGCTTTGATAAGTGGGACCTGATTGGCATCTCCAGGGTGGGTGATGTGCTGCATAAGGGGAAGGTGAAGTCCTTTGAGGAGTTGCAGACTGAGTATGAGCTGGGGCCCTCCGAGTATTTCAGATATATTCAGATGCGCCACGCCCTCCGATCAGTCCTCGTGGAGGGTGAGAAGGTGCCTGAGTCCTCTCCCTTGGAGGACCGGGTCCTTGATGGCCACATGCCCGAAAGCACGATCTCGCTAATATATAAGAAACTTATAAACGTCCGGGCGGACATGCTTCTGGGGCTGAGGGACCAGTGGACTAGGGATGGCCTCGAGTTAGATGATGAGGATTGGCAGTCAGCTGTTTCTTCCCCTAAGGAGGTCGCGATCCCGTCGCGCCTGAGGCTGGTGCAGCTTAAAATACTGCACCGAGTGTATGTGACGGGGCCAAGGCTGGTCCACATGGGGTTCTCGGAGGACGGCCTGTGCAGGAGGGGGTGTGGTATGGTGGGTACTTTCCTGCACATCATTTGGGAGTGTGGTGTCATTGTGGAATTCTGGAGGGGAGTCCATGCAGTAATGGGGGAGGTGACAGGCATTGCTCTGCAGCCGGAGGCGCGGTGCTGTCTCCTGAATATCTGGGGGCCCACTGATCTCGATGAGGCGCGGACCCAATGGGTGACACTGGGTAACATGGTCGCTAAGAGGGATATCGCGCGATTGTGGGGCTCCTCGGGGCCCCCCACACTGACTGCGTGGAAAGAGAACATGGACTGGAGCATGTTTAGGGAGAAGACAGTCTACTACTCTAGAGGCCGCCCCCGGAAGTGGCACGCCATCTGGGGGCGGTGGAATCAATACAGGGGGGGAATATGCCTTGCCCCTGATCTGGAACCGCCCGAGGAACAGCTTTCCCCCTGACCTTCTTTCCAGCACAGTCTGGTTTGTGAACTATTTGGGCCTCTGCTGTCCCCCCTCTTCCTCCTTACACTATTTTGTAACCGGTAGATGAGTGGGGTCCGGCCTCCCCTGGGGGCTCTCACCATGGTTTTTAATGTTCTTGCCTTGCTGGGGTTTGCTGTGCTTTTTGTGTTTGTTTAAAATTGAACCTTTGCACTTCTCTTTGTACTTTACTGGGGGCGCATCACTGTTTCTAATCATCGATGCTGCCGAACCTCCGGGTTGTCGGCTGAATAGCTGTATCCTGTTTTTTAAATAAAGGTTTTTCAAAAAAAATACGGAGGGATGAGAATCACAGAGGTGAAGCCGGACACCCTGACTTAAAGTGGAAAAGGCGAAAGAGGAAAAGGAAAGGATCAAAATTCACTGGTATCGGGAACATAGAACACCGTAGAACCACAAAGAGGGAATCACCTCCCTCCTTGACAAAGTTTTAACTTGAGGAGTTCGTTTTTTAATATATCACACTTACCTGGATGCTCCTGTTTTTTTCTTGAGCCGTTGGTGGCACCACCTTACCGGACCTTAGAAGAAAGAGATTGGTTGTTCACAAAAGGCATTACTACCCAGCGTAATAGGCCTAGGATGAAGAGGGTGACTGAACCCTATGGAAGGAGAGTTTTGTTGGAGCGCCTTTTTTACCGGATACTTAAGGGACTAGATGTTTATATGCAACTCAAATATACTCATTCAAAGTCACCATAAGGAAACTAGAAAAGCCTCCTAAGCCTGATTTCCAACCATCCTTCCACACTATGATTGACATCCACTGTTGCGGAATTCGCGGTCTATCTATTTCTCCTGAGGAGTTTCCAAGAACAGACTAGCCATTAGGCCTACTGGACTAAAGATTAGTCCTGGTGGCTGAATAACCAGGAATGGTGGTGCACCAACGCGATAAGAGGCTAGATTATACCTACAGTGATGGAAATGAAAACACTTACTTCAGAAACACACAATTTTAGATGGCACCGGCAGAAAGGGAGAGGGTTAGTTAAAGCCCTAAATATATGTAATCATTATTCAAACTTTGCCCACGAAACAAAATGACAAGAGGAGGAAATGACAGAGCAAAACTGCTCTGGTTTACTTTGTTGATTAATTGGTGTTGGTTGATTAAGGCGCCTAATGCAGAGACTTATGTGTAGTCAGCAAGCCTTAAGCTACACTAAGAAGATAATTTAGGTGGTTAATGCACTTGCGGCAGAGATCTGTGTGTAATCTTGTGGGCACAAGTTTGAATCGTCATAAAACAGCTCAGTGTCATGAGTAACTTGTAGGTCTCAAATGCTTATGCTAGTAAGATAGCTCAGACAGCTCTGCAGGTTAAAGCATTTTTACAAACATATCCGTGTAACCTGCAGATCACAAGTTACAATCCTGACAAAATAACTTCGAGGGGTGGGTGGCCAATACACACATGTGCTTCACCTCTCCTGCAATTCAGAACAAGCATTTGCAATGCAATAGGTCTCGCATTTAGGAGAGGCTGAGCTGTTGGCATTGTAAATGTCAATGCCTTTTATTCATGTGTTGTTTTTAAAACAGATAAATAAAAGGCGTTGTCATTTACAATGCCAATAGCTTAAAATCTTGACAATGCAAGACCTATTGCAGTGCAAATGTGTGCTATAATTTTTTTTAAAAAGCGCTAGGAGAGCGGGTGTCCTGACAAAGCTATTTGAGAAAATAGTGCTTGAAGGCTGTAATTAAAGCCTACTAAGCAACAACACACTTAACGGGGTGTCGCCTTGGGAGGTTACAAAATGAGACAAAGCGGTACTAAGTCTTTTGGCCAATGAACAGCCACAGTTTAGTGGACAATGATACAAGCCAATGAAACATGTGGACGGAGCTTCAAGTCCCTGCCTCAATACAGCATGCCTCGCATGCGCTGCCCAGGCTCGACCTAAAAAAAGGGAAGAGACATCTCTTCAAAGGTATTCCAACCAAACAGAATAGGTACCTTCTTGTCTCCTGCCTCACTGTAAGTGATCTTGAATCATCAGGGCTCATGCTCTTTGATCTACAATCTGTTGCTCCTCCGCTAGATGTCACAGTCAAACAAACACTGGACACAACAACCCACGAGAGACAGGCACGTCTCATCCAGCGCAGTAAGGCTCAGTGTGCTGCTTGTTGTAACCATCTACGCAAAGAGCCAGGCAGCGTTTCAGTAGCACTTCCATTGCCCACAAGTTACTCCTGCTTGTAATAACCTTAGTGCCTCCTAGACCGCAGAAACCGATTCTATATTACTAATTTCTTCAGACAGGACCAAAGCTGAAGATTCATATGGAAGCAGAAACCTCCGAACTCTCATGAGATATGTTGTTAAACACGTGCAAGAGCCTGCGAATGACACGGACTATCACAGCTCAAAAGACAAAGTCAAATAATTATTGCTTGGTTGAAAAAAATCTTTATCCAATGTCCAATACGAGGCTACAATACTAAAAACTAAAAATCGTGTTAAATGATGGAATAGACATATGACACAAATACAGAGAGATCATTCAAAAATGCAGATTATTAAAATCTTGTAGTACATAAAAACCGAAGTAGCTACATAGAAATAAACAGAATTAAATATTTTTATAAACACATTTTAAAACAATGACAACAAACCTTAACACAATGCTGGATGGTGAAATCTTGACCATTTAACATGAAAAGTAAAGTGCCCAGGAAAGGTCTGATGTTTTTATCTGAGGTCTACCACTTTTTTTATTTTGTTTAAAAAATCCGAAATAAGAGAAGAAAGATTTGTTTAAAGTGTTGTTATACTCTACAGTGAGGGTTCGGGTGTGGACAGACTAACTTCTTCTGACCATAGTACAAAAAGAAAGATTGCATCTGAATAAACTCATCGAAGGCATGTTGCAGGTTTCTGCTTTGGCGGATTCAAGTCTTAGATTTCGGATATTCTGATGATACATTTGGTGGTGTTCTGGACTGCATGGTATATTGTGGGGAAGAAGCTTCATATGGCTAGAGGGACAACCCCCATGTATTTTTTACCCAGTACTTTCTATGAACTGTTTACAGTGCCTAAACGGATGTGATGTAACAAGGTAACAATCGACTGTGAGGTAAGAGCGGATGTTGATCTTCCGTTGCACATTCTTTTCCATTTCTGTATTTGCCTCACGATGCTTGGGGGCCTCAGATGATGGATGAGAGCACCATATCCACAGTTCCCAGTAAATGCCAGAGTACTATTATATATCAGCAGCTACTCTTCCATGCATTGTCATATTTTAAGAAACCTATTCAACAAAAAACTGGCAAAACAAAAGTTCAGTCAGGAACATTTATACATATGCATGACCATAACTAAACATTTACCTACACTACCGTAGCCAACTCTTCTTATAAAAGGGGTTTGTTTTTTATATGCATCCTATGACAGGTTATTAGTGGCAAAGAGAGTGGTATGACATTTAAGAATCAGCCTAAGGTTTTGACTAACAGCCTATCAGAAGAATAAGTCACACCAGCTTATTAGCTTTTCTTCTCCCAGCCCCACTACAAAACCACCTCTGCCCTCTTCCCCTTGCCCAAGGAATTCCTCCTTTTTTATCGGGTTTGAGGCTTCCATGTGGTGTTGTCGGTGTACCAGAAGAATCTGAAAGGCAGCGGGTTGAAGGCATTAAGAAGCCGGTGAAAAGTAGCGAAACCTGAATTCAGACATAACCTGGATACTGCATGTTAACATCATCATAAAGAGTGCCTTCTACACAATGAAAACACTATGTCGCATCTTCCCATACCCTGCATACCAACATACACCGCAAGTTGTCCCCACACTTGTAATCTCCAAGCTTGAACTATGCCAACATCCTATACCTTGGTACACCCACATGTGTCAAACGCAAAATACACCTCATCCAAAATGCTGCCTCAAGGCTTCTTCTCTGCTTTCACCCAAGTGAATGCCTAACTCCAGTCCTGCAATTGCTCCACTGGCTACCAATAGCTGCATTGTCCACAAAAACCTCCCAAGGAAAAGGACCGCTATACCTACAAGTTAAATTCAAGCAATACAACCCAAATAGAACACTACGCTCCAGCAAACACTTAATCACCCAACAATAAGAAATCCGTAAGAGTGACTGCTGTCTCACTAATAGCAGCCAAGCTCTGGAACTCACTACCAGCCAACATTAGAAGCACGCAGAATAATATACATTTCCGATTTCAGTTGTAACCATAGCTATTTCCTAGATAACTGCGCCACTCACACTCTGGCAACAAATCCCGGGAAACAGTTGCGACCTCAAGGGCAATCCTTAGCTTAAAACCCACGAACTGGAAACAATTCAACCAGCAAACTGCTTTCAATATGCAGGTAAGCTAAGAAGGGCTAACCTTCTGTTTGTTGTAGCATTATCAACATTGGGACCCATACTCTCATCCGCACCATCATGGCAGAGCCAATCCCAACTGTCACAGAGGTTTATTTCTCCTTGAAAAAACTACGCAAAAACTAAAAGTCCTCATTTAACAATTGGTACTAAATTATGGAGAAAATGAGTCCCACCTCATACTGCCTGTGGGTTTATTTTGTCCTTTGCGTTGGGTTTGCCCTTTTCTACAGTACTTTCTGCTCGCTGCTAATCCAACTGCTGGTGGCAGACATGCTCGGACACGACCTCCCTGCGGCCGAGGCTCTCTGCTGCAGTTATTGTATTTTTCTCCGTTCCCTTAGCAGGTACAAGGCCTTTCAGAGTATTTTATCAAGTGTTTTTTTTCTCCATGTTAACCGCTTCTAGGGTTTCTCACATATATTATATATGCATATTTGTCTTGGCAGCAGTTTATGCCACAAAACATCACCACACACAGGTAACAAAGTCACAAAAAGCAGGGACTGAGCTGTAAATCACACCTTTCAACACCATTACGTTGAAAAAAGTAACCTATACCGAGGAATGGCAAATTCCATCTCAGCATTCGGGCAAATGAAGCACAAATAATTTTTAAGATGTAGAAGGAAGAAAGGGGCAAATGATTAAGGACAATCAGATGGATCTATCCTCTGATAGATCAATAATTTGAAGGAGCAATTTCACACCAAAAAGTACTTATGCGAACTACCTCAAACTTTAAGACCTCACCTGGGGTTTTAACCATAAGCTATGGAAAGGGGACACTTAATAGTGTTTCTTGCGTTGAGTGTCAATATGTTAGAGATTTGTTATGATATAGTACTGGGTGCAAAGCTTCGCCCAACTTCTCAGTCTCTCAGTGGGTGGCAAACGTCTCTGACCTGGGAACCGAATCCCCAGTTTTCATATCGCTTCCCATGCGGTGAGCGTGCACTTGAGATCCTGTCCCATTGCAGCCTCCCCCCTGGAACCTGCAGCTTGCGGTCTTAAAAAGCTTGGTACCACTGAACTGTTTCCGCCCAATCATGCCCTCCTACTCTGAAAAATAATGTAATTTTAATCACAGCTAAGGCCATCCCAACATGCTCTAACCAATAAAGAGGTAATGATGCATATGCCTGCTGACATCACAGTGTGCCCCAATATTCTAAGCAATGGACCGGTAACGTTAACAATGATTGATAAGTTTACAGTATACCTGATTACTCCGAACAATGGAAGATAACTTTAGGAGAAATTTACTGGCATCACAATGTGCCTTTCGGAAGAGAACTTAACTCCCGTAAGAACTAAAGGGTATGCATGCCCTGCTAGTCTGAGCAAGCGGAGAGTGCCGTTAGCAGTGACAGATATCATCAACAAGTGCTGGGCTGTTGCAACAATAAACAGTCATTTCAGATGATTGATGACATCACAGAAAAAGAAAATTAACAGCGACTGATGGCGTCACAAATCTGAACAAAGGAAGGTAACGTCAGGCATTACTGATGACATCACAAAGTGTTCTGCGATCATGAACTTTGGGAAGGCAGCCTTATACTGATGGCATCAGATAGTGCTCTGCTGTTTAAGCTGAAGAATGGAAAGTTAACTTTCGTGATGACTGAAGGGATTACAGAATGAGCTGTGTTGTGTTATGTTCTGTAGGTGGCAATAAACGTAGAATAGTCGTACCTATCAGCCTGACACAATGTGTATTCTGATATACTTACATGGTCCTCTTTTTTCGTAGGACTTGTTAGATACCCATACTACTCATATGATGAACGGTCAACATAACTAGTTCTGCGACCAGTACAGGCCCTAATATATCAGATTATGGGCCTTCCCTAAGTAAGTATATAACATATCTATATACTTAACTCTAATATGGTGCTTAGGACTTCCATCCAATGAACAATGTTTTCAACATTGCAGTGTTTGATATATATGAACAAAAAGGATCACCCATAGGACAAGTTTTTCAACATATTAGGTTATTCCAGGATCACAAAGTTCTTTGCAAAAAAAGGTTCGGTTATATTTTTCTCTGGACTGGCACTTCTTTTTCTGTTATATTCTGACACATTGAGAACTTGGGATTTTTGGTCTTGTCTTCACAAAATTATGACAAATCAACCACTATCTGGGCACATTTTGATCTTTTTTCTTAGGGTATTTCCTTTTCTCCTTTCCTCTTCGTTCTTTGGGTCTTTTTTCTGAGTCTAGAATTTACTAACCTAAAATTAAGTGGTTTGACACTTGCTTCTAATTAATGTCCCAATCATTGGGTTTGGAAAGATGGTACATTTATGTTTACATTATTGTCTTTACAGCCTTGAGGAAGTCACTGGATGTGACTAAACACGTGTCGGCTGTCTCTGCTCATTGGGACTGATGCATGTAATCCCAAAAAGAAATATTCTGTTATCTATATTCATCTTGGGATTTACCTTGAATGTATTCAGTCTTATTAGGAATTGACATGATGTGGTTTTTAGCTTACGTGTAAAAATCAATTTTGCTATACATTTAAATTTGCTAAGATTGTACTTAAAACTTGTGGGTGAATCTATCTCTCGTCTCTGTCCTGTGTAAAAATAGAACTCTGTTGCATTGATGTTAAAACTGACTATGGTTAAATACCTATTGTTATAAATTTTAGAGTGCTGGGATTTGTCTAATCATATTGCTTTACACGTGGACCCCTGAGTCTAAGTGTTTTTTTGCACCTATGGTAGTGGGGTGCTAGTAATCCTGAGTGGCACCACGACTTTTCTGATTACGTGTTTTTGTACACAAATTTGCTTTTTCATCCTGTTAGCCCTGTACATTTTCAGATTTCTTTTGATGTGCGACTTGTTTATACACTGCTACCTTTGTTTCTGTACAGAATGATCTGTGTTGTGTTATGTTCTGTAGGTGGCCATGGTTCCAGCGAGCATGTTACCAGCTGGTGGGGTCGTGTGACGTCACTGTGTCCCAGGAGACAGCTTGTCGGTTGCTCCTGGGCAGATACAAGAGGCTTCATGGCGTTGCTAGTTGCCTCACAAATAATTGTTGGCTTATACTAATCTCAGGAGGAGCTTTCACTCTCTTACTCTGAATGATGGGAAGGTAATTTAACAATGATGACATCACACTGTGCTTTGTTATTCAGAACTAGGTCAAATCGGGGGGAAACTTCATCCGCAACCAATGACATCATAATGTGCTATTCTGAACAAAGAGGGAAACTTTAGCAATAAAGGGTGGAAGGAGGAGTGTGACGTGGTACGGAGCATACGGAAGGTACCTAACAATAAGCGATGAACTCGCAAATGTGGGGAGCTGTTGTCAACAGAGGGAAACTAAATGCGTGAGAACATCACAAATGTGTTCAGGGATTCGAAGCAATGGGAAGGTACTAGCAAGGAGTTGTGAGATCACAAAGGTGTCCCGCTGTTTATGACCCGGGGGATGTAACTTCATCAGTGACTAGTGACATTGTTGAGCAATTCTGATCAACGAAGATGTAACTTTTGCGAAGACTGGTAACACCACAATGTGGGGATTCCTTTTTGAGTACCTGAAAATGAAATTTAGCCAAGACTTCAGAGTGCGTTATCATAGCTACATTAGCAGGTAACAGTTCACCGGTAGTCTGAAACGCAAGAAAACATAAGAAACTTGCACAGGTTTTTTTGCTTCATGAATGACACGTTTCAGGGCTTTCAGTGTTTGGAATAGGCTGTTAGCATTTCACTGCCCTTCCCTGTTCCCGAGCCCAAGGAATGCAGACCCTTGCAAAGGGCAAGCTCCTTGAGCACACACGTCGCAAATTTCCAACAGCAAATACATTACTATTTTGTTGTAAAATAGTGGCCAGTGGCACATGAGAATCGCCAGGTTTTTAAGTCATTTCCCTGCTTACAGTACATTCATAAGCTATACCCCTTGTACACTATGAATATATTAATACACAGGGCCAGTACTAGGCATGGGAAATGTGACCAGCTGCCAAAACTCCTTGCTCAGCTACCACTGGTGAGCTCACCCCAGTGCACGTGCACCATAAATGTATCCTTTTACCATCTCCCTCCGCTGGACTCACACCGTTCCGTCATAGCTGCAAGGCCCATGGCTATGCAAGCCCCTCCCTGGGCTGCACAGTGCTGCGTCTTTGTTTAGAAGCTCAGAGAAGGGAACCTGATAGCACTAGGCCACAGCTGTGCGTCCCAGGAGTGTGATTTTCTCCCCTTAGCCTCGAAACACTAGCCCTTGGGTGCCCCTCTCGCCTTTCCTGAGCCTGACAGAGCTACGTCATAGCTGCGAGGCCCGAGAAAGAGTCTAGGTTGGTTGCACTCGGCCATGACTTTGAGGCCCAGGAGAGGAGGTCCCTCCGAGTCATGAATGAAAGGCCTTGGGGAGTAGCACCCCTTCCACTGAGCCTTGTAAAGCTGGATCATGGCTGTGAGGCCCTGTGAGCCTCACAGCGCCGGGTCGCAGATGCGAGACCCTCACATCCCCCCCACCTTTGGCTTCGCAGTTATGGGCTAGCGCTGCAAGTCACCTTTCCCCTCAGCACTAGACCACTGCTGCAAGGCCTAGGACAGTGAAGACCCCTTCTCTGGGCCTCTCAGCACAAGGCTATGCCTGTGAAGCTCAGGAGATACCCTTCCCCGGTCCTCGTAGCGCTAGACCATAGCTGGCGGGCCCCATGCCAGGGCCTTGCAGTGCTGGATCGTAGCTGGGAGGCCCAGAGAAGGGCACACCTCCCCTGGGCTTCACAGCACTAGCCCATAGCTGTGAGGTAAAGGGGAGTGGGACTCCCTCGTATCAGGGACATAGACATACATAGTGCAGCAGGTGCACTGGCACCAGGAGAATTTAAGCACCCAATGCACCAAATTATGGCTGCATTTTACTTTTCAGCCAGTGGAAGAGGGATGGGGTGACTTTACTTTGAACCTGGGCCCACTGCACAATTGCTATGCCACCTGTCCCTCTTCTATGTCATTTGTAAGCATGTGTTACCACTGCACAGCCACGGAGAAGCAGCCCCCCTCCTAGGCCTCAGCCATGGGTGTGCAGTGAAAGACCTGGGGAGATGTGTTCCTACCACGGGCTTCTCAGCATAGGACCATGGCTGGGAGGCAAACGGACAGTGCCCCTTTTAGAGGGCGTAGCTATCAATAGAGCAATAGGTGCAGTAGCACCAGGGTTCAGGGATGTTAGGGACCCAATCAACTCAAATTACCGCTTTGATTTACAGACCACCAAGCAGGTGAGAAGGTCATTTGCTTGCATCAGGGCCAATGGCGCTATTGATAGGCCACGAGCTGGGGTCTCAAAGTCACGATTCAGACGTTAAAGTTCTAAGACAGGCACATCTTCTCTGTGCCTCAGAACACTGGACCAAGGCTGTGATGCCAAGGAGAACAGGCACCTTTGAGGGTAATATCAATAGTGTGGCAAGTACAGTGCCACACTGGGCTCTGTAGGGTTACGAGCCCAGTGCACCCAAAAATATGGCTGCATTTTACAGTTCATTCAGGGGACGGAGAGGGATGCTATTCACATTTTACACCCCAGGGCACCACAGCTATGCCAGTAGGCCCTCCACCTGTGCCTCTTGGGATGGTCTTATGCTGTGAGGCCTAAGTTCCCATGTGAGGCCAAACAGCGCTCTTCAACACAGGTTCCCCAACCTGAATTGCTGCATTCATTTCCACCAACCTTCCACACACCTCCACACTGACGGTCTATCATTGGCACTCACCTCGTGCTCACACAAAAGGAGAGAGGGAAGTTATCCCTCCGTAATAAGATTGCTCCTTCTCTTATGCAATCTAAATTGTTTACATTAAAACTCCTTCATTGGACCCCTGGTTGCTTATATAGATTGAATCTTAGAGATAGCGATCTTTGTTGGAATTGTAATTTGGTACCAGGCACTCATCAACATATGTTTTTTGAATGTACGTTATTGCAATCCTTTTGGGGTTTACTACAGAAACATCCATCACAAATTTTTAACATTTCGTTAGAGCGTTCTTTCCCGATGATTCTATTGGGCCCAAGGGCTACATCTATTCCTTTACAATACGAATATGCAGTTATTGGATTTACTTATATCTATTGCTGTTAAAGTTATACTAACTGAGTGGAAATCTTTCCATCTTTTGTCTTATCATACCTGGTGGGCATGGGTATCATTCCTTCGTGGGGCTCATACTTTTGTTGAAGAGAAACATTACACTCTTCCCATTTCCAGTAATGTATGGAGGTCACAGGATAATTATATGACTTTATCTCCTCAGGGGTTGGTAGCTCAGTATCCCTTTGAATCTACTTTTTAAATTGTTTTTCCTCACTGAAGCAGTTGTCCCCACCTCTCTCTTTCTTCTTCTTTCTTTTTTCTATCTTTTCTTCTTCTCCCCTGCTTTCTTTCCTTAAGCAATTTCATTTATTAGCAACAGGACTAGTTTTTGATCTCAATGAATTATAAAAAGTTTATCTTTCTATTCCTTCTACCTGGACTTTGTAAAATTATTTGATTCATTTTATAACATATATATATATATATATATATATATGTCATTTATATATTTTATTCTTTTGCTAGTTCATTACCTTTCACTTGAATTCTATTCTGTTGATGTTGTTCTTCGTTTTATTTTTTTTTAAGTTTGAGTTTATTCATCAAAGAAGGAGAAATATAAAAACAAGTACAAGAAAAGCAATACATAGTATATGACAATAAAAATACATAAGCAATTCAATAAAGAAAGAATAACTAAATTGCAAAAGGTATTCACTAATTTTAAATGAAATATTCTTAAAGAATAAGGGTAAAGGGAGGGGGGAGAAAATAAAGAAGATATCACAACTTTCTATTATAAGAACAAGAGATAACTTACAAAATTATCACTATAAATCAACATTTTAAGAGTGAAAGATCATATTATGCTGAAAGAAGATTGAACAGTAAGGGTTAATCATTAAAGAACAAAACAGGATATGTGTAAATACAAATACAACTATATGTTTTAATCACGGAGGTTTCCGAACTTCCTTCGTTTTTAGTTTATCATATTCTTCATAATGTCACATTGTATTGCAATATATTATGAATGTATTATCTCTTTTTAAATAATAATAAAAGATATTTGAACGAAAAAAGCAGAGAGGGGGGGCTGCGCATTTCAGTACCTGGCTCGAACAGCCTGGAACAGCCTCCCACAATACCCTCGAACCTTCTCCTCTCTTCTTCCCTTTTGCAAGAAGCTGAAAATCTTGTTTTTTGAGTAAGCCCTCCCGGGCTAGCCTCCCACACTGGCTGCAGCTCACCTGGATAACATCACAGGGGATTAGTGAGTTTTAAAAATAAACACCGATATCAAACATAACGATACACACATCCCTTCTTTGGGCCTCACAGACAGACTTGGACAAGTCCTGTGAGTCTCAGAGGAGGAGCAGCATCAATGATTATGGGTGGCAGCACTGCAAGGTGCAGGAAAGCAGCACTTTGCGCAAGTTAGAGGTGGAGTTTTTCAAGCAAGGCTAAACAAATGGCTTAGTGTAAACCAACATAGGTTGAATCAGGACTTTGACTGCCTATATGTGCCAGTGGATGTCGATGCAAGGTAAAACCTTCATTAAGATGTTTAGCTGGCCAAAAAACATACCGTACACTTTTTTTACTTGTGTTTCGAGTGACAGATTGATGTTGCGATGGATGCCCATATTTGGAGGAGGTTGCATAAATTCAGCGCAGCAGGCCACGGAGGAGATGCTTTGCTCATTAACAGGAACTAAATTTTGGTAGGATTTTAATTCAGGAGCTTAAAAGTCATCCACTAATGTGTTACAGTAAAGTATTTGGTCAAATTCTTTCCATCTTGTGCAAGGGTCATATCTACATTCAGACAGAAATTACTTCAGTGCCCTCCATGTACATGTAGAAACTGTCACCTAGATGTTTACCCCTAGTACTGGCGACTGGAACGAGTCAAACCAAGGTCAATGGGAGCCCTTTCGTGGGGACTCCTATTGACCTCGGTTTGATCTGTTTCTGTTGCGGGCACTATGCCCAACCACACAAGGGGCACAGTATTTTTATCGGCACAAGTGGGGCAATGCTGGGTGTTAGGAATTTTGTGGATTCCTGCGGATTCCAGAAGTTCTTGTCACAGAAATTTAGGGAAAATTTATGATTACAGGCAAAGTTTGAGGTTTGCATGGCATTGTATGTAAGAAGACCTTGTGGGATTCACATAAGGCACACCACCCTGGAATCCCCTGGTTGTCTACTTTTCTAAAAAGTCTATGGTTGGTAGGTTTTTTTTGCAGCTACCTCTTTTGTTGATCTCTCCAAGTTCCACTCTTACATTAAAATAACAAATCCCTGGCATATAGTGGGCTTTCGGCCCCCACCACCCCCCTGGGCAAATCAAGGGCAATTATCCCCCTTGGCTACCCGAGGAGGATGGGGGCAAGGGAAAGACAGGCTGAAAGTTACTGAAAGCCCAGAATCACAGGATATTGAGCCGACGCCGAGTTTCTTCGCCTTCACCCCCATGTTCAATTTATTGTCCTGGCCCTAATAAAGCGCTATGACGTGGCCCGCGCTGGCCACATCATTGCGCTTTTTTTCAGTAGCTTTCAGCCATGCTGAACAGCAGCTGTGCTGCAAGACAACAAGGCATTCACATTGACAAGGCCAATAGCTCTCAGCATTGCCGAGATCTATTGACTTTGCCAATGCTTTTTCATGTTGAAAGGGTCAAGATCAACAAATGTGGAAGTGGTTGTGAGAAACAGTTGAGCTTTGAAGTGAAACAAAGATGAGGCGTAATGGCCAAAGCTGCCGACAGGATAACTGGGGAACCAGGTTTGAATCTCGGGGTCGGCTAAACAATTTGTGGTTTTGGGCAGATCACTTGCGCTTCCCCTGCCCACGACAATGAATGTGTCATTGTGTAATGTAACTGGTGAGCATTTAAAGCACTCCAATACCACCGGCTGGTGTTAGCACTATGGCAAGATGGAGAACGGAACAAGTGCTCCAATAACATTAAATTGTGCATTTTAGTGGCAAGCTGAGTGTGTACAAGAGAGACGGCCTGAAAACACAAGTACTCCTATGGAGAGCTTGAAAACAAAGAACAAGATGGAGGATGGAACAGGCGCTCCAATACCATCAGATCGTCCCAAAAAAAACTAAACAAGTGCTGTTGGTGATTTAACGACTTTTTAAGAAATGCATTTATTTATGTACACAAGCATGTATTTTATCTAGTAGTACGTGTACAAGGGAGATGGCCTGAAAACAGGAATGCTCACATGGAGTGCTTTAAAACAAAGAAATAGTGGATCCGCAAATAGGGAGCAGCGTAAGGAGACGGTTGTATGTCCGAACAATGCAAGGAAATATCCTGCATGCCTTTACCACGCATTTTTTATCCCACATTTTTTGGAACGCATATGCTTTTACAACATATGCCTTTACCACGCATTGTATATGTATGTATGTATATATATATATATATATATATATATATATATATATATATATTTTAGCTATAAACAATGTATTTGTGGGGTGGGGGTGACCCCCCACACTCACGAATTCTACCTAAAATGCGTGGTAAAAGGCATATATTGTAAAAGCATAGGCGTTCTAAATACATGCGTGGTAAAGGTACAACATGGTAAAGACCACGTTGTAAAGGATGTCTCCCAAGGAAACATGTACTTGGTCCAAGCGCTATGAGAAGGCCAAAAACAAGAAGAGAACATGATGCCCACATGTCATGATGAATGGCATTAAATAAAATGAGAGCAATGCTGAAGTTTACCAAGTGTGACTCATTATGGCCTTAAGTAATTCGACCACATCACCCCACCCTGATGGAACTCCACTGGCTCCCCTGGAAATCTGCACCAGCTTCAAAACCAGCTGCATCATCTACAAACCCATCAGGACTGGCGCCACTGCCGAGCTAGCTGAAATGCTAATCATCTGTTGTTGCTATGTGCAGTGGCGGTTAGAATTAAAAAAAAATGGTGAGCACGAATGTGCGCAACTCACCATTAATTCGGGAGCTCCACCGGTGCAGCACTTCTGTTTGCTGTCCACGAGCAGGAAAAGAAACAACTTCATTCCTGCTTGTGCATCGCAACTCCAACCAATCCTAGAGCTGCTCTTATGCTGTGAAATCAGCTCTAGGATTGGTGGGAGCAGGCTCACCCAGAGCTCATTTTGATTCTGGGGGCCTGTGCCACTAATCCCCAGGCTATTTCACAACCTTTGGAGCGCTTGGTCTACACTGAATATGTCAGACTGGCCGCCGCAAGACGGCCGGCCAGTCCGTTGTGCGCACTGTAGAACAGTGGTGTAATCCTGCATTTGCAGGATTCGGCACCGCCCCCACCATAGCACGGTGCAGTGGCAAATAAATGAAATGGAATTGACATGCCATTTTATTTATTTGTGTTTGCCTGCGACGCTCCTCCGCTCACAAGGAGGAGCCACCCCTGGCTCTCTGTATACAAGCTGTCAGAGGGACAGTCAGAATGGCGACAAAGAAGCGCAAAAACAAAAAAAACAAATGTGTTCTGCATCCAAGCACCAAGGTCCTGGAAAGATATTACATTTTTTTTCTGTGCATCCTCAACAACGCTCCACTTTAAGTAACAGCTGAATACTCACCTCTTTAAACAACACTACAGCAAGATCCACAAACCAACCACATCCCCTACTAACACGTGTGGCCTGTGTCTTTGCCCTGTAGAGCTCTTAACTGCTTTTCGACTAGGTTTCTGCTAAATACATACCACACATGTAAAAACTCACTAACCTGGAAATAACTGTTAACATTGGAGTAAAGATACAACGCCTATGCCAACAATTTAAAACTGGAAAGATGTAGATTTAGAAAAAAAAAATGGGAAAATGTAGTTTTCACATCTACTTATATCGACGCTGACACCATTTTGACGAGAAACAGGCAAAATATAGCAAGCTTTGGCTTAAAAATCAAAAGTATCCCGCCTGAATCGGGTATTTTGAGATGTATAATAATCGTTTCGGAGAGATACGGGCCAAGCTTTTCCAGAGTCAGAGTGTCGCTAATAAAATTGTCTCCACTTAATGGAAAGTTAACATATATTTTACATATTTTGTAAGGATTATTATTTATGATGTTATTGTTTTACTGCTATCTGCACTAGGACGGCAACTGGCTACTGGCACAGTCGCTTAAACAATGCCAAAAGAATAACAGTCAACTGATCGCACTTCCGTGATGTAATTTCCTGTGGCGTCATGCCGCATGCAATTCATAGGGGGCTTCACACATTCCATTTCTGAAATTCTGTCCAGGACAACATAAAATCCTGTCTTTAATCCTGTCAATGAGTACCCTACAATCCGGTTGTTGGCTGCGGATAGGTGGAAAGCCGAGCTGGTGTGCCCAATTCCCTTCCGGGTAGGCTCGGCTACAAACTCTACTTTCGCGGAAGACGTAAGTGAACATTTTAGAAAACCACACTTTGTCATGAAACAAGTTGCACTCAGTGCTGTAAAAAAGGCAGGCATTCCTAACGGGCGCATACGGGTACAGAAATATGTGTACTGGTGTTACTCAAAGGTCCAAGTCGTTCTGTTGCGCGCCGTAAAAAGTAGTCTCTACCGCGCCAGTGTATGTACCCAATTTGCTTTCACTTTGTAACAGCCAGTTTAACAGGAAGTCTCAGCAAAGTGGTACTTACCGTATGAAGTCAACGTAATCAGACTGTTCCTCGGCACAAACAAGCCAAATAACTATTGTTCGAAAACCAGTTAATTCAATGCTGACACTAACTTTCGGAGCCTATCGTCTGGAGCTAATGTTTCCTAGCGCACGAAGCGCGGGCTGCAGATTTGACCCGACTTCCTGGATCATGTGATACAGTGTCAGGTCTTCCTATACTTTCATTAAGGTGGGCGGGGCCTGCGCTAAGCGACCCGCAGTTCATGTGCGCCCGTGCTATATCTTTATTTATTTATATATTTATTTATTTAATGCATTTTTTTTATAAAGCGCGGACTTTACCCGAAGGTGTCAGAGCGCTGTACAATAGAACCAGTTACGTTACATGAGAGAATTGTTACAAAATAGAACGTTACAGCAATAGCAGGACACAGTATCAAACACAGCAGGCAAGAGGAGGTAGGGAAAAACATAGAAGGCAAGAACACAATATCAAACACAGCAAGCAAGGAGTGTAGAAAAAAAAAAACATTACAAATTTACTGTGACTAACGAACTTCCTGGCGGGGTCTGAGAATGAAGGAATTAGTTCTGAAAGTGTCTTTGGAATAGAAGAGATTTGAGGTCAGCTTTGAAGATCCGGATGGAGGAGGTGGCACGGAGCAATGGACGAAGCGAGTTCCAGATTCTCACCGCATTACCTGAGAACGATTGAGCCATCGATTTTTCCCTTTTGAAGGAAGGGGGATCAAGCAGAAACTTTTCCGCATTCCGAGAAGGTCTCAAGCCTCCAGAAAATTTCAGTTTGTTCGCCAGATAGCGAGGGGAGGAAGTGTGCAAGGCTTTGTGGGTGATGCAGGCCGTTTTGTAAATAGCTCTTGCCTCAATGGGAAGCCATCGGAGAGAAGACAGGATAGGAGTGATGTGGTCACTTCGTTTGGACCCTGAAATAAAGCCAGCTGCTGAATGGAGGACGGATTTGAAGGGGAGAGGTGAGATTTGGGTAGGCCAGTCAGAAGAGAATTACAATAATCCAGTCTAGAGAGAACTAGCGATTGAACCAAGGTTTTTAGGTCTTTCTCCGGGAAGAACCGACAAATCCCCCACAGAAGGCGCAGCTGATAACATGCATTCTTGGCAATGGAGTTGATGTGTGAGATTAGGGGAGTCTTTTGTCAAGTATGACACCTAGGGATTTAGCGCAGTCGACAATGATGGGTTTACTATTGAGTAAATTGAGCTGATCCATCCAGGATTGAACCGGGGGCGGGGAGAGAGAGGTAGATAGGAGGCGGAATTCAGTTTTGGAGGGATTGAGAATGAGTTGGTGAACTACCATCCAGTTGTCAATAGAAGTGAGAGTTCTTGTGAGGAAGACACCTTGAGGTAGATTTGGGTGTCATCCGCATAGAGATGGTAAAGGATTCAAGATTTGCTTTGGAGGTTCCCTATGGTTCCAGATAGAGATTAAACAGAGTGGGCGCAAGGATAGAACCTTGAGGGATGCCTTGACCAACCACCAGTGGAGACGAGAGACTGTTCTCAATCATGATCATTTGGGATCTGTCCGAGAGGAATGAGGCAAACCATTTAAGCAACCGTGACGTCATTGACTTTGGGCGCTGCTTGTTCTGTTTTTCACAGAAGTGCGGAAACTTATAGCAACAGTTCAGCACTCAGCGCCGACGCTGCCTAAGTTAAATGTAACATGTATTTGCAATGCAATAGGTCTCGCCTTTGTTAGAGTTTGAGCTATTATCATTGTAAATGACAATGCATTTCATTTATGTGTTTTGAAAACCTGTAAGCGGTCCGTAAACATGCACTTTATACTAATAGCCGGCATAAAAAAGGTGCAGTTACTGCCAGCCTTGCTTCTCAAAGCAATGACTATAAGTACAAAGTGTGTGTTTACGCACCGCTTGCATGTTTTCAAACCACATAAATAAAAGGCATTGTCATTAACAATGCCAAAAGCTCAAACTTTCGTAAAGGCAAGACCTATTGCATTGCAAATGCTTGTTTTAAACTTGCATTACACACAGTAGAAGATAGACTGCTATAAAATGTGCAAAAATATTTAAGATAAAAAAGACTTCCAAAATATACATTTTAGTAATACCCAGACCTTGTATAGTGCACTTTTGTTTTATATCTGTTCTTTAACAGCACACACTTCACAGTTCAACTTGTAGTACCACTAAAAAAAAAGAAAATCTGTCTTATCAGGACGTTTCTATAGATTCCATCAATTAAACCCAATACGGCTTCCAGGCACCCCTTACAATTGCGGATTAACCAGTTGTGCACATTTACATTTCTTTCATGCAGCAGGCACCCTGGCAAGGCGGCTTGTTTAGCTGTCTGTCTCTTCCTCGGTTTCACAGTACAGAAGGCTACCTGCCTTATACTCCAGTTGAAGCATTCAACTGTTGGAATGAAGTGCCCCAGGAGTGTTGCATTTTCATAAAATGTATGGGAACTGTTTTTCTTAAATTAAAAAAGTCTGGGAACATCTTGCCCCTCACATCCTTCCCACTTCGATAACTGATTGGGCCAAAGGCAAAATGAAGAGGGCAAATAATAAAGGGGTAAGAGGGTGGCCTTGACGGGTGCCTCGATTTAAGATGATTTGCCCTGCTGAGGATTTATTAATCATTAACTGTGCTGCCGCCCGTGATATAATAGCTGAATAGATCTCATGAACTGTTATGGAAAATGAAACTTCTCCAAACTCTGGAATAAACTCCTCCAGTTTACGTAATCAAAAGCCTTCTCAGCATCCAGCAAAATGATCACTGCAGGGATGGTATCTGCCGTCACCATATCTATGAATTCAAACAAAAAAATGAGTATTCTTAAATAAATTTTGACCCCTAATAAACCATCCTGATCTCTCACTATGAGAAAATGGGCTACCATATCTATCCCATTCGCTAGAGTTTTAGTATAGATCTTATAATCCAAATTTACCAGACTAATTGGTCTGAAAGATTTTCGATCAACGGCCTCTTTCCCTGATTTTTAAAAAAAATCACCAAAACCACTCTCTGAAATGAATTTGGAACCTGACCACCAGCTAGCAGAGGATTAAAAAAAAGAGTTGATAAGAGGCCCTGTAAGCAAGCTACAAAAGTTTTATAAAACTCAGAGACAAAACCATCCTCCCAGGGGGCTTTTCCATTAGGGAGCGGTCTGTAGGGATCTCACCTATGTTTCCGCGAGGACGTCAGGGATGTGAAGTATAGTCCACAACTTCTCCAAATCACCCAAGTGCACCTAAGACTTAACAAGGTGGCAAATGGTAATCCGGGGAAGAAAGAAAACAAAACAATGAAAAAGGGAAAGAGACTCCACGTCGTGTCTTAAAGAACCACAGGATTCGCCAGTACAAGTCTTAGAGGCTATGAGCTGGAAAGAAAATCAATGCATAAATAAAATGACACAATACTATTTAACTTGTCTGTATTGCTTGTCTTTCTTTTACACCCTACCTTATGATCTCCCTTCTTCAGTGACTGGGTAGCAATGTAGCAATGGTTAAAGCTTGTGTCTGGCACTAAAATAAAAGATAATAATATAAGGTAATGAAAAGTCCCTTTTTGAAAATGAGGAATACTATATGCAGGAATCTATATGTGCGCCTACCTCTATCACCCTGTGTTGCTAGTGGGAATAATTCCAAATAACTATCTGTGAACAACTTAAATATCTGCAAATGAATAATCCTTTTACTCAGGTAACATAACTTTTCTTCATTTTCCTTTTAAAACCCAAAGGAAGGGGCGGATAATCACAGCGCAGGAAACTCAGGATCTGGCATTTGTCACCCCGAGTGGGACGGGTATGCTCAGACGTGAGTCCCGTGCTCTCCATGCCACTGGAATCAAGCTATCCTGGCTGAAGAGGGGTGAAACCCCGAAACCGGTCCTAGGATGCTTGGTTCCAGTCCAGGGAGGACCTGGCTTGGCAGTTCGGGCTGGACTGTTGCCATGAGGCACAGGGTCAAGACTGATTTGAATATGGCTGGGTTCAAACTGGAATGGCATGGTGAGCAAAAAAACGATGGATTTAGGCCCAGATCTCTGTACTGGGGTGAATGTATGACATTGTTCTGCATTCTGTCCATCAACTGTTGTTTTTGAGCTCTGGTAAGTACACATAAAATTGTTCATAAAATACAAGTCAGCGCTCATGCGCTGTTACCGCAAAAACTGATATGCTGCTTTGTCCTTAGTCTTCTTTTTCTATTACTTTATGTGCAGGAAACTGGAGCGCAGGAAGCCGAAACGAAGTCCACAAGTATGCAGACGAAAAGAACTCGAGCAGAGGAAAGCAGCGTCCACACCGGGTGATAAATCGCGACAAACAGGAATCACTGGAGAAAAAGAACCTGAGAGCAGGAATGCCGAGTCCACCGCAAGGAGTGTGACGACCCGGAAGAGATTCAGGTGAGTGACCGAGAGCTTCCCAGAAACACTAGAACGCGAAGCGCTGCGGCTAGAGGAAGGCCGAGCTTTAACTCGCCTGACCCGTTCTTGCGCATGCGCGTTCTAGACTGGCGGTCATTTTGGTAGTCCGGTCTTCGCTGTACAATCGTGACAGTACACCCCTCCCACAGACCCCCTTACCGGCTTGGGTTTATCATGATGTCTTCTGTGGACTAGACGCAACAACTGAGGGGCGTGTACATGACTGGCTGGCTCCCAAGTACGTTCCTCAACCCCATAACCCTTCCAGTGTATCAGATATTGGAGCTTGCGTCTCACCCTGCGTGAATCTATGATCGCCTCGACTTCATATTCTTGTTCGTCATCCACAACTACAGGCGTAGGAATGTTAGGGAGAAGAGTGCCCGGTTCCACTGGTTTCAGGAGAGAGACATGAAATACTGGATGAATTTTCATTGAGGCAGGAAGGTCCAACATCATAGCGACAGGGTTCACTACCTTACTTATCTTGTAAGGGCCTAAGTATTTGGGTTTGAATTTAAAAGACCCTCTCAAGGTAAAATTTTTAGAGGATAACCAGACCCTGTCCCCCTGTTTGTATCCTGGCTCTGTGCGCCTGTGAGCATCCGCCCCTCTTTTATAAGCAGCCTTGGCCCTTTCCAGGTTCACCTGCGTAGTCTTGTGTACCTCTTGTAATTCCTTTACGAAGTCTATGGCTGCAGGAGTAGAGCAAGAGGAGGACAGTGAAGACAGCATAGTTCGGGGATGAAATCTATAAGTGCAATAGAAAGGGGAGCAACCAGTGGAAGAGTGGCAACTGTTATTATAAGAAAACTCAGCTATCCATACCATCTCATCCCAATCGGCAGAAATATGTAGGACCTGGCAACTGATGTATTGCTCAAAACATTGGTTCACTCTCTCGGTTTGACCGTTTGTCTGAGGGTGGTGACTGGAGGACAGCCGTACATCTATCTGCAATAAGTTCCCCATCCCTTTCCAGAACTTGGATATGAACTGAGCTGCTCTATCCAATACCAACACGGAGGGGAGGCCATGTAAGCGTACTACTTGCTGAACAAATACAGAGGCTAATACTCAAGATGTGGGGAGATTTGTCATTGGCATGAAATGGGCCATCTTGGTCAATAAGTCTACTACTACTAGGAGGGTAGTGTTCCCTTTTGCAGTTCTTGCTAAGTCTAATATAAAATCCAAGGAACTGTGTGCCAAGGACTAGGTGGTGTAGGTGTAAGTTGTAACAACCCTGCAGGGTTCTAGTGAGAGGCCTTCCCCATGCCACATGCGTGACATGTCTGTATATAATTTTTTGTGTCTTTTCCCATACTTGGCCACCAAAAGTGTCTCCATAATAAGTCTAGTGATCTCTTGTAGCCTGGATGCCCTGCAAGGGGGTGAGTGTGACACCATTTGAAGGCCTGTAATCTCAGCTCTTGAGTGGGGAGTACCAACCCTCCTTGTACATAGGACAGTTCTTGTTCTACAGTGACTTCTTGTGTATATGTTATTCCTTCCATGTCTGTGGAGGTTTGTGCTTCCTTAACTAATCTCAGGAAGACTTCTTTGGAACAAATAACCCCAACTATTCGCTCTCTGTGTATT
Source organism: Triturus cristatus (assembly GCF_964204655.1). Classification (NCBI taxonomy): domain Eukaryota; kingdom Metazoa; phylum Chordata; class Amphibia; order Caudata; family Salamandridae; genus Triturus; species Triturus cristatus. The sequence goes on from NC_140584.1 coordinate 820,886,317, forward strand.
ATAGGGGGGGTTTACCATGTGGTTCTATGGTTTCTTAACCTAAGCGGGACAAGGTATCTGCCTTCCCATTTTTTTCCCGCTTGGAATTGTATAACAAAGTCGAAATCACTAAAAAACTGAGTCCACCGTAGTTGTCGCATGGATAGAGGCCTTGCGGATTTTAAGAATTGTAAATTACGGTGGTCTGTTAGGACTGTTATCATATGATTGGCCCCCAATAAATACTGCCTCCATTCCTCGAATACCCTTTTTATGGCTAATAATTCCTTGTCTCCTACAGAGTAGTTTATTTCAGCTGGAGACAATTTGCTTGAGTAATAAGCCACTGGATGAAGAACTCCTGTGCTAGGATCCCTCTGGTAAAGTACCCCTCCAACTGCTACCTGTGAAGCATCAGCCTCAACCACAAAGGGGCATGAAGGGTCAGGCTGCCGTAAAATGGGTGCTTGTGTGAAGGCTTCTCTTAGTTTGCAAAAGGCTGTCTCTGCCTCGGGTGTCCATTGAAATTGTATTCCTTTTTTCAACAGTTTAGTTATGGGGGAGGCTAAATCAGAAAACCCACTGATAAAGCGTCTGTAGAAATTGTCGAAGCCAAGAAAACTTTGTATCTCCTTTATATTTTGAGGGGCTTGCCAACGATGTATGGCCTCTACCTTCTGTGGATCCATACAGAGTCCCTGTGGGGATATTATGAACCCCAGGAATCCTTCTTGCTGGGTAAGGAAGTGACATTTCTCTAGCTTACAATACAAATGATTGTCTCCTAATAGTTATAGTACTCTTCTTACATGGATTACATGTTCCTACATGGAGGAGGAATAAATCAAGAGATTATCAATATAGGCAATGACAAATATATCCAGCATGTCCTTTAGTACCTCGTTGATAAAGAACTGAAAAGCGGAAGGGGCATTACATAGCCCAAAGGGCATCACTAGATATTCATATAACCCAAATTTGGTACAAAAAGCCGTTTTCCACTCATCTCCCTCCTTGATTCTCACAAGCTGGCAAGCCCCTTGCAAATCTAACTTGGTGAACACTTGGGCATTTTTTATCTAATCAAGGAGGGAGGAAATTAACGGTAAGGGATACCTATTCTTGATGGTGATGGTATTCAGTGCCCTATAGTCTATGCAGCATCTGAGACCCCCTTCTCTCTTTGGTATAAAAAAAGAGAAGATGAAGCAGGTGATCTAGAAGGACGGATAAACCCTGTCTTCAACATCTCATCCAGGTATTCTCGAAAATACACATTCTCCTTCTCTGTTAAGGAGTACACTCTACTACAAGGTATGCGAGCTCCAGCCTGTAGATCAATTCTGCAGTCATAGACTATGTGGTGGGAGCCTAGTTGCCTGTTCTACATCAAATATCTCCCTGAGGTCCTGGTAAACGGGAGGTAAAATACATTCCTCTGTACTAGTGAATGAGATACTTTTCTCAGGATCACGGGGATCAGGAAGAATATGCTCTCTACAATTGTTGTGACTGAAGGTTAATGTCAATGTCTTCCAATAACCAAGGTAGCCCCACAATAGCTGGAAACTGGGGAGACTGAATCAGGTCAAATGCAATGTATTCTTGGTGTTTCTTTTCAATAGTCAGTGTCAAAACAATTGTAGCGTGCTTAATGGGACCAGATTTCAAGGTACTACCATCAATTGTTGTGACCTCTTCCCAAGAAGATTTAGACACCCAAGGGATTTTCTGACTCCGAGCCCATTGTGCATCCATAAAATTACCCGAAGCACCAGATTCAACCATTACTTGTACGTCTACTACCTGATGTTCCCGTTGTAGACTTAAGGAGAGAAGAAAGTGATGTGGCTGAGATGCCGCTACCTCCATAGATGAGACAATTAAACCCGAGTTACCCGAAGTCCTTGTCTCTTGAGACTTCGGGCTTACTAGTTTTCCGAACGCCTTAACTGTTTTGGTTTGACAGGACACTCCCTAAGAAAATGGCCCTTTTTTCCACAGTACAAGCATAACGTCTTGTCATGCCTTCTCTGCTTTTCTTCTTCGCTAAGGGGCCCTCTTATGCTCCCTATTTGCCTAGGTTTGGGCTCTTCTGCTGCTCTTTCAAGATCAGGCTTCCTTTCTCAGTAAGCAAAAACCTTTCCCTCTGACCTGCCTCTTTCTATCTTATGCTCACTGATTCTATGGTCCAATTTGACCACCAAGTCAACAAGGGCATTGCATGACTCAGGAGGGTCTACCACTTGTGCCAATGCATCCTTTAAGTCATCTCTCAACCCCATATAAAACAAAGCACTACGCTTTTCCTCAGGCCACCCAGCTTCAGCTACTAATCTATAGAATGTGGAGATATAGGAGTTTAAATCCTTAGTTCCCTGTTTTAAGGTAAACAGATCAGTGTCAGCTGAGTGTGTAAAGGTATGTCTATCAAACAATTTACTGAGTTCTCTTTTGAAAGCACTATAATCCTGTAACAATGGGTCATTTCACTCAATCAGAAGTATGGTTTAATTAGCTGCAGACCCTCCTAGATAGGAAATAACAAATGCTACCTTAGCTTGATCTGTAGGGAAACAGGAAGCTTTGCACATGAACTAAAGCTGACACTGACTGATAAAGGCGGCAAACTTAGTAGTATCACTAAGAAAACGCTCAGGAGGCGCCAAAGGGATAGAAGGAGGTGTTGTTACTTGTATTACTGGAACATTAACACTGGGATTATGAGGCCCTACACCTGGACTTGTTCTCATTTCACGCTGTAAGGAATCCACCCTGCTTGATAGGGCCTGAGTTTTCACTTGCAAATTACCCAACATGTGTGCTAAATCAGCTAGTGTTACCTGACCGACATCCATGACGTCCGGGCGGAAAAGAATAACTATTCTTTCTGGGCTTTGCGTTCTGTAGGGATCTCACCTATGTTTCCGCGGGGACGTCAGGGATGTGAAGTATAGTCCACAACTTCTCCAAATAACCCAAGTGCACCTAAGACTTAACAAGGTGGCAAATGGTAATCCGGGGAAGAAGGGAAACAAAACAAGAAAAAAAGAAAGAGACTCCACGTCGTGTCTTAAACAACCACAGGATTCGCCAGTACAAGTCAAGAGGCTATGAGCTGGAAAGAAAATCAATGCATAAATAAAAGGACAAAAGACTATTTAACTTGTCTGTTTTTCTTGTCTTTCTTTTACACCCTACCTTATGATCTCCCTTCTTCAGTGACTGGGTAGCAATGTAGCAATGGTTAAGGCTTGTGTCTGGCACTAAAATAAAAGATAATAATATAATGTAATGAAAAGCTAATTTTTGAAAATGAGGAATACTATATGCAGGAATCTATATGTGCGCCTACCTCTTTCACCCTGTGTTGCTAGTGGGAATAATTCCAAATAACTATCTGTGAACAACTTAAATATCTGCAAATGAATAATCCTTTTACTCAGGCAACATAACTTTTCTTCGTTTTCCTTTTAAAACCCAAAGGAAGGGGCGGATAATCACAGTGCAGGAAACACTGGATCTGGTAAGTACACATACAATTGTTCATAAAATATAAGTCAGCGCTAATGCGCGGTTACTGCAAAAACTGATTTGCTGCTTTGGCCTTAGTCTTCTTTTTCTATTACTTTATGTGCAGGAAACTGGAGAACGGGAAGCCGAAACGAAGTCCACAATTATGCAGGCGAAAAGAACTCAAGCAGAGGAAAGCCGCGTCCACACAGGGTGATAAATCGCGACAAACAGGAATCACCGGAGAAAAAGAATCCGAGAGCAGGAATGCCGTGTCCCCGCTGAGTCCACCGCAAGGAGCGCGACAACCCGGAAGAGATTCAGGTGAGTGAGCGAGAGCTTCCCAGAAACACTAGAACGCGAAGCGCTGCAGGTAGAGAAAGGCCGAGCTTTAACTTGTCTGACCCGTTCTTGTGCATGCACGTTCTAGACCGGCGGTCATTTTGGTAGTCCGGTCTTCGCTGTACAATCGTGACACTGTCTTATGATCTCCTCGACCTCTCCTTCTAAAATGGGGTTTAATAAAATAAATGCCACCTCTTCCTTTAAGGCCGGGTGTTTTACTCTCATAAGGAAGCCGTCCATTTGCTGTTCCATCTCTCTGTTCCCTTCATAATCATCAGAGAAAAGGCTGGCATAGTACTGAAAGAAAACCTTTTTAATTTCTTCCCCCTTCTCCGTACACTGCCCAGTCAGAGAATTCCTAATTTTACTCATCGGAGTACGATTAACCCTCTCCTTTGCCCTTCAGGTAAAAAACGGCCAATGAATTTGCCCCCTCATAGACTTGTTATAACAAGGCCTAATTATTAACCAAAGCCTTTTGTAGGAAAAAGTCCCTTCTCTTTTCATTTGCAAGGACCCATCTTTCCCCTGACGAGGCTGACCCTTACAAGCTCTATCAACTTCTCCTTGGAAGACGGCCTACTCTTCCTTCTTTTACTTTACACAAAATGCCTGTATAGAAATAAGGCTCCCATAATAGTACATTTAAGGGCCTTTCAAATGGATGATAAATCTGATGATGCCTTATTGGTCGTAAGAAAATAATATTCTCTAGTGTAATCAAGTCTATCACTCCTTCTTCCAAAATGATTGTCTTGTCCATCACCCCTAGCCTTGCATAGTATAGGGATGGTGTATCTTAACAACCCCCCCCCCGATGGGCTGTCAAGCCGCTGGCATGATACAAGATATCATGAACATGGAAGGAAGGGGGCCTTAAATACAAATAAATCAGAGAAGCCGTCTGTCGGGGGGCTGCCGGGCTGCCAGACTCGGAGGCTCTCATTGACTCAGATATCCTGCTGCTACAGGTACAAGAGCACAGCGGGCCCTTTAATTCCCCCTGGACTTCCCGAGAGGACGAACCTGCATGCCTGACATCTACCCCGGAACACCAATCAACGAGCAGCTGTGGGGAGAAGGAGGCGCCCGGTCAGCCTTGCGTGCATGCCGAGGAGTGAAAGGAAGTAGCCGCGGAGGAGTAGAGGTCTGAAGAAGACGCTGGGGATGTCGCGGAGACAGCTATGGTCAAGGTTCCTGCCCATGGAGAGTTACCCAGAGGAGGACGGCACCGCGATGCGCCCCGCCACGCTCCAGGAGGAGGGTGGCTGGAGCAGGTACGCTACCGTATACGGGGGCTCATACAGTCACGGGGAGGGTACGGGTAGTCTCTGGGTAGTCACCGCACAGCACTTCTTCTCTCTGGTCTCCACCTTTCCGTTTTGCCGTTGGTGATCCCTCACACTCCCCTTCCCTGTGTTTCCAAGATTGAACAACGTCCTCTGATCCGTGGCCTATTTTTTATTTTCTTTTATTTCCTGCCATATCCTGGAGGACCGCGGAGGAGAAATAGGAAGCTCCTACCTCCCGAAGTTCCTGGTACCGGTGAAGAGGAACCGCTCCTGGAACTTGACTCTCTTGGGACTCTTTCTTTAATTATGTTTCGCTGAATAAACAAACCCCAACTTGAGTGTTAAAACGCCTCCTCGCTTCCTTTGGGGACACACGCCTTCTACCTTTCCCTCTTGCAACCGACACCGTTTTAAACCTTTGAGAATAAAATGTGTAGGCTTAGGCCTTATTTCACTGCCACTTATCCACCACCCCAAGTGGAGAGAAATATCTTTAAAAATCGTTTCCATTCCTCTCATCCTTTGCACCCTACATTGGTTAGAGGAGTCTAGCCGCAAATCTGTTACAAAGTTGAAATCACCCCCGATTAAAGCCTCTCCCCATAAAAGCTAAGTTCCCAGCCCAACTTCTATAAATACTTTGCATTATCACTTACGGGGCCATATTAGGAAACCATGTTAAATCTACAGCTATTTAGATGCATCTGTAGTATTGTCCAGTACCCCTCCCCATAAGAGGTTGATAGCTCACTTGCAGCTTTTTTTGACCAAAAATGCACCGCCCCGTTGGGTGGAATCCATGGAGGAAAAAAGACCGTCCCAATGTCTCCAAGATTGTACCTTATTTGTTTCTTTCCCCATTACCCAATGGGTCTCCTGCCTTAAGATTACATTGGGCTTAAATTGCATACACCAAGCAAAAATAGCTTCCCTCTTCCGTTATTAAGCCCGTTAACATGGAGTCTAATCACGGTCAAACTCGCCATCCTAAAACTCCCTAATACAATACCATAGTTTATCTCGCCCCCTCATCTCATGGGGGGGCTCTCTAACCCTAGCCCAACCAGTAGCTGATATGTGCCGTTCAACCACCACCCTTTTGACACAACTGTTTCCTTCTATGGTCCCACTTTTCATTCACCCCATACACTCATTCCCCCTTCAACCCAAACCCTCCCCCTTCCATACACCCATTTCCCCCAACCCAGCTCCTCCCCCCTCGACAAACCAAACCTACCATCTTCCACAACACCTGGCCAACCCCAAAACCCAGGAAACCTCGCCCCCAAAAGCGAAGACCTCCCACTCCCTCCATCGAATTGCTGTGGTGTTGGGTCACCAGGGGCGGCTTTGGCATCTTTGTTTACCCAAAAAAGGAATTATGCATTAATCTAACTCAGGGCCCTCCTAATTCCCCAGGAAGGAGAGAAACATTCTGGCCTCTTGCACTTCGGAAAAAATCTGAAACCCACCCATAAAACTTTCAGCTTAGCTGTTTGGATAACTGGAGCTTGAGACCCTCTGGCCTTAGAAGCATTAGATATCTGTTTGAACTCCCTTTTCTGGCAAGAGGTTTCGAAAGACATATCCGTGAAAATCTGGAAAGTTAAATAATTTTCTACATTTCTAGATTTACATTGGATAGCTTTTCTTAGAACTCTTTCCCAAATATGTAAGTCTTGAAAGTGCACCAATATTGTACAAGCTTTTCTCTCATCTTTAGGCACCATCCCCAAAGGCACTCTGTGGGCTCTGGCTACAGATAAATCAGATACAGGCTGTTGAAGCACATGCGCAGAAATCAACTTAGTATATAATTTCCGAAACCTTTTCCCATCCTTCTAGCACAACGAACAAGCGTAGATTAGACCGATGGGAGCAATTCTCCAGATCCTTAATCTTCCCACTCAAATTTCTGACCTCATTCTGTGCATGCTGGGCCGATAGAGTCCGCTTATTGTGTGCATCCTCCAGGTTTCATGCTCTCTGCACCATCTCTATCTGACAGGATTTCAAATGTATGATTCTTGTTTCTATTACCTCCAATTTTTCATGCAATACATTGACCATGGCTATTTGTGCTTCTTTAGTTTCCTGGACTTAGATGAAGGGGAGTTGAAATATGGAGAGGTTCTTGCCCCAGGCTGACTTAGTAGGGTTCCCTACAGTAACATAACCACATCCTATAGAATCTACCACCAGCATCCTTGCTTGCTCCCCGGTAGTCTGCAAAGAAGTTGATACAGTATCAATATGGATACCTCCAACCCTCCAGGACTGGAATGTTCATCTAATCAGGGTGGAGGTGGAAACAAAGGAGGATGCTATCTTTACTCTTATATTGGCCTGTATTTTTTTGCCTGGGGTAAAATCAGAAACACTCTTCCGAATGCCTGCTGTCTTAGCCAATGTAGCTTCAAACTCTCCCCCTTGCCAGGCTTCTGAGTATGGGGTATTGCATTCCACTCGGGTTGCCTTCCTGACCAAAGCCGGCCTCAAACAAAGAAGGGGGGTGGCCAGTGACACCATAAGACCCGGGAGGGGTCACTTCCGGTCGCAAATGATTCTTATCCTGACCTGTACGAGTTCCTCTCTGCACACTAATATTAGAGTCAGATTTCCCATTTACTGTGACCATTGGCTTGCCTTATTTTTTTGTCTTAATGTCAAATTTGGGAATGACAGGACGGAAGCTCTTAGGTTCCCTGCTCTTACTATCTCTTCTGGACTCATAGAGGTATTTCTGCCAGTCATTGTTAAATTAAGTACGGAAAGAGTGTCTTGCTTGCCTGACTGGCTCAGCTTCGAACAAGCTTTTCATTTGGAAGGTTTCCCTTTTTAAAGTGCCTCCAGGTCAGCTCAAGCAGCTGTACTCCCTCAAATTGGTTAAGACTTCAGGAATCGTTCTCCTGGCCAATTTTAGCAGCGTCCCGGTTGAAGTTGCTCCTGAAGTACATATTGAAAAGAAGGGAGAAAAAAGCCCTCTGGGACGTGTTCCCCATGTGAAGAGCACCCTCGCAGAAAATGCTGCTACGCCCTGCCTCCAGCTTTAGTATGCCAAAGGTAGCCAAGGGTCTCCAATTTCAAGTTAGACTTTAGCTCTTACCATATTATGACCATGGAAGCCGGACAAGCAGCCGTGAAGCATAGGAGAAGCCAACAAAGGCTTATCCAGTTCCAATCTCCCGGTTATCCTCGGACTGCTTTTCTTGCTAATGAGGAGCCAATAGGCAGATGAACATAGCACAAGCTAGGGCACGAGGGAGCTAGTGCTTTTATCCTTTGAGCAATATAAACATTCTATCAAAAGTAGAGAGGGAGGAAGAGGAGTACCTGGGTTCGCCCTCCTCAATTACATATCTATGGAAAACCGGATGTGGACACGACTTTTAGAATTCCACCATCTTAGTTTTGGCAGAATTAGGCTCTCAGGGTCAGGGTTATGCCCACTTCCCACAGGAAGTGGGCATATAGAGGGTGTAGACACCCTGAAAGTAAGTAGCCCATTGTCTATTATCTGTCAGTCTCCGTAACGCCCCTAAATTGAGTATTTAGGCAGCACCCCTGACACCAGGAACTCAGAGTCAACGGATCCAGAAGAAGAGGACAAAGAAGAGCCGCCAGAAAAGCCAGAACTAAAGACTGCTGTAGACGTTTGGTGCTTAACCCTGCCTGCCTGCACCAGTCTTGACAGTCGTGAGCAGAAACTTGTCCTGCAGCTGAACAACTTCCAAAAACCCCCAGGAGACTGACAGTCCTTCGCAAATTGCCAGCAATCTCCCTCGGAGTAGAGGAGCTACTCCCCTGTAGAACGCAGGCACCGAAAACACAAAGCCCGGTTTACCGAGTTGCTGTTCCCCGGCCAGCTCAATGCAGCAGCCTCCCAGGAAGAAGACCATGTGCTCCTCAAGGTCAGATATTCCCTCCCCCCACCAAGTGAGAGGACACCAAGACCAATTGGAGCTGCACAGAACCAATACCCAGGGTACTGGATCCCTTGCAGCAAACAGAGCCCGTGAGAGTCCAATCCAGATTACGACTGCATCGAGACAGGACAGCTATCAAGGAACGTTAGCACCACAGAGACCCACTTCCAGAGTGGCCCAGCTGTCCTGATTTTTGCACCCTCAACTAGCGAGACCGACAACTGCAATGCCCTGGACGCACAGAACCCACTCTGCACCCGAGCACCCCAGCCTGGGTACCAAAGAATTTAAAATACATTTATACGTTGGAACGTTGAAAATGCAATAGTATGTTCCAGCTGCACATGCTATTTACAATGAAATTAACCTGCTTTAAGTATAAATAAGCTGCAATTTATATTTGAATGTCGTATTTCTTAATAAAAATGCTTGCTTATAGTAGCCTAAATTCTGTGCAGGTCTGCCTGTGTACACATTTTTTCATTCATGTTCGTCTCCATGGGAAAATGTCCCAGTATTCCAAATGAATTGAAACTATGTTTTGTTTCAGGTGTTCCAACTAGATTTCAAGGACTATTTGACACAAATTGTGTTACTTTGGGAACATCTGCCTGAGAAGCTGTCCTTTCAAACTCATGTGCTTTAGTTAAAGAATCTTTAAGAATCCACCTCCACTGGATGACCTGACAGCTTACGTATTCTGCAACGCCTCTATTCTCATAAAATGTGCCTTCTTTATGCCTCATGACAATCACCCTTTACAAACTGACCAATTGACTGAGTGGTCTGACCAAATGAGGTGACCAAGGAGGTGTCCCCCTGGGAACTTGCAGATTATAATGTCCATTGATTTGATGTAAATTAGGAGACGCTCTCATCTACTTTCCAAGAGAGAACTTTCGCACTTGTGGACCTTCCTTGCTGATCTACCCAGACTTGCTTTGCGAACTCTGGACTGATGCATACGCTGTGTGCGCCTTGGTGGTCTCTTCCCGTATGGGAAACTGCTTCGAACTGGATTAACTCATGTACCTCTCTTAACTTTCCTGAGCTTTTGTCATTCTGTGGCAACCCTGATAATTCTTTACTTTTTTTTAAACATTCTTTTTATTGAACGAAAAACAAACAAAAACAAAGTCTCAGCACTGCAGCAGGCAATAGAACTGCATGTAGGATATATCACAAGTGTCTCGTGCATTGGGAACGTCCCACAAAGGCATTTCTACTTTCAAAGTGTCCCATCCTATCCGCCTGGCGAATCTCATAAACCCCTCTGATTTCTACACAGTTAAACAGATGGAGACATGCAGATCTCACCCTGGTACATATTCCACGCCGCCCACCTTCGATCCCATTTTTTAGGGCAACCCCTGTTTTTAAAGACATTTTTTGTCTGCTACCATTGACCTGTCCATGTCAGCCTCCCATCTCCCCATTGTTGGCACTTCTCCAACGCCCCAAGTTTGCACTATGTTGCGTTTGGCCAGAGCCAGGCCCAGGGTAACCTAGGATTGTTCAGTTGCAGTGAGATCGGTGGCCTGCCATATGTTTAGTAGGCAGAGCTTCAGGGTGGTGGTAAGCTCCCCCCCCCCCCCCCCCCACACTCTTTCCAATTTGGAGATAATCCGTACCCAATAAGTCTGGATAACTGGGCACTCCCAAAGCATGTGAAAAAAGTTCCCTCGTGTGAGCACGGTTGGAGGCAGTCTGAGTCTATTCAACTCCCCATCATGACCAGGGTTCCTGCCACTAGATAGGCTATGTGTAGGATTTTTAGTTGGACCAGTTATGGTCTCATAGGAATGGCTATTTCGCAAGGGGAAGCCAGCGCGGCATGTCAATCTTCCTCTTCTATCTCCCCCCAGATCTACTTCCCATTGTTGCTTGAGACGCGTTAGTGAGTCAGTTCACTAAAAGAAGGGGTACCCCAATCTGAATATAGGGAGAGCAGTAGGGGACAAAGTCAATAACTCGAACAGAAGTAATGCTCTACCTGTTTAGATAAAGATGGATCAAATAAATCTCACTGATAACTCAACCACACTTGGTCGTCAACGGCCACACCATTGGGAAGAGAATATATATTGTGATTAAAGATAATATTATTCTTTATTCTTTTTGTTCAATTATTTTGTTGATAAATATACAAAGAAAACACTTGTGCTCAGAATAAGCAAAACAGACAGATTTTTTGAAAGGATATATGCAAAAAAATCAAAGTGGGCCCCCACAGGGGAGTTGGAGGAGTGTATAAACGATTAAATAACAGTCATTCTCATCAAACAACCCATACAATCTTACACAATCAACCACAACATAAAACATACATTTGTTCTACATTAAAATATTTGTAAATATACAAATGAACAGTCTCCTCACAGTCTTGGAGTGTCTAATATGTTGGACACCACTAAATCATACAGAGGGACACGCCAGATCGTACAAAAGGACACGCCGATGCGCGTTTCGGTGCAATCACCCAATCATCAGGGTGCCACCTTCTTCAGGGCGTTTTCTATAATCACAGGGGGCCTGCGAATAGTAAAGTTCAAAGAAAAAGATATCTCATTGGAGGTAACAAAATAATTTATCAATTGTTCACATCGCATACAGCAATTGTAAGATAAAGCACATCAATAAATGATTGATATTAGTTCACAAATCAATATTAAACCAAAATGGTGTGGCACACAGGCGCTCAAGTTAGGTTTCAAGTTAGAATAACCACATGCTGGATGAATAAACAAATACAATGAAGATAATCAGGACGTGATAACCAAAACAACTGCACATTGTAGGCCATCTCTCATAGGATAGGTTGCCCATGGAGAAACCAATAGGGGGAATACAAGAAACTTAAATATAAATTGTGCAATAAACATGAAGATAACAAAGGCCAAAAATAGAAGAAGGAATAAATATATAATATATTGTATGGGTTTTAGACCTCACCCAAATTCAAATCCTAAGGAACATCAAATAAGATCGAGAATCGATCACAGGGTGGGCTGTATGGGGAACCGCTACGGTAAATGTCCTAAATCAAGAAAAACATAAGAGAAAAGAAGCACCCATTAAGTAATCATTTAACCCGGGTAGTGCTTGATAAATACAAAAGAAACAAAACTATAACCGCTTGCCTTTCAAGTAGTGCGGTTGAGGCTCAGATCGAGGAAACTTAAGGATCGGTAAACGTCCCTTATTCGGTTCGTTGGGATGGTTAATTCCATTAACTGCTTGCAAGCTAAATGAAAAATGGAAAGACACCAACATATAAACTAAGAATAGAGATAAGTATAACGAGATCCTGAAAACAGATTGTAAAGCGCTATGATCTAAAAAAACCTCAAGGAACAGAATCTGAAGACTACCAATTAATAAGATATAAATTGTCCTAATAACGAAAGTGATAATATGAAACAGCAGATTGCTAACATCTGGGAAAAGGTGTCGTAGCGGATGCGTAAATTCGGTATAAAAATTTAATTTCCTAATGTGTCTGGAAAATAAGAGAAGTAATGGTAATTTAGGTCGTCTAATTGGAGCTAGAGGCGCCCATTCTCAAACTAAATTAGACATGGATACAACTAAATGGATACATTTCAAGACAGCGAAACGTTGCTAACTGCTCGCGGCTGCAAGATAAATATCGGGAGATTCGTTCATACCTTAGCATCCGTTGTACGATGATAGAAGGCCAACTGGTCACGTCGCGGTATCACAAGGATCTTAGGAGCAATATATCCCGAGAGCAGCCGCTCAAGTGGAAATGTAGGTTATAGACGGGGCAATGAGGTTGAACTGGATAAAGGATGATAAAAAAATGTAATCATACGACCCAGTTGTTGTACGGATAGCCCAAAGCAAAACACTGGGTAATTGTTCAAGATTGTGTAATTTATCTAAAATTCCATTGCAGGATCTGGGGGAAACGAGGAATCTACGTGTCTGGTATTTTACCTCATGAATAGGTCCCTGATGTTTCACGCCGATGAAGGATAGCGAGGTTCCGAATGAGTGGTTATCGTAGCAAGTAACCGCGCGAAAGGCGGGTAAAACACTGGATCTTTAAATGCAGACGTCAACCAATGAGAGGACAACAAAGCTAGGACGTCAATAAGCATGTGATTTTGGCTTCAAAAATCAACAATGAGTTGTTAATCGTAGCAAGTAACCGCGCGAAAGGTGGGTAAAACACTGGATCTTTAAATACAGACGTCAACCAATGAGAGGACCACAAGGCTAAGACGTCAATAAGTATGTAATGTTGGCTTCAGTATGGAAACGCCAATTGGTGCTCTGCGTAAGCCGGGAGGGTGAGGGAAACGATCTATTGGTTCCCTGAATGACTCTATATATTCATCTGCCAGGGGCGAAGGAAAACGTGGTTTCAGACGTATTCGAGATACACACAAAGATGAAAGAATATAGATCTGTTTCTCAACAGATAACGAAGCGAGTTCATAAGATGGAATCGAATAAGCGGTAGAGCAACATGTAGGTGTATAAATGGAGGATATTGTTATATGGAACAGATACAGTAAACATGATTCAGTGATCAGAGGCTAAAAAGAAAAAATATAACCTTGAAACAATCAAACACAAAAGTTCTCTGCAGTTTGAAGGGTTGTCAAAATCAGATGAAACAAACTAGAAGGAGATGTAGTATGAAAGCATAAAGGGAGTGCCCCACAGACTGAAATCAAACGTGTCATCATTATATGGGCCAATCGAGATGGTTAAAGCCAGGCCAGCAGGGTGTGAAGTCACCAGAAGAACAGCTTAAAGAGGTTATAATATTGCGTTTTCCCATGCTAGAGATTCGTTCAGGCCATTTTTTTGAGCATCTAAAAGAAATATCCAAAAAACCTCACGTTTTTTACGGATGTTAGTGATGTTAGTTCCCTTATGGCTTTGTATTTTTTCCAGAATGGTGTAACGTAAATCGCTTTCATTGTGAGTAGCCTCTTTCCAATGGGAAACGAGTGGGGCTGAGAGATTGTTGCGTCTGATGTTTGATTTGTGCTCTCCAATCCGTATCCTGCATTCCCTCGCGGTTTCCCCGACATAGGGTAATTCGCAGGGACAAAAGATGACATAAATACAATTCGAAGTACGGCAGTTGGTCATTTCCCCTAGTTCTACCGAACGATGCCGAAAATTAATTCTTTCACTTACGATGGCATTGACACATGCATGGCATGTTCCGCATTTGTGGTGGCCACGGATAGGTTGACTGCCAGTGATGGATTTTTGTACAAGTGGGGTCTTAGAACTTGTGTATTTGGCCTTAACTAACAGGTTCCTCAAGTTTTTGTTACGTCTGAAGGCAAATAGCGGTTTTGGAATCCTGGGTGCATCGGAGTCAAGATTCAATAGGTGCCACTGGGAGTTGACAATGTGTCGAATTCTGTTGTTAAACGGGGAATGTTTAGTAATGCATATCAATTGTTCGGTTTGTTTTTTCTCTTTGGGGATAAACAGAGTATCCCGATTGTAGTAGCGAGCTCTTTTAAAGGCATCGCATACCACTTTTTTAGGATACCCCCTTTGAATGAATTTTAATTTCATAGCTTCTGAGTGATAGAGGTAATCCTGAATTGAGGTGTAATTTCTACGCAGGCGTAGAAATTGACCAAATGGGATGCTATTTTTCTGGCTGGACGGGTGGAAACTGTCAAAATGAAGGAGAGTGTTTCTCGCTGTGGGTTTGGTAAAGAGTGTAACCTTCAATTGGGCATTTTCGTGTTTTACTACCACATCTAAAAATTCCAAACTTGTGTTACTAATCTGAGCAGTAAATCTCAAATTAGGGTCTGCCAGATTGATCCATGATAGGAATTCATCGAGATTGTCCCTTTCGCCTTGCCAAACGAAAAAGATGTCATCAATGAAGCGTGCCCAGTATCGGATGTTTTCGTAATACGGGGCCACTTCATTGTAGATGTTCTTTTTTTCAAAGTGCCCCATGTATAGGCAGGCCACACTTGGGGCACATGATGCCCCCATGCTGACACCTTTGATTTGGTGATAGATGTCTCCGTCAAACTCAAAGTAATTTTCCTCGAGAACAGTTTTAAGACATTCCATGAGGAATTTGCGGTTATGTAATGTCGTCTGGGTTTCCAGGCTCTCCTTAATGACCATAAGGGCATCTTTCTGTGGGATGTTTGAGTAGAAGGATTCGATATCCATTGTCACTAGAAATTCTTTTTGATGGTTAAATTGAAGGCCCTCGATTTTAGATATAAAATGTCCAGTATCTTTGACGTAAGAATCCAGGTTGGTCACCATTGGTTGTAAAAATTTGTCAATGTATTTGGACAAAGGTTCTGTAGCTGATCCGATTGTGGAGACAATCGGTCTCATGGGGGGATCAATTTGGTTTTTATGTGTTTTAGGGACCCCATATATGATGGGGAACCTAGTGAATGTGGGGGTCAGGTATTCTGCTTCCTGATGGCAGATTTCGCCCCGTTCGATAGCAGTTTCTACAAGGCGTAGAATTCTCATTTTTAATTTGGGTTCAGGATTGTTCAGAATTTTGGTGTAATGTTGGGGAGATTTCAATAAGTTGTCCATCTTTTGTTTATAGTCATTGGTATTAAAAATGACGATACCCCCTCCTTTGTCGCAGGGTTTTATTGTTACCTCACGATTCTGTTTCAATTTTGTCAGTGCCATTTTTTCTTCTTTTGGTATATTGTCGGAAGCATATGGTATAAATATGAGGGCGTTTTGGATTTTATTAAGAACCGCCTTCTCAAAGCATTCCACTTCTTTGCCCACCTGTTCAATATTTGGTGTGAAATTGGATGGTGGTTTCAATCCCGATACATTATTATTGGGGGCAGAGTCCATAATATTTTGAAAGAACATTTTTAATCGTACTTTGCGGAAGAACACATGAAGGTCCTTCAAGAGTTCGAATTTGTTGAGGTTCATAGAAGGGACAAATGAAAGGCCCTTTGTTAAAAGAGTTTCAGTAGAATTGTCCATTTGATGGGACGACAGGTTGAAGACTGGAATTTTGGTTAAGGTCTCCAATATTGGTTGTGGCGTGTATGGATGTATCTCTGTGGTTGTGCTGGTTCCTGGAACCTCTGGGTTGTTTGAGGTTCCTGGAAATTGCTTCTTGAATGTGTGCTTTGATACTGACCTCGATATTGGTTTTGGTATTGGTTTTGATATCTGGGGCGAAAGCCGCCCCTCCGATTCCCTAAAAAACGGTTTTGTCCCTGGTAATTATCCGTACCAGACCGAAATTGTGGGTTGTAATGAGGAGATCCCTCACTGAGTCGGTGGTGTCTGAAAACGTTACTACTCGTTTATTGTTACGTTGTAAATCAGTGGTAAATTCCCCCGATGGGGCATAGAAATTTTCCGATAAAAATGTATATGCTCGCTCTTGGGAAAATGATCTAATGTCCTTCCTGAGTTTGTCGGTTTTTCTTTTTAGGAGATATTCGCTAAATGACTCTAGTTCAGATGTAATTTCCTCTAATTTCTTTTTGCCTTCTTCGAGGCCACTAGAGAGTTTGAGTTTTTCCTCAAGTTCTGATATCTCGATATTTAATAGACGGATAACTTCTCTCGCGGTTTCCACAATGAGGATCATCCAATCCTGTGAGCACCTGTTGGAGATCAGGGCCCACTTTTCTAGGAATAGCCTAATTTCCACAAAGAGACCAGGGATGTTTCTGACTCTAAGGCCGATGGGGATTGTTCCTGCTTTAAGGTATTCTAGAATGAAATTTGCATGTACTTCAGTGCGTTTAGTTTTTTTCTTTAAATTATAAAGTTTTGTCCATTCCTCATTAGGGCCTTTAGAAAGAGAAAAAGGTCTATCTGACTCAGTGTTTGAACCTATAAGGCGTGCATAGTCCTCATCCGAGAAACCAAATGTTTTAATACTATCCATAAATAAACTAATAAAAATAAATGAGATGTAGAAAATAAATTTAAAAGGACAAACGAAAAAAGAAATGAAAGAGTGAGTCAGGCCTGTTGTTGAGTAGTTTTTTGTATGTGAGGGATATGGGTTTCTTGGGCATGGGATCAAGTAGCAGTCTGTCCTTTAGTGGGGATGCTTCTGGGAGAGGCTCCCCCGCGGGGATTGGGGCTCTAAGAGCATGACTGATTTGTAAGTATCTAAAAGTTTCAGATAGTGATAGTTAATACTCTTTTTGTATATCAGCAAAAGAGGAGTCAGTTTTTCTTCCACAGGTCACCCACTGAAGAGATACCCATTAGGTTCCACTTGTCAAACCCGGGGCACGAACCCAATCTGCCGAGCAACTCTGGCCCCCATAGAGGCATAGACTGTATGATTCTCTCATGCCATCCTAGTTTTCTATAACCCGTGTGCCAAATTTCTACAGTACGAGCTGTAGGGCCGGTAAGGTGTAGGTGCCTAGGGGTTGTGTATAGAGCTTTGCGATATCCCCCTTGCCCCATTAACCAAAGGTCTGTTTGGTGACACGGGTCAGTGTGAGGGCCGTGGACCCAGCAGTTTATTACGGTCAGTTGGGACGCCCAATAGTACAGTTTGAGGTCCGGGATGGCGATCCCGCCGTCGTACAATTCCCAGGTCAGCTTCCACAGTGCAATGCGTGTCGACCTCCCATCCAATAACAAGGTCCTCATGCATTCTCGATGTTTGAAAAGTAGGAGTCTGGGACCTTTATGGGGGAAATCTGGAGTGCGTATAAGAACGGAGGCAGCGCAAGCATTTTAAAGAGGGCTGCCCTACCAAGGAGAGTCAAGGGGCCAGTGGAAGACATCAGCCTGTAAGCGCATTAGGGGCACCTGTAGATTGACCTGGTAAAAGAGCGATGGGCTTGGGGTCACATAGATTCCCAAGTATCTAAATCCATCCGTGGCCACCAGGACTTCGCATCACTTAGGCAATTTTGGTTTTGGACTGCGTATTAGAAACAATATGGATTTGGCCCAGTTTATGGTGTATCCTGAGTGATTGCCAAATACATGGAATATGTGGAGGATACAGTGGATTGACGCTGCCGGAGCCGCAAGGTATAGTAGTATATCGTCTGCATAGAGGGGTATTCTATCTTCATGTTGTTCCATCCACTTTATACCCCTGATGAGGGGATCCCCTAAGCCACACCGCCAGAGGTTCCAACACCAATGCGAAGAGGAGCAGCGACAAGAGGCATCCCTGGTGGGTTCCCCTGCTTAGTTGGATAGTTTGGGACCCGCGACAGTTCACCACTATCTGAGCTATAGGGCTTGAGTAGAGGAGTGTCATCCATTTCAGGTATTTGGGACCGAAGCCCATGCGCTCCAGTTCCGCAAACAGGAAGGGCCACTCAATCGTGTCGAATGCCATTTTGGCATCGAGCGAGAGCAGTGCAGAGTCCTCCTGTATCATATCTGCCCTAACCAACACTCAGACAACAGAGATTCAGGGCTGTGTTGCGGCTGATTGGGGTGGACTAACTTTAGGATTATGGGGATCAGCCTGTTCGAAAGCACTTTAGCAAGAATTTTAGCCTCGGCAGTAAGCAAAGAGATGGGTTGGTACGACCCGCAATCCTCAGCTGGCTTGCCATGTTTGTGGATAACCACTATTGAGGCCAGTCTGATCTCTTCTGGTAGGGTGCCATTTTGATAGCTGTCTAGGTACATTTCACGGAGGTAGGGCGTCACCTTAGTGGCCATGAGTTTAAAGAGCTGAATAGGAAGCCCATTGGGACCCATGGCTTTGCCCGAACAAATATCTCGGATTGCAGCTTGTAATTCTTCTTCTGTTAAGTCACCCTTTAGGGTCTCCCGCACCTAAGGTGAGAGGACAGTAACTGGGATTGTGACTAAGAGCTGCTGGGGTTCATGGGAGTGAGGTGTGGTAGTGGATGTGTAGATTGATTTAAAGTGAGCAGCGAACGCCTCTGCAATCTCCCGGCGGTCTGTCAGTTCCTCCCCCAGCCTCCCTTGCAGACAGTGGACCCAGCGACTGGCCTGATCTCTCTTCTCTAGCCAGGCCAGTAGTTTTCCTGTCCTTTCCCAATGCTCATATGGTTTGTGATGTATGTTTTTTTGTCTCGGTCTGGCCGATTCTGTCAGTAGTTGCTTATAGTCTTGCTTTTTGGCGTCTAAAGTCTGTTGAACCGAGTCCTCGTCGGTTTGACTTAAGTTTCCTTTCTGCTTCTAGAATTTCCCCCTTGAGCGTCTAGACCCGTTGCGTCAGTTCCTTGTTATGCCCTACCATCAGCGCTAGTGCTCTTTCCCCCAGGCGCGCACCCCCTGTACCTCTACTATGGCATCCTCTCGGTGGATCCCACCCAAGGACCAGTGTTCTTCTCGCCCCCGGGCTGTGCTGGGTGTCTCGATTGGTCTCTGTCTGCCAGGGTTCAGCGGAGCTTCTCTGCCTGGGAACACTCTTTATGGGCCCAGTCCGTATTTGATTCTGGGGAGACCACAGTAGGCTCCAGACCGGGCTGCGTCGAAATTCCTGTATCTGCTGTGTCCGAGGACGGCCTGGCTTTGAGTCATTCGCCCCAACGCCAGGCCCTGGGATGCATTCCCTTTGTTCAAACCCAACACCAGGCCCTCCATGCGGTGGGCGGGTTAATGTGTCTAAGGGCAAATGCGGCAGCGCTCTTCTGAACAGGCTCCGCCGGCTGCAGGTCCGCCGTTTCACTGTGCGGCTCAGAGTCGGTCTTCACTCTTCTGTGAGTCCCTGTCGTGGGGCCACTCCCCGCCCACCAGACTCGCACACTACTTTCTTTATGACCGCCAGCCGCTGCCTGTGTCCCGGCCCACACCGAAGGCTGTCCCGCCTTAACTTGTTTATGGGCGGTTGTTGGACGCTTTTGCTCCGCCCTGGTGGGATCTACGGGCTCTTCAGGGCATTGTGCTGCCGGAAGTCTGCTCACTGTTGCGGATTTTAATGCGGGTGGATCGCGATGCTTGGTCTGGGTGCCGGGTTAGTCTGTGGCCATTTTCCTCAGTAGTTGGCCATGCCGATTATTCTTCACTTTTGAATTAAGCTTAAGTACTAATATACTTACTAACCAAATTTGATAAATAAACAAATTCAAGCGGATTCTGTTTCACCATGGTTATTTCCATTTGATTGTGCATTTCAATTGATTTTTTGATGACTGAAAGGAATCGAATTAGGGAGATCTCTGCATATCGAGTACTGATGTTATTGTTCTGTATAGCGTTTACTAAGGTATTGGTTTACCAGTCCTAATATTATATGTATATTGTACATTTCTGAGAGTCATCTACATGAATTTGATTATCAGTTTGTGGAACAGCTGTCAGATTCCTGGTCCTCATTGGATGGCTGGTTAAACCCCCTTTTATCCAAACCCTCTCGGCACACAGCAAGGTCCATCGGAGGACCAAGAGAGTGGTTGACAATCGGATAATAGAAAAAGGGCCCAAACGCTGCAACAGTAAAAATACCAAATGTCACCCCCGTGTCTCTATGTGGGTGCCTCCGGTATGGTTAAAAACAGTTTCTTTTGGGTGTCTGTAGAGAATTAAGTCTCTTTATACCAAAGTATGTAGTCAACGTGTTCCAGTCCAGAGCTTTCATCAAAACCTTTTTTTTTAGGTGCCATGTAATTTTAGTTCTTAATGTCTCTTCCTAATTGGTTAGTCTTGGTAATACAGAAAGACAACATATAACCTAAAACATGAAACTATGCCCGTTTGCCTGAGTTCTTATTGTGGGCATTTATTTATGTTACTAGTAGTATGTCACAATACCAACTAGGACAGGCAGGGAAACGCCCCTATAGTCAAACTCGCTCCAAGGGTGCCGAGCCTCTGGCAGTACCTTATATGTTCTCTGCTCTGTCCCCTCATAAGTCCCGGTTTCAAACCACCTTAAACATTCACACACATCAGGTTTTGTGTAGTATGATCTTTTTAACTTTATTGCTTCAAAATGATTGCCAACAAAAGCACTTAATTTAACTTAAGCAACATTTGAACATGTGATCAGTACTTGGCAAAAGGCTACTGTCATTTTACCAATGTCGCATAGTGGACTTTAGGCAAGCCACTGCTTACCATTGATTTTACTGTCGATCTCATTTGCTTGCTTTTTATTCATAGGTTTGCTCTGTCCATCTTGTGTTCTCCCCACTTCTCCTCCCCACCTCGAGCATCTGCTTTACTTGCATTGTGTCTGTTCACTGCTCACATTTTTTTATTTTTATTAATATGTTTATTAAGTTTATACAAAACAAACATGAGAAAATTACATAATTCACAGCTTATCAATGGCATTTCACGACCAGAAAAACAGTGCAGTACCATACATGCAAATAGAAAAGATTATATCGAGCACATGAGAATTATTAACCTAGCGACATCCCATCGCTGTACACATCCGTCACAATGCTTCCTTAGTGCAAAACATAAAGAGATACAAGGCTCACACTGTACAGGCTCAGCTCTACGAGTGACTCTGAGGATCAGTGCGGGTGGAGTCGTGTACTACTGGATCAGCACCCACTTCGGGAGTATCCTTGCTCGCCATAAAATTCTTATACATATCCCAAAAATTCTTTGGTCTATTGCGGGGTGGTAACATATTACTATAGTTTTCAGTCTGGGTACAGCAAAACATCATATCTCTTGACCACTGAGCTAGTGTAGGACCACGCAGCCAGCATATTGCCAAACACCTCTTTGCTAGTAGTAAACCCATATCTAGCAGTCATCTCTTCGCCTTAGGGTCAGGTTTGGAGTACCCAAGCAAAGCGAGCATCGGGTCAGGTACTAACGCCAGTTCTGTAATTCGGTTTAGTTCACCAAAAATCAGACCCCAGAAATGGGCTATCCCTGGACATACCCTGGCTAGATGAAAGAAATCTGTGGACAGCTCATTGCATCTATCACAGGTAGACTCATCTCTAAGGCCATAGCGGCACAGACACTCCGGGGTATAATAAACTGTGTTAAGAAATTTTAAATGCACTAACCTATGTCTGCCATTTAGTGATATACGCTTTATGCTCCTACAGCAGTAGGACCACATGTCGTCAGTGAGGTCTCTCTGCAAATCTCTCTGCCAGGCTAGTCTTGATTTAGTGTATTTATTACCCCTATAGGCCATAGACGTGTGGTAGATCCTAGACACTATCCTAGCAGGTGATTTTGCTTTAATGAGGGTAGTCAAGGCTAGAACCTCGGGAGGTTCCGCCATATCCTCTCCCAGTAATTCGCAAGAGCATGTCTGACTCTATGGAATTGGAATTTAGTAAGGAGTGTCGGTGTGTCTTCAACCGCAGTCATGTCACCTCATGTCTGCTCGACACCGTCAGTGAAGAGATCACCTATGAGATGGGCCTTGAGTGTTTGCAGAGCAGTTATAACCCCCCTGTCCTTACATGGTGCGAGCCAGTGGCACCACTCAAGGCGGGCCACTGGGGAGTACAATATATATCCTGCCTGAGTAGTTAATAAGTAGTGCTACGCGTGAGCAACTGTGTTAAGGGAGTCAAGTATACCCGTTCGCCTAACAGGGGATGTGAACAGCAAGACCGGAAGGGGTCTAGGCGCAGCAACTATTGTTTCAATCTGGACGTATGGTCTAGGCACAGCAACTATTGTTTCAATCTGGACCTGTGGTATGTCAAGCGGACCATGTATCCAATGATATGCCTGCGCACTTTGAGCAGCTCTATAATATAGATCTAAATCCGGAGCACCCAGTCCCCCCCATACCATAAGGGACTGGAGGCATTGAAAAAACACTCTCGGCAACACCATGGGTATATTCCTGAAGAGAAAAAGAAAGCGCGGCAATATAATCATTTTCATAAGGGACACTCTTCCCATCAGTGACAAAGGGAGGTTCACCCAACGGTTAACGTCATCTTCCAATTTACTAATTGCCACCCCATATTTCTCCCTGAGAACCACATCAGAGTCTGTATGTATTTTAATTCTCAAGTAGCGCATCACCTCTGTAGTCCATTGCAGAGGATATTCAGGATCGAAGGCCGTCATGGCCAGCGTCAGGGGGAACATAATGGATTTGTTCCAGTTGACCCTTAGGCCAGAAATGGAGCACGACCTCCCTGAAGACTGGAGAGAGGTTGGTTTTGGAATTGCGGACCTAAAGTAATGCATTATCCGCATAAGTGGGGACGATCAATTGGTAGTTCGGGAAGCGTATGCCTCTATGACTATGATACTCCCGAAGGGCACAGGTTAGAGGCTCTGCAAACAGGACATATAAAATAGGAGAGAGGGGGCAGCCCCGTCTATGCCTCTAGATATTTGAATAGAGTTAGTGACCAGGGAGCCTATTTTTCTACACACCGTGGGAGAATGATACAGCACAGCGAGTAGCTGAAAGAACACCTCTCCCACTCCCATGCGAGTGAGGACCTGCCGCATGAAGGGCCATTTGATGGAGTCGAACGCCTTCTCCATATCTAAAATCACTGCTAAAGCCGGCACCTCCGGCCGTGTGTGCTGCAGGGCAGCAAAGACTGTGCGCAAGTTGGTTCCTGCCCGGCACAAATCCAGCCTGCTCTGGAGCGACCAAAGTCAGAACAAGTGCGACCAAACGATTGGCAAGCAATTTCGCAAAAGTTTTTGTGTCCACATTCATTAGGGATAATGGACGATACGAGGCACAGTCGTCCGGGGGTTTACCCGGCTTAAGAATAGCCACTATGATCGCCTCTCTCATTGAAGGCGGCATTTCGCCGGTGGTGCACATTTTCTCAAACAGTGCAATCAATCGGGGCAGCAAAAGGTCAATGAACGCCTTGTAAAAGGCTACGGTAAGGCCATCCCCTCCCGGTGCACCTCCCGCCCTTATGCCAGAGAGGTCAAGTAGTATTTCCTCCCTTTCAAACGGTCGCATCAAAAATTCCTGTGCCAATTGGACAACCATGGTAGTTTAATCTGCGTTAAGTAGTCGAGTATATGCTCGTCTAAACTACAGCCTCTCGAGGCATACAGGTCCGAATAATATTGTCGGAACTGCTCTGCAACCTCTGCTTCTGTCATTAAAGAGTCACCGGTTTGTGTTCTGAGTTCAGGGATCGTCGTAGTGTCTCTACGGTGTCTGAAGAGCTGCGCAAGGACCGCCCCCGGCCGTTCCCCCTCGCCATAAGTACGAGCAGTGGCATATTTTCCCAAGTGTTTGATCTCCATATCTACCTCTGCATGGTAGTCCTCTAGGGTCTGTGTTAATTCTAGGGTAAGCGCTTTGTTAGGGCCAGCTATCAGGGAGGATTCCAATACCTTTAGTTTGCGTTCTAGATCCGCCAGTCTGTTACGAATTGACTTGAGGACTCCCGCATGTTTGGAAATCGCTAACCCCCGGATATACAACTTGAAAGCCTCCCATACAGTTTGGAAGGAATCAACCGATCCTACATTAGTCTCAAAGAACGTCTCGATAGCCATGGTCATGTCCTCCCTAAAGACAGCGTCTAGGAGGGAATATGGTGGGAATCGCCAGGTAAAGGGGGGGGACCCGCATCTTAGGAGAGTCAAGCACCAATAAAAGGGGGGAATGATCAGAATAGGTGCGGGGTAGGATTGAAGACGACTTAATATGTGTCAGTAGTTGTCTAGCAGCAAACCCGTAGTCGATTCTAGCGTGGACATCGTAGTATGCAGAATAATGTGTGTACCCCCCTTGACCTGCATGACGCTGGTGCCAGACATCACACATGTCCAACCGTACCAATGTGGCTTCCATAATTTTAGCTGAAGCGGTTACGCGCCTCTCCGGACCGCCAGACTTGTCCAAGGCAGGGTCCCCAACAAAATTGAAATCCCCTCCCCACAAGAGATGTCCAGTTGCACGTAGGAGAATGAGGTCCATCAATTTGCAATAAAAGTCTGGATTGTAATAATTAGGGCCATAAACATTTACCAGAAGCAAATTCATCCCCTTACTGCTACATCTAGTAAGTACATATCGACCCTCCCCCTCGGTCTCCAATGGCGACAGTCGGAATGCCTTCTTAGGGTTCACCCACGTTAGGACCCCCCCCTAGCGTGCGTGGAGAATCCAGCCACGTGCACATTGCCCTGCAGTCATCTAGTGCGTAATATAGGGCTGTCCAATGGAAGGTGCGTTTCCTGCAATAATGCGATATCAATGTCATGCCTGTGCAGGTAGCTTAAAATTTTGCGAACTTTCCTATAGTCGTTTAAGCCTGTTACAGTGCTCACATGGAATGTACGAGAGTCTAGGCAGTCGTCTCTGCTTGGCCCAGCCCTATCTGTCATGAGTGGGTGGGTGCCAAGCATGATTGCCACACTACTAGTATCTCCAAACCAATATAACCATGATACAACACTTCGCGAATTGCCACATAAGAGAGAAATGCAAATGATAGTCTCAAAACATTCCCACCTGCCACCCACGTCAGGCATTTCCCAACTGTGCCTGAACGACCAAATACTCCCCACCCTACCCAAACTAGAGGCAAAAGGGCTTGAACAATATCAATCAAACTGGGCACAGTATCCAAGCCTACCCTTTTCCCGCAGAAACAAAAACAGTGTATTTCACACAAGGGCAGATGTCGCGTACAGCAGAAACTCCTATGCAATGGACTATTCTAGCGCGCCGCGCCATCCACTGCCTTAATGTGTAACCTACGCAGCCAGAACCCTTCCGCCATTTTAATTGAACGTGTAATGCAATGAGTCTAGCATAGAAGCAACCCATGAAACAGCAGTGCCTCCCATCCCGGAGCCATATGCCAAAATAACTGCGACAAATCGCCAGTCTTGAACAATATACGACATACATTAGACAGACCTGCACCCTCCACCCGGGACCAAGCAACCCCAAACACCCCAGATGAAAGCCGACTGAAAGTACCACATGTCAAACTCAGTCTTGTTTGTTCAGGTCGTCACCGCCTGCTCCCTCGAGCACCTCCCGTGCCAGACTCCTCCGCGATTCCATGGTCCATTCCGTCCGAGCTTTTTGGAGAGATTTAGGATCAGTGAAAATCCGTGATGAACCATTTCTGTTGACCCGTAGTTTGGCGGGGTATAACATGGCTTAGTCTATATTTAAGTCTCTCATTTGGCGTTTTTGCGCGCTTCCTGGGGCAAATTGTCATCGCGCTTCCTGCACACGCGCCGTGAAGTCAGGATATAAGGAAACGTTGGATCCCTCATACTGTAGAGATTCCTTAGATCTGACTGCAGACAATGCCGAGTTACGGTCCCTATATTTCAATAATCGGGCAATTATGGGCCTAGGCGGCGCCCCACAGCTCACATTTAGGGAATTACTTTTTTCTTTAGCAATCCACGAGAGTGCACTTGTCTTCAAGCTTTCTCCCTCATGTGCTTCTTCTTGCTCCATGTTGCTCTCTGACATCAATCTGCTTTGCTCCCATCCCAAGCTACTCTATCTTGTTACTTTTTGCTTAAGCGCTCCATGAGTGCATGTGTTTTCCAGCTGACTTTCCTGTGCGCTTCTCTTCCCCTTATCACTTCATGTTGCCCTCTCTTGTCTGTGATTTTCTCCCCCAAACTGCTTTCTCTCGCCTGTGTGCTTCTCTCCCCTCACTCTGCACACCGTGAAGCTCTCACCTGTGTGCATTAGGTGATGTTCTCTCCATCTTGTGCTTCTCCCCCTGTCCTTCAAGTGCTGTCTTTCCTCTTCCTCCCACCACCCTATTTCCTAAACCCTACTCCCCAAGACCCATGGGTCGTTTTTTTAAAATTGGTGCTTTTGTGTGGAAAAAAAAATCTTACATTTTTGAATTACCAATGCGAGTGACGTTTGCCATCATGGATTGGAAAATAAAAAATTAAAACAAAGGGCACTTGCATTATTCCGCTGGTGTTCATATGTGTCCCAACACATGCACGTGTCAGTGTAAAATAGACCGAAATGATGCCTATTTTTGTCACCGTTTCCTGATGCTGCACAGCACCACCAACAGCAATTGGCAAAGCTGATAGGTCCTAAGGCTTAAAACAGGACCTGTTGACTTTGCCAATGCTTGCTTATTTGGTGTTCTAACAAACTTCTGTCGGGGTCTTTTTGGTATTTCGGTAGGCCTGTGAGAAAAACGCTCAGGATTCAAAAAACTTAAGCCGGAGCACCAGGCAGAATTTATAGAATGAACAACCTGAGCTGAAAGGCTGACTGACACTGCTACATGTACAGGAGAACATAATGATTTACAATCTTTCAGTTAAGCCATATAAATACAATTATCAAAATACATTACAAATATTCCAGCACAGTATATAAACATAGTTACAGCCAGGTCAATAAAAATGTATAGCACCGTATAACAATTTTCCTAGCACCTAGAGCTTAAGATAATCTAATGGAACCAATGCTAAAGTCACCCACATTGTGTCATTCGTGGCAGATATTTACATTAGATACAGCCTCAAATAAAGCCTACAAACTGCCAAACCCTGATAAACTGCGGTTGGGAGTAATGGAGAGAAAAGGGCACTGTGCACCCAATGAGGATGCCCTGCTTGAACAGTCTCTGTATTAAGCCCTCAGTCGCCAAAGTTGTAACTCCATAGGTGTGCTGTGACATGCACCTGTGAGGTCTCCAAGCGACAACACCCCCATTCTGAACATCTTGTAAGGTCTCCTTCTATCGGTGATAGTTCAGCAGGACTTAAGGCAGGGTATAACAAGCTCGACAACTAGCAGCGTACCTCCAGAGGGTAGGTTTGCGTGAGAGGAAAATGCCTGGGACATTTGGCAAAGCACATGCCCACAACAGCCTTAAACTGACTAAGAACATGTCTGGCTGTCCGATAAAAGGCCTAGTGCCTTCTATCTCAGAAAAAATGAAGCTTGAGGATTTTACTGACTACAACTCTACAAGCGGCCTTAAGTTGCCTGTCCTTCATGAGCTTTAATAAGGTATCTGGAGCAGCCAAGGAAACCTGCCAGTTCAGGTGGGCTGCCAAAGGAAGACCCCAGACCGATCGACTGTACATCTGGTTACAAATTGTCAGACTTGCGGAAGATAGAATTACGTAAGCTGATAACCCCGCTTCCATTACGGACCCTCAATTATAACTAGGTCATGATCAATGTATAGAAATCATATTGGTGCCCCTTCTGTTAAAATTTGGATCCCATCCAAGGCTACATATTCTTGAATGCCAGCAATGTGCAGCGGATAGAGCTTACCAACCCCTCCATCAACTGAACTCACAGCCCGTTTCTTCTATCGAAACAATAGTTTCCAGGCATCTGATCTAGTTGGTATTCACAGCTTTCACCAGTCCCAAGATTATAAGTCCAAACAGGCCAACAATTCATTCTTGGCATCCTTGAGCCCAATATATACAGTTGTTCGTTTGTAGAAGTTCATAGGTGTAGATCCCTCTTAAAAATCCAGGTTGCATTATTAGGCTTGTGGAGTCCTTCCATGGTGGAGGTGAGGGATAGGAGTCTCTTCCTGGTTTGCATGGTGGGAGGCACCTGTAACCGCGGCCCTTTTTCCTCTGCAGGATGGGTAGGAGCTTTTCAAGTATTCTTTTTGGGAGCACTTACTACCCTCTGTGGCTGCCTGTACAAGCCACACCAAAGCCTATGCAGTCGCAAACTAATACAGCTTTCCATTGTGCCTCAGTATAATTTGAATCTGGCACTTTCTGGTGGATGCTGATTCTGCAAAACTCTAAATTACACCCTACTTTAGCATTGGTAAGCTCAAATTAGAAAATGAGCATCGCAGACAACGGAAGAACTGACAAAGACCTTTATTTATGTCATCCAGTTTATAATTGCATTAGTGACAATGGGGTTCTTTGTTTTGGTTGCTACATGAAAATCGAATAACCCGTGGATCCATCTACTCCTGCCTTGACATATAAAACACGTCTTCTGCTCACATTTTGAAAATCATCCATTACTGCCAAACATTTTTTGTGTAAACTCAGTAAATGACTTCTTCACTTGATGGTACTGGGCAACATCATTAGTGTTGTGTGTAGTCGTAATTCTCAAGTCTGCCTTTCCTTTCAACATGTGCGATGCCATCCCCAGAGAGGATGCAGAAAGGAGAATTTGCACAACAAACAGACAAATATCTGTGAAGTAAGGGCACCCGCAGTCCTCCTCCATCCTCAACACATACCCCTGCTTAATCTATGCAAATTATATCAACAGAGAGTAGAGTGCACTGAGCATACAAAGCATTCTAGTTGCATAAAGGAAAAGGATGCATGATAACAAAACTTAAGAAAGTGCATATTTCAATCTCACATCTGTAAATGTAGACCTGTTCCTCCCAACATGTGGAACAGTTTCCAAAGACATAAAGCCCAATAATGGAGACAAATAACAAATACTCAGACCACCCCACCACATATTCAAGAAGCATTGGCAAAGCCACTAGGTCTGGCTTATGAATGAACTGTCAAGCAGACCTAAAAATCAATGTACGTTAATGGCTGCGCTCCTTCTACATGAGCTGCTGTCAAAGAAACACACCATAAAATATCTAGGTATCTAAGACACTTTAATAGCATTACAATGCCATGTGTGTTGGCATTGAAAATAAGAGTGTTTTTTACTTTTGTTTTTTTATTTAGTGGAGTTAATATATTTGCATAGCAATATTGCCAATGGTATAAAAAAGAAAAAAGTTTTTTAAAAATCATCATTTTCAACGCCAACAGCTCTAACTTTAACACATGCGAGAACCTATTGTATGGATGTAGATTTATTGAATTGCAGAACGATTATATTTCTGATCAAGATTTCAAGTATCAGCTGTTTGGCAAAGTCGATTTCTTGCAAACACTACTTTTATTGTTTGCGTGATGACATATCATAACAGTGCATGGTGTTCTAACCTTCGATCGACATTTAAAGATGGCGCCGATGTTTGGTTTCCGGGTCTCCTTTTCTTTGCTAAGAGAGAGATTTACTTGAGACATGGACAAGATTTTTAGACGGTATTTGGGCATTTTTACTACAGTTGAGGTGCCTATGTGATCGGGGTAAGGGTTTAACAAACCCCATTACTATCCTGGAAAGTCTTAAGGGTTTCTGAACATTCTCCAACATGGCGCTTACGATTATGCGTAAACTTACCCCCGTCTAGTGACGAGGGTAACTTCTCTTCCGGATAAATGGCTTGGAGGCGTTCTGGGATTACACCTCATCCGGGTTAGGTTTGGAAGTGGTACGGCGTTTTGCGGTGAGTGCCATTAGATTGTAATGGTTAGCGGGTTTTTTTCAGTGACATCGACCAAGGAAACTTAGACATTTTTTTTATGTCATTACAGGTGAACGGTCTGCTTTGCACGATCGCTTTTGTACTCTGGGTAAGCCTTTTTAGTTTAGAAGTCCTGCTTTCTGCTTGATGGCATGTTGTGTGTTGGGCTGTGATTATTGGGATTATTTTTATCTTCCCCGCCAGAAGTCATGTCATTGTTTTGAGTACTCCTATGCGCATTGTGGAACGTCAGTAAGACGACAGCAGAAACCCATTCTTCGTAGCTTTGTCAAGTGGTACAAGTACATTGAGTGTTATACGACAGTGTACTCATGAACTCTGAGTGCATTTACTGACAATAGCATGTTTACTTTTGCAGTTGGAGTCAGCTAAGTGGGTGGATGTTGACCCATTTTCACAAAATTAGAATCTTTTGTCATCTTAAGTGAGTATGGTGGTTTCGAGTTGAGTTTTGCCACTCAGAGGATGGGAACTGTGTTTTATTTCTTTTTCTTGATTCCCTCTTCCTTGGATTGTTTTGTTTTTTCTCTTCTACCACATAGTAATGGGCCACATAGCAGAATGAGCTTCTGGAGTAGGGAGTTACTGAAGAACAAACGTCACTAACGTGTCTTGTGTGTAAAAATTCTTATTGATCCTTCTAATGTACACAGAATAATAATGCGAAGTTTATTTTTACTTTACAAAGAATGCCCCTGAAGAAGGGACAACAGTCATGAAATGCATTGGGCTTTGTTTTGGGTTTGATTATTCTTTGATGTAATGACATTTGTTCTTGCAACGTTTGTTAAAATTTAAACAAATATTTTAAATTGTATTAATCCAAGAAATTATTGACATGTAATGTTTATTTTAAAAAAATCGCAGATGATTTGTTCATGGTAGAAATGTTAAGAAATCTGATTAAATAACCACATGAGAAATGTACTGAAACTTTTCATGTGAAACAAAATATCGTTCCCGAGCACAGACAAGTAAGTGTTCAAATCAATAATATCAGGGTCTCAAAAGAAAATTCAGTCCATATAATCAAGGAGCAGTCTTCTTTATTTTCTTATTTTCCAAAGTCTCTCCTTGGGACCATTGCATGATGGTTCACAATCCCAGGTAAGCACAAAGGTTGCAGCCAACACGTGTTTCGTCTTGGGTTAATAGCCCAATGACTTCCTCAGGGCTACAAAAAGTGATAAAAGTTCTATTCAGACAATATATCGTTATAACATATACAACAATATATATACCTCCAACATTAAATCTTTTAAGAAGAAATCCCAAAAGTACCAAGTAGAGCAAATAACACCCAGTGATAGTGAGCAACCAAAACCACAATGAGTAGTGCTACCAACAGTCAAAAGGATCAGATAATAAGAAGCCAAAAGACGTGAAGCAGAAGACCAATGAAAAATAATGAGATAGAACCATAATCGTCCAATATAGATATTCAGACCCAGATAGACTATCCTGCATAACAGATATATAAACACCAAAAGACGCAAACAAATATAGTTAAATAGTAAAAAGACCAGAAAAAAAAAAATCAGGAAAAAGTCAAAAGGCACCCGTGTTCATCAAGTAATAAAAGTCATATAGTGGAACTACAGACTTATTAGTATAAAGAGTCTGTATTTTGTATATCTGAACGATAATCATATCACTCACCAAATCTCATATTATACGTCAGCAGTAAGTAAGAGCTATACTTTAAGTCTGGGATCACTCGTGTTCATCCGAAGTTCAGCAATAAGATATATATATATATATATAACTATTAGGAGAAGACACAAATCGGCATATAACCAATATTATAGGTTCAATATATCACAAAGCCACACTAAAAAAAGTATATAAAACAGATTATAAAACTAGGTAACATCACACTCAACCTAATAAGGAGCACTTATCTCCAAAAAATCCCTAAGCATTAGTCGCATACCAAATGCGCACTCACAAAGAGATAACAGTTTTTATTTCAAAACAATCTATCTAAAGTCTCTACTAAATTGCATGAATCGATGAATCATGAAACAAATATCAAATGCATCAAGATACATTATAAAGTTACCTGGTTAGAGCTATCGGTCTAATGTTTCAGAGACCATCTTAAGAGTAAAAAGATTTGAATATCTTCAGGCGAAAAAAGAAAAGGAAATAAAAATAAAATTAAGATACAGAAAAAAATTAACTAATATGTATTGTGTCCTATCACATAAAATCGATTTTAAATCAAAATCCCACTATAACCATAGTACGTGTAAATCCAATACCATTGCATGTAACCATCTCTCAGTCATATTCACTACGTGCTAGCTAAGTTTTCAAGGACGGAAGATAATTTATTAAAATCGGAACATAGACAGGCAGCATCCTCGTTCGAGTACTCACCACCGAATCGTCTATCTGTAAAGTCTCAGACGCATATCAGAAGCTATAATGTTACCACAGAGGAGAGTACTCCATTCATTGTCTTATGTAATTCACATCAACCGCGACGCCATATATTCCCGCTATTTGTACAATTCGCATGTAGGACGACATTCACGTGCCGATGCCATAATCTTACCGCAAAGGAGAGTACTCCATTGATCATCGTATGCAATTCATATGAGCCCCGACGCCATAGGTTTCCGCTATTTGTACAAATCGCGCGTGAAGCGCCATTCACGATACTTAATGGAAATAAAGGAAGGACTAGAACGCCCAATGTACAGGTATTTTAGCCGCCATCTTTGAGCATTAGGTTGTATTGGATGTATATTTATAACAACATTAAACTAAAGAAAAAAAAATTATAAAGAAAAAGTTCCTATTTTTTTCCAGCCAGCCACAGCATATATTTAAAAACAAATATAGTACCGATCAGTCCTAAATGAGTGTCTGTAAATATATAAACTAAGCATTTAAAACCACCGCAACGAAGGAAAAAAACGTCTGATAAACACTAGTTGTCGACGTTCAGAAAGGTCATAAATATTTCAGTAAATAGGAAAATATCAAAACTGTTCCATTAATTCTTTCGTATTAATAAGTGTCATCTACTCAAAGCGACATACTGGAGATTAAAGAAAATGTGATGAGCAGAAAAAAGAGGAGGAGGCCATTTATTCAGAAAGTTTCATAATAAAAAGACCAAGTCGCCCAAAAAGTGTTGGGAGGTTAGACACAAGTTAGTAAAGTGATTAGCTTAGAAATTTAGTAAGCAAACATCACAATTGAGACAATACAGAGCATAAGCCCCGAATAGCAGGCATTAATATAGGAACCAAATCATAAAAGGTACAGCACATAGAAACACAGCAAACAAGTTTTTCATCATGGAGCTGAGACAAATGGAGCATTAGTTTTGCTCTAGAGTGTACAGAATAGCTTCACAAATTAATTTCCATCAAGTTCAACACATTGAATCAATACCATTACATACTAGAGTTGTATATACTTCACAGATAAGTCTCACACTTATATGAAAATATAGAGAACAAAAGTACAGACAGAAAAGCAGGATACTTATCTAGCGTCCAGAAAGTAATGTAATTCATGATCAACATTGATTCCAAATTCCACTGCCCGTCATTTAGAAATCCATCGTGCCTCACACTGACAAAGTCTTAGCTCTCTGTCCCCACCCCTGGGATCAGTTTTAACAACTTCAATACAGTGAAAATGGAAACCAAGTGAAGTTCCCTGGTCCGGACAGATTGTAGCATGATTATCTGTCGGGTATCTAATGTCCAGATTCTTCAAGGCACGAAAGTGTTCAGCTATTCGTTCTTTGAGTGGGCGAATCGTACTGCCCACATAGATTTTCTTACATTTGCACTGAATCACAAACTACAAACTTCGTCAAACAATCCATGTGGTCGTGCATCCGGAATCTACGTGAACCATTATACTCAAAGTCTTTAATCCATTTCCTCGCTAACCTGCACATACTACAATTGCCACATGCATAGAATCCAATGTTCAGTTGTCGAAGCCACATTGTTTTGGTTTGTGACTGTTTTCGGTAGCTTGGGCGAATGATACTATGGATGGTTTTCCCCCTCCTGTATGTGTTACTCGGGGACTTACAAATATACTGTTCTAATGCTTTGTCCGCAGTTAGTAATGACCAATTGTCTTTGAGTATCCTATAAAGTTTATGGGACCAAGGATGGTAGTTAGTCACCAATCTTATCGGATTACCTTTTACTTTACACTTAGGGGTATCTTTCAAGGTGTCAAAACGTTTGAGTCGCATAGCTCTCTCTTTTGCCTCACGGATCGTTTCTTGTGAGTAACCCCTGATAAGGAACCTGATTTCAATATCTCTCAGATTTTTAGTGAAATCATCATCTCTACTACAGTTCCTGCGGGCCGTCAACATTTCTCCAAATGGTATAGCATTTATCTGACTTTTCGGGTGTGCACTACTTGCGTGCAATAGTGAATTGCACGCCGTAGTTTTAAGGTATATTTTACTCTGTATCTTCCCTCCATGGTGAAAAAGTTCAAGATCAAGGAAGATAATACTCTCCAAATCCGATGTCATAGTAAAGGTCATATTATAAACTTTTCATGTGTTATGTGAAGTATATCACTTTTGGTTGTGCACACTTGTGTCCAGCAGGCAGTTTGGCTACAGAGCAAACTGAACCATAAAGTCATGCTACTTTAAAAATCTTTGTGCAACATTAAGATGCATATGTATTTTAAAATCTACGGATACTGCCTTGGCCAACTGCGTGTGCACAGATGTCCTCAGAGGAGTCAATCCTCACACTGAGCAGCATAACAAAATTCAGAGAACATTCTTAGCTGGAACAGTAGATATTTGCACCCCGAGTTCTATTTTTGTGGGGTACCCTGAAAAATGAATAGCACGTTTGGAATCCATAAAATATTGTACATTGTGTGTAAAAAGGCTATATTAATAGCAAAATTCGGAACAGTCTCCCCACAATCTAAAGGTGGATAGAGGAAAACCGTAGAAAGAATTATTTCTTGATTCAGAGCAAAGTCTGAAAGAAACTATCAGAAAAAAGGCATACATTGTTAAAATCGTTATCCTATAACACATAGGATAGGTTTCCTTGGGTAATATGGATTGAACCTATTTATCACATCACACAGAGATGACTGCTATAAGGAAGGCCATCTTCCATGTCACAAGTGTAATGTCAGTGGATGACGAAACAATAAACTTTGATGATACAAACTATATACTCCTGCCTCCAAATGCTATACAGATTCAGCGATTAGGCCAGTGCCTAGCAATGTGTGAGCAAGCCAAATGACAGAGGAATCATGCCCAAGAATCTGGAAAAAAAACAAGAAAAATACATAGCAGATTGTGATCCACAGCTTGCATATTTACTATTCAAACCGCTACCACCCACAGTGGGGGAAGGACTGGTGTGAGAGGAAGCAGAAATGTCATACTACTAAGTGGGCAATAATGCATGCACTTAGGCTTCCTAGCACTTTTCCCTTTACTTTGCAAACTGATGTTATTCCAGCATCTCTTTGTGGGATGTCCTACTTTTGGAGAGGAAAAGCCGACATCAGGTGGAAGTGTGAGATATAGTATACCAGGTTACAGCTGATCCAGCTGAAACTCTGCATATGAGAATATAACAGTGTCACAGATATTAGGCAGGTGCACAACAAAGAATAAAAAGATAGCCCTCCTGCTTTTATTACGTAATACATACAGTTTCCCCTGTCAACTGCGATACGCTTCTGTTAGATATATAGGTCAGTTCTCCTCAATTCAAAATGGCTCAGTGAGAACTGTAGTTTAGAACACAATTTCAAAATCATTAGACATTCAGTAGGTGCAGGAGATATACATTCTTTCTTAGGCTGCTTTGGCATCAGAGCTTCCCTCCCTGAGATGTCAACATGTTGAAAGTTGGCTTGTTGAGTAGTCTTAATAGCACCACAGATACCTTCACATGCAAAAATCTGTGGCCTAATGTCACAAGAAATAAATGTTTTACTAAAATGAATAGATGTAACACCTATGAAGCATCCCAAGGGATATCACAAAGTGTTGCAAAAAAAAGTATTGCAGACTGCGGTATAAAATGTAGGATACTACTCCAAGTGGGGTGGGGGTTCATTAGGCACTGGGAATATCAGCTTTTTTCTTAGAGTGAATGCTGGCTGTGGCATCTGTTTCATCATCCCTGAGCTGTCAGCCTGCGCACTCACTTCATCATTGACTTTTAAAAGAATTGAAAGGATATCTTCATGCCTGCAGAAACAACAGAGAATAAGGAAATTTAGATGATGTGCAATCAAGTGAAATCAATCAAATGGCTATATGTCCTATATGTGTCTTTAACCATTGAATTAGAGGAATATTACCCACATCAAAACAGAACAAGCATTTGCAATGCAATAGGTCTCACATTTACGGGAGTTTGAGCTATTGGCATTGTAAATGACTATGCCTTTTATTTATGTTTTGGTTTTTAAAACATAAAATAAAAGGCATTGTCATTTACAATGCCAATAGATTCCTCGCGTAAATGCAAGACCTGTTGCATTTTCAATGCTTGTTAGATGAGCTTCAAAGACTTTTGAATGGAAGCATTAAAAGAAAACCTCTCATAACTGTACCAACAAATAGGTCCTTTTTCTCACCAGGCACATGGCATGCATGATTAGAAGCTGTGTAGAACTAGCGCTTCGCGGTACTGTGGTAAACACTAATGTACTGGAATCTTTATTTGAATCCCTTTTGGAGCAGTCAGTAAAAGTGGCAAATATAATTGAAAAATTGAGCAGTTAACATGCACCTTTTGGTTTCACTTTTCCAAAATTATCCTCCATAAAATCCTACTGAGCAATGTGCTGGGGGTTAGTGCACATGGGGTCTTAGTTTATACTTTTTGACAGGGCTGTTTTAAATTACCAGTCCGGCCCTGGACGTGTTCCAGAGTCGAGTCAATGACAAAGAAGTGGTCCAAATGCTACGTTCAGAAGGGGGAGGGTGTGGCTTAACGGCCAGTGCAGCCGACCTGCATATGGTTTCCTGGTGTGTGTCCTGAGGAGTACCCTATGTCAGCTATAATGGAGCACTCAAGTCTGTTTAGTTTTGTCCCTAACCCTTTTTCTGGATGTAAATAAAATCTCAAGGAGGTCAGTGAGGTTTGGTATGTCCGGGCGCACTTCCCTACTATGTATAAGGGAAACGTATACGTATCTAGTAACTCACTGTAACTGTGTGGCCAAATAGTACAGTGCGAAATCAGGAGCCACCATTCCCCTCTCCTGTGTGGACAGCGCACTGAGTGGGCAGCCCCAGTTTCACCAGTGCAAGTCAGTGGTGGCCAGCGCCCCATATGAAATCTAATAGAATGACGTCCATATCATGGAACTATTTCCTTTCAGACTTTACAGGAAGGGTGTAAATGTAGCAAGGCAGCCGAGGCAAGGCTCTCCGTTTTGCAAGTGCTGTCTATTTAGGCACTGCAAAGGGGAGGGTTTTCCATAACTTCTAATGCCCCAGTTTGCCAGTCTAAGGTTTACGTCTACCAGGTCTTCCTCCGTTCTATAAAGATGGGGCCCCAAATATTTTATGGTGCAAGTCTCCTAAGTCAGAGCACCCCTTCTTGTTGGTGTGCCCATAGATAGTCCTCATTAGCATACCAGGGAAGCCCTCATTTTGCTCCAGTTCACCTTTAGGCGGGATACTCAAAATCGTGCAGTATCTCAATTGCCCTCTCTATTTCTGCCTCGTATGTCAAGCATCACGTTATCTATGTAAAGAGAAATATAGGGTATCTTCCTTCCCACCTCAATGCCCCTAAACATCATACCGCTTCTACACATTTCAGTTAACTGCTCCACTGTAATGGAAAACAAGCATTGGCATAGCCAATAGGTCTCGCCTTTGGGACCTTATAAGTATTTAGTTATACAGCACAATATCCTTACTGCAGCAATATTAACTGTTGCAGGGCTAAACACTTATAAGGTCCCAAAGGCGAGACCTATCGGCTATGCCAATGCTTGTTATATTCTTTCTTTAAGGATCTTGGAGCAAATTCACCACGTAGCTATGACATTGTTGCTAGCCTCTGTGCTCCACCCAGTTCTTAATTTTTCTCCACACCTTCTCATGCCATTCAAACGTGTTTTTGTCCCACCTGTTCTTTGTTCTAAGCTGTCATGCTACATGTGTATATATGGAAAATCATCTGTTGCAAAAGCCACCGTTTTCACATAGAAGTGACAAAGAGCACAGAGTTAGATAAACTTTTTTGCACACCCCTAACAATTACCTGTATATGGTTCTACATATGAGAAAAGTTTTTTGTAGGGGAAATGTACAATTACTGTTGACCTCTACAGGCTTTTGTAGTCTAATCAGCAGGGCTGGTTTATCATTCTGATACTTTGGCATTTCTGCGCTAGGCTGCAGTCTGGGAGAACACTTTCAGGGGGGGGGGGGGGGGGGGGAGGAACTGGCATGATCCATCCATGTCCCCTGTGGCCCCATTCCAGTCGCAGCCTTTTCCTCTATTGGGTTGGTTTGAACATTTGTTTCACTGAGGCTCTGGCAATAACAATTTGCCATTTGCATTGAACCATGAATGTCAAATTATAAAAGAAGAAATAATATTTTCTAATTAATTTAGTTACATTTCACATAAAATATACACGAGCGATTGACGAATTTGGTAAATGATCGTAGGTAGGTCTGTGTTGGAATGAGGCGTGCATCTTTTAAATTAGTTTACTTCCTTTAAACTTTGAAGAGATTGTAAACATGTTAATGTGGATCATCATTTTTACGGTCATTAGTTAAGGATTTAAAAAGGAATATGCTACTTACCAGTATGCATCTGTTCTTGGCATTTAGAGCTGCAGATCTACACACTTTTGCATAGATCGCCATCTGGTGTTGGGCCCGGATGTTTGCAGTTTGTTTTTCCTCTTGGAAAGTCTTTGGAAGTCACGAGGTCGGTGACTCCTCCCTTGGTTCGTATTGCGCATGGGCTTCGGCTCCATCCTCAGATTGTTTTTCGCCAACAGGGAAAGATGGAGCGTAGTAATAGTGAAGAAACCCATGGGTGTTGTATCTAAATAAGATAGACTGGAACAGATACAGGTAGCTGGGGAGGTGGGTGGGCGTGTGTAGATCTGCAGCTCTACATGCCAAGAACAGATGCATACTGGTAAGTAGCATATTCCGTTCGAGGCATATGAGCTGCAGATTACACACTTTTGCATAGACTATATAGCAGTTCCCAACCCTAGCGGCGACCACCGGTATCTGTTGCAGTAGTTTGAATAAGTGTTTTTAGTACAGCCTGGCCCACACTAGCTTGTTGCTTGGTTTGCACATCTACACAGTAATGTTTAGTGAAAGTGTGCGGTGTTGACTATGTAGCTGCTTTGCAGATATCATCTAATGGGATGTTCCCTAGAAAAGCCATAGAAGACCCTATCTTTCGCGTAGAGTGGGCTTTAGGGGGAACAGATAGCGTGCGTTTTGCCTTGTGGTAGCAACTCTGTATGCATTTTACAATCCACCTAGCTATCCCTGATTTAGAGATGGGGTTGCCTTTATGTGGTGGAGAGAAAGAGACAAACAGTTGTTTTGTCTTTCTGAAAGGTTGTGTTCTCTGGATATAGTAAAGTAAGGCCCTTTTAACATCCAGTGTGTGTAGAGCCCTTTCTGCAACAGTTTGAGGTTGCGAGAAAAAACCCGGTAATTCTACCGATTGGTTTAGATGAAAGGGGGAAATGACTTCGGGTAGGAATTTTGTGTTGGTACGGAGGACAACCTTGTTCGGGTGCATTTGGAGAAAAGGTTCTTGTATAGTAAGTGCTTGTATCTCACTGACCCTTCTAAGGGAAGTGATGGCTACAAGGAAAGCTGTTTTCCATGTGAGAAATTGCATTTCACATTTATGCAAAGGATCGAAAGGCAGTCCCATTAGCCTTGTGAGAACTATGTTTAAGTTCCACACAGGTGAGGGTGGTACTCTGGGGGGAATTATTCGTTTGAGGCCTTCCATGAAGGCTTTAATGGCAGGCACTCAAAAGTGATAGGTGCTGTCTGTTTTGTAAGTAGGCAGCAATTGCTGCGAGGTGTAGCCGGATGGATGTATATGCCAGGTTACACCTTTGTAGATGGAGTAAGTAGCATATGATGTGCTGTATAGATACGTCTCGAGGGTTGATTGTGTGGTTATGGCAATAAACAACCAATCTTTTCCACTTTGCCGCGTAGCAGGCTCTAGTAGTAGGGCGCCTAGCTTCTCGGATGACATTCATACAGTCAGGGGGAAGGTTAAGGTATCCGAATTCTAGGATCTCAGGAGTCAGATCGCAAGGTTGAGCTGAGCTGGGTCCGGGTGTCTGATCTCTCCATGGTTCTGGGTTAGGAGGCATGGTGAGAGGTGTAACTTTTGATGTGGCACTACCGAGAGTTCCAGCAGCGTGGTGTACCACAGTTGTCTGGCCCATGTTGGAGCTACTAGAATCAGTGTGAGGGAGTGCTGTTGTAGCTTTCGCACCACTAATGGAATTAGTGGGAGAGGTGGAAAGGCGTACGCAAATTTGCCTGACCAGTTCATCCATATCGCTTTGCTTTTTGACAATGGGTGTGGGTATCTGGCGGCGAAGCTTGGGCATTTTTTGTTTTCTTGGGTGGCGAAGAGGTCTATGTGTGGATGCCCCCACATCTGAAAGAACGGGTAAAGAACCTGCGGGTGAAGTTCCCACTCGTGGATCTGCTGCGTTTGTCTGCTGAGCAGATCTGCCATGGTGTTTTGGATTCCTGGGACATGTTGGGCTAGGAGAAAGATTTTGTGTGGAATTGCCCATCTCCATATGCTCTGTGCTAGTTGAGAGAGCTGTGGAGAGTGTGTGCTGCCTTGTTTTTGAATGTAGTACATGGCCGTCATGTTGTCTGTGCGAATAAGGACTGCCTTGCCTAAAATCTGTGTGTGAAAGGATTTTAGGGCTAGAAAGATTGCCAGTAACTCCAGATGGTTGATGTGGAGTAACTTTTGTTGCGGCGTCCATGTGCCCTGCACTGTGAGGTGTAATAGATGAGCTCCCCAGCCGGAGAGCGATGCGTCTGTTGTTAGGGTTATTTGTGGAACCGGGTCCAGGAACGGTCGACCTCTGGAAAGATTTGTGGTGTTCCAATATAGGGAGTAGACCCCTACATTTTGCTGATTGGCGGGGACTTGTTCTATCGCGTCTTTTTGTAGGAGGGAGATTACCTCCTGTTTTAGTAGCGTGGAATGTTCTTGTGACATTGGGTGTTGCCTGGGTGGAATGTTGGGGGGGGGTAGATGTCAATTCTAGGCAGTACCCTGAACGAATAATTTGGGTCACCCATCTGTCTGATGTGATGGACTCCCAGACGTGAAGGAAATTTTGTAGTCTGCCCCCGACCGGAGAGGGATGGTCTGGAGGGAGCAGGGGGAAGTCATTGGGTAGGCAGTGTGGCAGAGCGGGCGGTATTTGTTTTGCCTCTGCCTTTATGGTTATTGCCTCTATAGCCGCCTCTTTGATAACCCCTTGTGAAGGTGGATTGAGCAGGGGATTTGTAGGAAGTGGACGCGCTATCTGAAGAGTAGCCTCTGCCCGTGCCCCGAAAGGAAGAGCGGCGAAAGGAGCGCCTATGACTGTAGGGCTCCCATAGATTTCGCCGTATCTGTGTCTTTCTTCATCTTCGAGGGCCTCATCTACCTTTGGCCCGAATAGATGTTCTTGAGCAAATGGATGATTTAATATGGAGGCTTGTACCTCAGGTTTAAATCCTGAAACTCTCAGCCAAGCATGGCGACGGAGGAGGACGCTAGTGTTAATGGCCCTGGAGGCTGTGTCTGCTGAGTCTAAGGCACAGCGTATAGAGGTGTTAGTTATGGTCTTACCCTCTTGAATTAATTCATTGGCCCGATTTCTGTATTTTTCTGGGAGATGGTGCATGATGGTTTCTAGTTCATCATAATGCGCTCTGTTGTATCTGGCCAATAGCACTTGAGTGTTGGCGATACGCCATAAGTTGGCTGCCTGTGACGCAGTGCGCTTTCCTGACGCGTCCAGGAGCTTTGACTCTGTCAGGTGGTGGTGCTTCGCCTGGCGCCTGGGAATTTGACCTCTTCCGTGCAGTGGATACCAATTGGGAATCCAGTGGCGCTGGCCCTTTGATGTATGCAAAAACAACAATTGATGGACAGAATGCAGAACAATGTCATACATTCAACCCAGTACAGAGATCTGGGCCTAAATCCATCGTTTTTTTGCTCACCATGCCATTCCAGTTTGAACCCAGCCATATGCAAATCAGTCTTGACCCTGTGCCCCATGGGAACTGTCCAGCCCGAACTGCCAAGCCAGGTCCTCCCTGGACTGGAAAACAAGCATCCTAGGACCGGTTTCGGGCTTT
This sequence comes from Triturus cristatus, assembly GCF_964204655.1. Classification (NCBI taxonomy): domain Eukaryota; kingdom Metazoa; phylum Chordata; class Amphibia; order Caudata; family Salamandridae; genus Triturus; species Triturus cristatus. The sequence continues at coordinate 820,928,984 of NC_140584.1, forward strand.
CAGCCCTCGTCAGCCAGGATAGCTTGATTCCAGTGGCATGGAGAGCAAGGGACTCACGTCTGAGCATACCCTTCCCACTCGGGGTGACAAATGCAAAAACAACAATTGATGGACAGAATGCAGAACAATGTCATACATTCAACCCAGTACAGAGATCTGGGCCTAAATCCATCGTGTTTTTTTGCTCACCATGCCATTCCAGTTTGAACCCAGCCATATGCAAATCAGTCTTGACCCTGTGCCCCATGGGAACAGTCCAGCCCGAACTGCCAAGCCAGGTCCTCCCTGGACTGGAAACAAGCATCCTAGGACCGGTTTCGGGCTTTCAGCCCTCGTCAGCCAGGATAGCTTGATTCCAGTGGCATGGAGAGCAAGGGACTCACGTCTGAGCATACCCTTCCCACTCGGGGTGACAAATGCAAAAACAACAATTGATGGACAGAATGCAGAACAATGTCATACATTCAACCCAGTACAGAGATCTGGGCCTAAATCCATCGTTTTTTTGCTCACCATGCCATTCCAGTTTGAACCCAGCCATATGCAAATCAGTCTTGACCCTGTGCCCCATGGGAACAGTCCAGCCCGAACTGCCAAGCCAGGTCCTCCCTGGACTGGAAACAAGCATCCTAGGACCGGTTTCGGGCTTTCAGCCCTCGTCAGCCAGGATAGCTTGATTCCAGTGGCATGGAGAGCAAGGGACTCACGTCTGAGCATACCCTTCCCACTCGGGGTGACAAATGCAAAAACAACAATTGATGGACAGAATGCAGAACAATGTCATACATTCAACCCAGTACAGAGATCTGGGCCTAAATCCATCGTTTTTTTGCTCACCATGCCATTCCAGTTTGAACCCAGCCATATGCAAATCAGTCTTGACCCTGTGCCCCATGGGAACAGTCCAGCCCGAACTGCCAAGCCAGGTCCTCCCTGGACTGGAAACAAGCATCCTAGGACCGGTTTCGGGCTTTCAGCCCTCGTCAGCCAGGATAGCTTGATTCCAGTGGCATGGAGAGCAAGGGACTCACGTCTGAGCATACCCTTCCCACTCGGGGTGACAAATGCAAAAACAACAATTGATGGACAGAATGCAGAACAATGTCATACATTCAACCCAGTACAGAGATCTGGGCCTAAATCCATCGTTTTTTTGCTCACCATGCCATTCCAGTTTGAACCCAGCCATATGCAAATCAGTCTTGACCCTGTGCCCCATGGGAACAGTCCAGCCCGAACTGCCAAGCCAGGTCCTCCCTGGACTGGAAACAAGCATCCTAGGACCGGTTTCGGGCTTTCAGCCCTCGTCAGCCAGGATAGCTTGATTCCAGTGGCATGGAGAGCAAGGGACTCACGTCTGAGCATACCCTTCCCACTCGGGGTGACAAATGCAAAAACAACAATTGATGGACAGAATGCAGAACAATGTCATACATTCAACCCAGTACAGAGATCTGGGCCTAAATCCATCGTTTTTTTGCTCACCATGCCATTCCAGTTTGAACCCAGCCATATGCAAATCAGTCTGGACCCTGTGCCCCATGGGAACAGTCCAGCCCGAACTGCCAAGCCAGGTCCTCCCTGGACTGGAAACAAGCATCCTAGGACCGGTTTCGGGCTTTCAGCCCTCGTCAGCCAGGATAGCTTGATTCCAGTGGCATGGAGAGCAAGGGACTCAAGTCTGAGCATACCCTTCCCACTCGGGGTGACAAATGCAAAAACAACAATTGATGGACAGAATGCAGAACAATGTCATACATTCAACCCAGTACAGAGATCTGGGCCTAAATCCATCGTTTTTTTGCTCACCATGCCATTCCAGTTTGAACCCAGCCATATGCAAATCAGTCTTGACCCTGTGCCCCATGGGAACAGTCCAGCCCGAACTGCAAAGCCAGGTCCTCCCTGGACTGGAAACAAGCATCCTAGGACAGGTTTCGGGCTTTCAGCCCTCGTCAGCCAGGATAGCTTGATTCCAGTGGCATGGAGAGCAAGGGACTCACGAGATCTCTTGACTTGGGGAGAATGTCTGCATTGTCAGCATTCCGTCCATCACTTGTTTGTTGTAACGCTTTTCGCCCTAAGTGGGATGGGTATTCCCAGACGTGGGACCCGTGCTCACTACGCCACTGGAGTCAAGATATCATGGCTGATGACAGCTGATAGCCAGAAACCGGTCCTAGGATGCTTGATTCCGGTCCAGGGAAGACATGGCTTGGCAGTTCGGGCTGGACTGTTCCCATGAGGCACAGGGTCAAGACTGATTTGCATATGGCCATGTCTGAACTGGGGTGGCGTAGTGGGCAAAAGAACGATGGATTTAACCCAGATCTCTTGAATGGGGGAGAATGTCTGCATTGTCAGCATTCCGTCCATCACTTGTTTGTTGTAACGCTTTTCGCCCTAAGTGGGATGGGTATTCCCAGACGTGGGACCCGTGCTCACTACGCCACTGGAGTCAAGCTATCCTGGCTGATGACGGCTGATAGCCAGAAACCGGTCCTAGGATGCTTGATTCCGGTCCAGGGAAGACATGGCTTGGCAGTTCGGGCTGGACTGTTCCCATGAGGCACAGGGTCAAGACTGATTTGCATATGGCCATGTCTGAACTGGGGTGGCGTAGTGGGCAAAAGAACGATGGATTTAACCCAGATCTCTTGACTGGGGGAGAATGTCTGCATTGTCAGCATTCCGTCCATCACTTGTTTGTTGTAACGCTTTTCGCCCTAAGTGGGATGGGTATTCCCAGATGTGGGACCCGTGCTCACTACGCCACTGGAGTCAAGCTATCCTGGCTGATGACGGCTGATAGCCAGAAACCGGTCCTAGGATGCTTGATTCCGGTCCAGGGAAGACATGGCTTGGCAGTTCGGGCTGGACTGTTCCCATGAGGCACAGGGTCAAGACTGATTTGCATATGGCCATGTCTGAACTGGGGTGGCGTAGTGGGCAAAAGAACGATGGATTTAACCCAGATCTCTTGACTGGGGGAGAATGTCTGCATTGTCAGCATTCCGTCCATCACTTGTTTGTTGTAACGCTTTTCGCCCTAAGTGGGATGGGTATTCCCAGACGTGGGACCCGTGCTCACTACGCCACTGGAGTCAAGCTATCCTGGCTGATGACGGCTGATAGCCAGAAACCGGTCCTAGGATGCTTGATTCCGGTCCAGGGAAGACATGGCTTGGCAGTTCGGGCTGGACTGTTCCCATGAGGCACAGGGTCAAGACTGATTTGCATATGGCCATGTCTGAACTGGGGTGGCGTAGTGGGCAAAAGAACGATGGATTTAACCCAGATCTCTTGACTGGGGGAGAATGTCTGCATTGTCAGCATTCCGTCCATCACTTGTTTGTTGTAACGCTTTTCGCCCTAAGTGGGATGGGTATTCCCAGACGTGGGACCCGTGCTCACTACGCCACTGGAGTCAAGCTATCCTGGCTGATGACGGCTGATAGCCAGAAACCGGTCCTAGGATGCTTGATTCCGGTCCAGGGAAGACATGGCTTGGCAGTTCGGGCTGGACTGTTCCCATGAGGCACAGGGTCAAGACTGATTTGCATATGGCCATGTCTGAACTGGGGTGGCGTAGTGGGCAAAAGAACGATGGATTTAACCCAGATCTCTTGACTGGGGGAGAATGTCTGCATTGTCAGCATTCCGTCCATCACTTGTTTGTTGTAACGCTTTTCGCCCTAAGTGGGATAGGTATTCCCAGACGTGGGACCCGTGCTCACTACGCCACTGGAGTCAAGCTATCCTGGCTGATGACGGCTGATAGCCAGAAACCGGTCCTAGGATGCTTGATTCCGGTCCAGGGAAGACATGGCTTGGCAGTTCGGGCTGGACTGTTCCCATGAGGCACAGGGTCAAGACTGATTTGCATATGGCCATGTCTGAACTGGGGTGGCGTAGTGGGCAAAAGAACGATGGATTTAACCCAGATCTCTTGACTGGGGGAGAATGTCTGCATTGTCAGCATTCCGTCCATCACTTGTTTGTTGTAACGGCCCTTTGATGTAGGCAGGATCTGTGGGGGCAGCTTTATAATTTTTCTCTATGCGTGGGTTTAGGACCCTAGCCCTGACTGGGTCTTTAAAAACCTCTGGCGCAGGTTTTATTACCCCTTTGAGCATAGGTAGTAAAGAAGTAGACCTATGTGCGGTATCAAAGGTGTCGAGGAGGAAATCTTCCTCTACTGGGTCAGTGTGTAGCTCTACCCCGTGATAATGTGCCGCCCTCTGAAGTAGGTGGTGAAAACCTAATGAGTCTTCTGGTGGAGATGGCCTGGATGGATAAAGGTCATCTTGTGGGACATCTGGAATGTCTGGATTATAATAATCGTCCCATGGGTCTGGGGATCCTGTAGGGGTGGGGTCTTGTGGCACATCTGCTGCATCGTAGTATGGGTTCCCCTGATCATCATGGTCTGGAGACGGGGTCGGAGAGCGATGAGGCAGGGGTGGAGAAGGCGGAGGGGACAGAGGTGGAGGAGGTGGGGAAGGCACTCTGAAAGGGGAGGTAGCACAGTCTTTCTTCTTTGGAGGTGGAGGCGGAGCTGGTTTGTCCAAATGTCTCTTTTTAGAAGAAAGTGACAAATGTCCAGTTTTTGGATCCTTGGTAAGTGGAAAGTGCAAAGGATCCGGTGTAAACAGTTCTTGAGACAATGGCTGTTCGGTCGGCGCCGAAGGTTTCGGGGCCGATGGCTTTTTAGGCTTGTCCGTGCCGTGCTTTTTTGGAACCTCCGATTTTTTGGTCGGCGCCGAGGCAGGCTTTGGCGCAGGAGTGTCGGTGCCGAGGGCCTTATGATGTTTGGTCAGTACAGAGAGGCTGGGTTTCGACACCGAGGGCTTTGGTGCGGAGCTCGGTGTCGAGGTAGAGGCCGATCTCTTTTTCGGTGCCGAAGTGTGTTTATCGGCACCGCTGGCACGCTGGCTCGAGCCCGAGCCGCCGGAAGGCTTATTAGGCTTCTTCACCGGGCCCGAAGGTGGGGTGTTCGAAGCAGTGTCTTTGGTCTTGCCTAGGCCCGGAGGCGAAGGCGTGACCGAAGCCTTTTTGGGTGTCAGCGCGGGCGTGGGAGAGGGTATTTTACTCACGACCCTCTGCGCCGGGGTTTTTGTCCTCCACATCCGAGTCGTCGGCTTCGGAAGCACTGACGAGGTCCTCTTCGGTGTGCTGCTGTCCCGGAGCTTTGACGTCGTCCCCGAAGATGTCGACTGGAACGGAAGTCGAGGAGTGCGCCATGTTTCGTCTGGCCCTTCGATCTCGAATAGTCTTTTTGGATCTGAAAGACTTGCAGGCGGGACAGTCTCGAGCCTCGTGTTCAGGGGAGAGGCAGAGGTTGCACACCTCATGTAGATCGGTGTGGGGGAATTTGGACCCACATCGAGGGAACTTCTTGAATGGAGTTCTTTCCATCAGCCGGGACCGGAGCTTGGATAGGCCCGAAGGCCGCCGTCGACGACTGGAATCGAAGGTGTGTCGAAGAGAAGGTGATTGAGGAGATCAGGATCTGAACAATATCGCGAAGAGCAAGGATTCTGCTTCGATCGTCGAACTGGAAATGTTTACATCCAAGCCCGATGGCGGAAAAAAACAATCTGAGGATGGAGCCGAAGCCCATGCGCAATACGAACCAAGGGAGGAGTCACCGACCTCATGACTTCCAAAGACTTTCCAAGAGGAAAAACAAACTGCAAACATCCGGGCCCAACACCAGATGGCGATCTATGCAAAAGTGTGTAATCTGCAGCTCATATGCCTCGAACATAGATTTCAGTTGTGCACACAGAAAATACAAGCAGAGACCAATGGTGTATGGCAAGTCAAACTCTATCCGTTTATCTTTGTCCTGAATTAAACACAATGCTACAAAGTACGAAAAGAGCATAAAAGCATTTCAGGTTACTAGGATATTAAAAAACTGACTGTATCAAACACGTGCCATTTTGTTCTAGGTAATATGCTTGTCAATCACAGTTCTACTTCCAGAACGAGAACCGCATCTTACAAGAAGCACATGGCCTCCTCGGCTTTATTTCAGAGCAGCATTAAATAGGATCGCCTTATAAGATGGTTTATGCCAGAACGGGATCACGTCTACTAAATTCTCACGTGGTAAACTGATTAAAATTCAGTGGCGGATTAAAAGTCAAATATGATTTATTAAAATGAAGCAACAGTGTGAAAATTATGTACAATTATGTGTGACCACTGCCGATAAGTGATGTAGAGGTTCGAGTGTGTTAAGGCTCAAAAAATTGCTATGCCACAAAAACCCAAGCTTCGATAAAGTTAACACCATCAAATGCAGCAAAGGTTCTGCAAAAGGATTGAAAATACTCAAGAAACCAGAAGAATGTGACCACGAAGTGAATCTCGTGCGAACTACACAACCTAGAGGTGACCGTACTAAAGGAGAAATAAAGAAAACCGTGTCAGACCTGACAAGTCCAGCCACGCTGAAAGTTACCATTGTGGCTCAGGCAGCCAATTGGCATCCTATAACAAGCATTGGCTCACAGAGAACATCAAAGCGGCCGTGAAAGTGATCGCGATCAAACATCAAAGGTGTGGCCGCGGTAGTGAAAGTGATCGCGATCAAGCGTGCCCGTGCACATGCACTGTAGCTCTAGGCTGGCCATGGTAGCATTTTTTTAAGCCCTCACAAAAAGTCTCGCCAGACCAGCGCATGCACTGGGTCAGGCGAGACCTAAAAAGAGGGTGGACAATGGGCATCCCTGCCCGATGCCCTTTTTGACGGTGTATTCCCTGAAATGGTCCGATCTGTGTGTACTCTAGCTGTAGGGTTAGTATAAAGTAGCTAAATCCATCATATGAAACCTTCCCCTAGTCCCAGCTTTTGCATTTTAGCATACAGAAAGCCCTAGCGCTTGGTACTGCATGATTTTTCTAGATCGTTGGAAAGCACCGCTGTATAGGGGCTGTTAATGCCAGTACACTCAAGTACCTGCATCAACCTACAGATTAAGTCTTCAACATACCTGGGATGAACCCGTTTTGATCCTCGTGTATGATGTGACCATGTCTGGTAAGAGTCTATAAGCTAGTATTTTGCTGAGGAGCTTGTAATCAGCATTCATAGGGGCCTGTAGGCCAAAGGATGTGCTATGTCTATTCCTGGTTTGGGATTTAGCATTCAGTAAAGCTGTTAGGATTGGAGCTAAAGGTTTAAGGTAGGAGGCGTAAAGCTAAATTTGCCAGCCGTCCAACCCCGCTATTTTTCCTCTTGCAATAATTTTAATCGCTGCACTCACCTCCCCTTCATTCACTTCACCTCCCATAGATTACGTGTTGGTAGAGACTAACGTGGACAATTCCACTTCTACTAAGAACAGCTGAGTCTCTCCGTCCTCAACTCACCCCACCCACTCCCTGGTGCTTCACAGAGCGGTAGAAATAGTTTAAGAATGCCTTATTGATGTCACGCTGTATCAACACCCAGTCCCCTTGTATATTACGAATTTCTACTATGAGGCTGCCTCACGTTTGGGGATTAGCCAGCCAGACCAGTGCAAACTCCACGTTGTATTATTCTATCTTTTCCTCAACGTAATAGACTTGCTTGCCTGTGCATATGAAGTTAAAGACAAAATACATAGTAAAGCTAAACCAGCAAGCCGCTCTGTTTCCATCCACAGGGGAGGTAGGTGTCACATATGAATTTACAACACAACAAGCATCAAAAAGTTATTTAATGATAAGTAATGTTTTCTATTTGCAGCAGGTATTGTAGATCACATGCTGTGCGCTGACTTGAAAGCAGTTCACCATTCCCTTAAGGCTGAGGTGGATGAAAAGTGGAAGTAGCTTTAGTAAATAATGTCTCTAAAAGAGTTTGACCCACTTTTGCTTCTTTTGTAGCATGGACATCAATATAGTAATGGCTTGTGAATGTATCCGCAGATGGCAATGTTGCGGCCTCCCAAATAGCCATCAGTGGGGTGTTGCCAAGGAAAGTTATGTTGGCTCCCTTCTATGTTGAAGCAAGCCTGTGGAGTGTGCATTAGTCTGTTGGCCCATGCATAATGAATTGAAATTCATGCATAAACTATAAGGCTATGCCCCCTTTAGAGATCGGTTTTCCAAGGTGTGTCTGACCAAAGGAGACAAACATTTGCCTTGTTTTGTGCAAAGCTTGCCTTCCATTTGTAATACGAGAGTTCATTTGACATCTAATGAATTCAGCACCCTTTGAGGGGACTTACTTTGAAGACCTGTTGCTGCCATCCTTGACGTTAACTGATTGCCAACCTGCACAAAATGTGTGCGTGTTGATGAAAAAGGTCAAGCCTGTTGAAGGGCACCCCTAGATTTGGCTGGAATGCTGTTCTTGTTAATTTATTCAAGTGTCTACTCTACATGTTGACAAAATAAAATTGGTATTTCAAATGGTAAATCCAATAAGTATTGTTGTACCTAAAGGTGATACTGGTTTAGCCTGGCAGCACACTACCTGCCGCATCATACACCAGCAGGGGGATGTTTTCTCCTTCAATGACAGATTCTTGCTTTCAATATTTCTGGAAGGTGTTGGAGAAGTTCTTCCTTCTCTTTCCACTGGAAAAGGACATTCTGGCTGAGGTGTGCTTGTCAGATTGTGACCAGAGGCAGCAACTCCCACTGCCCCTCTTCTATCCGCTCCTTATTGGAAAGTAGGGTGTGAGAGCGACCTTCTGTGGTCAAATGGTTTATGCATCATTTGAGTGAATGCAGAATCAGGTCAAGCATGCGCCCTTGGATGTAAAGCAGATTTTGTGGTGCAGCTTTTAATTTACACTGTACTTCAGGAGTTAAGCAGCAGGTTTATACTATGCTTTTACAGTTCCATGCAGAGTTCTTAAATACTGGTTTAAGCATCAGCAAATACTGAACTGTTCTCTAAGTTCTGGACAATGTGTCAATAAGTGCGTAATTTTCTTCTTGATAAATAGTGAGGGTAAGCCATGTTGTAATTCTGCGCTTTAAATTGCAATTTGATATGCTGAAGTTTTATCGGGTGGTATGTGAATCAACTAAGTATTTGTTTCATACATTTTCAGAGATTGAGGAACAAAGTCCTCACATGGTTGGCCCCAATACTTCCTCATCTGTTTCCTTATGAGATAGTGGCATTGATGCGGAATATGGAGTTGCATCATTTGTCGTATGAAGAACTAAAGATGGTGTCTGGGTCAGTGAAACTGCTTTCTCGAAAGTTATTTTACCTTTAATATCAGTCTTGCATGATGGTAGTAAGCTCTGTGATGAAGGTTGGGTTGCTTTGGTTGTAATTATGGGCCTAAACAAATCCTTTTGGGATTCTGTCTATATAGCCGGGTTCTGGGTCAATATAAATGTGTTTAATCTACTGAATTCTTTCTAACAAGTATATTATCAGATGTGAGTGAGAAACAAATTTTCTATTGTATCATCAGGCTCTCTTGACTGTCGATGTTTTGGGTGTGTTGAGGCTTCGTCAGTTCTAAAGCAGCAGCGGACAAGGTCATGCCTTCAGTTGCAGCTTCCAAGGCTGGTCTTCCTTCAGTGTCCAAGGTAAGCCTGCTTGATGTTTCGAAGTGGGCTTTCAAATACCCTCAGGTGGACGGAGTCGAGACTAAGGGAGTCTGGTTGGTCTCTTTTGTTCAAGGGCTCATCGTTTTGTAACCTGAGGAGGAGTCTCTGTACCTCTCAGGTTTTGTTTCCACTTTGATAAATATAAATTGATCTGACCCCTCGTCATCTGAAAATCATGCATCTTCCAGGTTCACTAACCGAAAAAGGACAATACAAGTCCTTGTTGGTATCAATGCCCTCAAAACACCATCTGATTCAAGTCCATGGCAGCGCAGTAAGCCCATCTATGATCACAAGGTCTATGAAACTCCTCTCTTTTCGAAAGGGCTTGAAAACATGTCTCTTCTCTCAGTAGCATACAGTCGACTTCCCCGGTAACCAGTACTTAGCGCCAGGACGCCCCAGGGTAACCGTGCGCTCTATGAGTGCAAATAACATAACATGAAGATCCTGTTTAATCTTGAAATGCTGAAATGACAAACAACCTTCTTTGTCGAAATCTCAAGGAAGGCGCACATTACAGATCAGATGCAGATCAGAATGACAACTTTGTATCACATCAAGGACAGATGTGAAATGTTGTGTTTTTCATTGCCCACCCCATCTAAGGTATCATTCTCATATGACTTGGAAGGTGAGCATGCACTATTTGAAGGATGTCAGAGCGTTTTGTATGCAATACTCTGTAGAAGTCATAGGATACCTTCTGTTTGCTGCAACATACGAAATCCAGTTTTCCTGGTTGTGACACCGTTTTGAAGATAGTGCACCCAACTTTAGCTCCAAACCCGACGGACGAAAAAAATAACCTTAAGACATGCTGATGCTCTACGTGGTTTTGCTATGTGATCACAAGCTTTTTTTAAACTGAAAATGTTGTCTTGAAGTAAACAACTTTCAATATTACAAACCCAACACTAGATGGCAGAATAGTGCACAACATGAGATCTACAACCACACATGCTGCAAATATAAATGTATTCACAGAGTTGACGACTGCAGCTGTAGTAACGGTTGAGCTGCTGATCACAAATAATCTTTCACCCTGTGAGGTGAATCTGCATAATATCTACAAAACGATCTTTCTGGTGGATACTTAATCTAACTGCAGAGTCCTCACCCTCTGAATACCTTGCAGGTGCCAAACTGGAACAGGAAACATTTCCTGCAATGGCTTTCGCAGGTCAGACCATCAGACTACACAGTGGTCTTGTCCCGCATCCAGAAGAAATGACAAGGAGCCATAAATAGGCGTGATCCCGGCGCACAGACATCAGTTTACAAAGACAACGTAGAATGAGTTACAGAATGGTAATTGCACCATGTGCTGAAATCTAAACTGGGACCATAAGACCTATCAAAAGGCCTAGTTTCTATAGGAACAGTGCTTTCTTTTTGCTAATAACTTTGGTGCTGTTTAACAAATCTTCCCGAAATTTTAAAAAATTGTTTGCCACTCACTTCCGCTGCTGTCTGGAAAGTTTAGGGGGTGATCAGTTAAGCTGGGCCAAGGAAAAGGGGCGGGGTCCCACAATGCCTTTTCCCCCATGCAATTTCCGATAGACATTTTAGACATGACTACAGCCCGAACCGCTGAATGGAATTACATAAAATTTGTGAGAAAAAAGATTTATGGATATCTAGGTAAGTGGATCTACCACGGCAGATCTGTGGATCCACGCACCAATAGCAATGCCATGATTGGCTAGCCGCAACCTGACAGGAAAGTTGTGGCCGTCATTTTCTATATTCGATTCTGTCTTGGATGGGCAAAAAAAAGAGATAAAATTGAATGAAGGGGTCAGGGTAGAGGTACCCAGACCCCAGGAGTCTGACAGAGGGGTCTGTAAGGGAACCCTCATTCGGACGAAATTCTGGGAATAAAATGATTGCCCGCATGAGGATACGTGGATCCTCTATGGTGCTAATCTTGAATTCCCAGATCCAGAGCCCAGTAAAAAAAAAAAAAAAAACATCCACCCACTCTCACCCCCACACAACCACTCTCACACCTACACAACCACTCTCACACCTACTTACACATCCATACACCCCCTTACACAGCCACTCGCACACCTACAAATTCAATCACATTTCCACTCACAGACCCACACAACCACCTCAGAGACCCACTCCCAGACCCATACAGCCACTCTCACACCCACTCAGAGACCCCCACACACTCATACAGCCACTTATACAGCCACTCACACAGTCATCTACACCCACTCACAGATCCAAACCACTCACACCAAGACCCAAACAACCACTCACACCCACTCCCATACCCATACAGCCACTCACATTTGCATACCCACTTCCAGACCCCTACAGCCACTCTCACACCCACTCAGAGGCCCTACACACTCATACAGCCACTCACACAACCACTCAGACCCACAAAACCACTCACATACGCAATCACAGACCCACACAATCAATCACCCAACCACTTACGAACACATACAACCACTCACTCACACACCCACTCATCGACTCCCAGAACAGCCAGACCCTGCAGCCAACCTCCCCATGCACATGGCCTTTTGCCATGCGTGGCGGCAGTTTCATTAACGTATGGTAGTTGAATATTACTTTACAATAAAAAACTAGAAATTTACTGCAAAAAAACAAAAATTACAGGGACGTTATAGTTTGGAAAATTGAATTTAAAAACCGTAGAAATTCACAAAAAACCAAAGTATACAGGAACATTATAGTTAGGTTCAGATTTTATACATGCAAAACCATGGAAATTTAGCAGTTATCGTTAGAGTACCCCACATATTACATCACTGATTTTCAGGATTTACATCCTGAATTTCAGGAGGAAACTAAAATCATGGCTCTTCCAACATTAGGGTCTGACCGATTTCTGCTGTGGGATGTTGTTCTGTTTTCTGTTATGTGTTTGTTTTTCCTTCTAGCGCCGGGAAACTCTTGGGAGTAGCCGTGTGCTTTGTAAATACCTAATAACTCATGACTTCTTCTATGACATTATTGATAATATCACAGCAACATCTGGTATAGCATTATTGATGAGATAACTATGCATGGCGGGGGGACGAGTTATAGTTAATTGAGATAACTCTAGTCCCCAGAATCTAACAAGGCTTGGGGTGCGGGGATGTGTGGCCTCCCTCCCTTTTAATTAAAAGACAAACAGCTTTCTTTGTTGTGGGGTTGTAACACTTCCAGTTCACCACATAGCAATTCAGCCTCACCTCGAGCTGCCGGGTGTTGAAAAAGGTGATGGCAAGCAGTGTCTGTACTTTATGAGAGAGAATGGCAACATGATCTGAAGGCTTAGCAAGAACTGGAGGAATGGGGAGTCATGGAGGGGTGGTGTAGACGTAATTGGGAAGCCATAACCATTCTAAACACCATCTAAAACTCACCAGTCTGAGGTAACTGTGAACCAATCAGGGAGACAAAAACTAATCTTGACCCTTACTCGCCACAGATAACCAATGGAGGAAGAAACAGATTGGTTTGGCGGTGGTCGCAGCAGGTGAGAAGGAGGCAGATGGTCAGGGCCTGTAGCACCACCTGGGACCATGTATAGGCTGAACCTGTCCCAACATGTTCCACAGAGTGCTGCCTCTGGTGATAGAAAAGGCCACACTAACCACAAGTGGCAGTGGAGCGTGCTCCACGGGCACCAAAGGGTGAGAGAGGTATTTTCAGGAAGTGGATACACCCTCCCAGTTAAACTGTAATAACCATAAAGTATCTGGAACCATGAAGCTCAAAATGAATCCTACGTGGCGTACTCTGCTGAATGCGGGAAAGGAGGCAACTCCTTTTTGTTATTTAACCCTCACACACCCTATTGGTGTCATGCTTCATCATCGGGTTCACCCTGACTCCTAAAGGTCAGGGTGGGCTCGACTGTATTTCAGGGAGCGCTTATGAGATATAGGCCAGGGGGTCTAAAGATAAAACTCCTACTGCCTTCCCCAGGTATCCCTTTATTTGCGGGGACATAGTGGATATTAAAATAAAAATTAAACTAGGGTCTTTTCGGAAGTTATGGTCCTGTGACCCTAAAGACGTGCCAACATGTTTCAGCCCTTGTCACTGGCCTGGTTGGTCCTAGGCTTTCTTCAGGGAAAAACAGAGTTCACTCCCTGGTGTTGGTTAATAATTTTCCTATATATTTGTGACGGAACAGAAAGCTGTTCCCTCGTGAAAATAATGGAGGTTATTCTTATCTCTCCATCTGGAATAAAAACACAAAAAATTCCGCCTGTAAGAAAGATAGTGAAAGGAAACAAAAAACAAACCATTTTTGCAATTCATTTTATCACAAAAAATCTGCACTCCCATTGTGCCTGGTGTGCTTGTGTTCTTATCCCACTGTGATCTGTGACTTTGTAAATGAGCTGTTCTTGGGTCTATTTAACCTAAAAATGGCATTATGCTGTATGAGTCTATTGCGCGCATTCAACATTCACTCATGCACTGTGAAACCCATATTCATACATTAGAAATACTATACACGCACTCACACTGTCCAACTCCATTGTATGATCGTGCCAATAGACATATCTGTATGTACACACCGCATTCCATTCATAAACTGCCGTTCCGCATCTTAGCTAAAGATATCGAGGCGTGCCCTTACCCGATTTGGTGGAATACACGCTTCCCTCTGAGATCGAAAAGGGGTAGGCTTGTAGTCAAATGCTATTGAAAAGTAACTAGGTTTTCGGCGTTATGACTACATGCCCCCTTTAGTGAATCATTATTTTACCTTAGTTCCGGGAATTCCCACTGTTGCATGACTTACTACTCCAAAGGTCCTGCCCCTCGGTCAGCCTATTCAGCACCTGCATCTTTCGGCATTTGCGGTTTGCATGCCCGGTGCTTTGGTTTAAGAAAAGCAGAATTTACTGGTCAGCGGGTTTACTGGGCGTGGTTTACGCATGGACGTACACGTATGGCGTCACTTCCTGTGCGTGCCCTTCATTCCCAAACTACAGAACCCCATTAAATCACCGGAGTTGTAGTTTCGATGGTGTTAGTAAACGGATATGTGGTCACTGGTACCGGTAATGTACTGTTAGACCGGTCTGATCTACCAATGTTTAAGATTGTTTTTGTTCTCGCTCTGTGCTTACATCTAAAAACCGATCTTTTCAGTATATTCTAATGATCAAGCTAATCTGCAACCACCACATGGATTGTAGGATATGTAGTGTTACGTATATATTTCCCATGTAACTACAATCGAGTGTATTAGTTAGCACATCAGTGCATCATACGGTATCTCGGTAACCCTCAGCAGGAATCACGTTAATATCACCGATTTATATGACGCAGTTGGAGCCTACTTTACATGGATGTTGACAGGGCCGTCGCCATCTTAAATATTACACGTTGGAGCTAGTAGACCATATTTATTCATTCTGCCTCTATGTTAGAATCAAGAACTTGAGTTCAGTTCTCTTGTAGCTATCCAGTTTTGACTCATCCCATTCAACCTCTCCAGCCTCCGAGGCTTCAGACGCGGTTTTCTCTATGCTGTTTGAGCCCGGCATGGCTTCAAACGCAAGGGATCTTCTTTACTTGGCGAGCAAAATTAAAATTAAAAAGTTCTGTGGCTCAAGCTACTGGACTGTCCACTGTGTAATGGCTAGTAATCACTGCGCAGACACCAAGAACGCAAATCCGTAAATCCGCACCGCTGCCACCAATGTTAGAATCCGGGGTCTCTGGTTGGCGCAGGTATGCACTTGCGACAAGCAGGGACCCTTTTCATCCAAGTCAGGGTAAAGGATCACCTCTTTAAAAATAACCCCTGCTCACCCTCTAGGTAACGTGGCGCGAGCAGTCAGGCTAAATTTCCAGAGGGCATAAGGTTAAGCGTTCAAGTTGTCCCACACAATAATCACCACCCCACCACACAAAGGACACAAGGCTGTATTTATCAAAAGTAGAAGTCTTTATATAAAAGGGTTTTCTTTCAGGCAGGTTGCATAAATACAGTTCTCTTAGCGAATCTCAATCCAGTTACTTTCAAATGCTTAAGGGCAGTCCACAGGTTTTAAAATGGCACCGTTCTCTTTAAAATAAGTTCTTTAGGTCTTCGGGGCACTTCGCAGCGCCTTTGGGGTGCTCTGGGCAAGGTTTTGACAGGACCCTGCCGTTTCTCACGCTTCCCGCGTGAGCCGGAGTACGCTTGCCGAGTACCACGCTTCTCGCGTGAGCACCAGCAATGGTTTTCAATGCGGGTACGGTCCGGAGCAGGTACGGTTCGAACTACACTGCTCCAGAGGCCAGTACGGTTCAAACCGAGATCAGTACGGTTCGAACCAAGGCCAGGCAGTATGTTTCAAAAGCGGCAAGGATTGCAATCAGTACGACTCGGACTCGGGCCGTACAATGTCACCCAGAATATTATAAAAGCAGGTGCAAGTCGGACTACGGTCCTGGCAGTACGGGTCGAACTAGGCCCAGGGCACAATGATTGTTAAAGGCAGTACAGTGCGAACAAGGATATCTTCAAAGGTAGTACGCTTCAGTACGAAGCAGTACGGTGCGCACAAGACTATTTTCCAAGGCAGTACGATTCAGTACGAAGCAGTACGGTGCGCACAAGAATATTTTCACAGGCAGTATGATTCAGTACGAAGCAGTACGGTGCACACAGGAATATTTTCACATGTAGTACGATTCAGACCACGGCACTTTGGGGACAAGGACGGTCCGTACAAAGGCACGTACGGACCGTAATTTCAGCGCGATCGTCCAAAATACCTCTGTTCTGCACGGGGATGGTCCCGGCGGCCTCGGGTTTCGACGGAGCGGTGTCCCACGTCGCGGTGTCGTCCCTCGCAGTCAGAGGGCGGCGGTGCTTCGTGGGGCACCCAAAGAAGGTCTCAGCCACACGACCAAGGGCAGAGGAGGGGGAAGCAGCTCCGGGGGAATCCACAGCGCGATCAGCTTTTCAGGGGATCACAAGTGCGCACAGGGCCTCGCGGTGATCTTGACGGCACAGGGTCGCCAGGGCTCGGCGCGCAGGCCTTCAGGTGCCTTTCTCCGCGTTGCGAGCTACGGCTCGGAGGGGCTGGTACTTGCGGTGCTTGGACCAGGTAGGCAGGTCCTTGCGGTGCTCGTGGTAGTCCCAGGTGGCAGATGTCGCAGTGTAGAGAAAGGGGGAGAGGCACACAGGTTCTCTGGGGATCAGCGTCACGGAATTGCGTCCAGCTACTTCTCCTCTTCTGGGGGTAGGTTGCGCCCACTGTTCCTGGGGCGCAGATCAGGGGGCAAGTTCACAAGCAAGCCCTTGGAGATTGTTCAGCACAAGTTGATTCAAAGTCTTTTCCTTCAGTCTTTTCCTCTCCTTCAGCAGACAGGCACCCACTGCAGGCCAGTCTCTCAGGCAGAGAGACAGTATTCCTCCTTCAGCTTCTCCAGGTCCTTCTCCTTCAGGCAGAGGTTAGTCGTTGCGTAAACAGGATCTGATTTCTTAGGAGCCAGGCTCCTACTTTTATAGTGCGATTCTTTTGTTCTTTAGCGCCAGGGGGCCTGGGCCTGGCTCATTCCAGTTTTTGAGCACTTTGTTGTGGTGACTCTGCTCTTTCCTTTCAGCAGCAGGGCAGAGACATCAGCCGCCCCACAGGGGGCGGAGCTGGCTTTGTGCTGTCAGAGCACAGGTCTATTCAGAGTCAAGGGTGGAGTCCTCCCACCCATCCTGGTGTAATCTCTCTACCCACCACCTGGCAGCCAGCCTGTCTCTGGGGATTCCCCAACCCTGCTCCTTACTGTTGCTAGGCAGAACACACACACACAGCAGAGGCGGACTGAAATGGCCAGGTCAGTAAATACTAACTTTCTAAAAGTAGTATTTACAAACGCAGGATATTAAAATAAACTTTACTAAAAGAAGTATTTTATTATTCTGAGTTCAGGCATACTAAATATAACTTTCTACCATGCTCTATGAGTCCACTGGGATTACAGCGTGTAGTAATTCCAGCAGCCCATTCTGGCCTATGGAGAGCAGGTAGCCTTCAATAGTGAAAAACGAAAATGGCTGTAATTCACTATTAAGATATGCCACACACATCAGGGCAATGTCCTACCTTATGCCTACAATGCACCCTGCCCTTGGGCCTACCAGAGGGGTGACTAATATGTAGTTAAGGGAAGGTTTAGGGACTGGCAAGTGGGTGCACTTGCGCAGTCAGCGCGACAGTACCAGACTGCGCGCAGGTTCTGCCGTGGCAGATCCTAGACACATTTTACTAGGCCGCTTCTGTGGGTGGCACAACCAGTGCTGCAAGCCCACTAGCGGCATTTGTATTTACAAGCCCTGGCACTCCTGGTGCACTTTACTAGGGGCTGACAGTAAACCAATCATGGACACCAATCAATGTATACATTTTACATAAGGGAGAGCATATGCACCTTAGCACTGATCAGCAGTGGTAAGGTGCCCAGAGTCATAAAACAGCCAACAACAGGTCAGAAAAATTACAGGAGGAAGGCAAAAAGTTTAGGGATGACCCTGCAAAAAGGGCCAAGTCCAACACTCTATATTATTATGAACAAGCCTTCTCAGTCTATGTGTCTCCATGTCCAGATGTTTAGTGTTAGCACCGGGGCACCATGGTACCCTGACCAGAGTGTAATGTCATCCTATTTTCTGTTCAGTGTGCTCCATGGAATGGAGTCATTCAAACCCAGATGGTCCGTTTTGAGTTGTAAACCCACTGTTGTTCCTTTTCCAACAGTCTCTTAGAGATGTTGGGGCCATCTTTGGCTTTCTCAATTATGGTCCATTTGAGGTCGTTATCAGTGTGTCCTTTTTCTACAATAGTGGGCTGTCAGTTTTGTTGCTGTAACTGCTCGTGCTTCTATGTTCCCCAATGCGTAATTTTACTTAACGAGTCGTCATCCCAATATATTTCGATTCACATGGGCACGTGATCATATAAAATGCATTGGAACTATTACAATTTGTGCAATCTCTTTGCTCCCAGTCATATCTCAGGCCCAAGTCAATGCTAGTGGTATGTTTTATGAAGGGGCACACTACACAGGTCCCACATGGGAAGGGTCCCTTTACCGGAGGTTGGTTCCACAGTGTAAGTTGTGTGTCCCCTTTGGGACCCCAACAATCCGTATGGACAAGAGTGTTATACTCTTGGTATAAATTGTAATAGTTTCAATGCAGTTTATATGATTACGTGCCCGTGTGAATTTAAATATATAGGGATGATGACCCGTAAAGTAAAATTACGCATTGGGGAACATTGCGGAAGGGAATGCGCTCGGGGATGCGGAGACTTGGACAACCAAGCTCTTAGGGGTAGAGTGTTGGGAGAGGAAAATGGGGTTACCCGGGGCAGGGCGATGGCGTCGGGCCACGTTCCTATCCACAGGAGCCCCTGTGTTGGGCCTGGACCAGGTGCCCAAAAGAACGTCAGAAAGTGCGTCATTGAAGGGCAGCAGCGGCTCCACAGAGGAAGACGCTGGCCGAAGCACTTCTGTCAGGAGGTTAGTCCTGACAGCCACTGTTGGGAGCTCGAGGTGGAGAGCCTCGGCTGCCCTATGCAACACCACTGAATAAGTACCACCCTCCTCCATAGCCACGATGGAAGGAGACAGTGTGCCAGGCTCTGGAGAAAAATCTAGTCCACCTGCGTCCTCCAAGTCCTCTTCCCAGTCCGGGTCTAACTCGCACTGGGCTGCGAGAGACTCTTCAGACCCCTTCCCGTCCTCCGCAACCTGCTGGACAGGTGGAAAGAAGGAGGTGGATGGAGAAAGGGATAGAAATTTCCCATCGGTGTCTATTGATACCGGTCTGGCACCGTCTCCATGTCGGCGTGGAAGCCGGGGACAGCATCAGTGCTGTAGACGTTGATATCGGTGGAGGTCGTACGAGGCCAACCGACATCGGCTGGGATCCATGCATGGATCCATGGGGGACTCTCGGCGCCGAGGCTGGACCCGCGACGACATCGGGGCTGGAGCTTGTGACAAAGAAGTGCGAGGACCCCCAGTCGGACCCACGGGCCCGAAGGCGGGGCCCAACGGGCCAAAGAGGCGGGCCATGGCTGACAGAAATTTTTGCAGCTGGTCCAGAGTCACCGACTGACCCAGGAAGGGCGGGTAGGCTGTCGGCAACTGTGTGGCACCACCCGCACCCTCAGCCGTGTCGCACGACATGCTATGGGAAATCGAAGAGCGACGTCGCTTCTTCGACTTTTTGTGCTTCGCCTTCCCTGACCCCGAGTGCGAAGACTTCGTCGAATGATGGTGGTGGTGGCTCTGCGAACGGTCCCTCGACCCCCACGGGACAGGGACCTTGAACGGCACAAAGCCGACTCCCAGGCCTCAAGCAACTTTCGGGACCGCTCCCGCAAAGTTTTCGGAGCCATGGCCTGGCAGTCGAGGCACGACTCGGGTCGTGCTCGCGCACCAGGCAGTAGGCAGTAGAGACACTTGCGGTGCGGGTCCGTCACCGTCATCGTGCGGAGACAAGCCTCGCAAGACTTGAAACAGGGCATCCTTATACACCAGGAATGAAAGACTCAAAAGAAGAGACAAAAGTCCCTAAAAACTCATTCAAAAATTGACTGGGGGTACCGCTCTCTCCGAATCTGTGCTTGCTGGCACAGAAAAAGAAAGAACTGACGTCAGCACGCGAGAGCGGCGTCTAAGTAGCTGCCACAACGTCATCCCGGTGATCATGACGCCTACGATGGACACGGAGCTGCACGGCGCCACCTTCTGACGTGCAGGGGTACTGCTGACGAAAACTTTCCGGATCCAGGCTTGTTCATAATAATATAGAGGCAGAATGAATAAATATGGTCTACTAGCTCCAACATGTAGTATTTAAGATGGCGACAGCCCTGTCAACATCCATGTAAAGTAGGTTCCAACTGCGTCATACAAATCGGTGATATTAACGTGATTCCTGCTGAGGGTTACCAAGATAACGTATGATGCACTGAAGTGCTAACTAATACACTGGATTGTAGTTACATGGGAAATATATACTTAAAACTACATATCCCACAATCCATGTGGTAGTTGCAGATTAGCTCATTATTAGAATATACTGAAAAGACCGTTTTTTAGATGTAAGCACAGAGCGAGAACTAAAAGAATCTTAAACATTGGTAGATCAGCCTGGTCTAACAGTACAGTACCGGTACCAGTGACCACATATCCGTTTGCTAACACCATCGAAACTACAACTCCTGTGATTCAATGGAGTTCTGTAGTTTGAGAATGAAGGGCACGCACACAAAGTGATGCCATACGCGTACGGCTGTGCGTAAACCACACCCAGTAAACACGCTGACAAGGAAATGCCGCATTACTTAAACCGAAGCGCCGGGCAAGCAAACCGCAAATGCCGGAAGATGCGGGTGCTGAATAGGCTGACAGAGGGGCAGGACCTTTGGAGTAGTAAGTCATGCAACAGTGGGAATGCCCGGAACTAAGGTAAAAGTATGATTCACTAAAGGGGGCATGTAATCATAACGCCGAAAACCTGTTTACTTTCCAACAGCGTTTGACTACAAGGCTACCCCTTCCCGATCTCCGAGGGAAGTGTGTATTCCACCAAATCGGGTAAGGCAGTGGTTCCCAATCTGTGCGCCGTGGCACCCTGATGCACCATCAAAACAAGCGAGGGGCATTGAGCACACAGTTTGGAAAGCACTGCGCCGCTTACACTAACAAACAGATGGTGCAAGACACAGCCTTCTCTAATGCTATAACATCCCTCATCCTCCCACTTACAAACCACAAGATACCTCTCCTGTTTGTGTGCAGAGAAGTCAGTACACTACTGTGTGGATTCTTCATCCTTTAGTCCAGCTGTATCTCATATATTAACCTTGTCAGACTTTGATTTTCACCCAACCACTCGTCAATGTGGTTAAGCAGTAACTTTGTATACATTTTATCTGATGCCACCAGTATGGATATCAACCTACAATAAGCTGTGTCACTTTAATTTCCCTTCTTACCCCACCCTCACGCAGAGATCCATTACTTACCAGGGTACCAACGCCACCAGATTCCTACAGAGAGACTGAATATACCATGTTCCAGCTATCACATGCCGAAAGGAAGAGAATCCATCAACAGTGGCCATGCCCAACAGGAAGTCAGCATCTTCTGGAATGCTTTTATGAAGTACTCTCTCCGGCTCAGAATTGGAAGCATCTGCTTCGAGGAGCACACACGACTGGGTATTCTTGCCCTGACAGGCCTGGATGAAAAACAATTTAGGTTTCTCAGTCAACGAGGGGCACTCTTTAGGGGTGAAGTATGCTGTGAGTGTCCTGATCGGTATCAGTTTGTCATCTGTTCCATATACTTTGCCTGACTCGCCATGGGACAAAATGCAGCAGACAAAACAGTCCATGTTGTTATGCATTTTTGTCTTGAAGGTCTGCATGCACTCCTTTATGGCAGCTGCTGATAGGTCTGTGTAACAGTGAACCTCCAGACCCAACCAAGAGAACACTCGTTTGAGAGCCTCTATTAGAAAAAAGAAAAGCAATCGATTAAAAATGGGCATTAGCAACCAAGTATTTCAAAAACGATAATACATTTTCTACATTAACTAGTGGCTGAAGATTGTTTTCTTTGCCCCAGTCTTCTTACTCAAACTTAAAATTAAAGGTTTAAATCACTGTTAACCTGTTTTGTACTTCTCCACATCCTGTCCAAAAAATATTCAGGAGGCTTCCCCCACTTTTGGGGATGGTAAAGTTATAAGTATAATCGGACAGTTTCTCCTTTCTATGACCAAACCAAATTCCACTAATAAATTAAACAAAGCTTTGGAACATGCTTAAATAGAAACAACATAAGGTGCTATCTTCATAGAGCTTTTCTGCTCATTTAAAAGAAACACTGACAAAGAAGATGTGTAAAGTGAACAAGGTGCAGGTTGGGTAGCAATAGTGCAACCCTCACACAAAGAAATGCAGATATCGAACTACATACATATAATCAAATTATACATGTTTACATGCACAGGCATATGCTATAGATTTGTGTTTGAGTGTGGCAGTCATATAGGAAAGAGCCAACTTCTGAAGATAAGATAGTTATCCGTGGCTCTTATGTTTGGAGGTAATGAATTCCATTGTTTGGCTGCCTGAACATAGAAAGATGTACCACCCATGTTTTTTTTCTTGTATGCTGGGATTTTGAGGCGAGAAGTCAGTCTTGAGCTGAGGTTCCTCTGTTGTATGTATTTGGTTATTTCATTCCTGATGAAAAGTGGTCCTGTTCCATGTATTGCTTTGTGGGTGATACAAAGCAGCTTGAAGGTGGATCTTTTGGCAACCGGTAACCAATATAGGGCCCTCAATGCAGGGGAGATGTGGGCTTGTGGCTTTCCCTGTAGGAGTAGCCTTACTGCAGAGTTCCGAATTCACGGAAGTCTTTTCATAGTTGATAAAGATGATCCTTGGTAGAGGCCATTGGCGTAATAAAGTTTAGACAGTACAAGAGATAGTAGCTTGAACTTTGTGTGGAAATCCTAGGTGGGGGAAGATGAGTTGCAGAGTTTTCAAAGTAATTAAGCTTGTTCCTACTAACTTGTCCATTGGGGCACTCATTGATAATTTGGGGTCCATTGCAATTCCAAGGTTTCTTCCTTCCTTAGATATTTTAGGAGGTGGTCCAAGATCATCAGATCAGGCTCAGACTAGGTCATAATTTTTCCAGTCGAAACATGTGAGTATCTTAGTTTTGGAAGCTTTCAATTTGAGGTGGCTCCATGTCATTCACTGATCAACAGCTCTGAGGAAACTGGAGAGTTGAGTTTTCAGTGTCTATTGGGATTTCCAGTTTAAGAAGCATTTGTGTGTCATCTGCATAGTTATAGCATGCCAGCTGAAATTCAGTGATCATTGCCGGTAAGGCCTTCATGTAGCTGTTGAAAAGCGTGGGTGAGATGATAGAGCCTTGAGGGAGCCCTGGTTTTGTGAAGTACGGTTTGGATGAGTAAGCGGGAGTGTGGATGACAGATGTCCTGTTTTGAAGGTAGGATGTGATCTAGTCAAGAACAGTCCTCTATATGCTGGCTTCTTGGAGTGTTTGGATTAGAATGTCATTGTCAATTGTGTCAAAGGCAGCTGAAAGGTTCAAGAAAAGTAGTCCAGTGACCCCATTCTGGTGTACTGTGTTTTTAAGGTCATCCTAGATGGCGATGAATGCAGACTTTGTGCCTCTTCCTGGACGGAATCCTGTTTGGAAGTTAGAAAGTATGGAGGTATCTTCAGTGAATTGTGACATCTGGGCGCGGCATCATCTACTATAAGAAAAAAAGTTCTCCTAGCAGCACTTGATGAACATACTGCAAGTCTCCTCAGAATATATGGCATTTTAAGGCAAATGGCCTGTGGCCTCTTGTTCCTATATAAAACTCAAGAGGGGCCATGTTCTTGCCACATTTCTAGGATATGCAAATAAGATACAGTTGCATACACTAACTCTACTGCGCTATATGATCTAGACACTTGTGATTAATGTGCAATATAGTCATTTGCTTGCGTCTTGGAGAAGGAAGAAGAAGGCAAGAGATGGAGGAAAGAGGAAAGCAGTGAGGAAGGAGAAGTGGAGAACTGGTTGGAGAACGAGAAGGGATGAAGTAGGCGTTGAAGAGGAGAAAGACTAGGAAGAAGAGGGGGATGAGTAGGATATTAATATTAAAGTGCACACAACAAACTGAATTCTTCTTTTCTCGTATAATTGAAATAGAACATTGGTAACATGACAACTAGACTGTGCAGGCTCCCATCTTCCTATTTTGTTCGCTGCTCTGACACAGATAAGTACACATTTTATTCGTAGTTTAACTCCATCTTATTAGTTTACTTTATACAACTGTTTGATACTATATTTCAACCTATTACATATTCCTACAAACGTAGCATAGATTTAAGATTATTTTTACACTAATTAATGCATCTTATCCAATGAACACTAATAATTTCCTTTTCAGCCTTCCCCGGTCCAATTTATGGCGGGGAATAATTACTTTAGTTAATGCTATGCCCAACAATCGCCTTACGGTCGTTTATTTGGCAAGGTAAGTATTGTATTGTCTTTTTCTTTCCTGTAACTTGCTCGAAGTGGAGCAGTTACGGTAATAGAGTATAATATTTACCGCTATTAAGATTTGTTTAATCCTTTTTCCCATGCATATTTTGTCCATCACTTTGAGCGACAGTAAAAAAAAAAAAAAAAAGAAAAAAAAAAAAAACGGAACAGAGCGGAGCTTGCGGCTTTCGATTCCCGCGTCTCTTGGCAACTTGCTAGGAGACGCAGGAACGTGTGTGGCTTGCGCATTATGAAACGCTCCCTCGGTTCAGCGTCGGGTTCCCTTGCTTACGTTTGTCTTTCGAGTGTAACAGACCCTTGACCGAGCCGGAGCCTTACTTTGACTATTTGGAAAATATTACATTTAATGAGAGATTGCCACCTGCTGGCTTCTTTAAATCGCTGCGCTCAAGTCATACTTTATGCCGTATATATTTTGTTAAAGCCTACAACTTTGAAAACCTCAACCAGCAAGTCTGTTGCTAAGGTCTCTTATGATAATCTGATTCACGTGCCTTCCGGCACTATCAGATTTAAGCCTCATAAAGGCATTTTACTGATCAAAGCCTCATTAAGGCATTCTATTGACTAAAGCCTCTCAAGGCATTTTACTGATACCTTCCAAGTGTTTTACCTAATCTATTGATATTTCACAATGCAATCTGACGCGAATGTACCCCCAACACTCCCCTAAGGAGCTTTTGGGTGACAATCTCAAGAGATTGATTGGGGAAGAACTAAAATCTTCCGTCAGAGAAGCAGTTGACGCTGCTCTCTCTAAGAGTAAGAGGGTTTCCCCTCCCGAGGAGATTTATTTCTCTATGTTGGATGGGGAATCCCCCTCCACTTCTGGACCTCGATAAAGGGGTAAGGTACCCCAGAAAAGAAAACATACGATGGAGGCATTCACCGATGCGATGGAATCTGTTAGCCCCCACGCTACAAGAGATGATGGTGCTCTCAGCAGCACAATAGAGAGACCTCAATTCCTTGGGGCAGAGAGAAGGGGTGCCCGTAGCGGCATTATAGAATGCGGTACCCATTACGGGACAAATGAATTTAACGTTGATTTTAATAATCAAACCACAGACTATGAGGACTTGGATGAGTTTATTTTTGATTTCCAAGATACATTTGAGGACCTTGATGAGGATTTAGACCATGCCTAAACCTCTTCCTTTACTATTAAAGACCCCCTCGGGGGGGAAATGTTTAACCCTACCACCATTCGCCATCCTAGCAGCACGGAATGGTGGCCCAAGGACCACGTAGGTAAATACCTATCCCAGTGGGTCAGGAAACCCCTCGATAGAGATACCCGCAACCTACTGCGGAAGGAGTGCCCTCGACCCTCCTCGGAGGACAAGATCTACAGCACCCACAACCTTGACCCTGAGCTGATCACCTTCCACTTTAAATCAGGAAGGGACCCAAGGAAGGGAATTGAAAAATGCCTCAAGCAAGCTCAAGACAAGCTCCTTGACGTAATGGGACCTCTATCATAAATATTGGATATGACCGAGGAGGCTAGATCCAACAATACCCCAATAGATCTTGAACTCCTACGAGGCTGGTCCCAACGCGCAATATGTCTTATTGGTAATGCCAACGCCAATCTAATTACTGAACGAAGGAAGGCGGTTCTTCTCAGGATGAACCCCAAGCTCGCAGACCTATCCGCAAAGGAATATATGTGCAATGCCAAAGGTCTCTTGTTTGGCGACAATTTTGTTAATTCCTTGGGAAGTAGGTCTCCACTTTTAACGCCTTCAGTAAGGTTCAATCCAATATGCGGAGAGTTTTTGGAGGAAGACCACTTTTTGGAAGGGCTGACAGGAGGGGACAGCCTGTCAGCCGCGGCTCCTTCAGGTCCGACTTTTACCAAAACGAAAGAGGCTCCCGCCCCTATAGAGTCTTTTGTGTCAACTCCAACTTCTACCCCCAACAAGGAAGGGGTTCAAGAACCCGCAGTGGCAGATCAAGAACATCCAACCAAGCCTTCCAAGGTAAGCACAAGTCTTCTTTCCCCTCCAAGGTGGCAGGAAGACTGAAGTATTTCGCACACAATTGTTCTCGAATCACTCAAGATCCACGGATCTTAGAAACTGTTATGGGGTTCAAAATAGAAATTTGGGAAGAGCCTCTAGACAAGGAAAATTCAAAATGAATAGAGTCGGAGATTTCCCATATGAGCTATTATAAAAATTCCCCTATCAGAAATATCCAAAAGATTCCTAAGTACTATCTTTCTTGTCAAAAAGAAAGACAAGGGATAGCGACCCGTCATAAATTTAAAACACTTAAATAAGTGCCTAACATACCGACACTTCAAGATGGAGGGTATCCATCTTTTAAGGGACATGTTACAAGCCAAGGACTGGCTGGTAAAATTGGACCTAAAAGATGCCTACTTTACCATACCCATGCACGAGGAGCGTCGGAAGTACCTCAGTTTTACTTGGAAAGGAACTCTCTACCAGTACCAGTGTCTTCCTTTAGGTCTTTCATCAGTCCCTTTGTGCTTCACCAAGATCCTACGTCCAGTGGTGAGTTATCTCAGACAGAGAGGGGTTCGTCTAATAATTTACCTAGATGATATTCTCATCATGTCTCAGGACAAGTCAGAATTATTGAAGCATCTAGATATGACCATAAACCTTCTCCGAGACTTGGGTTTCATCATATATTTGGAAAAATCTATTTTGACTCCGGCACAGGAAATAGAATTCCTTGGTTTCAAAGTAAACACTATTCTGTCCAACCTAATCCTTCCCCACCAAAAGGTTACCAAAATAAAAAAACATGTCTCCCTTATTCTCTCCAAAGAATCTATCCATCTGAAAGACCTAGCCAGGGTTTTAGGTCTCCTCTCCTCTTCTATCCAGGCAATTTCTCCAGGTCCCCTTCATTACAGGGGTTTACAAAGACTAAAAGCTCTGGGCCTAAGGATTATCTACCCCTTTCGGAAGATGCTCGAGAGGATCTTCATTGGTGGTTCAACAACCTACAAGTCTGGAACGGGAAAGGTATTTTCGAAAATGTCCCAGATTTCACCTCGGAATCGGATGCAAGCAATCACGGGTGGGGTGCTCGCCTAAACAATTTAGAAACCAGGGGGAGGTGGTCCTTAGAAGAACAATTCTTTCACATAAATTCTCTAGAGATGTTAGCAGCTTTGAATGCGCTTATGAGCTTCAAAGAGCTTCTGAAGAACTTAAATACCCTAATCCGCTTGGACAACTTCTCAGCTGTCTCCTATATAAATCGCCTTGGGGGCAGGAGATCCAAAAATCTCTCAGATATTGCCAAGCGAATATGGTATTTTTGTTGGGACCAAAAGATCACCCTCAGAGCAGAATTCATCCCGGGAGCCCAGAATTTGAGAGCAGACTGGAATTCATGTTTTTTCCCTGATCCAAGGGCTTGGGGGCCCAATCCCAAAAACTTTTTGCCAGCAGATTAACTCACAAAGTCCAGAGATACTTCAGTTGGAGGCCAGACCCAAATGCGTCGGAAGTAGATGCCTTTCTCCAGTCTTGGGAAGGGATCAAGGCTTATGCCTTTCCTTCCTTCTCGATGATTCAGAAGTTACTGTGGAAGGTGAGGCTCGAGTCGTGCTCCATCATTCTGGTAACTCCTTTTTGGAAATCCCAGGTTTGGTTTCCCAGGGTAATGGAATTAGCAGTGGATTTTAAACGGCTGATACCATCATCCTTGGGCCTGCTCGAGGGTCCGGATGGAGAAGAACATCCTTTGGTCTTAGAAGGGAAGATGAACCTTCTTGTTTGGAGGATTTCAGGAATTCAGGCAGATATTCTGACCTTTCGGGAGAAGCTAAAAGCCTATTGGAGGATTCATTGGCACCAGGAACCAGGAAAAGATACAGGGGTGTTTGGAGAAAATGGTCTAGTTGGTGCCTGGAAAGGGAATTGGATCCCGTTCAGTGTCCTCTACAACAGGTAGCTAATTATCTTGCTAATCTTTTTGAATCAGGTCTTTCTTTCAGAACCATCAATTGCTACAGATCAGCAATTTCTTTGGGCCATGCCTTGGTTAATAACCTCGCTATTGGTAGCAACCCCCTAATAAAAAGAGTTATGAAGGGTATTAGGTTAAGAAGACCTCCCAAAGCTCGTTACGAATCTCTTTGGGATGTTAACCTGGTCTTTAATCTCTTCCTTTCTTGGCCTGTCAACGATCTACTCTCCCTCAAAAGAATCTTGATGAAATTGGCAACTCTACTGTGTCTGATCTCCTATAGAAGGGTCTCCGACATTAGAGCCCTAGAACTTTCTAATAGATTTTACTCCTCTGAAGGTGTTCATTTCGACATTTGGAAAAGAACTAAAACAATGTAAGAGTCTATTTTCTACCCCTTTTTCAATGATTGTGAAAAATTGTGTGTTGTGAATTGTATGAAGTGCTATGAAAACAAGATTTCAACATTTAGACCCGTTGGCTGTGACCAGCTTCTCTTATCAGATGTTAGACCCATTTCCTCAGCGACCTTAGCCAGATGGATCCGTCTGAATATGCATGAAGCTGGAGTGGATCTCTCTAGATTCGGAGCTCACTCTTCTAGGGGTGCAATGGCTAGCAAAGTATTTTGGGCGGGAGGAGCTCTGCCCGAAATACTTAAGGCAGCAGATTGGTCTAACGCAAGTACCTTCTCTAAGTTTTACTTGAGACCAATAGAGCATGTTAGCAGTGTAGCTTTACATGGCTTTAAACACGCATAATGGTAGCCTCCGGTCTTGTAATGAAATGACGATTCTCCAATTATTATGCAGAGAGAATCTTGATTTCATTAAAGACATACGGAGGCTAACATTATCCCACCCTCCTCTCCCTAAGAGGTTTGGGTTTGGTAATGTTTATGTTTAATATACTGATATTGCATATTTTGCTTTTATCTTCAGTTTTAATCTGTCTTTATACCTTTCACTATACAGTGTTTTTTTATTCCTTCTCAGATAACAATGTTTAGGATTAACTGGACTCTCCGAGACGTAATGTTGTACAGCTGTGTCATCGCAGCCCACGAGGAAGATGGGAGCCTGCACAGTCTACTTGTCATGTTACCAATGTTCTATTTTATTGTGATGTATTAACATTCTTTAAAGGGCTGCCTGTTTGGGCAGTAAATAAAAGTATTTGCATAATGTTAGCCTCCGTATGTCTTTAATGAAATCAAGATTCTCTCTGCATAATAATTGGAGAATCATCATTCTCTCTTATAATTCTTCTTTTCTCGTATAATTATTTTCCTTTAAAAAGTATTACAACATACCTAAACAGGTTTAACTTTACGAATCTTAGGAAAAATGACATTCTGAACTAGCACTTCTGGGATTCAAATTTGTGAACTCCAGGTTACACAACAATCGCTTATGTGGATGTGCAAAGCACTGAATGATATCTCCAGCGTTTTAAGTACAGCCAATAGGACCAACTCACTTTTAGAATCCATATAAAATAAAACTATATCTTATTTGGGACTCTCTTAGAACTAGGTTGGCTTTGTCGAGTCACAGAATAGCAAAGTCTAGGCAAGTTCTCACTTGGGCAGCCATATTCAGCAGCATATATGTGAGGGAGCCTTAGACCTCCAAATAAATGACTTACCTGCATCCTTGGCTGTCCCTTTCCGTTCAATGTTTTTTGTAAACATATTATTACTGATGATGAGGCAATAACCTCTGCATTGTTCACCCATTTTATAAACAGGCATCCCCTGCAGAAGAAAAAAAAAAATACCTATTTATTGAGAACAATGCTTATATTTATTATGACATTATTATAACTATGAAACGCTGCTGTGACAAATTAACACGGGCAAGGGTGGGCAAAATGTTTAAGTGACCCTAAATACTATACACCACTCTATAGTTCTGCACATCTGATGACAAAATGGTTTTATTTTCTGGGCTATGGGTGTTTATTTTTTTGGCCTTTTCATTTTCATCCACCCTATTGCCACTGGTGTAGTCCTATCCTTATCCTGCTGGTTGGCCTGTAGGTTTGAGCCCATTTGGTGGTTAATTGTTGAATGGCCCTTACATCAATCCCTCACCTCATCGTCACTTATAGGGTGGAGGTGGACACCGCTAGATGTCATGACTCCACCTGCGACAGTCTTCTAACTTTCATTGGTAAAGGTTGTTGCAGAAGGTACTCTAGCCACAAGGGTTATGACAGACTTGAGACTGAAATTCGGGACCCTATATAACCATGTTACCCCCTTTAACAATGAAATACCCCAGAATTGTTCCGAGGAGAAACATAAATGCGTTCCAGGAATTACCAAGTGCATACAAAACTCTGAAGTCACAGCTGACATTTCAGAAAGTGAAGAACAACACAGCGACACAAGGAAAATGCCTTTGAGTGGGTGGATATCAATACCATTGTTTTTTTGTTGTTGCAGATTTGGCTATACCTATTAGACACTTAGTACAATAACAAAAGATACAAGCACACAATTGTGAAATGAAAACAAATGTTAAACAGGTTGCACCCTTGATTATTATAATGCCAGAATGTGTTAGAAGGCAGCTTCCTCTATACAAAAAATAAACTTCCAATCACAATTACTCCACATTTAAAAAAATTAAAAGCAATTTTTTTCCATCACTGAGCTTAGCTAAGTGATTACATTTGAAAAACACAGCCTGCAGAATCAGACTCAAATAAGTCTATTGCCAAAATAGACACAGCTTGCATAAATATCTCCCTATCAAAATGTTGAACGGTTTGGAATGATCTAATCAAGCTCACTCATATTACTATTTTAAGAGCAATCCTAGCATAATTGAGGGCAAGTGCTTAAGAGATGGCCACAATGTATAGCAACATATTTCTTAAGAAATATTT
Organism: Triturus cristatus; assembly: GCF_964204655.1. Classification (NCBI taxonomy): domain Eukaryota; kingdom Metazoa; phylum Chordata; class Amphibia; order Caudata; family Salamandridae; genus Triturus; species Triturus cristatus. Next base: position 820,960,523 of record NC_140584.1, read on the forward strand.
AGGCTTAATGGATATTTTTGCAGTCGTTTTTTTCAAATTATATATTATTATTTCTATTATTAAGCGGCAACACATACATCCCTACATAACGTACCCAACACACACAGGAGTCACTGAAGATGACCCCAATAACAGACAAAGAACAAAACATTAAAACTAAAAGTAATTAAATTAATCAATGAATAATAATATATAATAAACAAGGATAAAACAAATGGGCATAGGAAAGAAAGGTCACTTGGTTGTAATGCCATTAGGCAGGCCAGTGTGAAAAAAGTGGGTTCACTAAAATACACAGTCTACCGGCACAGGTAAAACGAAGTATAAACGTATCAATCCAATGTACAGGTGGAAACCAAGAAAATTAATGACAGCCAAAAACAATGAGTGGATGACATAAGTTAAAGTATGTTTTAGCAACCTAGACAAAGCGCACAATCAAACAAGCAGGATAATACATGCACTTTGAGTGCCACAAATATTAATGAATGAAAACCACACACTATCAAATTCTACCAATATGGAAAAATGCACTAAAGGCCTTGGTCATTCTTCCACATGCATGTTTTTCCACATTCCATGACTCACATTTGCAATTGCTCGTGAGTGAGTTGGTCATACAACTCTGTACCCACTCATTTTACCGGCCAACTTATAACCAGCGTAATATCTTGGACCTTTACATCTGAAGTTAGAAGAGCATATTTCAGGACAGAAACTTAGCTAAAGACCAAGGCTGTCCATCAGTGGTATAGGCATGATGCAAGACTAGGATAGTGGGTGTGGGTGCTGATGGCCAAACCAGTAACAAAATGTATTAAAGCCATCGATAACCGCAAAAGGGGTTCCTTTTCTGGAGCCACTCCATGCTCTGCCAAGTCGGGACTTCCGGAAAGTCTGAACCAAGTAGAGACATTTTGAAAGCTGCAGCACAAGTCCTAGGATCACCGGAGATACCCCTACACTAAACCACATGTACTGAAAGACTGCAGGCAGACTGGCAGTGAGGCTGCCTTATAGAACATTCATATCCAGAATCTTCAGGTTGGGCGTCCGTCAGGGGGTACGTTGGACGAGCAGCTCGGTGCTCAAGGTGTTTAATACAATTACCATTTCCTCTCAGGGATTATGGGGAAATGTAGCCAAATTAATAAATTACTATTGTTCATCTTTAATATTGGCAGGGCTTACAATGCAGTAGCCTTTCACTGGTCAATTAAAGAGAATATCTATGATATCTAAGAGATCTTCCTGACATGAGAAACATAGTGCTAATGCTTAAAGGTTGGCCTTGAAATGTAAACTATTTATTATTAAAGTCTCTCAGTGCAAAATGCATAACATGATCATTCTTCACCGCCACTAAAAGTTTGATAGATGTTTCGCTCCTTTAATATATTGTGTTGGCATATAAAAATATAAATCATAGAATGAGCTGTACAGACCTCAGGGTTTCCGTCTGCACTGCATGCTTCCGATGCTTGTACTAGGTCGAGCTCCGCCAGTGAGTGGGAGACACCTCCTGTTGTGTCAACTAGAAAAGGCGGGAAAAGAAGACCAGAGAGTCACCATTATAAACTGCTGTTGTGCTCAAATCATTGGTAACAAAGAAGGTGAAAAGTGTACGATCTGGCAACTTGCAGACCTGCTTATGCTTTTCCAATGATTTGGGGGATTTTGCATTACAAGATTACAATTGGCTTCAGCACTATACACAAATGAAGCAGGCTGGGCTAAACGTGCAACAGGATACGTAATTCCTTTAAGGGATGAACCACAGATTCAAAAGCAATATCCATTAAATCAGACTCTTTCAAAGGTAATAATCGTGAATGAAATTACAATATCAGAGAAACATAACCATATGCTCATCAACAACAAATACTCCTGTTAATTTTAAAACTTGAAACGTTTTACAGAATTGTATTGGAGTACCACGTTTTGACCTTCCTTTACAAAACAGATGCAGTTACAAAATGCCCACTAGATTAATAATGTAGGAAACATGCAAAAAATACGCGAAAAATACAAGTTTAGTGCCAGAATTATATTTTACGTTTTTTTGCGTTAAGTAGGATCAAATTTGGATTTACACAATTATGTCAAAGGTATAAGAATCTCCCCAGGGTATTCTCAGTAAGATAATTTAATTGTTACAGTGTGATTTATGTGTATGTTGATGACACGTCCATAATAGGTGAGGTCGTAAATGAAAATTTACAACACACAGAAGGAATAGTGCCAGTGCTTCCAGAGGCAAGTTATACACTGAATTTCAGTTATTATAAAATATGTTTTCTGAATGTAATATTTTTAGGATATCAATTATCCAGTACAGGAAAATGACTGACACATGCGTTCTTAGAAAAAAGTAGGATGCTTGAGCCCCTTAGTTCTCTTAGAGAACCACAGAGATTACTGGGATTTCTGAATTTTGGCAGAGCATCTTTACCACACTATGTAGACAGAGTAGGACCTTTGTATCAAATGATCACTCCTACATTTACCAGAAAGAAATTGAAAAACAAGCATACACAACTCATTAGAGAATTACAAAGAGACAAGCTCACAACAGCACATTGGCAAACGTGAGACGGTACACTTGGTTTGGTCATTAGGACAGTGCCGAATTAGTCAGAATACACTTCGATCCTATATAATGAAAGGCCAACCAATCCGATTGCCTATAAACAGGGCCTCTGGAATTATGCAGCGGGAGAAGCCCAAATTATGTTGACTAAATTATGCGTCAAGAAAAAGCAAATGATGTGGCATAATGTGGCACATTTTGTTATAGTATTACTTCATTATTTTGTCATTATTACACTTGTTAACACTGAGCGTAGGTTGCACCTCATAACTAGGAGTTTACACCCACAAATCGCAATAAGCAACAAATCGTTCTGTTTCCCCTAAGGGCCCAAGCTAAGTGGAAGTATGCGGCAAGACTTGATTACATCAATAGTAATGGCTGCAACATATAAAACTGCAGTAGAAGAACTGTACATAATAAACAACTATTTCAAAATGATAATGATTTTTTTTAAATTCAGTTTCAGAAATTACTTTAATTGCTTTTAAGGATGTGAAAAGCCCAATAGAAAGCTATGAATAAAAACAAGAACAGTAAAAAGCTATTTCTGCAATGCAAGCTTCTTTGCAGGAACTGAAGTTGCATTGGTGATATTGAAATTAAGTAACTATTAGAAAATGCTAAGTAATAAGACTCTACATATGGTTTAATCTCAATATAGAAGTATGAAATGTCTCCTTTAAGTCCTTAAGAAAAATCAAGTTTTGCATTGTTAAGTCATGGGTTTAATATGATACCTATGAATGTCTCACAACTTGAAGGTTGTCTTATAAAAAAAAAAAAAAAAAAGATGCTGGATGATGAACACAGCTGTGAAATTCATTTTCACCTTACACTCCTTATCAGAATGAGCATTAGTTGTAGCAAGGAGTGAGACACACCTACCAGCTCTCCTTTGCCCTGAAGAAGGTACACTTCATATTATTACTCCTGAAACTCAGGAGATCTACCCGGGCGTGAACCCCTCCCCCTCGAAGATATGGAGTTTACAACAAAACAGTTTGTAACCTGTAGTGGAAAAATACTGGTACAACATGGCGTTGGAGGATAATAAAATGAGTTCTATGGGCTGGGAAAGAATGTCACCACTATCACTGAAATGGCAAAAGACAATTCAGTTTGTGGAAGGCAATCTAATAAATGATTATCATAATAACTATTTCTATAGAGCACTTGCTACTACAGTTTTGTAATTTTCTTTAGCACTGTAGTGGCATTCTCCCCAACACTCCTTTTACTGACCTTTTTGAGAAACAAAAGGCTAAGAGAGCCCTGCCAGAACTCAAACTTTGATTATGAAAATGCTCTCCTCGTGCGGCTTCTAAAAAAAAAAGCCTTGAACCTCTGTAGGCCGCTCTGCATGTTGCAGTGAAGCTGGTTTCAAATTCTTATTAATACCTTCATGTCACGCCAGTCTCTCATGCTTAGAATGGCAACCAATTGAGGGACGATGTTTTCATAAATTTATCTACAAGGTGCTACACCTAAATATCCATAAATATCTCTTTCAGAAACTGACCACAATAATTCAACACTTTGCTTTCTTTTGGGCCTGGTTAGCAAAGACATCATCTAAATAAACCAAAAAGTGGGGAGAAAATATGGGCACATTTCACCTTAGACAATGGTGGTCCTCAATCATTGTCATATATAGAATTGTACATATTGCATTGAAGAAAGACTTACAACAAATCAGAGACGACTGATCAACACTCGAATTCTCCTGTTGAGAAAAAGAAAAATCACAGAATAAAAAAAAAAATAATAATTATGATTTTAGCAGAAAATGAACTCCAACCCAAGCTACATTAATGGATGCTATGTTAAAGGTAATAGACCACAGATTGTCACATTTAGAGCATCCCTTCTAATGGCAGAGGTAATTACAGCAAGAAATTAGCACAACACTGTAAGGTTTGTAAGGAAGAGACTGAGAAAATTAATATGAAGCAAGAGACGCAGAATGTGAAGGAGATATCAACATATAGGACTGGTCTTCCGCCCCTTTCAAACTGCATCTAGAGAATAGAAAGCTAATGGCTTTCTGGATACAAGGGAAGAGTCAATTCACAAAATGCTACCTAAAACGTGTAACAAGTGGGTTCTGGGTTTACAGGTAGGGGTTTGGTGCAGAGAGTAATGGCAGCCCATATAATGCTACCCAAATTCACCAGTCGTGCTAAAGATACTAACAAGTGTCTCATACTTGGAGGACAGTCAGCCTATGAAAGGCAACTGAAGTCAGTATCGAACTCGAAGGGTGATGTTGGGCATTGGAGTAGAAGTGTGGATTATTATTCCATTGTGCCAACCAATGGACTGTTACCAAAGTTTAAGCCTATCTCTTAAGGTGCTAATGTATGTTGCAGTGGCTGTATCACACAGAAGGAGATGTGATGGCAGCAGTATATTGAACAAGGGATGGACTCATCTTAGACTTTCAGGATATCCACAAAAGATACATTTGTAATTGCATTTATATAGTGCTTACTACCCCTGACGAGGAGTCAAAGCACTTTTTCGGTGAGAAGCACGCTACTTCGGAACCCATAAAGGATTAGTGTTGAATTAGTATAGTAAAATATGAAAGTAATTTGAGTGGTGGATATTAGTCAGTTATTTGGATTGAAAAGGATAGCGGAGGGATAGAAGTGGGAAAAAGATTTGCATTTATATAGCGCTAGTTACCCCTGATGGGGTGTTGAAGCACTTTTTTGGCGAGTAGCATGTTACTCCAGAACCCATAAGGATTAGTGGCGAATTAGTATAATGAAATATTAAAGTAATTTGAGTGGTGGATATTAGTCTGTTATTTGGATTGAGAAGGATAGCGAAGGGATAGATGAGGGAAAAAGATTTGCATTTATATAGCGCTTGCTACCCCCGATGAGGTCTGGAAGTGATTTTATGGCGAGTAGCAAACTGCTCTGGTACCCAATAAAGGATTTGTGTTGAATTAGTATAGTGAAATATGAAAGTAATCTGAGTGGTGGATATGTTAGTCAGTTGTTTGGATTGAGAAGGGTAGCAGAGGGATAGAAGAGGGACAATTAATCTAAATGGGATGGTTAAGACTTAGTCTGAAAATCTAGCACGGTCTAACGCTTAATCCATTGAATTCCACAGGTCCTTCCTTCACTCCAAAGATGTCAAGAGCATGATAAACCATGCATTATAGTGTCAGAAGAATCAGCTCCCCCAAACCCCATAATCAGGTTTATGGATACCGGTGGAACTGGGAATCTGTGCAGTGCGGCTCAAAGGGCTTACCAAAGATTAAATGGTATTTATTGAGGAGGAGGTTGTGTTCTGCTGAAAGAAGACACATTCAATACAATGCGAACTAATGCCACACGGAGATGAGAATGTGCTAGTGGGTGTTGCAAAGCTTGTGCTCTGGAGGGAAAAGAAGTAACCAAGAGAGGTTATCTCAATTCTTGAAAGGTTTATACCGAGTACTGATACGGGCATACAGCATTCGGGGATAACACAGCTCATCTACAAGGAAGGGGATGAGGAAAAAGAACCCACAACAGGAGTCCCTTCAAAAAGCTGTACACACACTACCGTCTGGCAAGGAAAAGATTCCGGTGTGGAGCGGTATCCCAAGTGAGGCTTCGCCGCAGATTCCTCCTGGCTTTTTGGAGCCTCCAGCACAGGTGAAGTTTCCTGAGATGGCAACCGCACTAAAATCACAAACAAATCAAAAGAAAGGCTTACTGTCATGGCCTTCTACATATGTTTAGGAAAGAGACTGGGCGGCAGTGGGTTGGCTGGCCATATAGAACTCCTCTAGAGTCCAGATCGTGATGATATTAGACAGCTACAAAAGTGGCGACTAACGTTTCTGTTGGTCCCAAGTTAACACCAAACAGAGTGCTCTTCTAGGAATTATCCAAAAAGGTTTTATGGGTCTTTTTCGCAATACGATGAGCCACGGATTGTAGGCTGCATGAATCTTACTGGCAAAATAAACCATGGTGGATGAAAGAAAGATTACTTTCTTCTGAGAAGAATTCGGAAATGGTAACTTCAGATTCATTTCTTGCTTTGGCCTCGCTACCAACCAGATGTTTCATGTTTCTTGCCACCATTCTTAGAATAAAATGTAAGCCATTTGTTTACATTTAGCTATTCTGGAAGGGCCAGCAGCTGGTAAATGAAAAGGAATGTGCAAAGTTATCAGTTTTCTTTTGTAGCATGGTAATTATCCATTTCTTTGTATTAACAATTATTTTAAAATAATTTAGACATCTGAGTCACTTAAGGGTTTTTACATATGTTTGCTGTTTAGATTTATATTTCAAAAGTGGATAAATGCAATATTTCGCTCTTTTTCCAGACAACTAAAATGATAAAATGCCACCCAGGTCGATTTCATGAATACAAACAGCACTAAAAGGTTTAGGGATAATTGATAGTTAGCATTGACTCTGGAAATCTTTAATTCAGCGTGCTGGTGTAAGATAAAAGACGGGTAAACCAGCATAATCTGTCATGATTATCTAAAAATGAAATTATCTAGAAATAAAAACATCAGTCTGATTGGAAATATGCACTGTCCCCGTTAGATAGCCAGGGGGCGTGAACGGCCAGTCTGGCTCCAGCGCTATTGTTTGAAGAGAGCCGATTGGGAGAGTGCTGGCAGGGGTGTGGCTGTCTAGGAGTAAAAACACTTAGTTAGATGAGAGTCATGCATGAAGTTGAAAGAGCTATCAGGTTTGGGCCTGCGCCCACTGGCATGGTAGGAGGCATAGAAGAACCCAGTGCCACCCAAGGGGACTTACCGTTCTTTGTAGCAAAAAGGTGCAGAATCCTTGGGGGTGTCCAAGGGCTTGGATCGACTGACATAGTGCGGCGCAAGTCACCAGCAGGCGCATTTCCAAGGGTTCTCCTGACCCCCCCAATGCTTCTACAGTTTCAGGTGGGAATAAATTGCGAAAGAAATAGTCAATGGGAACACAAACCATACAGTGCTGAAGTGCACAATGCATAGTAGGTAACCACTGTTCGGGCGATCACCTTTGGCGGGTCAGAAGGGAATAGGAGGAACCTATACGAATGTCGAAGGTGGGGGGAATGATGCCCTGTACTTGACACACAGCTAGGTACAGGCCCACAGATACAAGTCTGTGAACATAAATACACATCCCGTTCTATGGTTAAACTACAAAGGGTCCCAAGAAGGTTTACCTTCATTTTGGCTCTTATTGACTCTGTTGTTATTCCACCGCAGTGCTGTCTGCACTTCTAGGTAAGGCGATATAAGCCCGCATGGCAATTTGCTATGGATGCCCTGTCGCAAAGATAGGAATGTACCTTTCAGAGTTGTTCATAGCTTCTAATCAAACTATGTGAGGGAGCACAGCTAGAGAGAGTGTGAAGCTGACTGAGCCGAGAGGTTAACCTGAGAGTCTGAACCGATAAATGTTCTTTTACACATACACCCCACACACTGCACCACCTCCTGCCCTCCTACCATCAACCTCCTACCATCAGGGATTCAGAAACAGTGTATGCACCGCTATGCATATCAACAGCAAATGCACTTATCATTAGCCGTTCCATAACGAGCAGGTGTGGCGGTGAGGGAACTCAACGAAACATGGGTAAAACACAACAGACATAAAACACATGCAGATCTCTCTCCCAACAAGTGTGTAGCACACTAACCTTGCTCTGCTTTATACTTCGTGATTTTGTTCACAATCTCAGGTGAAATGTTTTTGCAGATCGACTCCAAAAACTCCAGGTTATCGGGCGATACGAGGCCCTGAGCCTCCATGAGGGTCAGCAGATGCAGAGTGGACTATGGAGGAAAACCAGAGAAAAACGTGAACTCCAGAATGATCCCAGCAACCAGAACTGATGGCTCAGGACAACACAGGCAAGATTCACAAATACTGGAAATATAGTTATATAGCTCACTAGTTTCTAGGCACTTAGAACAGGTGTTAATTATTATACAGCTCAATGTTACTCTTCCCAAACTTGCAAGGACAATGTTGAGGGGACCAATGCGAATCGAACCAAAGACCTTCTGTTTAAATACAGACCTCTACTACCGCAAAGTCAGGAAAATATTGCTTCTCAACAGAATGAACCATTTGGCCTAGGCATTATAGACAACTGTGCTACCGGGGAGAATCAAAACAATACTCCTAGGCAGTATGAACAAAAGTATTAATGGGTAGTGGAAAACCGAATGCTTCCAAGGAACATTAAAAAAATGGGCTGCAGAGGCAAAATGTAAAACGCTACATGAAAAACAAAACTCCTATTACAAGCTGTATCTGCTTACCCAACCCCTACATGAAACCGCATGCCCCATGGTTAAATGTTCTATATGTACTTGTCCGAAGTGCCCCGGTCTCGAAGCACAGCCCACAACTCCTCCCTTCTCACAAACTGGTAATTACTTGCCTTCAAATCATCAATCTAAGCTTCCTCTAACCGGTCAATTTGCCCCACTAATCATTTGTACAAACTAACATTCCCCAACTATCCCCATCTCGCTAGCAATGACATCGAACTCTTGTGGGAGCCTCCGCCACTCTAGCAATTCACCTGAGTAACCATTCCCATCCCACATCGATTTTCTCTAATTCCACCATAAACAAACTGGAGTAATGCATCAAAGGACTTCTTCTGGGAACACAGGACTAACCTCACAAACCAAAAAACACTAAATAAACAGAGAACATTGGGTTCCGGAGCAGTGTGCTACTTGCCATAAAATGCTTCAACACCCCATTAGGGTTAGTAAGTGCAATTTCAATACAATGCAAGCGATACAATACAATACATAGTCAGTAGTGCGATGTAGTAGGAACTGGGTCACACTTGCTCCATGTTGCCATTTTTCAGTTGTACATCTTTGGCTTTCTTCTTGACTTGTCTTTTAGGTTCAACTCACACATGCTCCTCCCGCTACAGACCCTGTTAGGCCTCCACCGGCACTTAAAATCGACATGCTTATATGTGTGCGCGTTACCCGCCCACCACTCGCCCATGCTCACCAAAGTCTCTCTGTGTTTTTTGGGAAGCGTGTCTTGCAGAAGGAACATGATTTCATTATGGTCATCGGTGCCAATGTTCTCCGAAATGTCATACAGCAGCTGCCTGCAGGAGAAAACCAAAGTTGGGAAAACGTTACAGTTGCTGCCTTTGTCCATTCTTCTGACCCTGAATAATGATTACAACTTGAACAAAATTACTGCAAAATTGCAGTTTTTCCCTGCACAGCATTTGTCATGTAAAACCTGCCAAAAGGTTCATGGGGTGAGGGGAACCCACAATTTTCAGATTTTTACACCTCAATATTTAGTCTTTTAACTAAGAAAATGAACAACACGCATAGGGACTGAATTATCCCCAATTTAATTAATGCATGATTATTAATTTATAAAGTAAACTGTTACCCTCAATGGGGCATCCAAGTGCTGATAGCTTGACTGAGGACCTAAAAGACAGGAATGAGGGCAAATAAAGAGTGAATAGGCAAGTTTTAAGATTCTTTTTAGACAATGGTTGACAAGAATGGAGAAGAATATCCGGTGGAAGACTTTTACAAAGCTAGGGAGCTAAGTAATACAAAGAGCTTTTCAATGCGTAGTATTCCAGATCAAGACTGGAAGAGCATAACTCTTAGGTGGTCGAGTACTTACCAGTAAGGACTTACCAGGTTCTGCAGACACCATTTTGAGCTCTGGACATTACACAGAGTGCCTTAAAATGAAACGCTGGGCAATAGCACATTCTAATACTCAAGAGGATTTGAGATCGAGTGGTAACAAGGAGCATTAAGAAATAATCTGGTAGCAGATTCATGGACTCGCTGAAGGTCTTATAACAGATGCTGTGGTAAGCCAAAATGCAACAAATGTCTGTAGTCGAGGCATGATGTATTAAGCGACTGCACTAGGGACTTTTGGGAGGAAACAGGCAAAAGCAGTAGCACTTGTCTTAGGGCTCTCAAAAGGGCACGCAGAAGGCAGAGACTTTGGAGATTTGATTAACAAAAGAAGCCTGCAATCAAATCAGGTCCCGAGGATGTTTTGCAGATGGAGATCGCTCTGGAGTACGACCATTATCGACAGTCCACCCGTTAGGTGACCTGAAAGAGGGTTGTCGCCAAATAGAAGGATCTCAGTTTTTTCACTGTTCAGCTTAAGGCATCTGGTGTTTAAGAGCAGCCAAGCGGGGCAATGGCGTGGAATGGGGTTAAAGAAGCCGACTGTGGCCTATTTGACAAAAAGAAAGAAAAACATTTCAGAGCAGACTTGCAAATTTTACGACATAAAAGATGGATGACCAGTATGGAGTGGGAGATGGTGTCAAACGCTGCAGAGATGTCATTAAGAATAAGGGCGGTGCTAGCACCCTGATCTAAAATGGCTTGGAGAGTTTCCTGTACAATTAGAAGAACAGTCTCCGTGCTATGCAGCGGTCAAAACCCAGATTGGGGGACGTGTTTGATTCGAGACTGGAGATAGTGAGATCAATGAGAATTGACATGTTTTTTCCAATAACCTTGATTGGAAAGGCTGGAGAGATAGGCCGTTAGTTCCTGGGAACCTTAGGGCCAACAGTACATCTTTTAAAAGAGAAACTAATATAGCGTGTTTTTACATGGATGGAATTAAGTCTGATTTTATGGAGATCATTTCACCCAAAAGGGGGAGATATGTTTAGTAAGAACGTAACGTAAAAACATGAAGCAGGCACCGGTTCAAGGCAGAGTCGGACTTTGCAGAAATGGCAGACTACTGAACCTCCGGACTGAAAAGCAGCGTCAGTTCAGCTAAAGAAGAGGCAGAGGTTGAATACGATAATAACTCAGTCACGCACTGAGTCTGCCAGAGACTGCTTCGGATTGTTGTTGTGAATAGATATAATTTTATCATGAAAATAAGTAACCAGACCTGTGCAAAGATTCTGGGATGCAGTTACGTACTGGTTGGCAACCTTGGGGTTCAGAAAGGAACAGACAATGGAGCAGATCTCTTTGGAAAAGTTGGCAGCCATATGTATTTTAGAAGTGTGGTATGTAACACGAGCAGTGCGAATGGAGTAATGGTCGTTTTTAGGTGTCGGGTGGCGTTGCAGCGCAATGCGCTGCTCGCTCTGGGAGACCTCTTGTGAGCAAGGAGATTTCAGAAGGGGACTTGAAGCCCCGCCCCTCATTTCCATTGGCTGGCGTTACTGTTTATGCTAAACGGTGGCCTGCCATTGGAAATTAGTTTTTTGGTTGCCGCCCTTTCGCCTTTTTGTCCGGCCCATCCGGGATGCTCATCTGCTTCACGACTGTCGTGAATCACTTTCTTACCTTGGGGGGGGGGGGGGGCATCTGTGTTTAATTAGCATGGCCTTAGCGCTGCCATGCTAATTAGAAACAGAGCCCCTCCCCCTAAAGATAAGAAAGTGCTTCGCTGGACGAAAAGGGGAAAGGGCGGTCTGGACATACTTCGGAGCTCATCACGCTCCGACGCTGCTCTCGTTGCGGTTTTCTTGTCCTCACTCTTCTCTCACTGACAATCTGTTCAGTCTCTTGCTGATCAGACATCTTGTCACCAACTATTCCCCGAGCAGTCTAGGCTCTCCGTTCCTCTGGCCGACTCTTCATGCTAAGGTACTGTCATCTTAATTTGAACCCTCACTCTGAGCAGTCTCCTCCCTGCAGTATTTTCCATACGGTGGTAGCCCCTTTGTCATTCACCCCACAATCTCGAGGGGTCTCCGTTGCCCCCTCTCCCCTCTGATGCCCAGCTTTTGGCTGCTAAGAAGCCCCCCAACCAATTGTAACCCCCAGATCTATTAAATCCTAAACAGCACTCCTGGCTCGTCAGATGCTCTCCGCTGTCTCTCCTGCTGGACACAGTTGGGTGGCCAGGAGACACCTAGCTCCCCCGCTGCAGAAATGTGACTGTGGCCCCTGCCTGGACATAGCAAGCACAACCCAGCAGGCTCTCTCCGACGCACTTTAAGTGTCCCCTGTGAATGTGTCGCTAACCCCCCAACAGATGCTCAGCAATAGGGGAGGGGTAGTGAGATGCTATGATCTACCCATGTTCTACTACACCGCTCCAATCTGAGAGATGTTTTTTTCCATACATGTCCGCATTAACATAGCCCACGCCCCCCTTTAGAGTTCAAGAGATCTATTCTATGGCACTATCTTATGAAACGCACTACATCATAGCGCACAACACACCATGAGTGCATACAAACGGCACAACGAGCAGTGCCATACACAATCTATACCTTTATGACCCTCTGGGAAATATGATCCGTATTGCATAGAATAGATTGCATAAGATACCTCGGATACTACAGTTAACGGGGGCAAGCAGTAACCCAGTAAAACATCATGCACAGTGCTGTGGGCTCTGTCACATTGCATAACACACTATTCATCATTATATTACGTGCATAGCGCTATTTTTTAGTGACGTACAGCACGCTTGTATGTCCATTGCAATTATCGCTCAAAGGGTGCATGCAATAAGGCCTCGTTATCAGTGCAAACACAGCATAATATCAGTCACCGTGAGCAATATTACACAACGCGCCCTGGGTACGCCTGGGCAATATCTGTTATCAAACAAGACATCAGTCATTCGAAGCGTGACATAAATGACATACATCATGCTTGTCATAAGGCTGCCTGGCAAACTAACTGCAACGTCGCTTAATAACGCAGTGGTGCATGCATGGATGACTCTCCAAAATAAGTGCATAGAAATATTGTGATTTGTGACAAAGATTTGGATAGGTCAATGGCTGCATGCTAGAATCCGAGCGCATGGTGACATGGGGTGAATCTGCATAGTGTGCAAACATCGCCGCAGATGCATCCATGGAAAATATTCCTCGGTCAGCAATACAGACACTGCCACCCATTCTAGCCAGTAGAGCTTTGTGGTGCGTGATGTCCAATGTTACTAAATGTGTAAGTGCGAGTCTGTCAGTGCATATGCGTCATGCGTGGACAGGTTGACCACACACTGTCATGTCATGTACTCCCACACGAATGTTTGAACCCACTGGTATAATTACGTACTGGACGAGACTACCTCCGCATATTTTGCACACACATGACCTCACCTGCTATGGGCGAAGCAGGGGAGCGCAGCTACGGACTGAGTGCATCTCGCTGAGTAGCCGGGCGGGGAGAGCTGCAGGTGATTCCCAGGGGAGAAGGGCAGGGAAGGCTGCAGGTGAGCACTGGAGAGAGGGCGACTGGGAGCACAGAGACTGCCAGGGAAGAGTCTGTCAGAGAGAGCTGACAGAGAGCACTTCAGCAGCAGGGAACTATTAACAAACTGGAAGACTCAGAAGGAACTCTGGTGTGGGCAGCACCATAGACGGGGCAACCAGGAGGAGAACAGAGCGCAGAGAGACTGCCCAAGAGCAGATAGTGAAGAGACTGCCAGAGGGTAAGCAGAGAAACGGCCACATCAGGAAGTCAGACTTAGGGGCGAGCAGTGATGACAGTGCCAGGAGGGGCACAAAGAGACAGCCACAACCGACTGATTTCCAGTAGTGAGGAGACTTTACGGTACAATACCGCAGCAACAGAGAGAAAGTGTCTGTCTTAAGACTGCCACAGGGAGTCGAGAACCCCATCAGAACTGGGGAAACTGCCTCAGATCAGGTGACGCGGGGAATGGGGGGTGCTGAAGCACCGCTAAAATAAAAAGCATTTGCAATGCAATAGGTCTCGCATTTACTTGCGTTTAAGCTATTGGCATTGTAAACGACAATGCCTTTTAGTTAGGTTTTAAAAACAAAAACAAAAAGGCATTGTCATTTGCAATGTCAATAGCACAAACTCGCATAAATGCGAGACCTATTGCATTGCAAATGCTTTTTCTTCATTTTATGCTACTTTGTTACTATACACTTGAGGTGCGGTTGAGGTTTTCTTTATCCAAAGAATGTGTGAATTTGCACAGGCCACTGCTGACATGCCGCTGCTGGCACACAGCACTGCTGGCACACAGCACTGCTGGCGCCTCACTGCTGGCGCCTCACTGCTGAAGTTGCTGCTGACACATCACTACTGACGCCACTGCTGACACGCCGCTGCTGAGACACGCCTCTGCTGGCATACGCCGCTGCTGGCACACAACTGCTGACGCAGCGCTGCTGACACACAACTGCTGACGCAGCGCTGCTGACACGCTGCTGCCGACACGCACTGCCCTGCTGGCGCGCCGCTTCTGGCATACGCTGCTGACGCGCCGTTGCTGACACGCCGCTGCTGACATCACTGCTGACACGCCACCGCTGACACATCACTGCTGACATTACTGCTGAAATGCCGCTGCTGACACACCAATAATGACACATACTGCTGACACATCACTGCTGACGCACCGCTGCTGACACATCACTGCTGTGTGCCCCAATGATGATGGACCACTGCTGAAAACACTGCTGATACACCACTGCTGTGCACCCTAATGATGACAGAGTCACTGCTGACAAAACACTACTGTGTGCCCCAATGATGACTGACCACTGCGACACATTGTTGACATGCCACTGCAGACACACCACTGATGTGTGTCCCAATGATGACACCACTGCTGACACACCATTGCAGACACACCACTGACGTGTGTCCCAATGATGACAGCACTGCTGACACCACTGCAGACACACCACTGCATGCGTGCTCCAATGATGGCAGTCCACTGCTGATACACCACTGCTGACAAACCATTGCTGTGTGCCTCAATAATGACACACCACTGCTGTACTCCACAATGATGACATACCACTGTTAACACAATACTGCTGACGTGCCACTGCTGACACTACTACTGTGTGCTCCAATGATGACAGACCACTGTTGACAACACTGCTGACACACCACTGCTGTGCACTTCACTGCTGACACCCCACTGCTGTGCACTTCACTGCTGACACGCCACTGCTGTGCACTTCACTGCTGACACGCCACTGCTGTGCACGTCACTGCTGTACACGCCACTGCTGTGTGCCTCACTGCTGACACACCACTGCAGTGTGCCTCACTGCTGACACACCACTGCAGTGTGCCTCACTGCTGACACACCACTGCAGTGTGCCTCACTGCTGACACACCACTGCAGTGTGCCTCACTGCTGACACACCACTGCAGTGTGCCTCACTGCTGACACACTTCACTGCTGACACACTTCACTGCTGTGAACACCACTGCTGCTGTGCACTTCACTGCTGACACACCACTGCTGACACACCACTGCAGTGCTCTTCACTGCTGACACACCACTGCTGACATACCACTGCTGTGCCCTTCACTACTGACGCGCCACTGCTGCTGACACGCCACTGCTGCTGACACACCACCGCTGCTGACACACCACCGCTGCTGACGGCGTGGCTTATTTTAAGTTAAAAAAAAGAGCATACCCTGTGTGATAGTGCACAACTAAACACAAGTTCACCTGTTCGATTGGGTTCAAGCCAAATCAAAAGAGTTTTATTGATTTAGATCTTATTCTAAAGTCAACAATATAAAATCAACAATTTTTTTTTTTTTTTTAAATGGAGTACAAATTACTTTACATTATAAAAAACATTTAAAAGACTGCTAGAAAAGATTTAAAACAATTAAAAAAGATTATGCCATATAAACTCATTTACTGGAGACATTACCAAGTTAATCCGTTCATCACTTTTTTTTATGTTACATTTAAAATACAAAAGGATGAATATAACATTTCATTGCTTGACCAACAGCAGCATTGGGACAAAAATAAAGTGCATGCTTTAAATCCTGCACTCCACTGTGGCATAGATCACATGTGCTGTCCACATTTCACAGAGTTGACCAATGCTTTTAATAGGAGTTCAAAGGGAGAATACCAAGCCGAAGCATTCGTATATTATGTCTTACGCCGTGTCTAGAGACAGAGAGCCTCTAGCCAACAAGTGTTTCATCGTACTGGCGTTATGCCATCGACTTTATAAGGGCTCAACATATACATAATTTGCCACACATATCCTGAAGAAATCAAATTTTATACCCAAAGAAATATTTGTCTCCAAAGTATCTCAAAGACCTGTTTCCGAACTGAAAGTACGCTATGTAAAAGGTGTCACGAGATGGCATTCATTCAAACAATATGTACAGTTTGCTCGAAGGTTTCCTTAAAAAGTAGGGCTGTTATTGGCTAATGAAGGCTGTGTGGTGGCCACCTTCCCTTTTAGAGCACCTAAGGTTGGATGAGATACATAGGGATGGACTTCTAACGTGATAGTGGGTGTGCGCCTGACTTCAATACCCAACCACCTATTGTAGTTACTTTTGATTCGATTGGGCCGATTCATTTGGGCATAGCACAATAGAAAATCTAGGTGGACTAGCTACTGAGATGCCAAGGGTGGATGAATCATTGTGGCAGGTTTTTAGTAAAAACAAAAATACATCTGGTTTATCAGTGTCAATAGAATCCCATACGTCTAGGAAATGCTTAGGGAGATATCTAACAGGCATCAGGAAGAATGTCAAATCTGCATTACGAGATCCACCTGGATTGGTCGTTTGATGGTGTGCTCGAGAAGGGCCAGTGTTTATGAACAAGAGGCAATGTCAGCAAGAAACTGGCCGGGCACGATTATTTATTCATGAGTGTTACAGCTGAAAGACCCGCGGATCTCGGAATGGAGCAGTAATATGGCACCGATTGGTATGGGCATTATTACCTCTGGGGGTAACACTGCACTAAAATACCGGCCCAGTCAGAATGAGAGACCCTGGGGGACGGGAAGACAGCACCTGTAGCATGTGCTGCACCAGTTCAAAGCCCAGCGCATCACAGTGGTGTTGCAGGCACCCAACAAAGTCACATCACGCTCTAGGTCGATGATGGACTGAGAAAGAGGGCTGCTAGCACGTTACTTTTTTCTTTCTGAGGGTCTATGCCGACAGCTGCTGCCATGATAGTTCTTACTAGCATGCAAGTTTGTTTTTCCAAGACGTGTTAATATCTGGCCCACTAGCAATTCGATTGTCGCATCTGCATTTGAAAAACTAGCTGTTTTTCTCTTGATTTTGTTGTTTTGGGGTCGTGCTTCCTGTACCCTATTTATCCGTAAAGCGGATGTTATAGTAGAAAACTCAACTCCCAGAATGCCTTGCTAGAGGGAGTATCTTGTATGCCTTCCCATGCTGCACCACAATAGATCACATGACTGCTACCGGCATATAGGGTGCTGGCTCACAACCACGAGTGCTTGGCCTTGCTTCCTGCTTTAGGACCACGCCCCCTTGACTGTTTGTATTCTACCCGGACCCGTTCCTCGTCTTTTCCTTGTTTCCTGCGTATTAGAGGAACCTCAAAACCAACGGAACAACACGTTTCAAGTCCTCGGTACCGTGAGTTGGGTTGAGTGTTGAAGTCTCTAACTACGAGCCTCTGTATTGATTAGCGCGTTGGAAGCGCGCTCTGAGAACATTTCCTATATCGCTAGCGCGAGGAAGCGCTGTGGAGGTTTTTGTCTGCTTTTGTTTATTTAGCGCTGGAAGCGCACTTTTGAGAACATTATTTGTATCGCTAGCGCGAGGAAGCGCTGTGGAGGTTTTTGCCTGCTTTTGTTTATGTAGCGCTGGAAGCGCGCTCTTGGGAACCTTACCTGTGTAGCTAGCGCGAGGCAGCGCTGTGGTAATCCCTGCCTGCTCCTTTTGGTTGGTGCGATTATCGCGCTAGATCCCTTGCCAGTTGTTCCTCCCCCCAGCGCTGGGACGCGTTGGTGCCTCACAATGTCAGTGAGCTTGTGATTGAAGGCTCAAATCTTTATCGGGACAAACAGTCTTCTTTTAGTAACAAAGACATTCAGTACAGTCAAATCAACGGCATCAAGAAAGGACTATTGCTGAAACCAAGGTGGATACACTACTCTCTGCGAATTGTAAAACATTGTATTTCCTCTTCGTGAAGTGTGCTTGATTCCTCCAACAACCCTCCTTCTTATGTGAAGTCTGCCTTCTTTCCACTGGTGTTGTATAGAGGCACCGTTTTCTGTTTTAAGAAGAGTCCTTAAAGCCACGTCCCCAGGTCTGATTGTGTGAGTATGAGAAGGCATAGAATGTACAGAAAGTAGCGGGGAAGCTCATGAGGGATTAAGATTTACGGCTACCTTGTTGTTTGTGTCTCCTTGTAGGAATCCTTACTTCCTGCCTGACATCCCCGACAGAAGACCTGGTGGTCCTTTCTGGTCTCTTCGCCCTCTAGGGGGTCCATGTCTTCCTCTAGTGTGTATACACCTATAGGGGTCTGGACCCTGTGAGAGCGTAAAGACATTATCTTCGCTCCCGTGGATCTTGGATTCTCGGTCGTCGGACCCAGAACCGGACAGTAAGGCCAAGCCCACGTAGCTTAAACATCCCCTGAGCGAAGATGGAGCAAGACGCTTCCTACGATGCAGCTAGGTTAGAACAGTCGCGCCTTCACAATCCTGACATTACTATGTCGGAGTTAGCAAATACCGTAGTCACATTGCAGACAGAGCTTAGAGTGTTAAGGGGAGAGAATCAGCGGTTGGTCACAGAATTAGGAATATTAAAAACACACACCTCATTAGAGACATCAGGAATAGGAACACTTCCCAAACAGAAGCATAGTTATATTCAGCAAAGTCATTTTCACCTCCCATCCCCACACACATCCGTACCTCCTGTATCCCCATCTGCCCCGGTTAATGTTACGGTTGTCACCCCACCCCACACTCCCTTGGCCATGCCTGAACGGTTCAATGGGGATAGCACTAAATATGCAGTCTTCATGAATCAGTGCCATCTCCAGTTCTTGTGTCGAGCAGCGGCGTTCCCTGATGATGCCGCAAAAATAGCTTTCATCATATCTTATCTGAGCGGGAACGCAGCCCTTTGGGCGGTCCAGTTAGTGGAGAACGACGATCCAGTGCTCTATAATTTAACTCAGTTCAAGGTACGGATGCGAAGTTTATTAGCTCGGCATTCTTACATGCAGGCCAGTGACAACGAGTTGCTGAACTTGAAACAAGGGTCAAAGGACCTTCTTACGTATATAACCACGTTCAATCGGTTAGTCACTGAGACACAGTGGCCTGACGAGAAAAGAACATCCCTCTTTTATCGTGGGTTGAGAGATGAATTAAAAGACATTCTGTCTCAGATTGTAGATCCGCCTGACGACTGTGCGTCCTTTATTGATTTAGTGGTCAAATTGGACCATAGGCTGACAGAAAGGAAGGGAGAGAAGTCAAAAGGAGAATACTCCCGTCTTTTTCTTTCAAGGCCCGAAAAAAAAGAGTCTAAAGATTCGACTGAGCCTATGCAGATTGGTGGGGTCAGAGGCCCTTTCACTGCCGAAGAAAGAGAAAAAAAAAACGACATTTGAATCTATGCCTTTACTGCGGTAAGGGAGGGCATTTTGCCCGAGAATGTCCCGTGAAGCCTAAAAGAGTAGATAAACTGGTAAACAAATCAGGAGCAGTGTCTGGGTCGGAAAACTGAAGGACTTGGTAAGTTTGGAGATCGATTTCTCAAGTCCTTCAGTGTCTCAGATCTCGCAGTCTGTCTCTAACAAGTTGTCTCTGGTGCCGAAACATTTTATCATTTCGGTAGTCTTCATCCTGCCCTCTCAACATAGAAAGTCTATGGCTATTTTACTGGATTCTGGGGCTACCGGGAATTTCTTGGATATAACCGTAGCTAAAGCATTGGGGTTGCAATTCATCACAAAATCCTGTCCTGAGAAGGTTCGAGCAGTGGATGGATCCGAGTTGTCATCAGGGTTGATTAGACACCATACTCCTGATATTATCATGGTGTGTGATAATGGGCACTCAGAGATAATCTCTTTCGATCTCATTGATACACCCACGTTTGGGGCCATATTAGGAGTACCATGGTTGCAACAACACAATCCCCATATAGATTGGGTCTCTAGAACAGTAACGTTAAGGTCTTCTTTTTGCACTTTACACTGTTACAAAGAAACGGCCTTATGGCAAACACCGGTATGTTTCGCTACGACAGTCTGCCTGCTGAATATCGAGGGTTTGCTAGTGTATTCGATGAGGTGAAGGCGACAGCTCTACCCCCTCATAGGGCATATGATTGTAGAATAGACTTAATCCCAGGAGCAGACCTGCCTATCAGTCGAGTATACGCATTGACTGAACCAGAGACTAAATATCTTTATGATTATTTGCAAGAGATGCTGAAGAAAGGATTCATGCGACATTCTACCTCCCCTGTCTCCTCGCCGTATCAGAGAGGGAGATGAGTGGAAAACGGCTTTTCGTACCAAATTTGGTTTATACGAATACTGTGTTATGCCGTTTGGCCTCTGTAATGCTCCAGCAGCATTCCAGTTCTTTGTGAATGAGATCTTGCGAGAATATTTAGATCTCTTTGTTATCGTCTATATTGACGACATCCTAATCTATTCACAGAATGAGCAAGACCACGTAGAGCATGTGAAGTTAATATTGCAAAGATTGCAAGAACACCACCTGTTTGCCAAATTGGACACATGTTTGTTTCACACACAAGAAGTTGATTTCCTGGGTTTTGTTATCTCTCCAAAAGGGATTCATATGGATCCAGCTAAGGTAGCTGCTATCACCAATTGGAACAGCCCCAAGACCGTGAGAGAAATACAATCCTTTTTAGGATTCGCTAATTTTTATAGGAGATTCATACACCACTTCTCTGACTTAGTGTCTCCTATCACTAGACTGCTAAAGAAAGGGGTGCAGTTTGTCTGGGATAAATCTGCAGAAGCTGCTTTTCAGGCTTTAAAAGATCGCTTTACCTCTGCCCCCATAATCAGACACGCTGATGAGACCCTACCGTATTTTGTAGAAGCGGATGCTTCACAATACGCAGTGGGGGGAGTTTTGTCACAACGAGATAGGAATTCAGGTACTCTCCATCCTGTGGCCTATTTCTCAAAGACGCTCTCACAAGCAGAGCAGAGCTATACAATCGGGGAAAGAGAATTGTTGGCCATAAAATTGGCTTTTCAGGAGTGGAGACATTATTTATTGGGGTCACCTCATACCATTACGATCTATTCAGACCACCGAAACCTCCAATTCTTTAGGTTTAAATCTGTTTTTATTAGAGAAAACAAAGTATCGGAGCGGCATCAGCAGCCATCGCCTACAACCCAGCGGGCCGGCGGATCACTGCGCTGGTAGGTCAGCCCATCAAGGCCTCAACTAGCTCCCCGTGGTCAGCCCCCCGTTATACACAGCATGTCGCCTACAACCCCGTGGGGCCGGCCGCGTTTTAAACTGAGGGGGACAGAAGGAACCCCGGGGTCGTCTGAGGGGCAGTATTGACCAGTCTCCGCCATATGCTGCCCAGTCGGGCCGGTCATTGAGGAACCACTCCGCCCGGCACGTGTCAGATAGAGGACTCCCCCAATGAGGCTGAGACTCCGCTCTAGGCGTAAGGCTCTGCGGCCATGGCCTACCCGGTAGGGCGTTATCCACCTCGATACTTCAAGAAACCTCCAATTCTTTAGATCCGCTAGAGCTCTCACCCCCAGACAGATGAGATGGGTATCTTTCTTTTGTGAATACGACTTTATCATCACCTTCAGACCAGGTGCTCGGCATGGAAAAGCAGATGCCTTATCCAGATTAGGAAAAGAGCTTAGTATTATAGAGGAAGAACCCATGCCCATCATTCCCGAAAACAAGATTGTAGCTGTGAATACCCAGGAGGAGGGTACGGCTGATTCTTTTCTTACACGATTGGAACAGGAGTATAAAGAGTTGGGGCAGGAGACATGGTTAACAGATCCGTTGAATACCGTGGTGAACGGCTTATTTTATCATGACGGAAAACTGTTCATTCCTTCACCTGCAACACGCTCTTTGATATTGAAATGGTGTCATACGTTACCCCTGTCTGCACATCCTGGACCAGACAAAACACGTCAAACTTGTCAACGGTGGTTCTGGTGGAAGGAAATGTATCATGACATCTCTGAATTCTGTAAAGCCTGTTCCATTTGTGCAAGACAAAAATCCCTGCATTGTGCGCCTGCTGGCCTGTTGTCAAGGATTCAAGAGTTTTCTTTCAGTAATCTTGCACAGGAACAGAGACGCTGATTCCCAACTCCCCTTCAAGGATATTTCTGCGGTCCAGTTTAATTTCTAGACCCACAAATCTACCCCCAAGGGGGAAGGGGGGAGTGGATAAAATAATAAACAAGAAGAGACTGGTCCTGAAACTTGTCTTCTCTCTTTCGTCTACTTCTTCGTTCAATCTGCAGACTGCGTGTCAACTGAGAGAATCTAAAAATCAAGCATTAAGTTATAATCTCTTACACTTAACTGAATTCTATATTCTATTCCGCTCCCTTGTTCTTTACCTACCCTTAGCTCCAAGCACTGTGCCTCTCTTCTATATTTCTTGTTACTATCTTTCTTTCTTTTCTTTCTTTTTCTTGAAAAGGCACCTCTGGAATTAACCTGTCAACAAGATATCACTTAATGTATTTATTTCCTATTTACCCCTTGAACTCTCTTGCTCTTTAGGTAATCTAATTCACTTACTTGAGTGTGTATGCCTTTATCTCTGTAGGGACTCTTCTTAATAGTATCTATTTTCTAACATGTATTTTTACGTCTTTTCTTAACTGTCCAGGAATTCCTTTTTTGAGAGTTTTTAACGACCTTTTCCTTCTTAGCAGGGTATTGCCGTTTATCTATTTTTCTGGTAAGTACTGTCTAGTCTCTAACTATATACAACATTATTTACATTTTATTCAGAGTAATTCTATCATTTTCTTTTGTGACTTAGCTTATGTCTTCTTTCTTCCTTCAGGTTCTGGCAGCGCTAGGTATCCATCGACGAGTTGCTTTCACCAGCTGAAGCCGAAAAATAGGGAAGAGGTGCCACCAACTGTTACTTCAGCAAACTTCTCCTTCTCAAACTTGCTGCGAACTTAGACTGCTTCTGACTACTTCCGACGGAGGTAGCGGACGAGAAACCGGGCGAAACCCGACGAGGTAACACTCTGACTAAATCTGAGGAGCCTAAGAATTAACCTGCGTGCTCTGAAACTTCCTCAGTGAAGTGCGCGTTGGTTCCAGCGCGCGCGCCTCAAGCTGCCTCTGAACACCTGTGGGGAATAAATAAACTAGACCGCTGCGATGATTAGAAAGCGGCGGCCTTTCTTCGGTTCCATTTCTGATTCAGCCTGGTCCAGCCATTGCCTCTGGCCCGCATTCTTCCTCCTGACCCATAACTTCTGCCCAACACTGTGCCCGCTATTGTCAAAGCGCCCCCAGGAGCCCTGACAGTACCCCCCAACAAAGGAGGTCCTCTCAATCGTGGCTTTGTAGGAAATCTTTGATGAAAAGATTTTACTAATCTCGGAGCATGCACATCTGACTCCAATTCCCAAGATCGCTCCTCTGGCCCATAGCCCTTCCAGTCCACTAAGTAGTACAATTTGCCTTTTACCTCCTTCGAGTCTAAAATCTCCTTGACTTCAAATTCTGTTCCAGATTCTAATGGAATGGGTTTCGGAGGCAAGTTTTTTCGCAGTTCTAGTGGTGCCTTTTTCAACAATGATACGTGAAACACTGGATGAACCTTCAATTTGGTGGGTAGTTTTAACCGATAGGTAACCTGAGACATCTTTTCTTCTATCCGATAGGGCCCTATAAATCTTGGTTGAAATTTCCGGTTACCTTTTAACCTAAGGATCCTTGTACTTAACCAAACACAATCTCCTGCCTCTAAGGGATGACCCTCTCGTCTTTTTTTATCTGCATAAGTCTTGTATTTTCTCTTAGCCTGTTCTAAGTTTTGTATGACCGTCTGGTGGACTGGTTTCAAATGCGATACTAGGTCTTTCGCTGCTGGGACTAGAACATCAGTCTGCCCTATGGTGAAATTTGGGTGTCGGCCATAGTTCAAGTAAAATGGGGAATAGCCTGTAGAGACATTCCTGGCATTGTTGTGTGCAAACTCAGCTGCCCATAAAAAATCTGCCCACTCTCCATCTTGTTTCGAAAGATACAACCTTAGGTACTGCTCTAATTCTTGGTTCACCCTCTCTGTTTGCCCATCTGTCTCTGGGTGATAACTGGTTGAATACCTGGCTTCGATTCCCAGACCTTCCAAAAAAGCCTTCCAAAAATGGGATACGAACTGTGTACCCCTATCTGAAATGACAATATTCGGAATTCCGTGAATCTTCACAATTTGTGTACTGAAGTGTTTGGCAAGTTGCTTAGCTGTGGGAACCCCTTTTAGAGCCTTAAAATGTGCCATTTTAGAAAATGTGTCCACTACCACTAGGATGGTGTTGAAACCTTGACTAAGGGGTAAATCTACAATGAGGTCTAACGTAACTGTGTGCCATGGAAAGGGTGGTGTAGGCAAAGGTTGTAACAACCCCTTAGGAGCCTGCCGTTCTGATTTTCCCTGAGCACAGATTTCACAGGTCTTGACGTACTGCTCCACGTCCCTGGTCATTTGAGGCCACCAATAAAGTCTTAATTAATTCTTCGGTTTTAGCTCCTCCTTTGTGCCCAGCTAAAATAGCATCATGGCACTCGTACAGCGCTTGATTTTGTAACTCTTTGGTAGGCAAATACAAGGCTCCTTTAAAATATGGCAACTGATGTTGGATTTATCTTCCAGCGCCCTCTTCGGCCCAACCTTGCATTTCTTCTGGACTCATGATTTCGATTATTTGTTCTTTCAGGTCAGTTGAGGTGGTGGCGCCAATAATTCTGGTACTTGGAATTATGGCTTGATTTTCCATGTTACTTTTTTGGTTATTGGTTCCTAGTCTGGACAAGGCATCAGCCTTCCCATTCTGTGCCCCAGGTCTGTAGGTGATTACAAAGTCATAATCGGCAAAGTACAATGACCATCTAAGTTGTCTTGGTGTTAGTGTCTTAGCTGATTTTAGAAATTTTAAATTTCGATGATCTGTGAAAACTGTCACGATATGCTGAGCTCCCATGAGGTAGTGTCGCCACTCTTTAAAGGCGTCTTTAATGGCCAATAACTCTTTTTCCGTTATAGTGTAATTTACTTCAGCAGGCGTTAGTTTTCTTGATCTGTAAGCTACTGGATGCAGCTGACCTGTTTCCTTGTGTCGTTGAGATAGCACTCCCCCAACTGCTAAATCAGAGGCATCAGTCTCAACATAAAATGGTTCCGAGGGATCTGCATGTAAAAGTATTGGAGCAGTGGTAAAGTCTTTCTTCAGAGATTTAAAAGCTTCTTCGGTTTCTTCTGTCCAATCAAAGTGAACTCCCTTCCTGAGTAGTTTTGTAACAGGAAGTATTTTCCGTGAGAATTCACTTATGAACCTTCTGTAGAAATTTGCAAACCCTATAAAGCTCTGAACCTCCTTAAGACTTTCGGGGGACTTCCAGTCGACCACTGCCTTGATTTTCCGTTCGTCCATGTTTATTCCGGTTGGTGAAAGGACAAAGCCCTAAAACTCCACCTGGGAAATGTTGAACACACATTTTTCTAGTTTCACAAACAGCTTATTTTCTCGGAGCTTCTGTAAAACTCCTCTCACTTCTACTCGATGCTTATTCTTGTCGGATGAATAAATCAGAATATCGTCAATGTAGACTATTGCACACTGACCAATGTATTCATGGAGGATGTCATTAATAAAATGTTGGAAAGCAGCCGGAGCGTTGCAGAGACCATACGGCATAACTTGGTATTCAAATAGCCCAAATCTTGTTCTGAAAGCTGTCTTCCATTCATCTCCTTCTCGCATTCGGACAAGATGGTAAGCTCCTCTAAGGTCGAGTTTTGTATATATCTGTGCTCCTTTCACCTGATCCAAAAGGGCGGAAATAAGTGGAAGCGGGTACCGATTTTTCTTGGTGATTCTGTTAATTGCGCGATAATCGATACAAGTTCTCAAATCACCTTCCTTCTTCGGCACGAAGAATAGAGGCGAAGACACTGGAGATTGCGATGGCCTGATGAAACCATTCGCCAGATATTTGTCTAAGTATTCTTTTAAATGACGATGTTCTTTTTCTGTTAAGGCGTAAACTCGACTGCAAGGCAGATTTGAGCCCGGTTCCAGGTCTATCTTACAATCATACACCCGATGTGGTGGCAATTGTTCTGCTTCCGTTTCATTGAACACATCCTCAAAAT
This sequence comes from Triturus cristatus, assembly GCF_964204655.1. Lineage (NCBI taxonomy): Eukaryota > Metazoa > Chordata > Amphibia > Caudata > Salamandridae > Triturus > Triturus cristatus. Next base: position 820,987,288 of record NC_140584.1, read on the forward strand.
CTCGATACTCTTGTGGAATTTCTTGAGAATTGATGACGCAAACAGATACTGCAGTCATACACAAAGAATGAGCTGGATTTCACCCATTGGTTTTTTTCTTTTGCTTCAAAACAATTCTTCTTACAATACTCCGAATCCATTACTATTGTCCTGGAGCTCCAATTGATTGTTGGGTTGTGTTCTGTAAGCCAGGGTAGACCTAAGATGAGTTGAAACTGGGGTGCGTCAATTAAATTGAATTGGATCACTTCTTGGTGTCCGTCGCTGGAAATTAGCTGTACTTGCTCTGTATGGCTCACTATGGGTCCGGAGGAAAGATTTGTTCCGTCCACCGCCCGGACGGGTTCGCTCCTAGATTTCAATATTGCTCGTAACCCTACCTTGGTTGCAAATTTTAAGTCGCAAAAGTTTCCAGTGGCTCCGGAATCTATCATTACTGAAACCTCGGTCAATGTTACTTGCCGAAACTTAATTACCATTGACAAAATCAAGTGTGGGGCCGATGATTGCAGGGTATTCGCTACTTGATGTTCAGTTGGAGTTGATTTTTGATTAGCATCCACCGGTCCAACTCCCGCTACTGGTGGTGCTGCAAGTTTTCCTTCGGCTTGAAAGAAGTCTTTGGTTTCTTTGGACACCCTCTAACAAAATGTCCACTGGAGCCGCAGTACATGCATAAATTGCCTGTCCTTCTCTTTTCTTTTTCCTCCTTGGTCAAAGGACCCCTTATAGTTCCTATTTGCATCGGTTCTGACACCACTTGTCCGTCCGCAAACTTGACTCCTTCTGACCGAGCCCTGTCAAACCTTGGAACTATTGGTTTAAAATCTCTTCTCTTTTCTCCTTTTCTCTCTCCTTGGCGGAAGTCAATTTCTAAGACCAGATCTACCAGCTCTGAAATTTGGGTGGGTCGATTTGGAATTTGCGCCAACACATCTTTGAGTTCGTCTTTTAGCCCTCTATAGAAGACTGCTGCTCTTTTACTCTCTGGCCAGTCAGTCTCCACCACTAGTTTGTAAATTGTGCCAAGTATGCCACGAGATCTCGGTTTCCTTGTCTTGAGTCAAGTAATTTGTTATCTATACCGCTTGAGAGATTCTCCGTCTGTCAAAGATCCGAAGAAATTCTTGTTTGAATACTTCGTAATAATGCAGTAGGGGGTCATCACGGGAAACCAAGGGCATTGACCAGGACGCCGCATCTCCGCTTAAGTATGACAACACGAAGGCTACTCTTGACTGTGCATCTGGGAAAATCGAAGGGCGGCACATGAAGTGTAGTGAGCACTGAGTGATGAATATCTGCGCTTTTTGTCGGTCTCCGCTAAATCGCTCTGGGGAAGCTAACGGTATGACTGGGGACAGAGAATGAATTACTTGTGTTGCTATTCTACTTGGACCTTCAATAGGAGGGTCTCCGGTTTCTCGTCCTGTACTAAATGGCTGTCTTAACCTCTGAGCTAATTCTGCTGTCTCCTTCCTAGAGTTGACCACCTCCTGTCTAAGACTCTGATTTTCCTCCCTTACTGCCACCAACTCCTTCTGTATTGTCTCTAAAACTGTTCCTAAGGTTTGCAAATTTATTCCTTCAGCCATCTCTGCTCAGGTGCAAGTTTTTAAACGCGGGCACTTCACTCTGTCAAGGGTTCAAGAGTTTTCTTTCAGTAATCTTGCACAGGAACAGAGACGCTGATTCCCAACTCCCCTTCAAGGATATTTCTGCGGTCCAGTTTAATTTCTAGACCCACAAATCTACCCCCAAGGGGGAAGGGGGAAGGGGGAAGGGGGAGTGGATAAAATAATAAACAAGAAGAGACTGGTCCTGAAACTTGTCTTCTCTCTTTCGTCTACTTCTTCGTTCAATCTGCAGACTGCGTGTCAACTGAGAGAATCTAAAAATCAAGCATTAAGTTATAATCTCTTACACTTAACTGAATTCTATATTCTATTCCGCTCCCTTGTTCTTTACCTACCCTTAGCTCCAAGCACTGTGCCTCTCTTCTATATTTCTTGTTACTATCTTTCTTTCTTTTCTTTTTTTTTCTTGAAAAGGCACCTCTGGAATTTACCTGTCAACAAGATATCACTTAATGTATTTATTTCCTATTTACCCCTTGAACTCACTTGCTCTTTAGGTAATCTAATTCACTTACTTGAGTGTGTATGCATTTATCTCTGTAGGGACTCTTCTTAATAGTATCTATTTTCTAACATGTATTTTTACGTCTTTTCTTAACTGTCCAGGAATTACTTTTTTGAGAGTTTTTAACGACCTTTTCCTTCTTAGCAGGGTATTGCCGTTTATCTATTTTTCTGGTAAGTACTGTCTAGTCTCTAACTATATACAACATTATTTACATTTTATTCGGAGTAATTCTATCATTTTCTTTTGTGACTTAGCTTATGTCTTCTTTCTTCCTTCCTTCTTTCTTCCTTCAGGTTCTGGCAGCGCTAGGTATCCATCGACGACTTGCTTTCACCAGCTGAAGCCGAAAAATAGGGAAGAGGCGCCACCAACTGTTACTTCAGCAAACTTCTCCTTCTCAAACTTGCTGCGAACTTAGACTGCTTCTGACTACTTCCGACGGAGGTAGTGGACGAGAAACCGGGCGAAACCCGACGAGGTAACACTGACTAAATCTGAGGAGCCTAAGAATTAACCTGCGTGCTCTGAAACTTCCTCAGTGAAGTGTGCGTTGGTTCCAGCACGCGCGCCTCAAGCTGCCTCTGAACACCTGTGGGGAATAAATAAACTAGACCGCTGCGATGATTAGAAAGCGGCGGCCTTTCTTCGGTTCCATTTCTGATTCAGCCTGGTCCAGCCATTGCCTCTGGCCCGCATTCTTCCTCCTGACCCATAACTTCTGCCCAACACTGTGCCCGCTATTGTCAAAGCGCCCCTAGGAGCCCTGACACCTGTTAAGACCTTTACCTGTTCCTGAGTGTCCCTGGTCCACTATCAGCATGGATTTTATCACTGATTTACCTACAAGTAAAGGTTATACAGCTGGCTCCTGTCTGAATTTACCTGTGACCTCCAGGGTTCGTGGTGGCGAATATTCCCTCTGGTGCTGTGCCTGGTTCTGTGCTGTCCGGTCTCCCTCCGCTGCCGCCTCGACAATCACAGCGGCCCGGAGCAGACTCCGGACTACATCCCCCAGGGGTACTAGCGGCCGGAAGCCGCCGCCGACGCCGTTCAGCGCGCCAGGAGGCGCTTAAGAGCTTGGCCCGACTCCGGCCGAGCGGGCTCCTGTCTGAATTTACCTGTGACCTCCAGGGTTCGTGGTGGCGAATATTCCCTCTGGTGCTGTGCCTGGTTCTGTGCTGTCCGGTCTCCCTCCGCTGCCGCCTCGACAATCACAGCGGCCCGGAGCAGACTCCGGACTACATCCCCCAGGGGTACTAGCGGCCGGAAGCCGCCGCCGACGCCGTTCAGCGCGCCAGGAGGCGCTTAAGAGCTTGGCCCGACTCCCGCTTCGCGGGACGCGACGGACTAAGCCCGGACAAAGGGCGGGCCCTCTGTGGCCCTCAGAGGCCCGAGGAGACCGGACTGGACCATCCCCCTTGGTTTTCTTCGTGCTCGTTACGATCTGCGTGCTCAGTAAGTTACCAGCACATCTTATTGTATTAATTATTGGCTGCCAAGTTCTTACTAGGTCTGTGGATGTCTTGAGTCCAACAAAAACGGTGGTCAACAGAGTGGGTATGCTACTGAATGGAACCCTGGACAATTTTATAGTCAGAACATCATCGGGAGGCGCGTTAGATGGACTGCTTGCAGAGCGCCGGGCTGATCGCCGACGCTCTATTGAAAACATTAAGAAAAGGGCACTATCTGAGCCTAATGTTGCAGCCATTTCTAATAATGAGCTAGTTTTAGATCTTGCTAATGATACTTTATCTACTGATGGTGTACCTTACCTGTTGAGAGAGGGTGAAGTGCCTAGCACAAGTCATACTGGAACAGACATTCCCATATCTACAAACAATACTAATATTAATTGTATTTCCAGCACCCTTGGAGTTTCAACTGCTGTGTCACCCATCTGTCCAAAGTCAGTTCATTTGAGGCTCAAAAGATCTACACAAACTGCAAAGTACGGTCCACCTCCTATTAAGAGGAGACGTAAAAGGATGGAGCCTAATAAACAGAAGCTCAGTTCGACTGACTTTGGGAAAAAAGCTACCCCCTCTTGTACCAAGGCTGCAACTGTTGCAGTACTCAAGGATGTGATTGGAACGGTTGATGCTTCTGTGTCGCCGTTAACTTCTGTACTTACAGCGGGGGAACTTAGTACTAAACTTAGCCTAGAGGCCAATGGGTTGAATTCAATACACACCAGCAACCTTTTGGATAGTATGGAACTAATTATGCAAACCTATACTTTAGTTATTGTGGAAAGACTGGAAAAAATGGAAAATAGATTAGGGAAAATAGAAGCAGATTTAGGCATGAAGAGAAGCATTATAAGTGAAGAAGCCAATACAGAGCTTAAATTGGTCTCAGACCCTACCCCAGTGGATAATACTGCCATTAATTCCCAACCACCATCCATCGGAATTGTTTCAGTATTAAATACAATTCCTAGCAACTCCCTAACGGATGCTTCGTCCTCTGGCAGACACCTCCTGAATGGGTTAGTTCCTACCCCTAAACCTGCCCATATCAATCTTACTACTAATCAGATAAATACTTTTGCGAGCACTACAACAGTCAGAACTAACTGCCATCTATCAATCTCTGATAAAAAATCTTTCAGAAATCAGGGCAGTAGTCCGATTGGATTAGTGAGAAATGAGGTGGGAGGCCTCAGGCTGATACGGGGGGGGAACAGATTAGGAGACCGCTACCGGATCTCCCACCAGAGGCTGTACCATATGTAGTGATCCTCACAGGGGTACCAGAGCTCCCAGAAAACAAGAGAGAGAGCTTTTCCCAATTAAAGAATAAGGTAACCCATTTGCTGACACTACATAGGCCAATTGCTAGTAATATAGATGGTAAAATATTATATGTACGCCGTCTACAGTGGTTGGGTGGAAGACCTAAAGACATTGGGGGTGATGTGGTTGTGGTCAATTTTAGAGATTGTAATGCTGTACGTTATATCCTGAATTGGCCCCAGATAGATCTTAATAGCAGCATTTTTCCACGCTCTCTGACCTATTTCTACCCAAGATCAGTAGTGTTTCCCCTCCAACCTGCCCATGTCTACTCTCTTACTACTACTACCTTTTCCTCTATGCTAAATAATAGGAACTCGGCCTCTGTTCACCATGTAGCTCCAGCTGTAACGCCTGGGTGGAATATAGTACCAACTAGGCCGGGCGCTGCTGTACATGTAGGCATGGATTGTCCAGCGCCATCTACTCCACTTGAGTTGTCAAATCGATTTGATGTCTTCAGCAGTTTGGATGCTTGCGATTGAAGTCTACAGTTAGTAGGGGAGGAGATGGAGGGTACATACTCCCTAACTTCAGGTGTTTTGGCTGAGGCTTCGGAAGTGAATGCACCCAATGTCCCAAGTATATCTGATGGAGTTCCTGAATCGATCAGTGTCACTGTTAATGTGCCAATTAATTTTGATAACTGTATGCAAACAGACAACCAAGGAAGTCACCTAAGTGATTCATCAACTCATGGTTTAATAACAAATGAGGCTTTCCCTGGAGTTACGGGATAACTAGCATCTAGAGACCGGGCAGGGAAGGCTTATGAATCAGGCTATCAGGTGGAGGTGGGAGGATCAGAGACAGAGGGAGTGCAGGTTAGTGGTAGTACTGGAGTCATAACAAATGTTCACAATCTTATAGATAGAAACGTGGAGACCCAGTTCCTGGTTTCCTGGAACGTGGCAGGTCTTAAAAATAAGATGGCATCCAGGGATTGGGCCTCTTTTATTGATCAGTATATGATTGTCAACATGCAAGAAACATGGGCATTAGAACCCCAACATAAATCAAGGAATCTTCACTTTGCAATAACTGCAACTAAAACAAACAAAGGAAGACCTAAGGGGGGTCTAACTACGTGGGTAAAACAGGTTGATGGATTCACAACCACCCAACTAGCTATTAATTCAAGGGATATTTTGGGGGTTAGGTTAAAATCTCCCTCATTTGGTGAACTCATCATTTTTAATGTGTATGCCAGGGGTAAGCCAGGAGGGAAACCATCAGAAGTTGTGGAGGCACTGGCCCACTATCTGAGTATCTGGAGGGGAGGTGCCAATATATTAATCTGCGGTGATTTCAACTGCTCCTATGAGCCTCTGGACCATATGGATCTAGAGCTCACGGAGGTTGAGGATATCTGCTGGCAAATCCCCCCATCAGTATACCCCCCATAAAACGGTGGACTCGGGCAGCCCTTCAGCTTAAGACCTTTAGCTTAGAACATGGGCTGAGAGCGGTGAACGGTAGGACACGAGGGGATGAGCAGGGCAATCCAACCTTTAATAATGGACTGAGTTCAAGCAGAATTGACTATATCTTGGTCAACCTTGAATTGTGGTCATCAATACGGGATATGACTGTAATTCATCGTATTGAAAGTGATCATAACCCTCTTAGTCTTGAGCTTCAGCTTTATATAGGGTCGGGGTTCATTACAGACGAAATAACTAACGATATTGTCTTAGCAAATGATACACGGCGGGTCAGATGGGCGGAGTGTCTGGGTAAACCCGAAAGCATTAGCGACATGAATGATTTGGTAAAAGAAGCAATCTCTGAAATACAGGGGGAATTAGATCATGAGGATTATTGTAAAAGGGTAGTTCATATCCACTCGACCCTTTTTTTTAAACTAAGCAAATATTTTAATATTCCAAGGAAGAGGAACCCTGGTAAGGGGAAAAGAAAACAGGAGTCATGGTATGATAAAAACTGCAGGACCGCATATAAATCCTTAGCAGACGCAGTGCGTTCCAATGACAGGGAGGCTATTCGGGCGGCAAGGAACCACTATAAATGGACAGAAAATACAGCAAAAAAAGCATGGGACATCAAATATTGGGAGGAGTTATTGGCAGCCAGTAAGTTCAGAGATTCGAAGGACTTCTGGCATCTTGTGAGATGGGGCATAGGGAATCAAAAGCCAATCCCGGTTAATCACGTCCCACCAGAACACTGGGTCAAACACTTTAAGTCCCAGTTTGCTAAAATAAACAATGCCCCAATATTTGCCCCAGCCTCCCCTAGCCGTCCCTTACTAGTAAATTCGCTAGTGTTCACTAAGAAGGATGTTGAATGTGCCCTTAACTTAATACCTAGGGGTAGGGCCCCGGGCCTAGACAAAATTCCTGCAGATTTGTTTTTACATAACAAATCAGTCTGGGTCCCTTACATCGAACTATTGGCAAACACCATTGCCAAAGATACCACGGTACCTGACATTTGGCGGGGAGCAGAAATCATACCAATATATAAGAAAGGTGACCGAGCGGACCCAGGATACTATAGGCCAATTAGTTTAATAGCCTGCATACAGAAGGTTGTGGCTAGGATGGTTCTGCTCAGAGTCCAGAATTGGATTGAGGACTCGGGAGTCATGTCTACTTTACCGGCTGGCTTTCGACCCCTCACCAGCACGGTAGACCAAGTTTTTAGATTTTCCACTATATACTGGAAATGGGTGGTTCTGGGGGGTGGTACACTCTATGCAGCCTTTGTTGATTTAAAGGCTGCATTTGATCTAGTTCCAAGAGACAGGTTGTGGAGAGCGCTCCACGAGCAGGGTATCCCACCAGAACAGCTCGCGGTTTTGATAAAATTACACGAAAATAACTATGCGCAGGTTAGATGGGGAAACCAGAGCCAGGTGACCGCCAGTTTTCCAACGGAAAGGGGTGTGCGGCAAGGGTGTGTGCTGGCACCCACATTATTTACTCTATATATATATAAATAAAGTTACGGATTATTTTAAGGATTCCACTACTGATCCACCCAAACAGAACGGCATCCCCGTCCCCCTCCTAATGTTTGCCGACGATACCCTCCTATTGTCTAAGACTCAGGAAGGGCTTCAGAAGGCATTAGATTGCTTTGAAAAATTTTGTTATGACTATGGGCTCTCTGTCAATGTGTCCAAAACCAAATTTATGACTATGCATAGGTACAGGAACATTAGAGGTAGAGTCCATATGAGCGGGGAACTATTAGAGCAGACTGACTGTTTTAGCTATTTGGGTATCATACTGGGCTCCAGGCTCCAGTGGAAGCCGCACGTGGCCCATTTAATTTCTAAACACGCACAACTAACAGGTGCCCTTTTAAGAGAATTTAAGAAGTCATCCACTAAACCTGTAGCTCCAGTAATAAAAATCTATGACTCTAAAGTTAGATCCTCTATGCTTTATGGAGCGGAACTGTGGGGGTCATCAAATATAGCGGGCTTACAAAAATCACATAATAAATTTCTCCGCTGTATAACAGGGCTTCCACCTTCCACACCACTTGTACCCTTGCGCATGGATTTGGGCTGTCAGAGTCTAGAATATATATGTAGATTTAGACCAGTAGCTTACTGGAGAAGACTGTGGGTGACCCCAGAATTGCAACATTATGCGTTAGCACTTCTGGAAACGCGTGATATGGATACCGGGGGTAAAATTGTATGGCTTAGAAAGGTTAAAACTCTTCTCATGTCATTAGGTCTGGGTGATCTTTGGGAGAATCCTCAGGAGGCACTGTTTCCAAACAAACAACAGCTAAAAGAGGTTTACTGGTCATTCATATCCCAGGAAGAGTTTCAGTCACACATTGCCCCATCACATACTAAGGCCTTCCTGGAGTTGAAACATACTCCTAGGTATGAGTTGTACTGGGATCTAATTACGCTGCCTCATGATAGGAAATTATTCCATCAGTTCCGAGTAGGTACTCTCCCACTGAACACGGTTACCTGTAAATGGGCATCAAGTAAGAATAATCAAATGTGCCCTTTCTGTACAATATACCCGGAAACCATAGCACACGTTCTTTTTATTTGCCCAGAATATAAAGCTCCCCGTCATAAATGGATTAGAGCTGTTTGTATTCATAAGGGGATTATGACGGGGATTACCGCATCGAGAATATTTCAATCTGACTGTTCTGAAACAATGGTGATAGCGATAGCTAAATTTTTGAAATGTATGTGGATAATAAGAGTTGGGAAATTGAAAGGTCTTCAGCTGTCAAAAGCCAGCCAAGTATAATAGTGGCATTCTTATTTTTATTATATAAATCTTAGTATGTTTTTATAGAAGACAGATGTTTTTTTTTTTTTTTTTTTTTTTTTTTTTTAAAATCGGCCGAGAATGGATATTAATTACGTAGCTTACTCAAATCCTGCGGTCTCTGTATTAGTGATATGCTCTCTGTGTATAATTTAAATATGCAGATTTCAATGTTGTGTTTGATGATGTAATGTGTTTTTTTTTTTATTTATTTTATGATGAAATGTGTCTTAATTTGTCTTTTATGACATTTATGTCGAAATAAACACTGAATAAAGCATAAAGCTATCTTGGTGGTGGTGGATATGCTATCCAAAATGGCACATTTCATCCCTCTTAAACGACTTCCTAGAGCCACTGAACTCATTGACATTTTCATTGACAACGTAGTGAAATTACACGGTTTACCCTCGGTCATTGTGTCAGACAGAGGACCCCAATTCATCTCTAAATTTTGGCAGGGACTCTGTAAGACACTACAGATAGATCATAGACTCTCGTCTGCTTATCATCCACAAACGGATGGACAAACGGAGAGAACTAACCACTCTCTTGAACAGTTTTTGAGATGTTTATTAAGCACTGTAACCAGTGAATGGAGTAAAGCCCTTCCCTTGGCGGAATTTGCCTACAATAACGCCAATCATTCAGCCACCAAGATTTCTCCTTTTTTCTTTGTCACAGGGCAACACCCGAAATTCTTGCCTTTGCATTTACCCCCGGATATGTTAAACATTCCTGCAGTACATGAACATCACAAGATCCTTAAGTCCATCTGGGAACAAGCCACTAGAGAATTGCACATAACTAAACAACACATGAAAGAACAGGCAGACAAACATAGGCGTCCGGCTCCTGTTTACTCTGAGGGGGATTTGGTATGGTTATCTACAAAAAACCTCAGACTAACAGGACCCCGTAAATTCTGGCCCCGGTATATAGGACCTTTCCCTATCACTCGGATAATCAATCCGGTAGCTGTGAAACTGGATCTCCCAACAGACATGCAGATACACCCCGTTTTTCACATTTCTCTCCTTAAACCCTTCATCCCTCCCTCTAACCCAGAGCCTCCACCTCCTCCCATCACGGTGAATGGTGAGCAAGAGTTTGAAGTCAGGCGTATTGTTGATTCTCGCAGACATCGTGGAAGGTTGCAATACTTAATAGATTGGGTAGGGTATTCTCCCGAAGATAGAACCTGGGAACCTGCAGAGAATGTTCATGCTCCAGTATTAGTCAGGAGATTTCACGCCTTGTTCCCCTCCAAACCCAGGCCTGTGAATAGACCGTTAGGGGGGAGAACTGTTAGGGGTCATGCTTCCTGTACCCTATTTATCCGTAAAGCGGATGTTATAGTAGAAAACTCCAACTCCCAGAATGCCTTGCTAGAGGGAGTATCTTGTATGCCTTCCCATGCTGCACCACAATAGATCACATGACTGCTACCGGCATATAGGCTGCTGGCTCACAACCACGAGTGCTTGGCCTTACTTCCTGCTTTAGGACCACGCCCCCTTGACTGTTTGGATTCTACCCGGACCCGTTCCTCGTCTTTTCCTTGTTTCCTGCGTATTAGAGGAACCTCAAAACCAACGGAACAACACGTTTCAAGTCCTCGGTACCGTGAGTTGGGTTGAGTGTTGAAGTCTCTAACTACGAGCCTCTGTATTGATTAGCGCATTGGAAGCGCGCTCTGAGAACATTTCCTGTATCACTAGCGCGAGGAAGCGCTGTGGAGGTTTTTGTCTGCTTTTGTTTATTTAGCTCTGGAAGCGCACTTTTGAGAACAATATTTGTATCGCTAGCGCGAGGAAGCGCTGTGGAGCTTTTTGCCTGCTTTTGTTTATGTAGCGCTGGAAGCGCGCTCTTGGGAACCTTACCTGTGTAGCTAGCGCGAGGAAGCGCTGTGGTAATCCCTGCCTGCTCCTTTTGGTTAGTGCGATTATCGCGCTAGATCCCTTGCCAGTTGTTCCTCCCCCCAGCGCTGGGACGCGTTGGTGCCTCACAATGTCAGTGAGCTTGTGATTGAAGGCTCAAATCTTTATCGGGACAAACAGTCTTCTTTTAGTAACAAAGACATTCAGTACAGTCAAATCAACGACATCAAGAAAGGACTATTGCTGAAACCAAGGTGAATACACTACTCTCTGCGAATTGTAAAACATTGTATTTCCTCTTCGTGAAGTGTGCTTGATTCCTCCAACAACCCTCCTTCTTATGTGAAGTCTGCCTTCTTTCCACTGGTGTTGTATAGAGGCACCGTTTTCTGTTTTAAGAAGAGTCCTTAAAGCCACGTCCCCAGGTCTGATTGTGTGAGCATGAGAAGGCAGAGAATGTACAAAAAGTAGCGGGGAAGCTCATGAGGGATTAAGATTTACGGCTACCTTGTTGTTTGTGTCTCCTTGTAGGAATCCTTACTTCCCTGCCTGACATCCCCGACAGAAGACCTGGTGGTCCTTTCTGGTCTCTTCGCCCTCTAGGGGGTCCATGTCTTCCTCTAGTGTGTAAACATCTATAGGGGTCTGGACCCTGTGAGAGCGTAAAGACATTATCGGCGCTCCCGTGGATCTTGGATTCTCTGTCGTCGGACCCAGAACCGGACAGATTTCATGCAAGAAGCAAACATTGGCAAATACATTACGTTTGGCATTGGCTATGAGCATTTTGGCTTCATCCATACTTGTTTTTTTGTTTTACTTACACTTCATTGTTGAGGGATCTGCCTGTCCTTCACCAACATTAAAAAATGCTAAAAGAAAATCATACTTTTGGGTCTTGAAAAGAACATGTGCCTCAGCAGTCTCTGGCACTGCGGATAACTACTTTGTGTGCAGATGTGCTCCTTCAGAAAGAGCAGAATGCTTGTCACTCAGTGAAGTTAGCCAATGGCTGAAGTGGATTGACCCACTGTCCTATGCTGTATGATGCAGTGGGTAAAAGAAAACGTGAATGACTGAATAAAAGGCCAATAGGTGAAGAGGGCGGGTAGAAAGCCTCTCTCTATACATTAGTATAATATACATTTAACATTACCAAACATCGAAAGCTACATTTTATTTTGCTTTATAGAAGTGTGCCAAATGAAACTATGACGTATGATACCATCAGCCTTTTCTGGCTTTTCAGAAAACAGCATGCCGCTCTACCTAGGAAACAGCACGTAGCATTGACTGACCTGTAGCTTTGCTTTTAATGCTATTCTTGTGGGATCAAAACCCCACCATGCAATGTGCTGTTGTTGGGTAAAATGTGGGAAATGGACGAATGTATTCTACATGGCATGAGCCACTTATTATCTACGTTTTAAAATGTTACAAACTTAGCAAACTTTACTTAAATATTTTGTGAGGGCTCACTTTTTCATTCACATCATGTATTAAAACAAGCATGGGCAATGTAAAATGTTTCAGTCTTTTGTGTAGTGGAAATTTTGACACCGATCTTCACAACACCACAAAAGTACAAAATGAGCAGCAGCGCAACTTTCCCATGCTCAAAGAATAAGTAAAGCACAGGTGACAGTCACACGAGGAATGCCATTCAGTTCTCCCACAAATGCATGACAGGTACAACACAGGTACCAAAACACACCACAGAGCAAGTGAGAGGAGTTAAAGGAATGTTAAACACTCTTCAAACAGAAAAACATACAAGATATACAAAACCCCTGAAATAAAGAGGCAGACCTCTATTGAAACACCATACATTCATGTGCTCACATAGGATGATGACGCCTCAGCTACCTAGAGTGGTATGCTTCTTTCATGGGTTCCAATGCAGCACTGGAAGTATCCGAAAGTACTCATGTTTACTGGTAGCACAGCCGCCTGGTTAGGGGCTGCCTCCTTTGGGCGATATCATGTCTCTGAAGTCGATATTTATCTTCTCCCTTCGTTAAACTGTCAGACCTATATTAAAATTAAGTGCGGGTGAGGTAAAAGGGTTTTAAATGGTATTTCTGTACCACAGGATTAACAAGCATTGACATAGCCAATAGGTCTCGCCTTTGGGACCTTATAAGTGTTTAGCCATGCAACAGTTGCATAACTAAATACTTATAAGGTCCCAAAAGCGAGACCTATTGGCTATGCCAAGGGGCATGCCGCCGCGAAAGTGACCGCGATCAAACATCAAAGCGGCCGTGAGGCCGCGAAAGTGAAAGTAATCGCGGTAAAGCACGGCGCGCGCGCCCGGGCACATGCACTGTAGCTCTAGGCTGGCCTGGTAGCACTTTTTGGAGCCCTTTCAATAAGTCTCGCCAGACCAGCGCATGCGCTGGGTCAGGCGAGACCTAAAAACAGCAGGGCGGAGCAGTAGGCCCTGCTTCTCTTCTCAACCTGTTTCTGTGCTCACATATTTCCCCCTAGGAGTGTCTGGCGCTCTCCTTAGGACAGTAGCACTCTGTAGCTCACATCACAGTCCGTGCAGGGCATGTTATGGAGGTTCATTCAAAAATAGCCTTTGTTTTTTCATAAGATATTGCTACAGCAATGTAAACTGCACTCTTTCATAGAACAGGTAGACATTGGGCAGAAACAGTGCAAGCTTCTCTCAGTCACAGGACAGGCGCTGCTAGGGCAGCAGCATAATCTTTGCCCATCATTAGAAATGTACATGTCAGGCAGCAGCAGTGCAAACTTTGCTTCCTCACAGAACAGGTAAAACATGACCGTGTTAAAGCAAGCTGCCCTCTCTCACAGAAAGTAGGAAGTGCAATCTTCCATTCCCTGCAGAACAGATCCAGCAGCGCAGACTAATGCAAGCTTCCAATGCTCACAGAACCTGCACAGTAAGAGCAGGAGAGACATGTATGCTGCAAACAGATCTCTCGAGCAGATGCCTAACTGACAGAGGAATATGTAGGTGGATGAGTGAGTGCACATGCAAGTTCCCACACTATTCCCAGGTGGTATTCCATGTCAGCAGCCATAACTTGCTGCTGCTGTCACGCAGAAACATGCCGTCACTGGTGCTGACATCCTGCAGTCTTGCTGCTGTCAACGGCTGTAGATCCAAATGCTGCTATTCACATGTTCATGGTCTATGAATCTTCGATCTCCTATGCTGGACCAATACAGGGACCTTCCCTGCTCGGAGTGTGAAAGGATATGGAGGAAGAGGCATGTACAGAGTATGGCCATTTAAAAACAAATGGCAAAAACAACAAAGGCTATGAGCAGCTCTTTTGTCCATCCCCGGCCCCCATCATTGCTCAGCCAATCTTTACATTTCCTCCCTCTCTATTAGATATTGCTGCTTTCTCTCTTCAGCCTCTATCCAGTGTTCACCTCTATCCATGATCTATTCCTCCCTTTTCTCTTTCTCCTTCCTTGCTGTCTCATGTTCACCTCTTTCGCTTACACTTTTCTCTCTTCTCAATCTCTTCTTACTTTCCTCTTGTTTCAACTTCATTTGTCTTTTTTACCCTTTTCTCTTATCCCCAGCTTCTTCACACTCATCATTCACACCTGCCTCTTTCTCGACCTGTCCTATCCCAAAGGGATCTATTATACATAACTTCTGTCCATCTTAATATTTTCACCAGTCTCACCCCCTTACTTTTCCACTTACCCACCTACCAATCAATCAATCAGGTATTTGTTAAGCACGACTACTCACCGTAAGGGTCTCAAGGCGCGCGGGGGGGGGGGGGGGGTCGCAGGTTTCAGTCCATCAAGGAGGGGGTCTGTCGAAGAGCCAGGTTTTGAGGTTTCTTGCGAAGATGGGGAGCGATGTTATCTGTCGGAGGTGGAGCAGAAGGAGAAGAAGCGGCCTCCCGAGCTGGTCTTTCTGGTGCGGGGGGACCACTGCGTAGGAGAACTGGGCTGATCGTAGGGTCCTTTGCGGTGCGTGGAATCTGAGTCAGCTGTTCAGGTATGCTGGTCCGGTGTCGTGAAGAGCCATGTGAGCGTGGGTTAGCATCTTGAAGGTGACTCTAGCTTCGATGGGGAGCCAGTGGAGTGTGCGCAGGTGCTGGGAGATGTGGCAGTTTCTTGGCAGGTTGAGGACCAGTCTTGCGGTGGCGTTTTGGATGTTCTGTAGCTTGCGGGTGAAGTTTTTGTTTATTCCGGCATAGAGTGCGTTGCCGTATTTGAGCCTGCTGGTGACCAGGGCGTGAATGACGGTCTTTCTGTGTTCGAAGGAGATCCATTTGATGGTCTTACGTAGGAGGCGGAGGGTGTGGAAGCAGGACGAGACGGAGTTGATCTGGCAGTCCATTTTGAGCTCTGAGTCCAGGATGACTCCCAGGTTGCGTGCGTGGTCCGTGGGGGTTTGCGGGCTTCCGAGAGCGGGGGGCTACCAGGTGTCGTTCCAGGCGTTGGGGTTTGGGCCCATGATGAGTACTTCAGTTTTGTTGGTGTTTAGTTGTAGGCAGCTGTTTTTCATCCATTTGGTGACGGCTTCCATGCCTTCTCGAAAGTTGTGTCTGGCGGTGTTGGGTTCGTTGGGTAGGGAGAGGATGAGTTGGGTGTCATCTGCGTATGACACAATGTTGAGTCCGTAGGTTCTGACTATGATGGCGAGCGGAGCCATGTAAATGTTGAAGAGCGAAGGGCTGAGGGAGGACCCCTGGGGGACTCCGCAGGTGGTAGGTGTAGAGTCTGAGAGGAAAGAGGGGGGATGGGGAGGGAGTCTAACCTGCTTCGTTCTGCCTGAGAGGAAAGAGCAAATCCAGTCATGGGTCTTGTCTTGGATCCCTGCGTCGTGGATTCGGTGTACTTGGGTGCGGTGAGAGACTGTGTCGAACGTCGCTGAGAGGTCGAGGAGGATGAGGGCTGCCGTTTCTCCTTTGTCCAGTAAGGTACAGATGTCGTCTGTTGCGGCGAGGAGTGCGGTTTCCGTACTGTGTTTTTTTCTGAAGCCGGATTGGGAGGAGTCGACGATGTTGTGCTCTTCGATGAATGTGGCAAGTTGGCTGTTGATGGCTTTCGCGATGACTTTCGCTGGGAACGGGAGCAGGGAGATGGGTCTGTAGTTTTTGAGGTCGGTGGGGTCCGCCGAGGGTTTCTTCAGGAGGGGGTCGATCTCCGCATGTTTCCAGTCATCAGGGAATGAGGCGGTTGCCAGGGAGCAGTTCATGGTGTGGCAGAGCATGGGTGCGATGGTGTCGGCGGCTCTGTTGAAAATGTGGTGAGGGCAGGGGTCCGTGGGGGCCCCGGAGTGTATTGACTTCATCGTCTTCAGTGTGTCTTCGGTGGGGAGGGCTGTCCAGTCGATCGCTGGCTTCAGGGTGTTGGGAGTGGTTGGTGAGGGTTTAGTGTGTTGGTTGTCTTTGTTGAAGTTGTCGTAGATGCTCTTGATTTTGTGGTGGAAAAAGGTGCTGAATTTGTCGCAGAGGTCTTGTGAGGGAGGGATGTCGGTGGACTCGCTGGTGGGTTTGGCGAACTCCTTGATGATGTTGACGAGTTCTTTGCTGTTGTGTGCATGAGTGGAGATTCGGTCTTCAATCGCCATTTTCCTCGTTTTTCTGATGAGTTGGTGGTGGGCGCTGGTGGCGGCTCTGAAGTTGTTGTGGGCTTCTGTGGGTTTGGTGTTCCTCCAGGCCTTTGAGGCGGCGGCAAGTGCATCTGGACTCTCGAAGTTCGGTGGTGAACCATCTAGCTTTCTTGGCATGGGTGTTGTGGTTTTTCTTGAACGGGGCTATGGTATTGGCGATGTCGGAGATCCATCTGTGCAGGGTTCGGGCTGGGGTGTTGGGGTCGTCGTTTTCCACGATTTTTGGGGTGGAGTTGCTGAGTGATGAGGTTAGCTGGTCGTCGGTGATTCTGGTCCAGTTTCTTTGTGGGAGCAGGTGCTGGTGTCTGTGGATGGTGGGTGTTCTGAAGGTGAAGTGGACGCATCGATGGTCAGTCCATGGGAGTTCGGTGGTGTGGCTGAAGGTGATGGAGTTTCCTGTTGTGAGGAGGGGGGGGGTCGAGGGTGTGTCCTGCGGAGTGCGTTGATTCGGTCACGAACTGGCGAAGTCCAATGTTGTGGAGGTTGTCCAGGAGGGATGTGGTGCTGGGGTCCAGTTGGTTGTCGAGGTGGAAATTGAGGTCTTATACACAACAAAGGACCTGCCTCGTATACCAAACTAAGTTTTTTAAGCACAGAGACCAATCAATACTTTTTACTCGACGTATGGGCTATTGTACAGTTTGTTACCTATTAGCCGTTTATTACTGAAAAGCAAGTACTGCAGGGTTCTATTGTCTCGGGCTATACAAATGCCTGTGAACTAGGTGAATTTAACAGAAGGTTCCCCTAGAAACCTATGTGGCCCCCCACCACCCTGTGTGGAGAGAAAAGAGTAAAGGCGGAAAAGAAAAGAAAACAGCAATTTCACAATCCACCGCACCATCAGAGATTGATGTCCGTTTCAACGCCACAAAGGAAGAGTGTAGAAAAAATGAGGGCGGCAATACCTCACGGACGTAACCCCCACGAGGTGTAAGCGGACAGGTACTCGTCCGTTACCTCACCTTCTCATCATCGGTAACTGCCGTCCCCAGTGAAAACTCAAAAGTGACACAACAGGTCTAGCATTTTCTCTGGTACCTACTGTGAAGTAAACTAATAATCTAAACTGTGTATATGTGCAAAAAAGGAAGGAAAGGAATGGGTGTCGACCCTAAGACTAGGGAAAATGAGTCTGATCAGGACCCAAAATATTCCCAGTTAAAACCGGGCAGCCCCACACTAGCTAAATGAGACTTTTTATTGAAGGCTGTGTGGCTGTCCCCTTAAAAAACCAACATGTTTCGTTGCCTGTATGGATTGGCGGCAACTTCTTCAGGGCTAGGGTCGAATAGCCTCTTAGCTTTGCTTATGCTGGCCAGTGTAAGATCTGTCAGCACCTAGGGGAAACATAAAATAGACATACAGATTCAGCAAAACACCACGAATGTTCACCTGCAGGGTAGACATACATTCATTCAATCAGGCAGTGGGCCTAGTGCCTGCTTCACTTCCAACAGGCATATTTACCGTAAGGGTTGCTCACTTACAGCATACCTCACCCCACGGGACTCAAGGTTCTATGCTATCTCAGATGCTTCTGAATAACTTGACCGCGACCTGCGGATTCATATATCTAAAATGCATAGGAAAGCGGAAAGTTAGCACATCACATGTCAATATTACACAAAGTATACACATATGTGTGATCCCATTTGTGTTGTAATAACCGGCTAATCAAGGTCCTACCAGTACCCCTTCTAGCTGCCTTGCTTTTGTCATTAATTGCCTCGTGCCTAACCTCGTATGTGGCTGGCCCCTTAACGACTGCATGTCGCTGCATTTCTACATTTCGCTCACCAACAAGGCCTCAATCATCACTCGGTATGCGCCCACCCGTTGTATCTTGGTATGTGTGGGATATAATCCGGGTGGACTTTCCTGTTAGCCCTCCTCCCTATCGAACTATAAGGACCTTAAGTATAGTACATGGCCTCTCTCAAAGACTTCGAGTGTCTATCTGAACCTTTCTTATTGTAACAGTTCACCGCCTTTAACCCACTCGGGATCTCACCTCATCAGTGTCAAGTTGAGAGTTCTATTAGGCCTCCATCACGGATTCTGTGTCCCGTCCCCGTTTAAATACTCCGCGCACACCGATTGTGTCCAAGCGCGGCCCTGGTTGGAAAACTGTCGCGGCCATATTGTGTAAACCGGACCAGACTTCCCTATTGGAGGACGTGTGCGTGATGTCACGGGCATGCGCAAACGCGCACTGAAGGCCGTAGAGGCCATCTTGTGTATCCTGGGACAAATATACCCGTATTATAGGATACATTTGGGGCGTAATATTCCTACTGCTAGTGGCTCATACATTTCAATTTCCTTTTTACGTAGACGATGTAATGACCCTAATATTTCAACTTTGCTAGTTCGTCTACTGTATATCCCGTAGCATAACACCCCATAGATGATCCTGTGAGATATACTCAGATTGCCACATGGAGAGTACAAGAGTGGCCCTCTCCGACCTGACACTTTGTGTACTGAATTATTTAGACCCTGGGGTTGATGAATGCCGTTACAGTGTGATTAGAATGTCAAGTTGTAACCTGATTCCATTCTATATAATCATTCAGGCCCTGTCGGTCTACTCCCTCCTGGTAGATCCATCGTGCTTCCTTCGTTGTTAGTCTGGCGTTCATATTGTAACTATCGCCCCAGACCCGTTCCAGTACCACCCATCGTAATTCACGGGGACCATGTCTAGCCGTCATGAAGTGCTGGACCAGCTTTGTGGTTAATTTGCCCGTTCGGATCGTACTCAGGTGCTCTTGTACACGGACCTTCACTTTCCGCGTGGTTAGTCCAATGTAGTGAAGGCCGCACGGGCATGTCAGTCTGTATATTACGTTGTTAGTGTTACAGTTACTGAACGCATTTAAGTACCAGCACTTGCCATTTGTCAGTGTGACGCTCTTAGTCGGACTAGTCAGTTCGCAAACATTACAACCGCCACACTGGTAATGTCCCGGTGGAATGCCTGTGGACTTGACCTCACATTTGGGTCGTGAATGCACCAAGCGATCACGTAAGCTAGTAGAACGCTTAAAGGCAAATCTAGGTTGGGGCATGGTCATGGTCGGAGTGTGGAGTAAAGGCCAGTGTTTCCTGATTACTTGTCTAATTTGGGTTGATAGAGGACCAAATGTGGTGACTACAGGGATGCATTCTCCTGAGGTTTTAGGTGTTCTCTCCAAGAGGGCCGCTCGTGGGGTATTGAGGGGTATTGAGGGCTCGTTTCAACAAGCAGAAACACTATCATGCAAACTGGAGGCCCGAGCTTATCCTATCAGGGTTATCAAGCAGGCCAAGAAACGAGCCCTCAATACCCCACGAGCGGCCCTCTTGGAGAGAACACCTAAAACCTCAGGAGAATGCATCCCTGTAGTCACCACATTTGGTCCTCTATCAACCCAAATTAGACAAGTAATCAGGAAACACTGGCCTTTACTCCACACTCCGACCAGGACCATGCCCCAACCTAGATTTGCCTTTAAGCGTTCTACTAGCTTACGTGATCGCTTGGTGCATTCACGACCCAAATGTGAGGTCAAGTCCACAGGCATTCCACCGGGACATTACCAGTGTGGCGGTTGTAATGTTTGCGAACTGACTAGTCCGACTAAGAGCGTCACACTGACAAATGGCAAGTGCTGGTACTTAAATGCGTTCAGTAACTGTAACACTAACAACGTAATATACAGACTGACATGCCCGTGCGGCCTTCACTACATTGGATTAACCACGCGGAAAGTGAAGGTCCGTGTACAAGAGCACCTGAGTACGATCCGAACGGGCAAATTAACCACAAAGCTGGTCCAGCACTTCATGACGGCTAGACATGGTCCCCGTGAATTACGATGGGTGGTACTGGAACGGGTCTGGGGCGATAGTTACAATATGAACGCCAGACTAACAACGAAGGAAGCACGATGGATCTACCAGGAGGGAGTAGACCGACAGGGCCTGAATGATTATATAGAATGGAATCAGGTTACAACTTGACATTCTAATCACACTGTAACGGCATTCATCAACCCCAGGGTCTAAATAATTCAGTACACAAAGTGTCAGGTCGGAGAGGGCCACTCTTGTACTCTCCATGTGGCAATCTGAGTATATCTCACAGGATCATCTATGGGGTGTTATGCTACGGGATATACAGTAGACGAACTAGCAAAGTTGAAATATTAGGGTCATTACATCGTCTACGTAAAAAGGAAATTGAAATGTATGAGCCACTAGCAGTAGGAATATTACGCCCCAAATGTATCCTATAATACGGGTATATTTGTCCCAGGATACACAAGATGGCCTCTACGGCCTTCAGTGCGCGTTTGCGCATGCCCGTGACATCACGCACACGTCCTCCAATAGGGAAGTCTGGTCCGGTTTACACAATATGGCCGCGACAGTTTTCCAACCAGGGCCGCGCTTGGACACAATCAGTGTGCGCGGAGTATTTAAACGGGGACGGGACACAGAATCCGTGATGGAGGCCTAATAGAACTCTCAACGTGACACTGATGAGGTGAGATCCCGAGTGGGTAAAGGCGGTGAACTGTTACACTAAGAAAGGTTCAGATAGACACTCGAAGTCTTTGAGAGAGGCCATGTACTATACTTAAGGTCCTTATAGTTCGATAGGGAGGAGGGCTAACAGGAAAGTCCACCCGGATTATATCCCACACATACCAAGATACAACGGGTGGGCGCTTACCGAGTGATGATTGAGGCCTTGTTGGTGAGCGAAATGTAGAAATGCAGCGACATGCAGTCGTTAAGGGGCCAGCCACATACGAGGTTAGGCACGAGGCAATTAATGACAAAAGCAAGGCAGCTAGAAGGGGTACTGGTAGGACCTTGATTAGCCGGTTATTACAACACAAATGGGATCACACATGTGTATACTTTGTGTAATATTGACATGTGATGTGCTAACTTTCCGCTTTCCTATGCATTTTAGATATATGAATCCGCAGGTCGCGGTCAAGTAATTCAGAAGCATCTGAGATAGCATAGACCCTTGAGTCCCGTGGGGTGAGGTATGCTGTAAGTGAGCAACCCTTACGGTAAATATACCTGTTGGAAGTGAAGCAGGCACTAGGCCCACTGCCTGATTGAATGAATGTATGTCTACCCTGCAGGTGAACATTCGTGGTGTTTTGCTGAATCTGTATGTGTCTATTTTATGTTTCCCCTAGGAGCTGACAGTTCTTACACTGGCCAGCATAAGCAAAGCTAAGAGGCTAGTCGACCCTAGCCCTGAAGAAGTTGCCGCCAATCCATACAGGCAACGAAACATGTTGGTTTTTTAAGGGGACAGCCACACAGCCTTCAATAAAAAGTCTCATTTAGCTAGTGTGGGGCTGCCCGGTTTTAACTGGGAATATTTTGGGTCCTGATCAGACTCATTTTCCCTAGTCTTAGGGTCGACACCCATTCCTTTCCTTCCTTTTTTGCACATATACACAGTTTAGATTATTAGTTTACTTCACAGTAGGTACCAGAGAAAATGCTAGACCTGTTGTGTCACTTTTGAGTTTTCACTGGGGACGGCAGTTACCGATGATGAGAAGGTGAGGTAACGGACGAGTACCTGTCCGCTTACACCTCGTGGGGGTTACGTCCGTGAGGTATTGCCGCCCTCATTTTTTCTACACTCTTCCTTTGTGGCGTTAAAACGGACATCAATCTCTGATGGTGCGGTGGATTGTGAAATTGCTGTTTTCTTTTCTTTTCCGCCTTTACTCTTTTCTCTCCACATAGGGTGGTGGAGGGCCACATAGGTTTCTAGGGGAACCTTCTGTTAAATTCACCTAGTTCACAGGCATTTGTATAGCCCGAGACAATAGAACCCTGCAGTACTTGCTTTTCAGTAATAAACGGCTAATAGGTAACAAACTGTACAATAGCCCATACGTCGAGTAAAAAGTATTGATTGGTCTGTGTGCTTAAAAAACTTAGTTTGGTATACGAGGCAGGTCCTTTGTTGTGTATATGATATTGAGTGGGGGGCGACCTGCCTTTGAGACCCCCTTGGCTCCATTTTGTAAATGGAAATTGAGGTCTCCCAGTAGGGTGTAGTTGGTGGACGCGATGGCATGCGGGGAGATGATTTCCGTGATCAAGTTGGCGGAAAGTCCGCGGGGTCCAGGGGGTCGGTGGTTGAGGGTTCCTCGGAGGGTGGAGGTAGGGCTGGCCAGTATCTTGAAGTGAAGGTGTTCCATCAGGTCTGTGGGCTCGTCAGGCAGAGGGTGGAATTGTGGACGATGGCGATTCCTCCTCCCGGGCGGGTGAAACGGTCCTTCTTGGAGATCTTGTATCCTTGGGGAATTGCGATGGCGATGTCCGGTCCCGAGGTGGTGTTGGTCCAGGTTTCGGTAAAGAATGCTACGTCTGGGGTGGTGCTGTCGAGGAGGTCCCAGATTTCGGCAGCGTGTTTGTGTGGAAGGATCAGACGTTGAGGAGGATGCATTGCAGGGTCTTCGGTTCGGTTGTATTCTTGCAGGCGGGTTGCACTGGGTCCGTGGCCTTGGCAGTGCTGCAGGTGTCCCGGCAGCGGTGACAGCTGAAGGGTCCATGGGTGTCAGCTGGTGATGCTAGCTTGCAGTGGTTGTTGCGGCCTGGGTTGAGAGCGTGGAGTGCCGCTGGGTCGTAGCGTTGGCGTGTTGTGTGTAGATTTTGATTTCGTATATAGGTTTCCCGATTTATGCCCTTATATAGGTACAATTCATATTGCCCTTATTTAGGCATTGTCCATGCTAACCAAATACAGGCATGGTCTCCTACATCCGTCCATCCATGTCACAACGAGTTCCTGGAAAACCAGACTCTTAAGCCTTTAGGAATTTCCCTTGCTTGGATATTGATTTCTCCAAGAACTCATTTATTATGCATGAACATCTATTCCTTAGGGGTTCATTCATGACATTCCGATGCCCGACTTTTACGTCAATACAGGCATTCCTAAACACCTTCAAGGTATAAATATACCTGCACTTGCCCTGGCAAACCACGGTTCCGGTACGGTCCAGCTCGACTGTCTACTTGCGGTTCACCATGGCAAGTTCGGAAGGAGATCGCGTTCCAGCCTGATGCACTGACCAGACGCCGTCATCCTCCTCACAGAGAATCCAGCGCTAGTGTTTCTGACTCCCCTTGCGGGGTCTTAGATATCGAGTCCCGGAAAGAGATTCCAACCTCGCACATTCTAAGGTATGGAGCAGACTAGAACTTAGAGAAACTTTTGGCAACTCTTGGCAAAACTATAGCTATACTTTAGAAAACAGCACCTACTTCTTACCTCGTACTACACTTAGGTTAGGTACACTGGGGTAGAACTATTTAGAAGCATCAGATGAGTATTCACATTTTAGCCTGTGTTATTTATGAATGTATTTTAATTAATATACGTCATAGCTACAAACCATGCTATTGCAGTATTTTATCTTACTGCTAACCCTGTACATATTGTACTTCGCAGCCCTTCTTACGATTGTAGCAGTTCATATCTCTTGCATGAGAAATAAGACTGTTCAATAAACCCTTTTTGTTGAAACGCCTGTCTCGCTATTTCTGTGCAACACTGTAGAAACGAAGCATGCACGACTGACTTAGTGAAACTTATCTAATGTTTCCACGGTTCTGATATTGTTCTGACTCAAAGGGAAACAAAGTTGTCATGTTTATGCGGTTGTCAGAAACTAATCCCTTCTTGTATATTCAAGAAGTTTCTAGTGACCTCTGAGTTAGCTGGCGCACGCAAGTAATTAAGTTTAATGTACTCGATAGGACTGAGGTCAGTATGTCTCTATGTCAAATCTATAGTGTAGATTATTCCAATGCGCAGAGCCTATCAGGGATATAGGAACTACACTACAGGCGGTGCAGAGATCCAGGGTTCCTGGAGCTCGTCGCAGTCGGGTCGCGGACGTGCGCAGACGAGCTTGCCTTTGGCGTGCCGGCTGCCATTAAGTAAGGGTCGGGGAGGGCTGGACAGCTGGGAGGCGGGAGCGGGGAGGGGAGCTGGATTGGGCCGGTCGCACTGGTCGTGCTGGGGGGGGGGGGGGGGAAGGGGCAGAGGGTGCAGCAGCGGCAGGGGAAAACGGGCTGGAAAAGGCAAAAGGAAAAAGGCAAAAAGAGAGAGAAAAGTGCAAATAGGGCAGCAAAAGTACAAGAAAGAGTGGAGGAAAGACACAGAAGGAGAGTGAAAGGAGGAGATTGAGATGAGGGTAAAAACGAGTGAAAAGCCACAGAAGGGGGAGCTTGAAATATGAAGAAAACGACAGAAAATGTAGGAAAGACCCAGAAGGAGAGTGAAGGGGGAGATAGAAGTGAGGGAAAAAAACGAGTGAAAAAGCGGAGCGAGAGAATAAAGACAGAGCTCCACTGGACCACCAGGGATGAGGCGCAGGTGAAACCTGCGGGTGGAGGAGGGCCTCGAAAACCAACATTCGAGAGTGCAGGGGCTTGGGGGAAGGCCTCACTTAATGGTGAAGCTGCGAGGGAGGGGGAGCAATTTCACGGACGTCCTCATCTGTACTATTTCCATCCTATTTCCACCCAAGGACAGCACAGCGGTTTTGCCATCCTAGTTCAAGGTACGTTTTTCTGTAACGCTCAATATAACATTTACTGCTTGTACTGGTGATATTCACAAAACAAACAGTGGTTCTCTTGGAGGAAGCTTGTCAGTCTCTGCTTCCTAGGCAAAGTCACTGCAGACTTAAGAACAGAGTAACCAGTTATTTATTTAGGGATACAATTGGTCACCCTTCGAGTATAGAACATAAGTACTCCAAAAAACAGCTCAGTGAATATGATTGGGGACAAGACTGAACAATGAGTGCGCTGGTGATTAAAGTAATGATGACTCAATGTTAACTTAAATGGTCGAACATTATAAGCAAACAGACTCAAAATCAGAGTACAGGTTTTTGGACCAATGTAACCATCACTTGTAGTCAACATATAGTGACTAATTGTAAGAGGGAACCTTTGCTTGTCTAGTTTGTGTACCCAGATCCCAAGGAATACCGGGTTGCCCCATATTGTGTTTGATAGTGCTGGTAATTCGACATGCATTGCTGGGGGCAGCCGAAGCATTAACCACTCTCCTTCTAAAGTTGCCCTTACCATCTTCCGTGTCTCACACTATCCCCTTTCCCCACTTTTCACAATTAGCTACTCTTGTGATCTCTTTTTTAAAAAATATAACTCGTCCTCTTTCCCCAAACAAATATCCTCACCCCTTCTCCTCCCCTTTTTATATCTCGGATTCTGTCCTCTCTCCCACTTTTTATTTGCACACCTATTTCTGTCCATCCCTCGATACCCTGCTTTATCATTCTAGATTCACTCTAGCTCGCACACATTACCTTCCCCTCTCTCGAATCTTCCCTTCCCTCGCAGACCCCACTTCCTTGCCCTCCTCACCCACGTAACCTCTCAAACACTGCCTTCTCTTGTTCATATACTTATTTTTATCACCACCTGTTTGTTACAAGCACTTTCATTTTATCGTGCACTCCCTTACACAGATGCACACACAGTCAAAGATGCTTCTGTTGTGGTGCTTAATTTGTAAAACAATAAGTGCCAGAACCATTGTTAGGAGGCCACTAAAGCTTGCCTCACCCATTGCCACTGCCAGCAGCGTACCAACACAACCAATAACCATCATGCTCCTACAAGTGTGACAGTTAGGACTATACGAGGCCCCCAAAAGCCATCAACATGGCTTGAGCGGCAGGTATTACCAATTCTTAACGCATATTCAATGAATTAACAACTGTGCTTGTGCTCATCTGTAAATTAGACAAGCAGCGCCACCATGTGGCAGACTGCCATAAGTGCCGGTGTTGACAAATAGGTGCCGGTGCCAAGCACCCGTAAACACCGACTCAGATTAAGCACTGCCTGTTTTATATGCTACCTACTACCAGTGCAAATGTTGAATAGTTGTGTTTTTTAAAATGATCCTGCAGAAAAAGCGATGTTCTACAATTAGGCACAAATTGACTTAAAGGCTAGCGGATTACGTCTGAAGAGAAAATCATATGCAGGATTGTAGATTTAAATTAATGCAGCGATGATTTCAAGATCAAACATGAGCGCTGAATTGTAAAACAGGAGCACAATTAAGGTTTGGGCCATTTACAAACTGCTGGCGTTTGCGCAGATTCTTTTGTTTTCCACATATTGAGAAGTAGCTCTAATCTAGTAAGTCTCGGTTACTTGGCGTATCGTAGCCGCAGTCTAAGTGACTATGCAGGTAACAAGTGCAAACCTCTTCAAAAAGGTTTTGATTGCACATGCACCAGGGACTGGGCAAACCGCGCCTTGGTGAAGCAGTTGTTCATAATGCGGAGTGCTGCCACTGATGAGGGCGTCAGACATGAAGCCCTTTACGAAGGCTTTATCTGCTCAAGTTTTCTTCATGCCAGTGTCACCTCCGTTTCAAGTAGTTTCATTTTTTTTTTTATAGCAATCCTAGTATTTTTAAACTATATCTTCAGGTTACGGTTATCCAAGGAAAGGAATATGCTACTTACCAGTATGCATCTGTTCTTGGCATGTAGAGCTGCAGAGTTGTACACTTAGCATAGATCGCCATCTGGTGTTGGGCCCGGATGTTTGCAGTTTGTTTTTGTTCTTTGGACAGTCTTTGGAAGTCACGAGTTCGGTGACTCCTCCTTCGGTCCGTACTGCGCATGGGCTTCGGCTCCATCCTCAGATTGTTTTTTGCCAACAGGGAAATGATGGAGCGTAGTAATAACAGTGAGAAACCCATGTGTGTTATATCTAAATAAGATGGACTGGAACGGATACAGGTAGCCGGGGAGGCGGGTGGGCGTGTACAACTCTGCAGCTCTACATGCCAAGAACAGATGCATACTGGTAAGTAGAATATTCCGTTCGAGGCATATGAGCTGCAGATTGTACACTTAGCATAGATTATATAGCAGTACCCAACCTTAGCGGCGACCACTGGTATCCGTTGCAGCGGTTTGAAAAAGTGTCTTTAGTACAGCCTGGCCCACACTAGCTTGTTGCTTGGAATGCACGTCTACACAGTAATGTTTTGTGAAGGTGTGCGGTGTTGACCATGTGGCTGCTTTGCAGATGTCATCTAAGGGTATGTTCCCTGGAAAAGCCATAGAAGCCCCTAACTTTCTAGTAGAGTGGGCTTTAGGTGGAACAGATAATGTTCTTTTTGCCTTTTGATAGCAAATTTGTATGCACTTTACAATCCACCTAGCTATCCCTGATTTAGAGATGGGGTTGCCTTTATGTGGTGGAGAGAAGGAAACAAACAATTGTTTAGTCTTCCTGAAAGGTTGCGTTCTTTGTATGTAGTACAGCAAAGCCCTCTTAACATCAAGTGTGTGTAAGGCCCTTTCTGCAACAGATCGAGGTTGCGAGAAAAAGACAGGTAATTCCACCGATTGATTGAGATGGAAGGGGGAAATGACCTTGGGCAGAAACTTCGGATTTGTACGAAGTAGGACCTTGCTGTGATGTATTTGTAGGAAGGGTTCCTGTATAGTAAACGCTTGTATTTCACCAACCCTTCTAAGGGAAGTGATAGCTACGAGGAAAGCTGTTTTCCAGGTGAGGAACTGTAGCTCACATTTATGCATTGGTTCGAAGGGTGGACCCATTAGCCGTGTAAGAACTACATTTAGATTCCATACAGGGGAAGGTGGTGCCCTGGGAGGAATTACTCGTTTAAGGCCTTCCATAAAGGCTTTAATAGCGGGCACTCTGAACAGTGATAAATGCTGTCTGTTTTGTAGATAAGCAGCGATCGCTGCTAGGCGTACGGATGAATATGCCAGGTTACACCTGTGAAGATGGAGCAGATAGCATATGATGTGCTGTATGGATGCATCTAAAGGGTTGATTGTATTGTTACGGCAGTAAATTAAAAATCTTTTCCACTTCGCGGCATAGCATGCTCGAGTGGTAGAACGTCTGGCTTCCATGATGATGTTCATGCAATCAGGGGGAAGGTTAAGGTATCCAAATTCTAAGATTTCAGGAGCCAGATCGCAAGGTTGAGCTGAGCTGGGTCCGGGTGCCTGATTTCTCCATGGTTCTGGGTTAGGAGGCATGGGGACAGGTGCAGTTTTTGATGTGGTACCACCGATAGCTGTAGTAGTGTGGTGTACCACGGCTGCCTGGCCCATGTTGGGGCTACCAGAATGAGTGTGAGGGATTGCTGCTGTAGCTTCCTTACCACTAATGGAATTAGCGGGAGAGGTGGAAAGGCGTATGCAAATCTGCCTGACCAGTTCATCCATATCGCATTGCCTTTGGACAATGGGTGTGGGTATCTGGCGGCGAAGCTTGGGCATTTTTTGTTTGTGGGTGGCGAAGAGGTCTATCTGAGGATGCCCCCACTGTTGGAAGAATGGGTGAAGAACTTGTGGATGCAGTTCCCATTCGTGTAGTTGTTGCGTTTGTCTGCTGAGCAGATCTGCCATGGTGTTTTGTACGCCTGGAACGTGCTGTGCCAGGAGAAAGATGTTTTGGGGAATTGCCCATCTCCATATGCTCTGGGCTAGGCGGGAGAGCTGGGGAGAGTGTGTCCCCCCCTGTTTTTGGATATAATACATTGCAGTCATGTTGTCTGTGCGAATGAGGACCGCTTTGCCCGAAATCTGTTTTTGAAAAGATTTTAGGGCTAGAAAGATCGCCAAGAGCTCCAGATGGTTGATGTGGAGCGATTTTTGCTGTGGCGTCCATAGACCTTGCATTGTGAGGTGTAAGAGGTGCGCTCCCCAGCCGGAGAGCGATGCGTCCGCTGTTAGAATCACCTGAGGAACCGGGTTCAGGAACGGCCGCCCTTTGGAAAGGTTTGTGGTGTTCCACCACTGCAGAGAGTGATGGGTGTGGCCGTCCACCAACACCAGATCCGTCAGCTGACCCTGGGCCTGGTTCCACTGTTGTGCTAGGCACTCTTGAAGTGGACGCATGTGGAGTCTTGCATGGGGCACTATGAAAATGCAAGACGCCATCATTCCTATGAGCTTCATAAACACTCTTGCTGGAAGAGAGTGTTGAGGAAGGAATGTTTTGCGCAAGGCTTGTATGCTTGCGATTCTGGCTGAATTTGGATAGGCAATACTTTTGGAGGTGTCTATAGTTGCCCCGAGATATTGCTTTGTGTGAGATGGTAAGAGGTGGGACATTTGGTAGTTCACCGTGAAGCCTAGCCGGTGGAGTAGTTGAATGATGCTGTTGGTATGTTGCACACATTGATTGTAGGACGTGGCTTTTATTAGCCAGTCGTCTAGATAAGGGAAGACGTGAATTTGTTGACGTCTGAGGTGTGCTGCTACAACTGCTAGGCATTTGGTAAACACCCGTGGTGCGGTGGTGACCCCGAAGGGGAGAACCGTGAATTGGTAATGCTGACCGTCCACCACGAACCTGAGGTACTTTCTGTGAGAAGGGTGTATTGGAATGTGAAAGTATGCGTCCTTCAGATCCAAGGTAGTGAGAAAGTCTCCCTGACAGAGGAGCGGGAGGACTTGTTGTAGGGTGACCATGTGGAAATGGTCTGAATGTATGTACGCATTTAGAGGCCGGAGGTCCAGAATGGGCCTCAGGGTCCCGTCTTTCTTTGGTATAAGGAAATACAGGGAGTAGACCCCTAGATTTTGCTGATTGACGGGGACCTGCTCTATAGCGTGTTTTTGGAGGAGGGAGAGCACCTCCTGTTTGAGCAGTGTGGAATGTTCTTGAGACATTGGACGGTGTCTTGGTGGGATATTGGGTGGGGTAGATGTTAGCTCGAGACAGTACCCTGACCGAATAATTTGGTTCACCCATTTTTCCGATGTTATGGATTCCCATGCATGGATACATTTTTGTAGTCTGCCCCCGACCGGAGTGGGATGGTCTGGGGGGAGGGAAGGGAAGTCATTGTGCGGGCGGGGTTGCGGAACGGGTGGTGTTAGTTTTGCCCCTGCCCTTATTGTTGTTGCCTCTGTAACCACCCCTTTGGTTGCCCTTTGAAAAGGTATTTTGAGGAGGGGACTTGTAGGAGGTAGAGGCGCTATCGGCGGAGAAGCCTCTGCCTGTGCTACGAAAGGATGAGTGTCGAAAGGAGCGTTTAGGGGCCTGTGATTGGAGTGCCCCCATAGACTTTGCTTTGTCTGTGTCCTTTTTCATCTTTTCTAATGCTTCGTCCACCTTTGGCCCAAAGAGAGTTTGTTGGTCAAAGGGGTGATTTAGTATGGACGCCTGGACTTCAGGCTTGAACCCCGAGATCCTGAGCCAGGCATGACGACGAAGCAGGACACTGGTATTTATGGCTCTAGAAGCAGTGTCGGCTGCATCGAGGGCACACTTAATGGAGGTGTTTGTAATTAGTTTACCCTCTTGTATCAGGTCATGAGCCTTGCGCTTGTGTTTTTCGGGGAGGTGCTGCATAAGAGCCTCAAGCTCGTCGTAGTGTGCTCTGTCATAGCGCGCAAGTAGCGCTTGTGTATTTGCAATGCGCCACATGTTTGCAGCTTGGGAGGCGGTGCGTTTGCCAGACGCGTCTAAAAGTTTCGATTCCTTGTCTGGCGGTGGGGCTTCTCCTGAGGACTGGGAGTTAGCCCGCATTCTAGCTGTGAACACAACTAGGGAATCTAAGGGAGCAGGGCCCTTAATGTATGCAGGGTCTGTGGGTGCCGCCTTGTACTTTTTCTTCTATTCTAGGGTTCAGTACCCTGGCCCTGACAGGGTCTTTGAAGACCTCTGCAGCATGCTTGGTGACACCTTTAAGCATGGGCAAAATAGATGTGGACTTGTCCTGAATGTCAAATGTGTCCAGTAGGAAGTCGTCTTCCACTGGTTCGCTATGCATGTCCACCCCATGGTTGTGTGCTGCTCTCTACACTAAGTGGTGAAACCCTAAGGAGTCCTCAGGGGGAGACGGCCTGGATGGGTATAGGTCGTCCTGAGGCATATCTGGAATGTCAGGGTTTTGGTAGTCTTCCCATGGGTCTGGGGTCCCCGGTGGAGTGGGGTCCATTGGGGCGTCCGCCGGGTCATAATCTGGATCCCCGTAATACGGATCTGGGGACGGGGTTGGGGAGCAATGAGGTAAGGGTGGCGGAGACCTGGGAGGTGGAGGAGGTGGAGGAGGAGGTAGTGGGGAGGGCACTCTGAGAGGAGAAGTAGCAGAGACCTTCCGCTTGGGTGGTGGAGGAGGGGCCGGTGTGTCAAGACGTCTTTTCTTGACAACTAAAGTCAATAGCCCAGTCTTTGGATCTTTAAATAGAGTCTTTTGCAAAGGGCCTGGTGTAAAGAGATCCAGTGGCACCGAATCGTCCGCTGGCGCCGAGGTTTTCGGAGCCGAGGGTTTCGATGGTTTCTGTTGCTTTTTTGGAACCTCCGGTTTTTTCGGCGTCGAAGGAGTTTTCGGCGCCGGAGCGTCGGTGCCGACAGATTTGTGTTTTGTCGGCACCGAGAGTCCAGGCTTCGGCACCGGTGGTTTCGGAGTCGAGCTGGGTATCACTTTCTTCGGTGCCGGATGGTGTTTATCGGCACCAGGCGTCGGCTGGCTCGAGCCCGAGCTGCCGTGAGACTTCTGAGGCTTCGACACCGGGCCCGAAGGTGGGGTGATAGAAGCTGTGTGCTTGGTTTTACCCAGGCCTGCAGGCGAGGGTGTAACCGGAGTCTCTTTGGTTTTGGGCGCGGGGGTGGGAGGGGGTACAGTACTCACGACCCGCTGCGCCGGTGTGATGTCTTCCACGTCGGAGTCGTCGGCCTCGGAAGCGCTGATGACGTCGTCCTCCTGCTCGGCGTGTAGTTGCCCCGAAGCTCCGGCGTCGTCTCCGAAGATGTCCGGTGGAGCTGCGGTCGATGAGTGCGCCATGGTGCGTCGAGCTCTTCGATCCCGGATGGTCTTTTTTGATCGAAAAGACTTACAGGCGGGGCAGTCTCTAGCCTCGTGTTCTGGGGAGAGGCAAAGGTTACACACCTGATGGAGGTCGGTGTGGGGAAATTTAGACCCACATTTTGGGCACTTTTTGAACGGAGTCCTTTCCATCGGCCGGGACCGGAGTCGAGGAGGGCCCGAAGGCCGGTGCCGATGTACGGGATGGAGAAAAGTGCTGCTTCGAGAGATGAAGATTGATGAAGAAACTCGAAGAACGAGGATTTTCCGTCGAGGCTGGAACCGTAGAAGTTCGAAGCCGGAGCACGAAGTATCACATCCGAGCCCGATGGCGGAAAAAAATAATCGGAGGATGGAGCCGAAGCCCATGCGCAGTACGGACCGAAGGAGGAGTCACCGAACTCGTCACTTCCAAAGACTGTCCAAAGAACAAAAACAAACTGCAAACATCCGGGCACAACACCAGATGGCGATCTATGCTAAGTGTACAATCTGCAGCTCATATGCCTCGAACACACACTTTTCTTTGAATCAGTAGAATAATGTTTTGCTCTGATGTGCTTTAAAACTAAAAGGGTCTCTCTATACCTATTCTACGTACACCAGCCTGCACGAAAGCACCGGCACTGTTGTATTAAAATTATATACATTTTCTTTTTTTTGGGATGTAAAACTTTTGTTGAATGTATACTGTTGCCATGTTTAAGCGCTGGTGTTTTTTGCTTTTCACATTTGTGGCATATGGTTGGTTATTTTATTTTATGTTTTAAATAACCATCGCCCTGGCTTGCCAAGGCCACAAGTATTTGCTTTGCCACTGTTAGGAAAAACTTTTCATGGACAAAGTCTATCGCAGTACAATCCAATGGTTTAGGAGGAGACACTGTATTCCAGCCAGGTCTTGGTAAAGAACCAGGGCTGCTTAATATTCTTTTCATTAAATGTTTTTAAAACATAATTTTATTGCCACATTAAGAACAAAAGATATCACCCAGGCTACCAGCCTGTTCTAATTTTACTCCAAAAAGGTAGCAGTGTAAGTGGCTGCTAAGTTCTTGTGCTGTAGTGGTGAGATTATAGTTCGTTGAGCTGAAGCTAGCGAACAGGTCAGATGTATGCAGAGTGGTGCTGGATGCAGGAACCCCAACACTTTGGTAAATAACATAAAATTCAGTATAGCTCTTGCAGCCCGATCACTCTCTGGACAGGTTTCTAGCTATAGGGTTCTGATGCACACTAAGACTTGGGTACACACACCTGCCCTGCATACCCTTCGAGTTCTTTTACCTTCCTTAGACTAATGAAGCAAAAACCGATTCATTGAGCATGCAATGAACTATTTCCCATGCCACCAGGGCACACCGTGATTCAGCGGGGGTGCACCACTTTAAAATAACAGAGAGAAGCCTACGTAACCCGGTCTCACCATCTCGCATTTATAGGCCTGGGAGATAACTTAGCACGTATCACCTACGTGCTACTTTATAAGAAGTCAAAAAACCTGAGCTCTAACATCTCTTCAGCTGTAGAGATGGAGCAGGACCAGGGAAGACCACATGATTCTGCCCAGGGATTGGTCCAATTCAGGCTTGTGCTGTACCATCCATCAAATGATGGGTGGGGTCTCCTAAAGAGACCCCCCCATGCCAAGGAAGTCCAGAAGGACAATCAACTCCGTCTACTCTTCATCCTGGAGCACCTGGCTGGTGCTCGGAACAGCAGAACATTCCCTCATGCACGAGGAACTACCTACATACCTGAAACACAGCGAGTTGCTCCCCAAGAGGCTCACAACCATACATAAGAACAGGCTTATCCCATAAACACATCAAATGCTCCCTGTTACTCAACACTAGGTCATTCGTTCTTCGGCACACTATCCCTAGCTCCAGGTGCTGTGTCCTCCACCCCCAGATGCAAACCCTGGTTATATAGAAAAGGTATTGTTTTTTTTATTTTTTGCATTGGTGACGGTTTTTAATTTACAATTTGTATTGCAACTATAAGGCGGCCATGTTAAGGTGACAGCACAATTTCTTTTTTTCCCTTTTTATGGTTTATGGTTGCCATAAAGAATATTTCATCGTCGCACCGGCTTGACAAGTCTCGAACTTCTGGCTTTGCCAATGTTTTGTGAACCCTGGTTTTTAACTCGCACACAAGTTCAAATGGGAACACTACTGGCCCTAAGGATATCACGCTGGGACAATCCCCAGATTAATCCGGACACCTTGAAACTGGAGGGTGTCTGACATTTTCCTGGTCATGTTTATGTTCAACACACCGAGTGGGCATGGCTCTGGGGAATTTGCGGACAGCTGTGTTGAATGGTCAGCAACAGATTAAATTCATGCTCATGTTCTCTTTTTTATATAAGGCCAAATAAGACTGACTTTGTTGAGTGAAAGGAACCTTCTACTAGGGCATATCTCTGTTAAATGTTGTTTTGGGGGATAGAATCCTAGCTGCATTGTGCCTAATGCCTGCAATTGTGTGACTCGTTATAGGCTGGACCTCTGACTGATCAGCTTCCCTAAAAAAAAAAAAAAGATCCTGAAACATACTCTCGTCCTCTCATGTGACAAAACTTCAGCACATTACTATGTGCAATTTAAAAAAAAATGTTTTAATTGTTTTGCTGTGCCTAGGAAGAAACTCCCAGTGTTAGCATCTGTGGGTTACAGATTTGCCTACTCTTCCTATGTTGTATTCTTTATTCGTTTTGCTGTTAATCATTGTGTTCAGGTTGCCTCTAGAGATGTGTAGGACAAGACTCCAGCATTAGCTGAGATTTTTCATGTTTACACTTCTAACACTAAAATTCTTTGCTCGCACACGATGATTTGGTTAATGTTCATCTCTCATGTTCTGTGATTAGGTTTTATTGATTATTCTCTGCTTTGTGAAATTTCGTTTGTGGATATAAACTATTGCTTTACTCAGCATACCGCTTGATGGGACAGCCAGGGCCAGCATTAGAGTTGCCACCATGGTTATGAAACCGGATAGCGCTGGTGATGTAGGGTTTTCCCTTAACCAAATTACTATTGGAGCAGAAAACAGGAATGTGTCAACTCTCTTTCTCTACTGATCAGTCGGACAATGTGACCAAGCATTACTCAGCCCACAGAAGTTAGTGGTGCGATTAACATCAGAAATATTGACAGTTCTGGGCATATGCTAATCTATTTGTAGTATAAAAATGCACATATTATAAATCCTGGACCATGTCCTTACACCTCCTGGTGACTGGTCAACAAAAGATATTTCAGGTAAAACAGAGGATAGATTTTGTGGGTGGGCATCTGCATGGCTTCCATTACTCTAGTGCAAACACACCAGTAACACATTAGGGAGGAAGGGTGCAGACAGAAGATTTTCTATCATTTCTAAGTGAGTGTGGTCTGTGATTACGCACTGAACAAACTAAGATTAAATACTAGTTTGGCACCTGCTCAAGCATGCCAAATACACACATTTTACTTTATATGGGATTTTGTAAAGCATAGTAAGCCCCCTTGCAGTGGCCTCAAAGTGTTTTGTGTACATGGACTGGTTTTGTGGTTAGCATTGGAGTGAGAAGGGCGCTGCACCGAGCTCCAAAGTCCCTTCAATCTGGTTGTTTGACCTGAAAGTAAATTCACATTGGAGCAGTATGACAGAGAATACATTATGTGGATCTTCTTACCGTGCCACAAAACCAGCACTTTTTACCCATTTGGCCAACAGGAAGCTCTCAGTTATAGGTGCAGCCAGCTTGACACATTTCATGAGTGCCAACCTCATTTGATAAATAAAATAGAAATATGGCGTCCCATTTCTGATGAAGCACCAATCCTTAGCTTACCGGTATCGAGACACGGTGGCTCTGCTCGGTAGAGCTGCGCGCACAAACTCCTTGGTGAAGTTGAGCTTCTGGAGCAGAGACGACTGTCGAATTTTGTGCAGCAGCTCAGCAACCAGAAAGAGGTCATCCTTGTTTATCAGGTCTTGCTCAATAAGGAGCTGGAAGATCTTGTCAGCGGATGTCACGTTGCACAGTTTCTTCGAAGGTAGTAGGTCACTGCAGAGAAACTTGATGCCATCTACATCCTCCTTTCCCAGGTGACGGTCGATATCCAGGAGTACACTACGGAATGTCATGTTCTTCGACTCGTCCATAGCGTCCTCTCACAGACCAGGAGCTGAAAACAGGGAAACTATGCAGAAGCATTAGATATCACCTCTAGTGTACTTTTCCGTTTTTATAAATGGCATGTGTTTCCTAAGTTTCTATAAGTAGATCTAGATTTAAAATTCTTACCTCCACAACTGCGTATCTTATAAATATAAAATATTCACTGAAAAAAAACACAAACAAAAAAATCCAAGGTTACAGGGACGTTACAGTTAGGCTCAGATTTCACTTGTACAAAACCATAGAAATTCAGCAGTTCTAGTTACCTGAGCTAACTATAACTTATGTCCCGGCAATGCACTGCTTATGACCTCACATATTAGATCACTGATGACATCTCAAAACGTTTTAATTCCATCTCCTAACTATAACATCCCTGTAATCTTTAGTTTTTTCAGTGAATTTCCTAGGTTTTTAAATTTTATTTCCCAACTACAACGTCCCAGTAACCTTTGGTTTTTTAAGTGAATTTCTAAGGTTTTTAAATTTTATTTCCCAACTTTAACCTGTAACCTTTTAGAGGGAGTGTGTGACTGGAGTGCATCAGTACTCAATAGGTGTGTGAGTGAGTGCACAAATGTCTCAATATGTGTGAGTAGGTGTGTGAGTGTCTGAGTGGACCTGGGAGCGGCTACATAAGTGTCTCGCTGGGTGTGTGAGTGGGTGCGAGAGTGTCCGAGAAAGTGCCTGAGTGGGTTTGCAAGTGCCTCCATGTCAACCTATGAGTGACTGCATGAGTGTATGAGTGGGTATGTGAGTAGATCTACGAGTGTCTGAGTGGGTCTGAAAGTGGGTCTGTGAGTCAGGCATTAGTCTCGGGGTAGTTCTGTGAGTGGGTGAGAGAGAATATGAATGATTCTGTGAGTGGGTGCATTAGTGCCCGAGTGGGTTCTGCTCGTTTTCTGCCATTTCTCTGCTCACTTGTCACCTTTATTTTGCCGCTTACTGCTGGCCTTTATTTTGAATCTTTCTGCTCGTTTCTGACCTCGATTTTGCCTCTTTCTGATCATTGCTGACCTTTATCTTGTCTCTTTCCCCTCATTTCTGGCCTTTATTTTGCCTCTTTCTGCTAGTTTCTAATCTCTATTTTGCCTCTTTCTGCTCCTTGCTGGCCTTTATTTTGCCATTTTCTGCACTCTATTTTGCCTTTTTCTGCTTGTTTCTGATCTATTTTTTTTTAAAATATCTTTATTGGTCTTTTCAATTTTTTCCATGATGCAGGACATAACAGAATGGCGTAGAGAATAAAGAAACAGTATTTTCAATTACAGATTACATTATCGCAACATTACTGCTATGGAGTAACTACTCGTATTACAGCAGATCGTATCCCGATGTGTTACAGCACACAAAGGTATCCTCAAGAGGTTATCCCTCATAGCGTCTCCGTGATTTCCTGACCTGCATTCCTTCCCACATTGCTCAGTCACCCAAAGAGAAATAAGCGTTCAATCAAAATAAAAAGGGAGAGAAAAGGGTGCCAATTCTACATGATGACATTTCCTGCAACGTTAAATCCACCCATGGCTAATCGCCATGAAATCAGCAGATGTTAGAAAGTCTTGTGTGACCAGTGCAACAGGCCAACAAGGGGATTTTTCCAAGGAAAAGGGAAGAAGGATAAAAGCAAACATCATTAAAGTATTCATTTACAATATAAGAATGATAAACAACCTGGTTCTCGTTTCTGATCTCTATTTTGCTTCTTTCGGATTGTTGTTGGCTTTTAATTTGCCTCTCTCTGCTCATTTCTGATCTCTATTTTGGCGCTTTCTGCTGGCCCTTATTTTGCCTCCTTCTAATTTTGTACCTTTATTTTGACACTTCCTGCTTGTTTCTGACCTTTATTTTGCTCTTTCTGCTCGTTGCTGATCTCTATTTTGCCTCTTTCTGCTTGTAGCTGATCTTTTTTTTGCCACTTTCTGCTTGTTGCTGACCTTTATTCTGCCTCTTGCTGCTTATTTGACCTCTATTTTGCCTCTTCTCTTTCTGCTCGTTTCTGATCTTGATTCTGCCTCTTTTGGTTCATTTGTCACCTTTATTTTGCCTCTTGCTGCGGACCTTTTTTTTGCCTCTTTCTGTTCATTTCGCACCTTTATTTTGCCTCTTTCTGACCTTTATTTTGCCTGTTTCTCCTCTTCCCCAAGTCCTGCGGGGGAAGCCTCATAGTCTCTGTGGTCACAGCCTGCTCCTGACTGCTGCGGTAGCGGCATTGCTTTCACACACAGAGAGCTGCTAAATATGCAGCTCCCTGTGTGTGAAAGCAATTAGTCTGTTTCACCGATCGCTGGACAGCGGGCTGGGAAACAAACAAACGCCCCACTTCCAGCAAGAAACCTCCTGGGAGGTGGTGGTCCCCAGGTCATGAGGGAGTTTGGGCAGCCCCTGCCTCATTTTTTGAACAACCCCGGGGAGGTGGTGTGCTGAGGAGCTCCAAATGGCCCCTCAGATCCACAGGCAGGGGGGCGGGAGCCTGTGCATCCCCTACCTTGTACTAAACTACCATGCCCCCTGGACCTGGCCCACCCTGTGAGGTAAACATTTCAGAAGCGCAGGAGCCAGTGCTGCTTTTTTTATTTTTTATTTTACGGCGGGACCTGCAGACTCCGCGCAGCTCCATCCAAAACATTTTTTAAATGCTTTTTTTCCCTGTGGGACCCCCCCACCCAAAAGCCTGGGGGTGGGGATCAGAATATTCCTACCCTGCCCTTCTCTTTTTTTTTTAACGTTTGTTTTTCTTTTGGGACTTAGATGAAGCAGAGTCCCAAGAGGTCTGTAAACACTTCCCGTTTGAAGTGTTGCCAGACAGTCAGATTTGAGCACTGGTACTCTTGGGTCCTCAGAAGACTCGCGTCCCTAGATATACACATTTTTTTTTTTCTTCACCAAAACTGAATGGATTTACACCAAGTAACCAAAATAACTCTTTCTAGCCCAATAGCTAGCTTTCTGCCAAGTTTGGTGTAATACCATCCAGCGGTTTGGGCTGTAATAATGTTCAAAATCCCTAAGGGAATTAACTCTGGAAAACATTTTTTACACCGCCCCCTTTTTTTGGACACCACTTGACTGATCAGCCCAAAACCTTCCATGCACAACAAGCTTCACTATGACTTTTTTAAAAAAAATTGTGAAGATATGTCAAGCGGCACCAAAGATATTAACAAACCAAAACAAAACAAAGGTCCACGTCAAAAGCATTTTTGACTTGCCTATATATCTTTGGTGGCGCTTGGTGAATCTTCACAAAATTTCCCAAAAAAGTGTCATAATGAGTCTTGATGTGCATGGAAAGTTTCAGGGTGATCCGTCAAGCGAAGGCTGTTCAAAAGGGGGGGGGGGGGGGGGAGAGAAATAAAGTGTTTTTCCAATGTTAATTCCTATGGGGATTTTGAACACGACTACAGCCCAAACCGCAGGACGAAATTACACCAAACTTGGCAGAAATGTAGCTCTTGGTCCAGTAAGAGTGCTTTTGATTATTTGGTGAAAATCCATTCAGTAGTTTTGGAGAAATGTAGACAAAAAGAACAATTTTGTATATTTAGGGATGTGGATCCTCCGAGGACCCAACAGTCCTTCTGCTCGAAACTGACTGGCTGCCAACACTTCAACCAGGAATTAATGGCAGCCATCTTGGGACTCGGCTTTAGCCGAGTCACAAAAAAATGAAATAATGTTAAATAAAAGAGAAGAGCCGTAGGGTAGGAATACCCTGACCCCCTAGGACTCGGGGAGGAGGGAGTGGGGGTCCCACAGGGCGCAAACAGGAGCCACGCTGGATCGGCAGCTCCCGCTGGAAAAAAAAGAAGCAGTGCAGACTTCCGTGCTTCTGTAATGTTTAGCCTCCGGGAGGGCCAGGTCTAGGGGGCATGCATGATAAATCCAAGGAGTGGGGTGCATGGGGCCCCCCCTCCTGTTGCTCTTTTGATCCTGGGACCACTACATCCCTGTAGAGCACCCCCAGGACATAGCTGAGGCTTGGCGAGAGCTTTAACCTCTCCCGCCAAGTCACAGCAAGCACTATGCTGAAACTGCTCTTGCTGGTAGCAGAGCTTTCCTTTGATTCCCTGCTCGCTGTCTAGTGAGCACGGAAACAGACAAATTACTTTCACATACAGGGAGCTGCATGTTGTAGCTGCTCTCTGTGTGTGAAAGCAATGCTGGCTCCCAAAGCAGTCGGGAGCCAGTAGGGACCGCGGCGGCCTTGACGCTCCTTCAGCAGTCCCGATGGAAGAGAAAAAAAGAGGCAGAATAAAGGTCCGAAACAGGTAGAAAGAGGCAAACTAGAGGCCAGCAATGAGCAGAAGGAGGTAAAATGGAAATCAGCAAGGAGCAGAAAGAGACAAAATAAAGGTCAGAAACGAGCAGAAAGAGGCAAAATAAAGGTAAAAAATGAGCAGAAGAGGCAAAATAAAGGCCAGCAATGAGCAGAAAGAGCAGTGGCGGTGCGTCCATTGGGGCGCCGGGGCGTTGTCCCACTAACCGATCATCCAGAAAATGAACTTCATCAGTCACATTCATCATCAACCAATATAATTAAAATACATCGCGTCACTGACGCTGCGAGCCTCGGGCCTCACCCGAGGCAATCGGAAGGGGGTAGGTGGGGCTGCGGCAGCAGAGTGTAAGTTGACTGACAGCCGCTGCATGCAGGGTAGCGCAGCAGCAAATAGAGCGCATGTTCCCTTTTGGGCTGATCATTTTTACGATCAGCCCGAACATGCGCACTACTAGCCTTCCCTTAGGAGACCGAGGTTTGCTTCATGCAGCAACCCCCGGTCTCCTATGGGCAGGGAGTATCCCTGGTCTAGCCAATCCTGGCGCTGCTAATGCAGCGTCTGGATAGGCCGAGTCTCAAGACACCGGTCCGCGCAGGACTGGGCTTGGGCTATTCATGTCACAGACTCACAGTCGTAGAATTAGTACTCTTCTTTGACACGCATTTACTGTATAAAGCAGAAACATAACTCGGAGGGTTAAACAATGAAATGTCAGGAATGACACCATTAGGAACTGGAAGTCGCTGTCTCAGTGTGTTTGTTGTTCCCTATTCTAATTGCAATAAACCTTTTTCAACCTTTACTATTTTTTTTCATTTTCATAATTATGACGGATCGGGCGGACTGCTCTGCGTGCGACTGAACATGCTCCGAGGGCCACTGCTCCTCTGTTAATGTGCCCTTTCTTAATCTTTTCACAGGATGCCTCGTGCTTCCTTGTTTTACAAAAGGTACCCTCTTCCACTGATGGCTGAAGCACAGCACATTGCAATAAGAGTGACTCAATGTACAAGCGTAGCGCTACGCACCCATGTTTGTGCGCTTGAGTGTGAATGTCTGCCTTTATTGGGTAAATTGGGCGGTGCAGGCAGCTAATCCTCCGTAAGAACATTTTCTTCATCACGGAAAGGGAGTAAGAAATGATTGTGCGCTTAAGTTTACATCTAACAGGTCACAGGTGATGCCCCGGCGCTCCGTGAATAATTTTTGGACCATGTCTGCTGCGCTGCCACATGTCCCTGATGCTTTCTGCTGGGTGCGGCTAGCCCGGGCACGGAGTCTAAAAGCATTGGCGTGTCCTCCTACGTTATCTAACCTCAACATCTAACCACGCACACCTGGCAAAGCAAGCTGCGATCCAAGGAGCTCGCTTCACCTCAGCTCTCAGTGTACCTCGGGGAACGTTAAGAGTAAGACATATACATTGGTGCCCAAAAACTGACCACGATAGGCAAATTGAGGCATCGCAGCGTTTCTAGATTGAGGGAGTGCTGTGTACCTCTCGGGGAACGTTAAGATTTGACCAATGCTTGTTAAGACTTTAATAAACTATCAGGGAACAAATCCTTCGCTTTGGCTTATTCAAATCGATTCAAATGATGCTTTATTAACTTTCGGGTGGCGCGCGTGGGTGGGGTGGCACTGCCGCACTTGCTTGGAGAAAGAAGACCGTTGTATGGCCAATCACTGTGGCTTATTTGAAGCCGATGTAGACCGTGATTGGCCATTTCTGTGGTAACGTGACACGTCCTCTCGTCGCACTCCGGCTCGCAGCAGGCCTCACCGCGGCCACACGACACGTTCACCTCACATTTCCTTGTGTTCAGCTTTGCTACAGACACAGTGCTCGAGCTCGTGGCGGACGACGTACTTCGGCTGGATCCAATCCTGCCTGATCACTCAGAAAAATTGATGTTGTTTAAAGTAAGAATCGGAATCCGTGACCGTGATTTTATTATCAATGATTTAAATCAAATGCGCCATTAATTTCTTAAATGCGTGTGCGTCATCATTGTTGATGGAGGATGGCGCAAGTCATGGCTGTCAGTCTGTCAATAATGCAATATGTGGGGCGCCAAAGTATGTGTGCATGTAGGGCCCGGGGTAGTGGCGTAAGTTAGTAGTACACAGGGCGCGCAAGGCCTGACCTTCAGGCACTGACCAAACAAACGTCACCGCTGACTTGGCCCTTCCTGTCGGCTGAAGCGGCGTTGTGCCTGCTGTACAGTGCAGCCCCTCTGCACTGGAACACCCTACTGCCAGACATCTGTGCAACCTCCTGTCTTTTAGACTTCAAATGAGCCTTGAAAAATTACCTAGTACAGCTCAAAAAACTAGAGTGAACACACTCCCACGCTGCCACAAAATAGGCCCAATGCCATCTCATCGTTTTATGTTCTATTAGAGGAAAAACAATTGTCTTAGATTGTGTTTGTCTTAGTCGGTCAAGTCCATATAACTGGCACAAATAATTCATACTTGAACAGTTCTTTTATACAAAATAGGTTAACCACTTTACCCTCACTGATTTGATTATCAGATTTCTCAT
Organism: Triturus cristatus; assembly: GCF_964204655.1. Classification (NCBI taxonomy): domain Eukaryota; kingdom Metazoa; phylum Chordata; class Amphibia; order Caudata; family Salamandridae; genus Triturus; species Triturus cristatus. The sequence goes on from NC_140584.1 coordinate 821,030,920, forward strand.
TGAAATGTTAATGGTGTTAAATAAAATAAATAATTACACCCAGCACATATGCATTAACTTTCATCATGTCAGCTGACCACCCATATTGTATTGTCTGCTCATAAATAGCAGAAGCACTACAGATTCAGGAGATTCAGGTGAAGAGTGGGCTGCTTGCTTCTAGATTGTAACGGAACTGTTATTTTTATAATTGCTTTTCGAGTGACATCCCTCATGGTGTCTATTAGAGAGATCAGAACATACTGAGGTACCTACCTACACGTCTTGTGAGCACAATAACCAGTGCAAGAAACTGATGTGGCATTGTTCCCTGTGTATATAGTACACTACTCTTCCCCCCCACTCGTTTACCCCCACTCCCTCTAGTGAGTATTTATGGGTTGCGTTTTGTCTTGTATATTGGATAACTACACCTGGCCAATGTATGTGTATCAATGTTTTCATTATTGAAACATTTAATAAAAAAAAAAAACAAAGACTACCTTAGGGAACAAAGCATTTCTCAGTTTGTATGAAACTTCTTGTGAGCACAACCAGGTCTTTGCCAGACAGCGGTGTAGCAACCAGTTGAGAGTGGTTTGTCGATCTATGAACACACAGAAGTCTCTGCTGAAAGTTAATTAGCTGGAATGATGGACCCTCTTGGGGAGAAGCTTTATGCACGAGGCATAGTGTCTTAAACTTGATGATTTTAGTTTGGGCTGAACTGTTCCTATTGGAGCAGAACCAGGGCCGATTTGCATATTGTTGGTCCCTGTCTGAAGAGGCATAGTGGTAAAAAGTGATGGACTGGTAGGCAGCCCAAGTAATTACTATTGGATGAGAGTAATTCAAGCATTCCTTTACGCGACACCCCAAGTATGGCAGGCAGGTATGGGCCCGGTATTCACTGTGCCTCAGGAATCAAGTTGCACCCTACTGACTAGGCATAAACAGCCCAAAACTGGCTATGGGTTGCTTTCCCGTTCAGAGGGTGACCTCACCTGGCAGTTTGGGGTGGACTATTGGAGCAAGGCCAGAGTTGACTTTCATATGGCTGGTCTTTTTCTGAGGAGGTCTGGTGGGCAAAAAACGATGAACTGGAATACTGACAAGTAGTTGGGATTAATTCATGCACTGCGAGTTTGAATTTGTATGCAACTTTTAGTAAGCAACTAAAAACGTGGCTCTCTTCTTAACCGTAATGAGTACATTTCAGTCTCACTTACTGAGAGCATGTTTAAACTCTGCTTTCTCAAATTTACTTGAAAATGCTTCTTTTTTCCACTCTTTTTTAAAAATTTCCTCGGGGGGGGGGGTCCTCCGTCAATTGTTCAGGCTCGCTCGCTAAGCTCGCTCGCTACAGTGCAGTATGACAATCATTTTACGCCCCACGACTTTCAAATGTCACCATTCGCCTCTGAGAAAGAGGCAAAATAAAGATCAGAAGTGAACAGAACAGAGGCCGAAAATAAGCAGAGAACAAGCAGACCCCAGTTAGGCACTCATGCACTCACTCACAGAACAGCCCAGACACTCCCACACCCACTCACAGACCCAGTCAAATCAGTGATGTCATTTACGAGGTCATCAGTGATGTCACTGACCATTTCATGAGTGATGTAATATATGAGGTCATAAACAGTGCATTGTGGGGGCGTAAGACCTAGTTAGCTCAGGTAACTATAACTGCTGAATTTCTATGATTTTGTACAAGTGAAATTTGAGCCTAACTATAACATACATGTAACCTTTATTTTTTTGGGTAAAAAATATATAACAGCTACAGCTCTCTATATAAATGTACCTTAATAATATTTTTGTGGTCGATATTTAGGTCACATTTTTGTATACAGATTTCTTTTCCTTTGATATTCTGACATACATCCCAAAAAGAGGTATATTATGTGGCATAAAATGTTTTTAAAGGTGAAAAACAGGGCCCATTCAGTTGCACGGTTAACAAATTATTATGACATTTTAGCAGGCAGGATTATGAACATGTAATGGATCACAATACTTTACAATGCAAATAGGATCTTTAAAAAAAGTAATGCCATTGAGCAGAGTTCAGCAACAATTATTGATTCTGTATTGTATAGAAGCACAGAAACTCTATTTTAATAATACTCTCTTTTCCACCCCTAGGTAAAAATGTTTGAAACATAGGCAATTCCCCCAATGAAAAAAAACATGTACCTATTTTTTTTGTAATAAACGGTCTCATCTCAATGGACATACCACAGCTATGTTTTAACTGGTTTACTGCATCTCCTCTTGTTACTTATGTGTACACACTGTGAGGTTACTGTAATCTACCCTTTCTAACACAAAACAGCCACAAAGAACAGCACCATGTAAAACCCACAGACTAGGTAGGTGACTGAAATAACTATTTAAATAGGAACACTTTTTGTGAAAAGCAGGCTCCATGCCCTTTGGGGGAGTTTTGGCATGAGGTGACATAACCCACGTACAAACTTCAAGTTTACAAAGGTAAATGGTACATTGGTTTTCAAAAGGACTAGCTGTCTGGGTGATAACAGCCAGTGTAGAGAAATTGAAACTTAAATGTGCAACTCTTTAAATGAGATAAGTCCTTGTGCATTAGGGGTATATGGAAAATAAAATAAAACTTACTTACTTTGGCACGCAGAAGAGAGAAATACAAAACAATTATCTCAATAGGTAGGCAAGATTAGTCTGATAAAATGTTTTTATAATGATTAAAAACATATTTAACAGAGTTAGACATCTATAGATGGTAAACAAATCGTGGGAACTGGCTCAACCCAGAAAGAATGAGGCAAGAAAGATGAAAAGGACCTAAGCCCAGAGCATGCAAATACCGAACAGCGATATAAAAGGTAGGCTCATCCTCTGGTCGGCTGTGTCATGGTCCAGAAGCGCGTGCCAACAAATCTCTGAATCATGCAGCATGTGTGTGGAATCATCAGCGCCCTTTATCATGTTTGCATCTGGACCATGGCCCGAGCAGAAGCCAGACCGGTGGTAATGTCCAAGCAAACCTATGCTTCCCAGGAAACAGTAAGTCAATATAGGAGCCGAGACCGGCCACATTGGTGGAGTCACGGAAAGTTATATTTAGTAGTGTTTGAACCTGATCTGCTTGTACAGTAAGAGAAAGATTCCATTTGGTAGAAAGAAACTCGAGGAGGAAATGGGGTAGAATGAAAAGGCAAGTAGAAGATGATTCTAATGGGAAGTGGTTTTCATGGAGGATAAAAGGTCGTGAAAGTCAGATTAAGGGATTCGTTTGAAGTTGTTCCAGCAGGGTACTGACTACTCCAATAAAACAAAGGAAGATCCAGTACAACCAGGAGGATTAGTAACTTACCCACAGATTTTTTTAGATTAAAGAAATATTAATTGGTATGGTTACTTTTTACCACAGAATACTAACTGTAAGAGATGGAGTTGATAAGGCAGGAAAAACACTTTTTTGAATTATCTTTATTGATTTTCACAGCAACACAAAAAGAGGAAGAAATTAAATGCAGAGTAGTACAGAAAGCAAGGAACGTTTGACTAAATAATCCTTCACACCCCAGCAAATGGGATTTTAAATTGCAGTTTAAGATTGCTTTCATTCCTTTTAATGCTGTTTTGAAGCTATCAATATCTCTATTAACAACTCGTATGTTTTGGGTGGGTGTATGGGCTGAGAGTGGCTCTTTTTCTCTTTTTGGATTTGGCGGTCTCAAGTCAGATATAACACGTAATATACTTTCCTTGGCTTGACAACACGAGTTTCAAAATCATTGCTGGTTGACCTTCACCTTGAACATTGTTGTTCTTTTGTTAAGAGATAAAAATTAGTAAAATTCATTTTTTTTTCTTTAATCACATTTTTCTGTACATCTAGTTTGACATCCAATTACTGTTCTACAATTATTTAGTGTCATAGTACTGTTTTAATGAAAATGTTAAAAATGAATTGGGCGTCAGATGCTATGTGCTTTTATGCAAGTTTAAAAACTACAAGTCAATTAGGTAGGTCAGAGAATTAAGCACTCACAGCAGAGATCTTTGAGTAACAAAGGTTCACATTTTCAAATCTTGTCAAATTTTATTTCTGCCTCGGATCCTTAACTCGATAAAATGAGCGCCACCACATGGAAAATAACACCTTTGATTTACAATGGTACAAAATGGCAAATTTGCAGAAGCGAGCCGTGACTAAGATCAAAATGTGTTATGTAGCTTCTATTCTATTACCATGAGCTCACAATGGAGTGTAAGTCGCTACATGTTTTTTTCCCTACCTAGCTCAGTAAAGCATTCTATAAAGAAAGTAGTTTTTAGGTGGAGTAGTTTAATGGGGTCTGATGGATAAATACCCTACTATTCCTACTTATAAACACTAACACTAAACACAGAGATAGCTTAGGAGGTTAATGAACATGACCACGGATGTTCTAGTTTCTTCATGTAACCCCTTATAAAACGGTTCAAATTAATGTTATGTTTTGGGATTTTTATGCTGGGCAACATTTATCCTCTTGACACTACGTTCGTTCTCGTGCTGAAGGAGGTCGGAAATTGTAGGTTCACCTGATTGGGGGGTGTGGGATCCCTGTTGGGGAGGCCGGTCCTTCTCTGATCAGACCTCCACTCTCTGGAATTCTCTTCCCTTGAGCTACACCAGCTGTCTAATGAGTTGTCCTTTCGCAGGGCCGTGAAAACCTGGCTGTTCCCTTTGTAGCCTGTTTGGTCAGCTGGCTGGTGAGTGCATCTTCTAGCGCTGGGAGGCCTCTGGGTAGCCATGCGCTCTATAAGAACTGCAGAATAGAATAGAGTTTCTGTGGATCCTGATACAGAGTATCAGATACCTTTCGTTGGCCCATGTAAGTGTGGGTGTAAGAGTGATAGACTTCCCAATAGCGGTGCTCAGTGGGAGAGGTGGTTGTAGTTGCCTTCTAATCTGACCTCACCTGTGTCACTATTTACTGTGTCCTGGTTTTCGGAGAGGGGTGTTCGGGTGCTGCAGCCCTGGCAGTCATTTGTGTGGTTTTGAATGATCGCTGTGTAGGTAAAGTGTCTTGGTCTCTTCCAATGATCCATGTGGGTGCGTGATACAGACTGTGTCGTGTGGCATTCACAACTCTTGTGGTTGTTGGAGGTGTGAGCTGAGCTTTGTTCTGATAGCACTGGTGTCCTATTTACTTGATTGATGCCTCCTTGTGGCTGGGAGAGATCTATCCGCTCCTCGCCTTGTTTCTCTTGCTTTATACTTGCTTAACCTTCTGTCCTTTATCTGGGATTCCCCGACCTGGAATTGCTCTATGTTAGAGTGTCTCTGGCCCAGTGTAGTCTCTGGCCCGGTGTTTGTGGTTTAAGCACTCTACCGGTCAGCACTAGAGACATGAGTAGCCGATAGTTCGTACTACATCATCAGTGGTTGTGGCTATTGCAGGCGTGTACCGCCCCAACAAGAAGCCTCAGAGACACCCTTTCCTATCCTTTTCTAAACTAAACTAAAGTTAGAACGAGGAGACTTGTAAATTGCATAGGTTTGTCAATGTCTAAATTGGCTGCATCCGTGCTGGTCACATAGGTCTTCAGATAAGGTTAGCCTTGTTTTAATTAAGTGTGCTACAACTTGTATTTTAGATGTAAGCATTACATAGCTAAACCACGTGTAGATGGCACACTTTTCTTATTGACTTGCATAGTGTTAACTTCAGCCTTTAAATCAGTGTTGCTTCACATGGTTGCTTGTCATAGGTTTTGCCCCAGAAGCGAGTGGTGAAAGCCCTGCAAAAACTCACATGTTGTTTAACATTTTTTTACCTTTTGTGCACAGTTAAACATCTAATTTAAAACAATAAAACTGCCTGCATACATCTTCCTGTGGCAAGCAATTCCCCAGCGTGTGCTCCGGCACCATAATCCGTCTCACCCCCACACAGATGCAGACTCAATTCATGTCATGAGGGTGACATTCAAGCAGTGACAATTTTTATGCCAACGTTACCAACCATACCGTGACATTTATACTGGGACTTTGGAGAGCGCCCACCGCGGGCTTCTGAGCAAACTTTGGGACCCGAAGCCTACTCTTTGACAAATTAAGCACTGCGGACGGGAGAGCAGAGGAGGTGATTGTGGGGTTGGGACTGGGTCGGACTGGGACATGAAATAGGCCCAGTCACTAAAAAACAAGCATTGGCATAGTCAATAGGTCTCGCTTTTGGGACCTTATGTGTTTAGGCAGAATTTTTGGCTACGTTGTAGAGCATTGTGACTACTGTGCGTTAAGTTGAAAAGTTATAATACAAAGTGTTAAGCATTTGTGTTACCTTTATAGAAACGAAGATGACATTATATATAACTGACCGCAGTCAGCAAGGTTTACTATGCCATTTGTGTCAGAAGTTCTAATATTTAAGTCAAAATGCTAACCTCATCAACCCACACTTACATTACTATTGTGCCATAGTTTACAGATGTGAAGTGCACGTACAGTTATTGCATAGCAAAAATATACATTTCGCTGTTAAACAAAACTCTTTGCATATACCTACTAGGTACCTGCTTCCACTTGGATAGTGACAGGACAGACAGATGTAATGGTCCTTGCCCTGGTGACGTCCTGGATAGGGGTTTGAAATTATGTTGAAAACGCCAACAGTATTTTAGAAAGAAATTCTGTAAATAGCAATCGTAAAAGTAGATAGTTTAAATTGTTACAAAACAGTGCTTGCGCACTCCAACAAACACATCAGTATTTGTGACCTTCAGGTATGTGTCTTGGTTTAACAGATGCTCCTTTGGCTCTTTTCCATAGCTCACTGGATTGAGAACCCATATATGTTTTACATTTCAGCAAATGTATCAGAGTCGGTTCTTAGCTGCTAACCCAAAGTCCAATGTGAAGAAACATTTATCACAGGCACTGTGCTCATAATGGTAGGTTCCACCATGATATGCTACACACTAACGAGCAATACACTGTACACACAGCCAGCATGCCCAGATATGCCATATGGTTGGCAATCGTGGTACTCCGCAGTACTCCGGAAGAAAAAATACCACACAGACCGACACACAGGTTCACTCATTTTTATCCACAGGAATATGGGTATGTGTGTCAACCTAGAGAATACAAAACAACTGTCAAGAACCTGCGGCCCTCAAACACCCAAATGGTATGCACACAGCTTAAAGGATGCAAACAGAGAATATGACCAAAACTCAATAGCCATTAGAAATCATCTTAGGCAGCATCAGAATCCACTCTATGATGTTAACCCCTGAACGGTGTGAATTTCATCAGTCTTGCATAGTGCAGAAGGTGCAATACAAAATGCACCCAAGATAATACTATAGCACGTAATAATTTGGGCCACTAACACTGCAGTTAATATTTGTGGATTGGGGCCTCAACACGTTTGTCACAGTATAAACAGTGATGAGGTAGACACATTTTGAGTATTAAATACAATGATGTGTCAGGAAAAAGCGAAATTCAAGGTACAGAGACAAAATGGGGGATGTAAAAAAATAAAGGAAGGGTGGTGGAAACAGAAAGCAACCAATGGCATAGAAAAAGTACTTAAGATTAAGGAGAAATCACAATGGGTTGACGGCTTAGAAAGGAGGCAGCCAATAAGACTAGGGCTAGGCAGTTTCACCCAGTCTGAGGCAAAAAGCCCAGAGCTGTTTACAACATTTTCTCTGGGTTTCCCTAAAGTGCATTCGTTATAACCAGCCTGCCTATTTATTTGCTCCACTCTCGGAAAATGTCACAAGTTTAATCAATGTATGGAATAAAAATCTCAACTCCACCCCGTAAAATAACCAAGGAAGCTGTCTGGGGGCGAAAGGCAAGAGGGCCATCATGGGTGGGATAGTAGATCATTTGCCAGCCGAAAGGAGTTTCCTGGGCACCAAGATTTGTGTACGCGAGTCTTGAGAAGGGAAACTGCGGTACGGGTCACGGGAAAGATAGCAGCTTGTGCAAAGCAAAGATGTGTGCACGCAACCTGCCACCGGTAGAGTCTAGGGAGAGTACCTCACTAACTTCTTCCGAAATCAATTAAATGCATACCACTGCCAGAACACGTGGGTATTTCTGCAAAGCAAAGTGCAAAAACTACACCTGGGAGTCGCCATAGTCCACGGTCCGCTGATGGATGAAAGCTTACATACCTGCAAAAGTCACGTGACGCGGGCAGACCGCGAAGTCTTATTAACAAGACAAGACCGGAAGTGGTGCGCACGAGCACGCTTGTGCCCACTTTGGCAAAAGTGAAAGCGCCGCATTTGCCCGTATGTTTCCAATTAACGCGAGCACGATAATTGGAAACATATGGCGCTCATGCTCGCTCCCGGGGACCCTAGGCCACAGACCAGAAAAGGTGGGCCATGCACCCCCCTTGGACCAATTGCATGCTATCTTTCTTAGAAAGACAGCATGCAAAGCCCAATAGCAAGTGATAAATTCCAAGCACAAGCGTGTGTTTGGAATTTAAAAGCCCTTACAAAATGCCTTGCAGTGCGGCGCAAGCGCGCTGGCTCAGGTGAGACCTAAAAAGGGCCTCATTAGTGAATTTGATAACTAAAAAAGTGTCCTGTGAAAATTACGGCCGTTTTGAACTTGTAAGGACATAAGTCTTTTGCAAGTTATGGAAGACTGTATGGATTAGAGCTTACTGAAGTCAATGTTGGTTTTAATATCAGTGAAATCAACAGTGAAAACCGGCCCAGCAGACCATATCGAAGGAATCCTTGTAATTTTGAAGGATGCACTCATCTTAGTTGAGATCATAAAACCGTCCCACAAACAGCCAAAAAAAAAAAAGGTTGTAAGACCAGCCTACCAGGCATTGCTTGATTGCCCTGTAGGCCAGTCCAACCCTGCGGTGGGGAAAAGCAGAGGCGGAGAGTTTGGGACTGGGGGATGAGCAGAGGCAGTGAGTGTGGGGCTGGGGGATGAGCAGAGGTGGTGAGTGTGGGGCTGGGGGGTGAGCAGAGGTGACGAGTGTGGGACTGGGGGATGAGCAGAGGTGACGAGTGTGGGGCTGTGGGAAGAGCAGGGGCAGTGAGTGTGGGGCTCTCTCACACTCGTCTAATTATCTGTGTATTAAAAACTTTGGAGGGTAAGCGGAGGAGGAGAAGGTCAAGGGCTTCATGAGAAGCAACTCAAACGAGGACACGAGTACCCGCAGTCTTCCTAAAAAGTGTTTAAACACACTTTGTTTTTTGGAGCTAGTCCGAAGGGAGAATATGGCAGGCAGCTCCTGTGCCCCTCTGAAGGGCAGCGCCCTGGGCCCAGCTCGCCCATGCTAAAGGCCGGGACTGAGCCGGACGGCATAACTGTACCTGCTGCCCTTCCCACGACCAACCTGCAGATTCGGCACACCAAGGTAAGAGTTTGTTTAAGGGGTGTCATGGGTGATGCATGCGACAACACTAGCTGTGTGGGCTGCGAGCACTTTTTTTTTTTTTTTTTTAAACGCAGATTTATATAGCGTGAACTCGACCCAAAGGTATTGGAGCGCTTTACATGAGCACCGGTTACGTTACACAAGGACATATTCAGGCACGGGGAGATTAGGTCATTTGCCCAGAATCACAGCATGTGGACGCGACCCAGAGGCTCGAACCTTGGTTTCCAGCACCAAAGTCGGAAGTCTAGCTGACGGTCCACACCTCTCCCACTTGCTCCGGAGCCTTCCTTAGCTCTCTGGGTTGCGGTACCTCTGAACCGTTCACGAGTTCCTCCTAACCTCACAGGTGCCCCACCCTTTATGAACTCCCCAACATGCACCAGCTGTGAAACCTTCATTACTTCTCCAGTCTACAGCAGTTACCCACCCTTTATGAGCTCCCCTGCGTGCACCAGCTCAGAAGCCTTCGTTAGCTCCCTGGTCTACAGTAGTTGCCCACCCTTCATGAGCTCCTCAGTGTGCACCAGGTCAGAAGCCTTCGGTAGCTCCCTGGTCTACAGTAGTTGCCCACCCTTCATGAGCTTCCCAGCGAGCACCAGCGCAGAAGCCTTAGTTAGCTCCCTGGTCTACAGTAGTTGCCCACCCTTCATGAGCTTCCCAGCGTGCACCGGCTCAGAAGCCTTCGTTAGCTCCCTGGTCTACAGTAGTTGCCCACCCTTCATGAGGTTCCCAGCGTGCACCAGCTCAGAAGCCTTTGTTAGGTCCCTGGTCTACAGTAGTTGCCCACCCTTCATGAGCTCCCCAGCGTGCACCAGCTCAGAAGCCTTTGTTAGCTCCATGGTCTACAGCAGTTCCCACCCTTCATGAGCTTCCCAGCGTGCACCAGCTCAGAAGCCTTAGTTAGCTCCCTGGTCTACAGTAGTTGCCCACCCTTCATGAGCTCCTCAGTGTGCACCAGGTCAGAAGCCTTTGTTAGCTCCATGGTCTACAGCAGTTGCCCACCCTTCATGAGCTTCCCAGCGTGCACCAGCGCAGAAGCCTTAGTTACCTCCCTGGTCTACAGTAGTTGCCCACCCTTCATGAGGTTTCCAGCGTGCACCAGCTCAGAAGCCTTCGTTAGCTCCCTGGTCTACAGTAGTTGCCCACCCTTTACGAGCTCCCTAGCGTGCACGAGCTCAGAAGCCTTAGTTAGCTCCCTGCTCTACAACAGTTATCCACACTTCATGAGCTCCCCAGCGTTACATATGTTTATTTGTAAAAAAAAAAAAAAATGTAAATTTGATACTTGTATAGCGCACTACTCACCCGCAAGGGTCTCAAGGCGCTTGTACGAATACCGCTGTGGAACCCATCCTGGCTTTCCCTGTGAGGCGTCCACTCCTGGGCACCCCCAAGGTGGAGGCCAGGCATCCTTAGCGTTGTGGGGGCCGTTGTGGAGATTAAGCAAGCTATTGCCCAGAGTTGCAGAGTGGGACTCCATGATTGGAATGGCACCGTGGCGAGAATTATCAGGTCCGTGGAATTTTTTGAGCCCAAGACCCGCCCAGGCGGGGAATTGAACCCTGGTCCCGGGCTAGACCTCTGCATCAGGGTCTGCCGCTCTAATCATTGAGCCACACTTCTCCACTTCAATCACTTTCAATCATAACTCGCGCGCCCGCAATCCACTGCTCATGACATCACATATTACATAACTCATGACATGGTCAGTGGCATCACTCATGACATCACTGATGACATCATCCTTGTGATAGAGTGGCTGTCGCGCGAGTTATAGTTATCTGAACTAACTATAACGTGGGAATTTCATTGTTTTTTTACGAGCGAAATGTCCAGCTAACTATAACATGTGTGAAACCTATGGTTTTTTAAGTGAATTTGCAAGGTTTTTTAAATGCTAATTCCTAATTAGAACGTGTGTGAAACCTATGGTTTTTTAAGTGAATTTGTAAGGTTTTTTAAATGCTAAGTTATGTATGTATTATATTTTTTATATATTTATTTTACAATAAACTACCTACGTATATAGTTATAGATTGACTGTATCCTGTAATATGGAATGGCTCGTTTAAAATGTTTAAGGTTTTTCACCGTGCGCGCACTGTGCGCGCACCCTGCGAATTTTTGAAAAAAAAATAAAATGTTTTTTTCACCCTTCGGGGTCCTTCAGGGACCCCCTGACAAATGCTAGAGGGTCAGGAACCCTCTACCCTGCCCCCTTTTCACGTTCTCCACCTTTCTTTTTCACTGTCACACACCAAACACACAAAATGGCGGCCGACACTTCCTGATTTCAACCGATTCGAATGTTGACTGACATGTAACCACCAATCAGAATTGCGCTCGCGCACGTTAGGGTGTGCGCACGGTGCGCGCTTACAGATATTTATGTACTTTTAAATGCATTTTTCTCAGGAACTACTGAACAGATTGACACCATATATGCAAAAGGCACATGCCTGACCTGAGGACTACCTCTTTGCCAAATTTCAAGTAATTCTGTTCAGCCGTTCGGGCTGTACCTTCGACTAAAAGGTCCTATGGGAAAATGCATGGGGAAAACGCGTTTTGGGACCCCCCTTTTTTCTCAGCCCCCGCTTGACGAATCACCCCGAGACTTTCAGGGTAGGAGCTGAGCGGAGCGCCCCATTAGTTTTGAAAATTTTGCGAGGATTTGTCAACCGGCGCCAAAGTTATTCAAAATTGAATTTTGAGATTTCCTATGGAAACACGGTCCTAACTATAACTATCTACTGGCGACCGCCAGTAGATAATATATATACATACTTTGACAAACCAGCGGTTTACTCCAAAAGCCGACGCCAGTGATCAAGGGCGAATCTATGCCAGTTTGGAAACAACTGAGGCTTGCTGAAGAAATGCTTTTAAAGGACACCGTCTGCGAACCTTTTTGTCTGTCAATAAATGGATTAAACTTACAGGACGTGTGTGGCCCTCAACGCGGAGCAGGTTTGTTATGGATTTATTAGTGGTCTGGCTCGGATCGCGAGGGCCCTGCTGCTGAAGTGCAGGTCCTTAGCGCGAAAAACATGAAGCGCGATTGGTACGTCGAGTTGCCAGTTGATGGGACAATAAGTTAAAAGGTGAGCACCAATGTTCTGCAAGGCATCCCACTGTGGTAAAAATTACAGTTAAAGTTGATTGGCAGCATCTACTATTGAAGGAACATTAAGTAGAAACTATGTCTAGAAGAATGCACAGCGTGCTCGAGCCCAGTGGGGCGAGTATTTAATATGGCGCAGGTGCGGCTGGAACTGTTGATGCTAATCACTCAAGCCGACGCCAGTGATCAAGGGCGATCTATGCCCGAAACATGTTTGGAAACAACTGAGGCTTGCTGAAGAAATGCTTTTAAAGGACACGGTCTGCGAACCTTTTTGTCTGTCAATAAATGGATTAAACTTTTTTAATCAGACTTTTTACCATCGCGTGTATTGCTGGACAGCATTTTAGTATTGGTATACTTTTGGGCATACTTTTTAAACTGCGCTGCATGGAATCGCGCTGCTGCTGCTCTTCGCTGTATTTGCTATTGCATCTGGCATCTGTTGGGACAGTAAGCAGGGGTTTTAGATTAGGCTTACCTGCATCATAAATCGTACCCTCACTCGCACTTTGCGGGATTTAGTCAGTGGGGTCGTGGTGCTTCGTCCGCCATCTTGGGTGGGTGCTGAAGCTTGGGACACTCGTAGCGCCATCTTGGTTGGGGCTAGAGGCTCTAGCAGCCGGAAGCCCGCGCGGCGTAATATTATAAATAGGTATGGGTGAGCAGGCGCGCAGCGGTCGCGCCAGAGGTAAGCCCGTTTGCGCCCGTTCGCGTCCCGGGCGCGTCAGGGGCGCCTTTGGCCACTCACTTGGCTGATAACCATGAGGATTGTAATAACTCACTGTACCGTACGGAGGACGATGTTCAACATCGACCATGTCCCTCATCCTATAAAAATCTCTTGTGGCCTACTGAATGTTCGCTCTCTCGTGAAACATCATGCGGAGATAGCCCTTTTATTAGAGTCCTCACACCTGGATATACTATTCGTGACTGAAACATGGACTACGGCGGACTGTGGGCCGGAACTCGGTTGGGCTTGCCCACCGGGCTATCTTATTAGACACACTCCTCGAGCCTCTGGCAGGGGAGGTGGAGTAGGTTATATTTTTAAAGACTCGATCTCCCTTGTGGAATTAGCAGTAAAGGAAGTGGTACGGTTCGAGCTCATGGGCTTTTCTATCATGGCCCAGGGCGGCACCTTGATCGCAGGGCTGTTATGTTATAGACCTCCCTCCTCGACCACAACCTCTCTTCAGTCATTGCTTGATTTGATTTACGATCTTTCAAACTCCCAAGCTAAATTTCTAATATTGGGAGATTTTAACCTCTGGCCTTCTGGCCCTCAAGATCTGGCCTACAGAGAGCTCTGCCAATCGTGTAGTAACATTCAACTCACACAGCTGGTTTTATCACCTACGCATGTTAAGGGACACATGTTAGATCTGATCTTCGCCGAGAAGGATTTGATGGTAGTGAAAGATCTTGGAGCAGGGCTGGACAGATCACTCTTTGATTAATATGTCCATTGTTTTGCCTGGTCCGTTAAAATCAACTAACTCAAGTGGCTTTAAACTTAATCGCCAATGGGCTCGTCTTCTTAGAGAGCCAATTCGCCCTACTCTATTGCCTAGGGGTTTCCAGGTGGAGGATAGTGTAGATAAGAGTTATACTGCCCTTTGTCAGCAAATTTTGACATCCCTAGACGAACTGGTCCCTCTGCGGAGGGTGAGGGATAGACCTAGAGTGACTAACGCCTGGTTTAATGACGATCTCAGACAGCATAAGATCCGCTGCAAACAGGCTGAGCGTACTTGGAGGAGAGGATATAAGGAGTCGGACAGGGCAGCGTATAAAGCGGCCCTACAGGTATATAAGACTCAACTAAGAAGTGCTAAAGCAAAGTTCTTAGAAGATACCTTGGGTAAGGCCACAAATAAATCGCAAACCCTATTCAAGTTGGTTAACAACTTATCTAATCCATCTTGTACAGTTCCAGCTATTCCGACTTCTCAAGATTTGTGTGATTCTCTGGCCGCTGCATTTGAGGAGAAAATTAGGACCATTTTGAGTGGACTCTCCGTGCCCGGACAGTTGGCGTCGCCGCTACCTCCATCCCTGGAATCCCTCTGCCACTCGGCGCCTCTTCGGGATAGCAACAGGGTAGATACTTTTTATTTGCCTTGCTTTCCCATTCCTTCACCAGAAGAATTTGGTGTCTTGGCCAATGGAGTGTCCTCGGGCTCACCACTTGATCCAATGCCTCATAAGATCTGGAAGGCATTTCAAGATGAGCTGTTTCCTCCACTCTACTCCATTTGCTGTCAGTCACTGACGACGGCGACAGTCCCAGATAGTTGGAAGGTGGCAATAGTAACTCCACTATTAAAGAAGGCTTCTTTAGATCCATCATGCCCGGCCAACTATAGGCCCATCTCGCTTTTACCTTTTGTGATAAAGGTCCTTGAGAGATGGGTCACAAGAGCCTTGTCCAACTTTCTGGAAACAAACTCTTGCCTAGATACAGCTCAATTTGGCTTTAGACCGGCCCACGGTACTGAGACCGCATTGGTTACCGTGTTAGATGATCTACGAACGCGTGTCGACAGGGGCAGGTCAGCCTTTCTAGTGCTGCTCGACATGTCGGCCGCGTTCGACACGGTTGACCATGTGGTTCTCTTGGAGCGTCTCCAAAGTGTGGGAGTAACCAATCTAGCCCTAAGCTGGTTAACGTCTTATCTCAGTGACAGACAGCAAGCTGTGGCTTTACCACCATTTCGATCAGCCACTCGACAGGTGAACCAGGGTGTTCCTCAAGGGTCGGCGATTAGTCCGATCCTGTTTAATCTATATCTCCGACCCCTTATAGAACTTATTAAGTCATCGGCATATCAGTCATCAATTATGCCGATGACACTCAACTGATTTTTTCATTTGAGGGTAGTGAGTCGGTCTCGAAAGACACTTTTCATCACTGTATGTCGGCCACAGCCGAATGGCTGCGAGCTAACTCACTCCAGTTCAATGGGTCAAAAACTGAGGTTCTCCATTGCTCTCCTGATCGCCTCCCTCGTGCGTTACCTGACGACTTCTGGCCACCTTCTATTACGGGTTCTGTGGAAGGAGCTAAATCGGCTCGTAACTTAGGAGTGGTGTCTGAACCTGACCTACAGCTGGATGTTTCAGTAAATAAGACCGCAGCGACCTGCATGGGCCTGCTTCGTGCCCTGCGCAATATTTTGCCAATACTCCCCCCAGGTGTCAGAGCAGAGGTAGTGCGTAGTATCATACTCAGTAGGTTAGACTACTGCAACGCACTACTTCTAGGAGCTCCTAAAAAATTGATCCTTAAGTTGCAGAGGATCCAGAACATGGCTGCGAAACTGGCCTTGTCGCGACCACGCTCTGCTTCTTCTTCTGCAGCTTTAGCTGATCTACATTGGTTGCCGGTACAGCAGAGGATCGCTTTTAAGGCGTCATGTCTTGTATTTAGAGCGTTGCATGGACTCGGACCAATTCCACTCCAGGGTCTGTTTTCATGGTATCAAGCTGCCCGACCTCTGAGATCTTCATCGGCGTTCCTGGTGCGGATTCCAAGGATCACTAGAGCAAGGATAGGTGGCCGTGCTTTTAGCTATATGGCCGCCTCACTATGGAACTCCCTTCCTCTGGCGCTGAGGGGTAGTCAAGATCTGCTCTCCTTTAAAAGGGATCTTAAGACCTATCTGTTCCCAAGAGCAATGTAAAATATTCCTTCCGATGGTTTAATAGGGTCTCAGCGCCAGGATACCCTTTGGGTGACAGCTGCGCTTAACAAGAAATAAATACATACATACATACATACATTAAACTTACAAGACGTGTGTGGCCCTCAACGCGGAGCAGGTTTCTTATGGATATATATCACCAAGAAGAGCACCAGATTTGGAGGCCACTCACGTTCTGTAATACTTTATTCCTGCAGGCAGCCCTGCTTAACAACGACAGGCACACAGAGATTTCTTTGCCAGAGTTCAAATCCTTACGCGTTTCGGGCATCCTCGCCCTTGGTCACAGGTAATCTGACTAATGCGGAACATGTAGCGTATCGCAACACCAAGTCACAGTTATTTACTCTCGCCAGGTGAGTATATGATAGTAGAGTATCTGTTGTTGGTACACCGCTGGATCAGTTTTCTGGTAGCAGAGTTATGGTTATTATTGACTAGTTTGGTGATAAATATTGATTATATCGTGTAAAAGTAGAGTACGAATGATAGCAAAAGGGGTTCGCTGGTGAAACTTTGGTCTTATTTCCCAATACGGGTGACACTGAAAAAGTAACAGGTTCTCCCGAGCGTGAATGAAGGGTAAACAGGGGTTTTACTCGCAGCAGAAGAAGAGTAATTCTGAAACTCAAGAGTAAGTCGAAATCTATTATTTGATTAGTGGAATAGACAGAGTAGCAAATGTTTTATGTCGTTACTAACAACTTATTTCTTTTACTTTTCTAAATAAATATCTATCGTATTACCTTGTGAAGGGATACTGATGTCACAAAGAGCCGCGCTGGGATTGGTGGAGACAGCGGGCGTAAGCTGGAAGCAAATTGTAAAGGGAGGTTCAGTAGTGAGGAGCAATACTGACATCACAAAAGGCCGCGCTGACATTGGTCACATCACGAGTGCAAGCCTGAATCTGATTGGTTGATAGCTAGAATCCGCACTAGGATTGGTGGAAAAGGAAAAAGAATTGTATGTTGAGTCCTGATTTGACTGCGGGTGTGAGTCGTGCTGATATAGGACGAGACATAGGTAATAGAGCTAGAAGATATATGGAAGACTCTTTCCTATATCGTCCTTCTGAAATGTTCGGAAGACGAAAGAAAATTACGTTAATGAAGAAAATTAAAAATTTCTTTAAGAAAGACAAGCCTGTGTTGCCTAGAGAGGGAATTTCTGTTCCGCCACCCAAGACGCCTGCTTCATTTATGATGATGGAGAAAGGATATCACACATGTGTATGGTTGGAAAATTGGGTGGAATATACAAAAGGCGATGGTGTTTTGGCTTTTCCGGATCATGGTACTTTTAATTTAAAGAGACTTCAGAATTTGAGAGATAGTATGAATATGTTAGAACCAAATCCTAGAATGACACAGTATGAAGCTTTGGAAGAATGGGAGATGAAGGCTTTTGATCGTGAAAAAAATTCAGAAGTGGTCGGAGATTTAGAGGATTTTTGCCTAGACATCCGTATGAGTCAAGTGGAGATCAAATGAAGCGTTGGTGAAGAGCTGTGGTGACAGAGGGTGTATATCCAGTATTAATGGCTAAAGAACAGTCAGGAGGCAAGTGTAAAGAAAAAATAGAATACATGAGTACGACAGGATATGGAGAATCCGATGATTAATTATTGCAGGATATTTTAATTAAAAACCCTCCACCGTACCAAGAAGAATCTAGTAGAGTCACCCCAAGTGCACCGATGCTAGGAATGCCTTTAACCCCACAAATTGTACATGATGTGTCAGTTAATAGGGAGTTGCAGGATAATGAGAGAGAAGCATTAAATAAAACTAGGGAAGAATTAGTTCAGAAAATAAGCCAATTGAATTTAAATGCTGAAGCCTTGACAGTACCAATGACTATTGGTCCTGTAATCCCATTATATGGAGATAAAAAGATTGGTCAGAAACCTCAAGCTGTGACAATTCCGTTAAGTAATCCCAGAAAAGAAGTAATAATTACTGATGATCAGGCCAGTGAAAGTGAATCAGTTATTTCGATCTCCCAAATGTGGAAAATTTAGCCGAAACTCCGAAGAGAGTTCTACCTGGAAATGTGAGAGAAAAGGGATCTTTGGTTCCTATAGGAACTGGAGGTTCAACAGCAGTCACTCCTGAAGATTTAGAGAGGTGGGCACAGGGTACAGAAAAACGAAACTCCGAAACAAAGATTTTAGATATCAGCAGATTTAAAGTAGATTTGGAGGAAATGATAGCTGGTAATGTCAGCACAGAAAGATTGAACATTTACAATGATGAGGATTTGTTATTCTTTTGTAACCAGAAGAGCAAGAGTATTTCATGAGAAATCAACAGAAGTTGCCTCAGAGATTGGAATAGAAATAGGGAAATCAAAATTATTGCAGAAACCATATCGAGTGGAGTTTACTGAAAAGGATTTAGAAAGTGTAAATGCCTCTGGTAAGAGACTACAGATAAAAGAGTTGATGAATATTTCGTGAAAGTGGGGAGACATTGACAAATGGAGAATTAGGTGGATAAGAAAGAAAGAGGAAGTACAAGCGAGAGAAGAGTCATCTGCATTTCCAGTGAGAGAAGCAGAGAAGTTCCTCGTGGTGGATATGTCCATGTACCCTGGAGCAGAAACGATATTTTGTCATTTATGAATGATTTCCCTAGGTTGAGAGAGAAACCAGTTGAATGATACAGACAGGCGGAAAGGTTTGTTAAAGTTTCAAAGGTTTTGTTGTAGGTTTTAGATGGTTTATTTGATATTGTGGTACCGGCTGATTTGTGGACAGAGTGTAAGATTACAATTGATTGGTCAAATGAGGAATAGCCAAGGGATTCCAAAACAGGAGCGCCATCAGAGGAGGTGAAGTAGTATCACCAGGTGATTACTTTCTTGAAAGGGAAAATTCCTCCTAAAGAGACTGATTGGGTAAAAATAGAAAGAACAACTCAAGAGCCAAAAGAATCCGTACACGCATACTATGAGAGATGGATTTGAGAACATTGGAGACAAGGATATGGGACCTTTTGTGTATCGGTTTGTGTATGGTCTGAAACCAGAGATTAGTCAGATGATTCAACAGCACATGTTGTGCTGGCAAAGCAAAACCATAGACGAAATAGTGAAATATGCAAAGTACTGCGATGACGACATTGAGGCAAAACATAGAAAGTTGAAGGAGAAAATGATGTGGGCACAAGTGAAATTGGCAGAGCAGCAGGAAGCAAAATTAATTTCTTAGACTGAGAATGAGATTAAAGACCAGAGTCAAAGTGAACAAGTGTCGAGTGGTGGTAAAGGACGAGGACGAATGAATAGAGAGGAAGCAAGGAAGAAATGTCCTTGTCATGCGTGCGGAAAGCTTGGACATTGGAAGAACAAGTGTAAAAATGTCCAGAATAATAACGGGCCAAATCACAATTTAAATCGGCAGATGCAGAATGAAGTGGTTGTGAAACAGCAACAGCAGGTAGTCACTCCACAGTATCGGGTGCCACCACCTCCTATGCCAAACCATGTGAACATTCAAAAATACAGTGCGAACACCGGATTTCATGGAGAAAGTGGTAAGAATAACCCTGTGATCAGACATGTCCATTTATTGATAGGAAAGTTGAAGGTAATGAAATCACTTTTCTATTGGACACTGGTGCTACCCGGTCTACTGTGAGAACAGCAGACATCCCAAACCTACTCATCTCAGGAGAAACTATCCAAGTTGTAGGAGTGTCAAACAAACAGATTAGAACCTCAGTTACAAAACCAATGGAAGTACATATTCGAAACTTTAAAGACATGCATCGGTTTGTAGTTTGTGACTCAAGCCCAGTAAATTGGTTAGGGAGAGACGTATTGTGCAAAATTAATTGCACAATCTACTGTACGCCTGATGGTGTTGCTTTTCAAACACCTGATGAGGACGTTGTCTATAAGATGATGTTAGCTAAGCAAGGTACAGAAGTGGATGAAATGTTTTCATTAGTAACTGAAAGTGAATTACCGGAAGAATTGAGAGCTACAGCAAACCCACGAGGTGTGGGATTTTTCAGGAAAAGATATACGACTAATGGCAAATATAGATCCAGTGAAAATAGTGGTAAAAGAAGGTGCAGTTTATCCAAATACATGGCAGTACAAAATGATTCCAGAAGTAAAAGCAGGAGTTGCTCCAGTAATTGATCAAATGATTAAACAAGGAATTCTGAAATAAATAAGAAGTAGTCCTTGTAATTCTCCAATCATGGGACTCAAAAAGCCTAGTGGTAAGTGCAGGATAGTGCAGGACCTGCGAATAAGAAACAAAATTGTAGTGCCTTGTTGCCCAGTGGTGCCAAATCCAGCAGTGATTCTTTATCAAATACCTTGGAATGCAAGTTGGTATATAGTAATTGATTTGTGCCACGCATTCTTTTCCATTCCGTTGCACCCAGACAGCCAGTATCTCTTCGCCTTCTGGTTTGAAGATCGTATTTTGGTATGGTGCCGAGTTCCTCAAGTGTACACAGAGAGTCCGTCAATTTTCAATCAGATACTGAAAAGGTGTCTAGAGTCATTAGTCATGCCCGGGAAATCAGTTCTGGTTCAGTAAATTGATGACCTATTGGTGGCATCAAAGACGCGAGAAGATTGTGTCACTGACACAATTGCATTACTGAACCATTTGGCCGAAGGAGGACATAGGGTGTCTCCAGAAAAATTGCCATTTTGTCAACAAGTGAGATATTTAGGGCATAAAATAGAAAGAGGAGTTAGAAAAATGATACCGGAAAGAATAAAAATAATCAAACAAATGCAAATACCTCAGACGCAAATGGAGATGAGAATGTTTTTGGGAGTGGTTGGGTACTGTAGGCAGTAGATAAATAGCTTCTCCCTGCTAGCAACACCATTGATACAATTGACTCGGAAAAGAGCGAACGACCAGATTGATTGGAATGATGAATGTTTGGAAGCATTTGTGAAATTGCGAAACTGTCTATGTGAGGCCCCTGCTTTGGGCATGCCTGATTATTCAAAAGAATTTGCGCTGTTTTGATGTGAGAGAAAATTGTGCACTTTCAACCGACATCCAGTGGCATATTTCTCTGCTACCTTGGATCCAGTGGCTTCAGCCTTACCTGGCTGCTTAAAAGCAGTAGCTGCTACCTGTATGAGTCTGGAGCAAAGTGAGTCAATTGTGATGGGCCACCCCGTAAAGGTGTATGTTCCACACTCAGTTGAAATTCTTTTTACAAGAACGCGAACACAAACACCTCACTCCTAGTCGGTTGACTAAGTATGAAAGAGTGATTTTGGGAGCAGAAAATGTGACAGTGATAAGATGTACAATAATGAATCCTGCCACATTATTGCCAGATCCATGTTGTGAGGAAGTGAAAGATGAGATTGATCATTATTGTTTGGATGTGACTGAATTGTGTACTAAGCCCCGTCTAGATATAAAAGAAACACCTTTGAAGGAATCTGATCATGAATTATTTGTGGATGGGTCATGTCTGAGAATAGAAGAATGAGGGCTAAGTGCTGCAAATGTGTAGTTGGGCACGGGATGAGGGACCGAAAGCTGGCAGCACTCGCATTGGTTAGCAACAGGAGATTTACTTACTAAGGTTAAAATTGCTCACATGATGCTTCGACACCGTAACTGTGTATTCTACTATGCTGTCTGAGACTGTATGACATTATGCCACGTATGCTTATGATATTGTATCATGTTTCGTTGTTTATTTGATTGGTTGTGTAAAATCAATAAAAAACAGATATAAAAAAAAAAAAAAAGTGCTGCAAATGCTGTATGCAAAATATCAAGAGTTAATGAAGCATCCTATTTACCGGGAGACAAGTCTGCACAAGTAGCCGAATTGGTGGCCTTAACAAAGGCATGCAAAAGTGGAAAATAATTGGAAAATAACCATATTTACGGATAGTCAATATGTTTTCGGGGTTGTGCATGATTTTGGCCAGCTCTGGATGCAGAGGGGATTTCTGACTTCTTCAGGATCTCCTATCAGAAACAGTAAATATGTAAAAGATTTGTTGGAAGTATTACAATTGCCAAAAGAAGTAGCGGTTGTTAAATGCGCTGCACATCAGTCAGGAAATGACTATTTGACGGCGGGTAATAGGTATGCAGACCAAATTGCTCAATACTGTGCAAGAAATACAATGGCAATCAACAGAAAGGTGGAAATAAGTGAAACCAGCTGCCAACTTATGTTTTTCACAGTTTCAGAAACATGGGATGAGGTCAGACAGTTGCAGGAAGAAGTTGAGGAAAAGGAACAGGAAATCTGGATAAAGTTGGGTTGTACAAAAAGGACTGACGATGAAGTGTGGGTGTACTTAGATGTCAGACCAATCATGCCAGATTGCCTACTCTCTCAAACGGCAAGAGTATACCTTGGGACAACACATATTGGCAGGGATTCAATGATCAGACTATTCAGACAGAGTTGGTACAATCCAAAGTTTTGGGTAGTTGCAGAAAGCCAAAGATGTGTGATGTGTCAGCAGAAAAACTCAGGCAGAAAGACAGTGGTTAGTTGGGGAAAGAGTGGAAAGGCAGGGGGCGTGGCTTGGCGCCAACAGTAATGGCCGCCTGACTCCGGAGCTCCGCCGGAGCTAGGGCCCGTAAAACCCGTTCAATCCGTATACAATCCGGCCACACGGGAAAAGAGCTTAGAAATAGATGTCGGAAGCGACGGAGAGCCGGGCAATCCCTTAAAAAGTTGGTGAATCCGGTACGGGAGCCTGCAGGAGTCATTGAAGTGCGGAGCCGGCAGCGGCTCAATCATGGCCGTGTGAGCGCAGAAGCGGCGCGTTGACCTTCCACCAGCGTCCAACAGGGGAGAAGAGGAGCGTCGAGATCCGCGGGCGCTGCCGAGAGTGTCAGCATACCCGGCGGAGCATGGGAGACTTGACCGGAGCCTCTCCGGGTGAACCCGCAGGCTTGAGGCACCGGGACGGGTGCGCCACACGAGCCGGACCTGGAGGTGGGGCAGACCTCGCGTGCCGCCCATGTAGAGAGGAGACCCGCGTGTGCAGGCAAGTGGCGGTTTGAACCCTGGGGAGCAGCGGAGGTACCGAGTGGCAGTTGTCGAGGCGGGCAGACAGTGTCACTGGCCCGGGTGAAGTGGGTGTGCTCTGAGCCGGCTGATTGGACCTGGGCCCGACCTGCTACGGGACTTCAGGACGTGCGGGACGGTGGCGGGGGCTGCGCCGCTATTCCTGCG
Source organism: Triturus cristatus (assembly GCF_964204655.1). Classification (NCBI taxonomy): domain Eukaryota; kingdom Metazoa; phylum Chordata; class Amphibia; order Caudata; family Salamandridae; genus Triturus; species Triturus cristatus. The sequence goes on from NC_140584.1 coordinate 821,054,354, forward strand.
GAACCCCCTGGACACAAAGGCCGCTATAAAAATTGGAGACCGGCCGGTTACACGAGTGGACCCGGCCTTGCACTGATTGGTCCGCGGGGGAGAAGCTAGTGCTGGAGGCAGAGGGGCACATTATACTGTACGGGAGGAGCCAGTGAGTGTTTTATACACACCGCTGCCGGTTTACCGCGGCGGAGACCTGGTGGGAGAGCGCCCACTCTGACCAGAGGAGGGGTACCCGACTTCTGCCCGCACAAGACATCTTTGGACCGAGCGGACAGATCCACAGCAGCGGGACCACAGTGTGAGGGGGCACCAAACATCCGGGGCCTGCCAGGTGGCCCGGAAGGCCTTCACCGTGACAGCGATAAGTGGGCTCTGTGGAGACGTGAGTGGCTCCGTCCGATTACAGAGTGGACGCAGGTGGTGGGCCTCTCGGACTGGGCTGATACTGCCAGGGCTGCCCCCACGGAGGGACGCATTGGTCTGGCGGCCGGAGAGGGTAACGGGCACGTGGCGGACCGGGAGACCTGGAGCACATTCGGAACTGCGCAGCGTGAACAAGGAGAGGCAAGTCGGCGCCCAGCCGGTGATCGCTGAGGGGGAACCCAGAGAAGGGGTGGCGACCCCAATCAATACACCAGAACCAACTGAGCGGGCCGGAGCGGAGGAGGGTGACCGAGCGGCGGTGAGTTTGTGCCCAAAAGAGCCTGCACGAGGGAGCTGGCGTGGTCTGCAACCCGGCGGCGGCCTTACTACAAACATGCGGCCAAAAAACAGCGCCACGGTTCAGTCCAACAAGCTGGACAAATACGCGGTCCCTAAAGCGACCCCACTGTCTGACGAGGGGCAGGGGAGACGGAGCCGTCGTTGCAGTCCATCATGGCGGCCATTACGGGACTAGGAACCACACTCGAAACGAAAATGGACAAGATGTCCATTGAAATGAACCTTATGAGGGCTGGCATGCAGAAAACAACAGAGCGGGTCAAAGAAACTGAATCAAACGTCTCTGACCTCCAGACGACCACGAAACGACTGGAGGAGAGAATAAACGCATTGACTCACCAACACCGCCAAATGGCGGCGAAACTCGAGGACCAAGAAGGACGGGCCCGACGCAGTAACATAAGAGTGGTGGGGGTTCCGGAGGGACTGGAAGGGCCGAGTGTTGACCTCTTCCTGGAGGACCTTATACTGAATCACCTTAAGCCTAAAAGACTATCCTCGCTCTTCACAGTGGAACGGGCGCACAGGGCACTGATCCCGAAACCAAAACCGGGAGCCGCTCCCAGAACGATCATTGCCAAAATCCTGAATTATAGAGACCAGGACGCCATCCTACAGGCCGCAAGGATCCAGGGAGATGTACAATACGAAAATGCAACTATCCGGTTTTTCCCAGACTTTACTCTAAAGGTCCAACAGGAGAGACGGTCCTTCGAAGGGGTGAAAGCCGCCCTGCGGCAACGTGGGATCAAATACATGATGTTCTTCCCGGCGAAGCTTAAGATCCTTGTGGATGGAAACTCACTCTTCTTCACCAGCCCACAGGAGGTGCAGGACTGGCTGGATGGGAGGGCGGGCCGTGGAAAGCGCTCCACGACCACGGCGAGAAGGACGGAGCATGAGACTCGAGGGGAAGTTCTACCAGGAAACAGTACTGCTCGTGAACTGCACACTGACCGCACTTGGAGATCGCGATCCAACAGCCCAGGCCGGGCATCAATAGAACACGAATCAGGAACATAGGACGGCTGCGTTTCACTCCGGAGATGACTGCAAAAACCGTAATGTACACTGGGGGGGGAAAACACCCTCATGGGCAATGAGGAGTGGGTCTGCGTTTACGCACATGCATAACACAACCCTTAATTGTCTCTTGGAAACTCGGGGGAGGCATGGGTACAGGGACTGAGCCAGAGACACATGATACTGGCAGGGAGACACCACCCAGAGAGGTGACTGACACTGCAGGGATGCATAGAGGCAGCTCTTGAGCATGCAGGTGGCACTCATTCCATTTAACACGGGGGGCCCGGGCGGCCGGGGTCGGCTACTGTCCACTTCCCCAAGGCACAGTTGTTCACGCATTGGGGCGATAGGCACTCTGCTGGTTGGGGATGTGGGTAGTTTGGAACCTACGTGGCAGGGTAGCAGGGAGGGGGGATGGGACATTGGAATGTGTATGTTTGGGGTTCCTATTTTTTGGGTTGTTTATGGTGGCGGGGGGAGGTGGGAAGGGTTATAGTTGGTCAAGCAAATGTACAGCATCAGTCACAAGGTCGTGTTACTTTATACTTGAATGGCTCTGTAATACCAGTTTCCACACCAACAATGCACTGGGATAAGAGTCTTAAAATTATAAGCTGGAACGTTAACGGGCTGGGGGACAAAATAAAAAGAAGTATTGTCCTGCAACATCTCAAACGACACTCCCCTGACGCTGCATTGCTACAAGAAACACACTTAATGGGAAACACGTGTAGAGCGCTCAACAGATGGGGCTATAAAATGGTGACACATGTGGGGTTCACGACAGGGTCCAGAGGGGTCGGGATCCTGGTGCGCCACACCTTCCCCTTCCCCTTCGCAGTTCAGCGCACGTGGACAGACCCATTGGGGCGCTACGTCGCAGTCACAGGACAGTGGGAGGGCCGAGCGCTTACTCTGGTAGCAGCATACATCCCACCTGGGCTACAAGCACAATCCTATAAAGACCTGGGCGCCTTTCTATTGGGATTACCTACTGGACTCCTCGTGATTGGCGGGGACTTTAATTCAGTGGTATCAGGGGAATGGGACAGGCACCCACCACGGGATATAGGGGTGGGTCAGCAGTGGCTCCCCCATTTCCTTGACGCCTTTGGCCTTCTAGACCTCTGGAGGAAACACTTTCCCACTCGTAGAGGGTATACCTTCTTGTCAGGGGCGAATCGTACCCTATCCAGAATAGACTATATCCTCTCCCCGGTACAGACAGACCTGATCACGACGGAAATTACGCACCTTCCGAGAGGTATGTCTGACCACTCGCCAATATGGGTTCATTTGACGATGGGGGACAAGAGAGCAGTAACACATTGGGCATAGCACCAATAAATCCTTGGTACCTTAAAGGCCCAGAGACTAGAGCAATACTGGTGAAAGTGACTGACCAATACTTTGTTGACAACGAGGGCACGGTAGACTCACCATCCGCGTTGTGGGAAGCATTCAAGACAGTTCTTAGGGGGCAAGCTATTTCAGTGGTGGCAGGTAGACGTAAAGACAAGGAAAAGCAGCTGCTAGCTATCGAGCGCAAAAGCGCGCGGCTAGAGGAGAGAATTGGGCATGACCCTGACGATGATGTCACTCACCAATTGCAAATCAGAGCAGCGGAATATAAAGCTATTGGTACGGATGCGGCGAAAACCCTTGCTCAGGACAGGGATGGGCGGATATATGACCAGGGGGATAAGGCAGGCAAGCTTATTGCTTGGCTGGATAAAAAAGAAAGAGAGCAAAGAGTGGTACCTGCACTTAGGAGTGCTTCGGGGATGTTCCTCACGGAACCACACGACATAGCATGGGAACTCGCATTACACTTCGAGACGGTGTACCAGAGACACTCTGACTTCACGGAAGACGATTCTACCGAATTTTTAGCAGACATTAGGCTACCTACACTCACCGACCAAGACCAAGAACAGATGGAGGAAGCTCTCACGTCGGAGGAACTAATCAAAGCAATAGGTGATCTTAAGGTGGGCAAGGCGTTGGGGCCCAATGGCATCCCTATTGAACTGTACAAGCTTAAGCCAGACAGAATAGCACCATATCTGAAGGCAATGTACTACGATAGTAAGGAGAGAGGTGCATTGCCGAGGGATCAGCGCATAGCCACACTTGTTGCGATTCCCAAACCAGGGAAACCGAGGGCTGAATGTACATCATATAGACCGATATCACTCCTTAACGCGGAACCAAATATACTGGCCAAAGTATTAGCCAACAGACTTCGGTCTATCATAACCAAATTAGTGCACCCTGACCAATCGGGCTTCATGCCTCATCGAAATACGGCCCTGCATGGAGTACTGGGGCGTTGCCCCGGAATCCAAGAGGACGCCACGGTGGTCTCGTTGGACGCAACCATGGCATTCGACACCCTTGAATGGGCTATTTCTCCTGAGGCGGAAGCCGGGAGTTGTACATGTTTACCTGTTATCACGATTGCTGTAAATAAAATCGGCGCTTAGCAGTATTTTAAAATTGAATTTTTGTAATTTGTGTTATGGTTTAATTTGGCTTTGTGGCTTTTTAAACTACCTGACCTCTCCCCCAAGCGAGACACAGCCGATCTAGGGCTCAGTCCGGCCTCGATCTAGGAGGCGAGGGGAAGGAACGCGGCGGCCATCTTAGGGAGGGATCTCCCAGGCTGGGTGCAGTTCTAGTTGTCAGGCACTGCAAGGCACTCGGGGCTAGTACTTAAGCAGGAGCTGCACTTGCTTGCGAGACTCGCTATTTCTCCTGAGGCGGAAGCCGGGAGTTGTACATGTTTACCTGTTATCACGATTGCTGTAAATAAAATCGGCGCTTAGCAGTATTTTAAGATTGAATTTTTGTAATTTGTGTTATGGTTTAATTTGGCTTTGTGGCTTTTTAAACTACCTGACCTCTCCCCCAAGCGAGACACAGCCGATCTAGGGCTCAGTCCGGCCTCGATCTAGGAGGCGAGGGGAAGGAACGCGGCGGCCATCTTAGGGAGGGATCTCCCAGGCTGGGTGCAGTTCTAGTTGTCAGGCACTGTAAGGCACTCGGGGCTAGTACTTAAGCATACGGGTATGCCTCCGCGCAGCGGACGCGCAGAGCGGATGCGCCATCCCCGCGCCAAAGGAGCGCCTAAGGAAAGCCCGTCTGGGCCCGTCCGGCCCAGGTCGGGCCCAGGGACCGAGGATGCTGCCAGTATAGATCGCCTCTGCCCCCTGATGAGGTACAGTCGGAAAGAGTTACTCAGACTCAGAGGCACGCCCATCTCGCTGTGTAGTAAACTGCGAACACATGTAAGGAACATTGCACCTTGTACTAGATGTAATTATAATTTCACATGTGAAACATCCAAAAGCACTGGAGACAGGCTCCGCCGGTATCACCTCGCATTATTAAACGGTCGCTCGTTACCAAGACATGCCATCGAGGTCTCCTTGCTCTTAGAGGAACAAGATCTAGATGTGCTATTTTTAACAGAAACTTGGTTGAACGATAGTTCAGACCCAGATCTTGTCCGAGCATTACCACACAACTATTCTATCCTGAGACACGATCGCCCAGATGGTAGGGGGGGAGGGATTGCCATAATTTATAAATCCGTACTGGGTTGTAGGGTTGAAAAAGCAGCATTAAAAGGTGCGGAAAGCTTATTTTTTGCTATTACCGTTTCCCCAATTTGCACCCTGTCGGGCCTCCTGCTATATAGGCCACCAGGTCCCTACGGTCAATTCTGCGATGACCTTCCCATTTGTGCCACTAATTATGCTAGTACCACCTCTAATTTCACATTACTGGGTGATTTTAATATTCATTCCGATGAGGCACATTTACCAGCCTGCATTAGTCTCAACGCAGGATTAGAAGTGCTCCAGCTGAGGCAATTAGTGACAGGCCCTACTCATAAAGCTGGACATACCCTTGACCACTGCTACACCAATTTGGATAATCTCATTTTTGAGAAATTAATTGATATTCCCTGGACTGACCATAAATTGCTGCTCCTCTCCTTGGTTCCATTGATATTGTCTGAGCCCTCCAATACAACAAGGAGGTCCATACGGGTCTGGTCCAAACTCTCTACCGAGAGGTGGAGGAAGGAACTGAGTGACTCATTACCTGCGCTCTCCCAGGACCCTTTGATAGCCGATACACAATTTAACCAATGGCTAACGTCCTCTTTGGATGTCATCCTCCCCAAAAGTGAACTGTCCCATAGGAAGGGCAACAATAAAAAACCCTGGTATACATTGGAACTTAAAGCTTTAAAGCGCCAATGTAAGCAGCAGGAGAGATACTGGCGCAAAAACTACTCAGAAGAGAGTAAGGACACCTATAAATTGGCCCTGAAGAAATATAAACAGGGAATCAAAATTGCCCAATCAAATTACTATCAGGAAAAAATTGATTCGGCATCCAATGCCCCCAGGGAAATTTTCAAATCCTTGGTCACTCCCCCTGTGCCTGTTAACGACCCTGGACTGGCAAGTTCCCGCTGTAATGAATTGGCGCATTATTTCTCCGATAAGGTGGATAATATTTTCTCCTTGTTTAAGCCTCTGCCCGTTGAAGGGATCTTGCCCCTCTCAATGGACACCGGTAATACCGGTTTGTATCATTTTTCTCAACTAGATTATCCTACTGCATGGTCCCTCTTGAATAATCTGAAATCAGGCTCTCCAGCGGACCCCGCCCCGCCTACCATTCTAAAGTTGGTGTCAGATGTTTTGACCCCAGCTATTCAAGAGGTGATCAATGCCTCACTTACATCAGGCATAGTTCCTTCTTCCTGGAAACAGGCAAAAGTGAAAGCTTTATTGAAGAAGCCAAACCTAAACCCAGAAGATTGGGCTAATTATCGCCCTATCTCCTTACTGCCAACCATCAGTAAGCTGGCGGAGAAGCATGTGAACTCATTGTTGGGATCCTATCTTGAGAGTAGCAATTCCCTCCATATCACTCAAACAGGATTTAGAGCTAAGCAGGGCACCGAAACAGCCCTAATTACTGTTGTGGAGGAGGCTAGGAAGATTGTGGACAATGGAGATAGGGCAGCCATTTTGTTATTAGATCTTAGTGCCGCCTTCGACACCGTGAATCATTCCATCTTGATTCATAGATTGATGGAAGTAGGTGTCGGAGGAGGCGCACTAAAGTGGCTGCGCTCTTTTCTGTCCGATAGGACTTTTGCGGTCTTTGAGGATGATGCCTGTTCCCCCCAAATGCGTCTGCAATGCGGTGTCCCCCAGGGTTCATCCCTCAGCCCTACCCTATTTAACATTTATATGAGGCCATTGGCTGAGGTGGTGCTGCCCTGGGGAGTACAGCTGGTAACGTATGCAGATGACACGCAGCTTATCATCTCCCTGGCTTCTCAGGGTGCCCCATTTGAGAATCTCTCCCTGTGCCTTAATAAAGTTCAGGAATGGATGGACCGATCCTTCTTAAAGTTGAATGGATCAAAAACGGAGGTGATGCTGCTAGGTTATAAACCATCCAATACGGTAGAGAACTGGTGGCCGTCTAATCTGGGCCCTCCACCGCCACCTAAAGAACAAATTAAGAGCCTGGGGGTCTGGCTGGATCCTGCCCTGAACTTTGGTGTTCAGGCTCGCAAGGTGGCAGGAACCTGCTATGCCTTCATTAGACTACTTCACGCTTGGACTATTCGAATGCGCTGTATTTAGGCACCACACAAGCTACCATAAAAACCTTGCAGACAGTACAGAACTGCGCGGCCCGAATGCTGCTGAATATCCCTCGTCGGACTTCTGCTAAGCCAGCACTGCGTCAACTACATTGGCTGCCTGTCCAGCAAAGAGTACAGTTTAAAGCGCTGACCACGGTCCATAAAGCTATTAATAAAATAGGACCTTCCCTGAATCAATCTATGTTCCATTTATTTCTACCAGGACGAGCTCTAAGGTCTGAAAATAAGAAGCTGATTGCAATTCCTAGAATCAGGAGAGTGCGAATGGGAGGCAGGCGCTTCTCCCTCCAAGCCGCCACCCTTTGGAACAAACTCCCCGACTCCATCAGAATGGAAGCTAACCATCTCAGGTTCAGGAAGAGTTTAAAAACCTTCCTGTTTGCCTGATTTCCTCAAGATCTAGTGAGTTAAGCGCTGGGATGCCTCAGGGTAGCTACGCGCTATATAAGACTGTAATCATTCATTCATTACCTCTTTGCAGTTCTCAAGAAGATGGGATTTGGGCCCAAGTTTATAGGCTGGGTGCACCTCCTATACGCCGAACCTCTAGCCAAAGTGTCGGTTAACAATAAGATGTCAGAGGTGTTCACACTTGGTAGAGGAACCAGACAGGGCTGCCCTCTGTCGCCGTTGTTGTTCGCTCTCTCCCTTGAACCGCTCGCTGCTTCGATACGCAGCGATGTGGCCATCCGCGGACTTAGTTGGACTGAGGGTTGGGAGGACAGGATCTCGTTGTACGCAGACGACATACTACTCTACCTCTCCTCCCCTGCGCGTTCCTTGCGAGTGGTACTCTATATTTTCGCCAGTTTCGGACGAAACTCAGGCTTTCGAATTAACTGGAGCAAGTCACTGATTTACATGCTCCATGGCACCGCGCCCTCTCTTCCAAGAGACTGCACGATACAGGTTGCGGATGACTGTTTTCGATATCTAGGTATATTTATAACCACCGATGTCCGGATACGATATGAACGAAACCTGGTGCCTCCGCTGCAGAGGCTCCGAAGGGATGTTGAGGTCTGGAAGAAGTTACCCCGTCCTTGCTTGGGAGGGCAGCGCTGTTCAAAATGATGGCGTTGCCTAGATTTTTATATGCCCTCCAAAATTACCCAGATATGGTACCGCAAGACTTCTTTAAGGAGGTCGAGTCCCTCCAGAGAGACTTATTATGGGATGGTAGACCTAGAATAGCTCTAGGCAAGCTTACGTTGGGGTGGTATGACGGGGGTATAGCCCTTCCAGATATCAGGAAGTACTATTGGGCAGCACAACTGGCTGCGATTAATCAATGCCAGTACGGAAGTGGGGATGACCCAGCGTATGGAATGGATAGGTGGTTGCTGCCAGGTGGGGACTTCACGAGATCACTTTATTCCAGGCCCGCTAGGTACACACTCACAGGCCCCACTAAACACGCAGTCCAGATATGGCACGTGGCCACCAAAGCATTGGGATGGGCCAATAAACTCACGTTGGCCACCCCCCTTTGGGATACAAAACGGTTGGGGACTCTGGGGCGAACCAAAGGGTTTCACAAATGGGACCTCATCGGTATCTCACATATTAGGGACATGTGGGGGCGGGATGGAGTGCTATCGTTTGCTGCACTGCAACAGACATACGAAATGGCAGCATCAGAACAATTCCGTTATGTGCAGATTCAACATGCTCTGCGGGCCAACATCCCGCCAAGCACGGACCTCCCGGAGGCATCCCCGCTCGAGGACAGACTGCTTGATGGGCATTTACCAGACAAATGTATATCCCTCACATATAGAAAACTCATCCATCACACCCCTGACCCCCTTACGGCACTGAGGGAGCAATGGGTAAGAGATGGGCTGGAAATAGATGATGACGAATGGCAGGAGGCGCTTTCCTCACCCAGAGAGGTTGCTATATCGGCAAAATTAAAACTAATACAGCTAAAGATCCTACATAGAGTATACCTCTCAGGGACCCAACTGATTCACATGGGGAGCAGTGTGGATGGGCTATGCATGAGGGGATGTGGAATGCGGGGCGAGTACCTACATGTTCTCTGGGAGTGCCCTGTGGTTCAGATCTATTGGCGGAATATCCTCAAAGTTATGAGTACAGTGTGGGAGTTGCCTTTGCTGCCTGAAGCCAAGAGATGCCTTTTAAACATCTGGGAGCCCACAGATTTAAATGTGAAAGGGAGGTTATGGGTCACACTGGGGCAGACGATTGCTAAGCGTAACATAGCGCAGTTATGGGGGGCCGCCACAGCACCAACGCTGAAGAAATAGAAAGAAGATATGGACTGGTGCATGGTTCGCGAGAAGACTGTATACGTTGCACGGAGCTGTCCCAAAAAATGGGTAGAAATTGGGACCGCGTGGAATGTGTACCAGGGGGGGTTGTGCGAACCGCCGATTGTCTCGTCCCCAGAGGATCACTGTACTGTGTAAACTGCAATGCATGTATTTCACCCATACCCGCTACAGGAAAACAAAAAGCTACATACTGATACTTGTGACGAACTGATACAACTGTAAGTTATGATGTGAAGAATTGTATGACATGACCACTGTTTCTTTACGTTAAATAAACAGTTTGAAGAAAAAAAAAAGATTGGAAAGGCAGAAGGACCCTTCACCAGACTACAGTTAGACTTCATTGAGTTGCCTCCGTGGAATGGATTAAAGTATGTGCTTGTCATAGTGTGCCTGTTCTCGAGATGGGTAGAGGCATACCCCACTAGAAGAAATGACAGTCTCAGTTGCTAAATTACTGTTGAGGGAGTGGATACCTTGTTTTGGTTTTCCAGTTACTTTGGAATCAGATAGACCTCATTTTAATAATGAAATAATTTGATTAATCTGTACTGCATTTAATATTGAACAAAAACTGCACTGTGCTTATCGTCCAGAGGCTTCTGGAATAGTTGAACAGCTTAACGGCACAATCAAGTCAAGATTAGGAAGGTGTGTGCATCCACAATGCTAAAATGGCCAGATGCGTTGCCTCTCGTATTGATGGGTCTCAGAAGTATTGCTGACAGGAAAACAGGATTGAGCCCTCCTGAAGTAATCATGGGAAGGGCAATGAGACTAGCATTTATTCCTGGAAATAAATTGATGAATATAACTGATGATCTGGTATTGGACTATTGCAAAGGATTGGCTGAAATGGTGCGTTCTGTCTCTCATCAGGTTGGAGAAGACGCGGTTACAATGCAGCCAGACCAGGTGCATGATTTGAATCCTGGAGGGCGACAGTGAAGAAACACGCAAGGAAATCGTGTTTAGCACCCAGGTGGGATGAACCACATCAAGTCATACTAGTCACTACCACAGCAGTGAAGTGTGTGGGTTTACCCAATTGGATTCATGCTAGTCATACCAGAAGAGTTCCGAGCCCTTCTGAATAACAAGAGCAACCACTGACTGAGCAAGTTGAAACGTCAGAAATTGAAAGTTGTGAAGTTGAAGAGTCTAGAGTGATAGATTCTGAAAGACAACTATATATGACGAACAGCCAAGTACAAGTCAGGAAGAGTTGATACCAGTGATTAAAATACCTGAAGCTGTTATCGAAAACAAGAAGAACAAATAAATTAGAGAGACAGGAAGGTAGAGAGGAAAAGACAGGGAAAGAAGAACACACTCAGGTAGAAATAAACAAAGCTATTCAGAAACCGGAGCAGGGTAAGATAGAAGAAGAAGAACAAGGTCAGGCAGAAGAAGAACAAATTGAAATAAGACCTGAACAGGACCAGGTAGATGTAGAAGAACAGGTTCAGGCAGAAGAAGAACAAACTACGATAAACCCTGAACAGGTGCAGGTAGAAGAAGATCCAGATACAGAAAATACAGAACAAAGACAATTAGAAAGGGAAGAAGAGCAAGAACAGATTGTGCCCAGACAAATTGATAATAAAACAACTTTAGAAAACGACAAAGAAGGTGAAAGTGCAGTTCAGGTAAAAAAAGTTAGAAAAGGTGATAATTGGCCTGGTGTAGTAAAAAGATTGAGATACTACTTAAGGAAGTCATAGAAACAACCAAAACAAGTAAATGAAGTGTCAAGTCAAACTAGATCCAAACAGACAATAGTAAAACACACACGAAGAAGCCCAAGACTGAGGATTCTGAACAGAAAATACAAGGCCCCTGAGTGGACCTATGTTATTCTAGAAGAATTTGAGAATCTAGATTTAGGAGAAGAATCAGAAGAAGTTCATGTTACACAGATTGATGACAACAGATTAAGCCCACCTTTGAAATAAGGAGACTGAAATTTTGAATAAATAAAGGAGTAAAGAAATTTTCTAAGATTAAAATGGCAGAAGTTGAAGTCACTGGACAACTGAAACGAAGTATGAAATGAAAATTGTTAGGTTTTGTTTATGTAGTATCTTGTTAGTAGTATTAGTATGAGTACCTCTAACAGTGGGAGTACCCTTGTTAATGAAAGCAAGTAATAAGAACACTACAACTACTAATGAGAAAGTAGATAGAATAAAAGGAACTAAAATAGAAATAGGGATAGAGGATGAGATAAACTATCATCATAATGAATCAGATAATGATTCGTCTTTAAATGTGTTTACTAAATTGTTATTTCAGTACGTTAATACAATGGAAATTAGTGATTGTTATGTCTGTATGAAATTACCGTCATCCATGTCAGAAGGGGTTACTTATCACCATATACCCTTGACATATGGTATATCATGTAGTGTTCTATTAAGTTTATTTTATGTAAACGGAAAGCTTCAGTATTTTTATTCAAACTTAGATGCAGTGTTTTCAGAACTACCTATTAGAAAGAATATGAAACCAGTACTTACTAGTAAAGATGCAGTTTATGGGTGAATTTTTCTTAACAATGAGTTCAACAGATATAGCACAAGCACACAAAGACAATTTAACATGTATATTATGTGAAGAAGAAAAGGAGTTTTTGAATTCAGTAGAAGAAAGGAGACAGGATTTAACAAAAAAAGCTGCTGAACAGAAATCCCATGTACCTCCCTGGGCTGAGAAAGAGGGAATGTATGCAAAGGGCAAGGCTCATGCTGCAATGTCCTTGGATTTTGTGAAAAGGGAAAAATTCTGCCTCCATAGATCAAAGACAGATTACAATAATATTTTGATTGGTTCCAGTGAATGTGAACACAACTTCCTAATTTTAGGGGGATGGGGACTAAAAGGGGGAACAGATCCTGTATTTCCAGGAGTATATTATGTTTGCTGGAACAATGCCTATTATAGATTGCCTGCAAGATAGTATGGTAGTTGTTATTTTGGAATAGTTTTTCCAAAGATCTATCATGAGGACAGAAGCAATGAAATGTCTAATGGACTAACAAGGATAAGAAGAGCTAGTTTTTCTGAAATTGTAGGTGATATATTTAGTGCATGGATACCCTCAGTTGGAGTCATTCTAAATTCAGGAAAAATTTGCAAATTGTCAACAATAGTTGATCGTCTTTCTACAGATACTGCCGGAGGTTTCTTGATGATTAATACAGAAATGGTTGCGATAAGGTCTATGGTTTTACAAAATCGTCTTGCTCTTGATATTTTATTGGCAAAAGAGGGCGGAGTCTGTGGTATGTTGAAAATTCAAAATTGCTGCACTTACATTCTGGACAAAAGTAAAGAAATTAAATGGTATATTGGAAATATTACCAGAATGCATAAAGATTTGATCCTACTGGATGTTGACAGTGTACAGGGAAGATTAACAAAGAGTATAACATCAACAGGGAAATGGTTTACTAATTTTGGAAAGAGTTTTCTAGGTCAAATAATATTACAAGTAGTTGTGATAATGACAATAGTATTGACAATAATGATTACATGTAAATGTTGCAGAAGCAAAGGGAAAAGAAGAATACATTTAGAAAGAGAAGGACAGAAAAGAAACGAAAGATGGAATATGAAGAAATTCAGCTAGAAGAGATAAAAGGAAAGATATATAAAATGATGAATAATTTGAAGGGAAAAGAAGTAACTGACATAAATCAAATGCAAGAAAAAGAAACTGAGATATGCTAAAGTTGGCATCTGGGAAGGGATGGGTAATTGTGATGGCTCAAAAATGCCATCAGAGAGGGGATTGATGGAGGAAGGTCTCTTTAGAAAGAGACTTGCTCGGAAGCAATCCACTTGTTTAACTCACTAACAAGTTATTAACAAGGTTTAGTGAAAACTAATACACACCACATGAACACGCGGGTAAGTGAAGCTTGCTTATGTGTGTACTAATACGGATAACAATGAAGACAGACTAATACCGCTTGAAACGGGAAACTCATGTGCGCATGCGTCAACTACATCTATGTAGTATGACTAATTAACGCTTGGAGGTAAATTCTGGCGCATAAGCAGAAGACACTAAAATGGAGTCTTGAAGACCTGCGTGCATGGCATATGCTTAGCTGAAACGAAAACGAGCTATTTTACCAACGCTAATACCGGAAAAGTGTTAATAAGTAAAGGGGAATAGAGTAGAGATGGGTGGTATATAGTGCGACCACTTTATTTGTGAAATTAATATTGTTTTTTCTGACTTTATTACTAGTGCGCATTTGGGCCTCTCACGCATAACTGAATTAAGCTGAGTAATATGAAGACTGGGCAAGTCCACTGAAAGTCAACCCGGAATGATGACCGACATTGAATGGGAGCCAAGGATACGAGTGTTACACCCAGGAAACGGATGGTGAAGAGTTCAACGATGAGGAGTCGTATTCAAAATAAAAAGTGAGAGCGTATGGGAACTAAATATTAATAAAAATTAAGGGGATGGGTTTGCGAACAATAGTTGAACTGATTTTAATGACATGTAAGCATGGTGTGATGGAGCTTCCCCCCTTGCCTGACCAATCATATTTTTACGATATTGAAACTTTAGTGGGTGAAACATGAAGAAACAAAAGGTATAATTAAGATAGATTTAGTTAGTTAGTTAGAATTGAGACGGAGAGACTGAAAGAACCAGATGCTGCGAGTTGTAGATGCTGATGCTGGGGAGATGCGGATGAGGAGCCGAATGCAGAACCTGAAGCAGAACTTTCTATCCTAATTAAATTGGGTTAGATCAGAAGATCGCAGAAGAATCTTGAGGAGGAAAAGAGTGTCAGAGAGTGGTGCGGCGCAATCGTCGGTATTCTAGAGAGGTCAACTATCCTGTCCTGAATCCTGTCCTGAAGTCTTTGTCTTCTGACCTATCCGGGGGGACCCTTACCAGACCTTTGGCCAGGGGGTTGGTCTTTCACACCATTCTTGGTAAATATAATTTCTCGTTATATGCAGATGCTCTTTTCTCTCGGTCCTCTCCCTTTCTGAGCATTGATTATTGTATGAGTCTGAGGTAAATGTTTTTCTTTGGATTTAATTATTTGAATTTTTCTCTCCTATGAATGATGGTGACTGCACTGTATTTTGAAATGGTTCACATGCATTTAATTTAGAAAAAGATTTAAACCTTCCTGAGTCTGTGATTATTTACATCATAATTAAATGATTAGTTAAAATTGTGCTAATTCTCACCATCAACTAGTTCAAATAATGGTCCATTGACCAGAGGAAAGTACTTCTTGATCAGTGAAGGTTTAGTCTGAGATGAACAGAGGTACCAAATAACTAATCCTGAATATTGTGAATATAAAACTTTGACAAACCAGCAGTTTACTCAAAAGTGAGCTTATGGGCCCAGATGAGTATATGGTAGTAGAGTATCTGTTGTTGGTACACCGCTGGATGACTGTCTTCATCGCTGGCGGCATCATGGCATGGCAAGCACTTACAGCATGCAGTTATCTTCTGCACTGGTCCATGTACGGGTCTGGACGTCAGTTCCGGATTACCAAATAGGCAAAAGTAGCACCGGTCTATGGCCTCCACTTATTTTAGGTGCCCCATGACAACGTATCAAAATAATATTGATTTGATCGTAAAAGAAAATTACAATCAAGCTTTCTTAAATTGTTTCCAAAAGATAGAAACACATTTATCAACTCAAAGAAACGAAAACTTTAAATTGAAGACTATAGAGAAAATACTGTATTAATGTAATTACCTATTGAATATTTAAAGATTTGTTGGTTTATTAATTTATTTATTTTTTAATCCTTCGTTAATGACAAGAATTGTTCATGTTTAGTTTTGTGTAATAACGTTGCTTTATTAAAATTGTTTGGTGGTAAAATTAAAAACTTATTAGGAGACAATTTGCGAGGGGGGCGAAATTTCGAATGCCTAGGGGCCTCCTCAGGGTTTGATCCGGCACTGCTGCTGTGCAGGTCCAGGTTGAGGAGCATCTTCAGCCTGAGGACTGAAGTGAGGGACCACAGGTCCTTGACTGGCAAACTTGCAGCTGGAGTGAACGCCAAGAATGGCCCTGGCGCAATAGCGAAGTGTGTTCTAACCTGCTGCTGTCTGCACTGCAGTATCTTCAGCCGGCTCTGAGATGCGCACTGCGCTGGCAATGCACACAGGGGTAGTGCCGTGAGCTGGAACGGCGATTAGGCAGCACCAGCACAGCAGGTGTGTTATAGATGCAAGAAGCAACACACATCAAATTGTACAATGATTCTTTTTCTTATTTTTATACTTTGTGAAGATTAATGGTTGTTTCTACAACCGAGGAACTGTTCATAAAAATAACAGTTTTTATTACTGGTACGGCAAAACATACGCGAAGGGCGCAACAAGTTATTTATGTTTGGTGATGACATAACAAAATGCCTCTATTTGCAAAAAGACACAGCCAGGGTCATAGTAAGACAGACAATAGGCCAGGCACCAAAATAAAAGTATCCTCCATTGTTGAATCACATATCTAATATAGAGGCCCCCATTAGCAATTCGAGGCAGTTCTAAACTCATAAAAATATGATGTATAGGTGTTTTTGCAATGTATGTGAGACTGCATGCCGTTGTGTTTGCTGCAGATAATGTTTGTAGCAATTTCAGGGAAATCTTTAGTAAAAAATACGCCCCGCCAGACTATAAAAAAAAACCAGCTTAAAAACCAGCCCACACGCTCTGCTGTCAGACTGGCCTATCAGGACCTGCCTCATTGCCATAAAGACCAGTCCGACACTGGACAGGGGGTCGAAATGTCTATAACTTCCAATATAAAGGAGCAATGTAATTATAATTTGGAACACATGACGTTCCTGAAATTATTATATCATGAAGGAATACCGGATTGTAATATCACAGGCTGTGCTTCTAATGGACTGCACAGTCTGCAATGATGCAACTATCATCAAATAAGATATTTATAAATAACAAAAAAGGCGACCTGGTATATGTTATGTTATACTGATTTGAATAGTGCACTAATCACCCAAGAGGGGATCCAGATGCTTGGGCAGGTGTGCAGGCGCGTGGTCCTCAAGGTGCTTATATGAAGAGCCAGCTCTTCAGCTTCATGTGGAACTCAAGAAGTGAGGAGGAGGCTCTGATGTGTTGAGGGAGGTCCTTCAATGCCTTCGGTGCGATGTAGGAGAAGCACCTTAAATTACAGAGTGGCTCCACGTTGGGGGATGTTATGCGAGGCCCCACAATTAAATCCTTCCAACAACTACAAACCGAATTTGACCTACACAAATCCCAGTTCTACCGATACTTACAGCTTCGACATGCGTTGATGCCGGCGGTGCGTTCACTGACTTCCCTACCAGAATATCACCCCCTAGAGGGTCGCCTTTTGACAGGGGACCTCGGCCCTCATAAGATCCGACAAATCTATCAAACCCTTACAACACGCGCGCAACACAATCTCCATAAGACACGTGAGCGATGGCAGGCCGATCTCCCTGACCTTACAGATGATGATTGGGTGGAGGCACTGGCGAGCCCCCGCTATACAGCAGTTTCCACTAGATATCGCCTGATCCAATATAAATACCTACACAGGGTCTACTACACTAGAACGCGTTTGTGGAAAATGGGGATGATTCAGTCCCAGATAGGTTTACGTTGTGGGGCGACCGAAGGCACGTTCTTACATACAGTATGGCTCTGCGTAGCGATACAACCCTATTGGCGCAAGGTCCTTGGGTGTTTGGGAAACGTTCTGGCCTGGGAGCTCCCACTCGAGCCAAGACTCACACTCCTACATAGCACCGAGGACATCGGGGGGAACAGATATAAACGACACTTACTGTTTCTGGGGCTCGTGTTGGCGAAGCGGGATATAGCGCAGAGCTGGAAGGGGACCTCCCCGCCCCGCCGAGGGAAGTGGAAGAAAGCCATGGACCAATGTATGATGGCGGAGATTGAGGTCTTTGTGGCACGTGGCTGCCCCCGGAAACATGGGAAGATATGGGGCAAATGGGCCATATACAGGGGTGTGGACCTGCCACAACTTACTCCAGACGATTCAGGGGATCCCATAGAACGCCTGTTGAGACAGGAGAGATAAATACAAGGTGTGGGGTGACTGTGTACAAACATATTAGGATAATAGTAATGATGCCATCCCGGAAACGGATGGGACTACGTGTTGACACGGGGTGGGTGGGGTGGGTGTGGGAGTCTGATGTTTGCAGTCTAGGGGTTGGGGGCGGTAAATCAGCACAATGTGTACCCTGGGGGATGTACTTGCACCATAATCTCTGGATAACTGTGCTGGTTGTTCGTTTAATAAAATCAATAAAACATGTTGTTATAAAAAATAAAAAAAAAATACAGAGTGGCTTGGGTCACTTTCATTTTCGAGGTCCCTCCATAACTCAAGTTTTCTGAAAGGACAAAAAATGATCAAGTGAAGGTGCCTGCAGAATGAGGATTCCTACTGAATCCATTTACAAAACACCAGTCATGTCGCATTTGTTTTAATGAAAACATGACAGAATGCATCGCTGCTGCATGGTTTTCATACAACTTGTGTGTGGCATTTCTATTGTTTCATTGTGCTTATGTGTGCCATTCTATTGCCGACACTTTAAGTGATTCTGCATCACCAATAAAACCAAGCAGTAAAATCCATATGTAGGGGTAAATATCAGAAAGTATCCCTTTTTGCACAGCGAACAGCCCAAGTGAAATGTACCTCAAACAGATACCACACCTTTCAAATGTTCAGGCAAAGTTACAAACCTATTTCCACTTTCTTAAATGCTCATAATGCAACCAACTGTGATGTCATGATATTAAACAGCATTTCGAACCAATCTCGGAGCCTGAGGCATGGACATCATTTAGGGCTCGACAGAGGTAGCTGCTGCAACCCGCGGCTTGTCCCTCGTGACCCCTGCCCTCAGAGTGGGCAAAATCAGTGCCAAGAACCGTGTTCCTTAATTTCTGTCCATTTTTCTTTATACTAATTGTGAATCAATTTCCTTGATTCACTATTAGTGTAATAAAACATGAAGCATATTTCGATGGAATGGGACCTCTTGTGGCAGCTGAGGTAAGTAAAAATGTATGTTGTGTGCGTGAGGTTGAGAGTGTGTTTATGGAGGAGAGAGCATGGGTGTCTGCATGTGTACGCATGTGTCTGAGTGAAAGTGAGTGAGTCAGTGGCAGGAAGGGAGTGAGATTGTGCGTCAGGAGTGAGATTGTGTGTCAGTGAGAATGAGGGACTGAGATTAAGAGTAAAACCAAGTGAGAGACCAAGCATGAATAAGTATGATTGTAATGGGGTGTAAGAGCGTGAGTGAGAATGAATTAGAGTGAGTGTAAGTGAGAGGAGGAGTGTGAGTGAGAACGTGATGAGATGCTTGCACGTTCGTTGATGGCAATGGAACACTGAAGGTATCAATAGTGGTGCTGGCATATTTGAGCCAATTTTTAGCATGGCAGACTCTTTATACTGGCACTAAAACACGAAGTACCTCTTGGCATTAAGGGCACCAAAGGTGAAATACTGCTACTGGCATACTAGAGGTAATTCGTGGTATGTGGGTCACCTGTGGAAAAATACTAGCATACTTGAGGAAATTAATGGTATGTGGACACCAGTGGCAAAATGCTGCTACTAGCACACTGGAGGAAATTCTTGGCAAAAAGGTCAACAATTCAGCATATGGGAGGGCGGCAACCAAGTCAAAATGCTAGCCCGGACATACTTAGGTAATTTTTTACATACGGGTCACTATGGTATATGGATGGTATGTATTGCAAAATTCTGGTAGAGGCATAATTTCTGTCATTTCTTATATAAAAAGGCACCTGTGGCATTTGGGGGTACCCAATAAAAAATGCTGCCCTTGGCAAAAAGGAGGTGATTTTTAGCTTGCACCCTACCAAGCAGTGCAGCTATCTGCTAAAGATATCTTGAGGACATTCATAAAGTTGAGCTAGGTATGTATTCTGCCCGTTGTTTACCATTGGCTTTGTGGTTTGTAACTCACATTTGTCCTGGCTTTCTATTTGCTTGCTTTATCTGCTTTAGGCTGTCCAGCTTTAGTTTGTCCCTCTCGTTCCCCAAACCTTGTTTACTGCACTCTTCCACAAACTCTCTGTAAACAGACCTTTGAATCTTGTTCTTATCTTGTCACATTTGCTGGGCATTCAAAGTCAGAGGTCAAATGTCAAGCTGTGTCTTCCTTGGAAGCTTGGAGTTTACTTTTCTTTCTCGGACTTCAAAGTGAGAGTGTTTATAGGAAAGAGGAATGCAGGTTACTCTCCCCATGAAGCCCGCTCCTGCCCCTCCTATGCTTCAGTTTACGAGGCTGTAACATAACCCTTAAATAGCACATCATGTAACATGTAGATGACAGATTTGTATTTTAGGTAGCTAGGTAAGTGGATGACCTCTTAACACAGAGATCCTTTTGCTACTTGCAGTTACTAAACTGTGATCCTTCTAAAATAGCACAGTGAGATATGACGGACATGTGACTACTACACCTCATAACCCTCTCCGTTTTATATAACAAATGTCTTGTACATTGATTTACATACTTCCATGATTTATTGTCAATGTACGATATGTATGCTATATAAAGCGCTTACACACCCTGGACTAGGGGGAGAGGGGGGGGGGGGGAAATAGTGCTATAAAAGAAATAGAATGCAAGTATTTACATTGTTATCTGTGCAAATGCTGGGACAGACCAACATATCTGACGTTCTTCCAGTGTATGCATGCATCTTATATACTGGGACTGAAAAGAGTCAAATGCATGCCTCTCTTAAGAACCCTTGAAGTGACATGATAACAGGCTGCGAGCCTCTATTTCCCCTCCTTTTCCATGTGTGAGCCTCCAGATCGCACACAGCATCAGATTGGAACAAAAGGCGGCAGATGGCCCCTTAACTTCGTCAGTTATCTTTGTCCCAGCTGGAGGGGATTTTTTTTTTTTTTTTTTTTTAAAGCACCCTTCCGACTGCATGTTACTGCTTATAATGAAAGCAGAACACAGTACAGGCGCTGCTAAACGTGACCTGGTGTCTGAAAATTACACCGTTCAGCATAGGCAAATAGGCAAGGTTGTTCTTCACAATCACAACACAACATCACTGCTCTTCTAAGCACCTCAAAACCACTTCTTTCTTCCCTATCCTTTGAACACGTACTTCCAGGAGCTTACTTTTATTTTCAGACAGCAAGTGCATTGACAATAGAAACTTTAAAATTTAATTTAAAGCAGCGTAGGTTTAAACAGACAAAAAGAACACAATTCTTTCACTTGCACGAGGAGATACCCCGAACTACCCTAGCTCCATGTTAAAATACAAAGTATGCTCTTTCATGGCTATGGTTTACTAAGACCAGACTTATCACTCTGCCTTGGGACACATACACCAACATTACACCTCTCTTTAATCAGTCATTTTGAACTACAGTTACCAGACGGGACATTACATTTGTGTAAAATGAACAGTGGCACCATGCCCAACACAAGAACAGTTCGTGCAGTGCGCTCTCCTCGCGATTTAAAAAAAAATTAACAATTGTTTTTTTATCCCTTGGGTGTCCTTCTGTGACCCCCTGACCAAGGCTAGGGGGTCAGGAACTGTCCACTCTGCCCCCTTTACTCGTTCTCCACCTTTGTTTTTGACCCCCTCAGATTGCGAGAGACAAAATGGCGTCCGACACTTCCTGGTTTCGACCGATTCGAATGTTTACCGACATCTAACAACCAATCAGAATTGCGCTCGCGCACGGCAGGGTGCGCGCACGGTGCGCGCGTATAGATATTGATATGCTTTTAAATGCTATTTTCTCAGGAAATACTTAACAGATTTACACCAGACCTGCAAAAGGCACTTCCTTGACCTTATGGCTACCTCTCTGCCAAATTTCACGTAATTCTGTTCAGCCGTTCGGGCTGTAGCTGCGACTAAAGGTCCTATGGAAAAATGCATGGGGAAAACGCGTTTTGGGACCCCCCCTTTTTCTCGGCCCCCGCTTGACGAATCACCCCGAGATGAAATTCCCCAGTTACAGTTACTGCAGGCAACTATAACTCACGCGACCGCAATCCTCTGCTAATGACGTCAGATATTACATCACTGATGACATATGTGTCTTTCTGAAAAATAAATATTTGTAATATATGTATAGCTAAAGATTAATGGAAGAAGACATGGGTAAATAAGTGTCTAAATACAGTGATGTAATATCTGACGTCATCAGCAGAGGATTGCGGTCGCGCGAGTTATAGTTGCCTGCAGTAACTATAACGGGGGAATTTCATTGGTTTTTTATGAGTGAAATGTCCAGCTAACTACAACATGTGTGAAACCTATGTTTTTTTTAGTGAATTTGCAAGGTTTTTTAAATGCTAATTCGTAACTATAACGTGTGTGAAACCTATGGTTTTTTCAGTGAATATATATATATATATATATTCATTCATTCATTTTCTCGGCCGGGATGAGCAACATCCTGTGATTCTGTGCAAATCACTTAATCTCCCCAAGCCTAACACACACAAAAAACAGCATTGGCATAGCCAATAGGTCTCGCCTTTGGGACCTTATAAGTATTTAATTATGCAGCACAATATCCTTACTGCAACAACATTAACTTATGCATGGCTAAACACGTATAAAAGGTCCCAAAGGCGAGACCTTTTGGCTATGCCAGTGCTTGTTGTTTTTTTTGTAACTTAACCGTGCTGCTGCTCTACAACATGGATGAAAGACATTGCAAAGCCAAGAGCGCTAACATAGACGAGACCTGATGGCTTTGCCAGTGCTTTTTTCTTTTTAAACTTTATCCAATTTCAAAACCCGGACCTATGTGTTTTCTCCCCGTGGCCGCATTGCTCAAGAAACACAACGTCAACAGCTCAGTGTCCCCCAAGCTGTAATGTCCTCAAAGCCCCACCAGGTGGTAATAACTCAGGCACATGGTAGTGGGTAATTATACTGTATTTATTGTATTATTATATGTAAAGGAGAGCGCCGGGAGACGTCTGATCGGCTCCGCGCTCTCTGACGATCTCTAAGATGGCCGCCGCGTCCTACGTCATCGCGTACACGCGAAGACTAGAACGCTACACTACATATCTCCTCCCTTTACAGTCATAACAATTTATATTTAAACAATTTTCTCTGGGTTACTTGCTGTTCGCTGTGGTCCCTTCTCCCATCTCAAAGTCCTTGTACTTCAACGACCTTACCACAGCTCTCCCCATGCGGGTTCGCCTCACCGGAGTTATAGAAGTGTGCTCATCTATTTCTTGGGTGTTCCTGGTTCCCCTTCCTTCACCACTCCAGGGAACTCCACCGCCCGGCGAGCTGAGAGTGCTTCCCGACTGTTTCTCCACTCTCGGATCACTCCTTTCCTCTACTTCTTCTCCTCCTCTTTCTCGGATTACCCCCGATCCAACTCTCTCCAGATTGTTCTCCACTCCTGGTATCTGGGGGGTTCCCGTTGGTCCACTCTCTTTCACACTCCATCCCAAGATCTTGTTGCATTTGGACATCCTATCTTGGGACCAGACTTTCCCGTCAATTAATAAAGCTGCTCGGTTGTAGACTTCTTCTACTTGCATGGGCGCACTGAACTTGCGGTCTCCCTTTCTCCTCAACTGGGCTAGTTTTACTCGCACCCATTCACCTCTATCCAACTCGGCCTCCTTGAGATTCCTCCTCCTGTTGTAATGCTCTGTATATATTCTTTGGGTCTTTTCCAGATTATGACAACCGCGGGAGACCACTTGCTTGTTATCGTGCGCTCCTTCCAGACAACATTGTATCTCATGAACGGGTCTCTGCCTCTGAGAATTTGGAAGGGACTGTATCCTGTGCTTGTCGGGGTGATCCTATACGCCCACAACATGCACTTGAGTTCTTTCTCCCAATCCTTCCCTGATCCTATCGCTGATTGTATCGAGCCCATGATGACCATGTTAAACCTCTCGGCCAGTCCATTCCCCGCTGGATGGTATATGGAGGTATGTTTAACTTTGATCCCATTCCACCCCATGTACGCATTCCATTTGTCACAAGTGAACTGAGGCCCATTGTCACTTAGAAGAGATCGGGGAATCCCTTCTCTGAGGAGAAAACGTTGGTTAGAAATTTTAATATTTTGTCAGTGTCCATGTCTTCCTGTATGTCCGCTTCAGGCCACTTTGAGTACCGGTCCACCATTACTGCCACATATTTCTGGGCTCCTTGGTTGTCCAATATCGGCCCTAAGATGTCGATCGACAAATCTTCCCAAGGGTTAATAGGGTTGTTAATTTTTCCTAAGGGAGGACGCATCATGATTTGAGACTTGTCCGCTCTTTGTCATTTTTCACTCTCCCGCACGTGCCTCTCTATCTGGTTGTCCATCGCTGGCCACCAATACATCTGCTTCGCCCTAAGCTTCGTTTTCACAATGCCTAGGTGTCCTATATGTATGATGGCTAGTAGACGTGGCACCAACGCGTGGGGCGGAACTACCTTTTCGCTTCTTCACAGGAAGATCCCTCCGTCCCCCACCGATAACTCCTCTCTCACTTCGAAGAATTTTCTGAGCGAGGTCCCCATGTGTCTCTTTTCGGGCCAACCCTCAAGGGTGTACTTTTTGACCTCTTCGATGTCCCTGTCAGCCTTGTACGCTTCCTTCCACTCCTGTTCGCCTATAACCCATTCATGATCCTCCATGAATGCCAGGTCTTCTTCCTCAGAGTCTCTCGGAGCTTCCTCCATGGCTGCGACACGACTGAGGTAGTCTGCTACTTTGTTTCGGGTTCCTGGAATGTGTTCTACGCCATACCTGTAATCCAGTAGTTTCAAAGTCATTTTTGCTATGCGGGGGGGGTCGCATGGGCATATCCCGATGATGTGAGGACTTTGACCAGAGGTTTGTGGTCGGTTCTGATTCTGAATCTTGTGCCCCATAGGAATTGGCGGAACTTCTCCATAGCCCATACTGCTGCCAACATTTCCTTTTCTACCACGCTGTACTTTTGTTCCGTGGGCGATAAGGCTCTGGATGCGAAGCAGAGGGTGTTTAGTTCCCCTTCCTTTGTTTCTTGCATCAAGACCGCACCCAGGCCCCTTTCACATGCATCTGTCGTCAACACTGACCTGGCTCGTTGATCATAACCGCTCAAGGGGACTGCTGTGCTGATGTCCGTCTTGATCTTCTGGAACTCTCCCCGAGTCTCTTCAGTCCAATTGAAGGTTGTTTTATCCCGTAGGAGATGACGTAGGTGGTGTGTCTTGGTAGCAAAGTGAGGCACAAATTTGCTGTAGAATTCAGCCATGCCGATGAATGATCTGACTTCTTCCTTGGTCCTGGGGGATGGCGCATCACATATAGCCTTGATATTGGATTGTTTAGGTGTGATACCCTGGTCACTGATCTCATGCCCCAGGTATGTAACTGTTGTCATCCCAAACCGGCATTTGTCCCACTCTGCTGTGAGTCCGTTGCGTTCCAAGACATGTAGGACCGTTGACAGCTTGGCATCATGGTCTGCTTTGCACTTCCCCATTACCAAGATGTCATCTTGGAAGTACTGAACTCCCTCTACTTCTTTGAATAGTCTGTGCATGAGTTTCTGGAATACTGCCGCTGCCGAGGCTAGCCCGAACGGCATCCTGCGAAACTGGTAGCATCCGAACGGGGTTATGAATGACGTCAGTTTTCTGCATGTGTGGTGTAGGGCTATCTGGTGGTATGCTGATGTGAGGTCAATGGTAGAGAACCATTTCACCCCTTTGGTCATTGCCAGCATTTCGTCTATCCTTGGTAGTGGGAATTTCTCTACTATTATGTTCTTATTCAATTCTCTCAAGTCCACACATAGACGCACTTTGCCATTCGGTTTCATTGCTACCACCAATGGAGCCAACCATTCTACGCTGGTGATTGGTTCTATGATGCCATTTTCCTCTAATCTGCATAATTCCTGTTGTACTTTCTCTCCGATTGCCATCGGAATGTTCCTTACTTTGTGACACACCGGTTTCGCTTCCGCTCGGAGTTCTATCTTGTGTGTGAACTTAGTTAATTTTCCAACCTTGCCACCGAACACTGTGGGAAATTCCTCTTTCAGTTTCCCTGTAACTGGACGTTGTCCTTCACCTGTCATCAAGACCTGCGTGATGCCTCCCGAGTTCAACTGTATTCCTAGGTCTCCTTGGTCGATCCACCCTAGCACCGAAGGGCCTTTCTCTGCCACGTACAGTTTGCAGGTCGCGTTCCGTCCTTTGAACTCGAATTTCAATCTTCTGTACCCCATGGGGATAGGGTCTCCCGTAAATGTGACTGGACGAATGTCTGGAGAATCCAGGTGCTTCCCTAGGCGGCCTTTGAAGTGTTCCTCCCATACCGTCTTTTGTATTATGGTGTACGGAGATCCTGAATTCGCTACCATCTTGATCGGTATCCCTCCTATTACCAGGTCACACTGGGGTTTCTTGGGACGGTTGCAGACTATTCCTAGTATGTGTTCTTCAATGCACAACACTCCATCGTCTTCCTCTTCACCTTCCACCTCTGTTACCTGTGCAACGCACTTTACTGCTGTTCTCTTTTGTTTTCTGCGACAGACTTTCTTGTAATGTCCAATTATACCATAAAACATGCATTTCGCTCTGAGCGCAGGACAACGTTTGTCGTAGGCTGGATGGGACAGACCGCCACACCGGTAGCACGTGTTCTTGCCTTCATTACTCGGCTTCTTCACCGGTGCTGACTTGGGCGTCCATTTTGCCTGCCCTCTCACGTCCCCCGTCGATTCCTTGTTCCTTTCTGGTGGTTCCACTTCGGTGACTTCGTTCACCATGGGCCCAACTGTTGTCTCTCTCTTCGCCGCCTCCGCGCATCTCTTTGACAGCTCCGCCTTCTTCACCATGGCTATCACTTCCTTCAAGGTCGCCTCTCCATTTACCCACAGCTTGTCCTGGATCGTCGTGTGCATTACGATCTGATCCTTTATGATTCGTCGTGCAGCACTCCAAATTTACACGTAGCCGCTAACTTTCTCAGCGCAGCCACATACTCTTCTACCAACTCTCCCGCCGCCTGTTTCCTTTGTTGCAAGTTGTATCGGTCTATGGACGTGCACACTGCCGGTCTATAATGCTTGTTCAGGTCGTCGATGGCATGTTGGAATACGTCATCATCTGCCGCTTGTCGTGGCGTCGGGACTATGTTCTGGAACACTCTGATGCTTTCTGGACCTACGCTGTGAAGTAATATCCTCTTCCTTCTCTTACTTGGAAATGCTTCTCCATTTTCGTCTTCTAGGGCTTCCAGATAGTTCATAAAGTATTCTCTCCAGTCTTCCCACTTCATCGACGGGTCTCCTGGTTTCGGCAGGAATGGGATGGGCGTCGTGAGTGAGGGCGGTTGGGCGCACATGTCTGCTCTTCTTCCCGGTGACTCTTCTTCACCCCTTGGGCTACCTGGCGCACTTTGCCTTGGTGTGCGTGGGGGACTCTGTTGCCCCTCTGCTCCACCTCGTCTGTGTCCTGCTTGCCCCGCCAGGGCCTTCGGCGGTCCGTCTGCTTCCCTTGAACTGGAGTACTGGCCTGCGCGCTTCCCGGTCACTGTCTTGGCCTCTGGTCTTCCCTTCTGGTGGGCCTCGTCCTTCCTGTGCAGTTGTTCTACCTGCTATCCCTTGCTTTGGGGTGTGGCTGTGTGGATCACTGTCCTTCCGCCCGTGCCGGTGCACTAGCTGCTGTTATTATTTCTCCAGTGCGCACTGTGCTTTCTGCCTTTTAGTTCTTGCCTTCCCCTCTGCCGCGCTCTCCTTACTGTATGTGCCTGCTTGGTAGATCTTGGTTTCCTTGGTTCTTGGTTAGCTGCCCACGTGGGTTCTGGTCTCAGCCTGGGTATGGATATGTTCCCCCAGGTCCCAGTCTCGTCGCCAGTTGTAATGTCCTCAAAGCACTACCAGGTGGTAATAACTCAGGCACATGGTAGTGGGTAATTATACTGTATTTATTGTATTACTTATTATATGTAAAGGAGAGCGCCGAGAGACATCCAATCCACGGCTCTGCGCTCTCTGCCGATCTCTAAGATGGCCGCCGCATCCTACGTCATCGCGTACACGCGAATACTAGAACGCTACACTACACAAGCCTCTGCCGCGCTAATTTCATGGTCAACACAAGAATCTTACAACGAGGAAGAGTCCGTCTTCCCACCACCACAGTACCCCAGAACTTACTGCGTGTACTGTCCAGCAGGCAGACACCTACTCTACCCGTGCGACCTCCAGACTGCTGCTGGCGCTGCTCAGAAGTCATAACATGCTATGATGCTATCAGTCTGTGGTGATCCGTTTCTCTGTTAGGGCAGCAACATCTTCCTGTTCTCAGACTCGTCTCCTTGCGAGACGAATGAGTTTTGGATCTCCTGCCACCTTGATCATCTCTTCAAATCTCATGTGCTTTATCGTACACATCTGTAAAGTGCGACATCCAGTGTTACCTGTTTAAAATACATGTCAGCAGCGTGGTCGCTGTCTCTTTAAGGAGCGAGCTCCAGAAGGAAACACAAGGGAGAGGGGAAGCAGAGATCAGTGAGAGAATAAAAACAATGCTGCCCCCCCCCCTCCCACTGCTAAAAGCCGCGCCGGGGGCGGGCAAGGGGTGGCTCTTTGGGGATGAGCCCCGGAACACGGAGCGAGACAAGGGGAACACCCATTTGTGGGGTGAGGTTGAGGGTGTGCCCCTTTCTGAACCTGCCCTCAGATCACCGTCAGCTGAGGGGTGATTGTAAATGCGGACCCACAAAATGACCAAAATCCTCCCTCAGACTGGATGACAGCCAGCGCCTGTGACGTCAGACATGTATTCCTCCCTCAGCACCAGTATTCTTATGTAATTAACCGGTGCTCATATAAAGCGCTCCAATACCTTCGTGTCGAGTACGCGGTATTAAAACTTCAAAGAAAAGAAACACGCTGCAAACCCTGGCAGATGCGTGACAGTTATTGTAATAGCAAAGGTGTGCATATAAACTTCGTGGTGTTTTGTGCTGCCGATCCTCGATCCTCCCAGAGTCCTTCCTGTAGCATTTATTGACGGATCAATTACGACATTACTGTTTCTCTTTCAGCAAGGCAACATAAATATCATCTCCTTAACCCCCCCCCCCCCCCCTTCACTGCAGACTCCGCTTTGCTTTTATAAGGTGCCCAGGTTAGCCGAAGGGACATTAAAAGCTCTTGGACCGTGATAACATCCTGGAGTGACTTAATGATATCAAGGAAAGTAAATGTTTTTGTCGATTAATACAGCGCAAATTCGACCCGAAGGTATCAGAGTGCTTTACAGGAGCACCATTTCCGAGGGCACATTAATTTTTGGTAGGCGCGGAGAGATTAAGGAGTTGGCCCAGAATCACAGTATGATGAGCGGAGACACGAACCCGGCTCATCAGCTCCAAAGTCGGTAGCTCTGGCCGTAAGGCTACATCCCCTCCCATGTACTCTAACTGGAACGTGGTCTCTAACGCTGGTGTTATCGTGGAAGGTATTATTACTGTAAACACTTCATGCAAAATTACGAAGATGAAAGCATGCCTTGCTGCCTCTATATCAATTAGGAAGCCCCCATTTCGTGCAAGGCCTCTCTGCCAACTGAGAGTGCACAGAAGAAAAAGGAGAACCAGCGCAGCGCTCATGAAAGGGCACTGTGGTGATAACCAGCACTGTACAAAATAAGTACGGGGGGGGGGGGGGGTTTGGCTGAGAGCAGGCAGCGTTTTCCTTGCGGGAGCGAGCGCAATAATTGCTAACATATGGCTCCGCTCGCTCCCGCAAGGGAATCGCCAAAAGTGCACGCGTTGCATTGAAAGCAATGCAACGTGTGCACGTTTTTGCCTGCACAGCTGAATCGATTAAGGAGTCTCTTTCCTATGCAGCGCCTGCGAGACCTACAAAAGTGTCCGTCTGTAACGCAACTGGTGCTCATGTAAAGCGCTCCAACACCCACCCCGCCTTCCCCCCCCGAAAGTAACATTTTTTATTACAATAAACACCCACCCCGCCTTCCCCCCCCGAAAGTAACATTTTTTATTACAATAAAAATACAGTATTCCAAAACTACCCAGCTTCCCCATTCACAGTCTTTGCCTGCCTTTACTTGCCCATTAGCATCACACACATTTTACTGCAATTGCTACAAAGTGCAACCAACAATAAAATGAAAAGTGCAAACTAAAAAAGACAAAAAAAAGGCAATAAGCCTTCGCACAGCAGATGCAACCTGTGTAAGTCACTGTATTCTAAATGTTACATAAAACAATGAGGACTACAGGATGAAGGAGTCACATGTCATCCATACTGGTAGGCGCTATATTTAAAGGTGCTTGGTTTAGAGAGGTAGTGACGTCGGATTTGAATGTTGTATAGTGTTTGGAATTGGGTTCACTAATGTATTTCTAAACAAAGAAAACATTTTTACCAACATTTGCATAATGAAACATTGCGGAAAACAAAACAAAAAAATCACAATACCTTGCAGTTTGCATGCATGTATTTGGTGACGGTTCATAGCTCACTGTGCTACATTTGGATAGCACATGATGAACTTCAAGTAACAAAAGGATCTCGGAGACAAAAGCAGAAACCCACTAAGAAATCCATATAAAATACATTTCTGGGATATGCACAACACATTGTTTGCAGCAGCCATATGAACCTTCAATGCTATTTTAGGAGTTTAACATAACTGTGATCACTCCCCAGCACATACATTAATTGCAGCGTTATTGTGCCATTATTATTGTTTAAACACTGCTGGACACACAAACTCTGCAGAAGGTGCATTTACACCAGTAAAACATGTGGAAATACAGCACCCACGAGCTCACTGCCAGGTGCGGCAGCACGGGTCGCATCGCACTAAAGCACTGTGACACAAAAACACAAAACACAGATTATTACTGCCCTGAAAAATACCAACGGAAGCTCTGCAACCCATTTCCTGACCTATACTACACCCTGTAACACTCTGCCTAGGCTAATTCACGCCTTTTCCCATATTGGTATCACAAAGTCAATTCTGGCCACATTATTGCATTTTTATTTCTTTTCTTTCAGTCATGCTGCACTGCAGCCACACAGCTGTACAGCATGCCTTCAAAAAAATAAAATGGCAAATAGTAGAGATATTTCGAATGTTTTCTTTGCCATGTTGTAGAGCTGCGTCGCTATATATTGCTCATATACATACACACACACACACACACACACACACATATATACACAAACACATATATAAACACACACAAAGCTAACAGCATTAACCGCATTTTTTCAAAATGTGCTGCCCTGCTGTGCAACATGGCTAAAAAAACATTTACAAACCAAATAGCTCTGGCATAGGCAAGACCTATTGGCTTTGCCAACGCTTATTAACATTTAGGGGGACTCACAGCACATGATTTAAAAAAAAGATTGCGTCAACTCCTGGGTAACGTCAGGTTTCATTGGCTGGACACACCCTGAAAGGATTCGTATATTTAATAAGTGCCGTTTCAGGGCCGTTGGTATTTTAGCAAAGGTATATGAAAACTGTACTTTAAAATTCACTGTTCCACCTCATTCTTTAAAAAAAAAAAAAAATGTCTCTGGGGAGAAACACCCCTAAAAGAGATCAGGCTTACTTGCTTCACTTGCTCACTACAATTCATGTCAAGTATTGTGCCCCAGAACTTTCAAAGATGTAGTCCACACCATAATATAGGTGGTATCTAAAATATACCTCTGTCGGTGTTATGTTGTTATACTAATAATCCCGTGATGATAGGGTCAGGTGACAATTCTTCCTGGAAAAAGTTGGGGTCAAGTGTCATTATGAAGTCACTTCTTGTGATGTCAATAAGGTCAAATGGTCAGTGATGTCACTTCCGCTACCCCTGGCATTTTGGTGAATAGATGTCTGTGCCTATAATTTTATAGTATTTATGCCCCTCAAAATCATCGGTCTCTGCTTTCAACTGTTACGCAGGGACATATGAGTAATGGGAGAGCCATACATATTATGGCCTCTATTATCTATTCCAAGTGTAATTTTAAATAAATAAACAGGCCTCCTGGGGGGGTGGTAGAGGGCGCGCATGCAAGATGGCCACACTTGCATGAGGCCCTTTGCAGCCCAGGCCCAATATCCGTCGTTATCCTGCCCAAACGCCTGTTCACCAAATGAATCTGTGAGGGAACAGTGAGCGGAACTACATTTGAAGCTCAGGAGCACGCATCAAAGTAACGAGGGGCTGCACGGGCGAAGGAATTACCGAGTTGACTGCCGGCTCCCGACATGGCATGGAAAATGGCGGCCAACCTATGAGCGGAGCAGAGCTGCTACTGGCGGAGGAGGCGGGGGCGGCTCCGAGCGGAGACAGACTGCCTTTTTCTCCCGCAGACCCCTCGCGGTAAGACTACGGTGTATGACCCCAGGAAGCAGGCAATACATTCATAAAGGGTGAAATACGCTACTGCTGCGGGAGAGGTGGAACATATCGGTGGAGTCCGAGAGGCGGACCGCGGTGTCCCGAATCCACCCGAAACCATGTGTAGAACGCCTGAGCAGCACACAAGGAGACAGAAAGACTGCCCCGGGAAATCTCTGGCCCAACTCTCCGACACGGACTCCTTTGTGGCTGCGGTGGGGGACGCTGTGACTGGTGCACCTGCAGGCCGATTTGCTGCAGCCATACACGACGGGAACAGAACCCGCCAGGATAGTGTGAGCAGCGGTCCCAGCGATTCCCCGAACCGGGCGCAACTTGTATACATTACGCCGCGGGATCCGTAAGGAGAGGAGCCCAGAACGCTGACCAAGGTGGGTGAGAGGTTCGGGGCTCACATCTACGCCTTGGAAGGGGCCTCGACCCCACAAGCTCAGTGAGCCTGGGTGAGTGCTCGAGGCTGCGGGCAGAAGCTGCTGAGACCTGGCCTCATTGTATGAGATGTGGTGTGTGACTGTATGCAAGTGCACAGATGCGGATAGTTTGCAGCAGCGAGAGGAGCCCCCAATCCGGACCATTAACAGAGGCGAACGTCCACTACACGCCACCCCGCTTTAAGCCCTGTGAAAGTTCTCCCCGAGCATGTGACATGGACACAAAAGTAAGAACGTTGCGCCTGAGTGTAGGCATTGAAAGCTGGCTTTTGTGAAACCTTGACTGGAGGAGACATTGGCAAGGCCCAAAACAGGACGCGACGCGAAGTAGCCAACTAGCTAACTAGCGCAGCGGGAGGGAGCACAACGAGTGAGGGGTAAACTATGGGCAAAACAGATGGCAGGCAATCTAAGTTACCATTTGAGGCACGCAAATCCACACGGGCTTCTAGCTATAGCGAAGACGCAATGGCGGACGGCCCTAACTCTGGCACCCAGACTTCTACGGATGATCTCAAGGAACTACTCCTTACAATGAGGCACAGCCTCACCTTAATAGAAGCCAAGATGGACTCAATGAACACACGCATAGACAATGTCACCCACAAGCTTGACCGACACGACGAGCGCATCAAAGAGGCGGAACACCGCATCTCTAATCTGGAAGACACATCCGTGGGGAGGAAAGAACAACTACTCAATATGAGCGCTTACTAAAAGTTATAGCGGCGAAAAATGAAGATTTGGAATCGAGATCGCGCCGCGATAACATACAAATCTTAGGCATACCGGAATCCACCAACACAGGCCGTATGGAGGGATTTGTGGAACGCCTACTCACGACAGTATTTGAAAGAAGCGCCTTCTCCACGATGTTCATAGAAAGAGCGCACCACTCGCTGCCCATTCGCCCACAGCGTGGAGCTCCCTTGAGACCAATCATCGCTCGAATGCTAAACTATCGAGACCGGGACACTGCCCGGAGACTAGCAAGAGAGCGTAAAACACTTTCCTTTGAGGTCTCTGAATTAGCCATCTTTTCAGATTTCACAATGGCAGTCCAAGAAGCCTGGAAGCCTGCCAATCAAGAAGAAACTACAGCAGGCTAACATCACCTACGCCATGCTATTCCCTGCGCGACTTAGGGTAACGCATCAGGGCAAGCAGCATTTTTTCACCAATCCCCAGCATGTTGCAGACTTCCTGAAAACCATTCTCCGTAGATCTCCCCGTAACGAGCCATCCCTGACCCCTTCCCATTCAAATGCAGCCCTATCTGACACACAATAATACTGCAGGAGATACGACAAATATCCTACGAGTACGCTCTTTCAGCTCTACCTCCGACAACGTGGATTGAAAAGCGGAGCGGGCCGCAGAGCCACACGAGACTCAACCAGTTATTTGACACTGGCATTACAAGCACGGCTGGGCAACAATCAGGTCTGTAAAGATGTCAAGAGACACCTTGGTTGTATTCTCTACAGACGACCTGGACATTCTATCAGGATGTAAGGGGCATTGGGCACCCTTGTGTCCATGAGGGGAGACCGTTGTGTCCTCATGCGTTTTTCCCAACGGGACATCCCTTGAATGTTCGAGGTTTACGGTTTTCTTAATTCTCTTCCTACTTTCTTCTTATTTGTAGTTTTTGCTTTTTTCTTTTCTTTCTGGATCGGTGGGGAGGGAGGGAATGTATATCCCAGCAGGTTTGGGCTGCTGATGTGGGAGGGAGGCAGGATCGGGCTGCCGCTGTGGGAGGAGGGAGCCGGGGAGGGATTGTTGGCGACACTCAGAAACAAGTCACACACAGGCATAACCGTATGCTACTGCACTGCCCACACAGAGCACATAGCAATAATACGCTATGCACCGCATGACTCGCGCTCACTAAATGACTTACTCAAACCGGCTTAGTTATAACTTCATCACTTGGAATGTGAGGGTCCTCGGGAATCCTAGAAAACGCAGACATGTCCTGGCCTACCTGGATAGCCACAACATACATTGCGCCATGCACCAGGAGACTCATTGGCCCCACTGCTGCGACCACCTTCGCGACCTGGTGGGCATAGTATAGATGCTTCTCGACATACTCCACCTATGTTCGGGGAACAGTAATCCTAATTTAAAAAAAATGTCCCATATGTACCCGTGGGGGAATTTGCCGACCCCCAAAGGCGTTATAGCCTTAGATGGGGTCGGATGGCATCTCAGTCTATAACAATTGGGTGCTGCTACGGCCCTAATAATGACGATCCATAGTTCTTCAACATCTTCTGGGGGAAATCTAGACACAGGCTCCACTCATGTGGCATGGGGTGGGGACTTCAATGTCACTCTTGACCCGACAATAGATCGGCAACGTCCACAACCCTACCAATACACGGGCGCCCAACGCCAACTATTAGAGATAGTTACTGCACATGGACTGATAGATGCATGGAGAAGCTTACAACCAACTGACAGAGAGGGCACATGTCACTCAACACACTCCACATGGTCGCACATAGACGGCTGGTTACTGACCAGAGGGCTAAAATTGTGGCTTAAGACAGCGAGACATCTTCCGCGAACATACTCTGATCACTCACCTGTGCTGCTGCCCCTTACTCCACCCTGCTCACTGTCACCATATCAATCTTGGAGATTGCCGGTGAATGCTCTGCTCGATATCCCATTCTGAATGGAATTGGAGAAAGATTTCTTCCCGCGCAACATTAACACTGTGCCTCAGAGTGCATAGGGACACTCCAGACATACTGGACACATTCCATGAGTTCTATAATACTCTTTACAAAACACATCGGACGGAACCGATAGAATTTGAGACATATTTTGACGACATAGCGCTGGGGTGGCCGGGAGACACCCAGAGGGAATTTCTTTTAGCGGATTTTGAAGACGCTGATATACTCACTGCAATCATGCAGCTACAGTCTGCCCGGGCGGCCTACCTGCGGAATTCTACAAAACATACAGCAAGGCCCTCACCCCCATTTTACGACATGTGTACGAAGAGGCGCGTGAGACTGGCATGCTCCCGCAAACAATGCGTGAAGCACTCATCATATCTCTACTGAAGCCAAGGAAACCAGGAGACAGGTGCGACTCCTACAGACCACTCTCGCCTATAAACTGAGACGCCAACATTTTGGCGAAATTGAACACTAATCGAATAAGTCCTTTGATGACAGCACTTGTGCTACCGGACCAATCAGGTTTCATACCTGGTAGAGGAACGCCGCATAATCTTCGCACTCTCTTTGCCCTTATGCAAGACAGACCCAGATCAGGCCGCGGTGGCTGTCTTTCTGGACGCCACCGAAGCCTTAAGTCTCCCTCGAATGGGATTACCTGGCATACGTATTGACACAAATGGGTTTCCCCTCCCCCTTCCTAGCATGGATTCAGCTATTTTACACTAAACAACAGGCCAAGCTACTCAAACAGAATGTGCTTTCCCAGGTTTCACATCACGAGAGGGACGAGGCAGGGATGCCCGCTCTCCCCGGTCTCATTCGCCCTGGCCATGGAGCCGCTGGCGGCTAAGCTCCAGCAACACCACTGCGAACACGCTCTCATATACCCTGAAAGGCAAATCCTAATCTCTTTGTATGCAGACGACCTTACATTAAATTTACAATATCCCAAGGAGAGTCTGAACCCTATATTAGGGGCATTTCTACAGTTCGGTAGGTTTTCGGGGATCAATATTAACTGGAGCAAGTCACAAATCTTCCCCCTCACAGATGCTGTCAATAGATACACCCCAGACTTCCCCTTGACTTGGTGCGATGACGAAGTAAAATACCTTTGAATAGTAATCACTAGAGACCGGGAAAACCTCATGAAGGCCAATTATGGCAAAGCTCTGGACACACTAACAGAGTCTATCACGCGATGGATAGCAATGCCTCATTCGATAGCAGGCCGGATAGCGCTGATAAAAATGGTCATCCTCCCAAAGCTGCTCAATTATTTTACTAATATCCCCTATGCACCCAGTAAGTCCTTCTTTAAAGCCCTCAAATCGCAACTTATCCTTTTGACCTGGGGGGCCAAATAGCCCAGGCTGAGGTGGGATGCACTAACCCTTTCCTTCGATAAAGGAGGATTTGAAGTTCTGGACATGGAATTGTATTATTGGTGCGCCCAGGCGCACTTCGCAGTCTATTGGATACATCCACCACCGTACATTCCACATCTTGTGGTAGAGCACTGGCCCATGATGCCGACTCCATATTCGGCATTTATAAGTGCTCCTACTAACCCTAAAGGTGCAGATCCAAACACAGTGGAATGCACAAATAGAGTATGGAGTGCAATAGCTAATCGCATGAATGTGGACACGTTATACTCTCCACTATTCCCATTACCAGGCAGATTGGACATCCCAGTCACGAGGGAGGGAAGATGTCGAAAAATGCTCTGCAAATTCGACATTCAAACCTGGGAGGCACTATACGACAAAGGAACTTTCCGCTCACGAGAACACTTCTTTAAAAACTGCCAGCCCACCACTATGGAGCTATTTATGTATGTACGGCTCCGGCACAATGTCAAGTCTGCCAATCCTGACTTTCATACCGAACCCCCCATTTTGGCCCCGCTACACGCCTTACTACAATGTTCCTCCCCAACACATGTTGTATATATGCTGTACCGAGCCACCCAAATAGATAGCCCTCACATTACCCACATTGCGCGATCAAGATGGGAGGCTGACTTGGGTTCCCCTATTACCGATAACCAATGGGCATTTTGCTGCCAACAAACAGGGAGAATCTCGGCCAGTAGTACACTGTGTATAATACATTTCAAGTACCTCCACCGCCTCTATTACACTCCGGCACGACTATGCTGTTTTAGACTCCGGGAGAATGATAACTGCGATAGATCTGGATGGGATGAAGTCGATTTTTTACACTTGGCATGGGAATGCGCCCCCCCATCCAAACATACTGACCACAGTACCCGAGGTCCACAGCCAGATGACAGGGATACACATATTTAACACCCCACTCGTCACACTGTTGGGGTATACCAAATACCTCGAGGCGCCCTTAAGAAGGTACATATCGTTAGGTCCGCTCCTGGCTAAACACAGGGTGGCTTGTAAATGGGGGAGAGGGAGAGCACCTAAGTTTAAGGACTGGCTGCAAGACCTTGTCTTCTGCCAGGAGCAGCTGATGGTGTATGCAGACCTGATGCCACCTACGTCTCGTCCACAAGACATTTGGGAACCTCTGCGAGCATACCTACGGGAGCAGTCCGCCGCAGCGGCAGAGATAGGGGAAAACACGGAAGGCCTAGAGACCGCACTCCCAGCAGTATGATGGGAGAGGGAGTAGACGGGGGTAAACTGTGAAGAATGTATAGCGTATAGATGATACCCTGCACATGGTTGCATGCGGGCACGGCCAGTAGCTAAACTGATGTAAGATAGTCATGAACCATGTATGCTACTGTGGACACTAGGCTTTCTTCTATACCGACTGAGAAATGTCACATTGTGGGGCTGGCGTGTGTCAGCAAATGTTCTTTGTCACTTGTTGAAAACTCAATAAAATACATTTTTTTAAAAACACACACACAAAAAAAAAAGCATGCCTCCTGCCACCCAGCCCTACCATTCACTGCCGGTGACAGCTTTTGTTAACAAATGCTGCTACGTCATAGCAGTGAATTACCATATTTAAAATATGGCGTTCACAGTCGTGGCGCTAAATGACCGCCATATATAACATATAGAATTATAGATGGGTAACAGTGATCTACAGGTAGGATTGTCACGGAGGGGTTCTGAGGGAAATCAACTAGACAACAAGAGCAAAGCTCAAGTTACCTATGATTTCACTCAAAACCCCGAGGTGAAAAACATCCCCCCCCCCCCACCCCCCAATTAAAGTTTTACCCATCTATACTTGTATGTATTGCCCCCAAAACCTGCCCCTATTTTCAGTTACTACACAGGGGCAGATGAATAATGGGGAGCAATATAACATGGCCTCCCTGACCCAAGTATAAAAAATAAATACACTACCTGCCATCCTTAACCTGCCCAAGCCACTATCCCCACCCATCCTTCTCCAGTCCAGCAGCCTCGCTTTCTGCTCTCACTCAACGCAGACAAGCAGCACCGCGCTGACCAGCTCTCGGAAATCCCGGTCAGTCTGGCCTGTAAGGCTTTTATGACATAGTTTTGTTGTGAACTATTGCTGCTCATAGCAGTCAGCTGTGATCTTTAAAAAGCAAAATAAACAGAGGCTCTCTAACATAACAAGATTATTCTCAAACTTCCCTAACCAACATTCCCCCACTTCAGAAAGAAAAGTTATTTGAGTAGGTTCAATTACCATTTAAGTGCACACTCACGTCTTAGTACCATATATAGACAGCTAGAAGGTTGCCGTTTAATTATCTCTTACTAAGCACATTACTTTCCCAGGAACCTTTGCATAGTGCTACACTAAGTTTGAGTTTAAGTATTTTCTACATTCCCACAATAATCTCCTGTGATCTCAATGTATGATACAAGCATATGACGACCAGTGGCATTCACATTCTATGTGTTTTCGAAAATAATCTTATACAAAACGTATCACACAGAAAAAGATACCCTCTTAGAAAGCCTAACTTTTTTATTGCCTTGACATTTTCTAGAGAGATGTTTTCGTAATGTATTGGCAACCTTGCATCCAGTGACTAAAAAGAGGTAGGATGTTTCAAGTTTCAGAACAGTAATTAGCATAAAGGTGACACCACAAAAATCCTACTTTCCTGGTTTATAGGATATACCCATCGTCATGTGGGGTGAGTTTATGGTATTTCAGGGAATGCGTAATACAGACGTGAGGCCGAATTATCATCAAGTCAGCAAAGGTTGTAATAGGGCATGGGCTCAACCACCTTCCCGAGGATTACCTCCACACAGCCAGCACGCCCTTTAATCAGCATCGAGGCAGAGGTAGAATCAGTTTGCCTTCTGTGTAGCTCCTCTGAGCAAGAACAGTGCAGCTTTACAAATAATTAACGAGAACACATTGTAAATAGTTTGTTAACATTCACAAACTCAGACTTCGTGCACTCCACGTCTGGGCCCAGTACTGGAAACAAAAAAAAACAAAAAAGACAACACCCTAGAACTACAAATTTGGAGGAGTGGCCATAGTGGACTCCAGAAGGGTGGCAGACCACTTTGTTCAAAAGCAAAACATGCACATTACAGGCCTCGAAAAATCAACTTGCCCACTCACAAGGACGAGCCAGATTTTATCGGGTCAGGCTAATTTTAGCACCTACTGTTCTTGCAAGGGAGCATAAGCTGGAAAGGTGCTCTGTTCATTCATAAAGTGAATGAATAATAAAATGCCTTTAAATCTTGTTTTTATCTTGACACATTTGCTGTCTTGTAAAGGAAAGAGGTCAAATGTCAGTTTGTCTTTGTACTAATTGCTGCTTGGAAAATTGAGTTTGTCTTTTTCTTTATTGTCAAGTATGCTGTCAATCATTGTGAAACAAAAGGCTGCGAGATGTCAGTTTTTATTCTAACACAACATTTAAATAGCTTATAAATGAATAGTACAAATATTTCTAAATATCAGGAAGTAAGAACGCAATTTTTTTTGTAATTGTAGTGCGATGCAAACAAATGACAAATATTTACTGAAACTCGATTTTCAAACATTGTTTGTACACTATAGTTTCATCAGTAAAACCGCATGTCATTGGGAAATTGTAGCCATTTCAATGTAAAATGTAAAATAGGATGATTGCAAATGTCAGTGTGCTACCACTCCATTCTTTACTTTTGTAGTTATTAAACCTTTAACCGCGGCGTAAAATCCTCCGTGGTGCGGGCGTTTCCGTGCGCGGGCGGGGCCGTGTCGGCCAACGGACGTGCGCAGCACTACGGAGATAGTGCTCGCAACGGCCGTTGGCCAACGGACACATCGAACGGGTTAAAAGTGATCGGTTTTAAACATAATTTGAAAAGAATGCCTGCCTCCACCCTGACTAAGAGGCAAGTCAGGGGTCTTTTGTATCCTAGATATGGCTGGATTTCTACTAGATATGGAGTAAAAGTTTGGTCTATGAAATCAAACAAAAGAGTTCTTTGTTTGGCAGACATACTGAACTTGCTTATTTGAAGGTGCTCTCTAAATGTGATAATGAAGAAAATGGCGTTTCAGTGAATTACAAAATTTGCCTGGGATCACATCATTTGAAACCAGTTGATGGGTCAAGAGCATTACAACTAGGTAAAGTAGATTATTTAAGTCACTAGACCTGCAGGTCTAGTAAACAAATTGATGATTTTGAGGCCTGCATTTCATTAGTTCGCATAAGGTTTCCCGAATGACCATACCTTAGCCTGACAAGTTTGTATACTTTACCAGCCCACTGCAGCTCTCGGTACCCTGTCAGACCTACCAATCTTATTATCTACCACAACAGACTCCATGCCCTACCTAAGTCACCCTAACTCCAGCTCTAGGTTGGTCTTGGAGACCTACTACCTTAGGGACCAGCACTGTTCAATCTCCCAAGCTGCTCTAATGCTGCTTAAGAGTAGACCCTATAGCCCTACCAAAAAGAACCTCAATCTCCTCTCTACTTGCTTTAATAAATAATGCATTTGGGAATGGCCTTAATAATGTGTAAAAATGAGGTACTCTCACATAGGTCACATCCGTGACACAACACCTCTCCCAGCCCCATTTCTGTTATCTCATTTCTCCTCATCTCCTATCAATCCAATCCATGCTCCAATATCTACACCTTCCTCCTCTCACCACACTAAGTTCACTTTCACCGCGCTCTACATTACAAATTCACACAACACAACATTGCCGATCCCTCAAGAATGAACACTTCCCTTTAGACCTCAAATACTAACTCATGCCCCCGCAGATCATTAGCATCGTAACTCCCGCCTCCAACCAGGTTCCTAATCCATTATTGCTATCTAACTAATGCTCTTCCCAAACACCCATCTTTACTCCAGCTCATCCTAGCCTCCTCATAAGCACTACCTAATACCCACTCCTCCATTATTTCGGTTGATAACCTGGCTTCTTCCTCTTGCCCAAACTCATCCCCACCCTATTGTTCAACAACTCCTCTCTAACTTCACCCTGCTCCTCCACCTCTCACAAAACTAGACATAGTTCACGATCGTACAATCATGACTATCTCTCTTAACAGCCACTCTATAACTCACACAACAACCCTCTCTGATAGCAATCCTTGCTTCTCTAGCACTGAATGCTACTGTGCTCCCACACCCCCTTCCTCAGAAAACAGCTCTAACCCCTCCCTAGCGCTACAAATTCCCCTACCCGAGATTTCGCCAGGGCAAACCGCCACTTAAAAACTGTCCTTGCGATACTCATCTCTGAAAATAATCCCATAAAAATATGATCCTATCACAAAAAAACACCACCCTAAAATAACCAACCATCCTACATCACCACTCTCCTCCTCCGTCTACCCCGTTACAAACATTCCTATCTCTTCGCTAGCTACATCCCACCCTCATGCTAATAATCGATGGCTAACTTCTCGCCTACCACCTAACATCCCTATCCAACATTCCAATTGTGCCCCATCTCAAACAAGAAAATACAATTCAGAATCAAGACACATAGATAATGTAAGAAATTGATTGCTCCTGGGGGCATTTCACATCTATTCAAATGCCAACTACTGGTTGGTGGAAGTGGGAAAGCAAATGCAAATGGACTTCCAAAGACATTAGGCAGGGAAAAGGTAATTTCTAAAAGTACTTTTTCCTTAATATCATCAAACATCCGACTTCATTATTGAATTGGATTTTTAATAACTATTAATAAAACGTGCTTAATAATTGTTCTAGCTGTTCCTAACAAAAATGAATTTTATTAAAATAATGTAACCCATTGCGTTCCGATAGAACAGCCAGCCTTGCTACAGAGAAAATAACTTTTGGGGCTTTTCAGTGCAAGGACATGTCAACATTAAATTCCTACATGTCCTACTTTTAAATACTGTTCACCCTGCCTTATGGGCAATATGGCCTTCATAGAGGTCACTTATAAATAT
Source organism: Triturus cristatus (assembly GCF_964204655.1). NCBI lineage: Eukaryota > Metazoa > Chordata > Amphibia > Caudata > Salamandridae > Triturus > Triturus cristatus. The sequence continues at coordinate 821,097,140 of NC_140584.1, forward strand.
TTAAAAGATATGTTTGGCCTGTCAAAAGGGGTTATTGTGACAGGTGGAATTTGGCCTGTCAAAAGGGGTTATTTTGACAAGTGGAATTTGCAGTCTAAAATTGCAACAGTCAGACTACAATTGGAAGACATTCATCATGTTTGGGCTGTCACTGTAGTAGGGTGCACAATGAGGGCTGCGGTCCACTAGTGACATTTAATTTACAGGCCCTGGGTACACTTTATACCATATACTAGGGACTCGTATGTAAGCTAAATATGCCAATTATGGGGTCCGCCATTTTCCCCATGTTGAAAGGGGGCGCACAGGCACTTTATCACTGGTTAACAGGAATAAAGTGCACAGTTATACAGCCAGCAAAAGGCGAAAAATCTAGGCTGACCCTTTAAAAAGAGCAAATGTCATACAGCTAACATCTATTAACTGCCTTTCAGACACTCAAGCTACCTTCTGACCCCTCCTACCGCCCATAACACACAAACCCACACATCAATTGGAAAACCAGAAAAAGAAAAGAAATAAACAAGACACTCAAAGCAGCTCACCCCTACCATATGTTACCGTCCCACTGCTTTATAACAAAAAATATCACAATTGCATACACTCACTATACAAAATACTAAGCTTCCAATACCATGACACAAAGAACCAAACCTGACATTCACCTCATTTAACACTATTAACTCCCGTCTCTGTCTTCATAAAGATGAAAGTGACACCAGAGATACTGATGGTTGCACAACAACTTAATCAATTCCATACACCATCCTTGCCTATATACCTCACACACCCACATCATTGGTGCACATCACACAAACAGCAGAAACAAAACATATCTCAACTACCCCTTTAACTCTCATTCCCCCTTAAACTGCTTAATGGTCAACAGAAGATCAAAGAACAAAAATACACTAAACATCTTTGACCTGCTAATGACCTCCGAACCTGGACCTTCGTCATTACTGAAACTTGGAGATATAGCTCTGCCTACACTCCATGCGGCAATCCCATCAGGAGATTGAAGCTGTGAACAAAATCAGTAAGGGAAAGAAGGAGGAGGTTCAGCAGTGTTACTCAAAGAGTCGCTTGTAACATAATGAAAACATGCAATTCTCAGGCTGTGAAGCATTGCTTGTGAGATGGTATCAATCACTACTTTCGCTACTATATTCCTGCACATATACAGAACATCACCAAGCAATGGAGCCTTATCCATCAAATACATAACCTGTCCATGGCAGGTAGCCTACATATTTGGTTTGACAATCCAACAATGCCTCAGTCTAAAAGGCATAAACGCACGCTTGAAATCCCAACATCTCACTCAACATTTCTCCAACCATGCACACTCGTACACAGCAGGATATACACCGAGCTTAATCTTCAGCCTTCCAGAAATAGTCACAATCAAAAGAAATAGGACCATTCTCTGCAGCAACCACCATCGCATCTGCTGCACCTGCGATGGCCAACTGAAACCAACCATACACCCTACGTTGCCTTCCAGAAGAAATAGGCAACAGAACAAATTATCATAGGCAAAAATTCCACAGGCACATTTCCAGCAGAGCTCAATGTATCCTACATAGGACTACACATTAAGAAAAATATCCGGAAACACCCAACTAAAGCAGCTATAGACCAAACTCAAATGCACAGTTGCTTGAAAAACTGAGCTTCTTTCACAGAGCTCTCCAAATTTCTCAAAATGAACCTGCTACTATTAGAGTACAGAATCCAGGCAGAGGTACTGAACCTGCCCTGACCTCCACCTGGGAGGACCTGAAAACGTCTAGACGGAATGCAGTAGCAGCACTACTGCTACTACTGAACCCATTTGCATTTGATAATGTGCACCACCATTCACTACTAAATAGAATAAAAGAAACCGGCACTGAAAGAAGCATGCTTAACAGTATCTTACCCCACAGATCAGGCATGGTCTCAGTGCCACTTATTTTACCCTCATACAACACAAAATCAAAGCAGTATAGCCACAAGGCTGAATCATTTCTCCACTTCTCTAGAAAGTATACATTAGGCTTACTGCGAAAACGTATAAAGTCCTCTAACCTTACTTGCTGTAACTAGAACTATGATAAGAGTTCATCTTAAGATTAGGAAAGCCAATCAACCTTGTAAAGCCAAGATGAGGGGAATGTCTCCACGCCACTGAACAGTGGATGCCAGCAAATCACCGTAAATTCAAAGCATCCAAAACAGAGAATCTCGAATGCAGAAATTTGGATGATCATTATCTATTGACAGCTCGGTCCCAGAACTTAGGGTTACCACCAACCTCAATTAAAATGAAAAATTCAGTAGTCATCAAAGACTCCCTCCTCAACAGACTATGAGGTTAATCCAAAACTGCATTTCATAATATGCAGACACTACACTATATTTCGACATTTAGGTTTCCTGTGGAAAATTGATGCATCAACCTGCTTTGCAGTATTATACCTAGATTATGAAAATGATTTCCACCATAGGGTCTCTCTTTCAGTCATGACACACGTTCAAAGAATTCAGAATGCAGGACCTAGACAAACCCTACATGCACATCGATGAGAGCACATGTTCCCTTCTTTAAAGGGCATTGATTGGCTGCCCGTTGCCTGAAAACTTCTTTCAAAATCATCTGCATTACGCACAAGACCATGAACAGAAAGGGCCTGGCCCACGTATAAGTAAAGCTCTAAGGATACTCTCAGAAAAGGACACTGTGACCCAGGCTGTCACCACAGCTGATCATGCCACATACAAGAAGGCTCAAGGTGGGATGCTGAATTCTCCATGAAAGTTCCAAAACTGTCAAACATGCTTTTAACAAAGACAACAACCACTGACTACCACCTGGAGTTTAGGAGGGTAGTGATGAAGTGGTGTCGCCCTACCTTAAACCACAGGACTGAAATGACTGAACATACCCAATACCACTGCATAAGGACAGTGCTCGGTTGTGAGGACTGAGAAGGACTACTTCACACTCCAACATCAGCTCCTGCGATATTCTCTAACCCGCAGGGTGAATGAGGTTACAAAGAATTATAAAGCTCAGTCTCCCATACAGAGTCACTCAAAGAGCAACGACAGACATGGCTGAGATAGTCGAAATCGATCTGTATTTCGCTAATGCAATACATTTGTCTAGAACTGTCTGGATGAATTGTAATTTAATTCTAAAGAGGGTGGGCCCTGGCATGCCGTGTGCATGGCTGAATGGCAAGATGACCACCTCACAACACCATGAATAACACTGGAAGCGCTTGAATGACTGAGCCCCTTATCCTCTTCAGGCCATGAAGAACACGTCCATATCAAGCTAGCTGAATGACCGTTCGGCAATATCAATTTATAATAAATACCATGATGAATTGTTTGCATGCGCCATAACAACTGTGATAACCAGCATGACAAACTGTAATTCCTTTTGCATGACTAAGTTTCTAATGCGGTGAGCACCCGTATAATTCAATGTGCATAAATCTGAAATATCAATAAGATATTGCGCAATAGCTGCATGACAGTTTAGTAACTACAAATCCAACAAACAGCATTACAAACTAATGAATTTTGAATGATAACGTCTCTAATGTGGTGGGAGTCCAGCAGACTAGCGTGCTACCCATCTGCAAAGCGCGTCATCAGGGACTGGGAGTGCTATATAAATACTGATACCATACCATAACCCTATGTGCATTTAAATTATAACAATGTATGCATGCATTTACTTATTGATGTTAGTTGTCTTTTGGTTACATTAGAGCTAGACTAAAAAAAACAAGCTAGACCCCAATCGGTTCTGAGGAGAGGGTGGGGTGGGGTGGGTGGTGTGTGTGTTAGTGTGTTATTCTTCACTACAGTTGACAGGTATAGGGATTTCAGTCGGAAGGATTTTGTTGAAATGTCGTACATGATCTTTAGCGCTAGGCACCAATCTAACTGCAGTGACCAGCAGCCATTACTAAGAAACAACCGGACCTCATTCCTGGTCACAGCTTCAGCAAGATGTAGTCGGCAGAGAAAGACCCAGCACAGGACCATAGTGCAACATCACTGTTGAGACCTGCCCCTGCGTGAAAGCACTCACCCTTATCCACACCCACACAGAATGGAGCTAGGAGGGGGCAGTGCCAGACACCCACCTCTCATTGGGTGGACATACTGTGATGTAGCAACTGATTGGCTGCTCAGACTCAGAAAGCCGCCAGTTCACTGAGTTTCGTTTTAATTTTTTCACAACATATGACCAGGACTCCATGCATTTAACAACCCGAATGATGGCGCAGTTGAATCAGTAGACGGTAGTGCTGACTGAAAGGTAGTAGCGTGGGTAAGCGTGTGTGAATGGTCCCATTTGTACATATTTCAAGGATGTCCTTCAGCACCACTAGTCAGAAACTATTGGAGTGTACCTTTCAAGAAACACACTACACGGCAGCAAGCAGCAGGTAAATTCAGTACACATTCCTCACATACATTGCCTAAGTAAAGAAGTGCTTCCACTGCAACGCGCAGACAGTGAATCGCTGATCCTATGACTGGTTGGTGGTGTTAGAACTGGAATGCAAATGGCTGCTTCAGTATCTTGCAATGGCAGAGGTACTGTTGCCTATCACAGGTGAAACATGCAGCATGTGGAGGTGGCGATTAAAGCCCCACTTGCACTGTGCATTTGGTGTGCCATATTACTGTTACTGAATTGTATATATTCTGTGCAGGGCAGGGTAAAGCTTGTACTACTCATGCCACTGGGCTTAATCCACAGATGGAAAATCTCTTCTTAACTAGCCATTTTATAGATGGATAGGGGACAGCACTTTCAAGCACGCTGGTCGTTAAAGGGCCACAGTATTATACTGCACAGGCATCAAACACCTGGAGACCTCAGGTTCGCAGATGCATGTGGGTAAGGACATAGGAGATGCTAAATTTCTTGGGGGGTGGAATAGATTGGGGGGACAGACAGCCTTGGGGAGAACAGAGTTAGGGGTCTGGCTTGACTCTAAAAGCCAACGCACAACCCGAGCCATCAAAAGATGTACATCAGGCAACAAGTTACATGAAAAGAAATGTGATAAAGACTTTAAAATAAAGAAAACATTTTTTAAATTTTTAGTATTATGTACTTATAATTACATCACTGAATTAAGTGATATTTATTGAAATATTTTTTTAAATATGAAACATTTGTCAGTTCGTCATTGTTATTAAACGTGAGAAAAGATTATTTTATATTAATCCTATATGTGGGGATTTTGTATAAAGCATATTTTGTACTCAATTTCAGCCAAGGCCCTATCTCCTGTCGACACTGCCACTGCACCTTCACCCACCTCCGGACCCCAGCAGCAGCCCCCAGTGTACCGGACGCCACTGCACACAAACCACTGAACTGCATCCTCCTCAACGTGTGCTCCCTACACAGACACGCCATAGAAATGTGGGACTTCCTCAACACCCACATGCCCGACGTAGCCTGCCTCACCGAAACCTGGACCAAAGCCAATTCCGCACCACATATCGCAACCGTCATTTCTGATGGATACAAGACCCTGAGAAAAGACCAGCCAGGAGGAGGCATCGCCATCGTCCACAAAAATTCCCCCCGCATGACAACCAAGGAACTGGACGATGCTACGACCCGCCCATGGAACATCTCCAGATCCAGACCAACCCCAAAATGACACTCTGCGGTATCCTAATCTACAGGCAGCTCAGCCCCCACGCTCCTTTCACCGACACCCTCGCCGACCTCATTACTCCCCATGCCCTCTCCTCTACTGACTACATACTACTCAAAGACCTAAACTTCCACCTGGACAAACAACGACCCCAACACCACCGCCCTCCTAGAGAACCTCCCCAACATAGGACTGTAGCAATTTGTCACCACGCCATGCACACACCAGGACTCACACCCTACCTAGTCTTCGCAGAAGGAAACAGCATTACCTACAGCCACACCTCAGAACTTCTTTGGACGGACCACCACTACATCAATTTCTCCTTCAGAAAACTCACTGCACACAAGACCATGCACCGCCTCTCCTGCAGAAGCTGGAATAAAGTCATCAAAGAACAGCTCACCTCCACCCTCACCAGCACTCTACCTCCAACGACGCCATACACCAACAACGAGGCACGCAACCTCCACCTCTGGATCACTAACAACGAGGCACGCAACCTCCACCTCTGGATCACTAACTGCGCCGACACACTCCCCCCTTCAAAAAAGCCACTGGACGACACAACAAGAAAGTAAGCTGGTTCCCCCCTGCACTCCAAGAATCCAAGCGCTCCTGCCATCGACTCAAAAAGATATGGAGGAACAACAAAACCCCAGAAACATCCACCGCCTACAGAACAGCCACCGCAGCACTCAAACAACTCCTCAAATCCACAAAAAATAACTTCCTCCAAGACAGAATCCTCACCAATGCCCACAACTCCAAAGAACTCTTCTCCATCATCAAGGAATTTGCCAAACCTGGGAGCGAAACAACAGACGTCCCACCCTCCCAAGACCTCTGCAACAGACTCAGCACCTTTTTTCATCTCAAGATTAAGACACTCTACGAAGACCTCTGCACCACTTCAGCCCCCAGCGACGCCACCCAACAGACATTACTCACCTGGACCCGCTCTTGACAGAATACACCTTGAAGACCATGAAGAGCATCCACTCCGGAGCACCCTCAGACCCCTGCCCCCCCCCCCCCACATCTTCCACAGAGCCACCACAGCCATCGCACACAAACTACGCCAGATGATCAACTGGTCCCTCGAGACTGCCACATTCCCCCAACTACTGGAAACACGCTGAAGTCAACCTTCTTCTGAAGAAGCCCTCCGCAGACCCGGTGAATCTGAAGAATTTCAGGCCCATCTCACTGCTTCCTTTCACAGCTAAGTTCATCAAAAAGTCCGTCAACACCTAGCTAGCCAACAATGTCCTGGACATCTCCCAATCTGGATTCCGCTGCAACCACAGCACTACTAGCACAGGCATCTAGGCACTAGCCGCCACCGATGACTACTGTGCCCTCCTCGACCAGGGCCAGCCCTCATCCTCCTGGACCTATCAGCTGCCTTCAACATCGTCTTCCACCACACACTAGCCACCAGACTCCACTTCGCCAGAATCCGAGAAAAGGCCCTCGAATGGAGACGCTCATTTCTCACAGGTAGAACCCAGCGAATCAGACTACCGCCCTATCTCTCAGAACCAACAGACACCAGATGTGGAGTACCCCAGGGATTCTCCCTCAGCCCCACCCTTTTTAACATCTACATGACCCCCTTGCAACCATTGCCAGAAATCATGGGCTCAACATAGTCTACTGCGCTGATGACACCCAGCTCATCCTCTTCCTCACCAAGGAACCCAACGTCACCAGGCACAACTTCAAAGAAGGGATGAAAGCCGTCGCCACCTGGATGAAGAGCTTTCTGAAACTCAACTCTGAGAAAACAGAAGTCCTTATCCTTGGCTCCACCCCCTCAGCATGGGACGACAGCTGGTGGCACCCCGGCCTCAGAAACCCCCAACGCCGACAGACCATGCACGAAACCTCCGCATCATACTGGACTCATCACTCACCATCAACCACCAGATCAAGGGCACATCCTCTGCCTGCTTCAACACCCTCCGCAAACTCCGGAAAAACGTTCAGATGGATCCCCTCCGAATCCAGAAAAACGGTCATGCATGCCTTCATCACAAGCAAACTGGACTATGGCGCTATCGACAAAAAACTCCTCCGCAAGCTCCAGACCATCCAGAATGCCGCAGCCAGACTAATTCTAGACATTCCCTGTCACAACCATATCACCCGACACCTACCCGATCTCCACTGGCTCCCCACAGAAAGAAGAACATTTCCGCTCCTCACACACGCATACAAGGCCCTACACAACATTGGACCAGCATACGTAAACAACTGCCTCTCCTTCCACGCACCCAAGAGAAGCCTACGATCAGCCAACCTCTCGCCGGCCACCGTCCCACGCATCTACAAGACCAGAACGGGGGGAAAGTCTTTGTCCTACCCCACAATCAAGACCTGGAACGACCTCCCCCTCCGACAAAGCCCCACACTACTCCAGTTCAGAAAGGACCTGATGACCTGGCTCTTCACATGACCCAGTACCCTAAGGAGCCCCTCCCCTCTGCCCCACAGCGCCTGGAGACCCTCACGGGTGAGGAGCTGCGCTTTACAAACCCCTGATTGATTTAATTTTCTCCATGTGCTTTCAGACTGGTTTGTAAAGGGAAAACATACATAGTGAAGTAAAGTGATGGACTGTGGATCACACAATTTGGTCAAGTGAGGAAGCCAGGATTTGAGCCCAGGAATCCATCCGTTTAACACAAAAGACCAGTGCTGTGTGTTCAGCTATTCAATTAGTCTTGGTATGTGGAGTTCACTAAATACACTTTTAACACCTCAAACCAAACTGACACAGGATCACATACGTTTTCAGTTGGGATTCTGGGAATGTTTCCTCAGATACTGAAGAGCAAACTCGGCGTCTCCGTGATGAACTGTAAACTAAAGAGCAAACTCCGTAGGATTCTTAGTTTTTTGGGCTGAATTATTTAATTTTGGTAACTGAAGTGCTGAGTTTTCCAAAAATTGTTCAACTGAAACAGCAGTAACATTAGCATAGAATGGCATGCCGTGAATGTCCTTGCTGTGCTGGCTTGCAAGCAGGTTTATTTTAAGAGCGGTTCAACACCTCAGAAAACGCATGGAATAATTAACAAAACAAAGAGGCCTTGCAGCCCCCACCCCAGAGCTGGTTCCTCAGGCGACATTGCTTCACGCAGCCTTAAGTAATGTACAGCAACAACAATTAGGCCCATTTTGCTTGCAGCCGTTTATTCTTCCATTTTCACTTCAGATTTTTGAGGGTGAGGGGGCATTGCACCCCGACTCCATAATCTAAGAATGATTACCCTCCCCCCCCCCACCCCCCCCCCCCACAGTTGCTTTTCTCATGGTTGCCGGGGCCTCAATTCTATTATTCTTTTTTTCTATTTACACAAGATAAAACACTGCCAACACTGCTTCAGGCAAATGTCATTTATAGCGTCAAAGTATCATGTAAAGCCGGCTCCCTTCTTACATGCGTGTACCGATCCGCATGCGCATATTCGGTAGTAGGGGTGCGGGCGCGTATCAGACACTACGGAGTTCATTCTCACTTCATTTCAAATCGTATATCCGCTAGTCCCGTTACGCCTTGCTGTCAAGTACACAGTTGGCTTGCTTCATTTCCTTAACTTTCTCTAGTTCTCATTTTCGGTCAGTGCATGTACGTCATCCCACCCCCTCCCCTCCCCCCAACCTATGTCAAATCAGACTCTACTTTATTAGTATTGTAAAACTCGTGACCTGTCCTACTACCTGCCCTAGTCACACCTCTCTCACATTCACCCTGCTTGCAGTTTTAGAAGGCACATTTAAAAAACGCAGACAGTGAGTTATTGTACAGACACTACATTTCAAACCATGTACTGATTAGAAGTACAGAAACAGGACCTGAATTAGACAGTCCTAAATTGCTTTTAGAGCAGTGATTTCCAAATTGTGGATCTGCATCTGGTGGTACTCCTGCGGAAGGCACAGTGCAAGCTTCACCCCCATGGCCCTGCGGTATCAGACAAGCTTCATCAAGTGAAGTTTGCACAGTCCCGAGGGACCGTGGGGCGAGGCTTGGGATACAGTACTGCAAGAATACCGCAACCAAATTAAAAGAATAAGAATGAGGCCACCCTACACCTCGTATAGTTGCACGCTGTGCGTGATGGAGGTTGGCTGATCATGGAGGGTTGAGTGTAGTGCCTGGTCGTAGGCCAGGCCCTGCAGCTGCACTCGGCTGAAGATCATCTGCCCACATGGGATTGGGCACATGGCCTGACCACAGGCCAACCAACCCCTCTCCCCCTGCGCATGACTGAAAACGGTCCGCCCTCATGGGGTCGGACACAGGGCCGGACCACAGGCCAGACTCTGCAGCCAGCACCCTACCGTGCATGGCTTAAGCCATGCTAGCTAGTGGGTTTGCCACCTATGTGAGGCTGGCAGCAGGGTCTGTGGCCAACACCCACATGCATATGGCCAAAGGCTGTCTGCCTGTGTGGAGTTGACCTGCGCTCGGACCCTGCATCCAAATGAGCCGTGCGAGGTGGGGGTGTTGGCTGGCCACGTGGGGTTGCCAGCAAGGCCTCGGAATAGGGCTAGAGCATGGATACTCACAAACTTTCTTTCTGGAGTCAAATTGACAGTGTGGTTTGCGGCCGAGGGCCGCACTGGTAGGGGCGCGGTCAGTGGGGGGGGGGGGGGGGGGGTGTTAAGGAGGGCTAGAGCAAAATATAAAATTTTAAAAACCAGTGACCAAGAGGTTGAACACAGCTACCTGCAGCGGACGTATTAGTCCACTGAGCCACCAGACCTGGCATACGTCTGTCTATCTGTCTTTGTGTGTCTGTCTGTCTCTGAGTCTCTGTCTGTCTGTGCGTGTCTCTGTCTGTCTGTGCGTGTCTCTGTCTGTCTGTGCGTGTCTCTGTCTGTCTGTGCGTGTCTCTGTCTGTCTGTGCGTGTCTCTGTCTGTCTGTGCGTGTCTCTGTCTGTCTGTGCGTGTCTCTGTCTGTCTGTGCGTGTCTCTGTCTGTCTGTGCGTGTCTCTGTCTGTCTGTGCGTGTCTCTGTCTGTCTGTGCGTGTCTCTGTCTGTCTGTGCGTGTCTCTGTCTGTCTGTGCGTGTCTCTGTCTGTCTGTGCGTGTCTCTGTCTGTCTGTGCGTGTCTCTGTCTGTCTGTGCGTGTCTCTGTCTGTCTGTGCGTGTCTCTGTCTGTCTGTGCGTGTCTCTGTCTGTCTGTGCGTGTCTCTGTCTGTCTGTGCGTGTCTCTGTCTGTCTGTGCGTGTCTCTGTCTGTCTGTGCGTGTCTCTGTCTGTCTGTGCGTGTCTCTGTCTGTGCGTGTCTCTGTCTGTCTGTGCGTGTCTCTGTCTGTCTGTGCGTGTCTCTGTCTGTCTGTGCGTGTCTCTGTCTGTCTGTGCGTGTCTCTGTCTGTCTGTGCGTGTCTCTGTCTGTCTGTGCGTGTCTCTGTCTGTCTGTGCGTGTCTCTGTCTGTCTGTGCGTGTCTCTGTCTGTCTGTGCGTGTCTCTGTCTGTCTGTGCGTGTCTCTGTCTGTCTGTGCGTGTCTCTGTCTGTCTGTGCGTGTCTCTGTCTGTCTGTGCGTGTCTCTGTCTGTCTGTGCGTGTCTCTGTCTGTCTGTGCGTGTCTCTGTCTGTCTGTGCGTGTCTCTGTCTGTCTGTGCGTGTCTCTGTCTGTCTGTGCGTGTCTCTGTCTGTCTGTGCGTGTCTCTGTCTGTCTGTGCGTGTCTCTGTCTGTCTGTGCGTGTCTCTGTCTGTCTGTGCGTGTCTCTGTCTGTCTGTGCGTGTCTCTGTCTGTCTGTGCGTGTCTCTGTCTGTCTGTGCGTGTCTGTCTGTCTGTGCGTGTCTCTGTCTGTCTGTGCGTGTCTCTGTCTGTCTGTGCGTGTCTCTGTCTGTCTGTGCGTGTCTCTGTCTGTCTGTGCGTGTCTCTGTCTGTCTGTGCGTGTCTCTGTCTGTCTGTGCGTGTCTCTGTCTGTCTGTGCGTGTCTGTCTGTCTGTGCGTGTCTGTCTGTCTGTGCGTGTCTGTCTGTCTGTGCGTGTCTGTCTGTCTGTGCGTGTCTCTGTCTGTCTGTGCGTGTCTCTGTCTGTCTGTGCGTGTCTCTGTCTGTCTGTGCGTGTCTCTGTCTGTCTGTGCGTGTCTCTGTCTGTCTGTGCGTGTCTGTCTGTCTGTGCGTGTCTCTGTCTGTCTGTGCGTGTCTCTGTCTGTCTGTGCGTGTCTCTGTCTGTCTGTGCGTGTCTCTGTCTGTCTGTGCGTGTCCCTGTCTGCGTGTCCCTCTGTCTGCGTGTCCCTCTGTCTGTGTGTCCAAATAGGAAGCTTCCCAAAAGGTCCTTTAAAAATCAGCTGTGAAAGCGCTTACAGCTGACTTTCACAGGGCCTTTTGGGAAGCTTTCCGACGGTGCCATGACCTCACCGAGGCCGGCAGTAAACACAGAAGATGGCAGTAGGAGCATGCATAGGGAATACCTATTTAATACGTAATCACTACGTATGCTCCCGTTTCATCTTCTGTGTTTACTGCCAGCCTTATTCGAAACTTAGAAACTGCAAGGCAAGGTCCGCGGGCCGCCAATTAAGGCCTGCCGGGACGCTGGCGGACCATGGGCAGTACTAGGAGTACCACGGGGCTAGAGCCTGCGACAATTACCACTGAGCAAAGTCAAAACCTGTGCTGAGGGGTGGGGGGGAGGGGCAGTGGATTTAGGCGGAAGTGATCAGAAAACTCCAGAAATCCACTGACAAAACCAAAGGTGAAAGAGACGTTATAGATGGGTATGGTAATAACATTTTAGTGATCAAAACCTACAAATTCTCTGAAGAAAACAAAAACTTAAAGTTATGTTTTAGTTAGGTGTTGTAATAATACAAAAACGAATGTTTTATATGCACTGTTTATGACCTTACATATTACATAACTCATGGCATGCTAAATAATATTTTTGATGGTATCACTGATCACATCACCCAACGGATATGACAATTAGCTATAAGCATTTAATACTTAAAGGTATTCAGCAAGGTATGCGTACACCCAATTTCCTATTACCTCCTAAGTAATAAAGGGCAGAACCTTTTGCAAAAAGCAGAACATGAAGTACATCAGTGAAATCACCCACATTAACTAGATAATGATATTTTTTGCTCCAATAACTTTATTAGATTTTAAAAAGAGTTAATACATTCATAATGTAATGCAATACAACCACTTATCTTTATGAGAAATTTAATAATTTAAGTACTAATAAGATATGAGATTGGGCAAAGAGTTCATATCAGGGACTATTAAATTTCCAAGAAAGAGGAATATAAAAATATATATTATATGAAAAGAGTAAACTTTGAAATACATTACAAAACTTCAGGTAGAAGGATCACAAAATATCAATACCTCATGTTACTTTATAACAAAGCCCAGTCGTATTGCTCAAACCAGAATGTATAATAAAAAAAATAGAAAGGAAGAGGAAAAGATAGAGAGAAAGTAAGAGGAAGGGTAGGAGAATGGAGAAAGAGAGACAGAGACCGAGAGCAAGAAAGAGCAAGAAAGAGAAAAAATTTCTTGTAAGAGATTATTTTGCTAAAAGTGTAAATATCTTTTGAGAGAGAAAGAACGAAAGAACTGGGGACACCTGCTTCAATAAGGGAAAATAAATTAAATAGTAGAATCAAAAGGATATGTAGCTACTAACCCTTTAGAAGAGCGATTCATATACTCATCCAATGATCTCCAAACACCACTAGAAATGAAAGGAGTGCAATGCTTCTCTTCAACATAAGTATGGGCCCCACGAAGATATGATACCCAAGCCTACCAAGTATGATATGATAATAGATTAAAAGATTTCCACTCTGCTAGTATAACTTTACCCGCAATGGAAATAAGTAAATCTAATAACTGCATATCCGTAGTATCAAGGGGTAAAGGAGTTGTTGCAGCCCATGGTCCTAAAAGAATCATAGGTGAAGATAATTCCAAAGAAATATTAAAGATTAGTGATAAATGCTTCCGCACCAACTCTCAAAAGGGATGCAGCAACATACATTCGAAAAACATATGTTGGTAAGTGCCTGGAGCCAAATTACAATTCCAATAAAGAACATTATCGCTGAGCTTTAGTTTATGTAAGCGAGAAGGGGTCCAATGTAAGAGATTCAATGCAAAAAAATTGGACTGGATAAGAGAGGGAGCAATTTTATTACATAAAGAATGCTTCTCATTTAATTGCCAAGTCTCTTATGAAATATGCTTAAAAATATCTATCAAAATGATGAGACCATTTATCTTGTGTAATTGTAGACTGTGAAGGAAGTGGAGCAGATAAAAATGTATATGTTCTTGAAGCAGTGTGTCCTGAGAGATGCCACATAGAAAGGAGAGAGATAGTAATGGACTCTGCAGAGAGAGATATTTTAGAAAGGGCAACCTTCAATTTCAAGAAAGCATAAAAAATCCATATTATTAAGGCTATAATCCTTAGCCAAAAAAGAAAAAAGGGAAGAGGGTCGTAATTGGAGTCATATAGGTCTTTAACTAATGAAAGACCTTTAGTAGGCCAGGAAGTATCTGTCATAGAATCAACCTCAGCAACAATTTTAGGATTATACCATACTAAGGACCACCTCCCTCGATTTATTGATGGGTTTAGATACTTTTTTATCAATATATTTTAGTGCAGTAACCGTGTCCGAGATAATACGTTGAGAATGAGCCAGAGCAAATTTAAATGCAGTGAGAAAAGAAGGAGTAGAAAGAGGAGCACATAAATCTCTTTCAATATAGATCCACGGAGGAGTATGTTGGGAATCCGGCAAAAACCAGAGTGCGCCCTGAGAAGCTAAAAAGGAAATCTGATATAAGTTCCAGTCTGGAAGATTGCATTCACCCAGAACAGAAGGTTTCCTAAGATGTTTGTATGCAATTCTAGCACGTTTATCACTCCACAAAAATGTTGAGGTGAGAAGGTCAATCTCTTGGAAAAAAGACGGAGAGAGCTTTGAAGGTAGCATTGCTAATATGATATTTTTAACTGGTATTGAGAAGCGCAAGAAATGTAATGGCTCTGTAGAGATCAAGGAGACCAGCAACATATTAAACCTGGATTATCGTTCAAAAACAGTGTTTGATTGTTTTTTATCTAATGAGATGTGTCTGTTAAATACCTCAGTTTCACATCTGTATATCAGCCAATGATAAGACATGCAATACCAGGACCTATGGACAATCCTTCATAGTATGCAAAAGTACCCTACATATATTCCTGAAATGATCAGAATGGTGCTCACCGTTTTAACAATGCTTACAATCATACTGTGACTTGGACCATCTGTGAGATACCCATAGATTATACAAGTATGTATAACATCTCTGAATTTTGACAAATTATGGAAATAAATATTAGCACTTTATAAATCCCCATTTTATATGGACAGTGTCTATAGCACTACATGGCATGTCCTTAACATCAAGCTGTACACAGAAATCCACAGGTGAATAATGCATTGTACGGAAAAGCTTTAATTTCTGTTCCATATTATGGGTAACAGGCCTATGTATTATGGCACAACCCAACTTGTTTAAATGAAGTATTGCTTGCATTTTAAACTTTCCTGGTAGCTTAAGTGTGCACCATATAACTTTTACAATACTGAATGAGATTTGTTCCAGTTCTACATTTGCATTTTGTGCACAAAACAGATGTATAGTCAATCTATGGTGTATTGGTTTGCGGGCCCTTTACTTCCTACTTTGTTTTCTAAAATTACCTAACAGTCTATAGATTTATAGGAGGAGCAGTAGGCTGAATGAAGTAATCATTGATGTGATCAATTATGTCATCAATGATGTCATTTGAGAGGTTATTCAATATGTCATTAGTGATGTAATATATAAGGTCATAAGCAATGCATGGCGGGTGTGCCTGTTATAGTTTGCTCAGAAAATTATAACTGGCGAACTGCTGTGGTGTTTCGCTTTTTAAACTTTAGCTTTTATGTTATTACAACTCCTAACTACAACACAAATTTCATTGTTTTTTTTCAGTGATTTACTAGAGTTTTTTTTAATGTAAGATACAATCTTATTGCCATACCTAATTATAACATTACTTTAACATTTGTTGTTTTCATTGAATTTCTAGTTTGTTTTTTTAACATAAAATAAGGCATTATTACCATAACTAACATTAACACTTAACCTCTTTATTTATTTTTTTTTTTTTTTTTTTTAAAAACCTTTATTTGTGCATAGTAAAAGAACAAATACGGGCCTACAACCATCAGGCCGGCCACAATACGGTTGCGCACAGAGACAAACAGTACATCCCCTGTGCGCCAAGGTCAAGATTAGCAACGATTCAGGATTCATACACTGGAGGGATCCTTGACACCAGGGGAAGGAGAAGTGAAGGTTAATTTTAAGGTTTTCAAAAAAAAAAAAAAAAAATTTATCGAGAAAAAAGTCAGTGAAGGATAGAAACAAGGAGATTCGAGTCCGCGAGATGGCTTCATACACTGGAGAGCAGCAGCATCATTAAAACAGCCATAGAAAATCTCATACAGTAAGGCGATGCAATTAGATAACAGGATCATCACAGTAGTAAATACGCACCCCCTAAAAGCCGCCCCCACTCAATCCACCCCACACCCGGACCCCAAATCGAAACAAGTATAGCGCAAAGACATAAAAGAAAGAGGCCCATAGAACTAAAAAGAAACAGTAAATTACCCCCCCACCCTACACCAATGCGGAGGCTATGGCCTGCCCCCCCCCCAGCATAGTGCCTGTCGCCCAATGAACCCGAAATATAGACGAGAGAGAAAGTAGGAATAGAGTGAAGAAACTAAGAGAAGAAAGAAGAAAGGAGGCGGGGAGGAGCCCACGCATCCTCAGAGCGCCCGACACCACCGGCCAACCAAGCCTCCACACACTGAAACCCCACTACACCCAAAGGCGGTCGTGTGAAGATAGCATGTAACAACAAGAAAATGAAGGCAGACAGATCGCGACGAGTGCGCACAACATATGCAAACAATTCCAGTCCCAGTCCAGCCCGTCCGTGAAACCATGATGATAGAAAGTAATCTAGCCCTGGCCCGATCGCGGGCTTACGATTAGACCCGCCCCCTCGTGAATGCCCCGCATCCCGAACAGACAAAGACAATATGGCCGCTTGGAAGAAGATGGAGAAGTAGAGTCACAAAATGGCCGCCGATCATCTATTGAGGTCCCCTTGCACACCATATAAAATCCAGACCTGGCTTGTAGAGTACATGAGTTCCACATAAAAGGGGCCGTAGGCCACTGTGAACAGTTCCTCGAGGTCGTCAGGTGTAGTTCAGCTGGAAACTCCTGCGGGCACGATGAGGCAGGCAACAACAAAGCAGGCAGCAATGACCGGGGAGACAAAGTATCCGCCATTGAGCAGGAGAGCGATGGATCCTGAGCGCCGGGAAAGCCAAATGCGGACACCAGTGTAGCACCGTTATACCCAGTCGTTGCTTCCCCGCAGGAGGACCAAAGCACTGGCAGACTCACGTGTCGTTGATCACAAACGGGGCGCTCACGACCCGCAGCAGACAGTGTAGAGTCGAACCGCTCACACAGCGTTTGCAAGCCGACACACAATTGCAGACGAAAGTCCCGCAGGGCAGCCAGAACGGAGCCGTATGTCAGCGGAAGCTGCGCCCCCGCAGCGGCAGCAATCCGGGACGGCACTGGGGAGCTGGAGTCAGGTGGAGGGAGGGTGAAGCGGGCAGCGGGCGAGACCGGAGCATCACCCCCCAGCAGCGAGCGGGCAATCAGCGCCATGTTTTACCGCTGAACGGTACCGTGGCCAGGGGGGGGGGTCGTGACAAGGAGGCAATTCCCAACAGGTCTGCGCCGCAACAGGTGAAAGCCAACAGTCGCTTCCCCTCCCTCGGGCTCTCTTTGCAGCCGACTAGACCATAGAAGAAGGGGGGTCTGCAGCCTTCCACAGCGTGGTCCACAGAGCGGGGTAGGAGACCCGCCACGCCGGGGCTTACCCTCCAGCTCCAGCCCGTCAGGTGCAGGGTGCCGGAGGTGTCCGGGCGCCTCTCCCCCGGCTCTTCTGGCGACAGTCCGTGGCGTGAGGCGGGATCGGGACCTCGGAGCTCAGATTTGCACCAGCGGGTCCGGTGACTGCGACGCTTCCAGGGGGCCGGCCGAGGCCACAGTAGAGCAGGGGTCCAGTGCGGGGAACAAAGGCACCAAGAACTCCGGCATCCGGGCGGGCTAAGACTTCGGGAAAGCGGCGGCGCAGTCAGCGCGTCGTCGCACGCGTTGCACCTCGAAAATCGGCAAGGATAGGAATCAGGATGATAGTCCGAGGCCAAGGGCCGATGGAGCCGGGCGCTCAAGCGACTGCTCCGGTCGCCATCTTGGCTCCTCCCTCCAACCTCTTTATTTTTAATAGAGTTCTGGGTTTTTTTATTTTTACGTAAGCTAAAATCTCATTATCATACCCAACATTACTTTAACCTTTGGTTCCTGCAGTAAAATTCTAGTTGTTTTTTTGTTTTGTTTTTTAATATAAAGTAAAATCTTCTTACCACCTTACCAATAACGTCACTTGTCACTTTAACCTTTCTTTGTGGAAAAAAATAAATATGTATCTCGGTATCCCAAGAGCATTTGGCTAAAAAGCCAGGAATGTCTGAAACTGCCACACGAGACATGGGATCAAAATAATATATAATCATATCACAAAATAAAAGGCAAAAGGAAATATATTTGTCAAAATTAGTCCGCTAAAGTTACTTTTATTTTGACTTCTTTACTTGCAACATATTTTCACTTTCACCTACGTGATTTATTTGTAGGAATAATATAAAGCAGAACATTGCTTTAGGACATGTTTTCTATAATATGCCTCTTTACCCCACAGTTTTACTAAAACGTGCACAGCTTATTTGCTATGTAGACTCCATATATTAATCCTGATAATTGAAAAACATTATGGAAAATCAGTTTTGTCGAGATTTCTTAGAAGATTAGGCATGCCCCGAGACTAAACTGACATTATTTAGGTTGCCTGCAATATTTAACATTTTATAGAAATTCAAGAAAATATGAACGCCATTTTTGAGGGTCGCAAAGAAATTATTTTACGTAAGGGAGGAAATGCAATAAAAAGGTTGCAGACCATTTTAGAGCAATGGTACAGGTCGAAGGTACACCATTTGTCACCCGTTCCTAAATATATGTCTGAAGGTGTTTACTACTCTACCAGACCCTCCAGAAATGTATACAAAAGTCCCCACAAAATCGTTATATTAAAAACAAAAACAAAAAACGTGGTTAAACCTCCTTTGACTCACCCTGCAATGGCTCAGTAAAAGGAGTGTTGGTGGGAGAAGGGTTTTCATTCTCCCTCCTGCTCTGTGTGGTGCATGACACCACTATGAGCTTCCTGAAGGCACAGTCGGCCTCCAAGAAGCTCAGGCCAGTGCAACCAGGAGAAAAAGTCTGCTGGAGACGGGGAAACAGCAGATATGTGAGCGACCCGGCCTCCTTCGGGCATGACTGAACATAAACCACAGACCTCAATATACCACATTTACTAGGACTTGTCTGGACATAATAACAGGCAATACACAATTTGAACTAGGGCTCACTAATACAAATTAACAACCTATTGCCCTTCTCCCTTAAGGCTCCCCAAAATGCCAAAGAACTCACACACACATACATTTCCTCTGTCCCATCTCATAGCCACCTCACCACACTAACCTCTCGAAGTTATCCCCACCTTAACCTGATCCACCTCGTGTAAACTTCTACCCCTGCTCCTCTTCAGTGCTACCCCCTCCAGTTACTAACCAGTCACCCAACTACCACAGTTCATTCACATTGCCTGTAAAAACTGCGACTGCTCTTCTACAACGGTGAAAAACAACCCAAAACGTCCATTCCATCTGGCCTGTTTCGAAAAATCCACTTTACAACCCAGACCCAAAAAACCCAACCCGCCCCCCACGAAATTGGGATTATAACATGAAAAACGTGGGCAGGGCAGATGAGAGGAACAATTTAACCTAACAAAAATAACTGCCCCCGGATCAGGAGTCTGACAAAATGGCTTAACTCCTGACACCCTCCCT